>NC_048295.1:1034104-2234104 GCF_009762535.1 Notolabrus celidotus | reverse complement strand
CAAATGGAATCTCCGACGAGGGAAACAAAAGATGAGGAGATCGTTTAGTGCAACCGGACTCTCGGGTAGGTGCCCCTCTTGGACACGTTAATTGATCTCATTTGTTACCTATACCTGCCCGATCAAGCTGCTATCATTGTGAGGGAGAAGGGGGGGGCTCGGTGAGTCTGGCATGGCTGGCGGTGTCATGGCCTGGTTAGGATACAGGGACAGAAAGAAGACGTAGAAAAGGAAAGTGAAGCAGTGAAATGATGTGATGTTGGAGGAGAGGAAAGGGAGAGCAAAGAAAGCGGGAGGGCAGCCTTGGCCTGCCAGTCCAACGCTCTAGTCTTACAGGCTTCATTTCACCGCAGCTCTGATGGGCCCTGAAACCAGACACTCCCAAATATCCCAATTACACCTGCACTTCTTGTCCTTTTGTAATGGGAATTCTGCTTCTTTTCCTCCCCTCCCTGAACCCCTGCGAACACAAAGTGGACAATTGTCCAGCGGGGAGCTTGAGACGACCTGCTCAAACATCCATGTCTGTTTTACTGGAAGCAGGCGGATCAGATGTGCTTTTAATGGTCCTAATGGGACACTGTATTAGTCTGCAGTATGTAAGTATCAGGGGTTTAATCCACCTTTCATACATTTTGATTGAAAGTCCAATGCTGTGTGTTCCTTTGGTTAGCTAGCACAGACTCTTACATGCAGATTCTTCATAAGAACACACAAGAACACAGACAGCTGAGAGGACAGAGTAGAAATAAAGCTCCTAAAGGTCCAAAGTGCCACCAAGAGTGTCTGCTTTGGTTCATCTGGGGCATCATTTGTATTCACTGCACACTGCCACTTGTTTCCACTCCTTTCTGTGGTTATTCCAACCTTTTATTCCACATTGTAAGTGATGTACGGACCACGCAGAGGCCAAGGATGCAGAGGAAGTCTCAGAGGACTCTCCCCTCGGTGTGTTTCATGAGCTGATCCGCTACCTCCTGGTTGAGCGATGATGTGCGTATCCTCTTGCCCTCAGCGAGACTTGAGTGCAAGTTTGTTTGTTCAAGGTCTCCCAAAAAGTGAGCGCGCTGATCTCTAGCCGTGCTCTTTTGTCTCGGCGTGTCTTTCGCAACTTTGCCCCCCTCCTGCCGGCATGTCTTCTCAGCTGGCATGGCAGGGTGAGAGCTCTCCAAGCTGCCCGCAGCTTCTCATGCATCCCGCGTGGCTGTCACAAGACGAGATGGGCGCCATTCAACCCAATTAGCGAAATCCACTCTGATGTTGGGGAAGAGGGAGAAAGGAATCAAATTTTTATTTCGCCCCCTGTCCGTCATCTGCCAATTTCACTGGAAGTAAGAGAGTGGCACCAATTAGTGACCGTGGGCCGGAGGCGGCACCAGCACTGGCACAAGAACAGCATGTTTCAAGCGTCGGGTGGCATCATGCGAGGCCTGCTTCTCTACCGACGCTAAAGCAAATGAAATGAGACTAATAGGGAGCTCGTTTCCAGCCGCTGATTAAAAGGCCTGGGAGCTCCTGAGGCATCGCCCGTGTCCAGGTCTAGGCCCGCCATCACGGGGCCTTCACATTGCTCCTGTAATGTCATTTTGGACATCAGCACGTCTGTCTCCCCGGGGTCATCCTTCTTCAGACTCTCTCATTTTTGTTTGTGCCGCAGCAAAGGCGGGCTAGGAAATCTACACTTTCCTTTGGGGTGTTAATTAAGGGGAGCATCCAAAATTAATCAGCAAATTCACTAGGGCGAAGGGCGATGTGTCTGAAGGCCTGGAAACAAAGTCCGTGAAGCGCCCGCGGAGAAAGAAGCCCTCGGCTATGGCCGGGCAGAAAAACAAGCACACAGACGGTGATCTGACACAAAAATTCATGTAAGTATAAAATTTTACACTCATTTTGCCTGTCAGCTTGTCACAATGAATTATAAAGGTTGATTCGCTTATCTGGCTAAGGGAGATCACACACGCCCGGTCATCTGAACACCGTCATATGGTCAATGTCTGCCGGTGCAGACCTGTGCTAACCAGGCTAAAGCTACAGTGCTAGCAGGAGCACGTGAAGTTGGTTTCTCATTGCACCTTGTTTCTGCTCAACCGAAGAGCAGGCCGATGGTTTCAGCGCTCTGCAGCTTTGCCGAACTCAAACGCCTCCTGTCTGTTGAGTTTTCACCTTAAGTGAAGAAATGCATTTAGTAAGATTCCCCCACTTCCTGTCTCCTTTCTTTCACCTTATCCCCACTTTCATTACTCCACTTTAGTTAGATAACTCTCCATTTTTGTCTTTCAATTTATCTTTGGAGTTTTTTTTCGCCACATTCTCTAATTAGCACAGTGCCTGCAGGCTATTTGTGACCTTTCCATATGTAAATAGACGGATGCTTCCCTCCCTCTCCCCTCTTTCTCTCCCCCTTTTTTTTTCTCTCTCCCTGCCTCTGACTTGCAGTGACAGGATGAGTGCAATCGGAGTGAGCCAGTGCTCATGTGTGGATGGATGACACCACTCAAGGCATGTTTGGCAGCGGCTCCGGCGATATCAGGGAGCGAGGTGTTCGGGAGTGTGGTGATTGACAGCTGCCAGGTGTGACACTGCCAGCCTGACACAGTGTGTAGCAACTGTCTCCTGTCACTTCCCCTCTCCTCATCGCCCCTCACGCCGCACCACCGCCGCCGCGTCACTCACGCCGTCCTTCAAGCCCTCTCGCCCAGGGTGCTTCAGCTACCGTGCAGCTGGAGTGCACTAACTGAGGAGTGCACTTTGGAGAGGCCTCGGCGCTCTACAGCTGTAGTTTCTTGATCCAGAACAGGAGTTTGTTTTGTGTGTCAGAGTAGTTATTTTTGTCAAGTTGAGTTTGACTGGAGGAGGGGAGGAGAGGCTGGAGCTGGAAGAAGTTGTAATTTTGAAGCTTGAGTTTTTCTTTGCTTTGACTTAGAGCTTCCTGATTCTGTATTCGCTACTTACGAGGAAGAGTTCAACACAAAAACTGATGGATGAGCTTTTTGTTTTATGCAAACAAATCAAGTACAACTCAGAGCAATCAAAACAGACCGCCTGACCCTGATCCTCATGCATGTTTGCATTTTGTTAAATGCAGCAGTGAAACATGAGATATACAGATATACACTTTTGAATGCTTCTGTAATCCTGCAGCAATTATCCCACCTGCAGAGCACCTTTAATAGTACTTAATAACAAAGTAAGAATACAAATACTTAAATTCAGTAACTACTGAAATGACCCTTACAGTCATTGAAAATTCTGTGTATCAATATTTGCATTTAAAATAAAAAATAAATGCAAAAATTAGGATTGAATCATTAATTAGTAGTGCAAAGCTTTAGAAACATTAGTTATGAAATAATTAATATCAGAACTCAAACAGGAAAATGTAATATTTAATGTTCAGACATATTACATGCAGAAACTAAATTAAATCAGATTATATTTGTTCTTTTTTCTGTAAATAAAACTGCATTTAATTGCTTTTAGGATGCATATCCTAAAAAACATCACCAATGTGTAATTAAATCCATAAAAACATTTATTAAAATGTGTTAAGTCCTTAAAAAATGGCAAAACAGTCAATCTGAGACTGAATAGGGAAAGACAGAAATATCACGACTGTAGGAAAATAACCTGATTTAGAAAACTAAATGTTTTTAAATAAGACTTAATATTTGTATTTTTAATCTCAATTTGACTTCCTAAATAAGGTTAAAAAAAATAACTTAATAAGAAATAAGTATCTGCTGTCAGTCCATCACTTTTTTAATGTTTCAATAATTCAAGGCTACAATGATTTCTTCATTTTCTACCCACCATTAAAGGTTAAATATGTTTTATTTGAGATTTCTTTAAGCTGTATGATTTTAAAAACCTTCAAGATGTTCTTCAGCACAGAGGGAGTTTTATCTGAGGCTGATTTTATGATTCAGCTTTGGAGAGAAGTCCAGATATCGTGTTTCAGACTGAGCTTTAAATCCCCCGGTCATTTCTGAGAAGTTAAAAAACAAAACAGTTCTCATCTTATTTTTTTTGTGATCCTTTTTCTAAATATTGAGGGTCTGCTCTTCCAGGCTTTCTTTTCTCTTCCCTCTCTAGCAGCTGATATCCTTAATGTGCGTCCAGTGCAGTTGAGTGAATGAATTACGTTACATGGAGAAACATATCAAACACACGCAGCAGCAGCCAACACAAGCACAAGGCCCTCTCTGCTGGGTTTCTGGCGAGTCCTAACAAATGATTCTTGAGTGGAGTTTCGTGCTCTTTAATGTGATTCAGCCATAAACTGGTGTCAGGACCTCGGTTTGAATAATGGCTCCCTGGCTTCTCACCAGGCTCTGCTAGCAGAGACAACTTTGGGGAAACAATATGAAAAGAGCAGGGATGAAGTCGGCGAGACACCCTGGCTGCTGAGGAACTTTTCTCGACGCCCGAAAGTGGAATACGCTGCTGGTCTGAATCCCAATATGAGTTCTTATTCCTCAGAGACAATGCAGAGTGTTTTTTACTCACATTAGCATACGTAGCAGAAGAGGCGGCGAGATTGCCAAACCGGATCACTTTAAAAGACAAACGCACGTACAGCATGTGAAACAAAAGCCGCTTATTATGGCATATTAATAGATGATTATCTTTTGTGCCAGTTCACCACTTAGAAACGGACGACCTTTGACCTGTGCTGGTGTTAAATTTAGCTACAGAGTGCACCCACACACTGAGGAGAGTTGTCATCCTCTGTGCACACACGCCACTCCCAGACAAGACACCAGCAAGTAAATAACTCTGAAATATATGCAGCATAATTGTTTTACATTTAATGCATGAATAATGTCTACAAATGGCAGATCTCTTCCTTTCATTTTCCAGAGAGAAGTGTATTTACGGACTGCCGCTGGTCCCTTGAGGCCCCCTGTCCCCCCTCAGCTGTATTTAATACCTCTAAAGTGCATAATTGCTGATCAGAGAGTCTGCGATGCTCTGTTTGGCGTGTAAAGGACTTCTTTCTTTCAATGGAAAAGTGGAAAAAGGAAGGAATGCTACACCTCTGGTATCATGTGCCATATTTGTTCACAGTGGGACAAACAAAGCGGCAGAGTGGCAGTCTCAATAGCCGGGCGGTGTCTCTTTACGGCGGTCTTTTTGTGCCGGGGAACAGGCTTGGTTGTCGTGTAGCGCTGGCGAACAGTCGGGAGCACAGAAAGCCACTTAATAAGTAAAGACTCGCAGTGTGATTCTGATCTGACCTCTAGAGAGGAGCACCCACAGGCTCTCTGAGTCCATTGGTGTCCATGTCCCCCCAAACCACAAAAAGACGGAGAGGGGAGAGGGGGGCGGGCGGGGGGGTTACATCAACATTACTTCCTCACTAGCAAAGCACCTGCTCAACCACCACCCCGCCTCCCTCCCTCCCTCTCAGCCCCCAGAGTGGTGTCCCCGGCCAGGGCCAGGGCCACCGCGCATTCCAGCCCGACACTGATGCGAGGTGACCGGACCGGACGGTTCACACGGCCCCTCCAGTGGCGCTGGGGCCGCAGCCAGAGTAGTGCGCAGAAGACAGCTGGAAGAGATGGGAAAAGAGGAGGAGGAGGAGGAGGATGCAGGGCACAAACAGCCAAAAGAGAGAACAAGTAGAGTTAAAGTTGACAGGTTCAACAGAGCAGCTGAATGTCAGGAAGAGCAGCCAAACAGAGCCAGAAAGTGAACAAACAAAAGTTGTTAAAGTGGAACTACTCCAGCTTTGTGTGGACTCTTTGGTGCAGGGTTGGCTGTAAAGTTTGGACTTCTTCATTTATTCAATAGAATCCTTCTTTCACATTTACATACAGCCTACAGTTATTAGATCAAGCACTGAGCTTGAGTTTGAGACTCCAGAGAAACTCTGTTACCTGCTGCAGTTAAAGCACTGGTATGTTGTTTGAAGCTATATGTGCTTCAAATGTTTGCTCACGTTTATTTCATTTATATTAAGTGGATACATCTTATTTTCTTGTGCATGCATGAGCAAGATGTCCTTATATTTTTGCTTTATAGCTAAAACTACTATGACTCTGAAGCTTAAAATACAGCTCACTCTCTGTAATTGACTCTAAAGTCTTCACTTGTTCTTGTTTTCCCAGTAGATTGGAAAATATCATGTTTCATTATTTATTTTTAATTAAGAAAATTGCTTTTCTGTTGAATTTAGTCAATTTTAAAGCTTATTTGAAGCTTACCTGCGTCCAGTTCCAAGCTAACATGTCAAACCAGGGATACACGACCCTTTCCTTGTTCTATTTCAACAGAAAATGTCAATTCTAATTTTTTTTTAGCTTATTTGTTTTAAATTTCAAGTTAATCTCAGTTCCTCTGATTTATTTATCAAGCTACAATACTAATTTAAATACAAGAACCATAAATTGGCAGTCAAATCAATGTAAAACAAGAGATACATTTTTTTTTGTATTTCTTCTGCACCTCCTTGATTTAAGATTGAAGTTTAAATACAGCTTAACAAGCTTTGACATCAAGCTAACATGCTACAGTTTCATACTGGAGCCATTAAGAGGTTAACATACTTTAAAACATCCGGTTCTTGACTTTGAGTAACAATTTGCAGCAATTGTTGACACAAATGTTTTAAATATTGAGGTTTAACATGAAGAGTAGCTTATGTTCTGATGTCTTCATGCAAAGCTGTAACTCCTGACTCTTCTTGCTTTAAGCAAAATAACTAAGAGTGTGAAATTGTTTAAATTCAAGAACGTGCAGTCGACTAAAAATATCTATTTGAGTGCATAAATGTAGTATTATCAAGCTGAAACATCCAACCATGACTCTTCCCACTCTTACCTCAGTGTTAGCTGCAAAATGAATATTCATGATAGTAAATAAAGAGCTGAAGAATTTAAGCTTCAACTTTGAACCTCGTTCTTTCTCTCCTCCAGAAAAAAACACGAGAGGACGAAACGTTTTTATTCCAAATAATTCACTTCAGTCTTGAAAATATTGCTCGTATCGTTCGTCTCTTTGAGAGTTGTTGACTGAAGAGGAAAATCTTGAGGGGAGGATAAAACATTGAGTAAGAGCGCTTTGCTCTGATTCAATGATGCACTTAAATATTTTTATTCTGAGGGTGGATTAATTATTTATAGGAACACACAGTTTGTCATTTTACAGCAAAAACAAACAAAGAAGTGATTTCTGTCAAAGTCATTCAGATTTGTTGATTCAACATGCTGACAGAAAACCTAAATGATGAATTTATCTCAACATTAGAGTAAGAATGAAGTAATTATCAATAACAGTGATACAAGAGAAAAATCAAGCTCTGTGTTTTAATTAAACACGACTCCTCTCAGGCTCGTTCTGTCACCCCCACAAATATTTCACTCCTTCTCAAAGCGAGGACGGGGAGCTTGTGCTCTGAGGAAAGTGTTAATTAATCAAATACAAACCTTCTTCAGTGTGATGCACATATGCAGGCATAACCCGAGCTCTCAGTCGCACTCAGGCAGCTACTTACACACACACACTGACACACACACTCACTGAGGATGTAACCTTATTAGCCGCCGTCCGTATGTGGGACCACTGTTAGCCGCTGAGCCGTTGCTCCACTTCTTTCCTCTTTTTTTGGGGTGGAGAATGAAAGAGAGAGGCCTGAAATAATTTGTTTAATTTGGAGCGGCTCCCAACTCAGCAGGTGAGAGGAAGAGGGGGGCGGGAGGAAGAGTGAGTGTGTTTTCTTTTTGTGTGCGGGCCTTCTCATCCTCTTTGAAAGCGGGGGGTTCGGTGGCAGACCAGGTCTCACTTCACTTGCCCCAGCTGCAGACCCTCGGTTTGTTGGTTCGGGGTCATGATGACATGTGGAAAGCATCCCCCCTCCCCTCCACCCACAATCCTATCCTTCAGCCCCCACCTCCTCCTCTTCTCCCCCCTTTCCTCCCACTCCACGACCCCCAGCACCACCATCCCAACTCCTAATTATCTCTGAATAGCAATTTTATTGAACCCTAATTTGTCATAATGAATTGTGATAGGTGGCGAGGCAGAGCGAAAGAAAACTTCACCCCCCTCCACCTAAAACACACACACACACACACACACACACACCAGCCTTTGTTAATTGTTAGGCCCTGACTCCCGCCCTGATCTGTTGCTAATAATCTGTGTTTTCTGACCCTCTCTGACCCAATACGGCGCTCACATCAGCATGACTCGGCACCACAACTCCTTTAAAAAAACGCTGATTTACCGTCGACCTCCATGCATCAGAAACAAACGCTCTCGCTCTTCTTTTTTTTTTTTATCTCAGGGCCCTCTGGACCCCGAACGTCTCTTTTTTGCAGCTCTTGCTCACTTGAAAAGCAGCGAGCGAATCCGTTGAAGGGCACTCGAGCGGCTGCTGCAGCCGAGAACGATTTGCAGTGAGTCAGCCGGCGGGGTCCGCTCGCAACAGGACTCTCGCCGTCGTCAACGGAAACAAGAGTTCTCATCAGACAGGCCGGGGTGAAGAGGTCAAACTAGTCCCCAGCCCCGGTACAGATGAGCCTCTCTGTCTGGCTTTATACTTGCTCTCTCTCTCAGGAAGAACAGAGGAGAGCTGGGAAAACAACAAGAGGGGGTTTATTTTATGGCCCTGCAGCTTAAACGTAGGTTTAAAATATAAACATAAACACAGGGACTGTACCTACATGAGGACGAATGAGCTAGCTTTATTAAAGCAGGGCTGAAGCAGCTGATGCATCATGAAGAGAGAGCAGATTTAAAGGAATGGAACTGATGAACGAGGAGTTTTTACAGCTTGGACACAGTGGGCTGTAGATTTGTTGATTTAGAGTAAAAGCAAAACAGAAATGAACATATAAAAAAACCCCAAAGTACTACAAAGTCCAAAATAAAGTCCTCCAGGATCAATTTGAATGAGTTTAGATCATCTCATACGATCATTAACACTTGGACTAAATTAGCTTTTACACTCGAACCAGCAGGACACAAGTAATCTTCATGTCCAGGCTGCTGCAGTGATGTGACTTATGATATTTAATAAGCAGCAGGTCTGTGAGTTTCATACTCATATTCAGCTGGTCTGCAGAAACTTAGCTCCCCATGCACATGTCTCTGTGTCACCTCTACTTCTGCACATCAACCTGCAGCAACCGATGCTCCCTTAATCTGTTGTAGTCACATCAGGGGTCAAAGATGAGCAGAAAACTGAAGACACACTTTTGTTTGCATGATTTTATTTCATATGTAGCTCCTTTTTTTAAATATATTTTCAAAATAATGGATAAAATGTGCAATTTGAAAAAATTCTAAGGCATCTCCTGACCTCTCATGTCACCAAGTGCTTTGTATTTATTACAGAAAGGCCCTGAGTCACCTCCATGCTCATATGATGCATGGGGTTGAAGTTGTCTTTGCATGTTTGCATGCATGTAATGTTGAGTTTATTCAAATTACTCTGATGCTTCTTTAACAATGAAGCCTTTATTCTTTCAACCTTTAAATGCATCTCTCCTCCACTGCATTGTCGTCATCCTCATTTAGTTTCATGATAAATAAATATCCTTCCATCTGAAGTGCATTCATTTAGGCGTAATATCCATGCATATTATCGAGAGTCATGTTATATCTGAATAACATGCAGGGCTAAAAATCCTCCATCATTTCCCCCAGCCCAGCTCCTGCTCCTGTCTCTGTGTTTCAGACCTCAGCAGTGCGAACAAAGCCGCGGCGTCTCCATCTTCCTCCTCATGATTGGAGGGATCTGCAGCCGATATGTGCTCATACAAACACTGTTTGCTCTGGGCTTCCTGTCTGTGGACTTACATTACAATGTGTAGATTTAGAGATTGGGGAAGTAAAGTCGCTGGGCTTTTCTGTTGGATAACGGCTTCCTCTCCTCCCCCCTCCACCTCCTCCACCTCCTCCTCCTCCCCCGGTTTCCAGCCCTCTGTCTGTCACACTGACGTCCAATACCAGATGGTGAGCGTTCAACAGCAGCGTTAAGCTAAAATACCTGATTACAATTCACCAATACAATTCAAATATCATGGGCAGGCTTAAGGATAATACCTCGGTAACAATATCATTTATTTTTCCCCCTGTTCGCTTTATCCTTGTTTTACTGGGAGAGGAGCCCGCAAAGCCCTTCCTCAAACAGATAAAAGAGAAGATCACCTTTTTTCATCTCCTCCTCAGACGCTGTTTTTATTCCTGCTCCCTCCTGTGAGCGCCAATAAAAACACAACTGATACAAAAACAATATTTTAGGAGGAATCATCGCACTAATAATGGAGGGGAAATTATTTATAGGATGTAAATCATGCCCTGGTTGACATTTTGCAGCCCTGACAATAATGAATGAAAATGTTATTCCAGATTCATATTTATGCTGTTTATTCATATTCGACCGATATATTCGTCTGCAGCAGTCATACATATACATCGCTGTTCTTGTAAATGCATGAAGTACACTGATTATGAAGCTTCATATTAGTGCTGACATATTAAACAAACCTAAGGGCAGTTTTATTTAATGTAAGAATGATAATAAATACAGCTGCTGTGTAATTTCATGTTTTTATTAACCTAATAAGCTGATATAACCTGAAAGAAATACATAATTTAAATACATTAAATTGTTTTTAATACAAATTTATTCTCAGATTAAAAATTGAATCTCCTTTTCAAACTGGTGGATCTCTTCTTAAATGTAAAAACACATTATTCCATGTTTTATTTTCATTTTTCATTATTTTATATCATGAAATATTATTATTAAATGTTATTATTATTTTATTATTATTATTATTTAATGTTGAACCCCTTTTTAGCCTCTGTAGCATCTCCTGTTCATGGTATCATCTTGTGTTAATATTCCTACATCATGCACATCAGCTTTAATGCAACTTTAAGTATGATTTATTATTATTTTTTGTACCACAGGATGACTTTAAACCTAAAACAGGAAGTGTTATCCTTCATTTATGTGTCACATCACACATATTATGTTACAAATCAGTGGTTTCAGATAAAAAGCTTGTGTTATTCTGTAGAAATGTCTAAAAATGCATCAAAATCAACAAGAAAACTACATTTTTAAGGAACTTTTTCAATAAATACCAAGCAATAGCATCCTACAACACATTATATAGTGACTAATAACATTATAACACAGTTGAATAAAGAATTAGTCATCCAGCTGAATATATCTGCACTCTGCATGGTCAGAAATACATTTTTCTATGACTACAAAATAAAATACAGATAATTAAAAACACATTTAAGACATGAGTTTAGAAAGAGGGATGATAAATGTGATTTTTCATACTTTGAAGGTCACCCTTTTTGCAGCATTGCCAGAATACTTTCAGTTTTACTTTAAAAAGAAAAAAAATTAAATGATAACTCCATGAAGTTAGAATAAAATTTGTGCAATATATCAGGAACTTTAATGTACCTTTGCTGTATGTGAGGCTAGCCTTTTTAAATACGACGCTTCCAAAGTAAATTATTCTCACACAGAAGTTTCATTTTGTCCAAACTGAGCGGATTGAATGAATAATTTCAAATGTAAGTGCTCAGCATCAACCTAAGCATAACCTCGCTGCAGACCTTCTGTCCTGCCACCGACTTTAAAAAGTGGAATTTAACAAACGCTCAAACTGCGATCGATGCTGACCCTCAACTTTTTCATAACTTCTCACTTCAAGGAAAACACAAGCTCCACTTTCCGTGTGAAGCAGACGCCTAAAATATGCGTCCACGTTTCCCTGCATGTGTGTGTCTCTCTCCTGGTGTGGAAACCTCATATCTCCTTTTACAGCTTGACCCATGCATATGTGTTTTTAAGTTTATCCAGCTGCTTTCGGAAAAACGGCTCATGGATCCAGGGTGGTTGCAGGAATTTCCCTGCACCCAGAGGAGCTTGTGAGGATTCGTACAAACACACCAAACCCCCGTCAAACCCCCCTTTTCCCAAAAACTGCAGTTGGGAGGTTTTGGACTGACAGCAGCATGAGAGAGAGCAGCGGTTTTCTCGCTGTTTGGAGGCGAGCATGTTATTCTTCCTCGGCCAGAGTGTGTGTGTTTTTTTTTTCTCTGCTCAGAGTGTGATCTCTGGTGTGGGCAGAGGTGCGTCTAGCCGCCCACACCGCTGGCACTCCTGCCCATGTAGCACCCATAACACCAAACCATTAGTGGCACGGCGAGTCTACCCACATCTCCAGCACCTTCATTAGTCATTCAGCTCCTTATTTTTGTTTGGTTTCCCCTCTGGCTCCTAATTAATGCTTAATCGAAACTGCTGAACTGAGCTGGTAGGAAATTCATGAATATTAAAATCGACCCTGACGTTTTTTCTCGCTTTTTTCCTCTTTTTTTTTTTTTCCTCTCCTGTTGTTGGCTGGTCTGCAGTAGTAGCCAGGCGCCATTTATTTTAGTTGCAGACAGAGATTTCTAAGGCGTCATGTTTCTTTCCCACTCTCCTCTGTTGTAACAATGATGGAGGACGCTGGGCAACACTGTCCTGTTTCGCCAAGTTGGAGTCGCCACTTTGGTGCACCAATCTTCAATCAAGTACTGTGAGACCTTGAAATGACTTTAAACCCTAAACACATAAACACCAAAATGAAATCAAGTCTTTTGGATATTTCCTGTTTCAAAGAGGAGACTTGCTAAAGAAGTTTCACTTCCAATTGCATCCTATAAAAAGAGATTTGTATCGACCTGTGCTGACAGAGCTGTTTGCAGAGCAACATCCAGCAAACTGATATTTGATTTTAAAGTCTTAACCTGCAGACTCAGCATAAACGAGTCTCATATGGAAGTTTGTCTGCCCTTTTCAACGTCCTCGGATGTGCCACTGATCAGATTTCAGAGAGCACTGATGTGTTTTTGTCTCAGATGAAGCGAGAGAAGACTTAAACAATGAAGAGGAGGGTGAAACATCACTTCTGGAAACTTAAATTGCAAAAACAATCATTTAAAAGATCTGAATCCTTGACTCACAAAACTCAGGTTGTTATGTTTATTAAAAATGCTGCAAATCCTGATTTTAGCAAAGATTTATCAGGTAGATATGCTAAAAAATATTAAAGTACTGGTGCAGAAGTTTTCCTTAAAAGCAACTTTCCTTTAAATCTTCTCAACATTCATCTGAAGAAGTTTGAACACCACTTAAACAATAATCAGATTCCATGCTTCAAACATTTGTCACTTTGATAACTTCCAATGCATGGCTAATGAAGAGTATGATACCTAGCTCACTTGAAGCTAACTTTTGATTTGTAAGTGATCATAATATGCAGATAATCCTGATTTTAAAGTATATTTGTTTATTATTTATAAGCTCCAAACGTTAACAAACCATGTGTCTCCTCATGCAGCCTACAGATGATCTCTTGTAAATGTGTTTTCTTGTTACCTCTAATGGAACATGATTATTAATGTCTCCTCGGAGGATGCCCTGTCAACTCCCTCTGAGGAGTGAGCAGAAAATCATTCAAAAATATACGCTAACCGGCGCTGCTTATCATATTTTATTAAAAACATCTGATTCAGCTGGAGTCGCATGTGCAACTTTTTGTTCTCCCCTCAGTGAGAGCCGTACAGGAGAAAAGTAATCCTTATATAATGATATATGATTGTGACAAAGCAACAACACAATCAAGTTTGTGCAGGAACATGTCTATATTTGTGCTGACTAAATTGATGGTGGCATCGCAGCCCAAGCAAATTGAAATCTTGTGACAATTTCTCTGAAGTTACTCAAATACAATTTGACTTCTGACAAGGGGGATGCAATTTATAAAACAGAACATGCCATCAGTGGAGGCCGCCATTTGCATAATGAGGATACTTCCATTTCCGCCAGCGATGTTTTTGACAGCCTCTAACTAAAAGCCGCGCTTGGAGAGGAGTGAGAAACGTCGATACAAATAATCCACAAGAGGCGGGGAAGAGGGGCGATCAGGGCAGCCACCGGATCCATCAGGGAGCTGGCGAACAAAACAAACGTTTGGCACAAAAAAGAACACGGCGGCGTGCTCCAGCTTGAGCCGCTGTGATGCTAGGTGACCCTGGCAGGAAATGGACGGAGGGGCCTTCTGCCCTGAGCTACGCGATGACTTTGAACGCACCACGGAGGAGTTGGACCGCAGGAAAAACTCCTCTAAAGGTTGCTCTGATAGGTTGACAAATCTGACTGAGCTGACGCTAATGCCATGTAGCTCTTTTGCTCTAATTGTTGATTCAATTTGCTAATGACTAATTTGATTTAAGTGGCAGGCACATCTCCATGTGTGCAGGACACGGAGAGGAGGAATATGAAAAAAACAGCGGACTGGAGGTGGCGTGATGGCTTGTCACGCAAAGGCTGCTCGCCTATGAATATTCCATGAGAGTTCACACTTAATTGTTTCTGATTTGTTTATTTTTTTCAATACACTGCTTTAGCGCACACTCCATCACTCCCCGCGCTGACACCCCGTGCACCCACCCTGCCTCCTCCTCCCTCCTCCTCCTCCTCCTCTCCTCACCCTCCCCCCACGCTTTCACAAGTGGTGCTCAGATGTCCATCAAACGCAGCGATGAAGGATCACTATAAGTTGTTGGAGCCTGTCAACAAAAGCACTCTACCACTTTGTCCCCCCCCGTGTTTTTACCTTGTTGAGCGGATCTCTGATGTGAAGGAGCGGATGAATTTGGAACCTCTTTTTTTTTCAGAGGGAGGGCCTCCTTTTTTTAAGCGGCGCTACCTGTTGCCAATGCAAATGGATTCCAAAGATCCAAGGGAAGCGTATTGTTCCTCGCTGAGTGTTTGCTTCTTGGAGTGTTACTTGGTTTTGAATAAAAGCTTGACCCCGTGGTTGCAAGAGCTGCGGCGGTAGCACATGGTAGTTCAAAGTCTTCCCGGGTTCCAGACGCAGAAATCAGAACATAAAGTATGAAGGAATTCTAATACAGGAGCTGTAACACAAGCACAAAACCAGAACAGACCTACGTACCCACATGAAAGGGACCTCAGACTCTCTTGTGAAGCTCGTCCATTTGTGGTCGCTCCAAGCTCACGGAGTGTCCTCCCTCTTTAGATTTCTCCTCTCTTACCTTTCTGTTCTCGCCTTGTTCTGGCCCCGGACTTGTAAAGAAGCGAATCTCTTTCCCCTCTTTCTTTTTATCCTCTCCCTTGATGGCTCTTCTGAAGCTGCATGACTTGCAAATCACGCCAGGACATTGACTGAGATTGACATTTTGGGATGTAAATACATAGAATATTTCATTTTTGCAAACAGGCGATGGAAAGCTGAAGTCTAATTGTGGTTTAATGATATTTCCCCTCTCGATTCACAGAACGTGCTGCATTGAGATTATGAATAAATATGTCTGTGTTTTTATGCATTCATTCATCTGTGTGGATGTTTATTTACTGTTTGTTCACGTATTCATTTATTAATTTATACATTTGGGTCGTTTTTTGCGTGCAGACAAACGAGGCCGCTCTGGTTTCATGTTTGAATCACGTCACCGGATATCAGAGGGGACAGGACCAATCAGGTTAGAGAACACAAGTTTGAAGACTTAAAGAACAAAACTAGAAGAAGAAGAACTTTACTCATGTCATCTTCTTCTCCTTCTTCTTCTTCTGCTGTCGTATCTGAGTGTCTGACGCCTGCAGGAACACGAGGCAGGTCACAGGAGAGCAGCCGTTTGGGGCAGTTCATAATAGTATCGATAAATAAACATTATTTAAAACATCTGTCAGGCCCGGTTAGATATCCTCAGTGTGGTTCAGTAGCTTCACCAACCCAGGGCATCGAATATTTAATTATTGCACTAACTGAATAATGAAAAAGTCAATTTCCAGACCGACGCCCTGTATGCAGAAGACAATTGCATTTCTAATATCTGCATGTGAAATCTTCCTCGCACTCCCTCCCCTTCCTCTATTTTCCCCGGCGTCCCGTCTCGATGCCTCGCAGGGGCCGCGGAGTCTCCCTCCCGCATTACCATAGCTCTCTTCCCCGACTTAGTCTGCTCCTCATATTCACTTGTCGTGGCTAATTACGTGTTTAACCCTGCGCTGGTGCGCTTGTTTTACATTCAAATTTATGGGGACCTGGCTGATCTGAAGGAGCAGGAATGAGCAGGGACACGACGGCCCAGATCAGTCTTCTGGTAATTGATTATCCTCTTAGAAAAGGGACAGCTTCCAGGGGAGGGGGGGCGCCGGCTTGGAGTCGTTGACCTTTGACCTGTGGCGGGGTTGGAAAAATATGAAAAGCAAAGGTCACAGGTGGAACATGAAAGACGGGGAGGCCGTTATTCGAATGCAGAATTGCAGATTTACAGTAAATAGAGATTTCTCTCAGGGCGACATTGTTTGTATTATTATTATTATTATTAATATTATTTGTTCTGTAATGTGATTTGCATTTTTATTACCAGCAAATGCAAATATTTCTGTTTTCATATTAACATGACGCCACAGCAATAATTTTCTGATCTTGTTGCTCGTGGAATAAATAATTATGCATATGTTGTCAATATTTACATTTCCACTGTTTAATTTAATTCTAATGGAAGTCCCTGGGCGATACGAGCTGCGGCTAATAGAAGAGAAAATGATTAAAGCTTTCCCCGTAATAACTCGGCTGCAACACAACTTGCTGTAATCTAATGTTGCATTTCGGTGTTTATAGACTACGGCAACTTTGATCACTCCTGTCGTTGATTTAATTTCCTGATGTAATTTTCTCCAACCCTCTTTAAAGGGACATCTTCTCTGATCGCTTTTATTAGTTTGGAGGAAAATAAAACGCTTTGTTTGTGTGTGTGTGTTCTCCTGCTGCAGAGAAATAAACTCCTTGGGTGTTTGTGCGTGTGTTTAATAATTACCACACACACCCTCTTTCTCTGTACAGTGGTTCCATTGTGCTGCGAGCATCGTGTACCGTGTGTGTGAGTGTGTGTGTGTGAGTGAGTGTGTTTGGCATGCAGTACCAGGCCGGGTCAAAGCAGCTTAGTTCCGATCTGTTGGGTGACCTGCCCGAGCCTCGCCGGCCTCACTGACCCGCATGATTTCATTATAGAGAGGTGAGGCGCATGGCCCCTGCACACACACTCACACACACTCACACACACTCACACACACATAGAGGTATGCGCATAAATACAGTGGAGGCATATATACACACACTTGGGCGCACATACACTCATATACATAAATATATGTTTGAAAAAAGTGTGTGACGTCCTCTTCTTCTTGAAACATGCTGTCTCTGTTTCACAGTTAAAATGCGGCTGTGTGAAGAACCAACACGTTGATTTCTGATGACAACATTTCAGAAATTTAAATCATCCATTCCAATTTGCATTACTAGAAAAACAACAACAAACAAATCAAAAACAAGATTGTTTTCCTGACATATTTCTGGAGATATAAAGCTGACACGAAATGAAACCACAAAACGAGCTCCAGTTTCTGCTCCGTTCAAAACTGCATTAAAAAGAAAGAGACTCAAGTTTTCATGTCTGAATCTGAGATCTCTGCAGATGTGAGGCCGTGCATGCTCCAGTCCAGTGCTGGAAAAACAAGCCACAGTGTTGTCAGCTGAAAGATGCATAATTACAAACTAGGTTTATTTTCTTTAATAGTGCAACATCAAAAACATGAAATTGGGTTAGTTGGACTCCAAACGGGAGTCTTAGAGATAATGAGAACTCCAAAAACAAGCTGCAGAGTGTGCTCTGTTTAATACTGTGTGAACAATAAGCCTGAAAGAAGATCACATTTCTGATGGCTGGAATATTTGAGAGAAATATGATCAGGATGAGACACAGCACTAAAAGAAGGAGTGACAGGATCAGGTCCATTTTAAAATAACATTTACTGAAAGCCTCTGACATTGCTGCATTGGTCTGTTTTTTATTCTAGAGATTCAAAACGAAATTGTGCACCAACAAAATGTTTAGTGTTCTCCTCAGAAGCTAAAAAACAAATGCAGACACATGCAGCAGCAACAGCAGCAAATACAAGCTATCAGAACTGGATCCTTTCAGACTTGATGAGTGAGGCTTTTATTATAAGATGGGAACAAACACCAGGACCTGAACCTGAACCTGCTCCATTCAAACAGATAAAAGAGTTTTGAATTTAAAATATTTTGCAGAATCAAGACATTTGTAAGATGATGCAATTACATAAAACAAACACCAGCATCTGCTTGATTTAAAATTGCATGAATAAAAATAATTTAAAGCTTTTTTTGTGGATGAAAACACCAAATTCAATGTATGTGTTTTGCTTAAAACTGCATTCTTAAATATTTCTCTTTGGTAGAAACATGTTTCCAACTACACACTCCTGTTTTCTTTTCCTTAAAAAAAGCAGAGATGAAGGTTTAATTTTGGGCATATTTAACATTTTCAAAATACAGGACAGTGATGGCGTCATACAACACAGAGATCAGGATGCTGTTTTAAAAAATTGCACCAAAAAAAACCTTCCTAAAGAAAGATAACAGAGAGCAGTGTTGACATTTTAAGACTGAAAACAACTCTAGTTTCTGGTCAGTTCCAAATTGTATGAACAAATTGCTGATTTTAAAGAATCAAAAGCATTAGGGAAATAAAAACTCTACAAACAGACTCCAACATGGAGGGAATTCAAACTGCATTCACAAAATGTCAAAAATCAGGTTTAATTTCAGAAAGAGGAAGCACACACAAACTGAAGTATGGTGCACATTCAAACAGTTTTAATAAATGTCAGAAATCAGTTTGTGTTTATGAAGCAGAGAGCAGTTCTGACATGAAAGCACCAAAACAAAGCCGACGATTGTTCACTTCCTACAAAACTATTTGGGGAAATTGGCAGTTAAAGTGTCAAGCTGCACAAAGCGAATGTATTGATCCTCAGTCTGCAGCAGAGACTCCCTCCACAAACAGATGATCATATAACTACGTGTTACCAAACAGATTTGATTGTTAAGCGTCAGGACGAGTGCCAGTCTGCAATTTGGCTCAAACACCAAAAAAGCTTCCTACACTAAAAAGCATGCAGACATCCCGCTGCTCGTAAACAATCCTTCGATCTGTTGCAGCATACTGTGGATGGTATGTGTGTGTGAGGAGGTGTCAGCGCGGCCGTGCTGAGAACCAGCACTAGATGGCGATCTAGGTTAAAGCAGTGTGGAGCACAGAGCTCGTCAGCAGTGTGCTGCTCTGTGGTGAGTGATCCTCCTTATTGAGGAGTACACACTCAGAGCAGGTTCCACTGTGGAATACTGAATGGGATCTGGGTTCAGGTTTTTGCTGGGATCAAGGATTTTCTTACATGTTTGGGATGGGATGCATGTTGGGAGTCTGAGAGCAGGAAACTGAATTTTACTGTAAGAGTCAGAAGAAATGTAACATGCAGTGTCTGATGAAGTCAGGCTGCTAAATTAAACACATTTATATGGATGTTTCTGTTCAGTTTGTGTGACTAAAGGTCAAAGGTCATTTTGGTTGATGCTTAAATGAACTGGCATGAAATTGATTATTCCAATTAGAAATTAAAACATGACTTAGAGACATCTGGAGCATAATCCAGATTTAATCTGAGACTTGAAGTTAAATTAAGTTTACAAATGAGCTTTGAATGTATCAGATTAGTTGCACAAGTTTTACATTTTTAACGGTGGAAAAAGTCAAACTCTCTCCTTCCATTGGCTGAAATCTCATTGCACTTCAGTGGGTGGGGCTTCAGGTGTGAGCACTTGTTGCAGAGCTGAACATTTGACCTCTGCAGCACCTTTTTGACACCTGAACCTTGCAGCTGCATTAGATATCTATGTTGCAAATCAGTGGAAGTAAGTCCCACACATGTTGAGTTGAATCTGCTTTATTTCCATGCATTTGTAGATTTTTAATTTGCAAAACTATAACTTGAAGAAAGGATAATGAGAGACTTGTTCCCCTTTGGAAGTTTCACCTGCACTCCTCCTCCTAGGACAGACAAGAAGCCTGCAAGAGCAGACATCTTTGGGCCAGTTTAAAGCCGCAGTGTGGAGTATTTCCAAGCATTGAGCAGAGCATGCTTAGAAATTGTTTAAATGAGTGTCTAATCACCTGATATCATTTAGTTTTTGTTATCTTAAAATGAGCGTTTTATATCTACATATTGAGTGCCTCCTCTTCCATGGAGGCCGCCATCTTGTTCCGCCTTACTAACTATAACCATGTCTGCGCACTGTACCTTTAAGAGCCTGATCTACACTGGAAAGTTAAACCTGTACTCTTTCTCTCAATTCTCTCAGGTATGGATAAGAATGACCTAAAGGTGGACATGTTTGGATCAGCTGGAGGATTTAAAGGTAAGCTAACTTCACTTCAATCATTATAGGTGCTTGTGGCTACCTCAGCTAATTAGATAATGCATACAACTGATATATAACTTGCATATTCTGCTTTCTCCAGATGAAGAGGACAAAGACATGAGAGCTTACATCTACACTCAAAGGTAAGCAGGTATGCAAATAGATTGATCTGCCTACGTGTTAAGTTATGTCCTTATTTGACCCATACAAGACATATTTCTTTCACATTTACTCTTTAAAAACCTTTCTTTGACTTAAAACTGCAACACTCGTCCTCACACTCTTTATCCTGATTGGTTGGCGTACATATCCAGTTTCATGATGTTTAAAAATGCCTTGCTGCTGCTGCTGGCTCCATGGGTGCATGTAGAGCATCCTGAGCTCCTCGGGCTATATGTTTATACGTTAAAAACGGGTTTCAAGTTTATCAGAAAAGCTCGCCTGTATTGTTTTAAGAGCAGACACAAAACAGAGAGAGAGAGAGAGAAACAACAAGAAGGAGAGGATGTTTAAGGCCAGAGAATCAAAGAGCTTTTATTTGCATAACCTGCATGCAAGCATTTACAATACACACGCATACATCCCATCACTGCAGAATCTCATCACTTCTATCTCCGCCTCTTTCCAATCTTCCTCGCCTTCTTTACATCAACTCTTTTTTTTTCATCCTTTTCTTGTATTTCGTCTCTCCCCTCTTCTCCTGCTCTCTACCTATGCAAGTTGTCATTCTCTCACCATAATAGCACTGCCGTGCCTTCATGTTGCCGGTTGTTTGCTTGAAACGTAATCTGCAGATGTAACAGAGGAAGAAATTGAGTCTAACAAATGGCTTGAAAGGCTCACGCGGCATATCAAGCCCGAACCAACAAAGGCAGACAAAACGCCCGTCTTTTTTTCCTCCCCTCAACATCTGAAGTTGATATTTTCAACAGAATAGCGCGCTGCTGACGTTCCCTGAATAAAGAACGCTGCGTTCGCCGCTGTTGTGTTGTGTTACGCTGTCATTCTGACTTGAATGGGAAAGTTGAGGCCCGTTTGTTTGGTTTAGCTGTTGAGGAGAAATGGGTTTGTTTGATTAACATTTTGCTCGCGCATGTCAGTTTCAGCGGCGTCATTTCTATGGGGAAATGAAAGGAGCTGAGACTGAGGCTGTGTAAATCGTAGAATATAGAGGCTTATATCTATGTCTCTGGTTATTGGAAAATAAAATGGCTTTTTGGTTACAATGGGGGCATAAAATCTATCTGAAATTAGCCTAACAGCTACTGTGATTATGGTTATTACTCCACACCATGACCCTCACATTACACCACATTACATCAATCTGTGTGTGTAGAATCCAGACTCTGTAGGCTCTGCAGCAGTAATCTCTTGGTTTCAGTAATGTGCTCTGGAAACATTGTTTTTGTCCCTCCAGTTCACAAAAATGACACATCCAAGGGCTAGCATCCCATTTGGAAAGCTGCACTGTTAGCTAATAGCTTAGCAATGTGCCTCCCAGAATCTCTTGTAATGGACGGACTATAAAAGCCCCGGTTTGTGGAGGGAAGCGGTAAACTGTGGGAACATTATGTGTTGGAAAAAATACATTGAGTGGCCTCTTAACGTCCTTAACTGGAGGTTTGCACAACAACATAGCAGCAGTCACGGTGAGGATGAGGAGAAGACGTCAGCAGTGAACATCAGGGGAGAGATGCTGGATTCTGATTGGTTGATTGCATCAGCTGCTTTAATCAAGATAAGACTCAACACTTGCAGAGCTAGCACCACCAGCCTTCAGTCCTCCCTGCAGGTTAACAAAGTCCACATGTTTGTGCTCGTTCTTCCTCTTGTTGAAAGGTTATTTATCAGGTTAACCAGACACATCCTACATACAACTTTATCTCTGTTTTCTAGATTGAAATCCTGACGAACTGTGCAAACCAAGCAGCCATCAACTGGAGCTGCAGCCTGAGCTAGTGGCGGGTGATTGTGCTGCAGGTAAGATGCAACTTTTAACCAGCATTTAAAGCCCAAAACAACAAGAGTGACAACATAGAATGACTTATTTTATCTTTTATTATTCCTCCAGATGAAGAAAACAAAGAAGGAAGAGCATCACCAAGAACACAAGGTTAGTGGGTTAGCTGATATACTGTATTTACTACTTTTCCAGGTGGCTTCGTGAGTATCCTGGATGATCCAGTGTCTTTGACGAGCTTAGTCGTACTCTAAGTCGTACTATTCTGTGTCTCAGCTCAGGCTTGTTAACTGCATTATCTATACATACACCTATTCCCTCGTCTGTTGCGTCTTTAACAGCAGTTTCACACAGCCACCTCTCCCCTGCTCGCTCACACCTCGTTGATTAATTAGTTGCATTCTTAATAGCGGCGGCGGCGACGTCATGTGCTGCCTGTTGTGTTGTGTTGTTGTTGTCTCCGACTCTGTTGTTGTTAACGAGCTGATTCCAGTTTGTTGATCGTCTGAACTTCTGATTGTCTCTTGTTATTTTTCTTACCTTTTAGTAGGGTGTGATGTTTTTTACAGGCCTTTTGGGATCTGTTCTTCTCACCTTTTAGTGCGTAGAAGTGATTAGAAGTGCAACAGAGGGATGGTAAACAGAACTCTGACGCTGTAATTACGGGGGCCGGAATAGGAAAAGTTGGAGTTGTTGTCTTTCTGAGAGAAAGTCGAGTTAACTCTGCACACCGTACTCCTGATTTGAAGACCAAGAAGTTCTTTCCAAACCTGAAGAACCAGAGGGCTTTAAAAAGTAGTTGTACTGCCCCTTTTCTGCAAAAACTAGCAACCATCATAGCTCTAAAATCAGCAGCAGAGGGTTCAAATGTTCTCCTTCATGCAACTTGTGCAACAAAGCCGTCTAGTCACTTCTTCTGTATGATACATTTCTGGTGAGCTGCTCTTTTGACCCGTGAATTTCAATCACCAGTGGGACGGAGGATGCAGAATGCAGACTTCACTGTCTGTTCATTTAAAGGTACAGTGCAGCTGGAGCTGTGATGATGTTATTGGGCCCCTCTACTTCACGAGCATGTTCGAATCTTTAAAGTTTCTGTCCTGTTCCTGCAAGATGAAACATGTTAAAAACGTCCTCGTAAGGTCTCATGTTGATATTTTCTCCTAGTTTCCTCCCTTTCCTCACCGAAGCATGGGTAGTCCCAACACTGTACCTTGTTTCCTCATCAAACACTTTTTGAGACGGCTCTGCTCTGACCCTCCGCTCCTGCCCCCCGAGGCCCCTTGACCATCTCCCCCCGCCCCAGACTCAGCATGCTCAGTGGGGATCTGCCGCTGCCCTCCTCTCCTCATTAACCTCGTCTAATTAGATGGCTGGGAACTCCATTGTTCGTCCTAATGAAGCCTCAATGGAAAGACAGGGCCTCGGCTGGCTTTTCTGACACTGCTGTGAAATTACAATCCCCTCCTTCTTCCCCATTCCCCCCCTTTTTCCTCCTCTTTCCGTCGGGTGTCTATCAGAAGAGGCAGGCAGAGTGAGTGGCAGGAGCAGCTAGCAGGCTAGATAATCCGTGCGATAGCTCTTCACATTCCCATACTGCTAATTTTGCTCCAGCAGCAGAGCCCAGGGTAGCATTAGCTCTGCTTAGCGCCCCCAGTATGGATCCCATCCGCTAATTACTTGAGCTGCCGTGGTTCGCTGAGATTTAAGTACCACCTCGATACCATTATCTTCCATCCCTACAGCTAGCCCCTGTCGCCCGGGCCTTTTGTGGCAGCAGATCAGAAGCTGCAGGGTTATTGATACAGGCCTCCCTTGCAGATAAGATGGAGTGATGGAGTTACTGTACTGTACCTCATTTTAATGGAAGTGAATGGACTTGGATCAGCGCCGGAAGGGGGAACAAAGAGCGCGTTCACCTATGTTGGAAAATCAAAGGCGCGACAGGAGCACAAGGTGGTGACTTGGGGGTTAAATTGGATGGGGTATTATTCGCCCTCCAGTGTTTCTCCTTTTTCATTTTTGGTTCTTTTTTGGGGGGGAGGTGGGGGTTTCGCTCTCCGCTCACCCCAGAGCGACTAATTACAATTCACATGTCACACACTCCACACATAATAAGAGTTAGGAAACAGAATTAGAATATTCCAAAGGCCTGCAGGGGGTGTCATCTCGGGAGAAAGAGGGGAAAGTGTGTCTCTTTTTGCAGGAAAGGGAGGAAGAGGGGGGTTGACTGTGCATGTGGCATGTGAGGTATAGGAGGGAGAGAGGTGGGTGGCTCGGGGGCAGAAGGAGGCGGGTGCGAAAAGTCTACAGCGCTCCCTCCTCCTTCGCCATCCCATCAACGTGGCCGCCACCTCTCTCTCTCTCTCTCTCTCCTCACACGTCGGGTGTCGCCTGCTTGGCACACCGGCTCGGCTGCCTGTTAGGGTGGCAGAGGGGCGGTGGTGAGGGTGAGGGTGGTGGAGGTTTCGGCGGAGGTGGAGGGCAATTGAGTGACATCTGCTCTGCTGAGACGATGGGGGCAGGCGGGAGGGTTCCTGGCGTTGGCGGCCGCCATGTCGGGGGGCGTTGGCACGAGGCAGGCTGGGTACAGCAGGGGTGGCGGTGACGGCAGCAGGCGGTGGATGGCCTTCACGGAGAAGCGTTTGCTCAAACAGCATGACATCTCCTGGAATGAAAGCCTCCCTCCGTTCCCTCGAACACACACTCCTGCACACACACACACCCGGGCAAAATGTCACTCCCCTCAACTCGACTGTTTCTCCCCTCACACTTCAGGTTCTCTCAAAGCCCGCCATGTCCGGCACAGAACCGCCGCTCAAAGGCGCTTTTCATCTGCAGTCGGCTAACGTGGGGTTCATTTTATGTTGCCAATTACTTTCCCACGCCTCGTCCCTTCCATCCCTCCTCCTGTCTTCTTCCATCTTTCATCCTCCATCTTTTCAGGTACTCTCAAAAAACTAAACTCCACTAATGAACCGAGGAGATGACTCTAACATAAGTGGAGGCAGAGTCACCTGACACCTCCCCGAAGAGGACAGGAAAGCAAACAGGACACAGGAGAGTTAGAAACATTAAAGATATGAGGTTTAGAAAGATAGAGAGAGATAAGTAGGAACATGTGGATAACTAGCTAATGTGCGTATCTGTTAGCTGTTGTTTTAAATAAACGTTATTAAGGAGTTTCCAGAGGATGGATTCAGGTAACCTGAAGGTGACAGGAGAGAGAAAAGGCCCGATGAGTGACGTTTATTAGATTGTATCAAAACGAATCCTCCGCTCTCCTCTGTCTTCCTCTCAGAACTTGTTTCCCTCCTCTTTCATATCACCGCTGTTGTCGAGGCACTGTGACGCTGATGCGCTGTAAATTGATTTCCCGGAAGATGTGATGGATGAATAGAGAATGAACATCTTCATCGCTGACCCCCGCCGCCGATTGCTTCTCTTCCCCCCCTCTGCCCGGCTGCCGATGATTGACAAGCCTGCTAACGAGTGCCGTCGCCGGTTCGGTGTTATAATTTTCTGTGTGTTGAAAACAGGCGAGACTCTCGGTCCTGAGGTAATGAGCTTCTGGGAGAGAGGGAGGAAAGAGGAGAGGATCACCCCCGGAGAGGTGGAATAAAAAGAGTGGGAGTAAATAAAAAAAGGAGACAAAGCACATGAAAGTAGATTAGAAAGAAGTTGAGGTTATCATGGACTTGAGAGGGGCTGTTTCATTGTTTATCTGCTGTCTTGATGGATGTCTTTCAAGTCCTTACTTTGCGATGTATTCATTTCCCCGTCGCTGAGAGGCAGAGCGTTTCAAAAGAGGCCTTTAAAACCGGATATTTGCATCAGGAGTATTTGATGTGAAAGTGCTGTGTTCTGCAGATATGTGAGCGTGCACGTGTGGAGATACCCATGCTTGTGTTTTTAAGCTTCATGCATGTGTGTTGGTGTAATTTATTCCTGCACTCACAGGCTGAGGGCAGGTCTCTCTCTTGTTTATTTGGATGATTAGGAGGTGACAATATGTTGCTGATGATCACGGTTATAATCAGCTAGCATCACAGATTATTCTAACCTTGATTAAAGACCTGCAGCCTCCCTATCATCTCGCCGCTCAGCCTAATAAGATAGGACGACGCTCTGATTAATGCCACCGCGCGACGAGTCATGACACAAAAGGACAGGCCTGCGTCGCCGCGGGAGGACGCCGGGAAAAAAAACTGTCACGCATCATACTTTGTTGTCTTTCTGATTTGTCAGGACCTTTGTCTTAATTATTTTGCTTTTACAAATTAATCCGTGTGAGACTGATTCCTTTTTCATTACGCCGATAACACCAAGGATGATCTTGATTAGATACAGACAGAAATGCAGGAATGTTAAACGCAGGTCTCCCCTTTAAGAGCTAACTTCTGTCTCTTCAGTCATCAGTGTGACGTGCCCACATTTGTGTGTGTGTGTGTGTGTGTGAGTGTTGAGTTTGTACGTTGCAGGGCCTCAGAGGTGTGTAGGAGACAGGTGAATGAATGAGTCGCTCTCACAGATTGTCAGATAACAAAGACACACATCCAGCAGCAGCCTCTGGCACTTTGATTCACTTCAGCTCTCTCTCTCTCTCTCTCTCTCTCTCTCTCTCTCTCTCTCTCTCTCTCTCTCTCTCTCTCTCACTCTCTCTCTCTCTCTCTCTCTCTCCAGCACTCCTCCACCAGAGTGGGATCATCTCGTACTTTTGGTTTAGCAGCTGTGTCATGCTGAGGAGGAGGAGGTGCACCCATTCACTGCTATTACTAAGCACAAGTTGGTAAATTACAGGAAAGGTCACATTTTTTAACTCACTATTTGACTTTTTGAAAGTGAACTTTAAGCTCCTGATGGTGGAGATACTTTCTGGTTGGTGTGTTGGTGATATTTTGTCCTCCTCTGAAGGATCTCCAATTTGAATAAAGCAGGACAACACATTTTAAAGTGTGCATACAACTTGAACTTACACTAACCTGTCACTTAATAGTAAATAAAATCATATTAATTGGTGTAATAATCCTTTATCCTGTCTAAATAATCTGTAATGTTCATAACAAAGTAAGAATAAAGTTTTAAACAAGTCTTATTTGAGGAGAAATGCATTTGCACCTTCTCTGACTGATGATGTCATCCTAACGAATCAGCCCAGGTGTTTTGCATCACCTTGATTTGAGCAGCTGTTGCAATCAACCAATCAGAATCCAGCATGTCTCCTGGAACCTCCAGGTGAATTTGATGTTCAGAGAGAGAGAGAGAGACAGAGAGAGAGAGGGAGGGAGAGACAGAGAGAGAGAGAGAGGGAGGGAGAGAGAGAGAGAGGGAGAGAGAGAGAATCCTTAATCCTGTCTTCATAATCTGTAATGTTCATAACTAAGTAAGTATGAAGTTTTAAACAAGTCTTATTAAGGAGAAAGCATTTACACCTGGTCTGATTGATGATGTCATCCTATCAAATCAGCCCAGGTGTTTTCAATCACCTTGATTAGAGCAGCTGTTGCAATCAACCAATCAGAATCCAGCATGTCTCCTGGAACCTCCAGGTGAATTTAATTGTCAGTTATTTGTTCAGGTCTTTGTGTGTTTGTTGAGAGAGATAGAGTCCAGGAAGGAGAGGGAAACTGGAGAGAGAGAGAGAGAGAAATAGAGAGAGAGAGAGAGAGAGAGAGAGAGAGAGAGAGAAAATCCAGCAAAGGGCCACAAGTTGGAACCGAATCAGGGCCGCCTTCTTGGAGGACTGCAGCCGCTGAACATGAGCCGCTGAACCAAACCTAGGCCTCAAGGTGAATTTGAACACTGTTTAAAGCACACTAATACTTTAAGAATTCTCTTGAATTACTGTTGAACATAAGTATTTAGTTTATTTAGTTAAACTCCACCTAAGAGGGACTGCTAGTTCTTTTAAAAACCTGAGGACAGTAAACCAGGTACCAGAAAAGACCCGTAGGACAAACACTGTGTACTTAAGAAAGACACGGCACAGTGAGTACAGTGTTCAGAGCTCTGCCCTGTTAGTCTGAAGTGTTCCCGTGTCCAGGTGCTCTTTGGACAAGGTGCCTTCTGTGGCGCCGCACCGCGCTGTGGGACGCTCTAAATGGAAGTCCGGCCACTGATTGTGTCGTTCCTCTTTGATATTAAAAGCGTTCTAGTGAGAATAATTTGTGTTTAGTGCCCTGCTGCGCATAGAGCCGTCCTGTTTGACCAACGAAGCTAACCTAATTCATCCTCTCCGAGTGCCTCTGAGCTCTCTGTGTGTGTGTGTGTGTGTGTGTGTGTGTAGTGTGTGTGTGTTTGTGCTAAATGCAGAATAGCTGTTGTGACTAGCCGGCCGCACACAGAGCCTTGTTGTTGTCGCTGAGAGAGGCCTGTGTGTGCGTTTGAGGGCCACTGAGTACGTGACCTCTCCTCCAGCGAGCCCAAAGCAGCGGCTCAGCGGGCGGGTAATTCATGCCAAAGCCCGGCCGCCCCGCTGCTCAGAGCGCGTGCCCTCCCCTCTCCTTCCCCCACGCTCGCGCCCCCTGACCCACGTCTCTGTGGCGATGGGGTGTCCCGTCACAGGGAGCACCTGGCACCTGGCCACCCCCTCTTCTCCTCTCTCCTTATCCCCTTTCCATCTCCCCCCCCACCTCGCGGGCCTCATTGGGGGGTCCGTAATGAAGTTTCACATCTTCATTCAGGGAGCGACAGGAAGTGGGGCCGGCCTGGAGCACGGTCAAGCTGAAGGAGATTTCAGTCCTGGGATTCAACCCCAGGAGGGGAACACTGGGCCTGTTGCTGCAGGCCCTTTTGAAGAGGAGGTTTATTACACATTTAGAAATTATACAAATACATGATAAGGAGCTTTTCCATATCCAAGAGGAGGAAACTGAAAAAGCAATAGATGGAGATTATGGGAGACATGCTAATAAGATGTCTTGCTGAGATTTGAATGAGGACACAAAATATCATATTTTTTGGGAGACCTCCTGTGAAGCCAAAACTTACCACTTTACATCTTTTTAACTGAAGATAAATGTGTTCATCAGAGAGCTTTAAAGCTTCTGGTATCATGCATGTTACTCTTGGACAAAGACATGCTAGCTGTGTGAGTGTGTATCTGTAGTTTAAATGAACTTTGGTGTAAATTTGGATCCTCATTTTGCAGATGCTTGAACATGCATGATGTTTAATGGAACAACGTGCAAGAAGATGACTCAGAAATACTGTTACACCTCTAATAGCACCAAAGATGGATTCCTGCCAGTGAGAACAAAGACACTCCTCCTGTCATCTCTTCTTTACACTTCTTCTTCTTCTCTTCCCTTTTAGCTCCACTTCCAGAAATTACAGCACACAGAGCCACTGACTCAGCGAATCACTCAGCTCCTGTCTCTTCCCTCTCCTTATTACATGCCGATTAGCCGCACAAAGTGGTATAAAAAGGTGTCTAATGCAATTACCCTAGTTAGGACGTTTTAATAGTGTGCCGTGCCTCAGAGATGTATGTGCCAGGCAGCCGCTGACATTAAATCAATAATCAGCCTGTCACGCCTGCTTGTTAATTCAACGCTTTGCATTTTATTCCCCCAACATGGAGAGATTGATTATTGGTAGCGGAGGTTTTGAAGTGGGGCAGGGGTTTGTAATGATATGTGTAATGGAGTATGGACTGCGTTAGTTTAATTTGCATGGTTGATACTAACTGAGATTTCATCTGCGGGAGACGTGCAGCTTCTAATTTGTGCGGATAAATTGCTAAATGAAAGGACAGTAGTTTTATTAAGTGTGTGAAGCGCTTCCTGTGCGGAGGTGTGTGTGTGTGTGAGTGTGTGTGTGTGTGTGGGTAAAGGAGAAACACAATGAGTCATGACTAAGTGAGGACTTCCGTAGTTTCTGGAAAAGCTGCAGTCGTCATGTATTACTCAGCAGCATTTGGAGAACGCTCTTACTCATTACTTACTTATCTTGTCTTGCTTTCTTTTTTTAATCAGGGGTCAAAGGTCAATGAAAGCTGCTTTCCTGTTGGTAGCAGTGTTGATTATTGAATCTCCTGCATCTGTTTTACTTCAGGAAATCAATACAGTGCAGAAACTCAAACTACCACCTGTCATCTAGAACAAGAAGTCTGCTTACCTTGTCTTAATTAAGCTGCTATTAAAGCTAGTCACATATCAGCCAGTCACTAAAAACACATGACCCCTGACCTGCAGGTCTCACTCCGCCTCACATCCTTAAAACCAGAACTTTATTTCAGTGCCTTTAAATGCTCAGGCACACTCTGACTTTCCCTCCCTCCAAATCTAAAATCTTAAGCATTTGTTGTTTAGTGCGTCTCTACTTCTTTAAGGCTGAAACTTAGAAAAAAAAGTGCAAACCTAATCTTATCATTTATCACTTTAAACTTGAATGGAAGGCTCAAAACAACCTGCTCAACCTTGGAGGAACGGCATGGAAATCAAGATGAGTCTTCTGAGAAAGTGACAAAGTCTCAACACTTCCCCCTGATGCATTAAGTATAAGTTTCTCCCGTGCAATTCAAGGTTGTGAATAATGTGTTTTCACTAAACATTTTAATTAAAAAACATCCGTATATGGCAATTCAAAGAATTATGGTGTGGCGTCCCCCTCCCTCCTAAGCATAAGTAATTCTGCCGCGATGCAATGACGCCTCGGCTCCCTTCAAGGAGATGGCTGAAAGCAGTATTAATCATTGTCTGGTGCTGGCCCACCTTCTCTGGGTGTTTTGCATCCTGCGACATCACTTTCAAAGTCTTCCTCCAAACCGCAGAGAGTGACAAAGTGGTTCTAAAAGACGAGCGGCGCCGAGCATATGGCGGGAGGGGACTGCCGCACTCCAAAGCCAATCCTGTGAAGAAGATGAAGAAAAAGGAGGACGAGGACGAGGGGGAGGGAAGTAGTCGGGGGGGTGAAATGATGCAGAAATGATCATCATCTTGAAGAAGCACCTCTTGTGTTTGTTTCACACTTCACTTTTTCGCCCTTCATCAACAACTTCTTCCTTACTTCACGTTTGTGAGGTCGGCTTTTTGCTTTTCAGGCCACAAAAAATCTCCTACTTAAAAAACAAGCATCTGCAAACGGAGGAGGAACAAAACAATCGCGTCTAATAATTCTATTTTCTGTGCTTTTGTTGCTACGAGGGGGGATCGTCATAAAAAAGCACAGCAGCACTCTGACCTGTATACACACATTAATAAATCAAACATTGATTCAGCGCTAAGCACCTGGCGAGTGTTTGCCTCGCAAACAAATGAATGCCTCGCCATGTCCCTGTTTCCTGGCTGCGTGTGATTGGTTCTGACAGATATTCAGGCTTTTGCTGGAGTAATTAGAGAGCCTCGGGGTGTGAGTCGGAAGAGAGGCCTTCAGCGGTGGGTTACTTCAGTCTTCCTCTCCCTCTCAGGTAATTGCTAGCAGCTGCACAGCCGGGGAAAAGAACCTAAGAGAAGCTTGCATCGATTCCCCTCTTACCCCCTTCATCTTCCTCGCCACCGCAGCCTCCCTGATGCCTCAGATCCTGCAGACCACTCAGATGTACCTGATGCTGCAAGAAGCCCGAGCCACTGCTGACAAGTACCCCGGTGACTGCGACTAAGTAAACATTACAAATGTTGTTTACCTGCAGAGTCCTGAAGAGGAAGAGAAGGCGGCTTTTGTTGCATGGACGTGGTCTCTCTGGAGGAAGAGAGTGTGTCCAACCAAGCGTTCAGCACCACCTACAGCTCCATCCAGGTCTGGACCACTTATCCTGCCATACTTCCAGTACTGTCTAGAACCTGGATTGTAATCTTCAAACTCATTACAACCAATTTACACTCTTAGGTTGACAGACAGTATTTCAGGGGGCCAGCAGGTTTCTGGTTATTGGATACTTGGCCTAAGGCTTCCTCTTCCTCTTCCTCGGTCAGTAGTTACAGCTATTTAGAAACCTGAGACGCAAGAGTGGCGTTGGACTTTCGAGAAGACGCTTCATCAAACCGGCCACACATCTTCTGCAGGTGTGGAGGTCATTGTGATTACAGGAACTTACAGGAAAGAAAAGCACATTTTAATCTGTTTCTGCACAGATGTGAGGGGAGGGAGGATCGATATACTGGTGTGAAAACAAGTGTTGCAATCGTTTGCTGTATGAATATATCCTCAGCCCGTGTATCGCCTCAGAGTCAAGCATATTAAATTGTGAGCTCACAGCAGCCAGAACTAGAAGCTCACACACACACACACTCGTCTCTGGTTGGCAAAAGTTGCCAAAGTTTGGACCAAACTTGAGTTTGGCAAATCAAACATCCGGTGAAGGACATTTGAACTGGTGTTCAAGCAGAAATGTTTTCACTCTCACATCCAAACTGAGAACTCTTTGCATGGCTCTGGAGTTGAACCGAGGTCGCTGCATTGGCTGATCAATCCACACTGTCCACCTCCACAAACTGCTTTCCTCTGCAGTGTTCTCCGTGTCAACAAACAGCACTTTTATTCACAGTGTGTTCATGCACTGCTCTTCTGGTGGGTGAACATACATAGCCCTAGATTTATTTCAAAGGACAGGCTTGATCATTTTCTGTGTGGGCACTCGTGTTCTGTAGTTTTTCTACTTCCAGGAAAGGATTGATCTCTCTTTGCGTTCTCTGCTGACCGTCACGCGTGTTTATTAGAGGAAAGAGCCTCTGTTGGGTCAAATGATAACTTAAAATACTGGATAGTTTCTTGTTAGCTTGAGAGTGAAGTTGCTGCATTGGATAGAACAACTGAAGGAAGTCGTATTGTTGTACTTGTCAAGTTACTGTTCTTGTGACGGCTGCAAGAAAATGCAAATAATCAACTGCTATATAAACGAACCGGCTCCTCAAGAGCTTCTTACAGCTCCTGTCACTCAAGCCATCATTATACGTGCATCACTGTCATATCAAAGCAGCTATTGAATCCATACAGTGTTTGTACTGGAGATGGAATTATAACAAATGTGGACAAAAGGAGCTGACAGGAAACCACAAAAGACTACAAATCCAAAGTCAGTGAAAGGGACGAATAAAACATCTCAGAAGTTTAAACACATAATGTTTGTACTGAGCTTTTTTTACTAGAGTATTTAAAGTTGCAGCTAAGGACCAAATACTGATCAGAGAGCATGTTTTAAGGAGAACAAAGTGAAACTAATGAGTGGAAAAGAAGACTGATGCTCATCTTGATTGGGAAGCTGCAAGTCCAGAACACTGAGACGATTTGAGTCGTGCATAAGTTGAGTTAGTGTCTGCACCGATGGCGAGTCCCAATCTTTAGCTCAGAGCCAAACTGGACGTTTATGGAGTCAGATTAAGTGTAAGAGTAGAGGAATAGTCCAGTACTTAACTGGAGAGCAAATCCAGCCAGTGGTGTGAAAGATAATTGAGTCTGGACTAAGGCAGTAGGCGTGCAGGTCTTTCTTTAAATGGACTAAAGATGCAGCCGTCCTGTGGGAGTCATAAGTCCGGTTACTCCTCTGCATGATGGAATAACGATGAAGGGGTAGTGGACAGTTTTACAGGTGCACCCCGTGGAGCGAGTGCTTCTCATTCATGAGCTTTTCCATATTTCAGGATGATAATAACCTGAGTGTGTTCAGGAACAGCAGGAGCAAGTCAGACGTCTTTTAAACTCCCCTGAATCATCACATTTAAACATTACAGAGCCGCCGCTGAAGTAAAGGTGACGTGACGACTCCCAGAACAGTGATGGACTTCCCGTCCCTGAACTGATCTGTGTTTCTGTGTGTCAACACATACAGTTTGGAGACATTGACGCCTGCTTTAATGCATTCATCCGTCCCATAACAAGATAGAAAGTGGCAGAATGCATGCAGCGAAATACTTGAAGCGAGCGCTCAGATTGGCTTACAGTGTTTACATGCTCGCTGATAAAGCACATCACAAACATAAATTTGTTTGACATGAAACAAAACAAACCTTAAGGGCCTTTAAAAAACAGCAAACATCATCTTCTTAAGAAAGAGATGACAAGCAAAGACAAAGCTGAAGAGGATAACAGAGGCTTTAATGACAACAGAGTAGAAAGGGCCGTGATGTACAGCACCAATAACACCACGCTTAGATGACAGCAGAGGGAAGAACATGAAATACTTTGTAATGCTTCAACCCCTCGTGAACCCGTCACTACACCAGCTTCAATCCTCCAGGAAATGGCAGAAAAGTGACATTTTATTGAGCTTGTTATTAAACGGGGATGTCCGACGCTAAGCTCAATGCACACCCACGCAGGGTCAGTGAGGATTTCTCTCCACACAAAGGATTGTTTTGTATCCGTGAAGCTCTCTTAAATGCACTCTTTCTTTGATTTTAATTAACATCACAGGCACGTCATAATGTCACCTCTTTTCCCTTTGTCTCCCAGGCGGCGTCCCCTCTCTCTTTCTCTTTCTTTTAAAAACTGCCTTTCTTCGTGGGACTCTTAGAGGAGCAGCCAGTGAAAGGCTGAGGCAGGGGAGAGAACTGTCAGGGAGGAAATATTGTAAAATAACAGCAGGGGCAGGTGTTTTGTTTGAGCGTCCCTCTTTGGCATTTCTCAGCCGCTGAAGAACAGCGCTGCAATTATACGCCACAATGGCTGCAGAGACACAGGTATAGATTCATTACCTTTAACAACCCCGGGCTTCTTTCCCCAGATCCTATCAGTTGATCCTTTCTTTTCATTTACTCCCCCTGCTTTCTTTTTCATTCATGTCCACTAATGTCTGCACACACTACAGAATAGAATAGATAGCCTGCCAGACGCGGCAGAGACGATAAAAATCACACCAACTCCAGAAACAGCCAGATGTTCACATCTGCCGAGCTGCTGTAAATCCAAGAGAGACAGACAGTCATTTCCAGTGATGCAGGGAAAACATCGCCGGTACAGGATCCAGTTTGCACCAAGTGACGCTGCAGACGAATATGTAGGAATATACAAGTTAATGTAAATCTGATATGATGCACGAGCAGCAATTTTGCAGCAATCAGTTCAATAATGTTTGATATATTTAAATCAAGCAGCAAGACTTTGATGCACTGACAAGGTCGTTCTTTGCAACCCCAAACGTGGTCTTTAGCTCTTCCTGATGAGGTTTAAGTCGAGTAATAATGGACTGGTTAGGTTTGTAAAGACATGTTTGATGTGATGGACTAATCTGTAGTCCTGCATGGCCCTGCTGAGGGTGAAATTGGGGATTTGGTCCCATCTCTGGTCAGCTAAAGCTGAAGTCTGCATGCTGATGATTCAGGAAGTATGTTTGGATACAGTTCACCCATTCTTTATAGCACTTGTTGTCAAAGCCAAATGGTGGCCATGTTGAAAATCTCTCCCATTGTTCTAATGTGAGGCCACAATCATCAGCTGTGCCTCACTGACCCCTGAGCAGACATGGAGGCAATGCATTGTGGGGTAGAAAGAGCTGCAGACCATAAGCAGCCAGCAGATAGCTCTTATCACATTCAGCCTCACTTCTGGTTGCCCTGCGGCTACCCGGGGGCACATTCAGAGGTGAAATGAGTTAAAATTAATTTCCTTTTTTCACCTGATTTCTTTAACCTAAACACCGCGGGGTGAGTTTTAGGGATTGAGATAGCGCGGAGGGGTTGAATCATTTAGATCAGCGCCACAAGATGTCTCGAGAGGGCAATCATGGTGAAGAAATGACACGGATTTGAGAGAGGACAAAGCTCTGCCAGGCCTCCAGCTGCACATTTTGACCAATCATTCTGTGGAGCTGTTCACTCCATCACTCCTTCACTCTGATGCACCGCAAAATACAGAAATCTTGGTCTTATCTTGCGGAAGTGGCAGCTGAGAGGAGCTTCTCCTGAGAGTGAGAGCGTCTGACAGAGCCGAAAACAGCTGATTCTATTCCAGGAACAAGTTTTTCCTCCTCAGCTTCTGATGCTTGTCGACGGGGCTGACAGACAGAGTGTTCAGAGTGTTTGATTGGCAGAGTCAAAGGCAGGCGGATAATCTGTAACCCCAAAGTTACCACGACTCCTTACAGCTGGAATCTGGTTGTTTATGCTGTCTGTACAGTACTGGGAATCATGTTGGTGCTATATTTAGGAGACAATAGCGTAGGTAGGGAGAACTGGCAGACGAGGAATGTAGGATTGATGTATTTGCATGCTTCACGTGGGCATCAAACCTTTCACCAACCATGAAGTAAACACTGAACCGACCAATCAACCGTCCAAATGTAGCACTTCTTTTTCCCACCTCAGGTAGGAGAAATCTGCAGATCCAATAATCCATTACTATCTTATTATGCTTTGTTGAGTCTTGCAATGTCAGCCATTGGATTACAAGTTGATGTTGCATAAAGTTGCATTATGTTTTTAATGATAGCTGCCAATAATCGTATCAGTCGACCTCTAAAAGCTGCACAAAATTAAATAAATGCAATGAATGAAATGTATTCTATTGGTTGAAATGTTGATGAACAATTGAATTTATAAAATAGAATTTATGCAGTACATTCATCCAGATTAAATAGATTATAAAGGATAATTTCAGTAAAATAATATGTATTATAAATATCTCAAAGTGTCTTCTTTAATTCAATTCAATCACAGTTAAAGTGTTTGAATGAAAGCAGCGTTCTGATTGGTTTAAATTGAATTACTTGGTCATTGGCGGGTAACATGCCCATTAACCTGAATGTAGCAGGACAGCCAGACAGAGCATGAGGTCAAACAGACAGGCAGCAGCCTTCTGTCTCTGTTTACCCTGGAAAGGCAACAACACAATTGGAAGGTCGGAGGTCAAACGGCTGTCTGGGGTCAGCTCTGTGTCTGGGCAGGGGGCAATTAATTTGAACACCAGGAGGCGGTTTAAGACCCGCTTAGGGGAAAAATGATATCTGCAGAGAGGACGTTAAAGCGCCCCTGGGGCCTGGACGTGTGTGACAGGTCATTATTTAGAGGTAAACAGGAAAAACATCAAACTGAACAAACGGATAATTATCACCTTTAAACAGATGGGATTCAAAATCAGCCACCTTTTGTCGATGTATCGTCTCCACAAAGCGTTATTATAATTATACTTTTGTTTGTGCAACAATACCTTAATGATTGGCTCGCTTACACTCCAACCTACAGGCTCCAAAACAAACCATGGTGTTATGAATAATCACATACGGTGATTAAAAACTCACCCTGCTGGCGTGGAGAGTATTTACTTAATTTTCAAGTGGTCACAAAAATATTGTCATGAAGCTGGACCTGTATCTGATGTGTTCAGGTCTGGACTTAAACTTTGAGAATGATTCAGATTCATTTGAAGACTCGTTTGACTTTAATTATCAAGAGTTCTTCAAAAATCTTCGTTTTGAACGGGAGTAATCTGAGACTAAAGGTCAGGCTTCATGGCGCCCTGACAGCGCTCCTGTGACCCTGAAGTGGTCACGAATGTAACTGAGAAAAGCTACACGTGTGAACCAGACAGGTACAGAGGTAGGGGAAGCATCAGAGCTTAGACCTGGAAATAACGAGGTCAGTGAGGGTGGCGAAGAGCAGCTGGTGGTTGTCAGAGGCGCTGGACATCTCCAGGACGCTGGTTTCCCAACCGCAGGTCACAGATAACTTCTTCATGCGCAGCTTTAAGTGAGGAAATCCTGGAAAGAGTGTTGCTGTCATGTAACTCTGACGGGAGACATCTGTGGAGTGTTGCCACTTTCTGCTTTAACACATCCAACTTCCCCCAAACATCTGATTTTCCTCCAGTTCTGACCCGGTGTTGTTTCTTTCTTGTTTACTCTTCCCGTCTGGATTCAGCTCAAAGTGCTGCCTTGTGTGTAAAACGGTGCAAAACAACCCAAAGTGGAAATTAGAAGTATAAATACATCATCTAATTACACATTGAGTGTTATGTTTAACAAAGCACATGGAGAGTGCTGATTTTTTAAGTATAAGTGCAATGAAGGAGTGTGTGGGAGAGCACAAACATAATTACCTCCAGTAATATTTCATCAGAGGCCATTAATGTGAAAATCAGTCCAAAGTAACGCTTTGATTCATGTCTTTGAAAGTGTCGACCAAGAACAGGAAGTGTTTCAAGTGTGATGAGACAGGAAGGGTTAATGCATGAAGTAAAGTGGAGACACACCAGTGATGCAGTCTTGGACATGATTTAATTCTGCTAAAGAAAACCGCTCCTTCCTCTCTTGTGTCATTTCTGTCATCGTCAACACAAACCTCTGCAGCGACTGCGTCTCAGAGTGTTAGTCCGTGTTTGTGTTTCCTTCCTGCAGCACTAAAACTCTCCCCGAGTCCACTAACAGCTCAGAAACCCCCTCGCTGACATTATTTGTTGTTGCCCGTGTTCCCCGCTGAATGTGGCACAAACAGCCCCTGCTTGTTATCCAATTGTGCCTCTGCCAGGTACGCCAGGCAGTTTTGCGCAGTTGACTCGGAGTCTCCGGAAAAAGCAGCCTTCTCTGTGACAGCCTGTCAATCACTTCCTGTGGCTTCCTGCCTGGTACACACACACACACACACACGCACACACTCCGCCAACATGGAGCATTTCAAACTGTTGTGTGCCACTACTTTGTCTGTCGTTTCTGCTCCTGTCGAACTTTTATTTTCGGCGTCTGCTTCTGTTTATTAGCCCCTGTTGCACCGAAAATCTCTGTTTTTCTTCTAGCTGCTGCAAGTTAAAGCAAACAACAACACGGAGCGGCATCCGTTGCACAATTCCTATCAATTACGATCAATCTGAGCCGGCCAATTACGAGCCGATGACGCCATTATCACTTCAAAAAGAGACAAAAAGAGAAGGAGAAAGAGAGGGATGGATGGAGGGGTGGAGGTGGAGGGGAAGGGATCCAGCCTGTAATTAGTGGTCCTAACTGGAAGAGAGAACAGGGGGCCACATGGTTAGGGCATCTGTGGCCAAACGCACACACACGCACACACACACACACACAAACACACATAGACACACACACATGGTCCTGCTGGCGTCTGGGGGTCCGGCGGTGTCAGCCCCGACTCTGGGCCAGCGGCCAGCGCCTCTGTCCCTGTCATGTGGGCCCGTTAATGAGGAAGTCACATATGGACCAGGGACCCTCGTTAGGCACAGACTCTCACACACACACACACACACATAGAGAAAGTGGGAGGAAACACACTCAAAGAGCCCACACACACACACGTGGAATAAGTGATGCACAAACAGGTGCAGGTGAGGGCGCAGATTGACGGACACGAGGCGACGCAAGCAAGCCGGGGGCAGAGGAGGAACATGGCAGCACCAGACGGGGCACACATACACACTCCAAACACACACACACACACACTCCTGTAGGTCCATCTCACCACACACAACACTACAGGCCTTGTTAATGAACTGAACTGAGTAGAGAGCCGAGCTGAGAGCAGAACTACCGTACTTTAGGGAGGGCGTTTGGATCAAGTAGCTGGAAACTGTGGAGCCTCGTTCAAATCCAACAAGCAAGTCAAAACCGGTCCAGGTTAGTGAAAATGGCGGCAGAAGTCAAAGTCCTTGACTTTTCTACATAAATAATTGTGTTTGGGCGCTCCAGTGTTACCAAAAGTGACTCAACCCGGACTCCCGGTTACTCAAGCTTCTATTTTTTCTCCTCAGCTCAGATTTGGTTGAAAAATATGAAGAAATATGACCAGATGGAGGAGGCTCACAGCTCACAGCTCACAGCTCACAGCTCTAATACCTGCAGAAATGACTGCTTTTCTCACAGGATGCAGGGTTTAAAGCTCCCATAAGGAGTTCTTAATTTGTTATGAAACAGACAAAGTGAATCGTGGTGCCTCTATGGACCCACAAAAGCAAGGGAGGTCAGATTCTCAGGTAGCTGTGCCTCTGAGAAGTGACTTTAAAGCTCACTTTTGGTTTGTGTGGGATGTGGCGCCCCCTGTGGACAAAGTGTTGCCTCTTATCTTTAAGCTGATTGTGTACATCTGTAGGCCGTGTTGTGTTGTCATGTTATAGAATAATTCATCTTTAGCTATCAGCAGAAAATGATTGACAGAGGACTCTGTGATGACCACATAGCTCCAGCCAAGCCTTAGATTGACACTTCAGATTGTTAACTTCCTGCGTCCCCACACTGCGTCTGATCTTGGACCGTCCAAAGGAGGGGAAAAGGACACAAGGGGCCGCGATGGCTCAGCTGCTGCCCGGCCTTTTGCTCCGTCCCCGTAGCTGTATCTCTGTGTGTGAGGAGGGGAGTTGGAGGCATCACGGGGGCGACGCTCTTTCACACGGGCCTCTCACCAGCTGTCACCCCCAGCAGCCCGCTGAATGGGGGCCTGTCACTCCGCCGGCCCCGCCGGGATTTAGCCGGTCAAGGGGAGGAAAGGAAAGAGGGAGCAAGGAGAGAAAGGAGGACGGAGGAGAGGAGGGGAAAAATGAAACACAAAAGCGGCTCAGGAAAAAAAGCTGGAGAGCAGGGATTAGAGTTGGAGACACTAATGCATCTTACACTAACTTCAACCTCAGCCCCTTCCCCTCCAATCTCCCCCTCTCAAAGCCCAGGATTAGGGATCCCGAGCGGGCAAAAGAGAAACATATAAGGTCTGGGTCTCCACATCTCTGGGGTTATTATCCACACAGCCCCTTTAGCTTATTACACTCCTCATCCTGCTATTTATCGTCCCTTTGTGTCATATTATTTGGGAATATATTATATTTTCTTTAAGTTAAGATGCGGATCAGACGCAGGAGGAGGTTTTGTGGGGGTGTGTGTTTGTCACATCTGCTCGCCACGACAAGGGCAGCTGATGGCGGAGGGGCTAAGGATGAAAACACAGGGGTCGCTGCGAAATCTCAACCTGCCCGGATAAATCTCTCCCCTCTGCCCCCTCCCTTCTTCACACATGCCTCCCATCTCTTTCTCTCTCTTGTCCACTTTCTCTCTCTGCGTCTCTGTCCATCACTCGGCTGCTTGTTGTTTGTAGAGGATGATGGAGTCTCAAAGATAGTCCTCTTCTTCTGAAGTTCTAAATGTGGAGAATCATCGCTTCTGCTCATGATACTGTGACTTTTTTAGAATCCTTCTTCACCAGTTGTCTCAAAAACAACTTCTTACTTTATTTTGTCTTATATTTGATCTATAAGTTAGGACAGAAGTTCAACAAAACATTGCACAACAGCCTCTCCAAAAGGGTTACTTCAGGTCATTTTATAATCAGACAAAACCTCCTCCCAGGAGCTTTAAAGACCAAAAACCATTAACATAAATAATAAAGTAAAGTCTCCACGTTAAAGAAAAGTGCATCGTGTAATTGTATGCATCCTGTAGGCACAGTACATAGTTTGTAAGAGCAGCTGCAGTGTGTGCTGTGTCAGGGTCAGGGTCTGATCCTCCAGGCTGCCAGGTTCGTCTTCTTCACCCAGTCATGCTTATGGTGCCTGGATACAGTAAGTATAAGAATTGCAGTCGTGAGGCTGAAATTAAATTCCTCCAGTTTGGAATAAATTGGACGCTCCTCAGTATCGTGGTATTCAGACGAAGACGCTCTTGTTTTGTTTCTGAATTACTGTCTGGACGTTCCTGACCTTAAGATCCAGGGTGGAGGACTTGGAGGACTTGGATGAGAGGGAGCAGAATTCTTAGCATGTCTTGCTGCAGTTGGAGGAGCAGATTCAGGGAGGATTTTCAGACCCTGTTTTTTTTCCTTCTTGTGCTCTGTGTTGGTGCAGATTCAGCCATGCACATCATGAATAGCCAAAATTCACAGCATCTTGCCCATAGGGGTCACTAGCACTTCACCAAATGAGGGAGCATTTGCAATGGAAAAGAGCTGCTGGTGGGTTGTCAGAGCGTGGCCTTTTACACACACACACGCGCACACACACACACATGCAAGATACCACCCCATATGCTGAACTCCGAGCTAACCCACCAGCCGCTCTCACCTCTACATGTATGTAGCGTTTTCCCAGCATGCCTCTCTCTCTGTGCAGCATGCGCCATTATCTGCATTTCTTCACATGGCGTGGAGGGAGCGCGGGGGCCGCGGCTCGTTGGCCAAAGCTCAAGCCGGCCCCTGATTAGCGGGGCTACATGGATGTGACACGTCCTCTCTGCCAGCGCGTGATCCCCTCCCTGCATGCTGCCACACACACACACACACACACATACACAGGCTCACACACACACACACATGCACACACCAGTCTACTGCCTGGAAGAGTAGACAGGCCTCAAGCAAAATCCAACCCCCCCTACCCTCCCCTCCACACACACACACACACACACACAACGCTAATGCAAATGAGCTCTCTGGTCAGCCAGGCTGAAAAGGCAAGAGAAGGCAGGAGCGTATGGCCAAACAGCGGGGCTACCACCCACCCACCCACCCACCTACCCACAACCACCTCCTCCTCACCCCTCTCCATCACTCACCCCCATGAGCACACACTGCTCACACACACACACACACACAGGCAGCAACACAACCCAGTACACACTTTCTTCTCTCACTCACACCCTCCACACCAGCAGCTCAGCCAGGAACACACACACACACACACAAACACACACACACCTCAGATTTTCTTCTTCTTCTTCGTTGGTGCTGCCTCACACCTGATGTATTTATCATGTGTGGTTCTGCGACCGTGTCTCAGTGCGACGTCAGAGAAAGTTTAGAAGATAATGTGTGTAATTAATTCATGCATGAGACATGAGGCTGAAATAAAAAAAAGTTTGAATACAAGGCGATATTAAAAACTACATAAATGAATATTTAAAATGCAGAAAGTGAATTTAGGGAAATAGTTCAGTGATTTTAAAGATGTTTGGACTTTACACTGAAAGATGTTTTTCCTCTTCTGAGTGGAAACATTCAGGAAATTAGTCAGGAAAGAAAGAAGACCCTGGAAATTAATTAATCTATATCTTTTAGACAACGATTGATTGTTTTAAAGAGCACTGCATGATCAATAGGTCATCTATCATATTCCTTGTATTATTAAATGTTGGTATACTTTTAATAGTTTCCAGGAGAGCTACAGGTGGCAGTACTTCAAATACTCTGATGATTTTTAGTCTAAAGATTGAACAGGAGCTCAGTTTGTCTGAGTAGAAAGATAAGGAACTAAAAAAGACCTGTTGTGTATTTTTTAAGGGTTGTACAATAATCACACAGACTGTAATATCAGGGGAAAATGACACATAATCATGGATTGCACAGAATATGATGTGAGTTTAAATGTTGAAGTAAATGGTAAAGAAGTGTTGATTATTTTTCTGTATTAGTGATTTCTATCAGACATTTTAATAAGTGTTATTGTGGCTACAGAGCAGGACTTTATTCACATGAATTCAAATGAAAAATCTTCATTTTACTTTGTGCGTTTTTAGATTAAAGCTTAAAGTTTGACTTGAAAAACATTTAAAAGCTTATAAAAATTAAAGTGTACTCACTTTGTTTCTTAATACAACATTATAACAGTCAGGCTTGTGACCCTCTGAAGCCTGGACACATTTTACCCACAGCACAGGCTCACTTTAACACTTTTACAGCCTTGTTCTAACTTTTATCTCTCATCACTCTGCTGTTGTTTTAAACTCATCAGGCGGCCTCTCTCTCTCTCTCTCCCCCTCATGTTCTCGACAGTCATTCTGCTGACTGCACGGTCAGATCTCCTGTCATCATTCAGCTAAAGAGAATTCTTAAACCAGGCCTCGTATACTTTCCTAATAACTCCCTCCATCAATGCTCGATCATAAACATACCTTAAACACACTTTTGTGAACACTTGACTTCAGAGTCATATTTTTTCAGACTTCATTGAGAGTTTATCTTCACTATTTAACAGGTTAAGTGTGCTTACACATTCTGTGAGTACATTAAGTTATAAAAACATACCACTTAATGGTTTGATAGTACGACTAACACACGTGCATAGGGTGCAAAAGTGGAATTTGTCTGCACTAAATGTAGGTGGTTTCGTTTTTATTTGCTTGTAATATTGCATTTAAGTAAATTCATCCCAAAAAAACTGCATGTTTGCAATTAATTAATTAATTTTAGACAAGAGTCAGAGCATGACTTCACCTAGATATACATGTGCATTTGGTGAGGATACTTTACAAGACAAACAGTGAACAATTAAAAATGTTTGCACTGTTTTGATAGTTGCAGAAAAAATAAAAGAGTTAAACAATTCATTAATTAATTTATAAAAAGTCAAAAACATGAATTATCTGTTGGAAGTTACAGAGTTAGAGTAACTCCTGTATGTAAAGTGCATGGTTCATGTTTTGCAGAAGCTGCATATGCATAAATAGAGCTGTGCTGCAAAAGCCGATGCACTTAATCCATATTTTGACCCAGTATAGCACAGAACAAAATTAAAGTTGCGATCAGAAATAAGCAGGAAGCATCGTCAGCTCTGAACAATAACTTCAATATTGTGACATAGCAACAAACAGATCCCATGCTGCTTTATTGAGTGCTGCTGTTCAATCATTCTGCCTCCTTTAGAAAAATAAACATAATTTCTTTTAGGTCAGGGTCAACAATCCAAGTCTTAACAAAGGTCCTGAACTTGACCCCCGGAGCGCCGACCCCCGTGGAATACCTGCAACATTGTTTAGTGAGCACTTACACTCGGTCTCCACGCGCTCTGTCCTGCTCGGGCTCGTAGGTGTGCAGCTGCCCGGTGATAAAAATGTTACAGCAGCATCAGGGCCTGTCAGGGAAAGAGACGGCTGGAAGGAGGAGGTGGTGGGGGGTTCAGGGGGGCGGGCTGGGGAGGCTACGGGAGGTTTTCACTCACGCAGAAAGCAGAGAAGAGAGGAGGAAAAAAAAAACACAATAACTGATGAAAAGATGAGATGTGAAGAGGGAAAAATGTTACTTCTGGAGGCAGTTTTCTCAAACCAATGAGAACACAGCTTTTCACCTTTGTGGAGCAAAGGTCAGATCCCGCCTCAGGCCAAGTCAGCCCAGACTTAGACGAGCAACTTTCCCTTTTTTCCCCTCCATAGAGGCATGCGAGCCAGTGTGTGTGTATTACTGTGTGTGTGTGTGTGTGGGCGAGAGAGTCTGTCTGCATATATGTGTGTGTGTGTGAGAGAGAGTGGTGCTCATACAAATAGACTCTGTACATTATCCTGGTGTTAACGGGGCTGCTTCACCGCCACAAGGGGGTGTTTGCTTAAAAAGCCACACAGACCCTTACTCTGTACTTCCACCCTTCTTTTCTTCTTCTCTGTTTTATTGAAGCGGTAGACGTCTAATTGATCGGCAGAGGAAGATGAGTGGAGGACTGATAGAGGAATGTAAAGCCACAGCAGCACACCTCAGCTTCAGTGTCATAATGATTTTAAAAACTACATTTTTAGACTTCATTTAAAAAAGTGCAGATTTTTAAAAACTGTTAAATATTAAAACAAAAAAATATGTTAATTTAAGTGCATGCATTGGTTCCTAATTTCCTGTATCTGGTCCTGCAAATGTCTGCAATAATATTATTTAAAGTGTTAATATTATGTGACGAAAATCAGATAACTCAGTAGAATAATCTGTAAAATCAAAACTATATTTTTTACAGTTAAAAAACTTCAGTGTAAAAATAACAGCACAGCTATTTCTGCAATTACGGTCAATCCCTCTAATTTGACAGTCAAGTTTGTAGTTTAATTATGTATTTTAAAGTATATAAATCCCAGTTTTTACCAGATAAATAAATGCTATATGTATGCTGTATGCATAATTTAATTTTCTGTGACGTAACACAGCTTTACAATGCCATAAACAACCTGTAATATATATAAATACAGTATTCCACATGTTTTCCCTTCACATGTCACATAAAGAAAGCTTTTGCCTTTAAATTTGACTGTCATAGTTTTACATTTTTAACTGTAATAGCTCCTAATATTTTTAAATGTGTCTTTAACATGATCATGCACAAGCAGAAACATCTCTGTTTCCATAGAAGTCTTTAAATATGTATTTATTTTGCTGAAGAATTAAACTTAGAGATTATTTCACCTCTCACATGAATGTTTCATCTTATCTACAACATTTAAAACCCCTAAATTGGTAGAAGCGTGGTTTTCATTTGACTCACATGCACACAGCAGGACGCTGATTTTGAACTTGATGTAATCAGCCATTTACAAATCAGCCTGCTTCCACTGTGTACCTAACATTGTTACAGCAAGAAAACATGGCTGCAAAAAAATAGAATAACAGGACTATGAAAAGTCCTCATGGATCCTACAGCTGCGGTTAATTCTGACAGATTCATGGAGTGAAGTCAAAGAGAGAGAATCCTCTGAAAGATGGAGCTGTAGAAGTTTAAAGGAGCATCAAATAGAAACAGACTGAGAGGATAAGTTTGAGTTAATATGCTGATGAAGTCTTTACGGTTTATCTATATTTGATTAAAGACGTCTTCTTCTGTTTGAGGCTTTTTGTGATTCTAGTTTTACAACCTTTCCTCTTTAAACCAACAGATTTGTTCGTGTAGGGCTGTAAAGATCTGTGAAAGAGAGGGAGGAGAAGGGAACGAGAAACTGGGGAACACTTTGACTAACACATGAATAGAGTAAAAGAGAGAGTGAGTGAAAGGAGAGAAAGAGAGGGGGAGTGAAAAGAGGGAGAAGTCTGATTAATAATTGCGAGGCTGCTAGGTGCCGATCTTTCTGGCTTCTCACTTCAGTGGGCCGGCGCAGGGATCTCGCCTTCGGCCGTGTCGGTGGGGCTCATTAGGGAACCTCCAGGGACCTGACAGAAATTGTTAGCGGGATGTGATGGCCGAATCAAACTCCACCCCTCCTCCCACCACCACCACCATCCCCTCCACCCTTGCTTCCTCCCTAATTCCCTCCCCCCTCCCTCCCACCCACCAACATGCCCCCTCATCCAGGACAGAGAGAAGGGGACCACTTCCATCCACGGTAACAAGGCCTACACCTGTAATCAAACCGCTCCACCAAAAAGCACCAAGGGATAGCGACCAGCTCCAGCCCCGCAGTCCCCGCCCTGCTCTGATTGGAGCCCAGGCGAGGAGTACCACCACCCAGATCCATAATTGATGTGTGTGCACAATTACAGGCCTCCAGACATCAGCAAAGTGTTGCACAAGCGCGCCTCAAGGATAGTTGAATTTTGAACAAGCGTTGCATAAAAATCAAGGATCACTTTTTTTTTTTTTTTTCCTTCACCCCTCCCCCCCACCCTCCACATCCCTCTCTTCCCTGAATTTTGATATTACTGTCCGTTCAGTGTGTGTGTGTGTCCCTGTGTGTGTGTAAGGAAAATGTGCCAAGCTAGTATAATGGATGAGTGAATGTGGGCTCACTTCACTGGAGACGCCGACCAATCCTCCGTCTGCACTGCGTCTTCTTCTGATTTAAAGTGTTCATTTGCACTCGTCCTCTCCCGTGAGGTGCACACAGTTGATCTATTTATTTTCAGCACATGAGTGTTGAGAAATTACACTCTTGTTTACTACTAATATAAAAAAATGCATGAAATTCGGTTACAAGTTTTTGCTGAGGCCATTTATACCGTCCAAAAAAGAGAGCTAATCCCTAAGTCAGAGTTTTTAAACTCAAATTAAATGTTCTTTTTAAAATATGTTATTATTATATTTTTTAACATTCATCATTCAGCTTCTAAGGGTTGTTTTAAACTTCTCAAAATTCCTGTTTGCTTTGGAAATGTGGCAAAAAATAACCTCAGGGTTTGGACAAATTCACAGATTGAACTAAGGCTGTTTCACCGTCCCAAAAGTTTTAATAACTATTTTTAAAGCTGTTAATATTATTTATTTCATGCATCATTAAGTTTAGAAGTTTGTGCAGCTTCTGTTTAAATTTGTGGGACTTTTAAGTCGATGAAAGCTGCAACAAATCGACAAATTTCAGCCTCTTTTTTGTGCTCAAGCTTGAAAAAGACATGCAAAGTTAATTTTAAAGCTAATTTAATGATTTGCTGTCTCTTACAACATATGCACAATTGAAAATAAAGCCAAAATTAATTAAGCACATTATGTAGAAGTGGCATTATGCTTTGGCGAACAGACTTCCATTCATGCTCTGACTTTATATCAGTTTATTCACAAAAATGCTCCCTTCATTCTTCATTTCTTGCTCCGTTCTTCATCATGAACAGCTTTGTTTTAACTGATCTGAGTCAGGAGACACAATGCTAACCCCACGGTGAAGAAGCACACTCAGAGTGTTTTCCTACGTGTTAGTGCAGCGTCAGTTCAGCAAAAGAGGCCTCTGCTGAATAATCTCCCGCAGAAATGAAAAGATTATTTATGATTAAGTCTCCGTACGCATGGCCGCTCCCTCTCTAATTTGACAGTTCAGCAAAAAAGCAGAAAAAGTCCATTTGCAAAGTTTTTACAGATTTACATAAACCCTCGTTTTTTAAGGAGGTGTGAACATGAGAGGACTGGAGAGTGTGTGTGTGTGAGTGTGTGTGTGTGTGGACATGAGTGAGTGTTAAAGGCTTTAAACTGAGAGAGTGTTTTGAGCAGCAGATTGATTCAGCATTATGTTTTTAAATACATCAGATCTATTCAAACTTAAAGTCTTTTTCTCTAATTTCCACTTTTGTCTTTGCTCCTCGTGACCTTTTTACAAAATAAGGAACCATGATTTGAAGACTGAAGGATGATGATATATTTATTTATGTCTTCTCCTGTTCCACTTTGTTCTGAACTTTTTACAAAGACAACAAACTGATTGAACGAAAGCCAAGACTGTAACGTGATTTCTGAGCGTTGCATCGTTAAAGAATAAAGTTCTAAAGATTTAATAAGCTCAACTCTTACATGGTGAATAAAAGATATTCAGAAGGTGAACTTTCTCAGTAATCAGTTGGTGACCTTCGCCAGTTTTTTCAGCTGCACACTCAAGTGAAATATTTGAGCTCGGCTGTGCCTCTGCGTGGGCGTAGGGTGGGAAAAACATATTCTAATGATACCAAACGCTCGTATGCACGCATTCATGTACGCGCAGCAGCCTGACCCCGGGGTCCAGGTGAACGAGCTTTTTTGGAAGCGCACCAGATAGCTGGAGATGCGAGCAGCCGAATCAACCCTGTGTGAACCGCGCAAACAAAACGAATCAGCATCTTCGTGTCCTCAGCGGAGATTTTCATACCAATGTGAGGAGGAAGAGATTGAAAGAAGAGGAAGAAGAAGAAGACGAGGAGGACGTGCAGCTCCAATCTTAGTGTCTTCACCCGTGAGTGTCAACAGGTGAAAGTGGGTGATAACACTGTTTGATGTTGCCAGACAGAATTTCTACCACCCAACTTTGCTTCTTCTTCTTCTTCTCCTAGACCTCTCAGCAGACTTCAAAGCCCCCCTCTCCTCCCTCCTCTATCTCTCTCTTCTCACTTTAATCCACTGCAGCAGAGCCCTTCAGTTCAAAGCGCTCAGGAACACCCCCTTTGCACTCCAAAAAAAAAAAAAACTGCAACCCAAACTTTTTCTCCAACGCGGCCCTCCTCCTCCCTCTGCTGAGTAGCAATTACAGCCCTGCTAGCGCGCTGACCAGCTCCCGCTATTAATTAATCCCACAAAGAGCGTTCATTTCCTGGCTTTCTTGGATTGACAAGAGATGAAGGGGAAAAAGGGAAGGGTGGGGAGTAGAGATGCCGGTTTCAAAGGCAATTCAGTCTGACCAAGCCAAAGAGAAGACGAGAGTAAAAAGGGAGACGAGAAGAAAGACCTGCTCTCCTAAAGTAGGTGGAGGTGGAGGGCGCATTTGATACAGGGCCCTACTTGAATGTGATTGAATGCTTTGTTGCCGAGGGCCCTTTGCTAATCTTTACCTGCACAAAAATTCACAGCGCTAGAAAACGCCTGCTGGAGGGGCTTGCTGGGTTTGAGAGGCTTTGGCCTGGGTGGGCGAGGCGGTTGGGAAGAGGCTTCATGTCCTGCCTTTGCGCGCTCTCTCTTCCATTTTTTCGCCCGTTGGACTTTCTTTTTTTTGGGGGGGGGGAAAGAAAAGGAGCTCCTTCTACTCCAACGGACAGTTGGTGAGGTGGTTGATGAATGAAAGGAGAGAAAAAAGGAGACTGAGAGACAGAGTAGAAGGGGTGGAGCTGGAGAGGAACGTCGCCAGGAAGAGGGGAGCAGATGACAGTGAAGGGATTCATTCATGGCCTGTGTGCTGAAATGTTTGAATGGGTTGACAGGATCTAGTGGTTGGATTAATCTCATTCAGGACCGAGGTATTAGAACTACTCCCAGGGTGGCAATTACAGATTTGGATGCAAAGTCTACCTGAATGGAAGCTGCATCCATCTGTCTGCAAGTCCGACCAAACCTTTGCTTCCAAAAAAAGATGGAGACCGGCGCTCGCTCGTTAGGATACCTTGTTAGTGACTTTAAAACAAGCGTGGCGGTGAACACATCTCTGCTGCAGATGGTTCCACTGAAGTGACTCAAACTTCAGACACAGAAGAGGAAGAGTTGAATCATGACTAAGTGAATAAACGCCAAAACTAAATGTGTGTGCAGAACTTCCTCTCAGTGACACCTGCAGAGCTACCAAGGCTTTCTGTCATCTCGTACCTGTGAAGCACAAGAGCTAGACGTAAATCTAATGTCAATATGAAACCAAACTAACAGACATGATGAAGTCTACTCGTCTCATGAGTGAGGCCTTGGACTGCAGCATCAACGCCTCGCTCACCTGATAAAGCATCAATATTTCAGCTTATCAATTTCTTTGAAGGTGCTTGATTGCAACGAGTCCAAATGAATTTCAGGCCCTCAGTCGATACAGTCTGAAATATTAAAAGCTCGGTCAGCTTCTCTTTGTTTGTTGCATGGATGAGGAGGAATCCTGGCACGCATAGCAAATAACACCAGTGTTCTTCCTGTGGTCCTGAGGAAAAGGCGTCTTCAGGAATCCAGATTTGAATCCAAACATGAACATTGAACAGCAGTAGCAGAGTGAGAGCGCTGTTCTTATGCCAGCTGCTGCTCGTGTTTGGAGACTTCTGTTCTTCTGTTTGTGGATATGAAAGGCTTACTTCCTTATGCCCAGTCTGGAGCCACCAGTTGAAACTGTATCATATGCCTACCAACCTGGCTTTGTTTACACTGTGATGCATACTTCTTCTGCAACAAATGATGTGTATTTTGGCTTGGATGAGTCCATCTCAGTATATTGTCCAGACTGCTTTGATGCAAGTGTCTTTTCTCACTGACAACTTTCACTTCAGAGGCAGTCTGGACCAAACGGAGGCATCTGACACTGTGCCTGATATCCTTACACTCATGAGGAACTCTTCAGATGATCTTATAGAAGTAAATGTAGAGAATCTGAGCTCTAGATTATTACTGACAGTCTTTAAGTCTTCTCTAACCAAGCGTCTGAATGTACGTGTGACTGCGTGACTGATGACCGCTCCCTCGTCTGCTGAATGAAATCACATGTTAGCAGGAGATCAGGTTTCATCCATCACACCGCAAAGCACTGGCAGGTGTGAAGGGTGCGAAACTCTTCAAAAAGAGGAAGTCAGATTTGAATATTCAGCCAGAGGGCGGAGAGACAAGAGGCCGCCTTCACTGACCCTAAATGTCTGCGTATCACATGCAAGCGGTGTCTTCAGGCGAGGCCAGATGTTGGCGCTCATATCTTGGTGTGAACATGAACACGTAACCTGAAAAAGGTGGCTGCGCTGCTTGTTTTTCTATCATTCATCACCCCGGTGTCAGAAGTCATTATGGAGCAGTTGTTTTCATAAATGAAGGCCGGCTGAAACCTTGAAGACGAACGGCCGCACCTGATTGGATGTGATCCCCACTTCCTGTTTTATGTGTGGCCGAACTCAGAGTTTGTTTTTCTTTAATTAGTCATTTGCTTCTTTCTGCTGGGACTCAGGAGTCGGTGACAAAGCTTTACGCCGCACATGTTTGAGCTGCCAATTTACCAATAGCTGCGCTGACTCAACGCTGATGCTGTGTGGGTGTTTGCCCCTCCTGCACAATCTGAGCTGGCACTCTCCAAACAGAGCGCTTCCTTCAGGATAATTTGGTCCTCAGGGATGGACTTATGAGCCATTAACAAACTTCCCTCTGCTGTTCCAACGGGCTGTGATTGTAGGAAAAACTAACACTTTAAAAACTTAATTTTCCCTCCTTGTTTGGTCGACCTGATTAGCAGGCTGCTAATTCTCCTCCCTGGTGCAATTAATCACATTGACACCTGTACTCCAGGCTTCGTCGGAGGCTTCGTCGGAGGCTTCGTTCTCGCTCTCTGCGAGTGGCTGTAAGCAGTGTGTGCTGTAGGCGCATCAGGAAGTGTGATTTCTGTGGTCTCATTACAAGGTTCAGAGGAATGCAAACACAAGGAGGATGTCACAACTTTGATTTGTCTTTTTAGTAAGTGTTTATTGGCTTTAGATTCTTAACTTCACATGATGTGTCATGAATCTGTGTGACAGTAGAAATCTACGTTAGAGCTTTGGTGTAGTTATCCTTGTGTTAGCGTGCTTGAGGCGATCTCTCTGCATGAAAACACCTTTAACTCTCATTAGAATAAGGATGTGAGAATCAGTGTTTGCCTTTTGTCATCTTTGCACTTTGCAACAACACACAGGTGTGAGAATGATGTAACTTGCTTCATGTTATGAGGCCTTAAAGGTTGTAAGATTGGAGCATCAAGCACAAATCAGCAGCAGAAGTTCCCACAGAACTTCTGCGTCTGAAATCAAGATTTAAAAATGCAGGAAGTTTGTAAAGTTGATCAGCAACTTTGAGAATCTGATGTGATTTAGTTGCTGCCCATTTCTTACCATCATCACTGAATTTGGCGTGAACTTGCACGACAGAAAGTCACTTAATGATCCTAGACCGTTATCTTGTCAGAAATGTCATCCTTCACATTCATTCTGTCGCTTCATTCCTTCCCATAATGTTAATCTAGTCATTGTGGGAACAACAAGTTCAGGCCAGACCAGAGTTGTCATTTGGTGTCAAAACTTTTTGTATGTTTTTGCCCAAAAGTCTGAAGTTCAGCGTCAGTGACTAACTTCTTCAAACTTCTTGTTGCGGCGTCTGAAACCCTCACAGAGGTTTTCTGCTTGGATTTTTTGGTCGGTTGCGTCACCCTCCTCCTCTCAAAGATGGCAGGCCTGCTGTTGTTTGAGAGGTCAGGGGCCAATCTGGGCATCAGAATGCCCTGGAAGCCAAATGTGACAGTGCACCTGCCTTGCATTTCAATCCTCACACCCCGAAACCTCACACCAGACCTCGCCATCAAAGAGCTCGGCCCGCGCTGACTCACATGCGGCAACAGCCAGGACATCTGTGGAGTTCTGGCAGCCAATGCACGTCCGTGTGTGTGTGTGTCTGCACGCTCTCTTGTGTATGTGTGTGTTTTTTGCATCCAGACAGTGTGTGAGAGACCTCGCATTCCAGCCAACACTGACTCTTACTCACGGCTGTGTTTGGCCAGCACGCCAGTGGGAGCCGCGCCGCGTGTTACAAGCGGCGGCCATGTCGGAAGCAGAGTCCTGCGGCTGCATCCCGGGGAACTCTTTTACAAACTTACAGTACACGCGCACACATTTACTCACTTCTTTCTCTTTGTCACACTACAAAAAAAAAGGAACACACACGTAAATACTTTCCACACAGGCACCCTCCGCTGCATGAATATTCATTCGCAACTGTGATGAGCTGTGACATGCTTTCCTGGCAGGGCTCGGGGACCACATGGCCGGGGTGTTAGAGGAAGAGAAAGGCCGTGTCGGAGCGTGTTACTCAGGCCTGCCTCATTCAATTGGATCCAAGCACGATGGTCGGATTTCTCAATCTCAGATGGATTCCAGACGTTCCCTTAAAGCCGCTCCTCCCCTTCCTTTTTCACTCTTTGATTTCAGAGAGGAGGACTTAAAGGCTGCAGGGTGCACATGTGGACGTTTAAGAGGAGAAGTCCAAAGAAAATGTGCACCTTGCTCTACACGTCAGGCACATTTCCTCAAACACAAACCAGCGCTTCTGGATAAAATTTCATCCACTTTAACGAGTCGTTGCAGGCTGGCATGGCTGATCATGGCGGAACAATGCCGCCTTTCCACGGCCGCTCATTGTGCACAGATCTTTGCATTGTTCCCCGCTCGCCCCTTACACCCAGCCAGCTGGCACGGAGATGGCAGCGCCGTTGACAAGGTTCACAATACCCCCTCTAGTCCACGCCACAATAGCGGGACATGGACACAGGCACCTCTATGGCACACAAGAGGCTGCAGAGGGGATGCTGGGGCCTCACAGGCAGGTGGTGCTGCCAACGTCTGTGTGACGTGTTGCTAGCTTTCAGCACTGACAAGGGCCTGGCAGAGAGGTTTCTTCTTTTAAAATCCACATTGTTCACAGAGGGGGACTCTGGAGGATGAGTGTTTGTGTGCTGTTTTCTCTCTGAGAGATGTGGAGCTTAGTCTCTCCTCATTCTCTCTGCACACACATGATGCAGAGACACACAAATCCTGAAACCTCATCTCTGTCTCTCTGCTCCCAGCTTCTTGCTTCTCTCCGCTGACTTTTTTTTTTTCTGAGCTTATCAATAAGAGAAAAGTGGCAGATTCGCATGTCTTGGTAAACTGGAGAGGAAGGAGAGGGGTTTGTTTTTTCCGTGAGAGTCTGAGTGACAGCTGGATGCCACAGCGCCGCTCCTCAAGTCACGATACGGTGTTTGCAGCGGGTGTCGTATTTGTCTGGGTGCTCTTGCCAGCGCCTGAGCTGCTGGTTTGTCATTTCACGAGGAGCTTTAGTGTCTCCGGGAAGCTCTGACTGGGTTACGAGAAGTTGAAGGGTGTGTGACAAGACTGATGAGGTCCTTGAAGGTCATGTTTTCTGAAATAGAACCCCAAAAACTCCAAAATAAGAGGAGCATAAACAAAGTCTTATAGCCGTGCACACACACTCAGTTTCTTGTAATGTCTGTGTATACTTTCTGCATTACTAGAGGGGTCTCCCAGGCGAAGACCCAGGGGCCCGAGGGTTAGGGGGCCCCTTGGGGAGAGCCTCTGCTTAAGGTGGCTGCTCACATTTATCTTTTATAAGAAGGTGAAACAACATAAAGACATACAGACAGTTTCAAGTCAACAACACACATTCAAAACAGCAGAAACTCAAACTACAGCCTCAGAGAGAGACTTTGCATACGAGCAGCTGTTTCCTCTCCTGGTAAACATCCTTTACCCTCACACGGTACAAGAGGAGCTGTTTGATCGCTTGTTTGCTCTTATTTATTTATTTCCTTTAATGGCAGGTTGCAATTTAGAACCTTTTCACCCGTGGACACACGATGTCAGATGTTAATGTATGTGCTTGCATAAATTCTGGGCAGTTCTGGGTTGTCAGACGGCGGCTGTGTGTGAATTTCATTACTGTCAGGGAGGTAAACAGCAGGCCAGTGGCAGCACCAAGACGGTTTTGATGTTGGGATGTTCCACTACTGCGAGGTTTTTCAGCGCGGCCATGTGGCTGCCGTGACATCAGAAGTTACCTCTGTGGAGGCGGACTCTGATGGGGGGCTGTGGGCTTCATGGATTTTTAACTAAATCAGATACAGTGTGAGAAATCTGCCTGTTTTATACACACTGATGTTAGCGTGTAGCTAGTTTTAAGTATATGTTGTAGATTTCCTCCCATAGCTGTAAGAAGCTGAATCCATTACCTGCCAAACAATGCCTTCATTGTGAAGTCCACTTTCAAGTTCTACTTCAAGTTTAATTTATTTTCTAATCAGTCCATCCCTGTGGACCCCTCCGTCTCCCCCTCGTCTCACCTCCCCTTCTTTCTTCCAGCCCGTCCTGCCCCACCCCAAAGGTTCTCCCCTCCTGTCTGTTCAGCACTTTTAAGGGAATTGGTGCTCTTTGAAATGCATATTCTGCGCGGCCCGACACTGGCATGTGTACACTGCTGAGTAATTGTGGAGGCCAAATGTTTAATTACACATGGCAGGCCGAGCAGCGGGAGGCCACAACCGCAGCGGGGCTCAAAAACAACGGCCTAGCTCAGCTCGCGCCAACAACAACCACCACCCCCCCTCCTACTGCAAAAAAACCTACTGAGAGTACAGACGGCAGCAGAGGGAGGTGAAGGGAGTTTGTTTTGGTGTGTGTGTGTGTGTGTGTATGAGCAGATTTCACCCTTAAATTCAGCTTCAGATCAGGACGTGCCTCTGGAGTGATTTACCAAGCTCGCTCTGTGACTTTAACAACAGCACAGTTCACTGAGCAGAGCGCACCTCCAGTTTGAGGTGTGCAAACACTTAGCCTCAATATGCTCTCCTGTTTTTAGCTCTGCATTAGCTCACTGTGGTCTTTGGTCTTCTCAGCAGGCCTGCGGTTCCTCCTGGTCCCGCTAATGGATCCAGACTGGTCCTGGGGAGCCGAGCGGAGGAGGTGGGGGCGGCGGAGGAGAAACCGGGGGCCCCGACGTCTGTGACCCCCGAGGTTGGCAAGGTCGGCTGGAAGGAAGCGCGGAGCAGCAGGGGAAGTGGGAGCACCTGTGCAGGTCAGTGGCAGCCCGTCAAGCTTAACTAATTTTGAAATTGACCTCCGACCTCCATTCCCACGGTGCACCGGGGCTGAGAAAGGTCTGCTCTCCTCTTCCAGGCTGACTCCTGGTTCTAATTAGCGGCAAGAACAAAGTTGTTATCTGATTAAGCCTCCTTATAAAACCATATCATTGATTGTATCCTTCGCACGGTGTCGGTACAAATTAGCCCATTAACACACAACAGGGACGCAGCCAGTGATTTAATAAAATGAAGCTAAAGCCGATAATGGCTGCCGCTCCTTGAGTGGTTGACCTACTGTGAGGGATTAGCAAGGCCTGCTCTCCCAGCCTACACTGATACCAACACCATAAACACTCACAAACACACACATGCTACGATTCCTGCTCACTCTTAGATGCTCTGCACAGTCAAATATTCATGTTTTGTCCACACACGTGATAAAAAGTTGGTGTTTACTTTGCCATCACCTCCATATGGTTACAGTTGATGGATTTACAGCTCGCTGATTGGTTAATCTCGCACGTCAACATCAATGACGAGCTGAAATCTGTCCGCGAAAAGCTGTTCAAACTTTCTCCCTCATGCAGATGCCTTCAGATACAGTATGTGTGTCTGTGAACACCTGTGAGGACGCATGTGTGTGTGAGTCTGCTGGTGTGGTCTGTGTCTGCAAAGCCTACAAATTGTAACATGCCCAAACAATCACATAACGATTAAACCGCAGCGGCCCCCCAATTTTCAGCCACGAGTGGAAGGGAGCAGAGCCAGATGTGGAGACGTTTCAGTCGTTTCATGTAGAGGAGAGAAAATCATTAACTCATGCCTTCTTCTAAATGTTTTCTGGGAATTAGCTGAAACACTACAGTTAATTTTGGGCAGCTATTTTAGATTTAGTCCAAGTCTTTAGAGGGTAGGGCTTTTTCTCTTTTGGTGTCTCTGCACTCTAACTGTGCCTGGACGGACATTCAGATCACTGCGCTCACAACTGCATCGTCATCTCTTGATCCCAGCTGTGAAACATAACACTGAATATGTTCTCTAACATATCACCAAACTAGAAGAAACAAGGCTTTTACTTTGAGAGTTAACTGCAGCAGAAAACGGTAGACTTTTAAAGTGACCTCACCTCTGCAGCTAGTCATGTCTTTGTCGCTGACTAATGCAGAAGATGCATGCAGGCAATGAGAGTGCATGCTTTTTGCAGTTACACTTCAACTCACAGGAATGCATTGCTCGTGTTTTGTCTGACAGATTCGACTCATAGCAAGGATATATCTTAGTTTTTGAAAGTCAGACACTCCAACAGAACGTTTTAGTTTCAGAAAACAACCCTTCAGTTCCTCAGAGTTCAGTTTCATTGCATTATGTCATTCTGCATCATTTTTAAATATATAAGTGGTTGCATATTCTTATTAATTTCACCCATGATTGATAAAACCAAGACAAACCTGACTCTGACTCTGCTGTCCTGAAAATCAAAGATGAAGAATCATCTCTTTAAATATGTGTTTGTATATTTCCCCTCCTCTGAATCAACCTCTGTTTTCTCGTCTCATTGCTTTATGGAGACACATTATGTCAACACATCTGTTTTTTCTTTGTGGTATTTTTGGATATATGAGGTTTCACTCCTCAGTGACACACACACACACACACACACACACACACACACACACACACACACACACAGGCACACACACAGCGACACGCACCTCCTCTATTTCCCACAACCATAACCCCTGAATCCCAGCACTCTCCCTCCATTGTTCCTCGGCTGCTCGTCATTTCCATCATAAAGGCTGCCAGGATATGCATGGTTTCATTCACAAAATCATCTCCCAGTGTATGTGCAATGAAAGGAGGAGGAAGAGGAGGGAAAATAAAACTGCCCGAGGAGCAACAACTAAATGAAAACAGCAGTCTCAAAACCAAAGCGTGTTCACTCAAGCAGGAACCCCCTCGAACAAAGACGCTGTTGTGTGTTTTCCACAACCTCGGTGTCGTACGGGGGCCTTGACCTCAGCCGGGTCTGACCCTAACCTGTGTGAGGAGGGTTTGTTTGTTTGGAAATGACACATTACACCTCGTGTGTCGGAGGACAAAGCCGCTGTCAGTCACAGCACAGCAGGAAATCTGCGATTCTGGGCGTCAGTGCTGCTGGTGAGAGGGTTAAAGTGACGCTGTGTTGTTGTTTCTTAATGAACAGTTAAAGAAACTGATCCTTTATGATGCTTTAATGTCTTTGTGTGGTAGCTGTAGAACAATGCACACTGGAGCCTGAGTGATTATATTCTGCAGCATGGTGGTGTTTGTGTGACTGAATCGAGGCTCAATTGATGTTTGATGCTGGAGGAACATTTCACTACATGCAGCTTAAAGACGGATACAGTTAGGTAAGGTTAGATGTTTGTTGTTGGATCTGCAGTGTAAGAACAATCCTCCACGATGAGGTGTGACCTCTGTGAGTGAGGTCATACAGGAAGCAAGGACTCTCATCCACTCTGACTGGTCAGCTGGACTGTATTTACCTACATGCTGTTGTCCATTTAACGCTGCTGAGCGAGGCTCCCCCACGACCTGAAAGACTATGAACATGAGGCGGCACTCAGTGCATGCTGGGCCCTCAGGCCTGCTGGGAAATCTGGAGAACTTACCCTGACAGAGAGGACTGGCACAGAGAGGACATGACCTCCTCAGCCTAGGAGCAGAAGGAAAAAGCAAACGGCATCAACAGCAACACTTTTTAAAAAACAAACCCTGCAGATGATTCTGATTCTGAATGATTTGCATGAAGACTTTCAAAGTCCACCTTAAAGAGCTGCAGTGGAGGGTCCTGCAAACACTTAGACAAACACAACCTCACTTTATTGGAATGAGCATACTTAAGCAATCATCTCCCCTCTCGTTGTTGCCAGATCTTTATTATCTTCACTCAGCTCAGAGGGCTTCTCTCTGTGCATGCAGACCGTCCTCTAACCGTAAACTGTTCAAACATGGATGTAGTCTCTGTAAGGTCACTCGTTGGCTTCTGGAGAGGGGGTTTGAAGCCCACCAAAGATGGTCTCCACATTAGAAATGCTGACTCAACTTAGTTTTTGCTCAGCTCAGCCTATCACAGGCCAATAGGTAGAGCTGGAGAGGGCAACTAAGCCATGCAAACTTGAGCTTTGTCACTCTCTACGTTTTAGTTTGCCCACTTTACCAAAGTGCAACAGCTGCAGAACCTTCACATGCTATCATACCTGTCACCATGAGTCCAGCGGTGTGGTCACGTTTCTATCGATGCAGGTGATGCAGGTTGATGATGATCCTGGAGATGATTTCACCTCCAGTGGTCTCCCAGTCAGTCAGACAAAAGCTTCCTCTACTCTTTAAAAAACTGTCCAGAGATTATTCAAACAAAGAAATGATTGGACGTGTTTGAACGAGGAAAATTTCACATGTTCATACATGAAACTGCAGCACAGCTTCTTCTGATTCATAGTAAGAGTGTGCATGCATTTACTTGACAAATGTTTCACACGTACTGGAAACCTTGTAAGTACATTCCACATTCATACAACATTAAAACTCTCTTCTAATAATGATTGTAGAAATGGAGATAATTGGCTTCCACTCCTCTCGCAGCAGCTTCAGCAGGACTCCTGATTATCAAACCAGCCCGCTGATTGTTTCAATATGTATGCTTGTTTAAATATTTCACTTGTGATATGTAATATGCAGCGCTGAAATAGCCCTCAGATGGGGGAGCTTGATTATGGCGGGGTGCTCTTTCCTCTCCCTCTCCTCTCGGTTCTGCACACCTTGCAGACCTGCGCTTACCGCTGACTTCTGAACGCCTTTGTTAAACAGCCATTTACACCCTGCATCCCGTGAATACATTTCCTCGGGGGGCGAATTCTATAATTTTTCATGTGCCAACGTGATGGATCGTCCCGATTTTTTAGATCCCAACTTTGACAAGCAGCCGAGGAGGGACCACACGGCTGCCGAGTGGCCTTTTGTTTTTGCATTGCAGCCCATTTACTGATAGACAATAAATCTTCCCCATGCAAATTTTTATCTCCCTTTAAGTGTATGATGCTTCCTGAAGGTTAACACGCAACGTGAGGGAATTTAGCCACAAAATGGTGTCCGTGTTGTCCTCACCAGGAAATAAGCCATGCAGATAAACTGGCAATACAGTCGGGGGATTAGTGACGATGAGTGATTTTATGTCGGTTGTTACAATTTGATGGCTCTTCGGCTGTAAACGCTTGAAATAAAACCCATTAAAGTTTTTAGTGTACACTGTCTCTGCACTCTCCCGCACTTTTACAAAACCATCTCAAATTGCCCCCTTCAGGATTCCTATGAGCCATTATGCATTATCTGTAAGAGTGTGTGTGTGAATGTGTGTGTGTGTGTAGCAATGCGTGCGTGTGATTAAAATGAACCCGCCAGCTTGAGTACCTGCGACGCCGAAAGGAGGCACAACAAAAGCAGGCGGGCCGTTCTCCTCTCTGATAAACAGACATAATTCAAATGTCAGCATTTGAATGTCATCCTCAAAGAGGCCTCTCCATCAGCGCGCGAGTCATTACAGACGATAGGGGGAGAAAAAAAGGAGGGGGACATTGTTTCATCTGTTTGAGCTTTCTACCCCTCTAATTATTAAAGCTCCTTTCTTCTTCTCCCCTCTTTTTGAAAGCCCACAGAGGGAGAAAGAGATTAGAAGTATTGTTCGCTTCATCGTCGGCGTACAGGTTGAGTTTTAATTTGTGTCCGTTGGAGAAGCAGCGCCCAGATGGCGTGGAAAAAACTCGTCATCCCTCTGCCTATCTCTACCTTCCTCTCCCTCAGCACCAGCGGCCGGGATAACAAAGATATGCAGATGAGTTCTGGATCGCCGCCAGAGAGATCGTCCCTCACAATGGCGGGGAACAAATTGATGCGTCCTGCAAACCCTGCCACCGTAGCAGCGGGTTGCTTCCTTTCCCTGCCAAAAAGCGTCACTCGGGCCGTGCCAGGCGGCGTGCCCCCGGTGGCAAAGCGGGGACATGAGCCGTTGAGTGATTGCCAGAGACCCCTATGACACGATATGTAGCGTGGAGTCAATGATGTCATTAGAAACAGGACAACGCTGCCAGAAAACTCATTAGCAGCGTGTGGAAGTGACCCAACTCTGCGTATAACAACAAACGCACTTCTAGAGGAGGCTCGGAACGCTTTGATAGTTTTCAAGTGCTGTGATTCCTCCCAGTCTGGAGGTCATGAGGTCACTTTGACAAGATGCATTATGGGACTACAGCATGGTTCACATTATACTGAGTGTCATCTCTTCCATTACGTGTAGAAAGGGTCAGAAAACTTACTTTCAATGTACTTTTGTTGGCGTCTGTTCAGCTGCAGCGGTTAGATGTTGGCGGTCTGATGTTGCTTTAAAGGGACATTCACTACATTTTGTGCAGACGTGTTTGCAGGTCCAGTATCCAGACAGCCTAAACGATGCTTTACATACTTCAAACTTCAATCTTGAATGCTTTTTTGTCTGTATGTTGCAAAGTTTTGTAGCAATCGAAGCTAGAATGAGACAGGATCAAGTTGCATGACACTACTTCCCAAATCTGAGCCAATCAGGTGAATTCTGTCTTTAGATCCAAGAGATCAGAGAGTGAAGGAGCTTAATTGGACGTCTAATTTTGGAGTTAGTATAATAGTTTCACATTGAAATTTGAGCGGCCTCTTGGATGTGTGTTTTTCAACTCCTCTGAGAGCTGACCCTCCATGTGAGCATCCATCAGACCTTCAGACCTGCAGAGACCCCTGCAGGGCTCCTGGTGCCCCCCCCCTGCGTCTCTCCCTCCATCTTTTGATGCGTAATGAGTCTCCCTGCTTTCTTTACAATCAGCACGAATCAATATACACGCAACAAACATGCCTTATCCTTCTCCTGATGAATGGAGGGAGAGTGAGAGAATGCAGAGAGAGGACGGGAGGGGGGAGAGAGGGAGAGATAATCATATCTCCACCCTCAGTCAATAAGCCTACGCCTCATTACCAATGCATGAGGGAGGGCTGAGGGGGGAGGAAGATGGAGACACTCACATACTCACACTGTCATTACCTTAAATTAGCAGCAGAACATGATTATCCCCAACTTAATGCCACTCTGCTCATATATGAAAACAGGCTGGTGTCAGACTCACTTTGTGCCGTCATTATTACCCACATAGAATATTTATGTTCGCGTACAAATATTCACGGCTCAAAAATAACTCCAGCAGGTCATGACTGCAAGATGTTCCCACCCACAGTGAATACACTTTCATTATGCACCGTGTTATTATGACTCAGGACTCAAATGTGCTGCTTGTTGCAGGAGGACACAGAGCGTACTTAATTGCAGTGATTCAGTATTATCTCTCTGCTGTAGAGTGAGGAGTGATCTGATTCAAACATTGATGTAGTGACTTTATGTGTGAGGCTATCCAGGTATCGTCTGTCAATCAATCAGTGGGGGCGGGGCCTAAAAATGAGTGAATGATCTTCATTGAAAATATCAGGACCCTCGTGCCACAGTTGTTGTTCCAGTCAAATGTCTCTTGACACTTTGCCGAGAATTTCCTCCATCTCTCCTCCTCTTCCCGCCTTCAACTACAGATCCTCCAAGATCAGGGTCTTAGCTGTCACACCTTCCAGGGTCTGTCATTCCTGAAGCCTTAAGTGAAACCACAAAGTCCCCCGAAAAGAGCCAGCAGCCCTCCTGCTCCCTGGAGTTCACCTTCTTCAGCCAGATTGACAGATACTAATGGCGTGGCTTCCTCTCATCCCTCTCAAACCTCCTTCCAGGGCAGAGAGCCGAGGAGAGAGCGGGGAAACTCGCCAACTAGCTCCTGACTTATTAGCGAGACTGGCTAGCCTGTACGCCGATATGCTAATGCTTCCCCCTTCTCCTCCATCCATCGTCTACTCTTACCTCTTCCTCCCGCCCTTTGCACCCTCCTCCTCCCTCCCTCCCTCCCTCCCCTCTCCCTCTCTGAAGGGCAGGTCCCCTTTCTAATTGATCTGCGGAGATTTCGGCTCACCTTCTTCCTCGTGCAAAGAGAGATGAGAGAGCAGAGATTAGAGGTGGGAGAAAAGGGGGAGGAGACGAAGGAAGATGGATGGGTCCTCTTTATGCTGCGGCTGATATAGTAACCCAGAAGATCCATTATGTAAACCATGTAGAAAAAATGTTTTTTAATAAGTGGACACGTCCTGGATTCAGCTGGAATACCAACCTGACTCCTTGGCTTCATCTCATCAGTCTGAGGCTCAAATTAACTACATTTAATAAACCACAGAAGAAGAAGAGAGAGGATAAGAGGAGTTAAAAGACACTGAGTATGTCCCTGAACGTCTCTGGCTTTTGCCCCTTTAGAAACCAGTGAGGTGATAAGCGGAACCATTATCCAGCCGATCGATGAAGTGGGGGACCGTGATTAATGTCACCCCGAGCCGGCGTGTCCCAGGGCTCTGGCGTCCCCTCTCAATAAACCGCTAACAGCGTCTCATAACAGGCGTCATGGACGAGCCAATTATACCGCACTGTTCCCTCACGGTGGACGACTCACTTTGAGCTTCCTCTCAGACGTCTTCATTCAAGTTCTTTTAGTTGGAGGTCGGCTGTTTTGCAGAAAACAGGAGTGTGAGGTTGTTTTTGTGGTCGCAGTGTGGATCCGACTTTAGACCGTGCTCACACACATACGAATGAAGAGAATAAGAAAGCAAACAAAGACATTTTGATTCGGTAGGAAGTCTTTCAAACTGCAAATTTAGATGCAATAGAGCTAAAACTTAGGTTGAGATATGTGAGACAGAGGACAGCGAGGGAAGCCCAGGTATGGCTTTTTCTACAGCAAATATGTCACATCTGACTGCTAGAAGAAAGAAGGTTCATACAAGTGCAAGATCAGCAAAGAGATGAGTTATCACATTGTCCACAGGGGCGCCAAAGTCGACCCTAACAGGAAGTTCCTCACTGGAGCTTTAAGCCAAAATCAATGTGCAGACATTGTTAAATCTGATTTAAATCCAGTCATTGGTCTTTAAAAGTTGACTTATGTGAACACAATCTTGGATTTTGCAGAATTGTTTGATATCAATCTTGTGTGATTAATTTGTTGGAGAAGAAGCGACTGATTTACTCAACTCTGGAATTTTTAATCAGCTGCACCACCCGGGGACGTCGCGGTGTTGGTGCACTACATTTGAAAATTGTCCTTCAGCAGCTCTGAAAACAGAGACGTCATACTGGGGCAGGTTTTGGGGTTACAGTTCATCTAGAAAAACTGGATTATATTGGAAATGTGGAAACACAAACTCTCTCATGAGGAGTAATTATCCCCTGGTAGCTCATTGAATCTGACATCACGCTGCTGTGCAGAGACTCTACCTGTGAACCCGTCCCGTGCATCCTCCTCTCCTCCTTCCACTCAGCTCTCTGCGGTGTCACTCAGCGATCACACCGGCTCTTTTCCATGCAGCTATTATTTACAGGATTAGAGTGGGAGAGATCTTAGCACGAACACTCCTCTACTGAGAGAGGAGAAAAAAGACAGGCAAATTACCAGCTAATGGACCACCGGGCACTAATATCTAAATCCCCAATCTGCCTGTAATTGCTGCAAAATGCTCCGGCTTGTGCTTTATGGGAGACTTCTAAGCGACTCTCTCTTTCTCTCACCCCCTCTCTCGTTCCTTTCCTTGCTTTATTAAAGCAACAAGGAACAGGGGGAGGGAGAGAAAAAACGAGTAGTGCTCTCATTTTCCCTTTGAGTCCTTCCACTTTCCCCGGTGGAATCCCCCAGACATCATTAACGTCTCTCCGCTCTTTCATATCTCGACAGAGTGAAGTGACCGTCCCGCAGCTGGCTGTCGTTCCTCCGCCCGTCTTTCCCCTCCGCCGAGGAGCGAGTGATTAATTTCCTTGTAAGGAGAGATACAGAGAGGGAGAGGGCTCCGTTTGAAAGGTGCTTTATTTGCATTAGCATTCATAATTACTTAATGACGAATCAGATATGGTTCATTGCGACTAAGTGCAGAAACAAGCTGTCGGAATCATGTATTTCAATTAGAATACCACTAAAACATGCTCCTCAATGACCGTCCAATACAGGGAGGACTCTATTTATTCAGCTGGGGAATTATTACAGAGAAGAGAAGGCCTGATTCATCCTCTCACTGCAGCTCTGAAGACAGAGGTCTAATTAAAAGAGGAGAGGAAAGCAAGGAAGGCCTATTAAGGACTTAGAAATATGAGGGATGAAGAGTGGGAAACATTTTGACTCATATTTGGCAGCAAGGGTGTTTCCTTCGCTGTAGTGGGCTGTAATGCACCGCCATGTTTCTGCAGTCGGCCTGATGGACGAACCCAAGTCAATGCTTTTTACTGGTGGAGCCAAGGTTTGCTCAGAGGGGAGCTACAACTGGTCACCATGAGAACTTTAAAGCATGCACGGTTTGGAGTCAATGTTTAGCTAACGATGCTTTTCATGCCAATGTTAGTTTTGTTCTGCAGTGCGGCTGAAATCTGGCAAATCCCATGAGTCTCATTGGGTTTGGGTTTATGTAGAACCCAATTTCAACACAAAATAATGACTTTACTTGAAGGCATATCTAAAGGAACCTCATTATAGTTTCTGCACCAACACTTTGTCCATGTCCAACCAGATATTGTACTTAGAGGAGGAGAGACATTTCTGGATGGCATCTTTTGGTGGATCCAATCAGCCTGAAAAACTTGCGATCCTTCATAAAAAGAACAAGGAAAAGTCCTCGCCAACAAAGTAACTTCCCTGCCTCCTATCACAGTGTGCAAAAAGTGCCTCCTTAGCAATATCCCTTTTAATCAAGCCCAGCCACAATAGGAGACAGCAGGAAGCGTGTGTAAATAATGCATTAATAACCATCCCATCCACACTCCCGGAGGCAGTGCCGGCACGCAGGGAGTTTAAATATCTCTGAGGGATACCTTCATCTGAAAAGTGCTCTGCTTTTTCTGCTCAGAGCCTCTGCTGGAAAGAAAGAGGAAAAAAAATCAGACTAATTGTGAGGAGTTCAATGGCAGTTCAACGTGGAGTGCACTTTCCAAGGCCTCGGCAGAGAGCCATGAAGGACAGACGATCATGTCCGCATCGCCCTCATTGACGGCTGTTTTAGAGGGCTGTGACCTCTGATGATGAGCTATCGACAACGGGTTTTCAAACTTCTCTCCCTCTTCATACTGACATTAACAGAAAACACTCCATTTTAAAGCTACTCCTCTTTTGTGGCTGTATTTATTGCAGCAAACGTGCACCGACTTCACCCAAGACACTTACACCAACATGACCTTGGCGGGGTTGAAGATTAATTCTGAAGTTCTTGTGATGCATCAAAAATACAAGAACTCTCCACCATAGGAGATTTGAAGAGATGTGGAATGAGCTCTCTGTTTTTCTGGTTTGGATTTGATTTTTGTGTATTTTTATTTTCCCTTTAATCCCTTGGAAATCTAGTCAAGCAGTAGTAGTCCGTAAACATATTTAACAGAGGAACATGTCGGGTTATTGAAAGCAAAGATGGTGAAAGGGATTTCTCAGCAAAAGGTCTACATTTTGAAAAATACTGACTTACCTATAATTACTCTGGGAACTTCTGGGAGTCCCTCAGGAGGAGCTGCAAATGTTGCTGGAGAGAGAGATGGATCAACTTGCTTAGCCTGCTGCTACTGCTAAAAGTCAGAGGTCAGAGATCCAGCTCAGCTCAAATACTAAGACCAGAAGCTTTCATACATCCTCTGCTCTGACTGACTGATCTTCTAACTGCAGCATCAAACATGTCTACATGTTATTGAACAAAAATGGATTAAATATAAGGTATATGCAGAAACAGCTGTTATGATCTCTACATGTTGTAAACAATATGCAAATCCACTTTGAGAGAAACATACATGCTCCTCTATATGGCTTTAACTAATTAATATTTTGCTGAATCCTCTGCGTCGGCCTCGCTGTGCATACCAAACACTTCTTGTTTGGTGTTGAACCACACCGCTCCGGCCTTGCCTTTGCAGCCGAAACCTTGACGAGACGCCCAATCAATGTGTTGAAACCTCAACCAGAGCTCCGTCTAATTCAATACTGTTTATGTCTGCTGCAGTCGATAGCCTGTAACCTTGGACGTGGGCGCTGCTCTCGCCTTCACACCAGTGCTGTCATCATGCAGAAAGCACCTGGTTTTCATGTTTTCGCCTCAGAGTAAAAGCTCAAATGTGGGTTCAGAAGAGATCACAAACTTCATGGGTTCATAAAAGCTAAGTGGGCGACGTAGCGAGCACACTGTCATCAGCATACAGACTGAGTCTGTTTCCTTAGAGTTGCTGAAAAGTTGAAATTGCCCTGCAGCAATGATACACAATCCTGCTGTGTGAATGAGAACATCTGGAGTGTGTGTCTGTGAGAACAGCTGCATGTTCATGTACACAATGACCCAAACCAAGTCAACCCCTGCCAAATCTTTGCTATATGAACCCCCCTCGTAGGAGATACAAGCGGCCCCCGTCCCTGAGTATTTGTCCCATTCAACTGGGCTGCAGCGGGCGGCTCGGCGCGCCACCAACGGAGACCCTCTGCCAGTGTTAAGCCCTTTTAATGACTGGATTTCCTCCCGATTGCCAAGTTCCCGTGTAATTGCTTGATGGTCAGCCCGGTGCTGTGCCAAAGCTAGGGGGGAGGGGTTGGGGGGTTATTGGCAGTGGCTTTTGGTGTTGGCTTGGGCAGAAATAGCTGCAGCGGAAGCTTTCTGGGTCGCCCTTTGGACAGTTGCAGCCCTGGGTTTTCACGCTGAGAAGGGAGTGGATGAAACAGAGCCTTGTAGTTGCAGAAAAGACAGGATAATGGAGAGATTGTTTCTGTTTGTTGAACCCAATGAGGATTGTGTTGCTGCAGGAGCATCACTTTGCACACACACACACAAATCTAGACCTCTCTGTTCTTCAATCCCTTTTTTCTCTCCTTTACTTTGTAACACAGAGCTTCTTTTTTCTGCAAAATCATTATTACTGCTCCTTTTAATTACCAGGCTTTTATCTTTTGTGTGCTAATTTCTCAAAATAGAAAACGCAGGTTAGCAGAATCTGGAAAACCAAACACAACACAAGCAGAGGATGAGATTTTTTGCACTCGTCTTCAAGTGCGAGAACGGGTTCTGCTTCCTGTCAGCTAGAGAAGGGAACCGCTGCCCTCTCTGCACATATCAGTGACCTTATATCCGCCACACTCAGCCACCTTTTGTCTCAGCGCACAAAGATATCCAGTAGTTTCATAAAGAAAGAGGGTGAGAGAGCCGAGGAGATGTATGGTAATGTGCTGTCCGGCTGTGGCAAACAAAACAGTCTCTAAAAAAGAGCCACAGAGGCAGAGAGGTGCAGAGATACATCAATCAATTAACAATTACCCCCGCTGCTAATCAGCTGTCCCCGGCCCGCACCGCCCGGCCCCTTTTGTAATCCCGTTGGCAGCATCAATTAAATTCTTAAGGTTAGTCTATTGAATTTTCCGAGATAGTGGAAGATGGGGGTGTGGGGGGATTTCGAGGGGAAGGACAAAGTGTGGCCCAAACCTTCACCTCCTTCTCTTTCATCCTTCCCCTCCCCTCGGTGTACTGTAAGAGACCGCTAACCAGGACAGACTAGACCTCAAAAAGGAGGAAAATCAGGGGCAGGGGAAAACAAACGGGCGTAATCCAACGAGACAGAGCAGGACAATAGGACAGGAGAGGTGAATTCTCCGGTGTGAGAGCTCTGTAGGCTGGAATAAAAGTGAACAGGGTGATGGTCTGAAGGGGAAGGAGGGCGTGATTTAATGAAGTGAGGTAGTGGAGTGAGACCGTGTAGCTGCAGCAGCAGCAGTGTTCAGGAAGTGTGTGTTCCTTCTATCCTTGAGAAAGCCCGAAGGAGGGTTAGACTTTGAAAGTGAAGATATTTTTAGTGTGGAGCATTTTGATTAAAAAACATCTCGAGTCTTGTTCTTTACGTTGTCTAGTTCACTATTAGACCCCCAAAATGACACATGGGAGGAACAGAGTATGTTCACTAACCTGATTCTACATCCACATAGAAGACTTTTGGCTTTTGGCAAAGTCAGCACAAGATGCAGCCACACAAGCAGCACACAAAAGGTTGAGGAGGATCTTTGAACCGTCTGCAGTGACCTGTAGAAACCAGGACTCACATCATTATGTTAAAACAATCCTCCTTCCACACATCTGCTGACCAGACTAATTACCCATCACCCAATCAATACATTACTTTTCCTCCTTCTCAGTAACACAAAGCTCCAGACGACTCCTCCTTCTTTTTGCTTCTCGCTTGTCTTTTACTCTTTCTTTTTATTGCTTGCTTCCTCAAAAAGTAGTTTGTAATTGTACACAGTAGCATGCAAACCTGCTGGAGGATGAGAACCAGGATGCTGACGGTGAAACTTAGACTGGCTGACCCTCTGAGGTCTCTGTGGACCACTGCAGGGTGGAATTGATTCAGACTCAGGAGGACAAATTCAGCTTCCAAATCAGGAATCAAATATTTGCAAACAATCAAGAGTGACAGAGTGATCACCTGTGAAGAGACTGCAATAAGTGCATGATTTAGTGAGTGACTAGAGGCCTGACTCCAATAACTTAAAGGATGGTCTGCAGCTGTTGAGCCAGCCACCATGAAAGGACATACATTTGCTATATGGATTAGTCCTGAGTAGTTTTGTTTTAAGGTGCATTAAGTTGAAGGTTTGAGCATTAGGGATCAGGTTAGGTTCTGACCTTAACCCTAACCCCCCTGCATCCCACCAAACACAGTTTAATAAAACCTGAAGTGAGCCTCATTGGCATTCCCCACCACACTCATTCGTCTCTGCACTTGTCATCACTTATAAGATATTTGACGTGTGATTAAGTTGGAGTTTCTTGTTGCAGTAATCTCTGTGAAGTCCAGTCTTCAAAAACAGAGAATCTGCAGGTCAGTCTGGGTGGAGGAAAAGCCGAGGGAGCTCTCTGTGCAGGTATTCAAACAGCCCTCCTCCATCCACTGTATCTACTGTGATGAAAGCCTCCACCAAAACAAAAGCAGAGGCTGCGTGTTCCCCCTGCAACATCTTCCCCATCATGCGCCCTCCATCAGCGCGTCTGGCTGCGCGGCGGAGCGTGAACGGGCAGATTTTCCGGTAGCACAAGCCTGAGATGGGCTCCTACGTCTCGGTGAGCTCGTTTCGCCGGGGCCTCCCGCCGAGTCCCCCTACTGCCGCTGCACAGACTCGAGACTCTGCAGCCCCAGGACACAGTCACCACGGGGGGAAGAGGGGGTAGAAACAGAGGGAGGGAAGAGAGATGCAGGCTGTGAGAAGAAAAGGATGGAGGGAGGAAGATGCATGAAGGGGAAGGGGGGGGGGGATAATGAGAGGTAGAGGAGATGAAGGGACGGAGATGAGAAAGAAAAGGAGGGGAGGGGGGGAGCAGGAAGAGGTAAACAGAAAGCAAGAAGAAGTCGACACACACTGGGAGCGACCGAGGGGGGGAAGAAAGAGAAGGAGAGAATGATTGCTCGCGGCTCATTTCTCCACACATGAGCCCATCTGTACAGCGCCCAGGGTGGGACGGCACCACTGCTCCGTCTGAAATGACTGAGCGAGCCAAAGACACCCCAGCGCCACAGGAAGCCAAATGCAATCCCATGAATCCCGGGCTCGCCTATTATTCTGCAGAAAGCCCTTTAAAGTGCCATTTTTTCTCGCCGATGGTGCCTTGTTGATTTACTTTCTTTTCCATCATGGCTTAAGTTGACCGTAATGTGTCTGAAAAAAAGACTATTTTTGAGAATATTTGGGCCTCTCACACTCATGTTATATATAGCTATACATGCTATATGTAAGCAGCAGTCCTTCCTGGTCTCTGGTTCCATCAGGACGGCGACACCACGGGGGTAAGAGAAAAAAAAGAGGGAGAAATTGAGTGGCAGAGAGCAAGAAATGGTGTTTGCAGTGAGCATCTTGTGGTATTGTAATATTTACTGTTAGCACCTCAGGCTACATGATACGCTCCACTGTCACCATCAAACAAGCAGCTCTCTGAAGGAGGGGAGCACATCTGTTGTCACCCCTCCAACCCCCTTCCTCCCTCCCTCACCCTCTCCTTCTCTCTCTTCTATCTCTGGGGGGAGAGAGAATTTAGTGTAAGGAGGAAAAATGAACCTTGAGTTGCAAAATACACAACTTTTTGACCCCCTTACTCAAACACACATACGTGCACACACACTCTTCCTCTTCCTCTTCTTCTGACCAGGGCTTAGGATGCAGCCGATTCAAATTGATCATCCCTCTGACCAATAATTCATTGTGATGGAGCAGACGTGGTGTGTGCATGGCGAGTGCCGACCGCACAATCCCACCTGCATACTAAGCAGCCGCTTCCACCAATCGCTCCGCGGCTCTCCTGGTCAGCTGACCCGCTGTTTATCCTCTGATAAATGGCAGGTCAAGCCGGGTGGCGCTCACCGCCACATCCCTCAGCGCCGTGTCACCCGCTCTCCCGACCGCTCATCAAACCCCCTCGCTCTCGCTTCCCTCAGACCCCCCCTCTCCACCCCTTAAACCCCTTCTGCAATCACCACCCCCCGCTATCGCAACCCCCCCCGGCATTTGCCCCGCATGCATCCATTATTCTCCACGCTCGCTGCACCGTCAGCACAGTCATGATTGCTGACTTCTCCTTCCACTGCCAGCCTCCACTTTGAACACAATTAACTTAGTAATTGCATTTGTTTTAGGAGTATGGGAGTGATTATCAAAGCCACCTATGATCCTCCAAGCATACACCATCGCTGCAGAGCCTGTCTGTTGATGGGGCGAGACCACAGTTGGGTGAGGGGGGGTGCACAGATATGGCTGGGAGCACTTCAAAGCAAACCCCCTCACTTCCTTGCTCAACCTCATACACCTTATTAGAATCCCCTGATTGCCGAACCCCTCTGTTGCTTTTGTTTATCTGTTTGTTTCTCGGGCGGCCAAGCCTTTTGAAATCCAGGGGGTCATTTTCAGCACAGCTGCCACTAACAATGCAAAACACCAAGGAGAGATTGAGCAGTGGAAATCGCTCACACCTACACCTCTGAAGAAGCAGTTTCTGATTTGAATTTGAAGAGGCTGATCTGAAAAAGTGGGTTTAGGGTTGAAGTGTTTCGCTTTTAAGTTGGTCCTCTGGCGCAATCAAAGGGAGGATGGACGCATGCTTCATCAGATATAGCTTTAAGTTAAAGTTCTGCTGGGATGAATTGGTTCCTTGAAAAAATGTTACTCTTAAAGTCTTGTTATTGTAGAATGATTGAAACGCAAACTGCTGCAAGAAGAGGAAGACAAAAGTCCTGAGTAGTATTCATGGAGTATATTTTCATATAAAAGCCTCTGTTGTTTAAAAATGATCCAATCACATCACAGAATACGGTCACTGAGTCCCCAGAAAAGCCTCACTTCAACCCTTTTCTGTACCAGTGTAGTTAAAACTTCCACCATTCAGCCGTGAACGTCCCTGTACGTTGAAATCCTGCAACCCTGCTTTATGAGTCCATGCACCAGCTTGTGCCATGTCCCTGCGTTATTACACTACACACAAAATACTCTATTCTGGCTGCATTTTGTGGATCCTTCCTACGACATTGACTTTGAATAAAAGACCAGTATTGCGGCCCTTTTTTAATTGAAATGCAAACTACATCAACGGCCGGGCCACGGAATTGGCAATACTCTCCTGGCGGCGTGATAAAGGCTTTTTTGCTGTTTCTGTGGCTATCGACTTGGTCATGTGTGTAATTGCCTAAAGCGTTTCTGAAGCCTCCGATGCACCAATGTAAATATTAAAGAGAGCGCTCAGCTTAATAAAATGCTGTTCAAACAATATGGGGGCTAGAGTTATCTCCGCCTGTCCGTATTTCAGCGGAGGGCCTGGGGAGTTGAGGGGATTCTGCGCGGGGAAGACGGGGTCAGTATCAAGATGAGACCTGCTTCCTCATAAGAGCTGGCGGGAAACGAAGGGGAGCGAGGCGACAACCGATTAAATGAATCCGCTAAAGAGTGAATATGGCTGAGGTAAGAAGAAGGAAAAATAGGAGATACTACATCCACTGAGAAGTGTAGTGAAAGGAAAAAGGAGGAGGAGGAGGAGGAGGAAGTCAGCAGAAAGGAGGGGGGTGATGGATCAGACAGATTCTCTAATGGTATTGATCCTGTCCAAGGCCACGGTGGAGATGAAGGCCTCCCTGCACAGATACCCTGCCGTCACCTTGACCTTGGGCCAATCCAAGACCTCTGACCCCCTGACCTTTCAAGCCCCTCCTGACCTCCCATCACCCCCTTCTGCTGACCGCCACCGTGCCGCCTTTTCCAAATGAGAATTGACTTTGCTGCTCGGTGCAAGGTGGAAACGCGGGTTAAAGTGTGTCAATAATGTTTCACTGGAACAATTTCTGCGGCCGGTTTTGACATTTTGCTCGTGTGGATTCCAAAGCGTGTCCTGCGAGGCAGTGGAGGGGACTTGTGAGGCCGCTAACTGCCTTTAGTTATTGATCCGTCAGTTAAATTGCATGCACACAGAGTTGGCGGAGAGAGAGCATTGAGAGTCAGGAACCACAGTGATGCACTCAGCTCACGATAGCCACCATCTAATGGTAATTGCTTTCGATCTCTCCCAGCAGACATGCGATTTACAGCGACTCCTCTCCTGAATGGGTGACACCAAATGTTTAGTGCGTGTGCACAAAGAAGGAAAAATGTATCAGAGTTTGTTCTCGGGTAGTTTGGGAACTGTAACGGAAAGAAAGACATCGCCGACATAAGGTCGAAGGAAAAAAGAACAGCGGTTGTAAAAACATGCCAGTTGATCATCTCTAAAAGGGACACTTGGCTTTCTCTTCACCCTGCACTTCATCACTTTGTCGCCACTGAATGGTGTTTAGGGAGCAGAGGGAGGGGTGGGCGATGCTCCTCTGCGGCCCCCAGGTGATTACACTGAATGGATTACAGCGGGAAACGGCTGTCCTTCTTTCAAACTGCCAGGTGGCGTCCATTTTTCTCCCGGCCTCATTGTTCAGCTCTGTGTACAGGACAGATTTAGACGGCCCAATAAAGTCCCATCTTTAGACGAGACAGCTTGATGCAGCACCCTCTGATCTCAATGGGAATACAGTAGATCAAGCGGCTTGTGTTAACTTGGGGATGAAGACAAAGGTAGAGTCTTGAAATGATGTTCTGCGCCGGTGCACGCTTGGAAATCCTCCATAAGCCGTTACAAACTGACCCGCTGGACATTTTCCAAACTAATCAATCTTCTCCTCGTCCCTCAACTTTGTGTTTTTTTTTCTCTCTGCTCATCTCTTTCCCTTGTTACAAACAACAGCCGAGTTCATTAGCTGGTATTTGCATCAGTCCATTCCCTACGGAGCGGGGAGCTGTTTGTATCCCTCGTAGCCTGATACCTGCCAATGCTAATCCTGTTTACAGTAGCACTAAAACACAACTTAGTGGGCCATCCATCCCAAACATCCTTTCCACCTGTCAATAGGCTTAACGCATCCACCAAATTTATGTCAGAGGTGTCGCTCAGGATTATGTAAGCTATTTGTACCACTTATCCTACCATTTGCTGGCTGTTAACAAACAAATCACTGCGGTCGGATTAAAACCTCATTTTTCAGAGAAGTTTTGGAGACCTTTGGGGCGGGAGGAGGATACTCTTCCTGATAGGCTGGGATTCAAAACCTTTCAATAACCAAGAACTAAAGAGGGTGTGGCTTAGTTAAAAAAGGGTGATGTCAGATGCGTCCATGCACCAATCAGGTCAAACCTGTCTGGTCAAACGTGCCCGCAGAGTTCACAGGAAGTAGATTCATCGCATTACTCAGTGTTAAATTCTCAGGACTCAAAATAAATTGCACCACGAACTGTTTTTCCTTGGATGGATTCATATCTGCTCATGAATATTTGATGTTTTCAGAGAAATATTATTGATTTGAAGGTTTCAGGGGCATCAACAAACCAGCAGATCTGGATTTGAGGTTTCGCCCAGCAACAACAAAATAATGAGCTGGACAATTAGTCAGCTCCTTCTGAGGGGTGTCTTGTTTTCCTCTTCCAACTTGGGTTTGCAGCAGCTTGGGAACAACATTATTAGTAAAGCAGATACTGGATTACACTGTACGCTCTGTAATCCCAGCAGAGGTTGCACAGAGTGTGGCTGCAGCTTTGGGTGCTGGTATTTGTTGGTTCACGAGGACCTGATGTGTCCTGAGTGTTTGATTCACCCGGAGCTGACGTTAAAATGGATTCCTGGAAGTTTTCCAGCACCCGTTTTTGTTCTCTCCTTTGTTTCCTGCTCGAGTATTGTGTCTGATAGAGAGACCGCTGGGACTGTTTGTCACACTGATCCTCTTATACCGCCTCTATCCCTTTGTTTAAAGCAACAATTAAAACTGTTAAGCCACACACTGTTGTATTTTTCCCTCTAAGAGCAATTTTTCATCACTTCAAAGAGTTTAAGAGCCATGACAAAAATACCGTATTTTGAAAAGCACTCGTTTTTATGTGAACAAATAATGTCACTTTATATTATGAGCAGGGGACGAGGGTTCTGCAGGTACATGGCTGCAGATGAAATGTGTGTTTTTGCCTTTATTTGAGTTTAAAAGCAGGTAATGTCTTTCTCCATATCGCCTTCTCCTCTGCTTTCTGCTCAAGTTTCAACTTAATGTATTCATTTAAAGCAGAAAGACAAAGTTCCTGCAGTTTTAATTATAACGGCTCCCTCAGCTTGTTAAATTGTTCCAAGTATTCAGTCAGCATCCAGTGATAATTCCCTCATAATGAAGTCATTTTTTGGAGTATCCTTGGCCTTGCTCCAGGTTCCCTCAGATGGCGACCAGATGTCGAGATGTATCTCTAAAGACTCCCGACACTTCAACATTTAATTTTTACGGGATTCTTCTCTCGACATGTGAATCTGTCGTTCGCACACGAGGGCTGGGGAAGCATGGAACCGGTTTTAAGCTCAAGCTTATGTGTTGTTTTTTCTGCTCAGCGAAAAAAGCCCTTTTAGACTGGAGGAATATTGATCGGCATCCATGAGTCCTTTGAGTGAGAGGGCCCGATTGTTGGCAAAACATTTAAAGATGCAATTTGGTGGTATCTGCCTCTCTCATTAAGCCACTGCACAAGGCTGAATTTAAAGCAATGACAAGTAAGTGGCGAGTGTAAACAGGCAGGATTTGCTTGCCAGCAGAGGCGAGTGTGTTAGTGAAGGGTCTAGGGAGCAAGAAATAGTCTTGAAATATTTATAGGGTTTGACTTGGATCCCTCCCTGAGGATCAAGCATTGAAAACTTGCAATCTGTGGATCGCCGAAGGCAAACTGACGCAGAGGTCAAGCCTATAGGTTTTTCTTTACATGAAAACAACTCGTAAAAGGGAAAAAGACAGAGCAACGGGAGAGAATAATGTATTCTGCACCCGGGAGCAGGATTTTAGCTTGAGAGGGTTATGGATTTTTTTTTCCTCCCTCTCCTTCACAGTTTTTTTGTTGTTACAGACATCTCCCCTCATTTTCCCGGGATCAAAAATCCATTTTGGATCATCCATTCAATATTAAATCTGGCAGGTACTTGTATACACAACAAACTCAATTTGCAGAGGCAATTTTGAGATCTTTCATGGATGTGTCAACGGCAGACAACAAAGATCCTTTTCTTTCATTTTTAATAGAACGGCAACAGGTCGAGTGACACCTGCTCGTATCTCTAAAGCTCCGACACAAACGGTCACCGCTTCTGTTCCTCACTTTCGTTTCCATCTGTCAGACGATATCATATGAATATGGAAAATGCCCTTCATGAGGATGAGACCTTGTTGCTCATTTATCTGAAAGACTCTTAAATCCATTTCATACCAAGACATGAAGCCCTCCACTGAGCTGCCACCCATGACTCGCACCAAAACAGAGAGAGGTCCGCTCCTCATTTCCTCATGGTTACCCAGGCAATGAGGCCAGGAAATTGGACAGTAGGAGGCAGCCTCTCAGTGCAACATCTGACATGCCTCAAATCCCTCTAAAGGACTCCTTTGGAGAAGCCACAAACATGCCTGATTACTTTTTACCATCTTTATTTCAGAGTCTCCCTCCACTCCCAAATATCACCATTTCTGCAGAAAGCAATTATTTCTCATTCGGTCTGCAATTGTGCGTCCAGCGCGCGGTGTAATTTCCTGAAATGAGCCGAGACTTGTGTCCTGTGGTCTCAAGTGCTCTCGTGCAATATTTCGGACGGCGAAAATTGCCGTTTTGTGGATCCAAACACAACATGTGAAGTAATTACGAGGCAACAATTACCCAGGCGAGGCCAGACGTAATCGATAGGCCATCAGACAGACGGGTCAGGGGTTGAAATGTCAGGGGTCAAAGTTCAGCTTCTCTCTAACTCTGTGTGTGTATGTGTATGTGTGCAGTGTGTTTTTGGTCCTCTGGAGGAAGAGGATGCTGATTCATAACTGGCAGGGGGATGGACAGTGAGGTGGAGTCCAGCTGTAGCTCCGTGATCTATTCCTCTGCAGGCGTGGAGTATTGATTAGAATCTAACACATTATTGTAGCCCTGAGGAGAGGCAATCCAAACAGCTGGGATAACACTCGAGGTCCCTACTCCAACGCACCCAGGGAATAATACAGTGAAACTGATAACATAGCATGGTGCAAAACAGGCCCTTTAATGGAGGCGCCTTACAATGTGCAACAATCTTCTATCAGGTGGCCTCATTGTGTGCAACAAGAGATCTGATACAGGGCTAAGATGTGAGGGAATGAGGAGTTAAGACTATTTACAGAAACTTTAAAAATAGAGCCCAAAGTTGAATCACACACGCCATGCTCAGAGGCTTTACTCCTCACAGTGGATGGTGCAGCAGGTTCTACTCCATCCTGCAGAGTTTCACTTTAAAACCACAAAAAGCTACAGTGAACTCTGAGGTGAGAATATTCTAAACATCTCAGGATGTTTTTTTTGTGTTGTATGTTCTTTGTTATAACTCCTTAATGTCTGGGCCTGAGACATCATTATCCTAATTGATGTTCCTGAGCAATCAGCTGGCACACCTGCTGCGTATTAGCCGCTGATTGTAACATCTCCGCTGACGGATGGTGGGTTGAAAGTGAAAGAAGGGGTCGGAGGAGGTGTAATATTATTTGTGATATCTGAACTGGATGGCAGATAGCAGAACGTGTTTGCTACAGTTAGGTCTGCTTCGAGGTAAGATGAATTGTTGTGTTTCTTCATGCATGCGTTAAACAGAGAGATTTGAAGTGTTGTGTTTGTTACCTGAGGACATGCACGGTTATACTTCTGCAGTTTGAGCACATAAGTACATTTCAGACGAGCATGCAGCTGGTTATTGTGTTTTTATGTTCAACTAAATAACTTTGTGATTTATTGGACGTGGTGCTTGTGTCGTTGTCCAGCTTTGTCAGGGAAAATTCTGCTTTTAGGCCCTCACATCCACATCTTTCCTTCAGTTTAGTTTGTGGGGTCTTAGATGGATTTATTGGAGTTTAGAGCTCAGAATTGCACTAACAGCCATATAAGTTGTGAATATCGTAGAAAAGATGGAGAGCTTAAACTCCACCCTGGTTGTCTTCTCACACTCTGTCTAATCAAACGGCTTCAGAGAAGCAGTGGCAGCACCAAATGATCCAGAACCCTCCGTCATAAAGTGGCTGGCCTCCAATGCACAGTAGCAAGAGGTACAGTCCATCATCAGCCTCCTCCTGTGTGAGACCACCCCCCTTACTCCCCTCCCTCCTCTCCCCCCTCCTCTCTGTAGCAAGGATGTATCCATGAAATATGTGCAACTTCCCATTGAAATTAGAGCGCCCTGAACCATGAAAGGCACCACAGGTATCGGGGCTGTACGGCGTGCAGGAGCAGGCAGCCTCCGTGCTGCACGCCCCGGCCTCTGTGTTGTAAAGCTACAATGGCAGAAAGACACACGAGCACTCGCCTGTAACATATTAAAACGGAGGGAAATAAATTACCTCAGTGCTCTGATGAATTATGTGTTGTGTCTCAGGAGCTTGGGACGCTCGGAAATCTTCTTTGGAGTAAGGAGGGCATCACCTGATTCTCTCTTCCCGTGGACTCTTTGAGTCCAAGTTAATTACGACCAGAGGGTTCATCAGACGGGTTTAGCTGCACGATGCACACATATAATATCGTATGCATCACTTAACCTTTGCATTAAAAGTCCACATTTGTTAGTAATCTTTAGAGCTCTGCACTGATCTTACATTGGGCGACAGGAGAGAACAGCAACGAGGCTGCAGGATCAGTGATCCAAACAAGAGTTCTTCTCTCGTGTTCTTGTCTTGAAAAGTACTTCTGATTTATGTCAGTGAATGCTGTTTTTCTACATTATGCTGAGTCATATCTCTAGATCCAAAGACTCTAATCTAATTATTGACTTTTGGAGTAATTTGGATGTACAGGACAAACACTGTTTCCTACTAAACCTAGTCATGTGTCTGTGTTTACACATCCACAGCTGGTCTATACTTTTCTGTTTGCAAATCAATACATGCTTGTGTAGCTTCTCTCCTCTCTCTGTCTTCTTTCAGAGCTCGGGAGCTTGTGGAAATTATCGTGAACAATGCAAAGCAACCTTGGAGCCGTAAATGTGGAGGAAAAGAAATCTATCGCAGAGTAATGAGTTTAGGCCCGGGGCAGAAAAGTAAATATTTGTGGAGTTAATAAATCCAATCTGTTGTCCAATTCAATTAAGAGGGAACCTTATTTAAATCCTGTGGCTCTGATTGGTTCATCCGGCTGTTTATTGACTGTTACAGTGCAGCCTGGAACATCTTAATCAGGAAACAGCAGCTGGGATGGAGCAGCGTCCGTGTTTTTGACAAGTTGTGCATCCATCTCTTGCAGCATTTAAAAGGTGAGCAACTTTATCTGGCGCCGCTTTAAAGGGAGCGTCACCCCCTGTGCAATCTGCGAAGATTGATACCGTCAGAAGTGAAACGTTGTTGAGCCACAAGACTGATGATCCGCTCGGAGGAAAAGTGGAGCGCTTGATGAGATATTAATCAGACAGCGGCGGGAGGGGTGGAGCAGCGAAATGGGAGATGTGATGGAGATGTTGGAGATGTGAGGTGTCTTTGGTGAGGCGGAGCTTGTTGCAGCGGAATAATGAATCGGCTCCATTAGCATATTGTCACTGGTTGTCTTGTTTACTTCGAGGTGTTTGCCAAGCAGCTCTCCCCAAGGAGAAACGGGCGCTTCACAGTAACTTCTGGAGTAAACAGTGATATGCTAATGCACACATGCCTGCATATACACACACACACACACACACACACACTGAACGCCACAATAAAGTTTGCCTTTAACAACCTGTGACAGGGCGATGGCTCATGTTCTTAGTCAATATTTAGCGCACAGAGGGAGGCTGGGAGGGCTCAACGTGGAAATGCAAGGCCTCATTTTTCTAATACGACTTGTTTTGTGGAATCAAAGAGAACAAAACAGCTCGATTTACTCACAGCAAACATCTGTGCTGCCTTCTCAGATGCTTATAATACATCTACATGCAGAAAATACAGAACTGAAGCACCTCTGGAGGTATTTATCTGACATTTTTATCACATTTCATGACCAGTACACGCTTCATCATCCTTTACACTGATAATACTTATATTTAAAAACATGCAAGCTCTCTTTTGGAAGCTTGTATCGCCTGCACGTCTAAAACCAAAGAGTTTATGGAGCTTTGAGCTGCCCATATTACCTGGGCATGCAGAAGAATCCAGAACAGGCCTTTCTGCAGCTCTCTCTTTGACATGTTCATCATTCTTTACAGCTAGTACTTGCTAATATCATCATTTACGCTGATGGTAATTGCATTTACAAAAGAAGCTGGTTTGTCAGTTAATTCTATCACTTTTTCCACCTGTCTCTTCCCCCACCACCTCTTTGTCCGTCTACATCCTTCTCTCCCTCCCAAACTCTCAGCCGGCGCTTGCTCCGGCTCTTGTAATTGCTGGTAGTCTGCTTAACAGTCACAATGCCTTACTGTAATCAAAGAACTGACAAAAGACCTCTTTCATTTCACTGTCTGCCTCTGTGTACAGTATAATAAGCTTCCATCCCGCTCACATGTCGAGAAGCCAAGGACCCCGGCGCGGTAATTTTGCATTGAATGAGATGCAGGTGATCAAAGTCCGCATAGTCTTTTTGATTCTCGAGAATAGCCAGGCCCTCCCTCTGCTATGCCTTTTGAACATCTTAAGATTCCTCCGAAATAAAAGGAGGACAAAAAAAAAAATGCTATTCCTGCATTCTTCTTGTAGATATTCCCACCACACGCCTGCCTGGGAAGCCGGCTCCCCAGCGTTTTTGGGGGAAACTTTGAAGGAAAGTAAAGGACAAGCAGCTTTTTGGTGAAATACAACCAAGACTTTGTCTGAGCATCTGTTCAAGTGCAGAACAGAAGTGGCTGGAGGGCGAGAATTGACTTAATCTTATTATTTATGTGCTATATTACTCGGTGTCCTTTTGCTGTGTGATCCTCTACCTCTGTCAGAGCGCTTAAAAGGAGTAAATAACAAATAGATTATTAAAAAATGAAATCTTTTCTTCTCTTCCTGCTGGTTCTTTCCCATCCATTCTGAAAATGGATGCATGACTTGCTTCTTTCCTCCAGAACTATGCATTTCTGCAGACTTGACTTTGTATCAGGAGTGCAGAAGAAGTCCTGGTTCCCTTTAATTCCCCTCTCTCTTCCGAGACTTCACCTCCTTCTTTTATTTGTTTCCTGTATAATCAGTTTTCTAAGCAACAGTAAGACTGGCACGTTCGTGTTGTGGCAGTAGGTGGTTGTCTGGCAGGCACAGGAGCTGAAACAAGTTTGGAAACACCTGCAGAGCCGTGCTTCGCGCTCCTACATTCAATTAGAGGATTTCTCAGGTGATAAGGCCAGCCAGCGGGGCAATATCCCGGGGATCCCGGCCGTCCCCTCTCCTCCCGTCCCTCCATCCGTCAGGGGCTCCAAATCCATTGTCAGAATTATGGCGAGCAGTTCAATAATTCAGATTAGAGCTCATGTTTATTAATGTCCTACATCTGTGCAAACAACGTGTCAAGCCGTGAGTTTATTGTAATTGCCTGAGCAAACAAAACCTGAAAGAAGCAATTTCCAGTTACAATGTGCTATGACAAGTAATGAGGCCATTGGCATTCCGCTCCCATCGTCGCCGCTGCTTCTTTTCATCGCCCCGGCGTTGTGTGTGATAGATATTTTTATAAGGAATGAAGGTGCTGGATAATGCGGTGGCGCCACTAGAGGCAGGTTAGTGATTAAAGATAATCATCATTTTTTCCCCCTCCTGTAAGATCTTATTAGGTTTCCCTTAGCATTACTTACTCTGACTTCCACGTGGGACAGAGCGGCGGCACGGACGTCTCCACAACTACTGCAAAGACATGACAACTATTCATTTACATTCCTGGAAGGAGGGAGGAATCCAAATGTTGCCTTTTACCACCTGAGAGACGCACACGGCCACGCAGCTTTCCAGAAAGTTGTTGCATAATCTGCCAGAGCAGCTCCAAATAACTGGAATTGACACCAGGAATCAAACCCACGTTTCCTATCTGCGTCTAACATATTAGCCATCTCTGGAAATTAGCTATTATTGCCTAATTGAATTCAGTCTGCCAAACGTTTAATTAAATGGCAGTTGTGGGTTTATTGGATTGGCTCAGTGTTTGTGTAATGGCCGAGACCTGTGAGCAGATTATGGAGAGTGCTGCGGTTTGATACGTTCTCCGTTCCCACTATGGCGTTTTAATGTGATCACAGGCTTTGTGTTCAGTCACAGATGGTTGAGAGCAACCAGGGGCTTGTTCTGTAACACTCTGCCATGCTGTTTCACTGGAGCTGATGGACCCATGAGGACCCACCAAGCCGATTGATGTCTCTACTTAGGACTGTGCCGTGTACCCAAACTCCTCTCTTTGGGTTGAATAGAGTTATATGCTGCTGAAATGTGCTGCTGAAGACATTCATCATGTCAGAGCTGTGATACCTGGAGATACACAGATCATCTCATTTAATAAAACACAAGTACAGATGTTATTTGGTTTGAAAGAGCCATAGAATATATCTGTTTTTAGCTTTAACACTCACAGCTTTGGTGATAGTTACATGACTAAAGTACCAAACACCCATGGAAGTACGCTGAGACGTTGGCCTCTCTGTTGTCTTCTTAGTCCTCGAGTTAGTGGCAGTCTGGGGTCCTCTGTGTCGCTCAAAGTGCTGCGTTAACTCTACGCTAAGTGTGTGTTTACAGAAACGGGGGGCCTGCTCGCTCCATGACAAAGTGTTTAGGTTGCAACTCTGTCTGATGGCTCTGGGATTAGAAAATCCCTCGTATGATTGATAGATTTATTTGTCACTGCTGTCTGGACGCGAGCAGCTTACACCACGCCACAGCCGGGGGACCATTAATCAGTGTAAATAACGCTCCTCTTATACACATATCAGGAGTCCGTACGCGGAGACATTTGACACGAGGAAGCACATTTGCAGCAAAATAGGCGTGTGACCGGATGATCAGAAAAGTGGCGTGTGGATGTTGGCGAAGAGCGCTGCCTTTCGAGTGCTGACGCTACCAAGAGGAAATTGGTATTTTCTGCTGCGGGGGGCTCAGGTTGTGGAGTTAGGGACAGTACGGTGGGATTTGATTAATGGCTTCATCGGATGTCCCGCTGTCCAGGACGGCGTCTTACTTTCTGATGGGTTTATAATTTAGGCTGTGATGTAGAAACGCGGCGGAAACAGTCGTAGGAAGTTGCAGATAAGTTTGTGGAATTTAAATCCAATCAGCTCTGAAAACGCAACGCAAAACAATCCCCTCTCTGTGTGATTCATGATAGCCTGACGATTATAACTCAATTAATTATCATTCTTAATACGTCCAGGGTGAATCCACATCGTGATGATTATCAGACATGTTTAATGCACTGCATAACAATGGTCAAACATGTCCGCCGGATGCATTTAATCTCCCTCCATTGTTGTCCAAAGCAGCGATCTGATTGGGCAGCTTCTCCCGGGTATCACTTCACCCAGGGTTTGCTATTATCTTTGCATAAATGCACACCTTGTCATTATTTATTGCTTAATTAGCGCGCTGCTTAATTAAATCGGCATTAATCAAGGAGACAGAGGTGGCGCTTGGGGAACACTTTACACATGTTAGCGATACTGTACTTTATTATCCAAGGAAACATAAATCAAGCTTCCCTCACTGGGATTAACTGATAACAGTTGGTTACTGGTGGAGAAAAGAAAGAGAGGAGCTCTCCCGGGCTCAGGTATCGTCGCAGTGTAATAGAGGTTTGTCATGGAGGAGGTGGACAACAAAGGAGACGTTATCATGTAATTTCTTCTAGGAAATCCAAAGAAAAATAAGTCTGTGCTTGTGTTTGGGGCAAAGGACAAAGAAGTAGAGGTGATTATATTACAATCACTGCTTTCTAATCTTGAAACTTTGCAACAATGCTCTTAAGATCCGCCCCAAAGTTTGTCTCAAAAGCAAAAACCACAAACATATTGGCTTCTGAAATGATTCATGTAGCATGCAGAGGCACATGAACCGTTTTTAATTTGCTTCACAGATCAAAAAATCCTCATCTATGGAGTGGGAGAGAAAAAGAAATAAATAAAACCAATCTGCCAAAAAGACATTTGAAGCTGAAAATGGTATTTGCTCCCTGCTGCATGTGTGGAAGTGGTCGACTCTGCAGGCTCCTCTCCCCTCGCTCTCTCAATCTTAATGGAGAGGAGGCAAGGAGTGCTCCCCTGTGGAGAGGGGGAGATAGGCGTAGGGAGGGTGGAGGAGGAGGAGGGGAGTGTGAGTTGAAGGAGGGGGGGGGGGGACGGGACTGGAGGAGTCATCTCTGTGTAATTAAAGCTGTTTTAATGGGAGGTGCGAGGCGGCGGAAGAGAGGTCAGTCCCGACGGAGACCAGGCCCGCAACGGACAACCTTGTGCCCCCCTATTTCCTCCCTCGTCCCAGGAGGCGAGGTGGGTGCAAACTGGCTGCCACTAAGAGGATTTCACCCACGGCCCTCATGGGGAAGGGTGCTTCGGATGGAGGGGAAGGAGGGGGTACGAATGAGAGCCCCTGCTATGGCACCATGGAAAGCCCTGATTAACTCCCTCCACCAGTCCAAACCCCGCCATGCAAATGAAGGCAGCCCGGCGCTTTTATGAAGGGGGAAGAGCTTGTCAGTCAGGCTTGGCCGTCCCTTGATGTGCTTCCATTGTAATTCTAGGTGTGCTGGTTGTACCGCCTTAGATAGGAGCGCAAGGTTGATTCATCCCCACAGGATTGTTAAAAGGTGGATCCGCTAAGTTTTCAAAGTGACTGGGATGGGGGGGGAAGGCGAGGGGCGGCTGGTGCTCTCTTGTCAGCTCTTTCTTAGCCCATCACAGACATTGGTTTTGAAGATTTCGCTGTCTGACTTTGTGATAATACATAATGGGGATTCTTTGACAGTACAGTCGTCCCCTGAGGACAGGAGATATGTTTGCACCCTGAAGGTATGGTCTGCATTGTCTGCGCACCGTTCGCAGGCGTTTAAGTGCTCTATTGAGCGAGACTCTTCCCTTTTCATTAAGTGCTTCCACAGACATTTGTAGGCACTGTTCACTGCTAATTTATAAAAGAGGTCGCTTCAAATCGTGCACCTCTCAGTGTTTAATGGAATACAACTAAGATGTATCAAGAACAGCAAGTGTTGCCAGAGAAATCTTTGGGGGTCTAGGGTTCATATTTTCACCCAGCTTCTTTTTATCTGCTCGGTGGACTTTGGTCATTCCCAAACAATGAACTCTTTGGATGCTGTGCAAGAGCTAATTTGGAGTTGAAGTCTGCAGAGCGAGTGTGGAAGAGGAAGGCGAGAGCTCCTACTTTTAGGAAAGCAGTCCGGAGTAAATTAGGACCAGGAGGTGTGTTGCACTTTCCTGAGGTCACACACAAAATGTCTCTGGGTGTATTCTGGTTTCTCTGCCTGTCACAGAATGAGCTTAGCAACCTTTATAATGAGGCCTCCGTAACCTTGACAGGGCTTTTCCCTTTCTGCGCCGTCCCGCTCTCAATCACCGCCAGTTCCCTCCACATTTTAACATCATTAGGAGGAATACGTGCGCCAAATCTCCAACGTTGGACCAAACATGTCAATACTTCCTCTGACCTGCTGGGCCTGACAGATCTGCATTTTCTGACATCTTTCTTGAGCATGTCCAAAATAACTGGAATGTTTGATTATCTTGCAGCAGACCCTTGAATCCACTTTATTTGAGACTCTCTTTGCCTCCGTCCTGCTGAAGCAATCGTCTTAACTCTCAAAGAGGGGAAAGCAGAGAGATGAAATGAACGGTGGCGACTCTCCCGTCTCCTGCATTTTGTCATTTGTTAACGCACTTGACCTCATAATCAGACTGCCGGCGCAACAAGGCAGCAAACAAGTTATGTCATGTTATCAATTTATCCAACATGACAAAGTAATAACAGCAATAAATGAACATGTACTTTGGGATGGCGGCGTTGCAAATTGAAACGCCCGAGTGTGAGATGTGCTTCTCGCCAAGAAAAAGAAGGAGCAATGAAGATGATGGAAAATCTAATATGAAGGAAGACAAGTGTTTACATTGCAGCTTTGTGCCTTTTACATTCTAAGTACTCTCTGTCTCTGTGTTAGCATCCCCAGGGCTGCTCCCACTGTTAGCAAAGCATATGCAACAGAATTGAAATACAGTTTCTGGCTCTCCTGGAGGAGAAGCGCACACTGAAGGCAGCAAATAAAACATGCATTGCTTGATCTGATGAAGCAACACTGCAAATTGAAAAGCCTGATGGTTATCATTTGGTTGATTTTTGCACAGAGAGGCCTGTTGAGTGAGTGTTCTTCACATGGGGCAGCTCAGTTGGTTCGAGTTTGAGAGTCTAAATCAATCCATCAATCACCAGAGAAAAGGATTTCAAAGACAGTTCAACCCGAGCTGGAGTACATCTTGATACATATTTCATGCTCCTGACCGACCTCTGAAGTCACTCTCATTTGACATCAATTCTGTGTGCAGTCCACTAAGGCCTTGGGCGGTTCACCTGCACACATGACGAGCCGGGCCGGTTCACGTACGGTCAGTTCTTTATTCTCCATGCCCCCGGCGCTTCACAGTTCAGCAGGCTCTGCACACCAAACAGCACATCAGCTCGACAAATACAGCAGGCTGGGAAAACACTGTGTTCTCTGCTGTGTTCCTTCACACGGGCCTGCGAGGCCGCATGGGGGAGTCACCTGGAATCATGAAAGGAGGCATCAGGGGAGCTTAAAGCCGGATGAAATCCCCTCCACACCTGAGGTCTCAGTTCTCCTCTGCTTTCCTCTGCATCTTTGTAAATGGAGAAGTGGAAGGATGGAGGGATGGGTGGTGTGGTCTTCACCTCACATACGAGGTCAAGTGCAGATTTCTGTCTTTATGAAACACTGACATGATGTGGATCTCTGCTGGTGTTTCTGAATCCACATGCCCAGTCGAGGGGCTTTAATGTGCAGCATACTTTCTTATTGTTTTGCATCCTCACTCAAGTTCTTTGAGTGTCCAAAAACCTGTCGGATATACCGTGATGTAAAGACATATTTACCTTCTCTCTGATTGGCTGTCAATTAACACACTTTAAATGTTACCCAACATACAGACCCATCCCTGCGTTGACTCTAATGATGACAGCGTTGACAAACAGCGGCCATCACTGATCAGTATTTGTCTGTGGTTTGTTTAACACCTGCTCCCTCCCACTCACGCCACCACCAGACCTCCACACTACGTCTCCTCCTCCGTGTTCTTCCCTTCTTCAATCAGCACGTGAAGCTAAAAGTATACCCTGTCATCTTTAGCTTTGTAATTGCTCGACTCGCCGTTGCCCCTCCGTTTTATTCCCAGGCTCCAGCAATTACAGAAATACAATGAGGCTTGGCTTTTTCCTCGCGGGCTGTAGAATGTATATACTAATTCGCAATAAAGTGCTACAGCTGTCAGTGCATTTTCTGCTCGGTTACTCCAATAAATTGGAACTCCGAGTGGGGAAAACGTGAATATGGTATCATGTGCTTCCCTCACTAGACGCAGGCACTCCTCCTGTAAACACAATTTCATTTTCTCCTGATGGGAAATTTGACTAGTCGCCAAAGAGACGCAAACTTTGATGCCTCAGTGCCCGGATAATGGATTTCACTTTCCAGGAAACAAATCCGGCTCTGATGGTTCTGCAGTGGGATCTGTGTCCTCCTGAAGTGACCTGTTTCACTGTATTATTCTCCAAAGCCGAGGCTGCGTGTGATCCCACCTCTGGCTTGACCCTCACCCGTGCTGCTCCGAACAGCTTCCTCATTGTTTAGTATCAATGATGGCGAGGGCCAGCTGGAGGGTCAGAGTCGCTTCCAGATGATTAGCCATTTTCCTCCCCCCCTCCCCCTCTCCCTAAGTTGCTGCGATCCCTCTCTCTCTCTCTCTCTTTCTGTCTCCCTTTCTCAGAGCCGCTGTCACTCACATCTGCTCCCAAAGGCTCCCTCGGCTCGTCTTGGAATCCGATCCGGCCAGCATCCGGCGGCCGCGATCCAGAAACGGCGCCGGAAGCGTCTTAAAAAAATCAAGGCTCTAATGATGCCACTGCATTATGCAGGGACTGCAGGGTGACGGTGATGTGGGAAGGAGGGGAAAGAAAGAAGGAAAAGAGGGGGTACCCGGCAGCCAAATGAAAGCAGAAGGGAAGACTGAGAGGGAAGAGAAGCCAGAGTCAGTGTTAGCGGTGTTGTTCTGTAACCGCGCAGCGTTAACAGCTGCCCCCGCCATTAACACGATGGGAGAGAGAGAGAGAGAGAGAGAGAGAGTTCCTTGTTAGGGATCATTTATTAACTGAGATCATCTTTTCGTTAGCCTTAGGGTAATGACTAATGTCAATGGCAAATTTCACAGTTGTCTAGAGAAATGAATTAGATTTGCAATAAAAGGCCCTTTGGCTTGCTGTACATGCTCATTTGCCGGAGTCGGTGAACTTAGAGAACTGTAAAGAAACCAAGGATCCGGCCTTAATACCTCCTCCCCCCCTCGCCAGACTCTGACCTTCTCCTCTCATTATGACCAGGAGAGAGAAGCTCCATGTTTCTATAAAAAGAAGCGTTACAGTGTGAGCCGCAGTGTCGGTAACATCCTCACCACTCTTGGCGATGTAAATGAGACCTATAAGTTCTGCTGTAACCACGGATGTGAACGTTTAGCCAAACACGCACACACACGAGAGCAGCGTGGGACCCGACCCTGACAGACTCAATCCAGTTCAGTTCAGTGTGTGTGTGTGTGTGTGTGTTTGTGCGTCTGTGTCTGTGCGGTTCAAAGATTAAGACTGAGGCGTATGCTTTAATCCGCCCATTGAGCAGTAGCAGAGTGTGGAGACAGAATGGAGTGGGTACAATGACCCCCCGTCGGCGGCGACTCACGCCATCTCCGACGCTCCTGACGGCATCACAAAACCGGCCCTCACCTACGCCTAACCCCTCCCTCCACCCTGACCCAAACCCCGCCTCACAAAAGAACCTGTCAAAATGCACCCCCCCACCTCTCTCCTCCCGCACGCACACACACAGACACAGAAACAAACCCTCCACCCGACACTGCTGTCATCGCCCCTGGGGGTACCCCGCTAAGAACAGCGGACCCCCAAAAAACAGCACTCTTTCTCCCATTCTTCTCCCTCCCCACTCTTTTCTTTGCAGGACAGATGACACAATGCGGTGATTCACACGGGGGCCGGGCACTCACGTACTGTAGGCAGCAGCCATTGGCCCATGTGTGGCTGGCTCGCAGCGTGGGGTTAATTGCGAGCGAGGTTAACAAAATAGGAGACAAAAATCAGTTTCAGAGGAGGCCTGGGACCCGGGAGGCTTCACTGAGATGAAGTGGAGCCAAAAACACAGCCTGGGTGTGTGTGTATGCATGTGTGTGTGTGTGCACAGACTCGGGTCAATCACTATTTATAATTTAATCAAAGAAAATACATAAAATAACTTTGATAACGGATTTAAATATTTGTGTTAGTCCATATTTGGTGTAGTTGATGTTGATTTTGGCGCCCCCTGTGGACAAACAGAGTCAGCTGCACATGTGAAATCCTTTCATAATCAGCATGTCTTCCTGTGTGAGGTTACAGCAGCACTTTCTGTTGATAATATACACAGTATTGATGATCTCTGTGTCACAGATGGATAAAAAGCAGCACCATGGTTTGCATGAATCCTCAGTGTTTGTGACATTAGCATCAGATGCTGCATGACTACAGTACGACGCCACAGAGCATCACCTCGTGGGTTATTATGCAGCCACTCACTTACTGTACATTTCCTCCACAATCACAATTTTTTGAAAATGGATGTAACATTTAGCCGTTAATACCAGCTGCTGGAGTGTTCGTCTTCAGATGATTTAATTGCCCGGCAATTTTCTCCTGTCAAAAAAGCAATGTGCACCTCGGATGAAAACGAGCGAGCGCAAGTGGGAGAGTTAATTAGCGACCTCGTTAGGGACCTGGAAGTGTCTGGTGGGGCCTCGTGTGTGTGTTTGTGCGTGTCCGTGTCGTCTTTGCCTGTGTGTGTGTGCGTGTGTGTGAGTGTGTGTGTGTTAGCAGGAGACTAGGGAAACCAAGGAGGCATGTAGGAAGAACCTAGGCGCTCAGTGTGGATGTATACATGACCTGCCTTCCCCGTGTGACTGCCTGGATGTTCAAACTATGAGCCAGGTGGTTTATATGCATGCATGAAGTGATGCATTGTGGGTTGCAGAAGTAGCTATAGCATCTTTGAATGAAACCTTAAGTTTCTGGGTTTTCTTTGGGAGATTAAGAGCATGCCATCACTAGCTATCCTGCATTTCTTTGACAACAACTGCAGCAGAAAGCAGCGGTGGCGCCATGATTTCTGAGTCATGTACCAACCTTCACCTTTAAGGATGATTCATGGGAATATCTCATGTTTAGATCATGCAGCATTAGCATCCTTAAAGCAGTCATGTGAATGCGTAGGATCAGGATTAGGATTAGGACCCGGGTAGGGGACAGATCAGTGAGGCCCTCTTTTGGTAATATCTATTTTGTCTCCTCAGGCAACAAGATCACAACGGGGATGTTCTTGGACTGATTTGCTGACACACGTCTCGCCTCCAACATGATCGAATTACACTCAAGATTTAGCGCCCTTGCAAAAATGTCACCATCACACTCCAAGGGCGTGTTGCGGAGTGAATGAAGGGGCTGCGTGCGGCTCTGGCTCACTGAACTCCGTTGGTTTGGGGAGCGGGGTGGTAATTTGTTAAGACTGGGCCCCCTGAATTATTAAAAGGCGTATGAGTGTAAATAATTCACTGATCACCAAACAGCATGACAGGCCATTCATCAGCATGTGTCGCCTCGGATATGCAGGCATGTATGGCATGTGTTGTTAAATGAGTTAGTGGGAGGTTGGGGTGAAGTCTGAGGTTTTTGAAGAGGAGGTTTGCCTCAGAATCAGACTGTGACATGATTTTTGTATGCACTCTGACTTTTTTTTACATTTCTGCATCAGTGTTCCCTAATTACACCCCCGTGAGTTCACATTTTAGCAACACGGAAGGGCAGGCATGAGGAAGAGCTACCCGAGTGTGAGTTTTTGCAGAATTATCTGAATGAAAGTGCTTCATCATAACCTGCTTTTGAATTTGTATTCCATGAAATCTAGCCTTGCACCGCCGACGTTTTTCTCTTCCTCTTTTTTTTTGTCTTCTCAATGGCAAAGCCGGTATGGTGACAAATTGCCATAAACGGGCGGAAAGCATGCAAATGCAGCGAGGAGACAAATGTCCAACCTTGTGTTTAGTCGGAAGCTAAGGTCATCCACCCTCCCATCTATCACTGTTCTAATCAGCTCCACGCAGCCCCGATGCATAGCTCAGTACCTGCTGCATAGATAACACCAGAAGAGAGGGAGAGGAAGAAGAGGAGGAGGAGGAGGGAGATAAAAACAAACTGATCAAAGATTCAACAAGTAAACATTCATATTGCTCTGGGAGGACCTCCGCGTTCTCGCTCTGTTCTGTTATTTCGTGTGTTACCTTGCACACGTACGCTCAGGTGTTTGCATACACAGAAAACTGCACCGTGTTTGTTTAGCTTGTCAGCTGCAGACAGAAGGGTTTGACCCGGGGATCGCGGCGCTGTATTTGAAGGTGATTGGAGATGAGTTGTATTGAAAGACTTTTTTTTTTCCCCGTCAAAAGGTTCAGGGAGGAGAGATCTAGATGTCTGCCTCCGTTGTAATTGCAGTTGCCTTTTCAGATTGCAACACCCGGGCGCATAATGGAAAAGATAGACTTGTCAACTATTTTGATTTAACTTTTTATCACTCCCTTTTGTTCGCAGAAATTGAAACCCAAACTGCCTATTTGTATTTCTCCTCTTTCTTCTCTTCTTTCTTTCTGTGTCTGTGCTCCCAGCGAGTGTCTCCGTAGCCCCTGTCAAGCGATCCAGAGATAGTTGAATTAGAGCCCTTGCCCCGCGCAATTAAAATCTTATTATTGCTCGAGTGTGACCCGGCCTAATTTAATTGCTGTACATGCTCAAAAAATGATTAATAGATACAGTTTGTAAATAGCCCGAGCAATGATGATAACCACAAAGATATGGTTAGCCGAGTGCATTATTTCCTGCTAAAATAAACATTTGGGAAGCGCGTTCTGCTCGCCACGTTGGGTTCCTGACATGTTAGCGGTGGCAGCGTCTGAATGTAATAACTCTTAATGAAAGATCAGAGGACAGAGCGGCGTCTCCGGGGAGAAAGTTTACCCAAACAAGGGGAAAGAGGAGTTGCGCTTCATGCATACGGCTTATTAATCATTCAGCTTGCTTTAGCTCTGTCACTGTTTTACCTGGATGACACTGTGGCTTATTTCTGTGACCACAGATTTTGTCCACATGACAGAGCTGCCAAAAGACAGACATATGTAGCCAATAGAAAAGTCCTCGCATGTGTTTGTGTCCACGTGCATGAACGTGTGTGTCTGTGTGTGTTTGTGTCCAGCAGTGCAAGGTAAATGGGTGTGTGCTCATTAATCTCAGAGTGTGTGATGGAGCAGAGTGGTCGGCCAAGCTGCTGAATGTCTGAGCAGGACGCCCGCGTGTGTGATTTATCGGGAGGAGCGTGCATTAGGGCCCATTCGTAGCCATTAGCCCGGACAGCAAAGAACGCTGCCACCTCCCGCTGCAGCCTCAGAGACAGGGGGGCGGGGCTTGTGGTTTACAGCCGTGCTGCTCAGTACACTCTGTCCAGGGTTGTATTAAAGTGTCAACGTTGTGTGTTGATGAGGTAGTGACATTTTGATGATGTTGACAGCATTTATGCTAGGTGTGTCATTGCTGTGATGGTTTTGGACTCCACTTCCCAGAGGTCATCTGCCAATCAAGGAACATGGGTGCTTCTGTCTTTCTCCTGGGATGTTCTGTGGTTTGCATGACTATAGTAGCTTCTGTAGCTCATAGGCTCAATACCAAAACTGATTAAATTAGCCCTTCAAATTAAGGGCCAGAAGATCCATGCTGAAAAGGCTCAGTGTGGTGCTTCAATCCCCCAGCCTGAGTGTAGCTTTTAGCCATTTTCACCATCTCTGAGCACAGAGATCCCTTCAAAATAAGGGCAGCCATGCCAAAGATCCATACTGAAGAGGAGACTCAGTAAAAGCAAAATTAAAGTCATCTAGTATCAGTATTTTTTAACCATTTTTACCATCTTGACACCCTTTTTCTTTAAACTAAACTAAATAATTAAATTGACGGCCTTGCATCTGAACTTGAGATTGTGAGCACAATATTTAAATCCCAGTTTAATTTTCCTGCAGCATCATGACCCTTTTCCCCCGTGCTAACATGCACATGCAAGCTCTAATATGTGTGTGTGTTCATATCTGTGTCCAAGTGCACGAGGCGGTCTAGATCATCCGGTGTCAGTGCGTGTCAGCGGCTGTGTGAATAAGCGAGGAGGGCGGCTGGGGTTATGAAGGGTGGTTGGATGTAGGGTGGAGGGATGCGGGGTAGGGGGGTTGAGGGGGTTGGGGGGGTCACTCTATTTTGGCTGAGGTAATCCATCCATTGTGTTGAACTTCTTCATCTGTATCAATTCATTGAAAACACACCGGCCCTGTGGAGTGAAACTGAGCCTGCCCGCTCCTTTTCTTGACAGGGCAGCGACACAGAGAGAGGGAGAGAGTACCACGGTTTGGGTGGGGGTCCATGAGGGGAAACTTTTGGAGGACGGGGGTGGAAAAAGGGGGTAGCGGACCATGGGAAAAACACAATCCCTGGCCCCCTCTATAGCACTTGTTCCACCCCACTTCACCCACACACCCACCCTGTGTGTGCCACTTGTCACTGACCCCTGCAACCCCTCTTCTCATTCTCGCCGAGCCTTTGAGCCCGTCTCTCTCTCCCTCTCTCTCCCTCTCTGGGCTGCAGATGCATGTCAGCCCCCAACCCTGCCCCCCCCCCACCTCTAAACCCACCACCAAACCCGCCGCCTCCTCTTCCACCCAAGACCTGCAGACCTCCACACTCTTAGGCCCCTTCCTCTGCCTCTCATGCCCAGGGATAGTGAAGCGTGGTGGGGCATAGGCTGTGCCCAGACCCCCTGGATGCAGTCCTGGGGAATAATGGACTAAAAGGAAAGAATAACAGAGAGGATCCCTTTTCTTTGTGTTTGCACAAAGGGGAAACAGGCAGGGCACTGGGAAAAAGGAGAAAAAGTATGTGTGTGTTTGTGGTTTCTGTGCACACACACACACACACATGTTCAGGGTGGGGTATACAGTGTATATGTCTCGTGTCTGAAGGAGGGGGAGGATTATTGCTGCAACATGCGCCCTCAGTGACAGCCCAGTAATTGGTGTAAGGCATCCGCTCCCTTTTGCCACCAGTGACAATGTAAGCTTTCATTAAAACATACGGAAGAAATACTTATGAAATGAATCATTAGCACGCACCATTAGCCCGTCTCCTTCCAATAATTGAATTTGTCAGCGGTATCCTTTTCAAGCGCCGACGCAGCACGATGAAGGCGATCACTAACAACAGAACGGGAATATCTGTATCCTTTAATTATTCCCCTCCTTCTTCTCCAGCCTGTCAATCACTGCTGTTGATGAACCTGAGTCACATGATTAAGCATGAGCGCTGACATTACAGGATTGATTTAATCTGTGACGAGGCGCTATCAATATCATTGATTAATAGTTAGCATTTTGCGGATGCTTTAATCTGAGGTGATTACAGCAGAAGGGGCGGCTGTGTTCAGAGTCTGTGTGGCTGCACTTTAACATTCAAACATGCAAGCTGTTAAGGAGCATTTGATGCTTCTTTGCCATGTAAAATGTAAAAATAATGGTAATTGCAGCAGCGCCCAGGGAGGTTTCTGCATTTTCTCCCCCCTGAACTCATGACTTGGCGGAATGCAAATCTGCATTACAGCATCGCCCCGTTTTTTTTTTTCCTTATGTTAAGCTCTCCTGGAGCTGTAGTGCCAGAGCGAGCCCAGTGAGAGTGTTCAGAGGGAGAAGGAGGAAAAAGAGAAGGGAGGCAGCCAGCAGGGGGAGGTAAGACAAAAGGAAAAGTGAAGGAGAGCAAGAGAGGGAGAAGGGAAGGGAGGAAGGAGAGAGGCTCTCTGCATGGGGCTCAGATCGATGCCATTGGTTTTTGGGGCGTGTATCAGTGCGCCCTTGTCTGAGTGGCAGCCAGACCGGACCTCCCTCTTTGGTGGCCGTGGCTTTTTGGCCTTTTCGTCCTCCAGTTGTGAGCTCTGCAGGGAGTAATGTACAGTTTTTGGAGCTGTCAGTGGAGGAAGAGGCATCCTACTGTACTTTAACACCACTGACCTTTCTCAGGGAGGATAAAGAGAAGGAGGGAGACGGGGAGGGAGGGGAAGGGTAGATTTGTGTACTTTAAACCATTAAAGTTTAGAGCTAACTGACATGCAATTAAAAATGCTTATTTATAATTTTCAAGGCACCATTTCTCTGTTTTCTAAACATGTTTCAGTTGCATTCAAAAGCCAGAAACGAGCAAAATGTCCATCCTGTTGGCTTCATGGGTGGATCTGGTGATTTAGTTCCTAACAGGGAGAGCTTTCTGGTGCTTTGGGTGCCTCTTCTTTCTCATCGTGCTCCAGAACTCCTGATTTTTTGTTCCCAAGAAGCGATGCATAAACGCCCAACATTTAACTCCTCCAACAAACAAAACCCCGTCTTCAGACTTCTCTCACGTTCTTTTTAAAAAGCAGACAGACAGAGTCGGGGACAAAGCAGCGTTCACCTCTAAGTGTTGTGTTAGCTGTTATAAATAATATATGGCTTAGTTCACTTCCACTATCTAAGAGTTGAACAGTCTATTTTCAGGGTGTGACACCAGGAAGTGCTGTGAAGTCTCTTTTTTTTTCTCTGCAGAGTTTCAGTCAAATGCTGTCGAAGTGACGGGCGGCTCGGCTCGGCTTCACTAGAGGAAAAAAAAACCAGGTGAAAAACAAAAGAGGGAAGTGGAGACATGTGTGTAGTGTTGGCAAAATACTGCTTTACTGTACCTCTACTTTATTCTTCTACAGCAAGTGTGCTCCTACGTACACGTTGTGCAAAACGACGATAATTTACCTCCTTAAATCTCAAACAGAGCTCCGTCTGAGCCTGACTCGTTTTGTTGCTTTAGAGCGAGCGTTCATGGATTTCAAATCAGGAGATCTTTTTATACATTCAGAAAAACAACTTGAATTCATTTGTTTCTCTAAGTTTGGGACTCATCTTCCTTCCTCTTGCTCGTCTTTTCTCTGTGCACAATCTCTCTGCAGTGAGCTCAGTGTTGAGGTGGTCATTCTTGGGATCTAGGGTCTGTTTTTTAAGTTGCTGCAGACTGAGGAGTTAGTCTTCTCTCTTGTCTTTTGCAGGATGGTTGTCGTAGTTTGGTTTATTTATATGTTTTCACAAGTATGGATATAAATCTTATTTCAAGCTGCAACAAGGACTTCATTGCTCTTAAAGATTTGAGTTCTTTGCATTATGAAGCTTGGTATTTTGATTTTGCATCATGCATCTTTCACCTCTGTAAGCTGCACATCCTTCCTGGCTTCCACGTGTCTCTGGCACAAGATAACCTTTAATAGTATGTTACAATGAAGGTATTTTAGCTTGTCCAACCTTGAAACAGAAAATAAGACGTGCAAACAGTCACATTGTGTCCGTACATGTTAAACAAAGCAACATTTTTTTTAATTCTGAGCTTAATAACACAAAAATGTGCAGGCATCAAGTTCAAACTAAGCATTTATTTCTAAAATGAGGGCATTAGCACTTTGAGCATGAATAAATGTCAAAGAGAAACACAAATGATCATATTCTGTGTCATCGTTTTGTGGTCTAAAGACAGATCTGTTATATTAGGTGCAGGTTTTAAAGCTCTTGTGGACCCGTGAGTGATATTAGGCTAAATATAAGTCACATTGACGGCTCAGATTGAGATCTGGAGCTTGTTTCCTCCTCTTGCTGTTCCTCAGTGTTTAGCTGCATCATTTACGGCTGCAAACATGAAGCCTCGCTCCGTCTTTGTGAAACTTTTCTGTTTTATCACAATTTGAGTGCATCGACTGTGATGCTCTCACATCAGCGCGAGTATTACTTTACATTCTGCTTGCTGTCAATCACCTGACACCCACAGGAAGAAACTGAAGCCTCCTCCAGGAAATGAACCTTCAGAAACATGCTGCTTTACAAACTGTTCTGTCACATCCAGATCTTTTTATTTAGAAAGTCTTTGTTAGCGCGGACAGACAGTTACTTTCAGAGTGCATTTCAAACTCCACACAGAATTAAAAAAACAGGAGCAGGGCTGAAGCTTTTCTGCAAATAACATTATGTGCCGAGGTGAGTCATGCTTGGTTAGCGGGGACGGTGGAGGACAGATCAGGGAAAGTGTCCAAGGGCCCTCCAGTTTGCTCCGGCGCCCTGAGCTGCCTCTGTGCGTGCATGAGCCTCATTTCTCTCAGACCGAACCAGAAAAAAAAAAAAGCAGAAAAATAAAGGATGTTGGGTTCGAGCGGGGGATGCAGGAAGGAGAGGAGAGGTTGGAGAGGTTCGGAGGGGGGGGAGAGGAGGTGAAGGGGGCGTTGCCATAGCTGTCCGGTGAGATCCGCTCGCAGCTGCCTTCCCCTTTCTCAACAGCTCCTCCGGTGAAAAGGGCCCTGGATCCATTTCAGCGTGGAAACCCCACACACACAAAGCTCTGAAAGCTGCTCTTATGCCACGTCTCGGTATCTCTTACCTGTTAGCCCGATTAATTATTCCCCCAAGTACAGGAGCCAGGGAAAGGAGACACCGCGGATGGGCTGGCGAGATAGGGCTGCACTCTCTCGACTGAACGAGAGAGGCCAGATAAAGAAAGAGTGGGTGGTGGAGGGGTGAGGAGGAGGCGGGGGGAGCTCTGTTGTCCCTGTCTTTTTTCTCTTAGCCTACAGTAGGGGCCTTCAATCTCCGGCTCATGTACGAGAAAAGTTGCTCTTACACTTTCTTAGTCACAGAGGAGCGGGTTGAAAGAGCAAAGAGTCGGGTAAATCTGGAGTTTTGACTTTGCCCCGTCTTGCACGGCATGTGAAGATGCCTCATCCTGTCACAGAAACAGCTGTTTCTGCTGGGTTGTGCACCCTGGAGCATGTCGTGTGAATGCAGATGCAGTGACCAGGACTCTATTAGACCTGGCACTCACTGCCCGGCCTTATTGCTGTTGTATTTGCAGCTTAAAGCTAAAAGTTCTGACCCCTGACATCAGAAATGTGCATTTAAAAACACAAAACTTAACCCAGACTCAGGCAGCAGATGTAAGAGGCCTTTTTGGACACTAAAAGGTCAAAAGCTTACAAATCTTCCTCTTGAATATTTGTTTGAGCAATGCCTCTCGAGCTGATTTGTCAGAGTGCACAAAAATCTATATTTCAGCGACTCTAAATCTGTCCCCATGCACTGTGCCGCCTGTAACTTCCTGACAACACCAGGCCCGGGCATCCAATCACCTTCAACGAGAGAGCACTTCCTGGTTATGCAGAGCAGGTGGTTTCCATGGCTATCAATCAGCCAATGGCTGCACAGCTCCTCCTGAGCGGCGTGTTGAGAGCGGGGGTCTCTGGGGCAGCCTGTCTTTTTAAACAAGGCCAGACACTTCACAGACAGGGAGAGGGCCAATTAATTCTGCCGGGGGCAACGCTCCTAGGTTAGCATTTGCTTATAGTGATAAATTGGCGCTTTGTATCCACTGCAAACTACCTACACTCACCCCTCCCTCCCCTCCTCTCCCTGTTTTGGCTGGCTTGGCAGGTCCAGGAGTGATGTCATTGGAGTTCAGGCTGATTAGTCGGATGTGCCTCGTCCTTTTTCACGGGGTCACTGCGCTACTGTCTGTGTAAAATTAATTAAAAGCTGGCCGGGGTTAGTGTCCGCGCTAATTCCAGCTAGTCGCTAACATCTGCTGAGGAGGGGGAAATTAAGGGGGCATCAGTGTGGATACAAGGTGGGTGAGAAACCTTGAAATGGATGCTGGTGGTTAGCTTGATGCAAATGTTTCTCAGTTTGCACGTGTGTGTACATGTATAACCTGCGTATACTGCAGCTTATAGCAAGATGAATCACTTTTAATCAGGATGGAAATATAGTCTGAAATAATATAATGAAGAAGCAACAACCATGCATGTTTGTCAGGCCCATTTTTAAGATAAATTCAGTTTTAATTCAAGAAATAGTTTATCTAATCATCCAAAAGTTAGTTGACAGAGTATTTGAAGAAGCAATAACCGATGCTAACAGCTTAAAGCTGACTCACAAGACAGCCGGCAGTGTATCAAACCCAAATGAGGAGCAGTGACCAAAACAACCACACTGCAACAACCCCACTGAGCTACCCCAGGAGGAATCTGAGGACACACTCAGTTCTAATAATCTAATATCTTGATGTAAGCAGTGTACATCTTCATCCCCGGTCCCCTTCCGTCTCTTATCCCACTTTCATAAAGCTACCGTGACTGGAAGTAGCCCCTGGTGACTCCTCTCGTACAGCCATGTGGTCTACATTTAACCATCCTTTATCTCCCTCTCCCATCCGGCTTCCTCTCCTTACGCTCAGTCCCTGCTAAGTGGTTGCATGCATACATGTGTCTTCAGAGTCCAGTAAAGAGGAAAGCAGTGATATTGCAGAAAGAAGGAGAAGGGGGGGGGGGCATCTCGGATATTCTATTTTCTTATTATTTAATTATCCCTGTGCCTCATTATTTCTGGTTGCATGTCAAACATCCTCGCAGCGTTCCCTTTAAAATCTCCTGCAAGGTGAGAAAGGTTGATTTTTCTCTCCTCCATGCGAGCGGCGTGAATGAAAGTCACGGCCAATTTCCCTTTTAACGTGGACACGTGGAAAAACAACAAGTACGAGAGCAACTAAACAGCCTTCAGTTGCCCGAGCGGGATCTTTGATTTGGCATATCAAAGGGGGGAGCGCGATCCCTCCGTTGCTCTGGCTCCCAAGGTCGGAACACACAGACCTACTTCGCCTGCTTCTGATTGGCTGGCTGCTCGGAGCTGCTGCACATTTGCCTAAGTGAAAAAGAGGCTCCATTAGAGTAAAGGTAGAAAGTGTATTTTCCCTCTTAAACAAACAATCAAGAGCTTAAATTAATACGCTTCAGAGGGCTGTAAATTATGATGAAATAGCAAGCAATGCCTTAACTACCTTTTATTTGTTTATCACATCGGTGTAAATTGAATTTTCAATCAAGGACTTTCATGAAAAATGAATTCATGGACCAAATGTTGGCAGATTTTAAGGACAAATATTGAAGTCTGAAACTTTTAGAGTTTTTCCACCAAACTAAACACCACCTACTTACCAAACGGCAAATACTACCCCCTTATAGCATATAAGTCCATGCATCTGTGAGCACACATTACTTTCAGCTGACTGCTTTATCAGAGCTTGGTGCAGGCAGAGCGAGCTGCTGATCCTCCGGCGGATTGACAAGGGAAAGTTGATATCATTCCCACTGTCAGGCTGAGCAGGGCCCAGAGGTTTCCCCTCATGGGGGGTCCTGAGAATGTCACTCTCACTCCCATACAGGAGACCCCTCCTCCTCCTCTCCTCCTCCTCCTCTACCTCCTTCCTCCTGCCATTATACTTTATCTCCAAATGTCACTGAGAGTAAAACCAGTAGCAGAGGGAGGATTTATCAAGGAGGCGCTGTGCTCTTTTGGGTACGAGGTGTTTGATGGAAGCATGTAAACCTGCAGAAGGGATTCTGTAGCTCCATGTTCTCTATGATACTTTGAGGCAACACTGCATATTCTAATCCTTTAGATATCTAGAGATGAGTCTTTGTATCATGAACTTTATTCCCTACAATTTAGGCTGAACCAAGAGGTAAACTTTTTGTTATATCTCACATTATACTCGGTTTTTCAGCACTTTGTGGATCATGTCATCATGGGTACATTGTTGTTTCTGAGTCAACACAAACCTGTTGATGTTGAAGTCGACCTCCTCGTTGAGCTCCACAAATTCACTTCAATTTTTTGCATTAAGGTCATTCAGGAAGTTTCGTTCGTACCGGCATCTTTGCACTCAGCTCTGTGATGAGATTCATCAACATAAAGAAGACCATGTCCCTGATATTCTCAGAGCTACTTTGTGTGTTAAATACAAGCTGTGTGTTGCAGCATTAGTAGGACTCCTGTCTGTATCTTTCCTCTGTTGGCCCTCCATCATTAAACCCCAGCTTTATGGAATATGACACCGTGAATAGTGGAAAGTTTTTTTTTGCACGAGTCTCTGCTTCAATCTGAACAGTGGGATATGACGGATTTTGCCTGAAAGGCTACAAACACCTGGTGGTTATGGGTTTGGACAGCAGACATGTCATATTGACGGCTTCTCTCCCACTTCAGCGACACCCCTGAGCTCCGGCTTTTGTGGATTTTTTTAACACTCTGAAATTGTCAATCGAGTCAGTGGCCTGGACAAGCTCTTTCTTTGTGACGCCGGGGCTTTAAAATGGTGCCAACCAAGCAGCATGGACGAAGGATTTGAAAAAGGCACAATGAGCTGGAAAAAAAAAAGGATTCTAGCTACCTGGGAAACAAAACCAGGGGCAGGCGAGAAAATGTCGAAGAAAGAGAAAAGGGGGGGCGGGAGGGGGGGGGGGGGGACCCTCACTCTCACTCTCTTCTATTCCCCAGCCAATTCTGAGTCCTCGGAGTAAGCAGCAGGCATTTCTAGACTTGAGAGGAGTGACAGAGAGAAAGGCTGGGACAAAAAAAGAGAGAAAGAAAGTGAGAGCCCGTCCGAAAAGAGGGGGAGAACAAGGGAGAGGAGAGTGGCAAGGGGGAGGGATGGAGGGAGAGCAACTTGAATCGTTGTCATCAGCTCCGTCACGTTGAATAGGCCTAATGAATGCAAGTGAGTGTTGAGGAGCCACGGCCGGCTCTATCAAGGCAGGTAATACCGCCCAGATTTAATTGGGAGCAGGTATTGGAAGGGCTGTATTACTTTAATTGGGTAGGGGTTCTCTAAATGGAAAAGACAAAGTATAATGGCCAAATTGTGGTGCACAATAGCACTTAGCCTGGGATTGTATGCATTTGCTAATCTGCCCTGGAATGAGGCAATTCTGAACAATTTTCTCAGTGAAACCAGCTGCAGAAAGCTTGTCCCCCTTTTTTTTGTTCTCCCTTGGGAAAGTGTAAGATTGAAACAGAAAATACCTTTACCCGGGCAATCATTTGCCACGTGTGGAAAGCGGATACAGCAGTGAGTGGTGGAAAAAAAAAAGGGAGAGAGAGAGAAAAGGGAGAAAGAGAGAAAGGGGCATCTTTGTGGCGGGGGGAGAATGGAAGGTGAAAGGAGATAAAGCGGGGCTCAAAGTGGGGCCTGTCACGGTCGCCAACGAGAGAATAAAGTGATGACATTTACAGTGACAGATGAGACTGCAAGGGAGAACTGCCCACTATTTAGAGGGAGGAATCTGATATTTAACAGACATGGCCTCTGATAATTAACAGTGGACATGTATTTAGTGGTGGGCCTTGTCATTATTAATGACAGGCTGAGATACTGATATCCACACCATCTTAATGAAGCACAGCCAGGTATGCCAGTATCAGCGGCTGCAGGATGCCACACCGGGAGGCTGGTGAGGCTCATTTCGCCTAACGGATTTCAAACCAGCTTTAAAATCTCAATCACTCCAGACATGCATTGTCCTCCTCAACACATTCGTACATTACTAACGCCTCATCAGTGGACCCAGAATACAAATGGACTTCTATCTCTCCAGCCTCTTGGAGGAAGTCTGATATGTGAACCCTGCAGGTTACTTTTCAAACCACAAGTGAGTGAGTGGATGAGAAGGTGATGCTGCTCAGTGTGCATACAAGCAGCAGCCTCCAGCACTGTGTAATGAAGCAGCTGCAGTTCCAAAACTCGCCACTTGAGACCTGCTCCAGAAGTGAGTCAACTTAAACCCAGCTCTTTATTTGAATGCTGAACGTTGGAACAAAATGTGGCTCGATTCAGGAGTTCTCTTCCCCCTGCATGCCACTTAGACCAACACTATCTGTGTGCAAGTCCGTCAATATCAAGACCCGATCCTCCTGACGGCGTCCAGAGTCCACACCCCAGAAAAAGCCTTTAGTTCAGCTTAAAAGAGCAGAGAAAACCACTCCATTTGTTGAGAAATGCCGCAGCTTCAGCCCCTGCTCTTGCTGGGGGACAGGAAGTGCCTAGCAGCAAGCTGCACCATCATCCCAGCATGCATTGTGCCAGTGCGCTCAGTCTTGTGTATCTTATCACCAAAGGAAATGGAGGGAAGAGGAGCAAGCAGCGGAGAAGTCAGAGCCGTGTTCGCTTGGAAAGAACTCTTTTCTGCTCTCACTTTGTGCCAGGAGAAGGAGGGGAGGCGGGGGAGCTAAGTTGTACAGTAATTGTGCTGGTGAAGTGAGAATGATTGCTTTTTATTGTCCATTGTCCCCACAGGTTAGTGCGAGGAAGGTATTGTGTATCCTCGTAGTGGATAAGGGGAAGGGAAAGCTCATCGTGGAAGGGGCCTCTCCTTTTAGCCCAGATGGGTTTCGCCATTTAGCCTGAAAGCCGGCTGAGATAAGAGATAGCGGCCGGACACTGTGCCCACTAAAAGGACGACCTGCTGTGCCGTCGCTGTCTTACAATCCAGAGCACTTATTCCACTAAAGGAAGGCACATACCTTCACAGAGACTCGATGTAAAGTTTCTCACACTCTTCTTTTAATTCGTCCGTCATGAAGCCCGTACTGTAATGACTACATTTCTGTGCATTCTGCATCGTAACAAGAGCAAAATAACCCAACAGCAGTATTGTCCCAAGGACGCAAACCTTGGCATATTGTTTGAAGGCTAAATTGCTCCCTGCAAAATGCACCCTCTGCTTTATTGCAGGCGTCTCTCCCATTAAATGTGTGGGTATTGTGTATGGATTACAATAGCTAAGAGGAACCCAGGGACAGCTTAACCGTTCACAGAGAGTGAGAGGGGAGTCTATAAAAAGCTCAAGAGTGGCTGGAGGTTTTGTCGGGAGACGCACGCTTTGCTTCCCCACCTGGTGAGGAGAGGAGGAGGAGAGGGGTTTTAGGAGAAGAAGTCCCTGCCATGAATATTTCATGCGGCGGAGAAGAGTCAGGAGGAAGTAGCCAACTCCAGAATAGAACATTCCTGTATATTAGATTACAGTAAAGGGATTCCTCGGAGGGAGAGTCTTGATTAACTTGTACCAAGTGTGTCTAGCAATTAGTTACACTCTGCAGTGGGTAATCCATTGGTATCAGAATGACTTAGTAATGATACGTAATTAAAAGATGAATGAATGTAACTCACGTGTAATACAAATTGGATCAGGAGCGCCCTTTGAAAATAGATTGGACTCAAATGTATTAGATTAATGACACAACGCACAAAGTCCTTAATTTTACCTCTCAAACCAAAACACTCCAGCCGTGTTCGGCGATCTGCTCATCTTTTATTTCCTCCATCAGGACGGAGGTACTGAGGACATGTCTGCTGGGATGATCATCTTTATTCATGCTTTCTGAGAAGAGAATCGTCACTGTGGAAGAATGTAGGTTAAAGGGAATTAGAAAGTAGTTCATTGGGACGGCTGAAGCTCAGGAGATGTAGAAGGAGTTGGAGGATCTGCAGGTTGGACAAGGTGTCGATCACAAGCATGCATTTTATCAGACATGCTCAAAAGGTGACACATCCTGCAGGACTAGGAAGAGCCATAGCAGTAGAAGCATGGCTGGATGATTCAGTAAGGTATGATGGGAATGGTTTGATCGAGCATCTTCTCCATATGTGTTCACAAGCACACAGATGTGGAGTGAAATCTGCAAAATGTCTCTCTTGCTTGACTTGTTGGGTTTCAAAACAAAGCCTTTGAATTTTCACAAGTTTCCATCTCACCATCCTCATCACACATGTCATCCTGGCACATGTTGCTTTCAATGAATTCTCTGCAAATCAGGTATTTGTCACTTTTAATGAACATTACTTCACACCTGGCACGGGGGACAATCTGCCGTACAGCTGTGCGTTACTTCAGCTCTGCTGCGGCTTCTGTGGAGACCGCAGATTCAAAAAGGTGTTATTTTGTTACAGAGGGATATATTTTTAACACCATCAGGCCATCAAAAAGCCCGAGATGTGAGAGAAGTGGATCGAAGAAAGCAGTTACTCTATCATATTCATCGGGCGGAAATGTAATTAACTGCAAATGAACCAGCGCCTCGTACTTCAAATATCAACCAAAGCAGCACTTTGAAATCCTCACTTTGTTATCTGCTCTTTCAACAAATAGAATAATATCTTTTTTGTTGCTTATCCCTTTAAAAAAGTATTTATTCAATTCATCTTTAAAAAGACAAAACATTTGCTTTTCAATACACATATTTTTAACTGATTTTAGCATCTGATTGAAGCAACAGAAAAACATGTCAACAACAAAACTGAGCTCAGTTGTCCTACTTTATGGCTCACTTTACCAATTAAGGATACATTTTGTTTTTAGAGCACAATATCTCCCAAGAGCTGGATGGGTGGCCGTTAAATCTGGTTCAGACATTTAATTCTGAGTCTTAATGGACTCTTTGACTTCTAAACTGCAGGTCTGATGTAGAGCTGTGGCCGTTTGTAGTCGTCTGTAGACTCCTGTCTGACTCCAGTTCAGGATAAATTATGGCACCACACGTCTTTACAGTTGCACGGGAACTTTATTCTTTTCAAGCAAACTGTAAAACCTTGTCCAGACCCACAACAGTGTACACCAACTCTCAAAGCCGGCTCTGTTTTGGGCATGGGAGTTTCCTCTTCTGAAACCAGAGGCGGAATATAAACAGCGGACATCCATCCATCAGTGTAAATCACATGAATTGGTCCGATTCTGTACTTTAAGGGTTTTAGAGGCTGGTTGTGGCGAGACCCGGGTCTTTAGATTCTATGATAAAGTAGGACAGGAAGATGGAAACAAATAGGAGTAATCAAGAACCCACTTCCTCCTGTAGGTCTCTCACAGCAGAGGTAGCACCGCGCTGAGTGTGTGCAGACGCTACAGTCAGGTCGTGAGGTAATGCGAGCTTGTTTAAAGGCGGGGCGGCGTGGACGCTGGCTCTCGGTGTAATTTGTTCTGTCTGTCTGGAGGTATGTTGTGTTGACAAGGACGGGGCCTTTGAGCGCTCTCTCCCAGTTTGATTCCAGTCCTGAGTCATGGGGTCTCTGGTGGTGGTATCACACACACATCCCTGTGCCATGTGAGCCCACCTCGGCCTCCACTGGTCGTCCAGAGTGTGTGATGCATTGATAACACACACTAGGTGCACAATGTTTCCTTCACTCACAGTGAATTTATTTTTTTTTGACATGTCAGAGAGGTTTATTCCTTCTTCCCCGGTCTCTGCAACCTGGTCTGTTTCCTCAAACAGCCTCTCTGCAGCCGGTCTCAGCCGGGCCTGCCTGCTGTCAGTTATTTCATAGTGACATGGAGAGTTAGGCCGACATGTGTTAGCGCCAAACCCTCCCTGCAGTCGAGTCTGCCAGGACTGCTGCTGATGAGAACAGACAGCCAGGTAGATCCACGGGCGTGATAGAAGTCAGTGGAGGATTTCGAGGCTTCTCGGAGGGTTTCATCAGTGGAGGATTTCTGGGTCCCTCCAAGTGTTACATCACTCCCACTGCAGTGATTTACAGTAACAGATTTTGTGACTGTGTGGAGGTACGACTCCTGACAATGTGAGTGCTGCACCCATTAACAGGACCGGGTCTGTGGCGTGGAATGCATTTTAGATTTATTCCAGTCAAGCTGTTATAAAGGTGAGGCCACAACTTCACCTTAAACCTTTAGTGATTGATGCTTCTCTGCAGTTTGAGGACAGCAAAAAATACTGCAACACTGAACACACACAAACAAACCTTAACACACGCTGCTAATGGGTTCTTTGACGCAAGTCCTGCAACACAAAGTGGGTTCATGACTTTGCATTGGCACTCCAGGACTCTGGACTGGAGCTCTGTGGAGGTGGGTTGGATCACTCATCAGCACATCCAGCAGAAAGCTGTTTTTGGAGGAAGTCAGACGACATGCAGGGAAAAAGTACGCATTGGGAAGAGGTCAAGGTTGATAGATGGGTCACCTGTGTCATCATGCAGCTCTGCTTTGGTTCGTGTCTCTTTTCAGTGGCAATGGATGGACATCAGTGTTTAAACCTCTGAGTATAACAAGTTACTTCTCAAAGAAACAAACCGACTCTCACTAACTTCCTCCATCAGTAGAAGGAGTTGGCTCCTCTTCCCTGCAGAAACTGACTTCTGCGTTTTCCTTTTGAACAAGTTTATTTACTCTCCCTCTGCCCCTCGTCTCTCTCAGCGAGGAATGAAATCATGCGTCCGCCGAGAATAATCAGACTCATGTTTGTATACATTTCAGCGAGCGTGCCCGGCTGTGCATGTTTCATAGCTCGTTGGTTCTCCCTTCCTCGTGTTGTTACATGAGTCACTGCCGCTCTGTTCTGCTGCAGACGCTCGTGGGCTCTCTGGGAACGTAAAGGAGGCTCTGTGACGAGAACGTCGACTCTACCAGTGGAGAGGATTGTGGTTGGACTGGGAGGCTCGCAGGTGTGTGTGTGGGAAAAGTTCAGTTTGACTTTCCCTGGATAAATAAAGGTTTCAAGGAAGAAGAGGAGGCAGTGTGTGTGTGTGTGTTTGTGTGGTGTGTGTGCATGTGTGTTTGAAGTGCTGCACCTTTGAAGGCGGCCTGCCTGTGAGCTGTCAGAGGGTCCTGGGATGGGAGGTTAAGTGCAGCTTTTACACACACTCACACACACACACACACAGCAAGGAAGAGAGGAAAAGGGCAGTTGTGGCGGCCTGGTGCTTTGGATGAACCAACACAGATGTGTGTGTGTGTGTGTGTGTGTGTTGAGGGGAGCTGGGGTCGTAGCCAGCAGCAAGGTTAAAGCAGAGATCCTTTCACACACAGCCGGCCTGCTTTTTCTTTGTCTTTCTGTCTCAAAGAGGTAGATGTAAAGACACACACACACACACACACACACACACACATACACACACTCATGAGCTCCATAGGTTCAAAGCTGAATCCTCTATTTGAAGTGAAGGCCATTTTTCCAGCCTTCATTAAACCGGACATTCAGTTTTCACCGCCGTGTGCCGCCTCCGTCACTTCAGAACTTCACTCTAGCTGATCAGGTGCAGCGTGCGTTTTGTCACACACCGTAAAAGCAGAAGAAGAAACGTCAGACGTGGCAACTCTTTCATGCTTACAAATTAATACATGTATGAAATCTTGTTTTTCCACGTCTGAATCTTCCTTTGCATTTCCATACGACTTAACGAGAGCTGATCACAACAGTCCTGCTTTAAGCGTCTCATCGCACAGGACCTGACAATAAAATCACATACGTGTTGTAACATCTTATCAGCATCCAGCAGCTCACATGGAGGAGCATGCAGCAGGACTGTCTGATGGTGTGAAGACAAGTCGATCCTTCAGGTAATGACTCCCATCAGCCCGTCTTGTTGCAGCTAACAGCCCGTTTGTTGTGAAGTCCACGCTGGCTGGGAGATGACACACTCGTGATTGCCCCTGTGATTTGTGATATCATCCTCTCAGTGTCTCTGCTTCCTCTCGGCCCGTGGGTGTGTGTGTGTGTGTGTGTCTCGGAGAAGGTGCACAGCTATGAGAATGTGAAACACAGATGTTTGTTGCTTCAAATCTGGATCCAATTAAGCCGTGTATCAACCGGGGACGGATGATTTGTGGACAGTGTGACGTCACGTTGTAGTGAATGTGTTTTTAGTGCAGCAGGACTTTTCCCTGATTCCTTGTAGGAGGTGAACTGAAGCTTCAAACTCATGCCACACGAGACTTAACAGAGGGGTAAACACCCCGTCTTGAAATGTCTGTATGTAAGCTCCTAATGACCGATGAAGCTCCAGTTTGTCGTTTTAATTTCTCTCCTTGTTAGGCAATAATTATCCAGTATCAAACGTCTGTTCTTCCTCCGATATTCAGCAGTCAAACTGTTGTTGAAGCTGATCTGACATTTAAAAGTTCCTCTCTCTAAAGTGGTAAACTTTGCGTCTCAATCCTGAGCTGACAGGACGGCAGGGTGACTGGTTGATCTTCCATTTTTGCTTGTGAGGTATTTAATCAGAGATCGTCTTCGTTTATAAAAGAGAGAAAGTATCAGCATTATTGACATGTTGGACAATACCTAGTCTTTCATGCAGATGTGATATTTCCTTCCTTTCTACACCGCTATAGTTCCTGTCTTTCATGCCTTTGTTGATTATTCTGCAATTATTCTATACTTTTTTTGTCATTCTGATTTCTCTGACGTTTGCATCCCTCCATATGTTGTTTTCTTCATGCCAACAATGAGAGAAACACTTACCAGGAGGACCTCAGGCCTGTAGGGGAACAGCAAACACAATCTAACACCTGAGACAGGCGCTGAAACAGATCTCTGTTGATTGAAAAACTCACAGAGCTTTCAGAGTGACTTCTTCTGCGTATATCTCCACTTCACTGTGAAAGATATCTGAAGTATTAATAAAACACAGAAACAACAAATAGATGGAGAAAGCAAACAGCCTCTTTAAAAGCTGCAGCAACCTTGGCCTCTGTGCGTGTTGTTGGGACAGTGCTTTTAGCGTGATTTGCGTCCTTTATGGATGCTCTTTTCACCAAAATCAATCTCCCCACAAAGCCCTTTATTTAGCCATCGAGCGGGATTATGAAAAATGTATTCATTACAATAAGAGCCTTCTGGACGGCATCACGTCACCCAAACGGATCAGAATAGGGAATTTATTGGTGACACTCGCGCTGAATGAAGCTTTTTACTGGAGATAAAGTTGATCTGCTGTAACCTTGATTACATGGGAGAACTTCGGTCTGTGACTTATGATCAGAGCCCTGACAGCACTCGAGGTATTAATCAGGACGCAGGCAGCTCTGTGTTTGTAACTTGTTGGATAGATAACTTTATGAAGGAGAGGCAGAAGTGATGAAGTGATGAAGTGATGATGTTCTGGCTTCAACTTTATGGTTTAAAGTGGTGTTTTTACACAGGCCTTATAAACAACACTGCTTTAATGAAGTCCCCTGTTGAAGCTTCAAGTTCTGCATCCTGGGCGTCACCACCTTTGCTTTTTAAGAACCAGAAGTGACCACACCTTGAGGATTGATTCCTGAAACATGCTGTGGAAATGTTTTTTGATATCGGTATATATCATGCAACATGTGGTTTATAAAAATGGCCCCCAGAGGAAAAAGGTTCAACCTGTTATTTTTTAATATTCAGGCTAAACTCTTAGAGATATGTAAATAAAATCACCCTCAACATTTTGCTTTCTAATGAGTTGATTTTTCAGCTTATAGCGGCTTCAACTCTGACATTCAACAGATTATAATGTAAGAGAAAATAATCAATCCTTGTCGGCCCCAAACTAACACACCCTTAACTGTATCCCAAACAAACAGCATCTTCCAAATAACAAGTTTACTGAGAGCGGGCGACGTGCCCTCGTCTCATTTACAATGATTGATTAACGTTACAATTAAAATTCCTGGCTGAGATTGTTTTGATTAATATTCCCTTCTTGTCTTGAGGTTGCACACCACCCATGATGACATGGAAATAAATAAACACGCAGCACCGGTGCGGCGGCAGAATTCTCAGAGAGGCGAACACAACATCTACCCAGGATCTTTGGAGAGAGAGAGAGAGAGAGAGAGAGACAGAGAGAGAGGGAGAGAGAGAGAGAGAGAGAGAGAGAGAGAGAGAGCTTCCCATATTTCTGCCTCTGATTGACAAGGCTGACATATGGAATAGTTCACCTATTCCCCAGCGACAGGAAGATGGGGGAGAGCGCGGGGAGAGGCGGGTAAACTTGCCTGCGAGGCTGAGCACATTTCTTTTTTTTTTTTTTAGATTCAGAGCTTCTGATCAAAAGGACTCATATCTCCCCGACTAAATTTAGCACCAGTGGCAATTAGTGTTGGAGTCACACAGCCACTCCAGGAGCAGCTGACAAATGGTACCTTAACAAGTCGGAGATGTACGCCACAGTTTGATGGATTTGTGTGTGTACAGCTGAGGGGAACTTACCAGAGTGTTTTTCTTTCTGTGCGCATGCTATGTGCATGTGATACACACACTCTGTGTGTGTGTATGTGGGCTTATGGAGACATTCATCAGTGTTAGTGTGTGTTTGGCGTCAGACAAGTTGTGCCTCCGTGTTTCCAGCTTTGCCATATTTGTATATTTTTCATCAGAGCAGAAGCAGCAGGTCATTTTTGCGTTGAAAGATGGAGCATCGATCTGATGGTGACAGTTTTCACTACTGCTCAACCCTCAGTTCGTTTTTAACTGTTTTTAAATCCATCCGTCTGATTGGCTGCACCTGTATGCTTAGCTTAGAGGTGTTAGCTCACACTTGAACTGCTTTGGTGGGATATTTCTTTTGACTTGGTGCAGTGATGTCGTTATTTTCTATCATAGCTGCAACAGGAAGCAGGAAGACACTGCGGCAGATTCACTATGGTGGCCTGCAAGGGACAAAATAGAGGAAGAGAGGCTCCTTTCTGACTAGCTCACTGGATTTTTGCCTGGTTTGATCTCAAATGCAAATCTGATGAGTGTGGGTAGCAGAGGAGGCCATGACGTTTAGTCTCTGGGAGTGACGGCCAACTCAACAGGGTCAGTTAAGGCTTCAAAATCACTGTATTTCTGCGGTGATGATACTACTTGTACTATCCAATGGAAACCAGAACCTTTCTGATACCAGAATCAGGTCCTGCACAGTAAAAATGAAGAATCAGTGGATCCAGATCATGAGTATTTAAACCCAGACTTTATGCTACATAAAGAAATACTCATAAATTGCTGATCAGTCCACTATCTTCTAAAAAGCAGACATGAATGTGGAGATTAATCTTCTTTCTTCTGGTGACAGATGTTATTAAAATACAATATATTAACCGGACAGACTTAAAGAACCAGAGGCAGCATCTGTTCACCTACGTTGTGGCTCCACGGACGCTCCCCCTCTCACACTGAAACAGAAGAAAAGGAAACAGAAGGAAAGAAGAGACAAACACGCTGCGAGGCAGACGGCTGAATCAGACACGGCTTTGCTAACAGAAAGCAAGGAATGACATCATGGCTCATTTGAGTCACTTCCCAGTTAATGCAGAGACGCGGTGATATCAGCACAGGAGCATTTCCTGTAAATTACCAAAACAACCAGGACGGTAAACAGAGGACCAGGATGTTGTTTCCATCATCTCTCCTGATGCAACCTTTGAGTTTGTTACTCAGAAACAACATTAATTATCACAACTACTTCTTCTTCTTCTTTATTTTCCTTCTGAGTCTGTAAAGATGCTTTTAGAGCGAAGTCGATGAACTGCCCTTACATCATCCTCACCTCCTCAGGAGAGTCTGTTGTCTGTTAGATGCACACGCACACACAAACACACACACACACATGGCTAGCCAACCTCCTGAGAGAGGAGGCAGCTAAGCGTCTCAGTAGAGGAAATGAGCTATCTGCTCCACTTCTCCCTGACACACACACACACACACACACATGCATGCAGCTCCCCCTGACATTTTTAGACTATCTGTACTCCTCGCAGATCTCCTGTTTGTTTGTATCTGTTTTGCGCATACATCCATGCACATCTGGTTGTGTGTGCATGCTCCTGTGTGTGTGTTTGTGTGTGTGTGTGTGTGTGCGAGCATCCCAAACAGTGAGCGAGTTTGACCTTAAGCTTCTCCTCCCTCTTTACACTGCCAGCTCTCGTGTACGTTCCCTGGCCCGCCAAGATATGAGAGGGGGAAAATATCTGCCGACAGCCCATCACAGTTCACGGCTCTTTGTTTATCCATTAATAATTGAGCAGAGCTGAAGACAATACAAGGTGTGTGTGTGTGTGAGTGTGAGTGTGTGTTTGGTGAGAGTGTGAGTATTTTTTGCGAGCGGGGATGTTTAGCTGAGGGCTGGAGGTGGGATGGAGGAGGGTGTCACTGAGGGAATTCACGGCTCGCATCGCAAGTTTTGGGCTAAACTGCAGGTTTTTCAGTCTGTGAAGTGCCTCCACGAGACGGAGGGAGAACGTGTGCGAGTGTGCGAGTGCAGAAGAAGTGAGAAATAGAAGGAATTTTTAAAAATAAAAACCTCTCTTATGGAACTGGAGACAATATTTTTGATGCTTTATTCTGCACTTCAGAGCATCACCATCAAATACAATGGGATTAAGGAGATAAGCAAACATCTTGCAGCATTTAAATCAGCTTGTTAGCTTGTTTGTCATACAGCTAGCAGATTAAATATCAGAAAACAGACCAAACAGTGCAGTACCTCCAGAGATCATGGGGGGGCAGTGAAGAGCAGATCGGACAGGAAGATGAGGCCAGTTTTGTTGGAGCGCCCTCTAGTGGATGCATTGATTAATGTCCACCGGAAAGTGAAGAGAGTAGGTGGGTAGTTTAAAACATAAGTATCTATTTTCATGCATAAAAGAAAAGCCTTTAGGGGTTGTTAGGTCTTTAACTACACTTCCCACAATGCAATGTGGTATTGCTCTTCTCTTCAAGTCAATGCAAACAACAGTTGACTAAATAAAGCTCCTCCAGAGCCTCAGGTGACGTTCCTGTCTCCAGGCTGATAGTCGCCTCCTCTCCATGATGACTGATCTTCACGTGTCCCTTCATTAACAAACTCCCATGATGCCGTGCCTCTGAGATGTCCAACAGGATGTCAGCATTCCTTCAAAACATTTGTTTTTTAGATACTGCCAACACTTGACAATTCAAGGAGAGCACAAACTCAATTGGGAAACAATTAAGACATCTTTATTTTCCTTTCCTCAAGACCATTTCCCTCCCGTGTCCCCGCCTCACCCCAAACGAATACATCAGAGTGTTTCCAGGGTGCTGCCGTCGATACGTGTCTGAAAAAAAAGAAGCCAGTCCAAGCCGGAGTTGATTTACTATTTTGAGTTCACATCTAAACCAGGGGTTTGTCTTTACCTCTCACTCCCCTCCTCTAATTATGTGGGCCTTTTAGACATTTTCTCCCCACAGAGCGCTCGCTGCCAGAACAAAGTGGAAATCGTTTCCCCCTCGGAGGCGGCCCTTGAGTGAGAGTCTCCCGACGGCTCTGCGTGCAGAGAGGCGAAGACTCCGGGGTCCTCTGGGGGCTTTCAGCAAAAATAAGCTGTTCGAGGAAGCCGGGGTGGGAAGTGAATTTACTAAAAAAAAGTAGAAAAAAGAAGGACAGGGAAAGGATAGTGTAATGAAAGAGGGATTTCTGCTTTCGATGGTGATTGCCGGGATGCCATCCTTCCATATGTCTTCTGATGTGTGATGGGAAAGTCAAATTAAAATGGGAGCTTGTGATCAGAAGAGACTGAAACACTGGGAGAGAATTCCCTCCGGTGATGAGCAGTTTGGTCCCACAAAGTGAGGTCCCTCCTCTGTTTCCTGACGAGTAGTTAAAGAGTTGATTAGCATAGCCTCTTCATCTTTATAGCATGTGTTTCATTAGAGTAGGAAACAACTTAGACATCCTTATTTGCCATGAAAACACACTTACTTTATTTCTTTACATTCATAACAAATGGTTTAACTCCAGATATGACATTCCTCTAACTGTGATGACCATAACTCTGTATATTCACTGATACAGAAGACTATAAGAACATCCTGCCATGCATTAAAAACTCTCCTGTGTGTTCTGTTTTTCTGAAGAGTACGGTCTCTCTAAGAAGGCGGGGCCTGTTTTTAAATCTGAAACACACTTTTATTATTTTGCTCATAATAAAAAACTCTTACATTTCCCTTTCCTGTTGGTCTTAACTCTTTTACTGTCTCACACTGTGCAACACTGTTTAAAAGCAGAACAGAACACACCTTTATCTTGAATGCACCCCTAACCAGAACCAAACCAGGGGTGAAGGTGCATGTTTACTAATATTCAAAATAAAGTAAAGACACTGACTCTAGCTTTAAATTCATTCTACATTAAGTGTCTTTACTTTGTGAGCTTTAGAATATGAGACTCTGGTTAAATTACAAACATCTACTCATTGACTAAGTTCTGAACCCCTCCCCCACAGATCCTACTCAGTTGGTTCAGCTGCTGCACAAAGGAAGTCAGTGCTTGGTCCAGCTTGCCATTTTGAGGCTGCAAGTTGAACTTAGAGAATTGTATGTTCGTCAAATGAAGCTTTTAAGTTTCAACAGTTGCTTCAAGAGACAAAGACTGACATTAGATTTGACATTTAAGTCACATGAAGCAAACTGTGTTAGAGTTGGAACCACAAACAGCTTCAGAGGTGGAAAACATGAAACACTACAAACTCATTAAAGAGTCTTTTCTCCTCTTGCAGCCACTGCAGCCTGATTCAAGGATCTCATGGAGTCCCTGCTGCTGAGAGCGCCAACATTTAAAACATGAAGTAAGTACCTGACTGTCAGTGAGAGACACAAAGTACACAGAGTGGTAAAGTAAATAAGACAACACAGATGTATAGATGTGAAAATGAAGCAACCTTTCAGATGAAATTTGTTTCTTTAATGTCTCCAGTGTGTTTATATTTAATATAAAGCTCTGTCATTTTGTGTGTTTGACTAGCTGCTGCTTTATTCCTCTTCCTGTTTGTCGTTTTGTGTGTTTTCTTCTTAGCAGCTCTTCCAAACTGTCCATCACATGTCTACTGAAGTCCACCCTCCTGCTCAGCCATCAACGCGCCAACAGACAGTCCCACACTCTGTGGATGCCTCTTCCTTTGATATGGTAAAGCAATATTGCACTTCATCTCTCTTTTTTTATATTTGCCCATTTGTGAAAGAGATGCCATTAGCAGCGTTTTCTGCTCTTCTGGCAGGAGGAAAAAAAAAAATCTCCAAAAGGAGAGTCGGCGGCAGCAGCAGCGGCGGCGGCGGCCCGCATCCTGCAACGCCTCATTAGTGCATTGCCTTCGAACAAACGTATCAACAATGTTCTGAGCTAATAAGCTTTTATATTCCCGGGCTATATGATGTAGAAAGAGGCAGAGCTGAAGGTCACGGGTGCGTTTGAACGCAGCAAGTGGCTCTGTGAGGGAATGATTTATCTGGAATTATTGCTGCGCTCTGCTCTGGAGAGTTAGCTATTGATGTGTGTGGTTGAAATGGCTTCTTCAAGAGACTGAGGGGGGGCTTTGGTAGTGACACACGGCTATGCTATCATCAGCTGGACACATGCTCCTCTCTTTTCAGCTTCAGTTCATTCAGCATGTCATCTGCTGCACATCTGCTGCACGGGTGATAAGGAAGCAGAGATGTTTGAGATATTTCTGCAACTAATTCTTTAATTTACCCCTCTACACGTATGTTTTCATCCAAGTTACTCAAAGATCTTTTTAAGGAGCACTCCATGAGTTCCTCTGTCTTTGTGAACATTTGTTGAATTTTTCCACAAAAGGTGCATCTTAAATGTGATTGTATTTGTTGCCAAAGCTTTTATTAGGAGAGCTGAAGAGAGACATGCAGGGGCGGGTCATGACCGGGAGTTGAACCAGCGACAAGGACTACAACCTTTGTGCATGGATCGATCATTTCTGATGCATCTTATTTTGAAACATGACATTTTTATGAAGGATGTTTAATTTACTTGTATAAACTTCCTTGCAAACATCTCATGAAGCTCTGCAGTTCCATGAATCACCTCTTGTAGTACGTGTTCACCTGAGGAACCCCGGGTTAGACAGATGTCCTTTCTCCTGCTGACAGTCACATTGAGATGCTTCCTGGACAGTGTAGTGTGTTCCTTCAGCTACCAGTAACATCAAACATGTCTAAAAGTCAGGTTCACATCTCGAGCAAGGACATCTTTCAAAAAGCATTTGATGCGTGATGATAAAAAGGCATGAGAGGAGGACACAGCGTCTGTAATCCAGAGAGAAGTTCAGCAGCTAGAAGAGCGCTGTCTCTCTCTCTCTGTCTCTCGCTGTACCCGCCTACACGTTTAACCCCTCAGCTGAAAGCAACAAGTCTCCGTCCCGTCTCTGCACGTTGTTGAAATGAGCGCGCTCGGGAAAGTGTAGAAAATCATTTACTGACACAGTTATCCACTAAAGAGGGGGAAAATTCAGCACAACGAATGTAAATTTAGAAAATAACTCTTGGAATGCGTTCAACACACCCACAGGATTAATGATGTTTAATACTGCGAGCATATTCTACCACTATAACAATCACTGCATGTGGTCGGGATAAGTTCCTGTAACCTTATGTGCTCGCTCAGTGCTCATGATATCAGCCAGCTCCACGCTTCTTAATGCACGTGAGGCAGAGACGCGCCGAAAACACATAAAACATACATTCAGTGCCGCCCCTCCTCCCTCTGATTATTTGGAATCCACATTAAAATGCAATAAGGAGCGAGGTAACAAACTAATTATCCCAATTAGCTCACTGTTCATGCAAGCCAGCTCCACTGTATTTGTTATCTATTCCAAAGGCGTCCTCCGGGGACTTCAGGCCTCCTCTGCACACCCCACACAGTCATGACCACTTTCCCCCGCCAAACATCTGGCTGCTGCGCGATGGGACGCTGAGATTTTATCGCTTTTTTATCCTCCTGTCTTTATAGTTTTGAGATTTCTACCTCAGCGCTCGCCTCTCTGCTATCAGGAGCTCTGTTTTCAGGCATTTCTCCCCCCATCCTTGTGTTTGTTTGAACGTGTACTCCTAGTGGGATTGTGGGAGTCGGAGTACTGTCAGGTCTAATTGCCGTGTGGTGTTTGGTAGGGAGACGGGCCTGATTAGGGAGGAGGTGAAGGAAAACATCATGTCCCCACTCTCTCTCTCTCTCTCTCCTCTTTTTTTTTGGTCTTTCTGGCGCTTTCTTCCCCCTCTCTCTGACTCTCTACATGACTACACAGAATGATGGCGGTCCTGCATGGCTCATTAACTGGCAGAGAGAGACGGACGGACACAAAAGGAAAAAGAAAAAGACAGGGAGAGAGAGAGAGAGAGGGGATGTAGAGAGGGCAGCCCACAGACTTCTCAAACACAGGTTGCCACAGCGCCTGGCCCGGCTGCCGACTACATCAAAGCCTTTAGATGCCAGTCGAGGGGCAACACGAGCTGCCAAATGAGTTGGGAACACAGACGGATCGGTAATAGTAGGCAGTGGGAGGAAGTACTAGGAAGGACTAAATGACTTTTATATATTTCATTTCTCTTTAAACCACGGCGGCCTCACCGCCTCTGCCTTTTTTGCCGTGTCATTCAAAACCTCATTTGAGAAATCGATGTCAGAGCTCGCACTGTAATTAGCTTGTCCAGCAGTCACGATTATAGTCAGTTTAATATTTCAGCAGTCATGGAGTGTGGGCAATATCATTAAAAGCAGCTTTTCATTGAAAGGAACACAAGAGGAAGTGATAGAGCTGCAGTTTGATGCGCCAGAGAAAGAAGTAGATAGAAGGCTGTTTGTGGTGAGAGGAACACTTTCAACTATTTACTGGAAATTAAATATCTGTGCATTGTTTCTCTGTGGTGTAGTCTACAGTCCAATTCATGTTTGTTCAAGGGTCCTTGATGGGTAACAGTTTGATAAACACACGGTTATCGGCTCCTGGTCTTCGGCATTGATCCCACTCCAATCTGTGCTGTGACTTCAACACTAACGTCCAAGTTTGAGACACTTTCTGTCTGTTTCTGTTTGTTAGGAGGAAATTAACTAACATAAATGAGGTTATCTTTTAAAAGAGAAGCAGACCTATGTGCAGAAGCATCCACCACAGCATTAGAGTGACAGAAACAACAAAGGAACAACTTTATTTGATTGTGTTTCTAGCTCCTGACATTAGATATCTTATCATGACATGACCATAACCTCCTCTCAGATCTAAGACCAGCTCTATTCCTTCGTAGCTTGCACACATGCAGAGCTAACCCCAGCCTTTGAAGTGTGTTCATGCTCTATGCAGATGACGCCATGCTGTTTTCCTGCAACGATATGGATCCATATGAAGAGGCTGCTAACACGACTCCTGTAAGTTCTGAGCTGAGGATACTTTAGGCAGCTCTCTGTTCTGTGCTTTGTAAACCTTTTTCTCAAATGAGAACAGGCGAGAAAACCCACAAAGATGATATCAGCACGCTTGTGAAATAATCATCACAAGATCTTTTCCTGTTCTGAGTCATGGGGTGAAGGATAACGAGAGACAAACAGAGAATGGAGAGGGTGTAGAGATGGATCGGAGCAAGAGAGGAATAAAAAAGAAACAGGGAAAGAGCAGGGCTTCAGAGACCAGGGGTGAGAGTCTAAATCTTTCATCCTCTCTCTGGGTTCAGAACGAGAGGAGAATTGTGGGTTGGATTATTGGTGCTAAGCCCCAGAAAGAGCTTAACTATAGCTCTTCTTCTATGTTCTGAAGACGGGCTGACTATCTACCTGACTCACTGCAGACAGAAAAATCTGCAATCACGACTCGCTGGCCTTTGAATGGAGTTATTCTGAACCCAGGGGTCATTTAATTTGCTATTTAATTTCCTCCATGAATAGATAACTACTGTATCAATTCCTCATGATCATCAACAGCCGTCGTCGCTTCCTAAATGAAATGATCATTTGCAGAAAACCTTCAAATGGTGCCAGATCGGCTGATTGTCTGTGCTGTTATCTGAGGACGTTCAAACCGTCTGCCGTCCCCCTGCTCCTCCAGCCCCCTTCATGTCCATGGCCGGCCTGTGATTCAGACGGGAGATTTCAACACAAGTCCAGGAGAAAACACTTGAAACGCTATTAAGCCTGTAGTGGGGCTTGTGTTGTGCCAGTTGTAAGCCTCCCTCTTGTCAACACGACTGTAGGATGCTCACAAGTGCGCAGACTGGATGGAGAGGAACAGAGAGAGGGAGATACTCTGCAAAAAATGTCTGTCCTGAGCGACGAGTCTGTCTTCAAATCTCCTGAAAGTCTGTTCAAACTGAGGCAGGGGTGATGAATCTACTTTAGCTCCATGTTTCTTTCTGTTGCATTGAAATATTGTAACTTAAGCTAGCTCTGCATTTGTACCCTGACATATCCCAGCCCCATAGTCGCGTTGCTTTACTTTGTACTTCTACTTTTTAAGGTTTAATTAGACTTTCATATCAAGATATTTGAAGGTTTTGTGATCATAGATAGTGATGTATATTTTCCAGCCATATACACATGTTTCTTTGCTTCTTTGGGGATGCTTTTTGCAGAAATATGGACTTTTTAGATATTTTTGCATTGAAGTATTGATAATTTGACCTAATTGTTGCGTGCACAATACAAAAGTCATCTTTTATTAATGCATGAATCAAGATATTATAACTTTTTTGATTCTATGAAGTGGAGAGAAGTAGAAGAAGTGACATTTCTCTGCAGGTTTCTTTGCACGCCCACCCCTGCAGACCTACGCTGGTTTTAAAAATCTTGGAGCGATAGATATTTCTTGCAGCGGTGGGAGAGATCGAGTTAGAGAAGAGATTGCTTGTCAGGGCCCTGATTTCGCCGTTCTCTCGGCTGATGACGATAATAATAACCATTCGCCGGAGTGGCGGCAAATGGGGAAGAGAGAGCATAGACGTCCTTTTAAAGAGGCGTACACGTAGTTACTTTCTGCAATCAAAACACAGATTTCTGAAGACGAGTCAGAGACGCACACACACACACACACAGGGACAGTCTGTGCCATAGATTGCAGAGCACACATCCTGTTGTTTGCCATCGACGGAGGATATTAGCCCGGTATTTGTGTACAGTAATCAGACGGCCCTCCACAGACCGGTTCAGAGACATCTGAGGAGAGACGGGCTGCTAATCAGGCTGTGCGGTCTGAGGCAGGGGGAGTTAAACGTTGTAAGTCTGGTTGTTGTGGTTGTTTGGTTTGAGGATAGTGAGCAGGAACATTTAGAGAAGCTTTTAAAGTGAGCAGAGCAACCTTTAAAGTCTGGTTTAATTCTGCGTGAAAGGTTCTATGTATGTTAGATTTAGTGTTTCACGTCCTCCCTCTCCTACTCAGTCGTCATCAGCGATCATCCTGTCGTCTAGTCAGAGAAAATAACCCTGTTATGATCCGTCTTTCTGTAAACGTGTATTTATTCTGTTTATCTCTCGTCCACTGTACACGGCTGCATTCCTCTGTTTTGCTATTGCCTCAGATACTTTCTTTCCTCCTTCCTCCTTGTCATATGCGTGATCACTCCCTCCCCCCTCTCTCCTCCTCCTCCTCCTCCTCCTCTCTCTGCATCCCCCTCTCCTCCCACTATTCCCCCTCGACGCTTTTAATCTTGGGTTGATGATACTTGGTGGAAGCACTTAAGTTTCTGTGCCAGGTGTCTCCCCGTGCTTAACATCCCCGGCTTAGCTCCTTCGTTTCTCAGTGGCTCCTCTCTGCCTCCCTCCCCCCTGGTTTCTAAACACACAAATACACACTCACGAGCAAGCGGCATGCACACACTGCTTGTGCTGCACATGCACTCTTTATACACAGAGATGCAGAGGCATAGAGGCTCACAAACATCCAGTACAGATACCTGCACGTCTCAAACCTGCAGACAGCGAGCTCTGCACACTCTCTCCAAAACAGACTCACACACTTGGATCCTTACGAGCTGAAACCAGTGTTTACATTTTATTTACTAGCATCATACTTTAGAGTTTGCAGAACTTTCTGTTGCACCAAGTTGATTCTGACTGCAACAAGGTCCTAAGTCTGTCCGGTAACAGCTAAAAAATTCTTATTTCCTTACGATGCATCCAAACATGACTTATAGGGAGTTTGTTCAGCGTCAGGGCCTGATACAAACACAAAGAGTGAAGCTGCAGGTTGAAGCCTCTGCAGTCACAGTGCATTGAAACGATAAATCAGATCTCACGTTACTGTAACGCTGCTGAGTCATATGCATTCTTGATTTGCATCGACTGTACAAAATGCTGTTTGCAGCGAACGCACCGTTACTGCGATCGAGGCGATGCGTGGAGAACTCGTGTGCTGAAAGAGTTTGCTTAGCGCTGCTTTGTTCTTTAAAGACAAGAAGGCACCAGAGAGGAGGAAGAAATGGAGACGGGGGAGAAGAAGAGGAGGCGAGGAGAGGCAGAGAGATAAAGAGAGAGATAGCTCTCATGTGTTTATGATATGTTTGTTTGTGTTGCCGCGGGGACCTCCTTCATTCACCCCCTGTTTCCTCTCCCTCTGCCTTCTTTTTTAAAGTCGCCGTCTGAATCTTTTTTTTCCCTCTCTGTCATGTATCTGCCGCCTGTCCAGGCAGCGCTCTCTGTTTCACTCTCGTCTGATGTCTCAATTAAAATTAATGTGTTCAGCGTGCTCAGATAAAGAAGAAAGAGGAGGAAAAAGGCTTTCCAGGAACAATGGCAGCTTCTCACATATTGGTAACCAATCCGTCCTCGTCTGGGCCCACGCTAATGCCTCACAATATTGACAGCTCTAATGGCACAGCTCGTCTGAAGGGCTATTTTTTTAAACGGCCTGCATGTATCGGATTGCATACTGATGCCAGGAGGCTTTTATTTTGAAGGGATTACCTGGTATATAAGTTGTTCTCCTCTCTGAGATAAAGCCGGCGTGGGGTTGTCACGTATCGAAGAGTCGGGTTGTGCGTGGTCATCGCAGGGAGAGGATGCACTCCGACCTCCCTCCCTTCCTCTCTCCTCATCCTCCTTCCCATGACTCCTTGTCCTTGAGACGTCTTCATCCCCTGGCTTGGCGGTGGCGCTCCTCTGCCCCTTCACGGAGACAGAATGCTGGTGTCAGCACTGCCTCTCCCTCCCTCCCTCCCTCCCCCTCAACCTCCTCCTCCACCTTTGCCTTTATCTGTCGCTTCTTCTAAAGATGCTCCCTCCGTCTCTCCGCCACCCCAGGGGTCAACTCGGTGGAGGAAAACCAGAGAGAGAGGGAAAGAGAGGGAGAGCAAGGAAAGGTGGGAATACGAGGGGGGGAGGGGAGCACCTGACTTGAAGGCAGAAAGATAATTTCGGCCGGGCGGCTCTGTTTAAGGTTAAAGCCTGATTTGCATTTCAAAAGCGGCGGCCGGCCGCGTCGCCACCTCAGGGACGCCATCGGACCGACCGGCGTGTCATTTAATGTCAGCAGGCACCGGGGCCTTGATGAAATTAATAGAGCAGCTCGTGATTGATAACACCGCGCCGCTCGTCAACGCCACGACTGTCCGCCTTCTCCCTGAAGCCCGGGCGTCCACCGCAGCACTTTGAAAGATCCCATCAGCCCCAGTGCTTCCCTCCAGCTCAGTGATCCTGATCTCCCAGCCAAGAGATCATCTTCTGTTGCTGCTACTTTTCAGGGAACCATGGTAATCTCAGCTGCTGTCAGGGCTGGATCACCTGCTGCGGGTGAAGCTAGTTTGCCTTTCAGGGACCGACTGATCAGGCGTTTAAAAACATGTTTGCATGAGAAGAAATCTGAAATGAGGAAATGTTGTCACGCTGGAGGATTCACACTTTAAAGATAAAGGCTAGGACACATGTAGGGGATACATTTTGAGTTATAACATCTAGAGTTACTGACCTCTGGATTCTGAATCCTCTGTTTGTCACTTACTTCCTGGTTTGGTTGCTTGAAAGTCTCGCAATAATCACTTCAGCTCAAACCCTTGATTGTAGATGTCAGCCGCTGTCTTCACCGGACACTGAGAGTGTCTCCCTGCGATAAAAACATGAACCTGAGAGAACAGCTAACGGAGGCCGTCAGGAAGAGGGGGGAGTCTGCGATGGAGAGGCCCAGCGGGAGGTGTCAGCGCCGGGCAGAGGATGAAGCCGTTAGCTCCTGCTAATGGATGTCCTGATCTCGGAGGTTGGCGGTCAGCGGGGTCAGACTCGGCACACATTACACCTCCGAGTGAAGCCTCTAAGGTCCTGAGTGTGGACAGACGGATGAAGAAAGAGGTGGGAAAGGAAGACAAGATGTGGGAGACAGAATATAGACTTGAAGAGCACAGAGAGGAGTCAGGAGTGAGGGGAGGGAGAGGAAAGGCCCAGGGAGAGGAGAGATGAGAGTGAGAGATCTGCTTGTCCTGAAATGACTTGATATGTTCTTGTCAGTCTTAATCTCTGGGTGTTGTGGAGGAGTGGGTGAGGACAGGTGGGAGGGGAGGGGAGAGGAGGGGAGGGGGTGAGACGCACTGTAATCTCCTTCAGAAGCAAACGGACGGAGCTCGCCGCTTCCCAGCCTGCATTCAAAACCCAGCGTCACCTTCAATCCACTTCATAAACGTGGGATATTTTGCACACATCCCCTCCTCTCCAACCTGAAAAGACAAAACAAGAGGTAGATGAAAGGGTGATTCACATCCCTCTTCCTCCCTTTCTCTCATTCGCTCATTTACATCAGCTATTATCTGTGTATATTGAAAGCGGCGAGATAAAGAGTGCGAGGGAGAAAAAAAAAACAAGTGCCGGGGAAAAAAAAAGGAAGAACAATAAAAGGAGGCAGAGGAGGCGCAGCGACGTTTGAATCAATTACATCCTAAAGAATCTTTCATTTGCATCCGTATCTGTTGAAAACCTGAACAAATGCCAGATGCCTTTGTGTGTCCGGTTATTTATAGTGGGTGTTTTTTCTCCTCTCGTAATTGTGCAGGAAATATCAAATTTGCATAGAGTGATTATTGTTGATTGTTTATCTAGCCGTCAGGACGCTTCAATATTCCAAGGCTGACAGGTTGTCAAGTACTTAAAACTCATTTATTTGGGGAAATTTGCATGTAATTTGGTGGTAATGAGGGGGATGTCTGTGGTCATGGATTAGATGCTGCAGGGAAAAGAAGAGGGATTCTGGCTGACTGGCATTCCTCCACTTGAAACACACGCTTCATCCCGGGCTCGGCTGCCGGGGTGATGCTAACGCTACCTAGCCCAAACAACAGAGGATTGTGTACAAACGCTTGGCATAGCGGCGGACTTAATAACAGAAGCAGGAGCGAGCCAGCAGTGCAGCTACACAGGAGGAATTGTGTTCAGCGCTGTTCTGTCACCCTGCAGGCCCCGCTGTCTGAGGCAAATAAAACACGCTCGCTCACAGAGAAGTTACTGTGTCTCTCTTGCTGAGCAGATGCTAACTCGTCTCGCCAAAGAATATGCTTTCACATGCTGGAAAAAAAGCTCTGGTGAGATAATGCCAGAGTCTGAAATGATGTGCTTACAAAGCTAGAGGAAAGAGAGGCAGGTAAAAACAGACATGGCAGAGTTTTCAGTCAGTGTGAGGCTTCTTTAAATCCAACTTTCTAGAGATGATCCATCGAATTTACCAGCAGAGGAAGTTCTTCTTCCCTTTGAGTGTCTGGAGGACTTTAATGTGAATCATAAGAGTTAAACACTCCATAATAACACAGATAAAAGAGCATTAAAGCTAACAATGACCAGCTAGAAACTAAAGAGAGGGGTTCAGACTCAAAGCGTACCACCTTAATTAAAGTTACATGTGGAGGAAGAGTTGAAGTCTGAACTAATGGACAAACAAAAGATGCTTATATTAATTGTTAATAACAATAACCAACAATCTGCTGCAAAAACAGACATTATCTGCCTCTAGTGGTCACTTGATGAACTGCAGCTTTTGCACCTCTGCATTGTCGGCAGCACTTCATCCAATTAGAACAATAGCATGACATAAATATATGTTTTAGAGCTGTTTTTGCACAAGCAATGCACATTATGCTTTATTTACCAAGCCATCAGTAACCATAAAGACTTTATTCCCTCTGTAGTTGAGGTAATAAATGTTAAACCTAGCAGTTTACAGTGGCACAAAGTAAATGTTGCTCCAAACTGCAGTAATCCCCAGTTTGAATGGATCTATCATCCAAATTGAAACAAACTGTCCTTGAACACTTGGTCTGTTCAGCCCTCCCACCGAACCCCCGTTTAAAAACCGGACTAATTGTGTTTTAACAACAACCAGAGAGCAGAGCCCACCCATCCCACTGATGTGAACCAGAGGAAAAGGACTCCCAGTGGGGTTCTTCAGTGTGCTGTTTGTTGCTGTTAACTACATTGTCTTTCATTATCAGTCCTTGGCTTCATCTTTCATCTCGCCAGCTACTGGACGCGGCGAGCTAATGAGTAAACATAGCTGGGGGCGACCACAAAACACACACACACAGAAAAACCCTGACTTTGATGAGTCGCTTGTTTGTTTATCTCTGCTTGAATTTCAAATATTCCATCAGTCCGTTTCACCTGTCACAGGCGGGCTCAGACCCTTTTTGAGGACCGGCTTTTGGCAGCGGGATGTCTCTGGCTGGGGTGAGATAGGAGCGCGGGTTTCACACCACACGGCAGAGCATGAAACTTTGAGCGCCTGTTAAAACATTCAGCGTGTTTTACCTCCAGCCCAAGGTCAGCTTCAAAAGGAAGACTCTGCAAAGCGAGCGCTTAGTTCTCAGCTCACAGACCGGCTGGCTGACTCACTCAATGAGAAAATGCAGCAGAAAAAGAGCCCACAAAAGCAACTCCTACACCTCTGTGACTCACTCAAAGTCACCTCAACTCCAAGGTTAAACGCTCGCTGTATCTCCCTCTTAAATATAGATCCGTCCCTGAGTCGAGGCTGTAACCCCTGTGAATACGAGCCACTTGGCGGTTGTATCTACTGTATGCATGTGCGTGTTCGTGTGCCGCTCTCTAATGCGCTTTATGACTGAGAGCATTTATGCGTGTGTGTATGTGTGTGTGTGTTGGTAGGACTTTTTTAAAAGGGTGAGCGAGGATAATCGGCCCCCGGCGCACCGGACTAAAAGGCCGGGTCAGAGTTTTAAAGAGAAGCTATGTATTTCCCATCCCCGGATAACGGCGATGAAGTGGGCCCTTGTGACTCAACCTGAGAGCATGAAAAGGGCCTCAGAGGGGACCCGCCATCGCCGGCCCCTCTCTTTACGGTCCTAACGGCTGCCTGAGCGAGCGAGGAGAGAGAAAGGAGTGGAGTGGTGGAGAGCTCTCAGTGCTTTAGCTACCCAGCAGCCACTCTGAGCCATGAAAGCTCAGGTAATGTCCCCTGTTCAGAGGGATAACATTTCAAAGAACACCAGCCTCTATATGTGTGTGTCCTGGAGTGTGTGTGTGTGTTAGAGGCTGATTCTCTGGCGGTGAAATGATTGACTTTGGTTTATGATGAGTTTCATCTCTCTGGAGTTCTGCTGGTTCTTGCTGGACTTCTTATTGTGGGTTTATTTTGAAGGTGCAGGTTCACTCGTGCAGATTGGTGTGTTTCCTGACTGTTTCAATCTTCATGATGTTTGTTTCATTGATTTGCTTTGAAACTAATGTCTGGTAGTTATCTCTCTTAGGGCATTGGTTAGATAATTTGCAATGACGACATCATGCATGTCTGAGAATCGTCCAGAACAAAAGAGGAAAATGAGAGGGTTGCAAACAAATGTTGAAAGAGTTCATGCCCCGGCTCTTTGTCCGGCCCATGCAGCTGTTGCTGTTTCTAATAATAGCCTCACTTGTGTTTGTGACGTGGAGCCTGCTTCCTGTTGAATAACTCTCAAGGATTCAAATCTGATGACTCGGGTTCATCTTTAGTCTCTTTGTCGTCTGTTCAGTCCAGTTAATCCGGTTTCAGCACCGGGAGCTGTCCACGGTCTGAACTGGTAATCACTGCAGGGCTTTAAAGAGGATCTGCTTTGTGTAACTGAGTCTATATATCCCATCGAGGGAACAAGTCATACTTTGGTGATTCATAATAATTAGGACAGACCAGCTGCAGTGGGAAGGGAGTCAGGTTTGCAGATCTTCAGACAAACATCTAGCTTGAGTTTGAGTTTGGGTTTGGGTCTCCATGCTTGGTTTAGGAAGCGATGGTTTCAGGTTTGTTGTTGGATTTACTCCAGACGAAAACAGCAGTCCTGTCGTAGCCAATCACAGCACAGTAAGGCGGGACTACAGCCTAAACACTCTTGCACTTTTTGCAAACTAAACCACAGAGTTGTAAATATTTGTTTAGAGCACTGGTTGACCTCAAACTCTGGCGTTTGGGTTCACCCTCTCAACAAGAAGAAGAGTTCATGTCAGTCCATGCACGCTCATGTTTAACCAGGTGTTCTCATGCTTTATATCCACATCAGCCCAAACATTGGGACTGAAAATAACCGCTCAGCCTTGGAACATTTTGCATCTTTTTATAAAATGTGCTCATTGTCAGTCAACTCTTGTTTTTTAGCGTTTCTTCCTCGTCCTATAAAAAACACGCACACAGGCTATCTTGCGATCTCGTGGGACACTCAGCCAAGTCAGTAAACGTTGCTACGAGTCCGTCTCGGCACTTGTCAGCATTACGGCATTATTAATTCTTCTCGGCGTACAGTGTGTTGACAGCAGAGACAGCAGAATATGTGAGAGTTGACACGGCTGACATGGTGACAGGCTGACAGAGAGAAGAAGAAGTGGAGGTTTGTATGTGCTTCACAGATGATCTATAAATAAGTGGTTTGGATAGGATCTATAAAGACTGTGTACCCCATTAGTTTTTTTCCATCTCTCCTTGCTATTTCTTGTATCACTTCTTCTCTTTTTGACTCCATCTCTCCTCCTCCCTCCTTACCCAGCATCCCCCTCTCTCTCTCTGGATGGATGCCCGTGTCTGGGAGTTGGCTGGGGCAGAAATAAACCAGAGTAATGGCTTTGCTTTGCTGCTAATCTTGTCATAAGAAGGTGCGGCCCTGAGAGGATAGCTCCTCGCGTGTGATATCCTAATTTAAACATCAAAAGATTCCATCATTAGGAAGCGTGCGTCTAGCCCCAGTTTTCAAGGGAAATTATTACATCTTCCCGCCACAGAAGTGTAATGCAGGAAGACGTTTCCTGTCAAGCACACACGTACACACTCACTGAAAAAACCCTCACCGGACTTGATGTTTGTGCACTTGAAGAAAAACATCATCATTAGCAGCTTTCTCTTGTGATAGACGGAGCGATGACTTCTCGTGTCGCAAGCCCACCGCGGGCTCTGATGATAGCCTTCATTTGGAGTCGCAGCTCGTGTTTGAGATTTGAGACGGGGATGGGATCCGCTAAGTGGGATCCGGCCCGCCTTCTGACAGCTCCTCTGGTGGGTCTCCCTTCGCTTCAGAGCCGTCACGGAGAATCTGATGTATGTGGAGCAGGCAGGGAGCATCAGGCGCCACCACACCTGGTTAATATTGTCATATACTGCGTGACAGGTGCAGATCCACCCTGGGAAAGAGTGTGTATAGACAGCAGGAATAAGCATACATGCAGAGCACTGGTACCAGAGGCAAAGCTGCAGTGAAAGCACAGGTTCCTGCAACAAGGCGAGGTCTTGAGGATGTTTGCAGCCTGATCAGAGTTTAGAGACTTTCAGCTTTTATTTTGGAATATATTCACTGTCAGAAACCTGCAAGATAGCAAAGGCCAGAACTTCTCCTTCCTCTTGGGGCTGCAGGAACTTTTTAGTCTCAGTGAGGCCACGTCTCTACGTGCAAAGGCTGGCCTCAGACACAAGGGTGCATCTACAGGAAAGGGTCACACTGGTTTAGCTCAGTTTGTAGAGGAGAGGCTCCAGTCCTCCTTGCACTGGTCGTAGGATCAATTCCTTTCACTCCCTCTCTCTCCCTGTGTTTCCAAAAAGTCTTCTTCTTTAAGCCTGGATGTAGGAAGTAGAAGTTGATGATGCTAACAGCTGTTTTGTTTTAACACCACAGCTCTCTGCTGTAGCTCAATAAGCGTCGTTCCTTCAGAGCTTTACACGTTTATGTTGCCTAAAGGAGAAGAGACATTCACAAAGTCTCGCTTTGAGCGCTGCGCTTCTCTTCCAATGTTTCAACCAAACACGAGCATCTTCTCCATTTCAAAAGTCATCTGTTAATTTGAGACATTACAGCAATAAAAAATCGGCACTTTGAATCAAAGTCTGAAGTTGCTTAATAGGCTCTCCAACTGTTTGGCTCCTGTAATTTGAGCGCTCACAGGGGACGGCGCCTGCTGCATGTGATCTATTGCTTCACAGCGGCACTTACGTTGAATTATTAGCTTGACTGATGATGGATTTAAGAGTGAATCAAGAAATACCATGTTCCATAAGAGAGCGCCATCAAAAGACCAAAGAGGTGTTTGCTCTCTGCGTTTCACTTTCAACTCTCTTTTCGTCTCCCGCTCTCTCTCTCTGTCTTCGTCTCTCCCTCCTCCTCCTCTCTGTCTCCTCCTCTTCAGGAACAGTACTACAGTAGGTTTCAGTTGCTGTATGATTTATTCATTGTTGTGTTTTTTCCCCTTCTCCTTGAATGTTTGGTAGAGAGGACAGGAAACTTTGAACTGGAGTACAAAGCAATGTATATTTGGGTCACACATTTCTCACATTTCTTCTGAGAGCTGTGTGTGTGCGCTCTCTCTCTCTCCTTACTTTGTCTCCCTCCTTCCCTCTCTCCTTCTCTCCCTTCTGAGAACTCGTCTGGTGACTGGGTCGACTCCTCTCCTCCGCCACGTTCGTCCTTGAAGTGAGAAGCAGCAGGGTGCCCCGATCCGAGGGGAGGCTGGAAGGAAGGGAGGAGGAGGAGGAGAGGGGAGAAGGCGAACAGGGGCAGAGAGGTTGGGAGCTAAATAATGGATGATTTCTTATTGAAATAAGGCCCGGTGAAAACAGAGGGAGCAGCATGTCATTACCTGGAAACAGAGCAGAATGCTTAATCCTAGAACTCAACCTAGCAGAACCGGGTCAGAGCGAAGTCCCACATAGATTCCAGGACCAGATACCTTATAACAGGCAGAGAACTCGAGCAGGACTAGACACACTTTCAAATTATGAACACAAACCTTAGTAGAGTGGGAAAGTGGTTCTTGGATCTGATTGGACCCTGTTTTTAAAAACAATAACACTATTTTTTGTCTGAAGAGTCCAACCCAGGGCCAAGACCAAAGACTACAGCATCCAGAGTGAGACCAGGATTATCTCAGTGTGATCCAGAGCCTGTTTCTTAGGTGTCACCTAATAGCATCGTTACGTCAGCATGAAAGCCTCAGCCAGCTCCTCCTCCTCCTCCTCCTCCTCCTCCTCCTCCTCCTCCTCCTCCTAGTCCTCCTCCTCTACCTCACCATGACTTTGACCTAACACCATCTCGCTTGTGCTGATTGACTCAGCAGTCATTATCCCTCCTCTCCACCTTCTCCTCCCCCCCATCCAGACAAAACTTGTCTGGCCGTAAGCCAAGCTGGTAAAATATGAGCCGACGCTGAGCCCACGACACCACTCCTTCCCAGACACATTAGCAGCACTCACCTTCACCGCAACACAGCATGCTTTCTCAAATCTTGTGCATCATAATCACCGTATTCACACCTAAAAGGAATCTTTTTTTCCACTAGTGTGAAACACGGGTGTCGGGAAAGTCAAAAGAAACATGTGGCGGTTGTATCTGGATTGGATTGTTGTTGCCAAAAGCTAACGCAGGATTCTTTTGAATGTCTGCCGCTCCAGTGTCAGAAGTGTGAACAGTTTTTCCCTGTGTGTGCTAGACTGTCGCAATGTTACTTTTCAGGAGTTAATTAATCCAACCCCCACATTTTCTGACGGTGTTCTTAATCATTATGGATGCAGAAATGAGCAGGAAACTGCAAAACAAAAATCCGGCTAACGACGTTAGCTGCAATTAAGGAGAAGTAGCAGGCTGCTGCGCGATTGGCTTGGAGAGAGATGTATTAGCCGGGCATATGGTTATGATAATTAATCCCAGGACTACAGAGAAACAAATAAACACACACTAAACAAACAAGGGGGGACCAGCTGAGGGGCTGCAGGAATTAAGACTTCTGGGGAGGAACCCAAAAAGCAGAAAAGGCTGATCCTTATCGTCACTGCTGCAAAGAGTATGAGTCACACACACGCACAAAGAAAAATGCAAGGGTAAGAGAAGAGGGCATGATGGAGCAGAAAGAAAAGGGGATGAAGACCTTGAGATTACTGCCTTAAGGAACTTCCTCGCATTAGAATTCATCTCAGAGTTCCCCTCAAACAAGAAACGCATGCTCTTTTCCTTTACGTAACATTTAGCTCCTGAGCCGCTGCAGCAGCAGCAACCTTTACAATCGCATGCTTTTTAACATCACTAAAATGAAGCTATCATTGTTGACAGCATTATCCTTTTCTTTGTTTTCCACAATACAAACAAGCACAAAAGAGCCTCATCTGCTTACAGGCTCTGAAATTAACAGCCAGCTCTTTTGTATGGTGCTTATAAATAACTGGAAATGCTTCTTTTTCTTCTTCTTAGCGTGATTCAGGGCTAAGAATGCAAGAGAAGAAGAAGGGAGAGTGGAAGAGGAAGTGGGGCCATCCAGGCGCAATGGCGTGTGAATAGACGTGGCGAGGGGTTTGTTATGAATCAGGAAGAAGCAACGCCGGGATAATGCTCTCTCTTTCTGCCTCTATCTGCTCCCAGTTGGAGGATGAGGGAGACAGAAGGGAATAGCTGCTAATAAGGCGCTGGGTGAAAGGCTTTGGGAAAGCTCCCCGTGGTGCCGGGCTGTAATGGAGATAAGCGTTTGCCGTGTTGTTGTCTCACAAAAATCAACAAAGGGAACATGCGATGGGAGATTTGCGGCCGAGTCCCCAGTGAAAAGCGGGGCTTTCACGGCGCCGTAATGTTTAGCAGCATTAGAAATCATTAGGCCCAGCACCGAGGGGAGAGCGTGCCAGACGCCCGTGCCCCAGTTAGTTTTCAAAAGCCGCCCCTAATCCATCCCTTAAACTTGCTTTCTTCCTTTCACCTTCAGATGTGGGCAAATCTGATGGGAGGAAAGCAGGCGAGGAAAGAAGGACCAGCTCTCAGTGTTTGTTTGTGTGTTTGTTTTAGCTGCAGATTCAGCCAATCTACATCCCCAGCGCCTTGTGATCTGCGGCGGCGATAAGGCCGTGGCCGAGCTTCGGTTAGAGTAGCAGCAGGTGCCTCTGCCAGGCGGTCGGGGGGGATGCAGAGGATGCTGATAAATGGGGCTGGTTTCCCGCATAAAGCGCAGCGCCCTACAGAGGGGAGGAGAGATAATGTATGCAGAGTTCACAGGCGCTGTGGGTTGCTGCTGCAGGGCGGGCGAGCGGGCGGGTGGACATCTTTGGTGCAAAATGATAGCTGCATAGAGATGAGGAGACTTCCAGGACGTTATTTCAGCCAAGTCGTGCATGTGTGCGCCCTCTGGAAATGAGGGAATGGACTCCTGTGATCTGCAGAGCCATGACTGCACGTTAGCTTCCCCTGAGAGGAGGCGGAACGAGACCGGAGTAGTCAGGAGGTGCAGCATTTGATAAATATGTAGTGTGAGGAGACTGAGTCTAGATCCTGGTCTTTATCGAGGTTACAGACGGACTGCATGTGTTCCTCTCCTCACTGTCTTCATGCATGTTCATACACTGCACTTAGCTTGTGATCATCCCCCCTCAACGCTCATTACTAACCTGCAACATATACCACCAGCCTGTAACAACCTGCTGTAGCTCACTGAGGTCTCTGTGCAGCTTTAAGCTTTAACCTATGAGTGCAGTTAACTAGCCTCAGCTAGCACTAGCAGCTAACCAGCTGGTAATGAATGCACTGGGCCTGTGAGGTCAAGCCTGGTTGTCTGGGGACCCATTAGCGAGGCGAGCGAGCCCTCCCAGCATCCCCTCCTTCCCCTCCCTGCATGGGCCCTCTGTCCTGCAGGCTCCAGCCTCAGCACAGCGCCAGAGGCCAGGCCGAGCTCTGCCCAGGGACCCCACCTCCATGAACTGTCATTTGTCTCGGCCATCCTGCCAGCGCCGCGGGCTACATTAAGCCTTGATCTATGGGGCGGGCCAGGAGACTTGGCCCTGGGATTCAGACTCTGTATCCACCTCACCGAGTCGGGCTCAGATTTGGTCTTTGCCGTGGATTTCTGTTTAAAGGAAAACACATTTTTTCTTTTAATCACGGCCATTTTTCATAAAAGCACGACGCTCAGCGGTATCTCGAGCATCGGACGAAGCTGTCGACTGAAGGCCTTTCTCTGCCTGCTGGTTAACAGTATCTCCGATCTACTGTGTCCTGGCTCTGGTGTTAAGTGTCTCTCCAAAGGGTCTGCGTTGCTGTCAGCACTCACACGTTAGCTTTTCAGCGCCGGACTCCTTCAGATGGCCTCTCACGCCCCCCCTTTCTTTCGCCTTATCTCCGGGTTTCTCAACATGGCTGTTAATCTGTACGTGATGAAACGAGATCTAGGGTTCCTCCACACCCCGACTCGAGTTCCTGCCTTGTTTTCCTGTTCCCTGGACCCTTTCGCGGTCTACACGTCTCCTCTCGAACAACGTCCCTGGAGCCCGGCCAATCACCAGGCCTGGACGAGAGCTGTCAAACCCAATTCTGCCAATGGCGGGTGTTGAAAGCTGGCGTGGTAGACGTTAAAGAAAAGCCGGCGTGCTGCTGTCACATTACTCCTTGGGTGTGTGGGGGGAAGTGAGTCGCAGGATCATTTTGCAGGAATGTTATAAAGCCACATGAAGAAGGGGGACCAGTCTCTGGTTTCTAGAAATAAACAGCGGGCATTTGCATCTCTCTTTCTAAGGCAGTCCTTTCATTCGATTAGTGTTGTGCTGATGTTAAATACAAGATGTCATAAATCATAATGTGCATTTTAAGCTCATCCGCATGCAAGAAATCGCACACACACTTACAATTACACACTTAAACAAGCCCAGTGTTTTGTGTCGAGCACATGTCGGAGGTGGACATCTTCCCGTCTCTCCGGCTTTTTGTGCAACTCCCATGAATCATCGCCTCTTATTCCCTTTTCTCAGCGCGGGGGGAAATCACATTAAGTGGAGCGCCGTGTTTGGCTCACACCAGTCTCGTCTTAATAGCTGTAATTTGGAGAGGAGAGAAAGAAAAGGGGAAAGAATGGAGAAGAAAGCTCGCTCACAAACACTAATTCCAGTCAACAAAAACACCCCTCTCCGATCCCACCACATTAATTTGCATTAAAATATCCAACAGCTAAATATGTAAAGACAAAATAGTGGCATACAGTTATTTATACTCGGGCATGTGTGCTATGGCAGCAGCTGTGTGTGTTTGTGTGCTTGTGTGTGCGTGTGTGCAACCTCCTGCTTCTGCAGAGAGCTGAACAGACCTCCCACACCAACATGGTTATCATTCCACCTTCGCACAAGTTTGTGAGAGTGAGAAAAGCCATGTGGAGAGGGAGAAACAGAGTGTGCACAATATTACAGCCACCTGCTCGCTCCCTCAAACGAGGTGCACAGGTGAATCTGGTGAGTCTGGTGAATGTGGTCATTTTCACTCCTTGATATCTCTTCAAATGGAGAAGAATTGATCTGCTATGAGAGGGTTTATAGATTCATTCTGAAGGCCTGGTTATACCTCTGATTATCCGAAAATCCATCGTAGCCTGATGCCGAATGGTCTGTCCTTGAAGATGTGGTGTTGCAGAAGGTTTGTGTGAAGGCCAATGTTTCAGTAAAGTTAAGGTTTCATCTTTTAAGCCTGCAAAAGTAACTTTGTGCATGTGTTTTTTGGTGCCTTTTTGTCCTGTGTGTCAAATATTCCACCCCAAAGAAACACAGCAGCATCTTAGGCCGTATTTTGTATTCCACCTTTTCCTGAAACGACAGACGGATTGATGTTAAATAGCAAAAGCATCAACGGCTTCTTGTCTTTGCTGCCAAATGGAGAGAAAAGACGTGTTTGATCTTCCTTTTGTTAAATACCTGTTTACCCAACAAGACACGTAAAACCTGATGACTTATAATTCCAAGATTTACCGTCAAGTTTGATTCTCCGCAGCCCGAGTGCTTTTCTATATCTGGATCTCATCTCTTTCAGTATAATGCAATGATTTTATGGCGATTCTCCACTGCTGAATCCGTGGAATTATCCATGCTAATGCTCCTTTCTAATGCTACTATCATACTGATAATAGCATTATCTAATCCTGCCGGTGAGCGTGTGCACCTCTAGCTGTTGCAGCCGTGATCCACATAATTCCACTAACTAATGCGCCAGTCGCTCCCCACACTTCCCAACTGCTCCTCTGCACAGACGAGCACCTCTCATGACCTCAAGTTCCACAGAGCACCGAAATCAATATCCAAGGCCGGTTCATGGTCTGGGTAGAGGATGATCTTTTAGTTTATTTGCAAAAAATAATTCAGACTTTGCAAGAAAAAAAACTGGACAGAGCTCAAAATCCCCTCGTCCTCCCACAGACGATGTATTGCATGTTTTAATTTGCAGAATGGAGATTTTCAACACCAGTAAAGATGAATTTAGAAAGTTTTGCATGATGCATTTTAGGTTCAGACACAAACTACATTTTGCACAGAGAAGCACAGAATTAATAAGTATTACAGCTTACAATTAAACTCAAAGGAGTGGCGTTAAATGCTGATATTTCACGTTTGAATAGAAACTAAACTCAAGAGTTTTCTGCTACATACCCAAGACTCCATATCTCATAGTCCTCACATAGAGTACTATTAGGGTTCAGGTTTCATTGGCTTCACGAGATACATTATACATTCAAGCATATTTAATCCACTGGATCAGGAACAAACATAAGATCCAGCTGGAACATTCAGTACCGTAGCTGCACAGTGCCTCTTTGAAAAGCACATACATGCATACAGTAAGTATTTTCTGTCCTCGCTAACCTCGGCTCCCCAGCGATTGCCACCCACTTCTAGCATTTCCACGGTGGCTGCCGTAATCGTTGGCTTCCCTCCGCTGTGGTCGGCTGTGCAAACAGCACCGTGTTGGACAGAGGCTGCCTCTCTCTCTCTCTCATTTACAGAGGTGAGGGGAGGTGAGAGAGATGGGTGGGATGAAGGGGAGGCGGGGGAGTCTGGATGCTACTGTAACATCCAGAGAAGTGTGGTGAGGATTTCCTGCACAGGCTGCCCAATTAGCAATGATTGTGGGACTGTGTTGGGGAGTGTTTGGTGAAACACCTGATGGGTTCTGTCTCATTGGGTGACCTGTGGGAAACCAAGATCTCAGGTTCTCCGTACTTTGGCTTTAAACTTGATTACATTCAGTTGTCTGGTTAGATTGAGATTATTCTGTTCCCTTTAGAGGTTAAAACATCTATCAAGATGTTTTCTGAGAGTATATATTCATCACTTCTTCTGTACCTGTCCTTTACTTTTATATGTTATGCTCCCTTCTCAGGATTTTCCAGAAGCTAACGTTCATGGCGCTCCAGTTCAATGCTTATCCCAACCTTGGTGGTTGGGATAAGCGCTAAAGCACATCTTGTGTCGGTGCACACTACTCCAAGATAAATAACTGTGAGGCATATTTTCACTTTCATGGTTTGGGTTTGAACCATAGACTGCATAAAACATGGACGTAGCTTCAGGGACGTCACCCGTTGGTTTCTGGAGAGGTGTTATGAAGCCCAAAGTTGGTGGTTGCCATATTGGAAATGTTGATTCAATGGATGCATTATCACTGGACTGGAAAAAGAAACGCAGACCAAATTTGTTGAGCGTGTTTATTTCTGCTGTGAAAAGTTGACATTTTAATATGAAACCAAATGTGGATTCCTTTGCTTTTGGAGCCAGCCTCCAGTGGACGTTTGGGGAACTGCAGCTTTTTGTACTTCCACACTTCATGTACTTCCATTTTTTACTTTCTATCAAATAAGCTTTGAGTCCTTAGTGAAGTTGTAAGCTGTCATTTAGACATAGCGCTCTATTTTCTGATTTGAACAACAGATTGAGGGGTGGACTGAAACCTTCTAGAGGATCCCTGATTCTGATTACTGCTAAACCCATTTGGGAGACGTCCTTTGAATACAAAAAGGCCTCTATAGTCACGCAGCACGCCTGGGGACTGCATGGAGAAATCCTTTGGCCCTGCCAACCCTAGATTCATGCTCCTGTGTGTTTGGCCAGCCATTTCCTGCTGCTGCACTTGCTATTTTATTTGGACCGGCTTCAGCCTCAAGGATAGGGGGACAGTTGTCTTCCCCCGCTGCTGAGCTGGGAGAAATTCTTTGCTTACTTTTCCCCTCGCTCTGTGGGAGTGAAGAAGAAGAAGAGAAGTGGACGGCGGTCCTGTTTTTGACTTATTAGTTTTGATTTTGATGCATGGAGGGATGAGGAGAGAGATAACAAAGGTTAGAAATGGAAAGAGGAGAAGTTGTAGAGGACACTGAGTTCTCGGACTTAAAGAGACACATTCGATGTATGCCGTGTCTTCACGTTGAAGAGGCAGCTTTGATTGAAGTGCCTCAATCTAAACAGATTCCTATACGTAATATTTACCCTCCATTCCATCCTGGCGACATTTGATGGAAGACAAGCTGCAGGAAATTGCAGGGTAAGGGACAGAACTATCTTGTGAGGCCACACAGAAGGCGGAATTACAAGGCAGAAATGCACAAACACATTTCCACATTATGCTCAGGTGGTTTTTTGCTTTCGGCCCTCGAAGAGTAAAGTGTGTGTAATTTCTGTGCTCTTCAGCCTGCGGGACGCGCACACTGATAGTTTGGCTGAATTCCCTCCAGGTGCGTGTTAGATGTCGAGAAACGACGAAGCAAAGAGGGAGAGGAAAAAAAAGAGGGCGAGATGCACCTGGCTCTCCACCACACCTGGGAGGACGGTGGGGATGGTGTGGGCTAATGATGGCTTGTGGTTGGTTGGTTCTCACCACAGAATATTCCAGAGATGGAGCTCCATGGCTGCTCCCTCTCTTTGGTCTCTTCCACTGGAACAAACTATTTTCACACATTCCAACACATTTATAGAAGCGGTGAAGAAACTTTGGACCCAAATAAATCAGGAATCATGAATATTTAGACACAAGCATACAAATGAAATAAGGATGCATGCATCAGAAACAGAAAAGTGAGCATTTTAAACTCTCCTGACACTTTGTGGCATCTTAACGCTTTTTAAACAACACACCTGCAGGACAAAGACGTCCATCCATTCTGCACACACTGTTTGATTGACAGGTGATCTCTCAGCACCATACATGTCAACATACACAACAATCCTCCTAAACTATTCCTGCAGAAGTCAAAAGTAGCGATAAAAGTCTTTACATTTCACACATAAGTCCATTTTACACATTTGTGCTTTTTCTAAGTCGGCTCTGTAACAGCTGCTTCTTCACTCCTCTCCCTCATCCAGCTTTACTACAGCATGCCTTATCCCTGTCTAATGTAGCTGATCCCTCCACACATTCCTCCCCCCCTGTCTCCCTCCCTCCCTCACCCATCCGTCCTCCCCCCTGGCTTTGTGAGAGAGAGAGAGAGGTGAGGGGATATGTGTCTTTAAGTGAGCTGCTGCAGCTTACCTCTCACTGCTCAGATAGGATATGTGCTCTGCTTTGTTACTGCTAACCTGCTTGTTTGGGGTGAGATCAGTGTGTTTGTGCGTGTGTGTGTGTGTTTGTGTGTGTGTGTGTGTGTGCAGAGTAGGAGTACTGAGAAATCCCATTATGGAGCCAAGTTGCTGCCACGCTTCTCCCCCCCCCATACACACTGTGAACCCGGTGTAATCCACTCACACACTCACCATGCATCCTTGTTTGTGTGCGCACACTCGCACAAACACACACATATACCCTCTAGACTCGGCGGTGAGCTGTGTATCCCCGCACACTGTTGTGTTACCTACCGTGAAACATGACAGCTAATGATATCGAAGGCTTTTTAAAGGTGTGTGTGTGTGTGTGTGAGGGAGAGAGAGAGAGAGCTGGATTTCCTCCAGACAGACATCGATTAGCAGGAAGAGAGCAGCGGCTCAAAGTGAAAGTCAGAAGCTATGCCTCCATGTATCAAACTAATTTAATTCTTCGCCCTTTTTTGCCTTTACATTAGGTTCATTTTCAAGCATGATTCAACCAATCAGACGCCAGCGTTTACTGAAGTCTGGAATCGTCTCTGAGGTTGATAAACTGCGGGTCGAATCACTCCAGGAGAAATGGATTTGAAGGAACACAGATGAAATTATTTCAGGTCTTAAAGCTGGAACGTTTTAGATATTGAATTGTAGTTTTATAAACATTTAAAGTCTCCTGAACTCAGCAGATGTAACACGGCGAGTCATGACAGCGGATTATGAGGCTCAGACTTTTGTCTCTTCATTGAATTTCTCTCTTTTCCTGATTTCTGTTTCTCTAAATGTCTTGAAACTTTCATTTCTGCTGCACACTCTCTGTATTTGAGCACAAGTCCTCCCTTTGAATGTTTTCCTGCTTCACTTCAACAACTTCCTCCGGGCCGAGCCTAGGGGGCGCTGCACACACTTCATTGCACCTGTGAGACAACACAGAGGGGAGCCTATTTGTCACCAGCTCACTGCCTTTCCATTGAGTTCTCACTCTCTCTGCATGTGTGTGTGTGAGACAAGGAAACTGGTTTCACACACACACACACTCCATCCTGTCCTCGTCGACTCTCTCCTCCTCTCTCCCCCCTGACCCCGGCGCCATCTTCTCCGTCTCATCCTTTATGCATACTGACAGCGAGCCCCTCCGTTTATGGCACTGCATAACGCTCCCTCATTACCGCCCAGGACTCAGAAACCCAAACGCAGCAAGGAGAGAGAGAGGGAGAGGAGTAAAGGGGGAGTGATATAGAGAGGTGGAGGGGAGAAGTGCCAATGATGACATTCGCTTTGGCTAATATTAATCTGATTCATTTGGCGCGCCAAGAAGCATCACTTTAACCGTTTCTGTGCTGCACTGATCCCTCCTCTGCTCTGATGACCTTCAGTGTGTTTGCCAGGAAACAGGGCGCACATGCAACAAGCAATTAAACGAGGTAGAACCCCAACGCAGACGAGCAGAGGAGCAATTTGTTGCACATGTCCACAAATAGCATTTACTGCAGGTTATATTACACAGGGAGATTTGTAGCTAGTGCTGATACATATTGACAGTAACAGACAACACAAAGTGATGCATCATGTACGTATGCACACACGTCACTGGCACTCCTGGCCTTAAACAATCCGCTGTGAGGCAGAACCCAAATGCAGACAGACATAAGACAGTTTGTTGCACATAAACAAACATACAGTAAATTTGTATCTACACTGTAATCCCACGTGTCAGTGCATAAACACATCTAAATGCATGCACACATAACACACACACACAACAGATACATATATTCTGTTGCTAATGCTAATACTATAATTGCGTCCACACACAAACAATACAAACTGATGCATCATGTACACGCGTACACGCGTCACTTAGTCCCCTGTGCACACACACTCCGGTGCATTAATCCCTTCAGCACACACACGGTGCACAGATATACACATCAGCTGGTGCAGAGTGCGCAGGCAGCTTGTGTTTGGCTGTAAACAGCAGCGCGGGCAGTATGGAGAGCGTTCGGCTGTGTGAGCGCCGGGCCGGCCAGCCAATCAACCCCTCGATCTCCTGTCCCTGCCCTTCCATTGATCCCCATTAAAATGCTTAGCAGATGCTTGGCTTGAGAGACAGAGACAAGCGCTTCTATTTTTTTTTTTCTGCTGCTATTTTCATTTGTATGCTCCTTACTGCCGGGGCCCACAATCTGGAATAGTCATTTTGCCAACTGGGATCCAGGCCCACTCCAGACAGTACAGTACAGTAGCATCCATTCAGACAGCGTGGAGCGTGCTGAACGAGCACACGTTTTAATGTTGAATCAGTTCTGTCAGGACAGACTGCACCAGGTTTGAAAACCTGTTGAGGGTTTTGTTGCCAGAGTGATGATTTACCATCTGTGGCTGTGCAGACTGACACACACCTGCGCTGCTTTGTCTAATCAGAGCTCCAGTATTGCTCTGGTGGAAATGTTTTTAAAGGAAACCTCACTTTGGATCCTTTTGTGGTCGCTTTAGCTTTATGTTTATTAGCATGAGGAAGTAACCTACAGGGTCTGTGGCTGAGGAACTTCTCTCTCGCAGGTGACTCATTGATTGATTTTTGACCCAGTTTGCTGTATTCTGTTTTCTAAAGTGTGTCTAGTTTGTTCCAGAGAGTATGTGTGCATACTCACCTCTGCTTTTACCTTAAATTAGTGCGATTAAGTCCGTCTGACTGAAATCCAAACCTTGCTGATCATAAGACAGCTGGAGTCAGACTTTGTCACACTTGTGTTGATGTATTCTCCAGATCTTAAGTTCTTATAAACCCAAACTTTTGTAAACCAACAGCTTTGGTTTCCCTCCCTGTGTCTCTGGTCCCCCTCGAACACCCTCACACAAACATCTCAGATGTGACATAATCCTGTAATCTGCGTGTGTCTGGAGCATGTGGGGCAGAGTACACCAGGATCAGGACTAGTTTGTATCAAAGAAAGCAGCTATTGTTTGCATGTGTGTTCACTGTGCACAGACCGTGCAGCATGTATGTGTTTGTTGTCTGCATGCACTCATGTAGTGGGTGTGTGGAGCTCTCTTGCATGCTTGCATACGTGAGCATCTTTGTTTTCATGCTCGGATGTTGTGCCTGCTCGGTAACTGAACCGGCTGTCTTCCTGTTACTGTGTCTGTGTGTGGCACCCGCCTCTGAGTACAGGCAACGTACACTGGCAGGCTTTGTCTGTCCGAGGGGGCTGACGTACGTCTGTGGAAGAAGCCCTCCACTTCGAGCAATGAAAGAGAGGCTCTGTTCTCGCGGCCTGTCAATCACTACCCCGGCTTGTCGAAGGGGAGGAGAGGATGTCCAGAGCTCCTTAAACTTCTTCAAGCGTGGAGAAAACTCAGATATGCGTTTTCTATCCCGACCTGTCGTTTCTGATGACAAAGCAGGACGGAGGGGAAACGGAGAAACCACTTTAGTTCAGGAAACAGGTGGGAAATGAGGTACGGAGGGAGATGATGGAGAGCAGGAAGCTGAAGGTGGTTGATGGTCATAAAATGAACAGTCAGTGACTTGATGTTGATACCATCGATGCAAAAAACAATCACCTGAGGACATGAACGATATCAACATAGATATTGAGATGAGATATTAAAGTTTGCATGATAATGAGACCACAGAAAGAGAACTCAGAAACCAAAGATTACTCCAGTGTGGTCGGGAACATTGAGCATGCAATACCTTAATAAAAGTTCCCTGCAGGAGACACAAACACACATCCACAGCAGGTAAACACCACCACAAATAGACACACACACATCTGTGCACACACACCTCCCTCCTCCTTCTCTCTTTCCATAACCGTCACAGTGAAGGGACACATTGACAGCGCTCCATTTAGTCGACAGGACAACTCTGACAACAGCTCGAACGCTGCGCTGGGAGTTGGTGAGACGCACAGAAGATAGGATAAGGGGTGAGGAGAGAGGAAGTGTGATGGGTGGGAGGAGGCGAGGGAGAGGGGGGTGAGGCGACCAAAGCTGAATTTGCGATGTCATGCGGCCGATTAGGCAGCTAGTCTATCTCAGTGGCGTCAGGGGGCCCCTGACGGCAGCTACGCCGTCCCGCCAGCACATCGTATCCATCACCCTCCCTGCTTACACACACGCACACACATTCCCTGCTCGCGTCAGGAAACATCATTCCTTTCGGTGTCACACCCTCGGACCGGGAGCATGAAAAATGGCTGAAAACGGAGAGGAGAGGGAAAATAAAAGAGGAGGGAAAGCGGCGAGGAGGGGGAGGCGGTAGGGAAGGTGAAATTGGAGGAAACTCTCGCCAGATTAGGTGCGGGTTAAGAGAATATTGATCTGTGTGCCGAGGACTGTTGATCTCTCTTAGCAGCACAAGACAAATGGCAGCAAACAGAAAATCGAGCGCACGCCTTCTCTCCAAGGACGGGCTCAGCCTCTCTCTCTCTCCGCCGGCCTCTCCTTCTTGCCATTTTTCTCCTCGTTTTCAATCCTTCCTTTGCAAAACTTCCCGTCACACGAGTATGAAATCTATAAATCGACAGGTAATACATTTTGCACCCAAACACAGATAAGCTACCAAACTAATGACAGCATCTTTGCTTGTATCTTAAGTTCTTCTCCTGAGACTCAATCGGGAATTTTCCTCTCAGCCTGTAATCTCTGTCTCCTGCAGCACTCACACACAACCTCGTTACAGAAGCAAACACACACTCGGAGACACACCTAACCGAAATGGTAAGAGGCAGGAGTTTGTGTCAATGTTAGATGCCGCTGAGTGATTCTGAAGGTTGCTTCGATAATTAGTCTTTTTCTCCCATTTGGAGTGTACGAGGGGGTCCGCCGAGGCACCGCGTTTGATTAGGGCCACAGCCTTGGCCCAGCACCCAGCCGGGGTGTTTGATGATGGGGAGCGAACTCTGGGGCGGGGGCTGAGGTTCATCCTCGCCGGCTCAACATCAAACAGCCGCGAGCAAAAGGACTCCAGCCCTGGGGGACCCCTCCAGCACCGCTGCCTGGATAGGTAGATACACACACCCAGTCGGATAAGGAGGGGAGAAGCGGGGGAGAGAGAGGGTGGAAAAATCAAGAAAGGAAGAGGAGGGGATGCTGAGGTAGAGAAGAGAGAAGGTGGAATGTACCAACTCTGAAAGGAAGAGGACTCGTGTTGAACTCCACTTTGTTCTCCTCATTTTCAGCTTCAGTATCTTGTGTAATCTCAGGAGCGACTCGACCCAGCAGCCGTTGATTTTTATGTTGTAACATTAAACCTAAATCTGCCTCTTTACATCCCTCCCTCTCTTCCTCCCTGCATCCATCACAAGTGTCTCTTTTTCATCTGTTTCTCTCCCCTCTAAGCTAGCAGCTACACTTTATCTCCCCCCTCTCTCTCTCTCTCCTCCCCTTTCATGTCTCTGTGGCTCTGAGGTGTGAGGGGGGGGGAAGCTTGATGTTGCACCTCTGCCTGCCTGTTCACCCTTCATCAGTCATGTTTCATTACAAGGCCTCAGTCCTCCACCTGTCTGCCTGCCTACCTGCCCACGTGTGTGAAGGTTAACATGGACTGGGCAGCTGGGAGGAAGGTGAAGGGTTAAACTGTGTGTCGGGACGCTGAGGGTTGAAGGGGCGCGTCATGTGAGCCGGGCTAATGGCACAGGGTTCTGCCTCATGCAGGGAGTGGACATGTATGTGAAGATGTTGCATCCTGATTGGCTGCTACGACACCCTCTCAGCTCATTTACCTTTACCTCACTCTGTGATACTTCCTAAGCCGACTGACGCTCCGGTCCTGAAACATCTCACAAAGAAGTTCCTCCTAAACTGTTGGCATAAAGTTAGAAACATAATTAATCCCTCACTTGGAAGTTCGTCCAAACCATTAAAAGGAAACAGCCCCAAACCAAAAGAACACATGTTAATTTACCCGTCTCCAGCACCACTCTCACGCCATCAATTTCATCTTGAATATTTTCAGATATTTAGAAGATCTGAGTGTAACACACTTCATCAAAGCAAGAGCAAACAAATAAAAATCAATACTGGCAAAGGATGTGCCGCGGCTAATACAGTAGCCCACGTAATCAGATGCACCAGGCAGAATGCTCTTCAATTAGCCGAGCGAAAACTCTGGAGAATATTTACAGTAATCAATGTACAATCCTCAAGTCCACATTTTTAATTAATTCTCTTCAGCAATTAACTCCCTCAATGAAAAAAACACCCACAAAAAAGACCTTCCTTTGTGACATTAAACTTATTGCCTAAGCGGGCTGTCTCATTACCCTTCTTGGCTGAAACAAACGAGTGTGTGTTTTGGGAGGGTCCAAAAAAACACGGCGCAGACACACACTTGTGGCTGAAAAACGAGACTTTCGGTGCGAGTCTGTCGAAGCGGATGGATTTTTTCGAGATAAAATGGGTCAAGCTCACAATTTAGTTGTCGACTTCAGGGATGGAGTCGCCTACCTCTCCTCCCACCATCCATATGTGCTCATGCATATGCATGCTCTCTGGACAGGTACGCCAAAAATGAGTTTTTTTTTCCGGTGTTATCCCAGATTCTCGGTTTTGTGTTGGAGACCGGTCGCTGTGACAAGCTGTCTTTTGACTCCTCTGAAGGGGTCATGTGATAATGAATTCCTCAGAGGCAGAGAGAGAGAAAACACACACACACACGCTCCTTTAGACGGCGGAACAAATGGAATAGTTCATATCAGTCAGAGGAAAACAATAATCCACAGCCAGATTTGTCGTCGCCGTAAATGATCGTGGCAATTATGCTCACATTGTGCACCAAGCAAACAGAATTACAGTGAGATCCTCTCTGTGATTGGGGTGTCACCCTCCCCTATTATTGTTGCGCCTCCTGATTGATCCTCTCCTTCTTTCTCTCAATCACTCTCCTCTCTCTTTCACTGCCTGTCTTGTTTCATCTCTTCCTTTGTCTCATCTTGCTCTCACTCTCTCCCTCCACCTCTCTTTTTCTCTCCGGCTCATTCTCCAGGCTAATGAATCTAAAGCTGGGGGGAATACTCTGGCCCCGCCGAGACCTCCAGCCTGTTCGGGGCCTTATTTTCTGCTCCACAATGTCTTCACACCCTGGTCAGCCGGGGAAATACAGCTGTCCATCACTCTTCCCCAGGTCCCTGCTAACACTTTTACTGCCTTTAAATTAGCCACTGTCACCGCCAAGCGTGCCTCGGTGTCACACGTATCCAGATGTTGCAGGCTGCTTTTTTTCTGAGGATGCTGCTGTAAATCTTTCCTTCGCAGAGTGGGAAGGCAGGCGGGAATGGCCTGGAGGACGACCACAGCTCACCTCCTCCCATCTGTTGGCTCAGGCAGCAGTCGCACGAAGATGCATTCTTTATGTTGTGGACTGGTGTGTATCAGGGGCACGTCAATTACACAGAGAGTTGGGGGGTTGGGTGGGTTCAGCTTTGCAAACCATGCATGAATCTATGCAGAACAGAACCAGTCCCACTCGTTCACACGGCTGAATCTGAAGGATAAATTGTTGCACATGAGGTGACATCCACTGATTTCCCCCTGTCTTTTGCTCGACAGCTTGTCCTCGACTTCTCTGTTCTTAAACCAGTGAACCCTCATTACTTTCTGTCTCCCAGAACAAGTTGAATAAACTCTGTTACTAAGAACAGAGAGCTTCATCTCATGAATTGCGTGGATGACTCTGGATATTGACCTGAGTGCTCTCCGGACAGATATCCACCTACTTGTGTTCTTGGTTGGAGGCCAGTTCAGAGGTTATCCTCCGCCTCAGCACTGCACGAGGAGCTGCTGCAGCTCTGCAGAGTTGCATTGGGAGATTTTTGGCAGTGAACACGATGTACCTCCACCATGGATAGCTGTAAGGGTCAAAATACCACCACATGTTTCAGCCATGCCGTTGGGGCTCCAAATTTAGCAGATCAGCCGGGCAGTGCCTACTTGTTGCTGCTTCTTGTAAATGGAGCAATCAAAGCATCATTTCAGTGCAGCTAACGCCGCCAACATGTAATCATACAAGATCATTTTTATTCAAGCTTTAGAAAGTTTGTGCAGCGATGGTGTTCCTCCTGATTTTGGCAAAAATAACTTTTAGGACAGAAAACTGAACTTGAATCTAACATTCCTGCATGCTTCATGCATGCTCTGTGTCGTGGTTGTTTGACTTTAACTTGAAGGTGACAGTTGGAGATAAATCTGTGACACAAGAAAAACCCAACATGCCATCCTAGAATTTAATGCACCACCCTAAATGGTTTGAATCCCATACTGAGCGACCTCCTGTGAGTGCTCTGACTCAAAGTACAAGCTCTCTAACCTGTGCCTTATTGTTTCTGCAGATCTAATCTGAGACTCTGCATCCAGACGAGCACCGTGTCCAGCCTTCTGACTGGGGTGGCCCTGCTGAGGTCCTTGATCATGCAGGAGTGGCAAGAAGTATGTGCAGGTGAGAATCATCATTTACGTTCTTGTTTGACTCTCACTGATAACGTCATGATTTCACTTTGTGTGCAGTATAAATAGATCTGTCTGCAGCTGATATTCCTCTGAATCATCCTTTTTAAATCCATGTTTAATAAACAAAATATAAGCAAGAGTATATCTTACAAAAGTGTCAAAGCTCTTCATTCTGAAGAAGATAAAACTTTCAAAACTTTGTTTCACAAAACTTAGAATATCCTCAGAAATAAAAAAGAGCTGATGGATCACAGTTTGTTTTCTAATAAAGACACTGTCATCTTTTTTGTTTATGAACCAAGATGAAGAGATACCACTCATCTGTGTCCCGTCATCCTCCCTGCTCTCCCTCTCTTCCCTCCTTCACGTCTCTATATCTGCTCCCCGTCCCTCCCCTCCGCTCATTCATCCAATTAACAACAGCCCTTCAGTTTGCTGTAATTTAGAGCAGAAAGCAGCGGTTGTGGATGTTATTAGAAGCAGAATCAATCAGTCTGGGGACAGTAAGGAGACGTCCCTAATGCTCCGTCACGTAGCGCCGGCTCCTGTATTTACGACCAGGGGCCTCTCCTGCTCGGCTGGCATCACCCGGCCATCAAATAATAAAATAAATCAAAACATAAGAGTTTTGTCTATTTGCAATTTCCTTTCGGGGTCTCTCCGAATATGAAACCAGATGTTTCCGGCATCCTAAAGATGCTTTTCATGTGTGCTTCTCTCCCCTGTCTGCATCTCTCTCTCTCTCTCTCTCTCTCTCTCTGTGTTTCTTGCTCTCGTTCTCTGCCTCCCCTCTGCTTTCAGAATCAATGTAAAAAAAAAAAAAAAAAGAAGGCAGGCTTATAAAAAGTGAAATGTCCTCTTTGCCCAGGGAAGTAGTCTGTTTTGCATTGATAGAGAGGCACAGGCAGCCCCTGGCCATCCGAGCCTGAGCCTGTTTTTCCTCTGCGATATCCTGCCACCACATCTCTGCCTCTCGAGTGCGCCTCCAAGTAAAGCGGGGTGGGTCAAAGCAATAGCGTACACCCCCCCCCTCCCCCTTTTCTCCCCTCCTTTCCCCCCTTTCTCCAATCCTCTAATTGGAGGTGCTCAGGTTAAAGAATGTCCCGGTTATCGCAAAGCCAGCAGAGAAACACAATTCAGCACTATAATTCGGCTGATGAGTGACTTGCATTTTCAAATATTTAGCGCTGGTGTTTACACAAGCTGTGTCATTATCTCATTCATGCACATTCAAACGTTGACATGAGTTTATACAGGGAGAATTAATTCCAAGTCAACCCCGAATGGGATTTTTAATAGATTCTGGATATATGTATGGGAATTCATGAGCGTCTCTAAAGCTCAGACATGGATACTGTGTTTGTATAATTCTCTCGACGCAGTAAGTGTGGTCCCAGTCATCTCCCGTGTATGAAGAGCTTGTCTGTTTTATGCCTCTGGCCTCTGTTCGTTTTGACAAACCGTGCGTGCGTTCTGCCAGTCACTTCCAGGCAGCCGCTGCTACAATAAACAGCAGCCATTTTTTTTTCTCTACCTTCCCGCTCGAGGCCCGAGTTTGATCCCGAGCAGAGCCCCAGCCAGCTCACTTCCTCCTGAGGCTGGAGAGCGAGGCCAAGCCCAAACAAACAGGAACTCCAGAGTATACGGCGACTCCTGCACCTGCACAGTGTTACGCCGGACTTACCGGCTCCAGCTTCAGCCAGACAGGGTTTGAGTTTGTGAGGCTGGAGCTGCTGATGTGCAGAGGAATGCCTCAACTGAGATCAGCTGTCGAGGTTGATGCTGTTTGAATGTATATCTTTTGAGAATAGACCTCCGTTCACAGATCTCTGAGACACAAGATAACAAGAGCCGTCTCCTTTCTGCAACAGGATGCTTCCTTGCTTCATGTCATTATCGATAATGTCATTAGGTTGCATAACACGGAGCAGAAAGAACTCAAAATGAGTCTCTAAATATCTGAAATATTGTTTCTTCAGTGTCACTGAAGAGAAGAGAAAATGCTTAATTGGTCTTATGAGAAAGTCCTTGATTGGTACGGAGTCTTTAGTGCCTCATTTGCTGTTGGAATCCGCCCTAAAAGTCTTGACATTTACACTCAGCGACTAAAGCAACACAAATATCCCTTCTGTTTTCAGAAATTAAAAGAAGTCCCTCGCTTTCAGAGCGCAACCAGAAAGCAAGCGCTGACAACTAACAGCATTTTACGCCTACCGTTAAACACACGAGTCCAATTACGCTTGTCCTCGTTAACGTGACAGGATGTCAAACAAGCACTTCCTGTTAACTGCCTCTTATCTTAATTGGTCTAGTCTCAGAGGAGGGTCCGGCACTGTGCTGGCTGTGGTCACAGAGTCTGCTTCATGTCTGGCTCAAGCAGGCTCGGTGGGTTGTGTTGTCACAGCAGTCTGTGTGAGGACAGGACCACGGCTGGATGTGGAGGGTTGACTGCACTGAACGAGGAGCTATCAGACCAGACTTAACAACTCAAACTGCAAAACTTGTGAAGTAGAGACCCTCATGCAGAGATCAGAGGAGTCGCAGTCTTTCTAGGCTCCTCCCTCTTCAGTCTGCAAGAGGATGATGCCTCTTTCTGAATGCTCATTTGCTGTAGAAAGTTGGAACTTTTTGCAAACGCTGGACTCTGAAATGACAGAAATATATAAGTTAATGTTGCACAGACACTCCTCCTTTAATTTGCATGAAGACTAAACTACATCCTGAGTTTCTGTAGATCTCTGTGCTCATTTAAAGGTTTGTCTTTGCAGAGCAAGGAGCTCCATTGTCAGATTTTTCTATTTTAACTGAGAAGTTGAAACTTTTGGAGCACACTGACTCCTAAGTGTTGCAGTTTGAGCGTTTACAGTTGCAGAAGTCATTGTCAGGCTCTTCCCTGTTCAGCGGATTGCTTATTGTCACTCACACGTCCAAGCATCGCCTCCTCTACGGGGTTCTTGACTCGTCCAGAGAGCGGCCCTCTTAATAAAGCCCAAATGCAATCTCCCTCTAACCCCAATGAGATGGCGCGGTTCCTCGGCTCTCCCATAATGCACTATTCATGCTTTTTATTAATCTCTTTTTCCTCCAGCCATTTTTCAAATCACTCCTTTTGTTTACTCATGAATATTTTTCTGCCCTGTTGAGAGAGAGAAAGAGAGAGAGAGCAGGGTGGAAAGAGGGAGAGACCATCAGCACGGCAAAAGCAACGGCCTGGTGGCGCTTCATCCGTTGGTAATTTGTGGCGGGGAAGCCTTGTATTTCATCACGGGATAATCTAACCTTAGAGGTGTTTTACAGACTGCCTCCAAGCCCAAAATAGGTCACTTAAGCGGGCTTAGCAGGCGAGGCCAGGCTGATACAGGGGCCCTGCACCCCAGGGACACCTAGGCACGGTAATTGGTGGTTATGGCCTGCGGTTTTTATGGGCGATGAACAAAGTTGGCTACCTATTGTCACATTTAGAACAATGGCCTGCATGCAGGACAGAAGCAGCTCATTAACAAGCTTCTAATTACACACAGACAGAGTGGGGTCCTGTTCCTTATTTCTCAGTCCAGTGTTGTTCCATTTTTGGAGACTTTCAGCGTTCGCACTCTGTTTTTGTTCCAAAGGGTAGTGATAGTAATAGCCCGTCTACAAAAGGTACCAAGCATTAGACTAATCTGTCACCCATTTCCATTTTTGCTCATATTTTTCAGATCCGACGCCAGAGAGAAAGAGTGAGGTTGTGTGTGCAGGGGAGTGAGGAGGAGGAGGGAGGAGGGGGGAGAAAAGGCGTAATGAAAAGGGCCTAAATGACAGTGGGTTGACAGTGGGATTGGCTGGTAAATGACTGCGGAGTGGCTCGCCTGCGGAGAGGGGATGGAGGAGGCTCCCAGTAGGCCTGATTAATTCCACTCTCGGCGGCTGCCAGGGGAGAGCCGGGGTTAGCGGCTTGCTCGAAGAGGAGCCTATTACCAGTCCGCCGCTGAAACTGATATAATCAGCTACACAGCGACCCGGCCTTCCCTGAGACAAACTTTTCCAGGGCTCGGTCCCCATTCGTTCCACACTGGGACTTAAATACGGCAGCGGGGAGGGGGGTTGAGGTGAAGGAGGGCGTTCGGTTTGGATGAGGGGTACAAAGGATTTTCTTTTTTGAGAGATGGTTAGGGGAGCTTTGTAAGAAATCCTCTCTGCTGTTCTGACTCGCTCACTCTGACTGTACCTCTGTATCTCTTTCTCCCTATCTCGCTCCCTCCCGCCTCCCTCTCCGGCTGATTTCCTGCCGCTTTGATAGCGACAGACCCTCCCGTGTGGCAGCAGCTTTAAGTCTGGTCAGATATGAATATGTCACAGCTCTTAATCCCAGACGCTTCTCTGGCTGCTTCACAAACTGAAGCAGCGGTTTTATCTGATGTGGGCCTCACGATAGAAAGCATCCCCTCCACCATGTGGCTCTGCTGAACCTTTGCTCCCTCTGTTTTTGTTGGATTGACCCAGAATTTAAACGGGGAACAGGATAGAATAACATTATCCCACTGACATATGTTCATCTATGTTCCAGGTATGTCTCATGCTGCAGCTGGAGGGACATCTATCCTCATTACATGCCCAGGGAGGATTACAGGATTACCAGCAGCTCCAAAGGTGTGTTTGCATTTTCTGACTCTGTTCTGTCGATACACACTATCCAAGACTTTCAGCCCCCCCCCCCCGCTGCTCCATCATACATACACACATGTGGAAAGGGACAAGAAGAGAGGGGGGTCTGCAGAGAGGGTAAGAAAGAGAGAACCAGGGTGAGGAGTTGCAAAACGGTTAGGCTGTACGCTCCACCTCCCCTGATGTAGTTCAGACTTCAGGAGTGAAGACTCTGTTGTTGTGAGTTCACGCTGACCTTGCTGACACTTCAGATTCTCAGATTGGTGCACAATAAGCAGATAACACTCACAAACACATCCTCAGATCACACAGGTGTGTTGAGTTCTTTGCGATCGATGTATAATCTCCCAAACTTCCGCGGGGAAGCTCGTGAGCCTTGTCTCTAATTCAGGCGATGTTTCATGGGGAGAGGTGTCCCCGCTTGGTGTTTCCAATGTTGCATTTTTAAATCTTTGGGCAGAAGGAACATGATTCCATTCACAGCCGCCGCACAAAAAACACCAAATCCTTCAAACCTGCACAAATAAAAGCAGCATGATTCGCTGGCCAGACACTGCTAGAGGCTGTGGAAGTGAGAAAACATGTTTTTGTTTTATTTTGGGTGAACCAACCTTTTAAATATGTGTCTCTTGGCGGTGGATGTGCTCCTGCAGCCACTCGCATACACCCACCCACACACACACACACACACACACACACACACACACACATGCAGCCCATTTTCATTTGTGTCCATTACACAGTCCCATTCATGTCCCAGATAGAGCAGACCCTCAGCCTGAAAAATGTCAGCCTCCCCTCCATACATCCCTGCCTCCCTCCACGCTGATAAAGGTCGTGAATAATACATATTAAGCACTGTACTGAAGGCCGTAACCGAACTGTTAAAATATTGATCTTTACCAATCATAATAAAGAGAAATTACTGAGAGCGATCCATCACCATGAGCTCCACTGTCTGCTCCCACTCCCAGCTTAACTTGCTCAATTTCCCCCCTCAGTGTAGCGCCGCATTATAACTCAATAATAATAAAGATGATATCAGCTGCGCAATTGCAGCTGTGTGCTCTGCAAAGGTAGTGTGTTGTCATGCAAATTAAGCGACAACAAATCCATAACACGTCTAAATATATTTGGAGGATTACGTCCCGTTCATGTGTGGAAGAGAAATAAATACTTTCAATATTTGCCGGCGCCGCTCGCTCGTCTCTGCTCTCCAGATTCATAATGGTGCATGACATTTGGGGTTTGACGTGTGTGTGTGTGTTGAGGTTGTGTGTGTTTGTGCACGAACAGGAGGAGTGTGTGGATGGAATGAATGTATGTGTGTTATTCTTCAAACTGCATCATGAGTTGTGTTTCATTGTGTGTGTAGAGGGTTTTTCTGATTGTCTACATGTGTGTGAGTCTCAATGTAAGCTGTGTGTGTTTGTGTGATTCCATGTTTGTGTTTTTTAGCATGCATGTGGTGAGTGACTTCAAACTGGGCATTAGATTTTGCATCCTTGAAATCATGACTTGTGCTCCTGCATGTGTGTGTGTGTGTGTGTTTACTGTTAATGTGTGTTTGTAGGGAGACAATGTGCTGAAGTGTGTCAAATTAGTGTTGTGCATGCAGACAAAGGAGCATGTGTGTGTGTGTGTGGTTGCTTTATTGAGGGTGCATGAAGGACGATTTTTGATTGTGTGCATATTTGGGCAGTTTCAGGTGCATTTTGTGCACAATCCAAACCACTGCACTTGTTTTTGTGTCCTGAGCATGCACATGTGTGTACTCCAGTGTGTGTGCTGCAGTGTGTGAGTGCTCATGTGTGTTCCTAGTGTGTGTAGATGTGTGAGAGGATATTTTTCTAAGGTGAAAAAGCAGCATAAAGAGGTTCGGATCGACTTTAAAGCAGCTCAGATCAGATCAGCCGCTCCACCTCCACCCTGACATTTCCCACGACCACCTTAAATAGCACCTAAAGGTGATCACACGCGGCCGCCTGCCCAACTAAGCGAGACGCTCCAGCACTTAATGAGTTTTTAAATATTAAAAGCAGCACACGTCGTCGTCACTATTGTGAGCTCTTAATTTACCAAGCAATTAGGCGCGGGCCCTCATTTATCAGCGTGTGTTCATTTGCTGAAAACCTCGTCACTTTTTATTAATCGATGCCATAGAAACGGCGAGGGTGAAATTAATGTGTGCCCAGCCGAGGTCACGCCAGCCGAGGTGCTAGCTAGCTGCGGCTCGGCGAGACGGGAGATAAATAGGAAGCGTGCTTCGCCAGTTACTCTGGAGACGTGTCAAGGCAGTGGCGGAGTTCGGCACTCAGGGAGCAGCCTCTGCGGCGGGGGAGAGGAGAGAGACATCTGTTTTCTCTGCTTCTTCTTTTTTTAATGCAGGACGAAAATCATGGAAACACCTTTTAAAGGAAAAACAATTACAGGTTTAACCTCCCTTTAAGGAGCTTTACCTGCTCCTCACTACCTCCTCTATCACACGGCAAGGATCCTTCTTAATATGCACGCAGAAACAGAACTACACTGCTGCTGCTGCTTCCTCTATACACTGCTATTATCTTCATGGAGAGACCTGCTCCTTTCTATGTAACGTACTGCTCCATGAAAGCTGCTCCTTATGCAATTACTGCTGAGTGCACAAAAGAGATTCTGGTAGTCTCTTACAGAAACATATATTCACTGGTGTACAGCTAAAACTCATGCAGAAGAAAAACAGATCAAACTTTTAAAGTCTTGTGTTTTCATCCTTAAAGTTAAAGTTAGTCTTTAATGTGTCTGATGCACATCTGATCATCTTGAGTCTTGAAGTCTTGAAAGTACCGCCAAACAGATCCATCCTCATGAGACCGAGCAGGTTTGTGGATATATTTGGATTCCTCTAATCCTCACCATCTCCACTATCACCCCTCCTCCCTCCCTCCATCCCAGCATGCCCCTGATCCACGACCCCCAGGGGTGTTGGCGGCAGACTTGTGGTGGGATGGTGCCAGGTTGGTGCACCTCCAGCCTCGGCCCCGGCTCGTCCAGGCCCGGGCCCGGCACTGCGCTAATACGCTCCCATTCCTCATCCAGACAGTCGGTAAAGCACTGGGGCAAAATATTCTGTCTCCCTGAGCAGCTCCTAATAAATTGTCCTTTCATCGATGCGCAAGACAAATTTTACCTCTCCTCACCCCCTCCTCCTCCTCTTCTATCTCGATACACTCTTTCTCACTTTCACTACATGCTCCCTCTCTCCCAGTTCCTCTGCTCCCTGTGGTTTTTAGAGAAACTGGCACACTCACTCTACCTCTCAATAAACTCGAGGGATGCCAGGGGCGCTGCTCAGTCGGCCTTCTGCAAAAGAGGTGATGGAAAGGAGGAGAAACAGAGGAGGCAGCTCAGGGATGGAGGGAGGATTTACAAGATAGAGGCAAGAGAAATCAAGAGAGAGGGATGTTATTGTGCACAAATCTCTGCTCCTCTCTTCCCCGTCTCTCTCCGCCCCGCGCTGCCACAACACGCTACTGCTTCCGCTTTGTAATTGCGCAATTAGTGCCACAGCCTGGTTTTCATATATCACAAATGGCTAGCTGCTGCTATTAAAGCAGCCCCAGCGCCGGGCTAGGGGGGCACGGCTAGCCGAGGTGCATTAAGGGCAGCGTTTTGTAAAATGTGAGCCAATTTATCATGATCTGTTTTTCGCTCCCACCCACTGCTAAAACGCCCCTACTCCCTTGTCTTTGAGCCTGACCTTGTGCTTAGCTTGTGTGTGTGTGTGTGAGTGTGTGTCAGCGTGCGGAGGTTCAATTTGCTCATTGTTACTTGCTTGCATAATTTCAGGCGGCTGGCTCGGCACAGAGCCTCACACATGCCCGCAGTTGTACACACAAACACGCCTTGATGTGCACACTGCAAAGACACACACACACACACACACACACACACACACACACCTCCGCAAAAAAAACACGCTGGCCACTGATTGCTTGCGCCGCCACTTTGCCTTCCTGTGTCTCTCATTCCACCACTCTCTTCTCTTTTCCTCTCCAAGCAAAATCCACTCATTTATATGCCGAGGCTAAACGGTATTCATTTGTAAGATGGCAAGCAGTATAACACTGGTAATTCCTCCTCACCAATTTCCAGCGCACTTTCCCCTTTAGCTGTCATAAGCAGTGCATTAAGTGAGTGAGGCAAATCCGCTCCCTATTCTGCGCCATCTCTCTCCCTCTCTCTCTTTTTCCTCCCTGCCTGCCGTTCTCCATCACCCACTCGTCACCCTCCCTTCTCCACGGTCGCATGTTGCCGCTGTGAAGATTTACAACGCACGCCTATTCACTCAACCATCCCCTCTCTCTCTCCTTCATTTCCTCTCTCTCTCCCTCTTCTTCCTTTCATTTTGCCGGGTGCTGGAAGCCGAAGATGACACCCCGAGCTCATCAGAACCCTGCTGGCTTTTCACCCCCGAGAGCCGCCCTGAGCACCAGGCGCAGCACGCTGCACTGCAGATACCTGCCCACCCCCACAACCCCCCTCCCCTGCTGAGTAGCCCCAGAGAGAGGCTGAGCCAAGGGGGGATGAGGCTCGGGGTGGGGCTGGAGGAGGCTGGATGAAGGGATTTAAAGGTGGGGTTACAGCTGGGGAAGGGAGCAGAACAAGGAAAGAGATGAAGGAGGGGAGGGGGTTTGTGGATGGAGGAAGGAGTGACTCAAGGCTGGAGGAGTTGGGGTTGTGTTGAGGTTGAAGCTTGGGGGTTGGGCTGGAGAAGGCTGGAACAGAAATGTAAAGGAATGTGATAGAGAGAGGTGAGGGAGGACTGGAAATGTGGAGAAAAGAGAGAGAGGGTGACATTAAGTCAAGTCCTGGATTAGATTTGGACCCAATCCATTACAGTGTGAGTCTCAGATTTCAGGGTGACCACGGTGTCCCAAGGGAAACCATCCAATCCATCCTACTGGGACCAGCAGCTGAACCAAAAGGCCCGCCAACCTGTAACCTTGAACTATGTTTAAGATCCTTATCCTTATTACTTAGTAAGACTACAAGTAAGACCGGATTGGTCCCTCTGTGTCCATAAACAATTGTTTGATTGTGTCCAAATGTTGGGACCAAGATTGAAGTCAGGGATGAAGGATGCTCCCCTCTTCTATCCTTAACCTCGTCCCTTGCACTCGTCCTGAAGTCCCTCGTTCCCTGCATGGGGATGATAGTGAAACTCGCTCACACTTACCTCATTCACCAGCTCTAATCCCCGCAGGAAGCAGCTCCCAGTCACTCCGCCAGTGGAATAAACAAATGCTGTGTTTTCCCTGTGTTGACAGCTGCTCCATCTTGTCATCTGAACCCACCAAACCATTTTAACGTCTCTGTTATTGTCGGTGCAGGAGCACAATTGTAGTGTTGCTGACAGCATAATTATCAGGTAGTTAAGTGTTATTTGCAGATAACAGGTTTTAAAGTTGTCAAATGAGAGTCTTTGCACCATGCTTTTATGAGTTTCTCACTATATATAGAAAAGACAAGCACAAACAAGTATTTGAAGATCATTCGGGGTTGATCCAGCGCAAAAAACGCTGCAAAAACAGGCTTAAACATGTGCTGACCATTACTCAGCCACTGCGCTACCATTTCTCCCACCTTGGCGTTAATGTGTTTGCCGCTACTTGTCAAACACCCACTTGTTTTGAATGTACCACAAGAGTCTTGGCACCGTTGCCTCGTAGCGCCGGCAATACGGACAAGAGAGCAATCATTGTTTTGTTGTTTAGAGTGCCGCACGAGTTGCTAACTTTTTGGAGGACTTGGCAGGGGTCTCCTTTTTCCCCATCACCCCCCATTTTGATAAGTGGCCAACTACCAGCTCAGAACGAGGTCAACACAGGCCAATGGACTCAACCATTCCCCCCTCATGTAGGGGTGCAAATTAAGCAAATATAACAGCTGCAGCTGAATCCCGTAAATACAGTCAAAATAGTGATTTACAACCTCGAACATCTCGTATACCTTCTGAGGAGAGCGAGGAACACACCTCAGGAAGTGACACGGCAGATAATTGAAATTTATTCCCAATTATGCCCCACAGCAAACAACCCTCCCCTGATGTTTTATCCCCCTCCAGTTCTTCAGTGGATGAGCGCTGATCGCCGCTCTGCCTTCCTACGGGAGGACTCATGCCTCGGCACTGAGGTGTAATAGCTGAGAGAGTTAATGTAGCTTAAACAGGCAAACTAATTGTCCCTGTCTCTGTCATATTTGTCTAGTCCAACACTCCTAAATACCACAGCGATTAATTACCTCGCAGCCAGGTATGGAGAGACAGATTCTGCTCTCCTCCTCAGCTTGGAGTGTGTGTTTGGTGTGTGTGTGTGTACACTAGGCATTTGTGTGCATGTCATGGTAAGTGTAGTCAGGGGAGTGTTAATACGCTGACTTGATTTATGTCCTGAGGAATATTGTAGACCACCAAGAGGTGACTCTTTACCGTACCATGCGTCACTTTGTTAACAAGAAGAAGTCATGATGTGTGTCTGTTTGATGACATTACCCTCACTTTGCGTGTTGTCATGGTCCTGAGAGTCCACCTAGGGACAAATAGGAGGGATCCTGGGAGACTGAGTTCAGTCCCAACTCAAGTGTTCCTCTGTTAAACTTTTTCCTGTTTCTGGCTGAAAGAAAGCGGATAGTTTGAAGATGGATGATGATTGATGGGCTGTTTTTTCTTCCCCTTACTCTGCTGTCAATGCCGCGTCTTTGCTTGGTGTCAGAATTAATGGAAATGAATAATATCACATCTGCACAGCTGACTGTGGAGGATCTCTCTCAGCGATTATATGGGAGCCGGTTTGTTTAGCGAGCACTCTGTCCGTGTGTTTGTGCACACAGGTGTGCGGCGGTCGTGCCTACGTGCTGGTCGGGGCTTGTTTGCCAAGATCAGAGGCAGCCGCCCCGGGTGTGTGAAGTGTTCCCATCATGCATCGCTCCATGCATGGGCAGCCCACGCCCACTCATCATCCCCACATTAGCGCTCATCTCTCTCCCGCTATCTCTCTCCTGCACACACACACACACTCTCTCTTTTCTTCTTTCTCATTCTGTCTGTGTTTCTCTCTCGCTCTCTGTGATCTCTCTGTTTATGTTTGACCTTTTTGCCGCGCTGCACCGGCTAATGATGGTACAGGGATAGCAGGTGTGCTGCATTAGCCGACTTCTGCCGTGGCGGAACAAATTAGATGTCCACCAACACCGAAGGCCAACCTTTCACCGCCGATGCTCCCGTTAGATGCAGACACACCCACAGATGCCCACACAACACGGGCAGATATGCAAACATGCAGTACTGTACTGGCTTTGCACACACATACACGCTCTCTCCAGGCTGTCAGATGTGTGCAATTTGAGCAAAATGACACAACCCTGCTACATAATCTTCTCACCTGGAAAAATGGGAAAAGGAGGACAGGGGAGAGCGTGCAGGCGAGGTATATAATCATGCTTTGTTTGAACAGCTAGCCCCGCTTTACAAATACTATACTCTGCTGATTTTGCATAACTAGACGACTGTGTTGCCTCCACTTTTTTTCCCCCCGTCTCCCGCAGGGTTGTGCTGTGTGCTGAATTTGAAGAGATTGAAAGACTAAAAGATAGATACACACAGGGAGAGATTACAGCCTCTCACATAAACACACACACACACACACACACACATGCATCCCTTCCCTACATTATAATATGCAGAACGCCGCCTCGTCTCCCACTGCTGTACAACTAGCCGCTCCACTCTTGACTTTGCAGAGTCAAATCCAAGCAGGCATCCCTCGGTAAAAATCAAAGGGGGAATATCAGCTTGATTTGGACCCCTGCTGCTGCCGTAGGTTTGCATGAATGCAGATAGGAGCGAGTGTGTGGAGCTGGTGGTTGGAGGACGGCAGGTGAAGAGAAGAGGATGGAGGTGGTGTGTTGTGTTGGTTTGGATGAAATCTTTGAACACAGAAAGGAAAGATAAGCCTTCAGCCGGGTTGATAAACCTCACTGCTGAAATATTACAGCTTCATAAGAATATGATCACTGACTCCAATCAGCATCTTTAGTCTCCTCCCAGTAGAGGAGCAGTGAAACGTCTGTTTTGTATTCCCACATATAAGGGCGCTTAAGAAAAGACACATTTGACTTTTTAATACACAGAACATGACACATCCTCTCCACAGGGGGCGCCAAAATCCACACAGACATGAAGTTCGCCCCGTGCACGCACCATTACTGGACTGGCTGTGTTTTGCAGACTGCACAGGGACTGTAACATTCATGGAACTTAAATCTGATCAACAGTTAGATTATAATATGTAGTGTGCATAACAGACACATCCGTCTTTGTCATGCAGTGTGGTTCTGAGCAACACATCCTCAGAACTTTGCATTTGACTGCATTTTGTCAGCGTGCATGATAACAAACCAGCTGAGCGTACATCCCTGTTAAACATCCCCGTTAAACATCCTCGGATCAGGCTGAAGGATTGATATGCAAAGAGGTGATTAAGCCTGTTTACATCCATTTGTCTTAGCTAACTATTATAGTGGGAATCAGGCTTGTGTGCTAATCTTAACTATGATTCACCAGATTTATAAAACAAACATTGTGTTGCATGGATTCCTAAATCTCCTGGACGTGTGAGCATGTAACGTGTCAGAGTTTAAAGGTTGAAGGTCCCCTGAAGGAGTTTGTCCATCTTTAGTTTTTGAGGATTCAGAGACTGCATGTTTACAGATTACTAATAATGACCGAAAGAAGGCCGCCGCCGCCGCCGCTCTAAGAATTGTACAATCAAGCGAGATGTTAACATCAATTGTAGCCTTCACACACACGCTGCCCTGAGAGATGTGTAAAAAAGAGGGACAAGGAAAATTAAACACACACTTGATGGGAGGGAAATTGCCCCCGTTTGCCGTGTCGCAACCGTTTCACCTCGACAAATGAGCACCTTCAGCCGAGGGAAAAAAAGAGACCTTTAGATAAAACTGGAAATCTTTTTCCTTATTTCCTTCTCTGTCAGCCTCAGCCGGAGTGCTATTCTGTTGTCTGTCATCGGGCGTGCTCTATTACTGTCATTACGGCAATCGGCCCTGGTGGTTAATGTGTTTGTCTATGTACACAAGTCAGAGGCTGCATTCGCTTTGAATGACACCCAATCTACATGAAGCAGGATTGCCTTTTTGGTTCGGAGGGAAATGGGAACCTGCCTTCTTCCTCTTAATCAGACATCTTTGATTGATCCGCCCCTCCGCGGCTTCACACGCGTTCGCACTTTGGCTGACTGACACGCGACGAAACAACTCTCCGACCTCGCCCTCCTCCAGTAACAGCTATAGAGATGTGTTCGGGCGTCACGGCGGCTGAAAGCTTGACAGGCCGACTTTTGGCCTTAATGGGCAAACAGACATCCCGAGCTGACGCGTCCGCAGCTCTGAGAGGAAGGGACTTAGAGATGAAACAGCAGAGATGAGGTGTGAGGGGACTCTCTTCTTCTACTTTTTGGTGGTTGAAGAACAGAGAGGGGATACACCTCCAGAGCGGGGGTGTGTCCAGACTTTATTGGCAGGAGTGGCCTCAGCTAAGTAAAATCTCTTAATGTTGGAAAGTAACATGCAACTAAGTCTGTGATGTTTCAATGCGACAAAAGAACAAGATGCATCGATCCAAGCCTCCCAGTTGATTTCTGGTGAGCAGACTGCCCACTCTGTGAGAGCTGTACTTTGTTTTTGAGGGAATCCAGTCCCCCAGGACTCCAGGGTTTTCCAGGCAGACAAGTGGGCTTTCCACAGATTTGTGTGTGTGCAAGTTTGTGTGTGTTTGGGATATTTTTCATCCTCGCCGGCCTCAGGAAGCAGCGGTCTGGCCGGGGATCAGCAGTGCGCCTGAGGAGACACCTCTATGGGAGCAGTGTTTGGCCACTGGAACAAGCCTCACACACACACACACACACGCACTTTGCTTTAGCAACCACTTCACGTCTGTACACATTCAAACACACACGTAAATACACTGATGGATATAAGCACACACAGATTTACCTCCTGACCACCATCCAAACATACATACACACATGCAGTCAACCACAAACCATATATCATGTTACATGGGCTCAAATCTAGTCTGAATCCCTCCAGAGGACAGAAACATATCTGATCTGGCCTCTGTGCTGGGAGGACCGAGCCGGAAGAAGATATTCCACATGTAACATACCTAAACAAACACCTAATTGCTGCTAAAATAAACATTTTTCAAGTCTCATTTCCCAGCAGCGAGAGTGTATAAGCTGCCTGAGTCTGAATCTGTGCTTCTTAAAGCTCCTACAGCTTAACTCCAGCCCACTTTAAACATTATTATAATTAATAATGATTCTGGACAACCGCCAATCACCATCTGCTTCACTCCAGAGTGAAAAACATCTTTGCTTTATCAGCCAACAGATGCTCCAGCAAATCAAATGAATCCTTACTTTGGCAAGAGCCATAGTCGCAAAGTGAAAACACAAAGAATCCACCAACATATAGGTGAAATCTTAAGAGGGCAGAATGCACTCAGGCTTTAAGAACAGCCAACAAGACTGAAGTTAAAAAGAGCTAATTCTGACTGCTAGAGAGTTAAACATCTTTGTTTCTGACTCTTTCAACTGACAGAGATGTTTGTTTATCCGCCAGTGTTCATGTCAGGGTGTGAGGAGCCTTTTTAAAGCAGCAAACTGAACATCACAGTGCACCAAAACTCCTCTCCAACATCCGCAGGTCATCACCAAGTTCAGAAAATCCACTTTGCAAGAAAACCAGAAGAACACAGTCGATGTAAGAAGTTAAAATGAAGGAAGTTTATGATTTCAAACCGAAGATTTACCAAAAACATAACCCGTCTTGTGTTGGACTGATGGAAAATACCAAATATTCACCACTCTAAGAGTCTCTGATAGGAGGGTTTTGTTCTTTCATTTCAAAGACTTCAACATGTGGGATTTTGGCCAGAAAAACAAGACCAAACTGAGTCAGACTAGCTGCTAGAAAAAGCTACATTTGGATTATTGTGGAGAAAACTTGTTATTCTGTCCTCTTCATCGTCTTGTTAACCTTTGACTCTCAGCCCAGAGGTTAACTTTAATGCAGTCAACATAGTCTGCACCTACAAAACACAGTCCCATCATCATTAATGCAAAGCTGCCCTCTGCAAACTCTGAGCATTAATAGTGAAAGCATGAAAATATCACCAGTGAACTGACAGATGTCAATAGGATCCTTGCCACACGGGGCTAAAGTGGTTCAGTTTGAAAATTAAAGTACTGTTTGATTGCTTTCCTCCCACCTCCACTGCTCCACAGGCGAAACACTCGTACACACACACACACGCGGTCTAATATTGATATCACACAATTGGTATTAATGAAAACATATGGAATGCAGCTGCAGCGGCACATTCATCCGCCGCAGAAGCACAGGAGAGGGGCGAAATGAGCCAAAGCCGAGCGAGCGAGCGAGCGCTTTGAAATTAAATGCTATGATTTGTTTGCGGTGCGATGCATTACTACCTGATTGTGTGTTTGCTCATGTGTGCTGCAGACGCGGCTAATGAGGCATTACTGGAGAGGGGAAACCCAATCGATCGCACGCTGTCGCCGGACAATGCTGATCAATTGTACTGTATTGACTGCATTTCCCCCTCATTAGCTTCTATGAGGTGTGTGTGTGTATGTGTGTGTGTTTGAAGCAGGGGTGTGTGTTTTGGGTAAACACACTCAGGTGGCGGGGAAGGCCTGTGCCATGTCTCTGCTGTGCTTTGTAGGCTGGTAGCAGGCATGGGGGCACTGATTACTCTTATTAACACGGAGGGTGTCAGGCACCGGTCCAAATGGCACCGCAGCAACTGTTAGCTTACACACACATTCGTACAAACACACACACTCTCGCAGAGCCCGATCGAGTGCAGAGCCTGAGCCAAGAGTCCCAGCTGAACCCTGCCGCTAGGCCCCGATGTGTTGCCACCGGCTCAGGAGGAGATCTTTGTAGCGAGCTGTCGGAGTTTTAACGACTAATATGTTGCTTGGTTGCTGTCTGAAGCTGTTCTCTCCGACGCTCGTCCAAGAAAAGCAGACAAAACACCTGTTTCTGAAAATCAAGCTGGGACTTTATCAGCCTGAGGAGCATTAAAGCCTTTGTTTCTCACTTTATCCATATCAAGGTGAAGTCCACCTTTATCCCCTCACCTCTCTCTTCCATCCTCTTCCATCCCCTCTGTCAGCTGACCACCGTTAAACCCACCCAAGGAGCCATTTAGAGGCTTTTTGGTCCACCGCCAAGTTCCACAAAGTGCTTTCAACTCAATGTAGCGTCAGCCTGGCAGATAGCGAGCCAGAGTTCATGCATTCATTCTGTTCATTGTGTTGATTTCTTTATTATTTCCTGTTATCCGGAGGGTTGAGGAGTGCATCGCTTCGTCCTTCCTGATCTTTCCTCGAACTTTCGCTGTATAATTTAAAGAGCTTCTGACTTTGCTTTGTTTTATCAGGGTTTGGGAGGTGATAGTGTTACACGCTCTCATTTTGTTGTCAGTCTTCCAGCCTGGCAACATGCCCCCCCTCCTTCCTCCCCCCTTCCTCCCCCTGTAACCATTTGTTCTCTCTGAAGGAGATTTTGATTAACTTTTGTCCACAACTTCTTCCTCCAGAACTTGTTGTAGTCTTTGTTCTCTTATGAAATAAAATGCATCCTTGGTAATGCTTCTTATCAACTTTGATGTGTTCCTTTTTGGATGAGCATGATCAGATGAAATAACAGTGTGTTTAAAATATAGCTGCGATAGAAGTTCTAATCAAATCTTCGATTTCATTGCAGGTTATCAATGCAATGCTGTGTTTGCACGATGCAGGCAGGATGGAGAGACCACCAAACCTACTGTCATGCAAGTCACTCCAAGGTAACAAACCCAGTTGCTCACAACAGACATTAATGTGGCTTAATTTTGTATGTATTCCTTGAAACATGACTTCTAGAGAGCTGTACGCATCCCCAAGATACTTGCAAGCCAAGCATTACCTCAAAGAAAGCCTAAATGATAGCTGTAAGACAGTTAGGAGGTCAGTGTCAGAAGTCTTGGACTCTTGCTGACAGATTAATCATGAAACAGCTCAACACTTTTGTTGTAACTGTGAAATCTTGATCCACTTTGAGAGTGGATTTTAATCTGAATTTCATATTAGTGTCTGCAGTTTGACTGCAGGGTGAAACGAGGTTAATAAACCTTCCCTGAACTCACTGACTGCAGCTGGATGGACTGAGAGACTCGACTCCCCGACTCTCCCTCACTATAAAGATATTAATTCTCAATTACTATAACAAAACCTGCTGGTTCTACAAGTTCTCTGATAATCATTGTTTTTGAAAAAGCACTCTGGGAAATGTAGGGAAACACTCACTACACTTCATCACAAAGTGAAGCAGCAGAAAACTGATTGTTCTCAGCTCTAAGAGAGGAACACGCCGACATGAGACGCTCCGAGCAGGAAACATGCTTCTTAAATCTTAAATCAAGCGTGCGTTACTCAGCAAACCTTCCTCGGGTGAGTGAAATAGTGGAGGAAAAAGAATGTATACGATGTTGGTCCCTGCCTCCTCCATGTTGGTTCCACAGAGTGTATCAGGAGAGCCCAGCTCCCCAACTGTAAGATGATTGGCTTCCACAGAACTTATTAAACATAATTGCAAACTAATTAGTACAGCGATGGCTTGGCACCTCCGTCTAGTGCCAGACACTCGATGTGGGTTTACAACATGCATTTAAATTTTACACTAATTACCAATCCCTGATTAATTCATGGCTGGGGTGTGCTTTATAATAGTTATTAATAGGGCTGTATAGATTAGATTAAGAATTAATTTCCAAATAAAAACCTGGCATTACATGCATGGGGAAAGCCATGTGTTGCAAGGCGACCTGAGCACGCTGATGTATGTGTTGTGTCACAATGCATTGGCAAAACACTTTGATTTAACAATCAGGGGTTGCTTTTGTAGGGCGGCGCTTTGTATGGAATCATTTGATCTGATGAGGGGTCGCTTCAAACTGCTCGTCTATTGGGCGTTTGTGTTGGGAACAGGATTGAAACCAGCAGAACTTTGAATTTAATGCAAAAGAAATATTTGATATGAAGTCTTCACAAGGCTCTCTTAGCCTGCTCTTATTCCCAAGGTGTGAAATATTCACCCAATGTCCTGATGCCCTGAAACAATCCACCAGGAACCAACACTTTGCAATGATTCGCATTGTATTGTTAAAACCTCTCTCTCCTAAACCGAGCCGATCGTCAGATGGTAACCCCATGGACTAGAGACAAACAGATGCTGCCCCGCTCCTCTCTGTTGGCACCGCATCGGCCCGACATGACAAACAAAAGGTTACGCCAAAGGGCCGTAAAATATCGTAATTTGAAGACCCGGTTGAGAGCGTATTGGACCTGCGAGGTTCTCCTTCCTTCTCTTCAGGGATTAATCCTGGCCCTCACTTCTTGTCCTTTCCGCCAACAGCTAATGGTCACAGCATGGACCTCACAATGCTTCCCTAATTTCCACTAATTGAACGGTCGTTAGCATCCTCAGGCCTTGGCACTAAAGCCTGTGTGTGTGCGGGGTATATGGATATGCATCTCGCTTCACGTCTGCCTCGACATGCTCGTGTATCTGAGTGTATTTGCTCTGCATCAAATGGCCTGGCACCGTTTCCAGGGCGTGCAGGGCACCGGTGGCACGGGGAGATCATTAATTCGCCCTGCCTCTCTGCACGGCTTATTTTGATGTTTTTGTAATGAGCGCCTGCCAGGGAGGGTAAACAGCGAGAGTCGTCGCGGCCCCTTTGATGTCAAATGATGTGAGAGGCGATGAGGGTGGAAGAGACGTGGAGGAGCAGGTCTGAGGAAGGAGTGGATGCTGAGAGGGCCCGCGAGGAGCGGCGAAGATGAGGAGAAATCGCTCCTGGGTCGAGTGGCTGCTGGTGATTTCCTGTCACACACACACACACACACACACACACAGAGAGACACACAGGAAGGTGTGAAGAAACTAAGTTGGGTGTATGCGAGCTCGTCATGGCTCATGAGTATAAGTGTGTGTCTGTGTGAGCTCTGGCTTCACGCCTGTGCAAACTGAAGGAGCCTCAAGATATGTAAAATCTCACGGATTCCAAGTGAACTGGGATTACGTGTTGCTCTTAATTGTGAAATGCAGTCGTTGGTGGTTGAGGCTGTTAATCACATAATGTCATTCACTGAAGATCAGGTTTTCAGAGATTTATAGACTGAAGAAATGGAGTTTAGTCAGAGAGACACAGACGATGCAACCAAGAGAGTAAGACGACTTTTATCAGACGATTTAAATCAACAAGAGACGTCAGAGGTGGAGAAATTCATCCACCTTAAAGATCTGACCGATGCATGAACGATTCTTTCTTACCTTGGAGTTAGAAGCTTGAATATTTCTGGGTTAGTCTCCCTACAATATATATCAGGAGGTTTCAGAAATATAACCTCGACAGTAGGAAAAGTAATACTTACTGTAAAGCAGTGAAAAGCTGCTCAACATGAAGGACGTTTTTACCCTTCCACCTCGCTCACCGGGAATATTCCAGCTTGTCTAGACTTTGCACAGACCTTTTTTGGGGGGTAGCTTGCAGGTGCACTTTTACTTCATCACATGAGTTTATAATTCAATGCACAAAGTGGTAGAATATATTTAACAGGTAAAACTTGCGTCATGCTCTTTCTAACTCTTAGTAAACAGCTTCAGGACACAAGATAATGATTCCTCAGAGTGGGAGAGTGATCATCTTCTAATAGTAGATCTGTGTCGTAGCTCTCTGCCCCAGACTTCATCTGGAGTTTACTTTTAGGTCAGGAAAAATCAGTGGGCTAAGTGGGCTCTTGATGCATGTATCTCCTTTCAATCACTTGTCTCCCTCCAAACAACACTTCCCTCCTTTCTCCTCTTTTGATTCCTCTTTTTTGTTATCAATCTCTGCTGCTTCAACTCCGTCCACTTGTATCTTTTCCTTACTATCTCCCTTCCCTCTTCTCCTCCACCACCACCACCACCCGCCACAATTAGACCCCTCCTCCTCTGTTTACCGGCACGGCGTGCTGAGGCCCCAGCCGAGGGTGACATCTTGACAGTTTCCTGTTATACGGCAAACAAAAGGGCCTTTTTGAATGATGAGCTGTTATTATGCAAATGGCCTCTGACTGATACTGTCTCAGCGCGGCAGAGTCCCGGAGTCCAGTAGACGGCGGCGGAGGAGTCTGCTGCCGTGATAGTGATCATTTTCATGATTGCGGGGACCTCAGAGAGGGGAGACGAGGGAGGGGTGACCCGGGGGTTACGCCGGATGAGTAGCTCTGTTTACTGCACAGTGACTGACCCCAATACTGAAAGTATAGCTTAGTGCCCATCCATCGTTATAATGGAGTGACTTTGAGCAGTGTGTTCGAGACACACTCAGGCTCAAGGTGAGGAAGTTACTGGTTGTTTGTTTCATCAGAATATCGTGCTGAAAGGAGAATACCCGACTTTTTATTAGCAACAATATTCAAGAATGCTTATTTAAATAGCATTGTATCTAACATGGATCACAGTCTGCAGGTAAACAATGCTGAATTTGTTTCCTGAGTGTGGCTACCACTTGCAGAGCTAGCACCAGCAGCCTGTGGTCCTCCTCGCAGGTTAATGTTTGCTCTGGTAGCGTGGTTATATGTCTGTTTAACCAGACAGTCTACATGCAACTTTATCTCCATTTACTAGATCAACATACTGGCAAACCACCTCGTGCTATGAGCTGTCATCTGTCATCAGTTCTTGTTTACATCCAGGTAGTAGAGCGTTATAGCATTATGGCATTTTCCTAAGGATGGAGGACAGTTATCTAGGTGTAGCATATCTTTTAGCCTTATTAGTTATTTGTTGATACCTGAAAAACCCAGCTTGACAGTTCCAGATAAACCAGTCTGTCTGCTCTGCATTATTTAATCATCTCACTACCAGAATTGGCCCTCTTCCCAACTCAAAGATTGGCAACCTTGGCTACAAGTTTCGATTTTGGATTGCAGCAACATTTGCAGTTCAGCCGTTGTTCTGTGGAAAGTGTAACTTCTGTAAGTAGCTCAGCGTCTGTCTGTTTTGAGTCTAGAATGAGAAACAGATCCAGTAAGTCATAATAACACTGTTGCTGCCTTCCTGTGGGCTACAAACTGTTTTTAATTGATTTTCTGTAAATAAAACCTGGGCGGCCCTACAGCAGAGGCCCAGCGCGCACAGATCTGTGTGCATCAAAGTGCAACCCAGCCTTTTGTGTGTCTTCATCAGTGTGTGTGAGCTGGAGTTCTTGTGTGTACGCCTTTTTGAAAAGTGTGTGTGTGTGTGTAGGCCTGTGTGGTAGCAGTGACTCACTCTCCCTGACCTCCGCACTGCCCACACACACAAACACAGAGAGAAGCCCGGGCGCTAGCTTTGTGCTTTCTCATCAGCCGACCTTTGACCCCTGCCAGCAGCCTCTCCGACGCGGAGCTGAGCCGTATTAACCCGGACCTCTTCTGTTTCCAAGCACAATCATCCCGCCGCATAACAACCGTGGCCGCTTGAATCCGTCGCACTGCCGCTCCACGGCATCGCATCACGCGGGGTGGATGTGGAATAATACATGCACGCTCACACCGCGAATAGGCGCCACGCCGCTGTACGGTACACCTTCGCAGGGAGATCAGAGAAGAAGAGAGGGGGTGGTGATGAATATGAGGAGGGGGGGTGCGTGAGAAAGAGGTAGCGTTGCAGACGAGGTGTGTTCATATTCTTCACTTCATTGGGTCTCATTATTCCCCAGCATGGCTGTTGTGAGCATGTCCATGTATGATTCATCCACAAGCACATCAGCAGGGCTCAGGAAATTACCCTGCACGCTACACACACACACAGAGTGGACGAAATGTTAATAATATTTGCTCTCTCCAAGAAATAGACTGACCCGACGAGTCCAGCTGATGATTCTGTTGGATTTGTCTGCTAAATTCACCACTGACTGACCTTCTACTGTAAGCTTTTTTAACAGAATATAAACCCAGAAGACGGATCAAATAAAAACCTGACATCAGCAGCTACAGCTACGTGTCAGTAATGAGCAAATATTTAGGGTTTGTGGATTCAAAGGACATAAATATACTAACACAGGCTTTATTTTAACTCACTGCCAACATTTAGAGCTCTAATAAAAGCGTTAAAGTCGTCTAAGCAGAGACATGAAAACTATAACTAATGCTAATTCCTCCAAATGGGTAAATTAACTGGAATAAAGATGAGTTTGGTGTTGCATAGATATGTTTTGATTGGCTGACTGGAACTCTACAGCTATGGGATCTTGATTTCCTGTGCCATTTGATTTACGTTGTTGATTCATCTGGGAATTTCAATGCACATATTTTGCACATGGTGTTTGATTCCATCCATTTTCTCACCCTTGTCCAGGACCTGATCAGGATGGATGAAGGCTAAGCAAGGCAGTGCAGACGCCCCTCAACCAAGCACCTTGTTCTAGACCATCAAGCAGGATCATGAAGCAGTCCCAGTGTTCCTAATCTCACCAGGAAGTCCATCATTCTGCCATTGCACCTCCTTCCAGCTTTAGCAATGCCAACCCTCAAACCAGGTAAGACACTGCTTTCTGCAATTCCTTTGAGTGTATTAGTTGAAGGTATGTGCAGCCATACATGATGCACAATTGATCTACACACAGTTTCATCAAGCATCAGACTGCTTCTTATCTCAAACATGATAGAAACAAAGTGAAACATGTGGTTATAAAATGTTCTGATTCTAAAGAAGGACAATCCTACAAGCCCTGGCGCTAAAACACATGAAGGATGAATTCACAATCAAAACAAATAATTCTTCATGAGCACGCCTCCTCACTTATCAACACACAATCACAACACCCTCACCTGCCCACTGAACAACCACTGGACACACACACACACACACACACACACACACACACACACACACACACACATTCACACTCTCTTTCCCAGCCAGGCCAGTATTTATGAAGCTGCCCGCCTGCCTATCTCTTCCCCAGCTCGAGCGAATGATTTTCTTTGAGTGCTGTAACTATCATGTCACACCATGTTGTCATTATAGTGATTGCCGACGGCCCTGATAACCTCCCTGCGGTGATTTGTACCATTGAGGAGTAGTTTCATTTTTCTCTCTTTCTCTCCGTGCTCTCCTCCTCTCGTCTTGATTGCGGCGGCTCCCATCAGCAGCCTTCGCCCTGTTTGGAGTCGCCGTGAAAGAGATCTCTCCTCCGTGTGCAACATTTCATCTTGCATCCGAATGGAGACACAACTCCATCATCCTTCTCCGCTCCTTTATCCCTCTCCCCCCTTCTCTTTCCCCAACTCCCCCTTCTTCTTCCTCCTCTCACTAAACTCTACCCTGCACCTCACATTCCCTGCGTCTTCCCCTGGATCCCCTTTCATTTCACAGAAAGCATCAGCCATCTCTTGGCATGATACGGCTCACCATCAGCACTGTTTACCGCCCGCCTTTGATAGAGGAATCAGCTCTCCCCTCCCTTTTCTCTCCCTCTTTTTCTTTGTTTTCTCCCTCCTTTATTTCTGCCTCCCCCCCCTCCCTTTCTCACGTAAGTTGTCATTTGTTGCCCATTGTCTCGGTGGTATTTAGCAGCGGGGAGATTAGGCAGCTGTGAATGGACTGCAGCTGTCTGCGCTGGATTAGGGGAGTTTAATCAAAGTATTTTCTAATGCGCCTCGTAATGATGATCCATAGGGACGGAGGCTCTTTAACAGATAATGATAGCTAGGCTGGCTGCCGGAGATGACTCGCTTGGAAGCACCACAGTCGCCGTCTTATTGTTGCTTTATATAGGCCCGGCTTTGCTCTAAGAATGTGCAACACAGGGTCTCTTCGCCAAAGAAGTCGCCTTTCGGGGAAACAACCAGAGTTTGTTGGATGTGTCAGCCGCGACAAGTTTTGTATTTGGAATCAGATATCCCTTTTGATGCTCTGATGGAGAATCTCTCTGGGTGCGAGCGTGATAACAGAGGAATCAGGTGTTGATTGGCCCCTTCCAGTTACATCTCTGGTGTTAATGATATGCCTCCTTCTCTTGAGTCAACCAAACTATTGTTTGTGTGCTTGGCGTTCTCTTGGACTTGGCGTTGAGTTAGTGAGCCTCTCAAAGCTTCTACTTCCACAGGTAAACAAAGCGAGCATAATGTTTGAGGAGGAAACATTTTGTAGTTTGGCTACATTTCCAGAACAGTACAGATTTCTGTGTCCTAACATTTGACATCTCACTTCTTCTTGGTACGACTCCAAAAAACACAGAGTCAAAAGTTAAGTTTAAAGTAATAATTTAACATTAATGTAATCAAATCTCCATTTCAGGCTCATCTCAGAGGGCGGATCAGCAGTGGAGGGCAGATTGAGAGGAATAATTCTAAAAAAGAAAAGTAAATATTTGAATATAGCTGTCTGGCATCTTCACAGTGAGGAGATTCATTTGGATTAGATATTCAGAATTATGGCAGCGGTGTCAAACACTTGTTGAACTGAATCCCAGTCCAGCTCAACCAGCAGCTAAATCAGTGCCAAGGGTGAAGAGGAGAGATATCGCTTCTGAGCCAGCGAAGAAGACTTTGTGTATTTGGACGTCAATAATCTTTTTCATCTACTTTGTGATCTCTGAGAACATAACTGATGACTTTATGAGCTCTTGATCTTATGATTGTTCTGACAGAAGTACAGTGGAGGTTCTTCCAGAGCTTCACTCTGGTTTATCTTCATGCAGATAACTAATTATCAAAGCTTTAAGCTGCTGATAGAAATAGATATTACAGCTCTCAAAGGCCTGCAGACTCATACTGGCATGAAATACAACACTTTGTCTTCAGTATTGGAGCTCTTTATCTGAGTGAAATTGGTCGTCCTGCAGGTAAACACTCTGGAGTCTGGTTTAGAGTATGATTGCACACTTTGAAATTGATGTTTCATGATTTTTGCTTCAAGTTTGAGGGTTTGCTTTTCAACAAAGCACAACAAGGACTGGAGATCAGCTTCAAAATGTAGCATTTTATAGATATAGCTCCAAAAACGACACCATAAAATGCTACAAGTAAACCGCACAGTCTCCACTATCTCTGATGTCAGTCAAACACTTCTTAAATCCGACTCATTAAGTTCCTGAACTGGGTAAACTGGATGATTTGGCACCCCAGCAGAGCCAGCATATGGAGCTGATCACCTCACAGCCAGCTCACTTCATTTCCACCTTTATCACTAATTATTACAGCTAAATAGAGGTGATTTCAGCAGCATATTACCACAGAGCAGTCTAGATGTGTTGTTGTTGACTGCATTAAATGATTCTCGTATCTGACCCGTATCGTGCTCGCAAAACTGATTTGAAAACAAACTGGTTCGACTGGGAAGCAGCTCTTTTATCCGCAGAGCGCTCCAACAAAAAAAGTGGTTTGTAGTAGTGAGATTTTCCAAACATTCAGGACCTTCGTTCCACTCTCCGCCTTATCTACCTCCGGTATTTTGACAGTGCGGCGCAGTGTGTCTCAAAGAAGATGTGTCTGTGCAAAGGAAGTGCTGGTGTGCCTGGTGCTAAACTCACAGCGGAGCACGTCGTGTTGTGATATGACCCGCCGCTGACTCGCAGATGATGGAAGACACAAAACTCACACTGGGAAGAGAGAGAGAGAGAGTGAGAGAGAGGGTCTTTTTAAAACCAGAATGTTGCCTCCTAAATAATGAGAATAGAGAGAGAGAGGAGAATCAGAGATGAAGGGAAGCCGCCTCTCCCTGGCTTCCTCCCCCCCTCCCTCTCGTACGCTCGGCGGCCCCATGCTGCTCAAGACAGATGCTGGGGGAAACAGGGAGGCATGTTGCTACTGTGGCTTGTTTCTCAATCAGAGGCTTAACTCAGCACCTAACACACACAACATCTTGGCACAAAGATAAAATTTGTGTGCACATTCACACCCAAACACACACACGCCCGTACGCATCCTGATAATATCCGTTGAGATGTGAGATTAAAAACGCTATAGCTCCACCTGTTCTTTGCCATAACAGGTGCCTGTGATAATTATTTCACCTCTCTCTGATGAGCCAGGCTCACACTAGACAGCATGAGACTGTAGCAACCAGAAAATTTCATTAAACTATCGCTTTGTAATTACCGTATTAGATTCCTATTTGATCCTTTTATCTGCGCAAATACAGTTTCCCTGCCAAAATGAACATTTGAATGATGTAGCTCTTTCACGAGGAGCCAGCAGATGGTCAAGAGTCAGAGGTCAGTGTTTGGCTTTGAAGAAACAGCCGTCTTTAGGAGGGTCAATCAGTGTGCTCAATAAGCCAGAGACCTGGCAAGTGCGCAAAATTGATTCAGTCCTCGACGGCACACCGCTGGGATGTGCACTCCTGTGACTCCCCGATCGTCTTGGTTATCTGTAACAGTTATCGGCTCTAATCGGATGTCAGGCTCGTGCCCTCGTGGACAACAGGCGTCCAAATTAAACCGCAGAAGAGGGCATGAAGAAAGGTTGAGTCGAGGCCGGTTAAGAAGGAAGCTTAGTTTCCTGGAGAGTGTTTTGAACACTCGACAGAAACCTTTTGACTCTTTAATTTGTGAGACAACAGCAGAGGAAGCGATGTTAATGAGTAATGATCAGGCTTTGCTCAAACTATTCTTTATTGAGTACAAATACCTCAAACTTCAAGACCCTTCATGCAACATTTCCAGGAACTCAGAGTCCCAAACTTTCATGGCGACAACTAACTTTTACGCCCTGCCTTTCCTCTGATATCTGCAAGTTGTCCGAACCTCTCCAAGCCATCAGATCCCAATTCATCCTTTGTGCACCTGCAAATCATTTACCCCTTTGACCTGCAATATCTTCTTCCTGTTGCACGAGCTGCAGTCAGTATCACGATCTCATAAAGATCACTGAGTAGTAACCAAAGGAATGAGATTGCAGACACAAGCAGCCAGATGAGCGTCCTCTGAAGAGATGGGGTGAGGAGTCCAGACAGCTACAGGGAGCTCAGAGTACTCCTTTGCATTGAAAGGAGCCAGTTGAGGAGGTTCAGGCGTCTGATTAGGATGCCTTCTGGGTGTCTCCCTTTGGAGGTTTTCTAAGCACGTCCAACTGGAAGAGGACCCCAGGGTAGACTCAGAGCTCGCTGGAGGGATGTATATCCAGTCTGGCCTAGGGAGACTTTGCAATCCTTCAGGAGGAGCTAGAATATGTTGCTGGGGAGAGGGAGGTCTAGGCCAACTTGAAAAAAGAGGGGAAGAAAACAGATGGTAGTTGTCCAGTTGTGGCTCTTGATTCCACCAACGTCCTTGCTCTTGAGTCCCCATTTTCAAACCAGAAACTTCTGACCATCCCTGACCTGCAGCACAGAAGTCTCACAACTTCTGCAACTCCAGGATTGCAATGTTTAGACAATTGCAAAGTCCAACATCGGCTTTTTGGAAGCTTGAAAGTTTGAAGGACAATTATGCAAAATAATTCAAAGCAGACGACAGAACGCAGATGACATTAACAGAGAAACACTGGAGGCAAGTTTCAAAGGTTTCTCACCATTATTTTCTACATATCCAACATCTCTAGTGTCCCTTCCATCCGTCCATCCATTTGACAAACCCCCTGCTTGTGACTCTTTAAACTTGCTTCATTTCCACTGTTCTTCACTTGATGTTGAAAGACAAACTGAGACGAGCTGGAGGGACTTGTCGGCGCTCTGTAGTACACACTGTACAGGCTGCTATACTGTGCCTCTCTGCCATAAAGGAACATATTCTCTCCATCGCGTCTCATAAATGAAATGGCTCTTGTTTCCTGTAGGATGCACAGAAATAACAAGGCCACGGCTGTCTTCCTCTCGCTGACCCGCTGTCCTATCTTGCCACTCTCTGAATAGAACAAGGCGAAGAAAGCCTTTGCGTTGGCGGAAGTTTGTAAAAATAATCTCTCCCAGGGATCCCGTATCAAAAATAATGACACGACCGGTTCGCTTCTCTCTCTGTGGGCTGATGTCTGCACTTACTTTTGACTTTTTGGCTTTTGATAGCTCTGTCTGCGTTGATGGATGATATCACCGTCGCTGCCTGGAAGTGCACTCGCAGAAGGGGATTTTTTTTTCAAGCTGTAGCGTTGATGATATACATTATAGGACTAAGTGTGTGTGGAGTATGATTCTGGTGCTGCCTCATTACTGCAGGATTTCATGTGCATCCATCGGCGAGGGGGGGGCCTCAATCACTCTCCCCCTCTACTCGTCTAATTCGCAGAATGATGTAATTATCCCTTTTTTCTCACTCCGACACCTCGCACACATTCTCTCCAGCACTATAGCATCACAGGTATTTTCTCTGGCTCCCTGTCACACACACATGCACACTGCAAAGAGCGACTGAAGGCCACTCTCTGACAAAAGAGGAGCGTTTTGTGCCTTTGACATGATCTCCCCTCCCCGCAGTGGACGAGGGCCCACAAAGCCTGGCTGCTGAATGAGGGTCAGCTGCAGCCTGGCCCCTGGGAGCCTCCCGTCGAGCCTTTTAATGAATGTCATTTTCTTGCATTAACCACCCCGATTGTTGGATAATGGCCTCCCAACAATAACATTTAACCAATTCCCCTGTCTTTTGGGCTGGCTCATTTGGGCCACAGCAGGGGGTGGTAATTGATTGTGTAATTCCAATCAGAGCTGTAAACAGATTGGAGGTTCCTTCAGACTAGACCCCCCGCCCCCCTTTCCCCAACATACAAACACATATGTCCATGAAATCTCTCTAACACCAAACTGCATCAGAAAATTCCTTCAAAATAACCCCCGTTTCCTGGAGAGCTGTAACACCGCTTTATCTCTACTGCACAAAAAAAACCCATGTGGCTTCTGCATGACCCCAGCTCGGTTGTGTGCTAACACGTTCCACTGCCTTTTCTTCTCCCCCTCCCTCCCCCCTCCTCTCCACCACCGCTCTTCTTCTTCTCCTTTTTTTTCTCACATTGATTGTAATTCCCTCTCATCGTCTGCCGCAGAGATCCAGAGACTTAGGAGCAGGCTGAGGAGGAGGTGAGGGGGTTAACTGCACTCGCCAATTTAGATTTACTGTGAGACAAACACTGGTTGGGCGAGGGTGGCGGGGGTGACGGTGGGGGGGACATGTTGTCTCCATGGAGACAAGGGGCAATGGCAACATGGTGCGTGCGCAAGTGTGCGCGCAAGCTCAGGCGCTCATTTTCAAGATGGGTTCAGCTAATTGTCACCAGAAAGCGATTTATTTACTAATTGGTGTTCGCTGGGAATGCTATATTATGTGTGTATGTGTGTGTGTGTGTGTGTGTGTGTGTGTGTGTGTGTGTGTGTGTGTGAGAGAGAAACACACATTTATAACGTACACATTCAGCCTGTATGTGTGATTCTTATCAGTCAGCCTCTGCAAAAGCTGCATGTCCTAAGCTCTCATAGTGAGGACCTGATTTTGTCACCTTTCCAGGTCTTTGTTGTTTTTATCGGCGATACTACAACTGACAGTATTTATGATTTATGCCACAAGTTGTTTAAATAATCCAAATAAAACTTCTTAAGATTGAATGACTGGACAGGAAAGGTTTAGGTCCAGGGATCTAAGATGTCAGGAGACCAAGGAAATCAATCAAAAACTTAGAGAAGAAAGAGGAAGCATAAAAAATACAGATAAAACAACAATATGAAAACACAACAAGACAAAACATGGCTTCAGAGATGTTTCCCTTGAAGGGAGCCCTTGAGTCCTTGTTTGACTCAACATTAAATCTCTGCTCATTTAATCTGATCCAGGACCTGTTGTTGTTGTTGTTGTAACGTCCTCAATTAAATGAAGTTGCTGCAGGTGGCCTGAAAGTATTTAGATATTAGTAACAGTAACATTTATAAATCTCATTGTCCTCCATCAGAAATTAAACATCCATGTCTGCAGGCTTCAGTTACTCTAAAAGAACTAAGTTCAAACAACCAGCACAGATGTTTCTTCTGTGCAAACTACATCCCACCAAAGTTCACCATCAGCATCCCGCACAGATGCTTTCTGGGTAATCGTTTCATCGTGAAAACACCAGAGTTAGGAGATCAGCAGAGACAAAAAAGACAGCCCTCAACTTATCCCTCGCCCCCTTCCAATTCAAAGATGATTCTATTATTTCATCACGCCTCAAAAGACTTGATACGAGCCTAAAGATTTATACCGGCACCCAATCTGCCGACGCTTACTTGGATCTGGGTTCATTTCAGCCTCTGCCTCCTCCCGTCTTTCTGCTGACTCCGTGCGATCCGCGGATGGTGAGTAAATCTAATATAAAGGCGGTATTGATTTGCAGGTCCTTAATCACTTTGATTTGGCCCAGTTTTCACTGACCCCCACTGCAGCGATGGGTTCCCCAGGGGTGGGCCCTCGGTGCAGCAGACGGGCAGACACTCAGAGGCAAATGCAATTTTTCTACGATGCCAAAGAGATTTAGAAATCCTATCATCAATCATCTCATCACTAATATTTATACATGTGGTGGGCCGATCGATTCGGGTTTCTTTATGCAGCTCATCAGTGTGCAGGAGTTTACGTTGTACAGAGCGTGTGTGTGTGTGTGTGTGAAGGCTGCATCAGTGTACAGCAGTGATAACTGTAAAAGAATCTTATAACTGTAGCAGCACAGGACGATCAGTTTGACTCCTGAAAATGACTCTATTTGAGGGCCTGTGTCAACCAACTACATTTTTTGTAATCCCAGCCCAATCCAAAACCAATGCATCATAGTTTGGGACTATATAGACAAAAGAGATCAATGTATTTATTGAAAAAGTGTTGCTGTGTGCACCACCATTCAGGTTTCCTCTCAGTTGTCTTGAATGCATGTGGATATGTTTGAAGTTTTCACCTGACGGCTGCAGCACAGACGTTTTCAACGGTGGAAATACTTTGATGCAAACGAGCTGCATGTCAAAACTTACTGCTTAAAGCGTCTGACGGAGAGAAAAACACACTCCTAATCCTCCACAGCTATATGTTTGTGTGTTTCATTCCCCCATGTGACTGTGCAGGCGGTGCCTCTAATCGACGTGTGCTGCTATGTAGTTGATATCATGAACCGACTGTGTCGCCTGGTAAACAATGCTAATTAAGAGAGACGGTGGGATTGCCTCGCTGACCCCCTCTCCCCCATCCGCGTTTGTTTGTTTTTATTGTTCATGCTAATTAGGCTTAATCCCCTGTTCTCTCGCTGTGGACTCTGACCAGCAGCGAGTGTCGGTGCAGCAGCCAATCAGGCGCGGCGATACTGCAAAGTGGAGATGCAGAGGGAAGGAGGAGAAAGCAGAAGAAAGGGGAGTTAAGCTTGAAGCTGGGCTGGTATGTGCATGTGTGTCGTGGGGAAAGCGTGTGTGTGTATATGTGTGTGTGTGTGGGGGTGGTGGGGTAGGGGGGGGGTATCATGTCGGGTGGGGCCCCTGGCAGCCATTGTCTTGCACTACAATGATACGGCTCACAAGTGAGCAGTGGGCCAATAATGAGGAGGAGGCCCCTCTGAACAGCGTGTCCCTGCCAATTGTTCCACCGCCACAGTGGGAGAATGGAGCTGTCCACACACACACACACACACACACACACACACACACACACACTGCACATCCATACTCCAACACCTTCCTTGCAGTATGGCCTACTCCCACTCTCCTCTGTGCCACACACATATATGCACACACACACACACACACACACACACACACACACATACACACACACACTCCCCCACATCTCATATCTCTGACATGGGGAGTGTGTTCGCTAATGGCTAATTAAAACAGGACTATTAATGAATGGCCGAGCAGCAGACACGATAAGGAAACTTAGAGGGGTGAATTAACACATCCTTAACGTGTCACACAGCCAGCTGCAGCCCTGTGTGTGTGTATGCATGTGTGTGTGCGTTTGTGTGGGTGTAGCTGTTGTTTCACACATGCACACAATGTATATTCCAGACAGTGGAACATATAGGAAAACACACTAATCTGATATATGACACAATAACGGTGTTAATGTGTGTGTAGGTGTTGATTTTCTTTGTGTTTTCACGGCGTGATCGCCTTTCTACTTTCATAAAAGAGGATTTTTAACATGCAAAGTTTGTGTTTAACAATCTTATAATAAAATATAAGGCAGCTGAGCAGCACAGGATGCTATCGTCTGCATAAAGATTGATGTGAAGCTGTGTTATGTATTGTGAGCATGTGAGCAACGTCCTGAGTATAGCTCAACTGATGTATAGATAATGTAAGGTAAGAACCGTGGCCCCCTGACTGTTCACTCACTCAGCCTCAGGGGCCTCCTCGCTGTGAGGACAGGGGCGAGGTTGATGGGGCATGATGGGTCACGGCGTGCAGCCAGAGGTCACCAGAAGCCATTACTGAGGGCAGGAAGTGGAATTATGCACGACTACCTGTGGGTTTGTCCCGGCGGCTCGGCAGCGGTCAGCGGGGGTCACTCACGCCCCTGTTGCTGCCTAGTGAGCCATCTCTTCTTCTTTATAGTCCTTTTCCTTCTTCTCTTCTTTTCCCCTTTTCTCTACTTTTTCTCCTGTTTTCCCCTCCTCCATCTCCTCCTCCTCCTCCCTTGGTAATGAATCAGTTCTTCCTGCGTGTAACGTAAAAAAATAAGTGTTATTCTCCCGCTGTGTGTCGCTCTTTATTGAGAGGAGATGCACATTAACGAGTCTGTCACCTCCAGGATTTTAAAGCGCTCCTCTTTTTGCAGTGGAGTGGAGTGTTTCAGTTGAAAGAGCTGCTCCTTTTTTCCGTCGCCTGTGACTGACACTCGGGGAGAAACTGGTGACTGCTCTTCATACGGAGGCAGGCAGCAGGCGGTGCTTCCTCTTCTTAGAGCTGCCTTGTTGCTCCGTCGAAGTGCAACTCCTCCACGTCGCTGTGTGAGATTCTGACGGAGGGGGGAGAAGCAAAGCAAAGCAGAGTTCCTTTTTCTGAGAGCTCAGCAGATTTAGAGGTCATGCAAGGTAGTCCTCGGAGCAGAAACCCCTGCACACACACACACACACTCCTCTCCTTCCAGAGCACACACACACACAAACTGTCACATTCACACAAAGAAGGAGAGGGAATACACACGGGGAGAGGTGACAGAGCGGGGTCAGAGATGGGGGAGATGAAGAGGAATAAGAAAGAGGAGTAAAAAGTGCTGAACAGATGAGAGGGGAGAGATGTGTAATGATTAGCCAGCGAGTCAGACGGTATCAGGAGGCAGTTTGGGGCTTTATGGTCGCCTTCATGCTCGGTGAGCTTCGTCCCTCTGAGCGACAGGAAGGCTCATTTCCTAACCTGTAGCTCTGTGACCAGCGGAGGACAAAGACATAGTGAGCAGAGCGAGCAGAGTTTCAGACGTCTATACATCACTGTCACGTTAATGTGATACCCGAACAAACAGGATCGAGACTGATGTGGTTTAAAGTTTCAGTTTTGCAACAGTGGTGGTGATAGTTTCATTGTTTCTACATCTTAAAGGGGCAGGAGTCTTATTTTAATCGGCTGGGTCGTCATTTCTATGAGCAATGATCGTGGCATCTCATCAGACGAGAGATTATCTGACCCCCTCTGATTGGATTTAAAGCTCCTGTGAGGAACTTTTAGTGTGTAGAGTTTGGCGCCCCCTGTGGTCAAACTGGTCTCTGCTGATTTCGTCGTATTGATGCGTTGTCAGTCTCACTACCAGGTAAAGAACTCCTCACAGAGCTGCTCATCATGACGGTGATGGTCCTTATTAAACAAACAGCATCATTTATTTCTGCAGCTTTAAACACTCAGCCACCAAAACATACACAACTGCACAAGCCCCCTATATGCCTGTGACTCACACTGAAGAGCACACACACACATATAAACCTTTGCACACACAGTTTGTCACACTTTCAGTGTTGACACCTCATATCCCAAAAATACACACTCCCACAAGCAGGAACAGATTGGCCAGAGATTGACGTGCGCTCCTTCTTGATCAGTAAAGCTGATGGATTTAGGCAGGTCTCTCCCCAGTGGCTGTTTTGTGAGCTCCAGCTCAGCAGTATTAGCTGACTGGCTGCTATTCAGAGGTCAGAGGTCACCCTGTCTGTCTGTGCTCTTCTCAGAAATCCCCCCCTCCTCTCCTCGCCGTGCGTCCCCCTTCTTCATATTAAATCACACTTGACACACCTGGAGCACTGAAGCAGCCTCATCCATATTTTATCCCCCGTGCTGTTTTTAATACTGCAGCACTTTTTAAGGTGCAAACTGATATATTTATTAACCGGACCTCGGCGTTGCTGCAAACGCAGGAATGATCGGGTTTGTTCGGGAAATGAAATGAAAGAGCTGTGACAAAGTTATGAAGCAAGCGGAGCGGCCCTTCATTACTCTACCAAACCCCCTCCGGCGTTTCTGGATGCCAGGTAGCTCAGCTCAGTGGCTCGGCGGCTCTGCGGCTTGCAGCGCTTGGCGAGGTGAAGCGAGTGAATCTATCCTGTGCTATAACTTAGCCCTTAAAGGCCTATTATTCCTGCACTGCTGAAACCAGTTTACTGTCATAACTCAGGGAGGGAGGGCCTTTTCTTCCTGGTGTCAGGGGGGAGATGTTTATGGAGGAGGTATATTATTCAATCCACTGCTGTCATTCATCCTTTCTTCTGCTTTCTTCTTCGTGTGCACGCTCGAGCAGCAAAACAGGATGACTAGTTTGCTCTTTTTTAATCACAATCCAGCTGAATGGAGCTCTTTAAACACCCAGGAGACTCAGGGTTAATTAGGGGAATACACATGATTCGGTGTGTAAGGTTTACCCAAGCAGAGCACTTTTACTTTCTCTGAATTCTTTTTAAAATAAAGCTTGTACGTTACAGGACTACAGGACTCAAGTGTTCATGTAAAAGTAGAGATGTATCCGTATTTTATGATCCAGAAAGGTCATCTGGATCAGTTAATCAGCCACTAAACTGCAATTTTTTAACCAAGCTTTACTTTATCCACCTCCTGAGCTCTCATTTCCTCCCTCGTTTCCTGTATCCCCACTCCGCTTTCCCATTCTACCCACGACTGCCCTTTACTATCCCCTCTCTCTGTCCCCTCCAAATACCTCTCTTTCAGTCGGTCTTCTCTCTGTGGGGAAATATATCCAAATGAAAAATCCATAATTGTTCATTAAAGACAGTTTCACACTCTCTAAAGTCTGCGATTCAGAAAGCAGAAAGATCTCAGGAAAGCTTCAAATCTGTTTGAATGTTTTTGTTGATGGATGAATTATCCCGGCTGTGATTTGTTTTCATCCTGCGACGTCATATCTTCAACTAGTCTTGAGTCTATGTGTGATATCTCATCAGATAGTTGGTTTCCAGGTCTATATATTTCATACCTGTGCTGAAAATACCTTTAACACTACAGTGAAGGTAAAACTCCTCGATCCCTCCACATCTATCTGTCTCCATTTCTGTCCTTTATTCAGAGTTTGAGTGAGTAACAGTGAGTGTGCTGCTATGAATGACTTACTGCCCACACCTGCTGTGTCATCCTCTGTGGAAGGTGTGTGTGAACTGCTTCAGGTGCAGATGAAGTGCATGAGGTGTTGTGCGTAGGCTACATGTGTGCACACAATTTATGAATGTGAGTGTGCGTGCGTCCAAGTGTTGGTGGACCGAGAGAGATTGAGGGCTGGCAGCTCTCACCTCCCTCCAACAGCTCCTATAAATTGTGCCATAAACTCCGTCTGTCGGTCTGCCCTCTGCTCGCTCGGGGCTCTGGCCCACGTTTATTCTTTGGCCACTCTGTGGAGTAACAATGAAGAAGATTATCAGCTTGTTTTGGCTCTCAAACTCTGATAGGAACCACCCAATGGCTACGAGTCTCCTCCTGATCCAACAAACGCCCTGACGACCTCTCCAACAGCAAGTCCTGACCAAGGTCTGGAGTTCTGCTCCAGTGCCAAACGCAGACACATTCAAACTTTAAGATAATATTTCTTATTAGCTTAAGAGCAGGAACTTGTGCTTGGAGAACACAGAAATATGCTGCCAGGTTGAGATCTTTATCAGAGTTGAAACTGACACGAGAGTGACACGTTACAAAGAAAGGTGGAGGAACATCCTCTGCCTTTGAGAGACCAGTGACACCTCAGAAAGATTCCATGAAGACAAATCCACAGAAGAAGACTTACTCGATGATACCATCCTGAAAATGACACCTCACTAAAGACTGTGTCAATCATCCCTTCATTCAGCATCCTGATTGAACTAATCATAATGGTTGTGACGTTTCGTAGCTGTTTTCCCTTCAGGTCATTAAAAAGCTTGTCATCATGCCAACACAATGTGACAGTTTGTAGTCAGATCCAGGAGACACGCGGGTTCAGTTGCCAGATTGTCAGGCTTTTGATTTTTCCCAAAGGATATCTGGAGAACCTAAGAAGTGTGTCTAAAGCAAGTAGAGGGGTAGAGGCTGTGTGGATTAAGATCACTTTAACCCAGAACTGATCGCCAAGACCAGAAGACTGAACGTTCAAAGGCTGATTCTGATTGTTGTTTTTCACTCTTTTTGTTGAGAAGTTGTGGAAGCAGTTGTTGCAGCGGACAAAACCAACGAGGGGTGCTCAGTTTGAGGCGTCATCGTGACCGGTTGATTGATCCGTACAGCGTGAGTATGAAGGTCATTGGTTAGAATAAAAAGCAAAGTTTCTGCATAAAGTATACCTTCATCTCTGCACCAGAGTAGTAATTACCTCGTCACTTTCGCTTCATGGTGGTTGCATTTGGTTTTGTTGAAAACTCTACTTTATTTTTCTGGCTTCAGAAATGATCTTGTTTTAAAAAACCTCCAGAGTTTGTGTTTTTAAATAATCTTTGTTTTGCAGAGTTTGCTTGTAATTATCTGCAGCACGTAGATTGAAGCATTCACATCCTCCAATTTCATCCTTCTCCCGTTTCTCTGTCAAACACAACGTTAAGCACCTCATTCCTTTCCTCTAGCTAACGTTTCTCTGAATGATTCTCCAGAGCTCTCGCCCCGTCTCTCTGACTTTCATTAAGTTACTTTCATTTAAAAAAAGAACAACATTGCCGAGGAGACTCATTCTCAGCAAGCGATATATTCTTGTTTCCAAACTCCCTGAAGTCACCTCATCCGTCTGCCAACTGTCTCCCCTCAGTCGTCGTCTTCTTGCACAGATCTTTAGCTCGACAGACCTGAAGGTGACACGCTCGTTTAAAATTCACCACAAACTGCGTGTTTGTGTCTGCAGGGGAGCGCCCGGACCGAAGGTGGCTGTGATGAATCTTTTGCCTTTTTTTTTTTGCCACCCTCCTAATCAGCGGGCATTGATTAATTGGATCAACCTGAAATGATCTTAATCACTGATCAATTTCCATTAGGCATCCTTAAATACGTCTTAATGGGATTGGAGGAGTGTCAGGTGCACGAGTGTGTGTGCATGTTTGTAACAGCATGCACAGTGTGTGATGTGTGATTGGGGGAATGAGTGTGTGAGGGCTCATTTTTATAACATAGGCATGTGATGATAACTCAAATTGTCCTTCATGAGCTCCAAGCAACTCCTCACAAGGTGGCCTACGACGAGGCTGTTGTGCTCCTGCAGCAGAGGCGTCAACTTCAGCTACTCCATATTTCTCTTTCGCCACAACCTGTAGTTTAATCACCATGCATTACAATCAGTCAGGACAGTGTTGCTGTGACAGTAGGATGAAGTTGAAGTTGGATGCTGGCTTACCTGAGATGCATCGCTGTGCAAAAACCCTTGAAAGCCACCTGTCGTCTCCTGATGTCAGAGTGTTTTGGAGCTCAAAGCACTCTGCCATAAATAGAGCAAAGCTAAAATGCTATATTTGATCTCCTTTGGTAAATCTGTAAAGGTCTGACTTGGGTCAGGAGCGTTACGACACATGTATCCCACCTGTAGGTGCAAGGTCACTCTCTGCACACACTTTGTGCTGCCCTCCCACACACTCACCTTCTCTCAGCTCTGGACGGCAGAGAGACGGTTCATTCAGAAAACTCAGATTGTGTATTTTTACCTTCCATTTCAGTGTTTTTAGGAACTTATTTAAACTTGTTGTTAAAAAGAGGTTTCATCCGACTTCAACCTTCCCCTTTAAAACCATAACAGACAGGATTCTCTCCAGTGTCTCCCCTCCCCTCCTCTTTTCTCTCTCCCACTGTCTCTCCTGCCGCCCTCCCTCCCTGCCAGCTCCTCTGTGATCCCACTGTCTCCCTCTGTTGTTGCTCTAAACAAGCAGCAGGGGGTTGTGGGTAGAGGCCTACACTCACGCTGGGTGTGTGAGTCACCGTAGGGGGTGATTGGAGGGAGGCTCTTCCTTTCTCTCTTCCTTCCTCTCTCTCCATCAGGCAGAGGTCAGGCGCTCGGCGGAGAAGGCCGAGCAGGTCGACTGAATCATTTTCAGACGTCAGAAACGCAGAGAGCGCTCGTATCAGTCTGAGAGAGAGAGAGGCAGGTGGGATATTCACATCTGCTCTTACACACTGAATAAAATCCTCTTTAATTCACAAGTTTAATTGCACATATATACACATTACTCCGAGTGTAATCGGCCTCGAGGACGCATTCATCAACGGAGACACTCAAGCATAAAATAAAGCGAGACACACACATAGAAAATACATCCATAAAAAGCACACTCACACATAAATCCTCAACCTGGAAGCGCTCGAGCGTGAAAGATCCGCCGCTCGGCTATGTATGGAAAGCACAAAATCATATGCCATAACCCATAAACATGTAAACAAACTCCCACACAAGCAGCATTATAAATAAACAAAGGGATGAATACTGTATGTTCGTGTTTACATGCGTTTTTCTAGAGCTGAATATGGGCATGAAAACTCTGGACGCACGCCTACATCCAGGAATCTGTAAGTTTACTGGCAGGAGGAGAAATTCAGTGACAGGCAGAAAAACAAGAAGTCACGGGTTGAGCTTAATTCACACTACGTAGACGGGGATGTATGTTTGTATAAGAGCTCTCTCTGCAGCGTGGATCCCCGTCGTACGCAGCTGCACGGTCCACATCTCCGGTGGAATACTTAGCCAGGGGATCATGGGGCTGCCTCCATTTGCATAACTCCATTAAAGCATCTCTCTCTCTCTCTCTCCTCGTCTCAGTGTCTATCTCTATCTCTTGCTCACTCAGAGACACCTGTGTAGGAAAAGCCATAAAGACGCAACCCCTGCGGAAGGCGGAATTACATTTTCTTTCACATTTGAGGGAGACGTAATCCTCGGTACAGCTGTGGAAATTCGTGCAGCAAAACAGAAAGAGAGAGGAGTGAGAAACGCACTTCAAGCTTCTCAGACTTCACTGCATGGTCTGACCCAATGCGGCAGGTTTGATGCCAGATCAGAGGATTTAAATGAAGACCGTTTTTGGCTGAAGTTACACAATCTTGTAAAACCTTCCTTAGAGAGAGAGAGCGCTCTCTGGCCGACCCTGGGACCAGAGAACACAAAGATTTCCCTCCAAGCATTTAGCTTTATGAGGCAGCCTGTGAGTCAAGATATGTAAGGGATCTTGTGAATGTGTTGTTATGCAAATCAGAATCCAGACAGGGTGAGTAGGACCACGACTCAGCGGAGGAACTGCAGGTTTTAGGAGGTCTGCATTGGCTTCATTTCTTAACACCTGAGGTTTCCACAGCTGTTAGCAGTCGTGGTAAAAGTGAACATGACCACATTTCTTTTGTCCCATAATCACCAACAAATATTAGACCGTCTATCACGAGCCAGAAATCTTCAAAGTGCCAAAATTAACTCTGAGACCTCGCGAAGCGCACCCCGTCTCTCCTCCCTCTCCAGATTTGGCCCCTGACATGTCTTCTGTCTACTGGCACTGAAAAATTAGCGGCATAGTCTTCCAGTTTCCAAAGATTAAATTAAGAATCCTCAGAGTGAACCCGTGAATAACAGCGCAACTTTTCAAAAGCAGTGAGATCTTTTTTTGTATTTCCTTAAATACTCTCCCCTCTCCTGAAAGTTTTAGTCAAACCTTTTTATTTCTGAATAACCTCTTAATGAAGTTTTGTTCATCTTCAGCGACAGGTTGAATTTAGAAACGATCACTCGGGAAGCGCAGAATTTAAATTCACTCCCACTTTGGAAAGCTGAAATCCTCCAAATGACCAGGCTCTGTAGCGTTCAACAAACTTGCTAATGTTCCCCTGGTCAGGCTATAGTTAGTGTTTAGCTCTGATGCTGTTAGCTGCATGATATTAGCGCCCTCTCAGATCGACCTCGCTTTCTTCCTTTAAGACAATGAGATCAATCCGGCTGGCTCGGCGGCTAAAGATAGCCGGCTGTGTGTGGTGCTAAGAGAGTGATGACCGTGAGGTTGCCTCCTTCCTCTGGTGTCTTTATACCGCCAGCCCCCGCAGTGCCCCCCTCCCCACTCAACTCGTCCCGGCTACTCTCTCTTCCCCCTCGTCTCTCTTACTCTCCCTCTTCGTCTCAGCCTCTCTCTCTTCTTCTTCTTCAGTGGCGTGAATCATGAAAGCGAGTCCTGTGTAGTCGATGGGGCCTTTTTTCCCTCGGTGGTTGCAGAGAAAGAGGGAGAGATGAGGTATTGATTTGAGAGCCTCTGGGAGGAGAACAATAGGTCCCTTACTGAAGCCACTGTGAAGCACAAACACCTCCCCTGCAGCCTCTCAGCGCCACAGAGACACCACAGAAGAAGAAGACAGAGTTAAAAACTGCCTCTGTGGCTGCATCTCTCTGCACTCGGAGCTGATTGTTGATAGCCTGGAGGGGAGGAATGATGAAGAGTGGGGAGGAGGCCAGACCTTGGCACTCACCGGCTCCCTGCAGACCCAGTAGCAACACGGGCCTGGACCCCGGCCCCTCTGAACCTGCCCGGCTGTGGGCCAATCTCGCAAACGCACAGGGCCTGGAACTGTGTCACCCCGGAGGTCGCTGGTTCAAATCCAACACTTTGCCGCCTGCAGGCATGCTGAACTTTTTCTCTGCGTGTAGACCCAACCCACCCGGACTCACCCCGCCCTCCCTCAACACCACCCACCCACGTGTTCATGAATACGGTCCAGGGGTCGACGGCGTTGGATAAAAGCTTTCAGCGCTGACTGATTCACGACCGCTGCGGAGACCGTGCGCATGATGTCATCGCAAAAAGTGCAAGTGAGGTTATCTTAAGAGAGGTCGATGACATCATCACCGGGAGACAGCAGAAGCACCTCCTCCGTCTCTTTGTTTTATGAGTTTGTGGCTGCAGAGAGAAACATACAACATAATTACTCTCTGTCAGGTTTACTCAACAGAATCTCTCGGGGCGTTTTTACTGTGATTACTGATGTAACGTATAAACCTGTCGTCTGTAATCAATGTGCAAAATGAGCTTAACACAGGAACACGTTTCAGACATGTTCCTCTTGTATTAAACAAAGAACTGCTGGTTAAGTAATATAAGATACTCTCACAAGTCTCAGTAGACCAGCAGTTCGTCTATCAGCTCCTCCATGTTGGGTCAACTCGCCTGACTTTACCTCTTCTCCTACACAAACGCAGGCCGGCCGAGGCAAGGCGCGGGTCGCAGAGGCCTCGTATACGCTGTTTATCTCATTATGCAAAGCATCTAAGGGATGCAAGAGGCCGTGAAATAGCATAATCTGCACAGTTCATTTAGAGTCTCTTATATGTCTGAACATTGTTTGTATTGATTTATGTTTAGAGGGATCCCGACGCTTTGAAGGATGAGGATGAAACCGAGGTCGGCTGAGGCATTGTCCGTTTCAAACTTCATCCTGTATTGATTTTATTCTCCGTTTAGAAAAGTTACATTCTCTTAGTTCATACACGGCTCTCAGCATGCTGAGTGTTATATCTACTGATGAGATATGCATATTATAACCACACATTAAAATCTATTTAAAGCTCCAGCGAGGGACTTTAAATTTGTTGATTCTGGCGCCCCATCTGGACAAAGAGGGTACTCTTATTTCTTCACTGATTTTGTCTCCTTTTTAAACTAAAATGTCTCCAAAGTGAATGAGTCATTAAAAATCAGCCAATCACAGTCAGTCTCATGGCAGCCGGTCAGAAGAAGAGCTCGCTTTACAAAAACCAGAGAGCCAGAAATCCAAACTCTGACCAAGAAAGTTGTTCCCTCTAACTTCCTGACTGTTTTGTCTTGTTGTGTACGGTGATGGATGACCAGCGGCGATTCATATCACAAATCCTCCTATATATTTGTGCCCACAATGCACTACACTTCTCAACAGGAAATGAGAAAGGCTCCCCCTCCGATGGCACGCCGCAGCGGAACAAAAACAATTCCCAACTTTTCATTTTCGTCACAGTGTCACTCCCGTTACTTCAGCGGTCACTCCTGCGGGCGACTCATGTTGGGACTCATAATGAATTCATAAACAGACCTGGAGACATGTGCTCGCTGTTCCTTAAGCAGTGCTTGTGCTTCATCATCGTGCATTAGAGGCAACAAGCAGCACCTTGCTAATTTCCTCCACCTTCCATTCGGCAATGAGGGCTATTAATTTGCTGTAACACTGTCCCTCTTTATTGGGTGTCAGCGCTGACATATCACTCCATATCTCAGCTGGATCTCTCCTCCACTCCTCCACCAGCTTCAGGAAGAGGCCATTCTTCTCTTCTTCCATCCTCTATCTCTCTGCCCTCGTTTATTCTCCCTGAGCGCGTACAGTATTTAATAATGTGCAGCCCCTTCTCTCACTAACAACCACATAAGCAGACACCAAACGGTCTTAAAAGAGCCCAGGGGGTCATTTCCCACTCTTTCGCTTAGAAAAACCAAGGAAGACAAATTAATATAACACCCACCATGCTCTCCTTTCCTTGTCTTATGTCTCCCTATCCCTCTCTCTCTCTCTCTCTCTGTCACCTACAGTTCTCTCAGGCCTTTCTTTCTCTTTATTTCTATCACTCCCTCTCTGCTTGGGGCAGCATCAAGGCACCAGCAGAATTTAAAACACTCAGGATAAATTGTTCTTCTTACTTAGGGGGCTCTAATAGCTGAGGAAAGAAAAGGGGTTGGCAGCTGAGACAGAACGTGACGTCAGCGGTTTGTTTGGAGCTTCAAATCTGGCATCATAGCGGCCGCCATGTTGGTCTCCTGGAGCCAAAGTGATCATATTATGAGAGCAGCAAACGACCTACTCAAGCTATGCAGTGTGTGTGTGACTAATCAAAGAATTAGCTACAAAGCTTGGTGTTTAAATATAGGGATAAATGGGGGTTAGCTCACTTTTGAAGCCAGCCTCAAGTGGCCAGTCGAGGAACTGCAGTTTTTGTCTCTCAATTAAAGTGTTGGTTTAATTTCTCGACCCCTGAGTTTGCAGATCGGTGTGCAGGTAGGACAGAGAGGTTGTTTGGGGCAGCACTTGAGAGAAATGAACGCCTGCCAAGGATGCAGGGGACGCAAATGACAAGAAAAAAAGTGGAGTGGAAACTCTTGCATCTTCCATCATATGCAAGGCCCAAAGCGGGTGGGGCCGTGATGGAGAGGCGTGAGGCGGTGGGGGAGTGTGGGGTGGTGAAGGGGGCGGTTGTAAGGCAGAGATGGGTGGGTTATTAATTTCCACTATGCAGTATCATGCAGCTGGTGGCTCCAAAGCGAGGTTTGGCGGTAATGAAAATGGCCTGAGTCGAAGATTAATGGCTCATAAAGACAGAGCGTTTAGATGGGACGGCCGCCTCAATCTGGACGCCGGTGACTAATCGCAACGGACGCACGCACATGCTCGATCGCGCACACATAAACATGCACGCTGCCTCTCTGTTACCTCACCCGCTATCTCCTCTTTCTGCTGCTTTTCACCCCCCCCCCCCCCCCCCCCAGCTCCTCCTCTGATGTTGGTGTGAATTGTGGCGGGGTCAGAGTTCAAGGCGTGCAAAGAATTATCTTGATTTATGCCCCCTGAGCTCCGAGCCGGTTTGTGGCGCACAGCTTGGCAGGCGGTCTGCGGACCATTGGGCTGCTGAGATGTAGAGGTGAGGTCACTCCCAACCCCTCTATTTTTTTTCGCTTCTTAATGGCAGCGAGGGTGACAGGGCGGCCGCATCATCAAGCTGGACAAATGGGCTTGCCAAGCGCTGGCTATTTTTCCTCCTTTGCTGCTGAAGGTGCATCATATATCTCTAAAACCCCCCAATATGCTCGTGAGAAACATCTTTTTAAAACAAATTGATTTGGATGCTTTACGATGTGTGTGTGTTTGTGTGTGTGTGTGTAATAGAGGCCTGGGAGAATGATGCAGTTGTGATTTTAACTGTGATGGTTTCAGCACCACAAGCAATGGAAGCACAGGCCGTAAAACAAGTGATTTTCATTGAGACAGAGTCAATCCTGTTTTATACCGTCAGCCTGACATGTGTACACACCATATAACCCGGGCGCGGGTCAGGCTCTGCTTTGTTTCACTGACATGGAGGATTTATCACATTAGTTCAGCCGTCAATCACACAAAAGTAACAAAAAGTTTCAACCTGCTTCCAGTACTTTTCTAATTTTCGCTAATTACCCTCAATTTTCACTCTCCAGACTTCCCTCAGGGCTCTGAACCAACCACACGGGTTCAAACTCACAAAATGGACCATAATGGACTCCAATTTACTAAAAGGGTCCAACTCCTCTGATATGTTGGTCTTGTGGAAAATAACTGTCAGAACCTGTGTTGGTCTTCCTGATTTAAAGTCTCCATGACTTCCTCAGACATTTGTGAGTCACCCTAAAGAAGTCTAAATGTGGGTCTTGGCCGGAGACTAGACTGCGGTCGGGGGCCTGAAAGACTAGTCCGAGTGTAATCTTCCAATTTAAACACAAGCTGCTGGCGTACAAGTGTAGAAGAGCCCCGTCCAACGATGCACACAGTGTGAGACACATTTCCACAGTTAGAGCGTGGAAAAGGAAAACACTCTGCCAGGGTGAGAGAGATACCGTCCCAAGATTCAGTTCAAACGAGCATGGAGCTAAAAATAGGGAGAGTACAACACCAAGGCTCCAAAGAAATCACTACTGAGGTGGCATGTTTTGGTTAAACGCATCCACCAATCGGCTCTCAGTCCATTCGTGACATGCAGCTGGTGAAAAATCACCAGCTGCATGTCACGTTATCAATGCATCTCATATCTAAAGACTGTTCATTTGCAGCCAAGAAATCTGCATGCTCTGGTTGGCTGCATGAGCGACTGAGGGGTGCAGACACAAACCCAAAGTTAAAACAGATCAGGTTAAACTAGGAGGATGTATAAATTGTTTTTAATCGCCAACTCGAATCCTTAAAGTTTCCCAGAACAAACCTCCAGCTCTCTTTTTCTTGATAATGTAACCTGATCGAATTCTTTCTCATGGCTGAAGAAAACGGTGTGTCCAATCCTGCTGTTGTCATTTAATCCCCTCACATCGGAGGAATGTAATCTCCACATTATCCACATCCACCACACATAATCTGCGTTTCCGAGTCCATCCACATCATTGTTGGAATTCAGCGGCGATGTTTCACCCCCGTCGTCTTTCTGTATGTACACACCGTGACATCTGTGCATTCCCCTCCAGTGTCTCCTCCATGATTACCCCTCCACCTGCGTGTTTGTGTACAGTGTCGCTCCGCCTGTTTGGCGAGTCACACTCCGTCGTCTCCATCCATCTAATCAGGCGTTGACACCTGCTGGACTGTTTCCTGTCAGCGTAGAAAATGAGAGCGCTGGTGTCAGATTTATCATGCCTCCACCATGTCGCCTGTTCCTCGCATGAACTCTGAGCTGGTTGCATCGTGACCGCCCATGCACAGATGTGTTTGGGGTTGGGGTGGAGGCATTCTGGAGGTGTGTGTTCTCCTCAGTGACAGCGTGACATGAAAATGTATTTGTTTTAGGCTCAGACTGGAGACCGTTTCAGGTAAAGGAGGCGTAGGTGACCCCTGGAACCTGAACTCCATCCAAACCTCATCTTCTCCACCACGTCGCCCCACAAATTGGAAGCCCCTCAACACCTCTTCTTGGTGTGCCCTTGCACCTGGCCCCTCTTCTTTGGGCGTGTCATCCATTTGTATTTCTTCTTCAGTGGTCGTAGCATGTTGCAGTGAGGGGTCAGAGGGCATGGCGTCGCCTCCAGGAGTCTGTTTCACCTCAGATGAAAAAAACATAGGAAGGATAAAACAGCCAAGAGAGGATGACAACAGACAACAGGGTGAGGGAATCTGCTGTGGTGATAGAGAGGAAGAGAAGAAGTGAGGGGGGAGGGGTTAAAAGAACAAGGGAGAAGGAGGGACTGCTGATTCAGCACCGCAGTATAGATTTCTACCCTCCCCTCCACGCTCCTCTTCGCAGGTTCCTCCTCCTCCCCACGCTCCCCGACTCACAGCCAGTCCTGCCAAATGAAGTTCCCAGTTCGCAAATCTAATTTCTGCCTTTTCCAGGGGAAAACCTATTGAGGGGCATTAGATTTTCCCTGCCACATAATATCAGGCAAGCGCTGCCTCTAAAGAAATCAGCCTCTTGAAAATAAACAACAAAATTGGGTTTGGGTCCTGTGGCGTTCGTGCGTGCTTGTCTGTTTTCCTTCTTTTTTTTCAGGGGTGTGTGTGTGTGACCCAAGCCAATGAAGGTGGAAAACAATTCCCACACATTCACTCCTCGGGTGTGTCCGCTGACTTCAGAACTTTTCATCCTGATCTGAGAAGGTTTTGGGGTTAAGGAGGACTCCGGGGAGAGATTTACAGAGTTAGGAAGAAGCTTGCAGGTTTGGCAGATCTGCAGATTCCCACACATGGACACACCTTACTCACAGATACATAAACCTACAGGCTTGTAAATATACACATTGATATATGTAGATACACGTGCATGCAACAAATACACACAGAAATCCCTGATGGATAAGGCCTCCTCTGATAAGTGAGCGTCTGCAGCCGGAGACTCTGCTGTCTAATTACCCCGAGCAGCAGCAGCGGAGGGTAGTGCTATTCATTTCCACGCTGAAATAGCCCCTGATAACGCTGCTTCTCTTCTTTTTCTGTGTGTGTGTGTGTTGTACAGTATCGCAGGGGCCAGTGATTGAATTACAGAGCATCCCCCGGTGACTAAGAGGCGGTAATTATGCTGTAATTTAAGATTACATTATTAACCGGCTGACTTTATTAGAATGTAACTTCACCTCGGCAGTTAGTAACATCCTTATCATAAAAAAGGGGATGATTAAGGGAAAGAGGAAATTGCTGCAATTGTCCCTTTGTTACGGCGAGAGCGTTAGTTTATTAGAAGGCCGACGCTGAGGCCTGAGCTGCAGGAGGATCTCTCTGCATTGTTTTCACACTTTGTAGGTAGAGCCTGTGTGTTTCTGTCTGTCCTGTTATCATGAAGCTTCTGCTGCATGTGTTTCAAGATCTCCTCATTTGGACTATGATAACATCTAATTCAAACGTCTTCTTACCCGTCTTACTTCCTTGCAGTTTTGGGAATGGGTGCATGTCTTCAGAGGATAAATGTGCATACTGATTCTCATGCACATGGTGGTGGAAATAAATTCTATCAGGACTTGCTTTTTGGAAATTTCCAGGGGGTGCAATGGAGCAATTTTTCAAATTTGTGAGCAGGAACCATAAAATATGAAGTTTTTCTGCAGGCCTGATGTGAACACCAAGTTCGGTCAGTTTTGGGGGCATGTTGACGCCACCAAATATGGGATTGATTAGGAAGGAAGGCAGGAAGTTATTTTGTAAGTTGTAGAAACGACTGTTGATGTTCAACATTTCCAAGTCAACAGCATTCTTAAATCTTTCAAGTCAAGTCCTAACTCCAGTTTCCTCCCCTGCTTTTATTCCAAAACGCTCCCTCAGAGGAGAGAAAACCTCTTAAAGATTCATGAACCATCCCCGAACAGACAAATAATGTTCAAAACTGTCTGTTAGCACTCACACACACTCACACAGAGGGACACAAAGCTCTTACCACACACACACATACTCACACACACAACAGTCCAGCTAAACAGCAGCAGTGTGTTAAAGTTGACCTGAAACTGAAACAAGATTAACCCCGATCCCAGGATTCCCTCACAAATCCTCTCACAGTGCAAAAACACGAGCCAGGCCACGGATAATGATTACACATCCCTTCATTAGCATCATATCAGTGTTATGGATTAGACTCAACAATGGACGCCATTGTGGAGGAGGCTATCGAGCATCTACAACGCCAGGCAATCCTGGCTCATAGGACAGTAGCTCTCAGTCGTCACTGTCATCCTTTAGGCGGTTACATTTGTGCTTTTATGTTTTTACATCTGAAGAAAAACAAGAGTGTTTTTCACGTGTCGGACACGAGTCGAGCTGCCAGATGTGTGTGTGGAAAGATGTGTGTCCCCTTCATGCGAATATGTGCATGTGTGAGCCTCTTCCTCTCCTTTTCCCTCTTGTCACACACACACGGTCTCTCTAGTACAGCACTAATTTTTGAAACTCTGAATGAACTCTTCTTGTCAGAGCTGCGGGCATCAACAGCTCAACAGCTTCTAAATATTTGGGGAGGCAGCAGGAAGAGGGTGGCAGAGAGGAATAATGTGTGTGTGTGGGATGGTTGGACACAGTCGCAGAAGGTTCTTCTCCCTTTCTCTCCTTTTTCAGACTTTCATAGCGAGGACGTTTTTGGACAAGTGTAGTGTCTTGATTTGGGGCTTATTTTAATGTTTGAAAGCCAGTTTGAACAACTTTGGATGTTCGATTATATTATTCCTCAAGTTGTGATAAGGATGTCCCCGTGCATTAAGGATATAGGGTGTCACTTCTTCCTCAGTTCATTTCCACGCGGTGTAGTGAGAAGGTTATTCGTATAAATGAGGTTATGCAGGAAACAGCACATTTCCACTCCGGTAATCTGGTTACCGTCAAATGCATGCATGCAGCAAGTCAGAAATCTGATTATTTATCCCACTGTGCAGCTGTAACCGTGATATCTTCATTATGCAACTTTCTACAATCAAACAACAGGAACTTAAAGCTTTCTCAGAGCTCCTTTACGATGTCAGACTAAAGGTAAAAACAGTCCTTATCGAGCATTATTTATTGGACTGTCACAGATATATCCACCCTTACACCTGTGTGTTCATGTCTGCATGGATTCACATGCATAAACCCTGCATGTGTGAGGGCCCTTAGCTCTGTAAACATTACCTCATCGCTGTCATGCTGAGGGGACCCGGGCCCCCCCGTCGGCTACCAAGCCTGTGGGAACTGAAGCCCACTCCTCGCGCTGGAACAAAGGGCAGCCCTCCCTTGCCCCCTCGCCCCCTGCCCCTGCCACTGCTGCCCCAGCCCACCTCCCAACAAAAGGGGCCACGGGGCCTTAATTCCCAGGCAACGATATAAATGGTGGCCCCCGACTCCCGAGGATGAGGCAGGAACGAATGGGCCTGAAAACCAAATGGGATGGGGGGAGTTGGAGGAAAAAATGGCAAAGAAGTCATAAAAGAGTTGCCCCCTCCAACCCCACCTCCACCTCCTCCTCGTCCAAGAGGTCCTTTTGTTGGCAAGGGTGAGGGGACAGGAGGGAGGGGGCTGAGGGGACCAGGGTGAGAAGAGACAAAGGACAGGTCGGAGAAAGTGGCAGGGGTCAAAACTGGCAGCAACCCCCTCCACACATCCAATGAAACCCCCCATCAAACGCAGACGTCCCGTCATACAAACACACACAAGGGACGAGTCTTTGGACATTCCGTTGGATGTTCAATGTTGACTGTGTTTTTGGGAGTCCCTTAATGAATTCAGTCTGAGGATTTGTTCGACACTTTCATTCTGCAGTGACCCAGGAACAGTCAATCTTCTCTTCAATGGCTGCCGGACTGGCCAAAGTCCATTGCCATGTATAGATTATTTCTAAGAGGGTTGTGTCATGAGGCTGATTCAGGTCTTGGGAAGGCAGCTTCTTTTGAAAACCTAGTTAGAATGGGAGAAGCTTTCAGAGAGATTTATTTGACTTACTTCTAGAAACCTGAAGTATATCACCCTCATTCCTCTTCCTGTTGGACCTTACAGCTGCAGGTTCTTGGATCGTCTTGCTTCAGTATCTCTAGAATGCATCTTAAACTTCTGGCTTCAGGACAAACAACTTCGGTGTCATGTTCAAAAACAAGATGTTCTTGAAGCACCACCGAGGACAAGTCCACGTCTGTCCTTCAGGGTGGTCAATCTGTCAGAGCGGGCAATCACAGAGTCGTAAATAGTCGCTGTGACTTTGCAGAGACATGACGGAGAACACGTTGGATTAGGAAGAGTTGTCTTCCACGACCTTTGAAAGGAGACTAATGCTGCCTTCAGAGGAAACTTGTGAAGTCGTGTACAGGACAGAAATATGGTTCTTGCTGGAAAATGTTGAAATGTTTTATTTTTAAGGTTCCTTTGCTTCTCTCTCCTCCTTTGAGCCCCCAGACTCCATCAAATGTTGGGAGTGGTGTATTTTTTGCAGTGCAGCTGAGGCGGGGTGTCCTCTGGTTGGTGAAGTGGCTGGGGAGAGTGCAGGATAATTGGGGCGATGTTGCATCTAGTGTCTGTGGCACTTCAGCGCTGGGGGTCAGGGACCTGAAAACACTGGCTCAACAGTTACCAATCATTTCAAACCCCCGGCTGAAGAAAAGCATCGTGGGCCGGCTTTCTCTCAGGGCCACGGCCTGTGGAGGTTCAAAGGGACAGTGTGTGTTTGTGTGGTGGTGTGTGTGAGGGTCGGTGTGTGTGTGCAGTCTTTTGAAGGGAGAGAGGAGCTCAGAGGGTAGAAGCTCAAACAATTAGAGCAATTTTACTCCACTCTCTCTCCTTCTTTCTATCTCTTTTCTCCCTCACACACACACACGCTCACATAATCTCTCCCAAACAATGACTCGTGCTCCCCCTCCCACGTCTTGTTTTAGCAGACGATATATTAACTTCTTAGCAGTTGATGACATTCAACATTTCCTCCCTAAAATTAAAGGAAACATGATAGCGTGCGCTCTCCAGAGTTCTGCAGAATTGAAATTGAATGTTTGGGTTCATCTTTAAGCGAAACGTTTTATCGCCACAAACAGCAATAAAGACAATTTCAAAGCAGCGCGTTGGTTTGTGAGGCATTTTATTTTCATGCTCCCAGGCAGGGGGTTTACCGACGACCTCTCCCCCCCCACCACCCCTTAACTTACTCTCCCTCTCCCTCTGCATAACACCGTGGCCGCAGATTGTGCAGAATGCAATTAGAGCGCCTAAATTAAGTAGTAATGGAGAACCAGGTCTCCCCACCAGTGTTGCCCTGGCAACGAGCGCTCACAACACCGCCTCTAGTAGTTTTGCTACTTTATCTTCAAAATGCACAATTGAGCTTTAAACCGGCGCTCTGTCTGCAGGAGGAGCAGAGAGGGGAGGAGTGGGGGAGAGACTGGGAGGAGGGTGAGGGTGAACAGCTGCGTGCTCCAAGCTCTCTCTCGTCTCTCTGCGTCTTCTGATTTTGCCGGCCGTCAAATATTTATCCTACAAACTGTCTAATGCGCTCCTGCACGCAGGATGAGGGCCAGATTTCAAAGGATGACGTGTGCGCGGCGAGCTTTGATTCCACTCTCACGACCGGAGGGGGGTTAGCGCGACGTGACGGAGAGGAGAGAGGCTTCACTTTGTAAACAGCCTGTAGTCACGGGGGCCTTGTTGACTAATGTGACAAAAGCTTCTGTGAACCGAAGACGGGCGGCGGATTTTCATCAGCAGGCGCAGATTTTTTAGGAAATGGGATTAAATTTAGAGGGGAAAGGTGCGATCACACCTGCAGACTTTGGTGTGAGCCGCCGAGGAAAAGTTAATTTGGCTGGCATTGGGATTGTTTGGGTTCATGTCTCTGGATTTACAAGTGAAGAGGAACTTGATGAAAGTCAGGACGACTCTGATGAACATTGAAGAAGTTATGTCTTGTAGTCAGACCTGCAAGAAAAGTCTGTGACCACTTCCTGCTTCCAAAAAGTCTTCTTAAAGAATCAAAAAGCATGCATGATACACCAAAGGTTACGATATGATACCATGCAGTGGGATGCATCATACTTTCATTTCCTCTCAGCCTTGAAACCTGTAAAAGTTGCGCTGTCTCTCTGCAGTGTAAAAAAAAAAATCCTTCAGCTCATTCAGACTTCTGTCTTTTGTTGAAACATCTCAGCGTCACCCTAACCATAGGAAAACAGCAAAGCTGTTCTTCTTTGTCCTATTTCAGTCAACACAAGATCCACACCAAACAGTGCATCACAGCTGTCATGTGTTAAGGAGTGGGAAACACACAGTCTGGTTACTCTGCTGCGTCTCAGCTGCTTTTCATCATCACTTTTACTGTGTTTTAAAAACAGCCATTCTCACAATGTAACTGTTCTCATTTACATAGATCTCTGTTGTCAGAAAACTGCAGAGCATGAAGTGCAGATTTGATCTAACATGGAAGTGTGTGATTCTGTGACTGAGGCAGATTTCACCCGCTTGTTAAGAGTGAGCGAGGTCAGGTTAGCTGTGCTGCAGTTGTCGCTCATGTTTTTGAATCCACTTTAAAAGTCTTAGAGAATCTGGACTTGATGTAGCGTGCTTGTAAACAGGTAACAGGTGTTGTGCTCTGGATTATTCAGCTGGAAGCGTACCTGTCGTGAAACCAGCTCTTGATGTGAGTCAGACTTAAGTGAAGTTAACTGGGCCACCTCTTGGTCCTCTGAAGAGAAGTCAGCATGATGTGATTACATAAACACACACACATGCATGAAAATCAACCTTAATGCATGCATGCTAACTGTTTGTTTTACCTCAGATTGTTTCACACAACAGCTGTGTGCGTTTAAAGATGACCAGGTGCCACTGGGTCTTAACTCCAGTAAGGGGGACGCACAGGTGTGATCCAGGATCTGACTGTAGCTGAGCCAAGAAGACGACAGAAACAGTGTTCGGCCCACACATGCTGCAGCAGATTAGGACTCCTTCTATGAAGCGGCCTCTACACAGAAGACCAAATACACCCCTGAATCGTCTCCATGTGTTTCCACTCGTCTGGAAGCTATTTTTCTCTTCTGCTAATTCGTCCTGTAAGAGGGAGAGCGTCTGCGATCACAGCGTCTGATAAAACATGGCTGACGTCGCTTAGTCAGAGCAGCCAGGTGTGGAGCAAACGTGTGAGGTGGTGTGTCAGGGTTTGAATGATCGGCTCATTGGTGGAAATGCTCCATAAGTTTCATGTCTTAGGACCCGTGTTCAGGCACCAGTAGAAGGTGAGACAGTGAGTTTCACTTTTGTGAAATTGGGCCAAACACGGTGTTAAAGTTTATCCGTTGGGATTTTTGCAGCCGAGTATTTTTCCTGATACATATTGGTGGATCAGGTAAGTTGACCAGCTGTATAAACTCATCGGTGTTATGCTCTCTGAAATCTCACACCTTATCTGAGAGCTGCAGAGGTGTGAACGAGCAGACTGCTGTCCACAGTGCGGGTGGTAAGGCTCCAGGCGGTTTTAAAGGCAGCGCGAGATGTCTAACACTTAACATCACCAATGTTGTGACATCTCTGTGATGTTTCTGACGTATAAATACACACCGCTCGCTATTTCTGTGCCTGCTCATCTGGCTGGGTGAGAAAGTAAGGCAGGGAAAAAACAGGACTGGAGGAAGGTAGGGGATGAGGGAAGTGGAGGAGAGAAGGGAAGGAAGCGTGCAGGCAGGATGGAAGCCAGGAAAGCCGGCCAAGGTGGGTTGTTGTGGTCTACCGGCGCAGCATTCGTGGGGGTCTGCTGGAGAGAACATCACACCGCTTCATCGCCGTGGCAGCAGCCAACCACGGGGGCTCATGCCAACAGGCTTGGCCAGGAATCCCACAATCCTTTGGTGCGTGCCACTGATGAAGGAAGAGGCCTTCGGTCCACAGCGAGAGCTTTTTGGATCTGTGTGAATTCAGAGCGGAGAGCATTTGTTTTGATGAAACATCAAATAAATCAGAGAAATCGTCACATGTTTGTGTTGAACTCTGTCGATCAGATGCTGCGCTTTTTCTTTGCCTTCTTCACTAATCTGTGGTCGCCTCTCTGCCGCCGTGCGTCACTCAGGAGTCATCCAAACCGATGACAGACACAAAACAGACGTGCATTAGTCTGTCTCTGCTCATCACAGACCGCCTGATCATGATTTAATGCTGCTGAAGATGCAAAGAATTAGTTTTCAGACACATGCATGTTTAGATGATCATGCAGAGATGCAGACTAGCTTGAGTTTTGGGTTCTTGTTTGCAGCACTTCTGTTTGGTTGCAGCGCTGCATGAAGAGCTGAGCTGGATTCAACAGTGATTAGGAATGATCTATCATAAAAGCTCCTGTGCAACATGACTGATATCATCTCTGAGGCTGCAGAAGAGACATCCAAACATTTAAACCTGGACACTGAGGATGCAAGTCTCTGTGAAATCAGCAGATCTTAACCTCTCTGGTTTCCTCCCTCTTCTTTCCAAAGAGGTCAAAGAGGAAGAGAGTCACACAATAATTCATTTGCTGCTTCTTCTCCTTCAGAGATGAGGGACTGAATTCTCTGCAGAGACAAACAATGGCGAGAATCACAACACGGCAGAAGAATCCGTAGTATCCGATGCAAACAATTTACAAGTGCGAGTCAACATCTCATTCGGAGCTCTCACCTCGTACGGAGGAGGTGTGAGGAGGCATCAGGAGGTGCAGCGAGGCTAGAAAAACAGCAAGAAGGAGGTGTGTGCAAGATGGACAGAATGTGCCGCCGCTTCTGTCTCCTTGTTCGGCGATTCTGACGTGTGAATCGCAGACGTTATGAAGAAAAAAAAAAAACGCACATGCATTCAGTTGCACGTTTTAAAGACAGCGGTCAGGGTGTGAAGCATGAATCACACACAGAGGAGCACACATGTAAACACATATCTGTGCATTCAAAGCAGCCAGATAACGGAGGAGTATAAGTTTAAAGTTTGAGTTTGGGTTTTTATTTATATGAAGACACTAAAAATACTCTTTCAAAATGAAATGCCAAACCTTAAAAATCGCAGGAGGCTCAAAAAAAGTGCAGATCACCACAGAACAACTTTCTAATTTTACTCTTCAAAAACAAAAATCAAGCAGAGTCGTGGTTTTTCTGAGGAATTGAAGTGATGTTCAGCGTTTCTGACACCGCTGTCGGTACCAAACGGCCGGTAATTGACTTTTAAAAAATCGAAGGGGAAAGAGAATCTAGAAAGTGGAAAAGACGAGAAAGGAAGGAAAATTTAGTTTATGAAGTTTTGGAAATATAATTACAGATGCCGAGGGAAGAAGCAGAGGAAGTGCAGAATACTTGTTCCACACACACACTTACATACACACACACACATACACACTCTCTCTCTCTCTCTCTACCTGGGGAGTGTGGATACAGCGCTCTCCTCTTTGGCCAGAGGCTGGTAAATAATGGATGTGTTGGTGGAAACGCAGGCAGTTTGAAATGTAAATGTGACGGATGGAAAAGAGTGTGTGTGTGTGCATGGTTGGATCATGGGTTTCTCAATGTGTGTGTGTGTGTGTGTGTGTGTGAGAGGCTGTCACTTGTGGCTGGGACTGGTTGTGTGTCTAGACTGATGATGGGCCGTCCTCCCTGAAGGGGAAGACGGGGAGGAAGTGCAGGAGAGAGAGAGAGAGGTGTGTGAGGACTCCAAACAGCAGAGAGGAGAGGACTCGAGGGAAGGGGGAAGGAAGGAAGGAAGAGAAGGAAAGGAATGGAGGAGAGAGAGGCTAATTAGCTCTGCTTTGAAGCAAGGAATCTCAGTAGTCATGAAGTTAGAGTGATGATGGGAGTGATGTCAAAGAGGGCGGTCCTGATATGTGAGAGTATTGAACAGTAAATCATCTTGAGTCTCAGCTTCACTGTAAATAGTAAGTTACAGGCTCAGCATGGCGTGGAGGAAGATTAGAGTCTCTGTGACCAGGTCCAGCACAGTACATCCAGAGAGTTCCTGGTCCCTGATGAGTTATGGAGCTCCCAGTGAGGGTGCAGCGAGCAAAAACTACATCACTGGTCTAATGCAGCGGTGGAGGTCAGCTCCAGCATATGGCTCAGAGTGTGTGTGTGTGTGTGTGTGTCGGTTTAAATGTGTGTGAGCTGCCAGCTGGCCCAAACATGACAGAGACTGAGGATGAATGAAAGAGAGAGGAGAAGAGGTAGAGGAGAAAAGAAAGAAAAAAGGGAGGAAGAAAAGGAAAGGAAAGGATGGAGGGACAGAAGGAGGCAGAGATAGATGGAGCGAGGTGGGAAGGTGAAAAGCATGGAGGGAAACAAACGTGGAGAAACTGGCATCTGTTGCCCTCCCAACCCCCGCCATCACCACTGTCACCAGCAGCTCCCATTGGTGCAGAGCTTGTGTGTGTGAATGTGTGTGTGTGTGTGTGTGGAGATAAGACAGGAAAGGGCCCAGATGGTCTGAGGGGAGAGTGACAAGTGGCTGTCAGGGGGATTCAGACAGCCTGGCCCTCTGCTGCCCTGCTGGCACACACACACACGCACACACTTTGCACATGCACACACGCACACACACACACTTCGGTGTCTTTGTAGGACCTGTGCCTCCTGTGGGGCACCTGTTCACCCCGCACGGCATCTGCTTGTGGAATATCTTTGGTGTCCTGTCCAAGCGGGCACAGATTTTCTAACGCCTTTTATTTTTGAGATAAAACAGATTCAGATCGCTCATTTTGAAGCATTTTTGTTATTGAAAAACAAACGTTACACCCCATTTGGTTATTTATTTTAGTGCAAGTCATGAAAAATAATCATCCACCATCCAAATGTATGGTTTTTGTCATTTTTCTTTCCTTGTTTTTGAAGCAGACGCCAAAAAAAGGGGAATTTCTGCAGCCCTGCTGATATGCATGTGACGTCACCTTCTTCTGGTTTATTCCTGCAGTATGATATCATCCTATCATCAGAATTTGAACACAACATGATCTTATAAGTGATACTTTCTCCTTATAGCATCACTTTTTGGACACCAATGATCCCTTCTTTCATGAAACATGCATCTACTTTCTTTCTTTGTTGTGTTTTATCACTTAGAAGAACACACAGATCCAGTTTGAGCTCATTCTAGTCAAATTCAACGTGTCTGTCATTGTAATACTCTCCACCACAGCCTCACTATGAGTCCTATTAAAGAGTAGAAGTAGCCACAATAGCTAGAAGCAAGTTTACAACTTTGACACAGTAGCATAATGCTAATTAACATAAAAATATCCGAACACTCTTCTTCCTTTTTAGTGTCAAAATCTTTGTCCCACTTTTCTAAATGTCCCTCTTTGACTCTCTCCAGTGTTTTAACACTACATGTGTGCTGACCGACTGGCCGGCAGAGGGACCGTCACAACGAGTCCGAGTGTGTGTGTGTGTGTGTGTGTGTGTGAGTGTGTGTGTGTTATCTGTCATTTCTGAGCCGTGGGACTCAGTTTTAATGGATAAAGCCTGCGGAAAAGCCCACACCGCCACCTCTATCTATCTTTATGGGTCATACACTCATCTTCCCAAACACCCTTAATACCCTTTATCTCTCACACTCCCTCCTTCTCTCCTTTCTCTCAGCGCAGAGTGGACACACACACTCACACTGACACACACACACACACACTTATCTTAACTCTGTTGCCCTTGATTTGTGTGATCCGCTGATTCCCTCTTTCTTTTTTTTTCCCAGGGAATTTCCCGCTCGTCCTTTTCCAGAAATGAGAGGAAATGAAGGATGGGACTTTGGGCTCCAAGGCCGTGACCCTCGCCGTCCCACAGCAAGGCTCCCTGGGATATGTAGGCGCCTCCGGACTCGGGCACACCAGGGGGTCTCCCTCATCGGGAAGGATGGCATGTGAGTGTGTGTGTGTGTGTGTGTGTGAATGTAAAAGAGCAAAAAGAGAAAAATTGACAAGAGGAACGGGGTGTGAGAGGAGAGGAGGAAGGAAATCTGTGTGTGTGAGAGAGTGTGTGTAAGTGAGTGAGAAAAGAGCAAGTGTGTGTGTGAGGGACAGCTCGTCCTTCAGGCTCACCTCGGCCCCCCCGGGGTCTTTCTTCTCGGCGGCAGCAGCAGCGTTTTACTGGCCCCGGCTGACGGCCATGAAATGGCGAGAAATTTACTGCTCTGTGAAGGCAGTGAGGACATCTCCTTCTCCTTCTCCCTCTCCCCTTTTTCCTTTCTTCCTTCCATTTATCCCTCACTCTCACTCCAGTCATCCTTCCACCCTTTTTCATCTGCTCTTGGTTTCCATAATCCATCCTCCTTTCTTCTACAACATTTTTCTCTGTTTCTGTAAAAGTGAATCCTTTTGTCCCTACTTTGTTCTCCTCCAGGCTCCTCCACATGTCCTCTTTTCATTCCTCCTTTCTCTCTAGTTTCCTTTCCACTCCAGTGTCCCTTCCTCTTATACTTTCTTTCCTTTAGTTGCTCTCATTTGCTATTTCTCTCTCTCTATTCCTCACTTTATGTCCCAATTCCAATTCCTAATTTTCCTGTAACATTGGAGCAAATCAAACTCTTTGTAGGTCACCTGTTTTCATTTAATCAACTTCCTATGCATTCATAGTGGGTGCACTACCCATGAGCCTCTGCTGCAGTAACAAGAAGCTCAAATGAGTGAATTAATTGCATTGATTTGTGTGTGAGTGCATTAAAACATCATGTCGCCCTCTGCGTTAGTGATCCCCCCCTGTTGAACCACCCCAGTCAACAAGTCTGGACACGCCTCTGGGCAGAGAAAGAACCATGACAGTCTCGGTCGGTTGTACAGTAGAAATTAAGCTTTGGTGTGTGTGTGTGTGTGTGTGTGTGTGTGTGTGTGTGTGTGTGTGTCCCTGCTGAACCATCCACAGCCAGAGAGCCTTTCAGCGTTGGGAGTAGGAGGGGAGTGTAAAAGGATTAGCAGCTCCAAATTAATACTTGGAGAATTGTTCATGCAGAAATGTATTCACACACATACATACTGCATATTAAAACACACACACATGTGGGTTACACATGCATATTTCTTACACTGTGATGTATAAGCAGTGATGTAATTTTATGATTTGAGTCTAAGTCTGAGTGGACCGTCCTCGCTCTCATTGATTTTTTTAGAGGCTGTTCTCTCCGTTACAGCAGACGCGTTAAACCACCGCTTGTCAGACTTCCTCTCATAAATTCTGACGTCTGAAAAGAGAGCAGTGTGTCACTTCTCCTGAACGCTGCAGAGAGATTTTAGTAAAAAAATGTCAGACTTCCTCGGGTATTTTTGCTTCTGCAAGTACAGTGTGTCACATTTAAGGGATGGAGCTCACACTCTGGAGCAGCGAGGAGTCGCAGAAGCAGAAAGAGGAATCCAACGCTGACATCCAGCAGAGAGAGGAGAGATAAAAACAGGGGAAGCGTGTTTGGAGCTTAGTTTAGTATTTGTGGTCGTTTAGATACAACTCCACTTTTTCACTAAGATGCTGCAATGCTCATTTTACAATTTCAGACCAACTTTTGTGATATTTAATAACTTATACACCTCTTGAGTCCTCCATCCTTCACTTACAAGCATGTGCAGAAAACTACGGCTTCAGCTGAACTGGTAGAAACACAATCTTAAGTTTCTGCAGCATGAAGGGATGCCGCTGTTTTTCCAGTGTTTAAATCTATACCATCGTTCTTTCTTTCTTGCATTTCATTCAAACTTTCTGATCTTTAAATTCTTCATGCAAGCTGCAAGACACATTCTATCCTCAGACCTGAACCAGACCGGTTTAGAAAGACTTAACCTCTAAAAGTTTCCTCTCTTCTGGTTTCAGCAGAACTGAAGTCTGTCTACAACCTGTGAGGAGAACCGAAAGAGTCCAACCCCTGTGCACTGATCGTTTTCTGACGGGAGAAGTTGCTGCTTAAAATAAAAAGTAAGAAGGTGTGTGTGTTTGTGTGTGCGTGCATGTGTGTGTGTGCATGTGTGTGTACAGTCTCCAGCATGTCAGCCGTGAAAGGCCTCTACACGCCGTTTGAGCTCTCCTGAGTGAGAGAAGTGTGACAAACAGCTCAACAGGCTTTGGCACGCCAGCTGTCCAGAGGGGACACACACACACACACACACACACACACATGCACACACACAGGTCCATTCACATGTATATGATTGCACGTGCACAAAATAGCACACAGACACACAACCAAACACACACTCTGCTGCCAAGCGTGGCGGTAATCTTCAGTAATGCCATCGGTTCTGGGGGCAGAGCATCCGAACGATGCCAGCGGCCACACAACATCAGAGCCTCGGCGCCCTGCCTTCCCACAATCCCCCTCTCCACGGGCGGCCAATCCACTGTCGGACAGGAAAAAATTGACTTTTCTGGCGGCGTTTGAGTTCTGAGGAGGGCTGCTGCTGCTGCCGGGGGGGAGGAAGAGTGACAGAGAGAGAAAAAAAAAAAGAAAAAACAGTTTGGCTTAATGTTGCAGTGCCTCGCTGCTTCTCGGTCGCCATGGTGATTCTGATCAACAAGCATTAATAATGTGCAAACCTGTTTATTAAAGTCTGTGACGGCTCACGTTTGGCATTTCTTTTTCAAGTGTACTGCAGGCTGCGTGTCGATGTGGAGAACAGACAAACATCAGAAACTGAGGGCTCAAATGTTTCCCCTCAGACTGAAAGAAGTCACACGGGGCGACATGGACTCATGAGCTCTGGAGTTTCAAACCAACATAAAGAATCCAGTTTAGTGCAGAGCAGTGACTGTAGACACGCCTCAGATGACTGTGTTGACAACAGAGACGTCACACTGAGTCAGAAAGTGTTTTAGGATGAAACTCAGCCGTTTGTTTTCTTCTCTTGATGTCTCTTATAGATTATTGGGAAGATACCAACTCCCTCGAGCTGCGCCTTAACAACAGCTTTTAAATAATCATTCATATTGAAGGAGTGTCACTTCATGTTGCATTTACCTGCAGTTTAAATTGTAACTTTGCACACTTTGTCTCCCTAAAGCTGAAGATGTTCCTGCAGCAGGTGTTTGTTCCTTGCACACCAACGCCAAGCCAAGCAGGTATGTTGTATCATGATGTAAAGACCTTCAGTTGAATGGTGTTGCTTCATGAGCCATCATGTGATGCTTTTGATGTCACTTCCTGCCTCCAAACAAGAGACTTAATGTCAGCATCCTCCTAAAGTTTGCTAATCCTAACTCTCACAAGTCTGCACAAAGATAGTTTGATTATAAAGTCATCCATGCATTTTTATTTAGATCACAGCACAGATGAACTGTTTGTAAAAGGTGATTCTCTGTTCTTAGGTTGCTGCAGCGGCCTCAGGCTGGACACTGATTGGATGCTGACAGCTCTTCAGCGTTTAAGGCGGGACCTCGGAGGAACAAAGGTAAGAGGTAGGAGGATAAACACCTCGTGCTCCAGGCTAAAAGCTGCGTGTTGCATCTTTAGGTCGCCCTCACCTCCTCCTCCTCGTGTTGGGTCATGTGAGGGGCGGCCATCTTGAAGCTGAAGGTTTAAACGAGCAGACCGTTTAGGAGGACGGAGAAAGTCAGCCGTGGGTGGTCAGTTAGTGAAGCCGTCAGTCGTAGGAGGTTACTAGTTATTGTAGTAGTCAGATTGAGTGGAGGGAGGGAGGCGGGGGGGGCGTGAAGCGTTCAGGCACCCAGCGTCCACTCTGCTGCCACATCGCCCACGGGGTGAACCTCAGCTGTTCTTCCCTTCCCTCCTGACCTTCCTCCACCTCGTCTCCGTTTCATCCCTCGCTCCTTTCAGCAGCAGAGCTGGTGTGGGGAGGTGGAGGGTGTTGGGGAGGGGTGTAGGGGTGGAGGTGGGGGGGTGCTGTCAGGAAAGGAGTGAAATGTGTGTATATGTGTGTGTTTGTGCGCGGCGGGCTGAGGGAGGGGTCGATATGATGAGGCTTCAGTGTTGTCGAGATGGATTAGCCGGATGACTTTGAGGGGTTTGTTCTCTTGTCTTTGAGCGCACAGCCGGCTCACTGTACACTCCCCCCTCTCTCTCTCCCCCCCTCCTTCTCAAATCTTCACGTCTCCCTCTCAATATTTGTCTCCATCCTTTCTCTCTTTTTTTTTTCTTTCGGATGCCTCATTAAAACTCTGCAGCATCATTCAAACACACACACCTGCCCTGAAACACCTATTTGACTGTAAATTGACGGGTTTATTTATGCAAAGAGAGGATACAGTTTCAGACATTTATTTTCTGATTTGTTTTTCTGCTCTGTGTCACTTTCCCACCACTCTCCCTCCACTTCCACCCATTTACACTCTCCTACAAAAATGTTGCATTTCTTTAAATTGGTTCGATTCCTGTTTAGTTTTCTTCTTGCCGATGAGGCGACGTCAGAGAGGGCGAGTCAGATTCCCTTTGTTTTGATCTTGTTCTTGCTGTGCTGTTGTTTTTATGAAGCATATTTTAACATCAGTATCTCTTTGTCTAATTACATGTTTCACCTCAAGATAATTATATAGAATAAACAAGGCTGCAGTTGGAAAGATTAGTGGGCTCTATCTCACAAAATCTAGGACTACATTTCCCATAATTCCTCCAGTTTGCTCTGAAGGAGAAGTTACCACCTCTGATCATCCTCTGAGATCCAAGAGAGATCTGTTTTTGCTTCAGATATTTTGTGGAGCACCTTCAGCAGCTGATATAAGATGTTTATTTCTGCACTTTTCACTGCAAGGCTTCTTTAAATCATTACACACACATTACATTCAAGATTTTCTTACATCTGCTGCAAAGCTGAACCATGTTTTGCACATTCAGACCACACTTAGTCCTGGATTAGCCGCCTGCAACTCTACTCCACTTCTAAATGTAACCCGTTGGCATGCCAGGACTTTTTTCGGTGCACAGGTACTTCTTCCAAGCTGCCAGTTCTCTTTCCTGTCCTCTCCATGTCACAGTTTATCTCGGTGACTCATAACGGCACCTGAAATACATTACCCATGATGCACTGCGTGATGCTCACTTGTCTGTTTTCACTGGAGTGACTTCAAACTGTTGCAATGGATAAAATATCCCAGTAAATATTGCATGTTAGCTCCATTGAGTCTTCATATTCTTATAATATAACTTATTTATTGATTATTATATGATAGAGCCTTTCCAACAGAGCCTTTAGCCCCGCCTCTTTCAAAGTCAAAGGTCAACTCTCCTGGCTCTAAGTGTATCCCTCATTAAGTGTCCTCCTCCATCACCTCCACTTTCCTCTGGCTTGTTTCCCTCTTCCTCTGTCCTTGCTTTGCCTCTCTCCCTCCTCCTCTGCCTCCTCTTCCCTTCCCTTTCCTCCTTCCTCTCCCTCTCTGCTTCCTCCCCCCCTCCTCTCTCCCGTCTCACAGTGTGTGATTGATGTCACCAGCTAGCATTAACACTTCTCACGCTGCTCGTACACGGAGGAAGAGGGGGAGGCGGCGCCGTGTACATGAACGATTGATTACCTTAGCGCTACTAGCTGATGACTCCTCCAAAGATCCCCCCTCACCCTCATCCCCCCTCCCTCCACCTGGAATCGATAACCAGGAGCTCTTTCTTTATCTCCCCCCTCAAACTCACCCCACGTCTTGACTCCCCCATCGTCAGTTTCTCCAAATCAGAGACGAAGGAGCTCATGCGGCAATTATGAAGGAGAGGCACATTTGCATACGGAAAAATAATTAAAACAAACAAAGTGAGGCTGGGGACCCCCTGGAGAGGGGAGCAAGGGGGAGGCAGGGGGGGAGGAGGGGGGGAGGAAGAAGTGAATAATGTGGGCCCAGAAAAAAAAAGGTTTAATTGCTCCACGCCGAGGTTGTGCCATTTATCTTCAACTCTCTCGCTCCGACGCCATTTCATTTGTCACTTTAGTACAGATGAGAGTTTACGTAGGTGTTCTCAGGATATCTGTTTCAAGGTAGGCACACACACACACACACACACACACACACTTACACACACTCTCACACACACAGAGAAACACATCAACTATCATACTTTTAAGAGAAACAGCAGCGCCGTCAATGTGGAAAGATGACTCAGAGCTCTCCAAAGTTAACTGCCTCCTTTCTGACGAGCACACACACACGTTAACACACACACACACACACACACACACACACACACACACACACACACACACACACACACACACACACATTTAGCTCCTTTAGTTATATCTCTATAAAGAGCCGTTACATAAAAGAGTCCAGTTTTCACACAGAGATGTTCACTCTCCCTCAGAAGCAGTCATTATGCTCCTGGAGCTTCCACACTTTCGTTCCTCCCCTCTCACATCTTTGTCTCATTGTGTGTGTGTGTGTGTGTGTGTGTGCATGTGTGTGTGTGTGTGTGTGTGTGTGTGTGTGTGTGTGTGTGTGCATGTATGGTACTTTGAGCAGGCTCCCCGCTGACGCTGCAGGGTGCGAGTCGTCACACGCGGCCGTCCGCTACGTTAGCCGGAGTGGCTAGAAACTCCATTTTCAGCAGAGTGTTTGAAGCCAGGGGGATGAAAGTCCTGCTCTCTCTGTCTCTTTGTCTCTCTTCCTCTCTTACTCTCTCTCTGTCTCTCTGACGCCTCTGATGGACGACTCAGTGGCTGTCCAAGTCCTTAATTAAAGGCACAGTCTGCAGTTTTTTACCTAGATGACCTAAAGAGGCTCTGGGCATTTAGGGACAATGTCAGCATCACTGATCTCAGTTTGGTCTCCTCATTGCAGAGGTTGCTGGTTCCACATAACGTAAGAAAGGGAAGGGTAGAGGACGCTCCAAACGCCAGGTCCTAGACAGTCTTCCACAGAGACTGTTGGGTGTTTGGGGTCTTAAGAAAGCTGGACTGAGGGGCGGCCGCTTGTTGAGCTGGTGCACGATAAGTTAGGATTTGTTCAAGCAGGGAATCATCACTTGAGTCCTAGAGCTGCAATGATCAGATCAGGTCTTCTTTGACGACACAGTACTCAAAGTGTTTCCACAAAGATCAGTTTCTATCAGCTGTAATCGTGAGCCCGGTCAAAGTCGAGATGCAGAGCGCCACCAGCGTTACTTTCCTCTTCTTGTTCGGCTTTTTGGATCCAACTTTCCTCACGTTCCTGTCATATAGCTCTTCTTATCAGTACCCGCCAAGTTTGGTTCCACATATCTGCTGCGTATCAACTTATTTTCTTCACACTGGGACTTTTCTTCTTCTTTCTGCCCAATGACAGACGGATGTAAGTGGCGCCATGTGGCATGTTTTCAGCCCTGACTTAAGTTGCAAACGGCATGTTCCTACATGAAGGTAGAACAGCTTTTATTTGGTGTTACTGAACACTTGAAAAACTATGACAAAGAAAAGTGGGGAAGAGCATGCTGCTTGTCAAAGTCAGAGCATAAATATATATCATAGAAACAACAGCATTCCTCTCTCTCTCTCTCTCTGCATGTAAAGAGAAGCTGCATCCTTTAGTTTCTGAGCACAACAACAAAATTAGCTGATTTAACCTACACTGGCATTAAACTGTGCACAACAAGAGTGAGCTTGCATGTTTTCCCCCTTTTTTCTACATATTTGTAGTCTGCATTAACATGCAGCTGAAGCAGCCTGCTGCTCCCTCTGTAAGGAACTCAACATCATCGGAGCTGGCTGTAGCTGCAGGCGAAAACAACAAGGCTTTAAACGCACCCTGTCGAAGAAGAAACGCTTTCAGTCTCTCAGAGCTCGTTCTAATCGTGTGCTTCCTGTTTTTGTTGCTCTGTGTATGAATATGTGTGTGTGTGTGTGTGTATGTGTGTGTGTGTGTAAATCCCTCGCTGTTTGTGAGCTGGGTGCTCTCTGTGTCTGCTTGCTGGATATCAGGCACCCATGGATCCTCAGAAGCAGGCATTACCAGTTAATGCACCTCTGAAGAGAGCATCTGCACTTAAGACAATTATACCACAGATGGGTGTGTAGGTGTGTGTGTGCTGTATGTGTTTCTGTGTGTGTGTGAGGGGGAGACAAAGAGAATAAAGAGTGTTACAGGCAGAGAGGATGGTGGGAAAACAGCAAAAAGAAGAGCTTTCTATGTCTCCGCTCAAAATACGATTTCCCAAATCCGTTCCTCTCCCCTCTCCGGGGTTGAAAACATTTGTTGCAGAAAGGAAGGAGTGTTTGTAAGGTCCTGAAAATAAACCTCAAAGTCAGCGGCACACACCTTCCCTGGCTATCTCGTTTTTGGAGAGTCTGCTGTGTCTTTGAGGAAGGTACACGCTCGTAGTATCTTCTGTTGGACCAAGTCTTTCTGACCTCTTCTGGAGGGGAGACGTTTTATATTTTAAAGACAGCAGGGAACGTGGTGAGGAAGCACGCAAATATTTGAGGGTGAAGGACAGAAAACCAGCAACAACAGAGTACAGAGAGGAGTTTTGTTCACCCCAATAATCCCTTCTTCAGCAGAGCTATGTTCAGTTTTACACGAGAGGGAGGCAATGTGTGGACTTCAAGTTTAGCAGTCACCTCCAGTCACATCCCATAGAAGGAAGGAGTCAACAAGGGAGCTAGGGAACAAGGACATGGAAAGTTGGATGAAGCTGATATGGAACAAGTGGACTAGGAAACTACTTGGCTAGGGAACGAGTGACCTAGGATGTGAGGGAACCAGGGGAATGAGTGAATTGATGAACTAGGGAACAAGTGGACTAGAGAACTAAAGATGGGTGATCTAAGGAATGAGGAGACAGGGGGACAGGGGAACTAGAACACAAGTGGACCAGGAAAGGAGAGCAGTAGAGAACTGGGGTGACAAGGACATAGGGAGTGAGTTGTCAAGGGGACTAAGGAAATTAGGGAACAAGTGAACCAGGAGACAAGAATTAGGGAGTTAGTGAACACATCATGCTGACTATAAAACAAGGGAACAAGGGGACAAGTGATCAAGGGAATGAGGGAACCAGAGATACAGGATGGATCAGTGAAGTAGAAGCTTACACCTCGTGCCGTTCTGTTCGCAGACTTCCAATATGGCCGCCAGAGGGGAGGTTACATCATCTGAAAATGCTGCACCAAGAGCATCGGGGCCAAATACTTCATGCTAGCTGAAAAGTTTGTTGCGTTCAGCTGTCCTGGGTGTCAGCAGCACCTTTTCCCCTCCAGGAGACATCAGGACAGACGCTAACAGATTGGACCCCCCATATGGCGGGCCGTCCAATGCGGCGATAAATAAACTCCTGGCTACTCTGACCTCAACTCGCACTGAACATGTGCTTGGGCTGGGTGGAGGAGAGCTCAGCGGGGGGGGGCTCCTCCTTCCCCTTCCCACCATCCTACCATCCCTCCCTCCCTCCCTCCAGTCCTACTTTTAACTCCCCTCCGCTGGAGTCGGCGGTCCATCTCGCGCCGCAGATTGCCTATGACAGCCGCGCTATTTCAAGTCAGGGGTTTGAGCTAAATTGGAGTGAGCAATACCACCTGTGCCTGCTGAAGGGCCGCTCCGGTTCGCGCCGTTGCTCCACAGAGAGGAACTAGGAGGAGAGGGAGGGGTGGAGGGGGTAAGGGGGGGGGGGGTAAAAAAGCTGCTACCTGCAACCATCAAAGCCTCACTTTCACATGCAATCTGCCCAGCTGGCTCCCCTGTGAGGAGGGCGAGCTCAGAGCAGAGATGGATGTTTGCTGCTCTCTCTCTTTCCTCACTTACATCCTCTTTACTCCTCTCTTCTCCTCACCTCACTCCCTCTACAGATGTGTATCCCTCTCGCTCTATTTCTTCTTCTTCTACTTTCTCGTCTTCCCACCTGTCGCTCTCTTTATATATCCATCTCTTTCACGTTTTCTCTCCAACCAGTTCATCACTCTTTAATGCCATTTATTGAGCTCTCAAAGACAAGAAACAGAGTGTCAGAGTGTTGGCTGAGAGTCTGACTGCAGGAGGAAGGCTCGTAAAGAGAACTCCATTCTTTACCTTTGGCTTGAGTTATCCTTAAATCAGGATTAGATCTGGACTAGTCAGATCCATGTGGATTCAATTAAGAGTAATGAGATATATGACTGCAAATTAGACAAATACACTCACTAAGATTTGAGTTTTTGCAGTGTAATATCTCTTATTGATGAAAGAGGAATGCATCCTTGTATTTTGTTGTGGTGTGAGAGTCTTAAAATAGGCATTAGGCCCATGTAAACAGCCAGGTAATAATTTAATTCATAATTTAAAAAGCATCAAGCTTCAAATGTGTTCAATACAATAAGACAAAATATTCTTGTTGTCCTTTATTTACATTTTTATCTTTATTCTGTTCCCAAAGCTCAAAAACTCTGTCACAAATCTTCACAGACATTTAAAATGTAAAATCCTGAATATTCATCAATAAAAATTAATTAACTAATCAATTTACCAAGAAGTGTAATTTAAAGTATCTTCCTATGTCATTCAGAAACACTTACAAACATACCAAACAACCAAGAAATCATTGTATTCAAATTCAAATATACGTAGCTTCAATCTGATTGGCTCTGAAAGAAGGTGACATCACAGTGTTCTAACTAAGCTCCACCCACATCAATCCTGTGGGGAAATTTAAAGTGATCTTTTTAGTAAATTAACAAAAGTCTTGAACTTTGGAGCTTTTTTTTAAGTTTGTTTAGTCTCCATGAAGTTGTGTTTTTTTAGGAAGAACAAGAGAAAAGTTTGATGAAGCAACCTTTAATTTTTTTAATCAAAATACATCCAAAAATGCACAAATTAGCTGTTTAAAATGACCTGTGAAGTAGAAGTAGCACTGTCTTCTTCCATTCCTCCTCCTGATTGGTTGAGAGAAAACTGTGAGGGTGGGAGGCTAAGGGGAGTTTAGGTTCCATCCCCCTTCCTCCTCCTCCTCCTCCTCCTCCTCCTCCTCATGGGCAGGATACAGTAGGCATCATTTAGTGTGGAGAGCGGTGGAAACAGTGTGGGGTTAGCCACGAGGTCGCCACACTTACTGCACGGCCGAGCTCATTTCCACTGCTGTCCACCGCTCGGGCTTCCCCTCTGAACAGAGAGAAAGAGAGAGAGAGAGAGCTGCAGCCGGTGAAATGGCTCATTCACTTTCTGATCACACACACACACAAACTGTGACACACTTCCTGCACACACACACCCATATAGTAACACACACACACTTCCCAGGCTGTCTCCATCGCGCCACTATTTGCTATTTTCGCCCATCACTTCCCGATGTCATGAAACATTTCCTCAGCTCTGACAGTTCACTTTGTGTTTTCTCACCACACTCACCAGATTTCATTTTCGAAACACTCGATTCTAAAGCTCCCCCCTGCTCGCCACTTCTTCCTCAGATCAAAAGATTTCCAATGTTTTATTCTTTTTTAAGCAGACTTCAACCTCATGGATAGATCAGCATACATCCCATCAGTATCACAATCATTTAATCCCTTTCTCAAACTAATCTGATAAGTACAGCTAATGATATTTCAAAGAGTAACTTGTGCCAAAAAAACGGGCTGTAGCTGTCACACACTCCGAGCATTTCCCCCCCTCACACACACACACACACACTTTCTCTCTTTTTCTCACACACACAGATTTATGTGCAAGCACCCCAGAAGGCACAGCAGTGCTGAACCAATCCGCTTTTGTTGACTTGTACCTCTGCCAGCTCTCAGTATGAAGACGTCTGACCAGCCAAACGGTCAAATACCTGACAGAAACTCAAATGTCCTGCAGTTAAGGAGCTGGATGGTGTGTATCCTGGTGTGTAAGGAGGCACATTTTACACCTGAGGGGTACAAAACATCTTAATCGAATAGTGCATGGTTGTTTCTGTTGAATAGTATCAGGTAAACAATCCTTTCTATCTGCAAAGAGATGCAGCTTTGTTTTAAATATTACTAGACTTGCAGAAAAAGCAGCAACCTCCAAAGAAGAAGTGCAGTTCCTTGCATGTCCACTGGAGGCAGCTCCAAAGTGAGTCAATCTCCATTAGAGCACATTTTAAAATGCTAATTTTTACAGCAGAATTAAACATGTTTAAAGCCTTGTACAAAAACACACTAGTCTCTTAACCTCTTATGTCTTTTCCCAACAAATGCATGGGGGAAAAATTTGTATAAGTCACCCAGTTTGAAGATATTAAGGTTAAAAGTGTAGCATAAAAAGGTGCAGGTGATTAAACTGAGAGGTGCTTGTCTTACCTTATAAATATTTTGGTGCCTTGTGATTTTTAGTCCAATAAATTGCAGAATTCAGCAGATACTTTGCAGACATAACTTCTCTATTTATATATAAACTTAAGGTTGTATCATGTCCAGGCATTACAAACCAGAGGTCCCCACTTCAATTTTTTAAAAGCCATTGTTTCATATAAAACCAGCACTCAAAGATGGATATGTTTTGGATGTATAAGCATTTTTATTCCAGGAATAAATCCCTCCAGTTGTTCCCTGTGTTATCATTTATTTGTGCTGGAAGATTGCTCCTCACCATCTCCGCCAGATTCTGTCTCCGCTTGTTCCAGTTGGTTGCCGACAGCATAACAGTTGCTGCAGCATATTTTAGGGTTGTGTTTTATTTCTTTAAATCTTCATTGAGTCCAAACAAATGGAGTCAGAGGTTCAGAGTGGTGTGAAACAGACTGTAAAAACAAATATAAATACACACTGGAGCACAGAAACAGCTTGTGATGATAGCACGGAGGTTGAAGAAGTGACTGTTTGAGCGCTTCTCTTTCTGTTTGTCTGATTTTCTTGTTTTTTGGAGGAGATTAGGACGCCATTGACAAACCTTCCACAGAGCTAAAAATCGCTCTCAAGCCGATTGAAAACTTGTCTCCGATACTGTTCCCTCCAGTGTGTCTCCTGCTTGAATCGATACCCTCACACACACACCACAGACCTTTCCTCACACTGCGGCCTGGCAGGGAGGGATGGCGTGGAGCTGGCGGGTCAATGGCCCGGGTCTCGCTCGCCTGATGACCGTTCGTTAAAGAGCGGTCAGTCGGTCGTTTGGTTGGTGTTAACGGTGTCAGCGCTGATACTCCCGCCGGGGCCGCTGGCTCCTAATCACCGGCCAATCAATACGCGCCTGCCCTCAGAGCCGACCAATCAAATTGACGTGTCTAGTTGACACATCGAACCGAAGACGGGAAGAGGAAGAAGCTTTACCTCCTCTGTGCTTGATTTATAAAGACCTGTGTAATGGTTTTAAAGTTGCATCAGGTTCTGTGGTGCGTTTAAGGACCCATGTGAGGCATTGTTGAAACATTTGCAGTTTGTAGGGTTATAAAATTGGGAATTTATGTCCAAAATAGGAGGAAATTTGAAATCCAAGCTGCCAAATCAAAGGAAACGTGCTTTTAATAAATTATTAAGCGACTTTTCATGCAGAAGCTAGCTCTGCAGTGCCAGTTTCTATCAGTTTTGGCACTATTTTCTCTTCACCTGTGTCTCTTCAGGTGAACTTGTTTTTTTCTCCCTCTTTTCTCTTTTGGGGTGAGGTATTTTTATCAGCTCTGTGGGGTTTCTTTCTCTCATCCGCACAGTTTGTCTTCCTGCCTCCCTGCCACCGTGCTCCTGTCAGATTTTGGCATTTGCAAATAAGCCAAAACCAAAAATATCAGAAATATTTTTCTGTAAATAAGTCCAGGAGCGGTTTGAAATCTGGTAGCCGATCCTGTCCCTGAGTCTGCGTGCAGCATCATGTTTTGGCGTCTTTGTTGGAGCAGAAAGGGAGACAAGACGTGGCTAAATATTTGGAGATGTTAGGGGGTTCAAGCCCACGTGGCGGCCGGCGGTGACACTGGAGCTTCAGTCCTCTGTGTCTGTCGCTGAGTCGCCCCGTCCGTCCATCTGTCCACGCGCCCTCAAAGAGACGTTTGTCCCTCTGCTACAAGGGTCATTCAGAAAACATTCACACACATGCAAGAGCACGCACATAAAGACAGAGACGCACACGCTCTTCTGACTGGACAAATGGACACTCGCTGACTCTGAGTGAGGCACTTCAGGGACACTTTAATGATCGCAGGGGACTTCAGAGACGCTCAGAGGACAAATCAGACGGAGAGGAAAGATCCTTTCTTCATTTTTTATTGTGCACTTGATTACAAACAGCAAGATGAAGACAGAATGTGCAGACTTTAAAGATTAGATTAAAGAACAAAGCAGAGATAAAAACATTGCTTTATGGGGTTTGATGTTGACGACCTTCAGGCACAAGAAATCCATCAAATACAGTCATAGTTTATGATTTGACATCATGCAGAAGTTAACATTTACCTCCACACAGATGCTTTATGCTTTAAACAACACTTCACTTGGTTTCATTCATAAAAACACACAAACAGTAGCTGCAGTGATACATCTGGAGTATTTTCTGCTCTCTTATGAGCACAGAACATTTTGCTTTAGTTGGGATATGAAATGGTGTAAATGTAGTAGAAAATTCCTGGTTATATAAACTGATAAGTCCAAACCCCAGCTCTGCCAAAATACCTTATGAAACAGTACATCTGCAAGGAGCTGGCGATGGAGTATTTTCAGTAGGAGACTTGACAATGTGACATCATGCTGAGGGGAAATGAGCACGAGCGGAGATATATCCAAAAGAAAAAAAAATTCTACCAGCTCTATCCCTGAGCTTCACTGACAAAAATGTCTTTAGGTGGTGAGGATTATGGATTAATCTATAATAACTAGTGAAGGAAAGAGAAAAGGAAGGGAAGGAACCGTCTCTGGAGCCTGGAGTCTACCAGAAATACTGCCTCATCATCTAATGTTCCTGCTAATATTCCCAAATTATATCGTTTAGACGTTGGAGAATTAATCACCGGTCTGTGACACTGGCTGTCCCCAGAGTTCATTAAATCATTTCTACAAGTTGTGGAGATTTTGGTCCTGTTTTTTTGGTCCCTTTCACCCGGCCCCACCCCTCGTCTTTTTGCCTTGATAATCTGTTTATCCGTAAGTGTCACATTACATTTGCAAAGCAGCTGGGGGGGACCACTGCCATCGTGTACGGAGGGGCTCGAGTGTGATTACCCGGCCTCGTATTTTGGCGCGCACTCAGACTTGTCAAATCCTTTGATCTGAACTGTCTTCATAATCACTTCAAAAAGTCTTCCAGGGAGCGTGAGGGCTTTACAGATGGGCTCCTCACTATCACAGGCCGACACACTGTTCTGTCTACCAGAGTGTGTGCGTCATTTAGTTCTACTTTTGAATATATCTTTGACCCCTTTCTTGTCTGCCTTCGTTTTTGTACTCCACATGTAAAGACAAATTCATACAACCGATTCATCCTGAAACTGCTCGCTTTGGGAGAAGAAGTCAGTGTATCTCAAGAAACACATCGTCTAAATACACAGAATAGTTCTTTTACTGGCTGCCTTTCAGTTCTAATGTCTTGTCTTCAAAGTATTGTACATGCAAACCTTGCACAATGAAGTTAATCTACAAAATAAAAGCACTACATTTATGAATGTCCAAACAGATGTGCAAAAAAGGCTCTGTGGATCTGACGGTTTAGGGTCACCTTCTATAAGATAATATTTGTAACTGTGCATGAAAACAGGGATTTTTGCAACAATGCATTTCAGACTAAACACAACTTTTCCACAATGATTGAAGACTTTTAGCAAAAAGGTCTTTGGGCCTACAAATTCAAGTCTATTTTTAATATAAAGCATTTACATCTGTGCAGGAACATAGTGTATTTAATGGGAGAACACATGCAACAATGGACGTCGATCAATCTGCAACTTTTTTCTCTTATTAATCTCCATTTTTTATTCTTTTAGCAGAGAGCAAGTAAGGATATTTAACCCTGAAGTCCATTTTAACAAGAAATGATTTGCAGTCGTGAATGAAAACAGTGAATTTAAAGGGAACTTTACATGCAACACTGGGCGTCGATCAATCTGCAACTTGTTTCCTCAGATTGTACACATTTCTGTCTCGGTTTAGCATCTTTTGACTTTATTCTAAACTACAATCATATTTAAATGTTGCATTTTATTTAATTTCTATTGTCTTTTTTTATTTATTCTGCATGCCCTTGAAAAAATACCCACAATGGAACAAAGACGTTCATAACACTTCCTACTCAAAATCCCACAATGCAACGTGCCACTTTTTGAAGATGTGAAAACACTGCAGCTGTTCGTGATGCCACAAAAGTAGGATTATTAAAAAGTGCATTGCATCACTTTGTTATAGAATAGAGAGGTGAGCGTCTATCATACAGGTAATACTGGGCGAGTGATTCAAGATACTAGTGTTTACTTTCAGTTTGCATTGCATTATGGGAAAGTGTGTTTATTAAGCTCTACTTTTTGTAGACTGTTAGTGTTTATGTTGATTTTCCTGCTGATCAGATCTCTCAACTTTGCTAGATATTGCAAAACAATGTGCAGGAAAATGAAAGTACTCAAGCTGCTGCAGATGTTAGTTACAGGACTGCATCTCTGCCTGCTCAGAGCCTCATTTTTACTTGTTATAACCTCAGAATATGTAGGTTTCTTTTCACTCTTTAAAGGCTTGTTTTGCTCCATGATTTTGCTGCTGATACTCTTGCATCCTTTATTGAAATTTTAAAGAACTTTACATGCATCTGAGTATTTTTAAACTCTGTTAGTTTGGGCTTTTATTTGAGTAAATGATCTCAAAATGGTAGCTTGTCATAGTCTGAAAAATCACAGGTGTTACTAATTACCTGCAGAGTACAAAGACCCTGAAGTCCACACAGCTAAAAGGCACTCGACCATGATTAATGTTGTTTTTTTGCACATTTGCTTTCTGTGTTTTTAAGACTTTTTACAAAGCGTCATCACAACTTTTACTTAGCCGTAGAGTCTTACACAAAAATCCCACTCTCACCCTGAGCTGAGGTCTAATCAGGGAGAAGTGGAAACACCTGTTTAGGTGTACCAGCCCCACAGAAGCAGCTTAGACTAGGACACAGTTGCACCTCTTTTCTTGTCATCCTCTTCTCTGAATTAGGTAAATTTAAACTTAATTTATTGGTGGATTTATGCAAACATTATGTACAGTGTACAGTACAAAATTAAAGGGCTGCTACGCACTTTTTCAGCCTCTCTTTGGGGACATTTGTCGGTCCAGTCATGTGGTTTGTGTGATGGATTTGATTATCTCAGTGGTTGCATGTCTCTCTCTCTCTCTCCTGGTGTGTTTCTCTCCCTGTGCAGAGGAAGAAAGGATGGTTGGAGGTGGCAGCAGGGAGGTGAGGGGTTCTCTCTCTCCCCTCTCTCTCTCTCCCCTCTCCCTCTCTCTCTCTCTCTCTTCGTTCTGCGCTTCAACAAAAGCATTTGCATATTTTTATACTCCGTCTCCCTCTCTTTCTCTCTCCCTCTCTCTCCCTCTCCCTCTCTCTCTCTCTCTCTCTCTCAAAGAAAACAGCCCGGAGCGTGAATACTCCAGCAGCGGGCGTGCAGAGGAAAAACGGAAGCTGGGGAGACGGAGCGTCCGCTTTAGCTGGGGGAGAGAGAGAGAGCGTGCAAGTACACACACACTCACACACACACACATGAGCTCAGGCCTTACCTCCAGAGGTTGTGCATCAGGGGGGAGGATTGGGAGGACAAGGAGGGGAGTCATAGGAGGACCAAAGTTTTGTTGTGTGTGTGTGTGTTTGTGGTGTGTGTCTGTGGTGTTTGTGTGTGTGTGTGTGTGTTGCCAGGGGACTGTGGCTCTCCTGGAAGAAGAGAAGACAAAGAGAAAAACAGACATTAGAATCAGATGGGTGCACTGAAACAAAAACAGTCAAACAATATTCAAATATTTCACTTCACTCAGAGATAGCGAAGAAAACTCACCGCCTTTATTTACTGTTGTGCAGAATTTAAGAACATTTCAGGTACTTTTAAGAAACACAAGGATCTCCATGTGATGACACTTTATACACACAAACAATATCAAACCTTTACTCCACTGAATCAGTCAGTTTGAGGACAGTGTTACCTTGTATTTATGAACTATTACACCCTACTTAAAGAGACTTATCAAGAAAATTCTGCTTGCATTGTTTGCAGATGATTTCAGCAACTCAGGCCTTATTTTTGTCTGGTAACATCCTAAAATAAGATCCACATCTGGACTGGTTAGGCCAAGCTGGCACGAATTAAGTGTTGTGAGATATTTTGACTAGAAATAAGACAAATACACTTAGTCAAATTTGCATTTTTCCATTTGAAATTGTATGCATATTTACAGAAGGTGCACACTTTTGCAGCTTTAAGTAATTGCATGCATTACTTTAGTACTTGCAGGTAATAAGGGACTTTTGCAGGGGGGTTTTGTAGTTTTGTTAGTGATAGATGTGCATATATGTTCATCCACTTGTAACTTAATAATTCAAGTGCACTATATTTCAGTATTAAACATTGTAGTACTCTTTATCTCCCAGTTTATGATGCTTTGCAGAGTTTTTTGCACAAAGATAAACTGATTTATCACACTCCAAACATGAATCCTGTCTTAATTATCTTCCTTTATTGACAGCATTTTAAAACAGTGATGCACCCACAACAATAGGTTATATATAAGAGCTAAAATGTGAAAGGAAATCCTAAATTCATACTGTCTTTAGGAGAGAGATTAAAGAACAAAAGTCTGTAAAGAAATATAAATCATGAGGAGCAGGAAGTGATGACTCAGCATTTTTTTTAGTAAAGAATGACATACAACAACTGATTTCTCATAAAGCAATGACTCGTATTGCTTCACATGTTGAGGAGAACGCCCGTCAGAGTCCAGGACTCACGTTCGTGTCTTTGTTGAATGTTTCAGTGCGGTAAAAGTTCTCCTAGCATCGTACAAACCAACACAAAAACACTTCCAAACAGAGCCGCTCCCCTGCGTCACTCCTCAGCCCTGCTCTCATAATCTCTGACATTTTCCACACTGCTTTATCCGAGCTTCAGTTTGTCCCCAAAAAACAGATTTGTGCAAATATTTGCTGACATCCACCGGCCTATAGCGAAAGCCCGTGAAAGCTTTCCCTCTCTCTCTGCAGCTCTGAACATTTTGTGTCTGGCAAGTGTTCACCGGGAACATGATGTGTTTTCAGTTTGTTTGGAGTAAGCAGAAGAAGAAGAACAGGCTAGTTAGCATAAGCAGCGCTGCCCCTGCTAACTGAGAGGGAGAAAAAAGAAAAAAAAAGCAGCGAAGAAAAACTCAAATGTCAACGAGAGAAGATGTATGCGAAAGGACAAAACCGAGCCGCCTACACGGCGTGATTGACAGGTGGTTCCTGGAGAGTGCACAGCAGTGAGCCATGAGAGAGGGTGACACATGTTTAAAATGAATACATTATTTTATTTCTTAGAAAGGCTTTGTTTGTACAGTTGCATTTATTCCAATTGGAGTGTTTTATTTGCTGGAAACTTTATGAAAAAAGTCAGATCAGAGACGGAGGGAACGACTGTTCTGTAGCTTGGAGAAAAATAGAACTTAACTGGAGTCGAGTCGGCGTAGGGATACCAGTTAAAGGGTGTGAACTGGCTTTAGATTGAAGCTTTAGTTATCTGCATAAGAGCTAAGAGTTAAGCTTAATCCGAAGTAGCCTTTGACTGACCAGCAGGGGGCGATGTGACTGAGTCCTGGTCTGCGAAAGGTTTATAAATTTGATCATGCACCAAAGCCAGTGACCTCTGACCCACCAGGAGATCAGCTATGACTTCAAACATCAAGAAACAGTTGTAGTAGTTTCAGGGTGGGCTACCTGTGATCGACAAGTTGCTACCTCAGTGACATATCAGTATGTATCAAGCCAGTGGATAACCAAAAGCCGAGCTCAGGCCTTCAAAATAAAACCTGTGATGAACACCCTTTCATAAAACCTCAGCTGTCAGGCCCCATGAAGTCAGAACATAAACCTGGTCCTGTATAAAATCGAGTGATGCCGCGTCACCTTGAGCTCAGCTGTTCCTTCAAACATCTGCACATAAAGTGTCATTTAAACATCAGAACACAGATCACAGCTCCGATACAGACTCCTTTGGGTGCAGCTTCTCCTGCATTGAAGACTCAAAGACGTACAGTGAGATTACAGCGAGCGGCGTTACGTAACAGTGTCATTCAGAGTTTCAGCTCACTGTTTGGGATGAATGTAGGCTGAACAGAGTTTCTGTGGCAGATACTGATGTTGTGCGCTCGTCATTGTTTGGAGGATTCATGTTTGTGGGCCGCTAATCCAAGAGGTCTACGACAAACACACACACACACACACATATCAGGGAGGACTGAATTTGAAACACGCTCGCTCCAAACATGAGGCGCAACCGCTGAGAATTGGCCATGCTTTGCTAAGCTTTCGTCTCACACCTACAACATGAAGGTTACAGTCTGAGGAGAGCGCTGTGCAGAGGAGGGAGCGACGCTCTGCATGTAATTTCATTTTACATGACACCCTGAATTATCTCACGTTCAGTCATACAAAGGAGGCGTCTCTGTGGAGGACCTTCATTTGGAGGTTGTAGGGAAAAAAATACAAGTTTTCTGTATTTTTTTTTTTTTTTACAGCTTTGACAATGAGAACTCCACGTGTGGGATATGTGGAGGTTTGAAAAGTAACAAAGAGAGCGTCCTCTGTCAGAAAAATATTAGAAATGACGTTAAATCTGAAACCAGCTCTTAAAAATCCCTCCATCATGAGAAAACAATTCAAACCCAAATAAAGCCAGGTTAAATTTATGCAGCTAAAAAGCCAATCAGTCACAGAAGCCCTGCCTACTTCTTATGTGCACTCTATGTTAAATCTTAGCTCTGTGAACCTCAATCAAGTCAAAATAAAATCCTGAACAGGACAGGTTTCATTTTTTTATGACTGCACCGACGAGCTGACAGAGCACGACTGAACGCCAAAACCCGTGAGGGATATTTGACTTGACAGTCCATGCTGAGGCAATTTTCCAACATGGTTGACCAACAAAGTTCTATTGTGCTCGATTCTGTGCTGCATTGTTTAACGACTCAGCACTTCTACAAGCTAAAGGTTCCCCTTCAAAGTAAGAGAGAAAAGTATTCCTAAAACAAAACCAGAGGAAGGGGTTCCAGCCTGCCCTGCAGCCCTGTGACACACACTGTTTCCCTAGCAGTCAGAACTCAGGGCTGCGGGTGTGTTTTGTGCAGTGGGTGTGAGTGCAGAGGGGTCGGCGGCCAGCGTGCAATCCCCCCTCAAAGCCGCTTTTGTGATGCTGCTTGGCTTGAACGCTCACACCAGGCCCGAGCAAAGAAGGAGGGAGGGAGGGAGGGAGGAGATGTGGGAGGAAGGGGAGCAGCAGCAGCTCTGTGAAGCAGGGAAGAGAGAGAGTGTGCCTGACTATCATACAGCTATAGGGGCTTTGCAGTTGTTAAACGTCAAGAAATCAAGTCCTGTGTCGCTGTTTGAGGCTGCAGAGTGAAAGGGTCAAAGGTCGGGAGGGGGTATCTGACTTTTGGCGGCTTCTGTAACCAAACAGAGCTGCAGAGGCATGAGATATACTCACAAAATGTGAGTTTGAGTGCAAATTATTGAGAAAGTCCTGCAAATATTATGCACTGAGGGTAGATATCATACATGTAAGAGGCAAGTGGTCGATTAAAAATACAAGAACAACCTAATCACACCTAAATTGTGCAAAACTCTTTATGTAATGTTCAGTATATACACATTTTCAAATCATACTGTCCCTCTCTCTTTATTCCAATTTACAAAGAGCACATTTGTGTGCAGAAATATGTGTTTCCTGATATTCCTTTACAACAAATTCAGATTTCTGTCGGTGCTAAATCACCACAGAAAACTAAAAAGATCAAATAATTCCAGGATTCAGAAATGTTAGTTTATAATATTTAGCAGTATGTTCTCATAAGTGTTTAATTTCAGCCTTAAAGCTTCTTCAGAGTTCCTGGGTCATGTTTATCAAAGCACAGAGAAGAATGCTCATGTGAGATACGATATGATAGGGAACACTTTATAGTCACCTTAGGAAATTTGTCCTGGACTTAAGTCCTGCACTCATGTAGTTGCCTCCACATGTGTCACATGTAAACAAAGATGCATGTACTAATGAAAACTAGATTGCTAATAATGAGGCTAATTCAGAAAATAAAGGTTCCCAGCGTCTTTAAATCTGGACCAGGTTTAGGATCCTTGCAGGATCTTTTGGTTCAAGAAGCTATGAAAGTTTTGAAATCAATGCATGCAAGCTAAAAGCCAGCTTGTGCACAGTTTTTATCTCATGTGTTGATAGTTTTAAAGCTTGTAAGTGAGTAACTATCAAACATAGTTGAATCTTTGGACCAAGAGTCCAACATGGAGCGGTTCCAGGGCTCAGCTAAACTCCTCCAACATGGCCGACAAAGGTTGGATTGCATCACCTAAATGCCCTCTTATGCATCTGACATAGCAGCATGTTTGTAGCTCCCAGTTTACCTAGTCTGTATGTATGTGTGTGAGAGAGAGCTGTAAGCCCGGGGAGGGAGGAGTGGAGGAGGAGAGGGGGGAGTCATTTGGAAGAAGATGTATGTAAACCCATTTCCAAACAAATGGGCCTGACTGCACGGCAACAGGGAGAGGTGCCATAAGCGTCCGGCTTGCATAATGCCCGCATGAATCAAGACTTCCCGGCTGCAGAACGTGACCACACAAGCTTCGCGTATGAATAGCACATGTCACCCGCGGCCGCATATCATCAACAACAGTCGCCGACCCCGACAGCAAAGCCCCATTCTGGAGTTTAGAGCCACTGATCATTATTATAGACGCCTCGGAGCTGCAGCTAGCTATAGCCACCACACAGAGCTGGTCATATGTGTTTACTCTGTGTGTGAAAGAGAGAGAATAATACATGTAAAGACTATACTGCCTAGTGCAGGGGGGTCAAAGTGAGGCCTGAGGACCGACAGGGGCCTCAGGGAGACTTTTAAAGGTCCATACGGGTGTGTTTGCTAGTTTCAGATGCCTAACTACGAATGCATGGAAACTTATTTCACATTATGCAAAAGCAACATAAACAACTTTACATTTATTTTTCTCACTCATGTAGGCAGACATTGTTTTCTATTCAAAACTATAAAAAATGAAAGCAACACTTTGAGATAGATCATATTCTGAGATCGAGTGTTGTAAATGCATTTTCCCATGTTTACAAGCTGTCATTGCATTTGCACATTTTGAGACAATGTTCAGGTAAACTAGGAAACTTTTTAATGAGCAGTTTTATCAATTAACTTAGTTTCACCGCTCTGATTCCCTTTGTTTGCATGCACACGTTGATTTCCATTCATTAACCAACTCTTTATGTGTTAGTTTATTATTTGTTACGCTCAGGTTCAAGACATGTGAACAGTCTGCACTCTTAAACCTCACAATATTCAAGTATCATCTGCAAAATGAGCGAGTGCATTGAAAGAGTGTTAATAAGACAATAACTTGATGCCAATGGCTGCTAAATATTTTCAAATTTGCAGTTTTGCAGTCAACGCTGTGACGTTAAACCGTCTCAGTGATTATTGTTTACATCCTTTATTTCTCCCTCCATTCAGCCTTCTCTGGTCCCATCAGAGCTGCTGTAGATTTTCTGCTCATTTGCTGAGCATCATGGATCATCACACAGACTCCAGAACATCATGGTGAACTGTTACGCTTTCAGCAACACACCTGCAGATGCAGATTCTTTACGACACATGTTGGCAGAAGTATGGATACGTGTGCACGCTCACAGTAATAGTTAAGGCGCCAAATGTGCAGATTTTAGTGCTCGACAAGTGGAATATTCCTACATATGCACTCCTAGTGCATGTTACAAACACTATGGAGGCACCCTGAGAGGCCTGGCTCTCAGTCAGGACCCCAAAGGCGACTCCATCTACCCCCTAGCATACATGGCAGAGAAAGTGTGTGTGTGGAAGCATGTGTCTGCAAACATACAGTTGCATGCATTTCAGAGTCTATGTGTGTGTGTGTGTGTGTGTGTGTGTGTGTGTTTTGGGGTAGCAGGGTTGCCTCCAATGCCGCACAACGAGGCCATCATTTATCCCTGATTGGGACGAAGGCAGCAGCGTTGAATTTGCACCCATAAAGACCGAGAGACGGCGTTTCCTCCCCGTTTCCTCATGAATATCAAAGACCGGGGCAGCAACACATCGGGAAAAATTACAGCCCTATTATTTTATTTGCATTACCTGTAATAGGCAGCATATTGGGCGCTGTATTTATTGCCTTATCAGCACCCGCTCTGCTGTAAACATTAGCTGATTTATTAGCCACCCAGGCTTTGCCCAAACATCACACGTAATTACTCTGCAAATAGAGCAAAGACGGAATCGGGAGTTTTTGTCGTGTTGTGGGTTTTGCGATGGATTGACCAGACTTAGCGGAGAGAAAAGCAGGCAGCTTTGGTGTTGCAGATGGAGGATCTTAGAGGCTATTTTTTTTTCCCCCTGCTGCTGGCTGGGACCCAGACGTGCCTGCTATAGGCTCGACAGGGAATCAGAGAATGGCTGTTATTTGTACAGCTCTATACCCAGAGTCGCTCCTATCAGGGATGTGGTTAGTGTTGTTTTTTCTCTACCTGAGCGCTCGCTTCCATCCAATTATGTTGTTTGTCTTCTCAAAGGCCTCAATACCTCTAGCTTTGCACCCCCCTCCTCCCTCCTAACACTCTGCTCCACAAAGTTAGATAGAACTAGATCCATTAAGTTGGTGAAACGAGCGAAAAAGCACGGGAGGGTTACCCTAGATGCGCCCGTTCTTCTGTTATCCAATTTTACTGGGATTTGGAGTGATTTGCGCCCAGCTCCCCGAGGGAAATAAATACTTTGATTAATGTAATCCTGGGCAGGGAGGTGCCACAAACCCCCCCCTGTATCCTCGGGGAACGCCACTGTTTAACAAACAAAAACAAAAAAAGCAGGGACTATGTGGAGACATGCACAGAGGCTACAAACCAAGCGGCTGCACACTTGTATAGATTTCCTGCGGATTTAGTTTATTTATTAATTACTCTGCTTAATAACACAATATCAGTCTTGATTAGCATGTGTAATACAGGCTAATAGAATAGAAAAATAGCAGCATGTCCGTCCTCTGATTTGCATACACAATAACGGTTTGTTTTGATGCTGCTGGAGCTGAAGGTGGAGCTGAGGTGGGGGTGTTGTTTAGGCGTCTGTGCTGATGTGTCTTACATCTGCATGTGTGTGTGTGTGTGTGAGGAGGAAAAGAGGGATGTGACCAATGAGGGCGGGGGTGGGGTGAAACTGAAGACTGACAGATAAAGCACACACACCCCCTTCACCAAAGTGCACACACACCTTTTCCCTCTCTCTCTCTCTCTCTCTCTCTCCTCGGAGTCAAAAAGCTGCACTTCATCTTATCTTTGCAGATCTGTCGCCCCGTCACTCACCTCCTCAGCAGCCTTCCTTTTTGTCCCTGTGAGTGTGTGATTGTGTTCTAAGCTCTGTGTGTGTGTGTTGCAGAAACACCTGCATCAAACCTGGCCATACAGTCAGATCCTTTCCTCCCCTTTAAACCAAATCTCACGGCAACTTTTGACCTAAATTAATTCACACCTCAGATTTATTTTAAAGCCATGCTGCCAACACAAAGTGACCTATTTTAATCTGTTGCTAATTCCCTCTGCCCAAAAATAAACAGTTAATTAATTGTGACTAATTAAAACCTTTTTTTGTGCTCAATTTTTTTATTTAATTGCAGAAGAATAATTAAAAAACAATCTGCTGATAAAACACACTCTTAGAAAAACAAACACAACCCTGCTCTTTTATTATTTGCAGCTTTCTGCACCATATATCCCTATTTTATGCCAAATTATGACAGAGACATTGATTTCCAATCCAAAATCAATACCAGCACGTCTAAAGCATGACTCCTGGTGAAATGAGCACCACTGGAGGGTCCTGTGATAACACTAAACATGTAATCTCTACCTGCATGTCAGCCCATTTACACGCTGTGTAATACAGGCCAATTACTCACCCCACAGTGAGAGGTGTATATATGACTCTATACATGACTTTTATTAATAGAATATTAATAAAGAGCCTCTGTCTCGTGTGAATGGGTTAAGAAAAAAAGCCATTCATGCAGTGAAATTGAAGGCATGTTTAATGCTTACACTGGTATTCAGTGTAGCCCATTTAATTAACGCTATAGTAGCTACATTATCATTAAGTGCTCCAAGTTGGATTCGGCTTTAAATCAACGTTTGGCCTGACGTGCAGACGCACTCAACGTATGTCGTCTCGGATTAGCAGGCTGGACCCAAAAGAAGGATGGGAGGGAGGGAGGGAGGGGGAGAAAATAAATTATAAAGCCCCATAGGCAACTTAAGTAGGGCCATAATTAAAACGGCAGGAATTGCACCAATTTAATCTGAATATTGTCACCAGGCAGACCTTACGCAGGGGCTTACACACCTTCTGAGGCTGACATAAATCTGCACGTCAGGTGTCATAAATTCATGAATCAAAGTGATGAGACTGTGAGGATGCTTTATGGGGAGAGAGGCGGTTTTTACGCACAGTGGACGCTTTTATCCTCCTCTAAAAGTCATATTTTAACGCATTATTTAATTGAATCACCTTTTTAAAAGCATAAAAAACACACTCCCTTTATTTTTATTTTATTTTTTTATTATTCAAATCTGTTTAGGATTTGGGAACATGCATCTCCTCCACCGGTTCGTGGTAGCATGTTGATAAATTAGACAATCTGCTCGTGCAGGAGTAAATAAACGGCCTCCTGCTACCAATAAGCGTCATTGTGCAGCCTGACAGAATGGGTGCATAATGCGTAGCAATAACGCGCACTGCTGCAGGTTTTTACTGCCTCTGATGATGAGGATGATGAAGAAGAAATAGTGCAAATGGCCGGTCAAGCAGTGCACTAATTCACGACTCGTTTGTTAAATAATTCTCAGGTTAGCCATACGTTTCTGGCTCAGACTTATGGCTTCTAGGCTGCTGCAGATGGAGGCTGGCTTAAAGCATGCAGGGTCTAACTAATCATAGGATATTTGCATATCAACGAGGGCTGCTACGTGATAGGCTGTCAGGGGCCTGCGCGCGCTGATCAATACAAGCAGGTTTCTTCTGCTGACAACAATTATGTGCAATAAAAATCTGGTTTGGAGTCCTTAAAACTGGGGTAATGAAATTAAGGCCTTTAGGATTGAGGGATGCACCAGAATATAGTCTGAGCTCTGGTTTTATTTATTGGGCGTGTGTTTCTCTGTTGTAACTTTCAGCCTGTTTTGCAAAGGTAGGAGTTGTGTGAGTGTGTGACGGTGTTCCTGTCGTGATATCTGATTGGAAACATGGCCAATAAATTCAAAGATTGCACCTCTACACTGCAAAAATATGTGGAAATGCTGAGGAGGTTCAGTGTGTGTGTGTGTGGAGCCAACCAGTCCGAATAAAATGCACAAATAAACTACAGAATAACTCCAACAAACCAGACTTTTGTGCAAAATTAATGAGACTTAAAATGATAATTTTTGTAGTGTAAGGTTTACATATTTACATCACGAGTGAGCGCGACACCTGGCGGCAGATATACATCATTCTGTGAATTTATGATGAAGCCAAAACCTGTCACCTCCACCCATGACTGAAGGAGCACCATAGTTATCAGATGTGTATTTCTGTGCAAATATTAAGAAATATCACACTTCAGTCACTTAATTCAGAATGTTTAAAAATCATACATGTTTGTAGTTAATCTAGAGGAAGTGTGCCACAATAATTATATGTAAGGCTCCCACAAAGTGCTGCTTTTTGGTCTTATTCTTAATATCGACAGCTTGGAAACCAAAATCATTTACCATAATAGTCAGATTGGAGCTTCCAGTTAATTTCCAGTGTGTTATCATTGATGCAAACTGGAGCTTTAAGTTGATATGATCATAACAAAACCCCAGTCTTTGAAAGTGCAGATTTGTGCTCCTGCAGATGTGTTTGATTTCGTTACTGTAACGCGTTACCAGGTCTCTCCTCCTTGCTGGCCCAGGACACACCGAGCCTCTTTTTCATCTCGACTCCAGTGCACAAACATACAGCTTAATGCGACTAGTGTTTCCCCCTTTTATGGGGCTCACCATGGCTACCGAGTGCTGGGCTCAGAAATGCGCGCTGCCTTCAATGCAGTTAGGGGAGAGGAGTTAACCCGTGAGAAAAGGCACCAAAAATCCGCCTTTAGCTGCAGAACTGAGCGACTTCTGCACAAAAATCGGGTTAATGTGTGATAGATTCAGAGAAGCTGGACTTTGAAAGGTTGCAGAAAGTTGTTTTGGATAACTGCCTGGGACCAGATGTCTTTTAAAATCAGAGGTTTTTTTTTAGTTTTCTTGACTTTTCCTCCTACATCTCCAACACTCAAAGAGAAAATAAAGCGACCTGCATTCATTAAAATCTGCGGCTCTTTCTGAGCAGTCCTAATCAGCTTTGTCGGTGTCGATGAGTGCAGTTAAGGACCTACAGGCTGGAGCATGTAAACTTTAAACAAACTTTCCAGCCTGCAGATCGATTTATATTAAACGATTTCATATTGCACTTGCCTACGCGATCCCTCTGGAGGATTCAAACCGAGGGGTCTCTCTCTCTCTCTGTTTCTCCCTCTCTCTCTCGCTCCCTCTCTCTCTCTCTCTGCCTGCTTAAAATGTGATTGATTGCACTTTTCTTCGGTGGACATTCACTACAAAACAGCACAGCTTATCCATCTGCCCGCTATTTATCTAAAAAACGCACGAGGAGAAAAAAGAGACGCACATGCAGACCCTGGCGCGATATCGATTTTTACGCACTCGAGGGTTAGGAAAAGGAAAATTTGCAATCCGAGTTTTTAATGCGAGTTAAAGAGAATAAGAGTGGATGTAAAGGCGCGTGAGACTAAGCAGGACTATCATGTAAGGCAGCGAGGAGTCTATAAGGAAGCGCGTTACAGGCGCAGTGGAGCAATGCGCCATAAACTCCAACATTCCTCATGCGTAAAAGAAGAAATCCGCACACATGATTGTTGACTTACCTTGTGTCCGAGAAAAGGAGGGAAATAGCTTCACATTGTTCACGCGCAGCCTGTAAATGGTTATCTCCCTTTCCTACGACTCGGTGCTCCCTAAGATTTTCTTTCCTCTGCCTCAACTGAGCAGGAGCACTCCTCGGCTCGCGCTATTATTTTCACTAAAATATATGAAAATTTATGCAAATGAAAATCAGCACTAACTGTTCGTCTCTTGTTATACTTGGGGATGATTTTTTTTCCTCTCCCCCCTTTCTTTCTTTCTTTCCTTTTTTTTTTTGCATACAAAATAAATGAACTCCCCCAGCAGGGAACTTGGGGACCTTTTTTATAATAAGCAAATAAATAATAAACACATCATATATCAGAGAGGGGTGTTTTTTTAACGCGGCACTGTGGTTCCTTGTAGCATTTCTGCTCTGCCTTTTGACTATCCTTTCATATATATGTTATTTTTTTTTTCATTTTCAGGGGTTATCTTGCTTCTCTGCACCCTTGGTGTCACGTTTCTGCTGGCCGCCTGAGACGCCCTTTCAAAGCGTGCAGCTCGGATTGAACAGCAGTAATTTAGAGCGAAATCCTCACTGTATATTAATGAATAGAGGGCCCCATGCTTCTGGCCCCTAGCCTGCCTATTCAATGTAAACAAATCCACGAGGCTCCATCGGTTTTGAGCCAAATTAAATCTACTGGGATGAGAAGAAGAAGGAGAATAAGAGGAGGGGGGACACTGACATGGGGAACACAACTACACAACACAGCCCTGAAATCCCCTTATTGCTGTAAAAACTGTCATCTTTGGAGTTGTCGTTTTAAGGGTTAAAACATGACATGCAGCTTTAACATTTAACGCACAGTACAGTTAACCCTGTAAGAAGATCACCTGCTAAAGGCCTCGTTTTAACCAGGTGGACTCAACAGGCTGCAGACCCTCAGCTGGGTGCAGAGGGACCCATATATCAGGCCCATGGGTGCGTGAATATAGGCGCAGAGGCTGCAGACAAAGGCCCCATTCATGCGCGGGGTGATGTGGTCATCTAAAGGGGATGGTGCGTTGTATCTCTAGATGTGTTTTCATGACAAATCCCCAAAGGGCTGCTCAATTTGTCCTTGTTGTGGTTGCCACTTTCCCCTCTAACAAAGTGCTTCACTGCGCCGTTTCCACGTGGAACATCCCACGCCACCTTTGCATGTGAACTCCTGTGGAGCCATCTGAGGCTGACAGAGCTGAGGAGCTATTTTTCTGCATATCATGACTTACACCTCCTCTCTCTTTACATATGTAAATGCTGTGTAGTCTGAGGTGCGTTCAGGGTGCAATGTCATGGTTTTCTATTAGCAGCTACGATCCTGGAAGACATGTTTTGCCTTTATGTGCTCATAAACATTTAATTTGAGGTGATAAAACAGTTCTTAAATGCCAAAGTAACTACAGAAGACAAGTGTGTCACATTTATTCATAATTGCCATTATTATTTTGTTATATTTAGTATTTTTCATGGGTTGCTGAATGAGAATAACACTCCTAAATGTGTCTTATTCTCTCCCACAATCAGTTAAATATAATTGATACTGAATATATCTTATAATGTCAAACGTGTGCAGGTTTTGAACACACACCAAGCCTCGACTAAGTCCTGGAAATGTGTCTTATGGAATAAGACAGAATCAGAATCAGAATCAGAATCAGAATCAGCTTTGAAACAGATAATGAAACTACTTTATTGAGTTTACAGCCTTCTCATTTACCAAACAGAGTTTATTCATCAATAATTCATCACATTAAATCTTAATAACAGGATTTTACCCAGAACATTTGACTCCAAATCAGAGGCACTTTCATGTAAATAAAGAAAGGAGATCTATTGTAGCCTTCCTGAAGGAGAAACTGAAGTTTATCATGATGATCACAAACCAGAGGTCACACTTTATCGACCTTTTTATTTACCCCTTCACCCCTGTTTGTGTACTAATATCTCAGCGCTGTTTACTACCGAGTTGTGTTCCCCGTTTTGTTTGGACTGCAATTAAAAACCAGCCAATCGGAACAGCCGGAAGGAGGGCTCGTGCGCCCCGGAGCAGGGGCTGCCGAGAGCTGCCAATCACACCTGCTGGTAGCCAATGAGCGAGGACGCACACTGGTAAACATCCGTGCGTAAGACGGGGTTCGGTGAGGGGCGGGACTACGCTGGCCTGTCAGGGAGAGAGAGAGTGAGAGATATAGAGAGAGAGGTGGAGAGAGAGAACAAGCGAATGAGAGAAGAGGCTCGCGAGCAGCGCCGTGCACTGTTATACTGGGATTGTACTTCAACGGGAGTTTGCGGTTTGGCAGGTTTATATACATCAAAACAGAACAAAGAGAGGCTCTACAGAGCTCTAAAAGAAGAGAGTGAAAAGAATAAAGAGAGGGAGAGAGGGAGAAATCTCTGCGACTGAATTACAAAAGAAGTGAGGACACTCTGCTAATGTTTTTCTCATCCAAAGGGGACATAAACTGGGACTTTGGACATTGTGGAGAATTTGCAAGGCTTTTTTTTGTTTTCACGAGCAACAAAAGTTTGTTTGGGACGACGCTTCTTTTTTTCCTGTATATTTTAATTTGAATGCGCCCAATTTCACCCCAGTGCAAAACTTTCCAAACGGACTGCACATGGTTTCAAAGGGCTTTTGAAAAACCTGGGATTTTATCTCCGATTTTCCATGCACAGTTTGAAGTAGAATGTTGTAAATTCATGCGGATTTGATCCAGTTTTTTTGAAGCTTTTTGCGTTTTTACGCACGTCGATGGTATCACCCCAAAAAGCTACCCATACTTTTAAAGTTTGAATAATTCATGAGATACAATTTGCCTGCTCGAAAGAAGTGACTGTAAAAGGGAGGGGGGTTATCCACAAACATATTCATAAGGGTTGACGGAATGGCCACCGCGGCTTCCAATCCTTATCTGGCCAGTAATAGCATCTTATCGTCCGGGTCCATCGTGCACTCTGACTCCGGAGGTGGTGGCATGCAGCCGGGCAGTGCTGCGGTTACCTCGGGGTCTGGGGGCTACAGGGGAGACCCCTCGGTCAAGATGGTGCAGAGTGACTTTATGCAAGGCGCAATGGCAGCGAGCAACGGGGGACACATGCTGAGCCATGCCCATCAGTGGGTGACATCGCTGCCGCACGCCGCAGCAGCCGCAGCAGCAGCCGCGGTGGCTGCAGCTGAAGCCGGATCGCCCTGGTCGTCGAGTCCCGTCGGGATGACGGGCAGCCCGCAGCAGCAGGACGTGAAAAACTCCGTCAGAGACGATCTGCACACGGGCACCGCGCTGCACCACAGGCCCCCTCACTTAGCCCCCCATCAGACTCACGCCGGGGCTTGGGGGAGCACGACTGCCGCGCACATTAACTCCATTTCCGGGGGACAGCAGCAGCAGCAGTCACTCATCTACTCCCAGCCAGGGGGGTTCACTGTGAACGGGATGCTGAGCCCGGGGAGCCAGAGCCTAGTGCACCCGGGCTTGGTGAGGGGGGACACCCCGGATCTGGACCACGGCAGCCACCACCACCACCATCATCACCAGCATCCGCACCACCAGCACCACGGCGTCAACAGCCACGACCCGCACTCGGACGACGACACGCCGACCTCGGACGACCTGGAGCAGTTCGCCAAGCAGTTCAAGCAGAGGAGGATCAAATTGGGCTTTACGCAGGCGGACGTCGGCTTGGCTTTGGGCACCCTGTACGGGAACGTTTTCTCTCAGACCACCATTTGCAGATTCGAGGCTCTACAGCTCAGCTTCAAGAACATGTGCAAGCTGAAGCCTTTGTTAAACAAGTGGCTCGAGGAGGCCGACTCGACCACCGGCAGCCCCACCAGCATCGACAAGATCGCGGCGCAGGGGAGGAAGCGAAAGAAGCGCACGTCCATCGAGGTGAGCGTCAAGGGGGCTCTGGAGAGCCACTTCCTAAAATGCCCTAAACCCTCGGCGCAGGAGATCACCAGCCTGGCGGACAACTTGCAGCTGGAGAAGGAGGTGGTTAGAGTGTGGTTTTGCAATAGGAGACAGAAGGAAAAACGGATGACGCCCCCAGGAGTGGCTCAGACGCCGGAGGATGTGTACTCTCAGGTCGGCAATGTGAGTGCAGAAACACCGCCCCCCTCCATGGACTGCAAAAGAATGTTCAGTGAAACATAGAACAGCACACCAGAATATTTTATATGAATTTAAAACTGCTTAAAAACATACAGACTATCCCCAGGATAGCCATTTTTTTGATACTGTGATTGTGAGGAAATATGAATGAGACTGCAAAATGTGTTTATATTTTTCACCAGAAACAAAATCACCCTTTTTCCTCCCAAAAAAACCTCTCCCCTTCTGCAAACGCACCTTCTTCCAGGCCCTCAGAAATGTCTTAACCTAAAAGGTTCCTTCTGCTTTTTTCTTTCAGGGGCAATTTTTAGTAGATTACTTAAAAGATGCGAGTGAAGCGAGCGACCAGAGGGTGACAACTACAAGTTCATTCCACCAGGTAATTTTGGCGCATTAAGACACACCAAGAGGAAACCAAGTATTGTTTTTTTCTATATTTTTCTCTCCCAAAAAAGAAACTCCCTCCTTCATTATGCTGTGTTTGATTGAAGAAACAAAGGAGCAGACATTTTGTATATTTAGGACTGAACCGCCTTCCCTCCCCTTCTCCACGCCTGACAATAACAGAGGGGGCAACAATATGAAACAAGAGTGACATCCACGACGCTTCCATCAACATTTCCTGCACATTTTTTTATTCCCCCCTCACGTGGACTGCATGGATTCATCCCCACAAAAACACACTGACACACACAGGAGGAGGATTATTTTTTTCTCCCATCTTGAGGCCCAGAAAGAAAAAAAAGAGGAGCAGGACTGTCCCCCAACAAAACCGCCTGATCTTAAAAAGATCACCTCCTTTTTTTGGCTTTTTTTTTAAATCGTATTATTATTTAAAGGACTCTGACAGCGTGAGTGGATTCTTCTCCATTTTTTTCTCAACAAATAGAGCATAAGACATTTGCAAAAAAGACTTCAAACTGCACTTATTTGAGGAAGAAAAAAAATCTGTTGCCAAGTGTGACTGAGTGGGTGCTGTGGATATTCTATTAATGCTGCCCTTTCTAAGCAGTGTTCTTTGGTAGGTTTTAATAAACAAAAACTCTGTAAAGCCGGCAATATAGATCACTAGATCAGATACTGATCTGACTTATTTACTTTATATTTTTCATCAGAATTACTTGTTTTAATATTTTATTCGGAATACGTATGAATTATTCCAAACGGTAATTTATTTCCCCCCCTCCCCTCCCTCCTTCCTCTCATGGAACTTGTGTAAGATGCTTTCCCTTTTTTTTCTTCTTTCATTTCAATATTTTCTTCAATTTTTTGGTTGTTGCCCTTATTTTTGTTAATTTTTGTATTTCTAAAGGAGCACAAATCATCATAAAGCTGACCGTTGTTAGGTAATAAGGGTACATTTTTGATGTGATCATTTGATTGTAATTTAATTTCAGTAGTGGTTCCGTACGAGCTGATTGAGACACAATAAATTTGTTAGAATGAAATGCAATCACCTTGTGTTTTTCAGATTATATTCTTACAGCGTGCTGGTATTTTTTGGGGGGATAATTGTGCCTTCATTTTTACATTTCTGCTGCAAAACAGGGTGCTGTTATTTGTATATTTACGCATGCACAGCTGCAGAAACCTTAGGAAGAAAATGGAGGGTTTTTGTCCCAGATGAATCTGCGAGCTAATAATAACTTCCACTAGAATAATGCAGAACAAAGGCTCTTTGTACACCAAGAAGTGCACCGTTAAAGCTAAAGAATTGGATTTTATTTTGCAATAAAAACAGTAAAATTAGCCTTTAAGTGTTGCATTTACAAATTGAGAGAGCCCTCGAGTTGTTCCTGAGCTGAAAGAAACATGCACCAGCGTTTGTTATCACTGCCTCCCGTTTAAAATGACACATCGCGGTCACTTGCATGAATGGCTCATCTGTTTGTTTACATCTGCACTCTCGTGAGGCCTTGTGCAAAAAAAAGGGAACGAAATAGGAGCCTTAACGTCCCTCTGCAGGATGTACAGGACCCTGGAAGGATAGGTTTTTATTAGACCCTCACAGAGGCGTCCATGTCGTTGGGTGTTGTTGTACAGACTCCTGTGAGCGTCCTGTGTGTGTGTGTTATGTAATGTTTACGTTGCAGCTCACAGTCCTGCATCCCATAATACTCACCATTATGAGCGCCTGATTAATGCAACAAAAAGCTATAATCTGCAAAATAATTGATTTGCATTCATCCAAACAGCAGAACTGTACACGTAGCTGCATGGCTGCTTTGCATAGATTATGCTGAATGCAAACTGTAGCTTTTACGCACGCGCACTGAAGCTCTTGCAGGTGTGCTGTACATGCAGGTAGAGAGAGAGAGAGAGGAAGGTCAGGTGCACTCACTGCAGGGCTGCTTTTAGGAAGAGGGGCAGTGGGTCAGGGAGGTTATTGATTGTGTCTGTCCGGAGAGGAGCTGGGGGACAAGTCAGAGGGTGTGGAGTGATATCAGGGTGGTTGTTGTTGTTGTTTTTAAAACTGTAAAAACATCCTCAAAGGACTCTTAGTGTTATTGTCATTATTATTGTGTTGTTCTTGTTTTATTTAATATTGTGCATTTAAATGAAACAGTCAGTGTTTCAGCAGAGGGACTATTTCTCGTCACGGCTGCAAGAGGCGAACGTGTCCCCCCCCCCTAAAAAACTTTCTTTTCTTCTTCGCCTATTCAGCAAAACTCAACAAAACGTGTCCTCGCGCTGCAGGATTTGAATTTCGCGGATGATTTCCCATACTAGTTGCTTAGCAACTGAATTCAATGATATAGAGGAGTGGGCATCATTTTTCTTTGTCTCCATTAGTAAAAGTGGCAGCACAGACACGCTGTGTGTGTGTGTGTGTGTGTGTGTGTGTGTGTGTGTGTGTGTGTGTGTGTGCGTGCAGCCTTAAACTTTATAGTCTCTTATTTATTTATTTATTTATTTCATTATGTGTCAGAGTGTTTTTTTTTTTTAATTAAAGACTTATTTCTGTCTTATTTAAATTAAAAGTAAACTCAAATATCTGGCGCATGCTCCCTAGAAGATTTTAAAAAATAAAGCACGTGTTGTAGAGAGGCTCCACTGTGCAGGCCTGCATGCACCTTATACGCACGGGGCTCATTATGCATGCAGCCCCCGTGCTCCTCTGCTATAAAATCCAATGCAAAGTCACATGACGTGCTAAGATAAGCCGTGCTGTGCTCCCCAGCAGAACAAGACCTTCACCACAGAGAGGAACACTTACCACAAGTTCACGTTTAGAATGTGCATCCCCATCCTGCTAAAAAAAAAAACACCTTTCAGATGCTCGTGCAGAAAAAGAGAGATTTTTTTTCCCAACCAAAGGCGACACAAAAAGAGTTTAAATCTCATAATGGGTTTTGGTTCGCCTATTCTGCTGCAGCTTTGGCTTTTTCATGGGTCTTCAAAACCATGTTGGCAGCAGGAATATGTGTGTATATGCTCGTGTGTGTGTGTGTGTGTGTGTGTGCAGACATGCTCAGGCCTCAGGAATACTTTGCTTATTGACTTTGGCCCAACAGGCTCGTCTTGCACTTTAAAGCTGCTCTTTAAAGCAAAGATTTAAGCCTCAGTTTAGCCTCACAAAATTCAACTTTAACGACATAATTGTTGTTAATGTTTCACGAATTTAAACAGCTGAAGAAACTAACATGTTGTAGCCTGAAATCTGATCCAAATAAACACAGCTTGTAATTTAAACATCAAATAACACAGAAATATTTATATTAGAGTTAAAGCTTTAACCCTTACTGAAGTGCATGCATAATTAATATATATTTACACCTTATTTTGCTCTGCAGGTTGTTCCATGCTTGTATATTTGTGTGTTTTATTTATTGTTCTTATTTAAAAACACACTTTAGTTCACATTATAATTATAAATGCATATTTAAACCACTTAAATTCAATAGTTTTGCATGAATTTATATTTTAAGCAGCTTAAACAAACTTCATTAAAGTCTGTTTCCTTTAAGATATAATACAACTTCCACGCGTGTCATGTAAACACACAGTTTAAGGTGCAGCCACGGTGTGTCAGATTAAATGCATGGTGTCATGGGCTCAGTCTATAACCTGGTGCACACACACACTTACACACACACACACAATGGTCTCCCCTCATACTGTATTTACTCCACGTGTCGAACGCATGAATATGGATTATAGTGAGCTGCTCTCCACAGGGAGTCTTCCTCTTCTTCTTCGTCCTCGTGGATTTATGTGCTGCAGGAAAATGTCCTCCTGTCTGTTGCTGACTCTTGATCATTATTGTTTCTGTTATTTTACAGTAAGTACCACACTCTATCTCTTTTGTTTTTACTCCTTTACTTTTGTTATTTATTGAGGAAACTCACTGAGCAACATGGGCGCCATGCAAGAGTGTACTTTGTACATTATTTTATTTATATCTTATATATTTTAATTTCTAAATAAGTCATAATGAAGGATTCGATTTTGTTAAATCTATTATTTTTAATTTAGTGTATGCTCATTTTTGTTGTTGTCAGAGTTAATGCATAAAGCATTCACACTAATGTTTAAATCGTGAGTCTTTCAGTTGTGCAGAAACAAGAGAACTTTATTATAATATTATCAATGTAATAATAATAATAATTATAATGATAATATTAATAATAATAATAATTAGGCCTCTAATAATAATGTGCACAACTAGGACTTAAACATTTAAATTAAGGCGAGTATATAAATGAATATTAAATAATAACAGCCACACATGTATTTATATTTATTTCGTTTTTGCAGCAGCAGAATAAAAAGTAGTAGAAGAAGAGAAGTAAAGCGTGACGTGACTCTACAGGGTTTCCTCTCTATAAATTGTGAAGGTCATGGTTTTGTGAGCAGCAGCAGGATGGATGGATGGATAGGTGGAGGTGTAGGTGTAGGTGGAGGAAGAGTAAGAGGGGTTGGATGAGCGCAGTGTGAAGGTAATGTACTGCCTGTCTGCATTTCTAAACACACGTCAAGCCTGCACGCACTCACTCCTGATTAACACGCGCTCTTCTTGAAACTCCAAATGCGAATTAAACGCTTTAAATTCAACGACAGGAGTGATTCTGTTATATTGAATTTACAAAATAAACACGTTTATAAGACTAACACATCATGCAGTTATTTTTGGAGCATATCGATAATTTGTCATTGATTTATTTACAATAAACTTTTAGAATAAAGAGAGAAACGCCTCAAAACTAACTTTACGCAGTGAGTAAACACCGTGCAACAACCTCATACACGTTTATAGTTCTCATAAACTCCTCCTGTTAATCAACATATCTTTAATAATTAAGCTCTTTGGCTTCTGTCTACATTAAAAGTCACATTTCGCTAACAAAGCCTTATAATATTATTTTATTAAAGAAATAAAATCATGGAATTATTTCCCTATCGTCCAGTCAGTGCGTAAAGGGGTGCCATTAAATCCCAAATAATCTGAACTGTAACGCAGGAATATTTACAGAATTTCTCTCCAAATTTTTAACATTTTGTTTCTAATAAAACTTCAAACAGTGTCTCTATCGAACCACTATAACTGTATCTTATTATCATTATGTATAATGTCCTCTTTACGCACAGCCACACTGCTGTATTCCAAGTTTCCTGGAGAAGTTTCCAGGCCGCAGAAATAATCCCGGTTTAGTCTCTGCAGCAGGTAAGTCCACACACACACACACACACTCTCTCACACACACACTCCTGATGCATGTATTAAAATAGCATTAAAAATCAGGTGCTTAATGGTGTGTTTGTGTAAGCAGCTTGTGTGTGTAATACTTTGTCTCAGTCGTGTTAGGATCTGTCTTTGAGGAGAGCTTGTGTGTTTTAATGGAAGAAGTAGAAATGAACACACATTCACTCTCAGTGCTTTCGTTTGAATCTGGGCTTGTGGATTTTTAGTTGCACAAATTAAACTCTACATTTTCTGATATATGTGTCTTATATTTAAGATTAATTATAACTTGTTTTTTTGCAAACAAACAGCTTAAATTCTGAGTATAAAATAACTGAATCATGTTGTTTTTGAAGTTATTCAAAATTAACTCCTGGAAAAAAATATTATAAAACATTCTAGATCAAATTCAGACACTTGTTTTAATTCCTACTCTCTATAAACCCCCTGACTCCTGTTTAATGTAACGTTCACAGCAGTAAATCTCCTCTCTGCAGCTTCCCTGACCTTACAGCGCCACCCTGTGGCCGTTTGAGCTGAACCCACAAATCAAACACTCCTGTCTGAATTATCTCAACTACATTTTTAAAAATAATGAATCTGATGTTTAGGTTTATAAAGTTTGGGATTTCTAAGAGTTTGTAGCTTCTTTAATTGTTTCTGTATTTATGTTTATGTGAGTGCCTGGATCCTGCAGGAAGGAGGCAACAAACAAATAGTGTTTTCAATTTTATTCACCAATGCAGTGTTACACCTTTTAAAAATGCAGTAACAATTCAGCTTCCTACAAATGATCTTTTCCAAGTTATGAGTATAAATAAGATGTCTTGTGCATCTTTTAGATTGTTATTACTTCACTTGTTGCTCAGAAGATCATATATCCTAGATAATTCACTGAAATGCATCACTTTTTCAACCTCAGAGTTGTTTTTTAATATGTTTATATATATTATAATACATTTCTGTTTGCCTCTCAGATCCTAGTTCCTCTCTCTCTGATTCCCACACACTCTAAATACATTACTGTCGTTGTAGCTGTGTTTTATTCTAATGCATAAGATAACTTTTAACTTCTATTAACTCTCTCTCTCTGTCTATCTGTGTCCGTCTCTCTAACAGACCACATAAAGAAGCGATGAAGACGAGGTTGGCAGATCAGATGTGTCTTCATTTACTCTCCTGGATCTTTGCTGTGAAGGTGAGTCAGGCTGGAGGACTTACTCATGATGATTTTAAAGCCTGTATGTTATATGAGCGGCTGAGAGCCTCAGAAACATGACATTATGTGCATATTATGCATATGCAAGAAATGAAACATGCACTGAACCTTTTTTATCTTCTAAATAAGTCGATAGATTTTATTATTTCATTTGTTTTCAGCTGTCCAGGAAAAATGTCTTCATAGATTGAGATGTTTGATAAAACTGCAGCCTAAAAAAGCAGATAAGTTTCCCTCTTGGACAGCGATAGCCGGCTTTAAAGCTCAGCTAACTCTTTCAAACTCAAGATTCCCACAAACATGATTTCTGAAGTCATGTTGCCTCTTTTATTTTCCTGCAGGACTCTGATGTGCTCAGTCGTTCTGGTTTCATTCAACCGCAGTCTGCAGGATCTTCTTTCAGCCACACATGTTCCAGTGACGAGTCATAAAAGAGGTACAGTGCAAAAACTCAAAGAATAAGTCACAGATGATTGAGTTTAATTATGTGAGGTATGTTTGCTACAATCAGACACTTTGAGGTGTCAGAGTTGATAGGATGCACATTTTTCTTTATTAGTCAATGATGGTGAAAAACTCCTGAGGACCAGACTCCCACAGGACCTGGTGTCATGAGTGGCATGTGTCCATAAAGTAATCTTTGAACAAATTGCCTCATGAAAGTATGATGTCAAACTTCTTGGTCTTTACCCATAATCCCTCTCAACCGAGAACTGAACCCCTCCGACTCCGCCCAGCATCCAGCCGAGCTCCGCATCTCGCAGCGTGAGCTCGGCAGCTTCCAAAAGCCTCGTGTCAGAAAGCTGGTCAGCGTTTCAAAGGACTCGAGAACAGTGGAAAAAAAAAAAAACCTCTGGGAGCCAACAACCGCTGTTTGTGCTGGCTCTGAGGGCGAGCGTACAGAGAGAGGGATTCAGAAAGTGCCAAGTTATGACTGGGTAACCTCGAAAGAGAAGAAAAGAAGAAGGAATTGTAGCAGAATGTGCCAGGTCGACTTTCTTTAACAGAGACTTAGGAGAGGTTTAGAAGCAGATGTTTGAGTGGTTCATTCTAGAGGATGGAGAGAGAGCTGGTCTACATACTCTCCTACATAATTACATACATACTGTATGTTCTTATTAACATGCAGCACTAACTTAAATACTCTCTTACATCAGCACCCTTAGCTCTTTGTTGACCTGCATCCACACTCTTTATTATTCACCCAGTTTTCCAGGACGACGACGTGTTTCAGTTGTCAAACTTTAAGTTGATCTCACAAGAAAACAACTGAAGTAACTTAAAACAGAGTGACCTCAATTTATGGATGCAACCCTGCTAGGTACAGGTGCACCACTCCCCTCCTCTGGTCACTTGTTGTCTGTTTGTTAACTTCTTCTTTAGATGCATGATTTTAACCTGATAACTACAACAACATCCAGCATGGAGAGGTGTTTGTAATGCCTTAAAATCTTGCTATAAATACAGAGCAGAGATATGTTGTACTTGAGTATTTCTGCACATGAGTCCACATGTTTCTATTCCTGCTGTATTAAACCGACAGGATGTGTTTCATCTGATTTGGTGTGAGCACATGTGTGAGTCTGAACGTGTCTGTTTGTGGGTTTCTTCTCAGCGTGTAATCCAGCCAGCGTCCCAGGTGGTGACGGATCTCAGCAGCAGACGGATCGATGGTCGGGGGGGGGGGGGGGTGGAGGGGGGACAGAGGCAGGGGTCGCTCGGTCCCCAGGGGTCCCTCTGTGACATCTCCCGCTGCAGCTTGCCGGCCGGCCGCCAGCTCGGGTCAGCCATCCCAGCAGGCCGTTCGCTACTGGCAGCAGTTACCAAGGTGACAGCATGTCAGTGCAGCCCCGCAGCACTGGCTGAGGGCGGGAGGGTGAGCGAGCAGGGAGCCCGATGCATCACCAGCTCTGATGGGTTTGTCAATACCGCTTAGATCCAGGGGGAGCCGGGCCCAGAGTGACACACACACAGACCCTCTGGAGAGCGAGCACACACACACACACACACACACACACACACACACATACACAAACAGGACGGAGCAAAAGGAGCATCCACGGGGGAACAGACATTTTGATTTCTGGCTTGGAGATAGTTGCACATTCAGAATTTCCATACCAGAGTCCAATATCCAAAACAGGTAGATTAGTGCCTTTACTTTCACACATTAAAGTTTGAAGTCATGCACATCTGATGTCTTTACTTTAAGAGTTGACCATGTGGGGACCTGTTAGTCTCTGCTATGTTGTCCACCTTCAAACACACACACAGTGGTACTTCATGTGCTTTTTATTGCCCCACAAACACACTTTACACTCACATGTACACTCACACAGAAAGGAGTGGTTTGTTGTGGTTTTATTCCCACACAAAAAAAGAAACATAAATAGTCTTTTCTAAATTAGCATGAACACACACGAACACGTCTTCGTGGAGTCCTGACAGGCTGGCTGTTAGAGCAGACTGCATGGATGCATGGATTAAGCTGTTGGTGCACGAGTGGAGAGCGAGCTCGCAGATAAAAAAATTACAGTTGTGTGTGCTGCAGGAGCAGAAAGAAGGAGAGAAAGAGAGCGAGGTGAAGGAAGAGGAAGCACGCTCGGGCCGTCTGACTCTGTATCTCATTAACCAGAGCGAGAGGGGGATTGGAAAAGCAGCTACAGCCACGTTTTGGCTGGTAGACGGGGGCGTGTAGTGTAACCATTTCTAGGCCGTGGATTTAATAGATTACTAATGATCGACCACAGGTATTTCCAAGTTAGACTTTAGACGCAGGTGCCCGAAATGAGATCATTTGCTAATCCGTGCACCTCTCTTTAATATGTGAATAAGAGCAGAATATACATGTTTGGATTCACTCAGGTTTCTATAAGGGAGGGGAAGGTTTACGGTTAATCTGGAGCTGCTATCTCGGTGTAGTAAGTACAGCAGGAGAAGGTGTGAGGATATACGGAGCGCTCGTGAGTCCTTGTAGGCTCTGTATCCAATCTGACCAATCCTCTTAGCGGGAGAGTTGAGCTCTGCCCTCCTCAGAGAAGTCTCTTTCATTCAACCTATTATGTCAATGTTTAATGCCTCAGGAGGAGAGAGGTAAAAATATCAGGACTGAGGCCTCAGTGGAGCAGGGCAGAGAGTTGTTTTGGAGTGACAACACGTGCTGCAGTTTCCCCGTCTGCCACAGTGAGTGTGAGCATTAGCATAAAGCTAAGCGCTGGTTTCAGGTGTAAAAAATTCCATGTATGCCACAGAAAAGGCCACTCCACCTGCCTCAACTGAACATCTTTATTCGGCTCTAGATTGCTGTTTGACAACGTTTCAGTCTTCTCACTCTGACTCCAGTATGTTGGCGACTTTGAGATCTCTCCAGCTGAAACTAAGGGTGAGAGCGTTTATGGTGAGGCCTGTTTTTAAGGATTCAAAGGATAGTGATGGAACAAGGTGGCACTTTTACCTTTCCACATAGAGCTACTTTAAAGCAGGGCACCAGGTTCTTGCTGGTGAGTGTTGACCGGATGTTCAATAATAAGAATAACTTGGAGGCCTGTGAAGCTCTGATTGTCTACCTGTGGTTTGTTTGATGTTCTTGTGACTCGGTGTCTCGTGTCTGTAAACTTGAATCCTTCCTCTCAGTCTCTGCATTAAAGGAACACATCGTACACATTTCAGAACTCAGAGGTTGCTTGCTCTCAAACAAAGCACCGATCGAACGGCTTCCGCCGCCGTTTAAAAGCTTTGCTCGCTGAAATAAAAGTAATTAATTGGTGTTATACACCAAGGACATAATTATCTTTTCCAGTAACTGGCACATATTTAATTACCAGTAATTGTTCCCCGAGCCTTGTTCAAAAGTGCTGCGCGCCAGACAGTTCTGATATATTATACACTAATCCTGCACTTGATACTCAGTCAATTAGGAAATGTGTGTCAAAGAGCAATCATGTAAACAACATTCAGGAACACACACATCCTTCTGAGACTCTGCCGGCGTCACTGGTGTCCTCACACACATCTGTCTCACGCTGCACTTTGTTTTCCTCCTCAGGGTACGAATCCCTACCTATCCCGTCCCTTCCCGAGGTGTTAATGCCTGCCAGATTGGAGGGAAAGTAATTTGAGATCATTTCGCAACAAAGGCCGCAGATACTGATTAACACGGGGGGCTACTTTCTCGCCAAGTGCTGCGGTCCCATTTAAAAAAGCGTCAGGAGCTAAATTTACTCCCCTGTGCCTCGGGGTGTGTGGGGCCAGAGGCTGCTTGGGGCCCTTGAACATGAGAACAGAGTTTAATAAGTAAACAGGAGAGGCAGAGAACAGTGCTTCTGATCAGGGCTTATTTGCCCAGCCGAGCCCCCGGTACGCGCTACTAGCTGATTAGCTCTGCCGATTGTACCTTGTAATTGCAGTGCCTTGACCCCCTCTAGGCAAATATTAGATTTTAGTGGTTTAACCTTTCCAGTCGTCAGAGCCGGGTAAATTGCCAGACCAGATGTTAAGGAGCCCAGCGGTAGTCCGCAGCCCTTCTGATCAGCGGGGGGAAAAAAGCTCGCAGATTGAACCTTTTCTTTTTAATATCGTCTCAATTTCCTCCGGCCTTTTCAAGCTGATTTTTCGCAGCGGTTTCCTTCCCCAAGAAACGCTCGTTCTCCGATCTTATCCCCTCCTCTGAAGTCAGGTTACAAGTGAGACGTATTATTTAAAATCAGTCCAGTCACAGTCATTAGCGAGAGGACGAATGATCAATGCAGGGATCAATGGTAGATATTAACCTAGCAAGTAGCCCCTCGGTTCAATCACTCCTGCAATTTGTCACCTGGTGGGAACATGACGGCTCGAGCAAGGATTTCCTAAAAGCTATGAGAGAGTTTAAAACGCTCCAAATGTTGTTCCAGAGAACAGGTGGAGAGGAACAAGCTCAGGGTGCTTTACCTGATCACAGTTCTCAGGTGTGTGTGCTAAACACACATTCATTTGTCTTCTAATTTGGCTTTAATGCACTTTAGCAGATTATTGATCTATTATGGATTATTGCACGCTGCCTGATTTGGACTTGGATGCATTTTGAAAGTTTCTGCATTGGAGCCAAGTTAACGTTTGTTATTGTCATTTATTTGAACTCCCTTTGAGAGTATTTGACAGAAAGCTGCAGAGACAAAGCAGACACACACGTCTTCTTCTCACTTTTCTACCACAGGCTTAATCACTTCTTCTGTAAGAGCTTGAACTTTCACCTTCTTACTTTTTTGATTCAAGTACTTTTGCTTCGACTACCTCAGCATCTCTGGCAGATCCTCACGATGCAGAAATAGACGCTGGAGAAAACAGCAACTATCACTGCTATCACTGGTTACTCATCTCAAATTATTCAATCACTGAAGTAGTTTGCAAACCGCCCGCCAAGACTTCTGAGGTTTAGTTTGATTGCGGCCACTTTTCCCCAAAAACCAGTCAGATCTTTTTTCTATCGTCCGTCACTGCAGAGAGATTTCTGAGTAAGATGCAGCAGAAAGAAAACAAAGAATCGCAGACACATCAGCAGGGCGGAGATGTCGTCAGGCTGCCTCACATTCCAGATCCTGAGCTGATTTCGAGGTCAAACGAGGAGCAATTATACAATCCCCATTCCTCGGATAAAAAGCTTTATTTTCCGCCAAACCCTCCTCTGTAATAAGTCGGTGATTGATGTGCGACTGCATGCAAGAGTTGCTGGAAGCGTCCATCCAGATGAGATGGAAACAATATGAAAACACTCTCTGAAGGATGGAATTTCCCTTCCACTTTTGAGATCCAGTCGGCATTTGAGAAATTCACCCAGATATGTTAATGTGCCTCCAGCGTGGGCCGAGCAGCTGGGCCTGGTTTAGATCAGTCTCTGGAAACTTGAAGGTGTTGGATCAGTCCAAACAGAAATTAACTTTTACCTCCATCCATTCTTTAAAATAAAAACTCCTACTTTTAAATCCTACATTTGGAAAACCCTCAGAGCTTCTCAGAAGAGGGGGAAGTCTATTCATGCGACTTTTCCCCTCTCATAGGTGGATTATGTGTTTCCATGCTTTCACATTTGCTTTTCTGGAGGTACCGGCCTTTAGGGAACCCCCCTGCCAATTCCATAGACTGAAACCATTATGGGAAACTCTTTCGGACAGCACGGGACAGGACGAGGATGGCGGAGGGGCGGCGGAAGTTTTTCTTGGGTCATTCCCAGCCGTTTCCAGAGATCTCGAGTTTCTCCTCGTTCAGTCTCAGATTCAGATCCTCTTCCTCTCTGACGGGCCGAGAGAGGCTGACGGTTACGTCTCCAGGCCCCCTTTCACCCCGCATGTAATAGTTTCCTTCCTTCCCGAGCCTCTCACCTTAAAAAAAAAGAGTGCGAGGGAAGAAGTGGAAGGGAAATAGACATCTTTTCATCCCAGAGCTGGACTGAAGTAACCCCTTCAGCTGGAGAGGAAACCCAACACTGCCTCCAGCTCACCGTCTGAGAGCGTGGAGAGGAGAGGGCACGGGAGGTGGGGGGACCAAAGTGGTTCCATGTGAGGGATGGAGGGGAAGTCTGGGAAAGACGGGGATCGACACCTTACTCCCCCGTCTTTCCCAGCTGAACCACCTCACAGAGTCCATCATTGAGTTGGTCTCAAAACTCATCAGCTCTGAAAGCCTCTGTGAGCAGCTTCAGGTGTCGCTGACAGCTCACAATAAAGGTCCTCAAACCAGGACTCTCTGATCTCCTCTGAGGAGTGTTGATATTCCTTTCCTCCCTAAACTTTCTCTTTTGTTCCATGTGTGCTGTTTTATCTAAATGTGTTCCTCTTCATGTGACTCTGTTAGATTCAGTCACACTCCGCTCTGTCCTAATCTACCTGACTTCTCTTCAGTTTTTAATATGAATCCGTTTGGACTTCCTCCTGAACCTGCAGCAGCAGCAGCTCCAGTCTGCTCAGGTATCTTCCTCCCCTGTGGAGCCGCTCTGAGGAAGAGGCCTAATATCTGCAGACATCTATGGCCACCGCCCAATCTGCTGCACGCTCTGTTCATTTCACGCACTGCCAGAAGTGCTTTGTAATTATCCTGATATTGATGAAGGCTGATTCCAGCAGGTAATCGCTGGCAGTTCAGCTGTTTTTACGCATCTCAGCAAAATGTCTCTATCCATTACTAGTGGCAAATTAATTTCCACTCAATGACCGTACTTGTTGATAATCTGCAAATTGGTGTGTGTGTGCAGAGCTCTGAAGTGTAGCATATAACTGAGTTTACCTCACACGAAGATAACTGTGGGTGTTGACACGACACTGTGGACCATAAAACTCTGCTGCATGTGTGCAGGTATCACGGTGAACACCTACAGTGTTTCCTGAAGTCACAGCTGTAATAAAAACACTGTGTGTAGAAACAACACACATGACGTCTTCAGATTTGATTGATGTCTTCATGTGCCTCATAAAGATGTGCAGCTATAAGCTCAGTGCTGTGAGTCATGGTGTAAATGACCACCATACTTAAATAAGATGTTCCTGCAGCCTGCTGTGATGCATTGTGGTGTATTGGAGATCCTCTCTACAGCAGCACTAAGGGTAAATAAATACGCTTTAAAAGAGTAAATGAGCTTGAGCAAAGTGGCCCTTTGAGCCTGCATGTTTGTGGAGCAGCCATAATGGATTCTTTAGAGCCGTGAACGGTTTATAGGCATGACAGCCATGTTTCGGCACGATGGGCTTATCCCTACGCACGGTGCTAAGGATATTAGGGAATCAGCGTAAAGCAGCATGGAAATGATGACTGGAGCAAAGCCTCAGCTCGCTGGTATTATAAGCCCTCAATTCTGCAGCGCTCCATCCTTGGGAAAGAGGGGGAAGGAGCGGACTTGGCACAGCTCCACGGTGTGATATCCTCCTTTTATTTCTTGCTCCATCTCTGTTTTAGCCGTACAATTAAGAGGATGTCACCCAATCTGGGGACGGGGGCAAATTCAGCGCAGGTCACCGTCGCCCTATTGTGGTGTTTCCTTTTCAAGACGGCGCAGGAATCCTTGTAGTCCATATGGAGATCTGTTGAAGGAGCTGGAGGAGAGCCAAGTCTCTAATACTTGGCACAGAGCGAGAGCCTCATATGAAGCATTGGTGGCACATGCCAAACATGAAAACAGACGCCCATAAGGTTACCTAAATTAAATCCTTTTACTTTCACGTCACAGCAACTGTTTTCACTGCAAAATCAACATTTTCACAGCAACTGTCAGTGTTTGGCTCTCATTAGGTAAGAGATGATGCCCAACAAAGTGTCTGTTTTCAGGAGTTTAGAGACTGCTGGTTCCTTGAAGTCCATTGAATCAGGTTATGGACACCTCAGAGGGCATTATCACCATTAATAAAGAATCAGAACCTTTAGTCCAAGTCTCCTGCTGACACCTGAGGATCTGATGGAGTGCAGCTGAGAAAGTGTCATCCTTCAGCCAATCATTCACACAGACGTGACATAACAAGGTATATCCTCTCATTAACAGAAAGGACAGATCCAGTCACTTCATCTGAAGTAACTACAGTAAGTTTCAGGGTTTACCTCGGTCCACAGTGGGCTCACCAGATGAATATCTCCACCCACCGCACCCACGGTGGCTCTCCTGTCAGAGACGGGCCACAGCAGAAGCATGATTAATGTCCCACCTCTCACCCCCCACTGTAAATTAGAGACCACGGGTCGAAACTATTTTTCTTGGTGAGCAGGAGCGCGCTCGTGGCTAAAAAACGGGGCAAACACTGTTTATCATCCGCCTGACGACAGCCCTCCTTGGGGCAAATTAACCACGAGGCCGTATCGACTGGCACGGGCCGGGAGTCAGTGCCCCTTCACTTTGATTAATCTCCCCCTGTTCCTGTTCCAACTCTATCAAAGTGATCTAAGTGAAGACACACAGCATTGATCTGTAAACAGAGCACAGTACTGTACACAACACACAAAACACACACACTGAGGCAATACTGTAAGCAAGGTGAGCCTTTTCTTTAGTTATGTTACAGCAAAGGACTTTTTAGAGATGAAAGTTTGATCTGTATTCATGCATACAAGTCTCAATTAAAGCTTCCAGAGCATATCAAAACTGATTAATGACCCTTTAATATGAACTGTGTGTCTCAGAAGTGCTAGCATGCTATGTGCTAAGGAAACAAATGGCCCTAAACAGAAGTCTAACTGTGATTTTGGTGATTTAAATGAGTTTTAACTTGTTTATTTGTAAAATGTTGAGCTTAAGAAATAAAACAAAGGTCAGCTAAACCATACCTTATATATGTTTGCATCATTTTATATCCATAGCTTTGATTTCTGCACAGAAAGTAATTCTCTCACAGAATTTAAATTCAGGAGGTAAAATTTGACTTCTCATCTCATTCCAGCAGATTTTACTCCTAGAAATAAAGCTTGAAGTCATCTCAAACTGTCAAAAATGAAGTGTAACATTTGACCTTCTGCAGCTCCGTGACAACAAAGGGAGAACTGTGAGAAGCCCTCGGTCATCTCTGCCTGAGGAATAAAGATTATTCTCATAATCTTTCCATAAAGTTTGTCTAAGGTGGCAGCTTGCGCTCATCTATTCAAGAAATCCTCACAAAACGTGTGTTAATCCATTTCTGCACTGCCCAGCACCGACTGCACCACATATGCAAAACAATCTGCTTTATGTGTAGCCTTGCCAGCGTGTTTGGCAGACTGTGACTGAGCATTTTTTATTGTGTTATTTCTGATAAGTCATGTGGATCGGCTGCTTTAAATCCTGTGGCGTGACATTTACAGCAGCCCCTCCTATTGTCAGTGATTTTACATGGAGGACAGATGGTGCTCGCATGCACACCGGACAGGGCACCCGAGCCTCACAAGTGCAAAGTTAGCGGGTCTCCAGGGTCAAAGAGGTCGCAGATATTTGTGTGAGTTTCAACTTCTTGCATGCAATAAAAAACTTGCGCATGACTTATTCTTCTGCAAATTTGTTATGGTTAAGAAATGTCAGTTTTAACCTGTAAACAATTAATTTTAAGAAGCTTTAGTCTTTAAAATTCAGGCGATATCTGGTGTTACTTTACAAGCTCAAAAACAGGACACAAGGAAAAGTTTTAGTGTCCTGAATCACTGCAGATTTGGCTTCCAGCTGCACCATGTGGCCCTCATGTTTTGAATTTGCATGATCACGCTGACAACACAAGATTTCAATGAGATGTGGCACTGATGTGATGAGATGTGTTCTGATGTCTGAGAGATAAAAAAAGCTGTGTAACCGAAGCAGCAAGTGTGAGTCACTGCACTCCATTGTTTTAAAAATGCTCCTTCCTTGTTGGGATGTACACAATTTGTTTGCCTCATTTGTCATTTCTGACAGATTATGAAACTTTGTGGTGGTGCGTTTTATGGCTTGGATTATCCACTTTGATTTCCTTCTTTTATAATTAAAGTCTTAAAACCTTGTTCCCATAAGATAACTTGCTCCAATATGGCAACTTGTTCTTAAAAGATCATTATGTTGTGTTCACAGGTTATTTTAAGGAAGACCTGTGCACTTCATGGAAGAAGTTTTACTTTTGGACTTCTGTATAATAGAGACTCATGCAAAGAGGTCAACATTTTAATAATAATAATAATAAATATAATAAGTTTTGTTTATAATGCACTTTTCATTTCAGGGAATCTCAAAGTGCTACCAAGGAAGGGAACAAGTATATTAATGCAACAATTATGCCACTTTTTTGGTTAAAACACTCCACTTATTTTATTTCAAACCAAACTTCCTTTTATATCATGAAATCTAGCATGAAAAATATCATTAAATCAAGAGGACAGCTTCCAGTGCTGGAAATATAAAGATAAGATACGATAAGATAAGGTATACTTTATTTGTCACCCTTTGGGGGAACTTCTTTTGTTACAGCAGCTTACAACATGGGACAGGGGAATACAACAATGTACTAACATAGTTAAAAAATATGATAACAATAATAATAGCAATGACATGGGTAAAAAATAATATAATAAAATAAAATTAGATAATAAAAAAATATAGAGGTAAGTTAATGTGTGACATGAAGGTAAATATAAGCTTTAATTAAACGCAATTTTTTAAAAATAAATACAAGTTAAAAACAACAATATTCTGAGGATTTCATGCAGTTATTATCATTATTTATTATTGTTTTAATGAGGTTTTTTTCGAGGACTTCCGCATCTGTCATATGACGACTTCCGCCTCTGACATCACAGCTTTCAGAAAAAGATGGCGTCGCCCTGTGTGCGGACCGTGGGCTCGTTTCTGGGCAAATGTGGGAATTGCAGCTCGAGTTTTAACACAATCTCGTCACATTTAACCCGACAGGTAAAAATACTATTATATCTTTCATAAAAATAAATGTTGCATGCAGATAAATGTTCTTAAATGCACGAACCATGTCGTCCTTGAGCTAGCATCTTCTATTAGCCGAAACTCCCTTTGTATATATGGGGAATGTACCATCACTACCCTGTATTAAGTGTTACCCTGATTTAAAAGACATCTGGATGGCCTATTTTAAATCAGCACACCTTTAACTAGAGGTCGGCTTGTAGTTTGGTAGCTGTCGTTCTGTGCTGCTGCAAGTTATCATCATGTGGCTAACCACACATGTGTCAGAATAACATCCCATGTCTCTCCTCCTCCCCTCCAGGTCATCAGCAGGCAGATATGTGTGAGCTCTGCCCTCCACAAGAAGAACCTGGCTGCAGCAGGGCCAGAGAAATTCACCATAGAGTTCATCCAGAAGCAGGTGGAGGAGTTTAACGTGGGGAAACGGCACCTGGCTAACATGATGGGAGAAGACCCGGAGACCTTCACTCAGGAGGACATAGATGTAAGAGAGAGAGAGAGAGAGGATCATTATTCCCAGCTTTATGCATGCATGTGCACCTTTGGTTTGCAGCTTCTGATTTGGAGCTTTAAAAGTGATATCTCAGAGTTTGTTATGTCAGTGTGAGCAGAAACATCATGCAGAGACAGGGATGCAAAGAGGTCTACAATAGTCGACCCAAGCACTTTGTAGAAGTCTGCACACTCAAATCATGTCTGGATGTGCAGAGAGGTTTGTTATTAAGACTAGCAGTAGTCTCTCTGCGTGTGACATTTGAAACCATCACCATGAACACAAACACTGTTTCTTTACTCAGTCCCACACAGACCATCCTGCTGCAGCTATTCAAGCACCACATTGAGATTAATCCGCCTCTGAAAATAGTCCCTAACAGTTGTAATTATAAAACTGCATGCTGAAGAATTCAGAGGATGTCGATGAGCATCTTCAAAAGTGAAACACAACACTATAGCCTGCTTTTGAGTCCTGAAACTTCAAGTAAACAATTGTTGGTTATTGTCTTTTAGTAATCAATAAGGACTCTGTTTGTTTGTTGGTCACATTATGATGCTGATTTAATTTTAAATGAGACAACCAGGTCCGTTATTTTGTCTGATTAGATCTGATTTAAAAGCCTAAAGCAATCAAGGCATCTTTAAACTTGTGTGTTTCTATATTTCATTCTCAGCGTCAGCATCCTGCAGGCAGGTGTATCCACCTCTGCTCTGTCTAATCCATGACATCAGGGACATTAGCAACGCCATCAAACACGCACACACACTGATGCCAGATTTTGGCAAACATACCACCCACTGCTCCAACCATTTAAGCTTGATTTACCACTTCCCCATCGCCTGGTCCCCGGTGTCCCTCACAAGTAATGAAGAGAGCCGTTAGTGCCAGGCTGTGAAAGCCGAGGCGACGGCCAGCAGCCCGGACTCAGAGGGAGGAGAATTTAGGACGACTGCAGAGAGGCAGCTGATGAATCCCTCGGCTGTGTTCAGAGTCAGGTCTCCTCAGGTGTGACCATGATACAGAAAGATGTTAACAGTGAGGAGGAGAAATTAACTCCAGACACAGAACCAAGGACTTCTTTTAAAACTGTATCCTTAAATTAAAATTCACCGTCTCCTCACACAGCTCTGAGAATAAACTCTCTCCTCCTCAGAGATCTGTGAGGTTTTTCAGAGGCTGATGGGACACACAGGTGTGTCTTCATCTGTTACCTGCCTGTCTTTCTCTCCCCTCTCTCCTTCTTGTACTCTTTAACTTCCTCACAACTGTCTCCTCTTCTCACACACACACACACACTCTCTCCCTTGGACCGCTCTTTTTCTCTCCGTCGTTTTGAAGGCAGCAACCTGTTCCCTCCTGCTGCACCTGCTGCCTCGCTAATTGAACCGACGGAGAGGAAGAGGAGGAGGAGGAGAGGAGGAAGAGGGGAGAGAGATGAACAGACTGTCTTGATGAGTGTGGCGGGGCCAGCACACTTTCTGTCTCCACGCTTTTCTCTCACACACACGTTTCCGGCGCCATCTGTAGCCCTGCTAATAACTGAGCACACACACACACACAGAGACACGCGGGGCGAGGATGAACTTGGAGTGAACTGTTGGACGTCCACAGTGTCCTCTGCTCGCTGTCAACCAGGCCAGAAACTTGTGCCTTTTTCTGCTTGTTTTCTCCTCCACACACACACACACACACACACACACATCCACACACACACGATCACACGACACGCTCGCCTTTCCTTGAACCCGCCAGCAGCTTGTGCCTCCTCCTCTGTCACTTCTGGCTGTCACCCGTCGGTGTGACCTCTGTTGTTCGGACGTGTCAGCGTTCGTCATAATCTGCCGTCATCTCTCAAACTTGTTTTTCTTCTTCTCTCTCAAACAGCGGAGCATCGCCTACCTCTTCCCCTCCGGCCTGTTTGAGAAGACAGCGCGGCCTCTCATGAAGGTACGTGTGTGTGGCTCAGGTTCATAAACGTTCCTTTGTTCCCTGGGATGTGTGCATCACATTAAAGCATCTTATGAAAGATGTCTGCTGTTTCACTTCATCATCACTCAAATCTTCTCTTCAGCATCCGGAGGAGATATTTCCCAGACAGAGAGCCGTCCAGTGGGGAGCGGACGGCCGGCCGTTCCACTTCCTGTTCTACACGGGCAAACAGTCCTACTACTCCCTGATGCATGTGAGTACTGCAGGCAGCTGTCAGCTCGCTATCTGAGGATGTGGAGGTGAAATCTTCATCCTCTCCTCTGCCTCCTGTACCCTCGGGTCATATCTGATTCAAAGAGAGGAGGCTGCCAAGTCCCCGAGGAGAGGAGGCGTCAGATCCTCTTTTTCACACGAGAGAGAGACAGCTGAGCAGAGAGGGGGGGAGATGTTGGAGATAAAAGAGAGGGGGGTCAGAGGTCGCTCAGGTGATCCACTGAGGAAGACCTGCATCTACCTGTGACTCTGTGCCCTACAAACATTATCCCAGACATTTCAGAGTAAATCTGCTGATAATCTGCTGATACTTTAAATTTGTGTCGCCTCTAATTCTGCCCCAAAATGACCACCAGGAGGCGCCAGATTGGAGCTGCACTCAGACTCTTACTGTGAGGACAACAGAGCTCTTTTTATTTTTATTTAGGTCTTTAATAGAGTCACGATAAATGAAGATGAATATAAGGTATTAAAAATATCGACATTACAAACGTTCAGCTGCCAGAGAGACGGATAAAAATAAACAGCGCCTGGCTTCAAAATCCTGTTTGAGGTGTGGCGCGTCTGGATCGTCAGGCTTTTGTCCCGACACGGGGAGCGAGTCCTCCGTGGGGATTTGAAGGGGGGAGAAAGGGGAGGAGGAGAAAAAGGAGGAGGGGGCTCACACCATTCCTACCCCTCCTCACCTCTGAGCACCTCTTCTTTTCTTCTCCCCTATTTTGTTGCTGACCTTGTTCTAAGACGTTTCACATGTGAGCGTAGCGACGTGTGTCTGTCTCTTCAAAACACACAGAGAGGTGTGAGCGCTGAATTGTAGTCGCACTTCTCCCACACACACACACATTATGCCCTGCAGACACACTCCTCGCCCCCTGCTGTGTCTTTAAATAGGTGTGTCAGACATGTCTGAGACCTTTTTTTCCTCCTCCTCTGTGTCTTTCTGTCTGGTACGTCACAAGTCCACTTCATGTTGTGTGTTGTTCAGATCTGATCAGTAATCTCACACACCTCCCGGGTGTGTCCAGGAGGGGGCAGTGGCGTCTAAAGCAGCCTCTTGTTTTAATTCCCCACAACCCAGAGGAACTCAAACGCACCACTGACACATCTTTATAAACCCAAAACTTCAAATTCAGAGCTTCTTCTGTTTACATTTAACGCTCTCAAGCTCCAACATTGAACTCAAAGGCCTTGTGGTGCGTTCAAAGACTACTCATGAAGCTCTCATAGCTCCTGTGCCTTGTGGTGCATTCAAAGAGCCCTTATTGAATTGGAAATGTGAAACTCTAGCTCTATTTCTCCTCATTCATGTGAGACACTCGTCACTGTTGTAGCGCTAAGTGTAAGCAAACGAGTCCTCTCTCCTCCTCCTGTCATCTTTTTTCTGATTTTCTATTACTCCTCGTTTTTTATAAAGAAAATTGGTTTTTGCTTCATGTTTGCTCTTTTCTTTTTTTATTTCACTCCCCTCCTCCTCCTCCTCCTCCTCCTCCTCTTCCTTCTTCTGCTGCTCTGTCGCCGGGCGGAGTGGCAGCGGATTAGGCACACTCTATCAAGAAGGAATTAAACAAACATCTGGTGAATAATTGACGGGGAAATGAGTTCTCACCCCGAGCTGCTGGGAGGCTGAGGAGGAGGGGGGGGGGCTTTTCTTCTGCCTGTGGGACGTGACCAGCATGCCCTCCCTCCCTCCCTCCCTCCCTCCCTCCCTCCCTCCCTCCCTCCCTCCCTCCCTCCATCCATCCATCCATCTGTCTCCGTCTGTGCCCCTCGGCTCCACTAACACCCCATCCATGTTGGGTTTTCCCAAAAAAGAGAGAGGGAGAGAGCCCAGAAGCTGTTTCAGTTTTTGCTTCAGGTTAAAACATGCTCAGGTGTTTCCTCACTTCATCTTGAAAACACAAAAGTCTCACAATAACAAAAAAAATATCAAGTCAAGACCAGAATGCAGCGGCTCCTGTACTTGATTCAAAGAGAGCAACGCCTGTGAAGAAAAGAGCAAGAGGAGAACTGAAGTATGAGGAGTTTAATGAGGACATGTGTAGATCATTGAACCTGGTGTGTTTTTGTGCATTCAAGGAATCATACAGTAAAATCCTGAACATCGAGAAGCACCAAGATCGTCTGAGAGTGAAGGGACTCTTCAATCCATTGGCCAAACAGATGTGAGTAAAGACGTGAGATGAAATCTTCAGTTGTTTGAGAGACTCTTGAAATGTGTGATGTTTTAAAGTACTGTCTCCATCAGCTCTTTTGGAACAAGTCGGTGGCTCACGAAGGAGGAGCTGGAGGCTCTGCTGGTGGAGACCATCTCCCCTCAGGATGTAAGAGAGGAACATCTTCGTCCGTCACATTTTAAAGAATCAAAATCAACGTCAGACAAACTTTGAATCTTGTTTTTGTTTCTTCAGTATGACCGCTTCATCCAGCTGATGGAGCGCCTGCTGTCGCTGCCGTACTGCGCCACACAGGAGGAGTTTGTAATGCAATACAGACGGCAGCTGGAGGTGCAGTCCAGGAAGCAAATGGTGCCGCCGCTGCAGAGGGACGAGCGGGGCGTGGCCTTCAGCACCGCAGAGGGTAAAGACACGGGACAGAAAACATAAATACACAAACAAGAGGGACAAATAAACATCTGTAGGAGACACCTGAGCTTCATGCAAGGTCTTCAAAATCATGTCTACATGGATATTATTTACACTGCTTCAGTTTGAAGGACAGGTGTCTCCATGAATGTCCTTTAAACACATCTTAAACTTCAGTGTAACTTTGAACAGGAATAAATCTCTCTCTGTGTTTCCTCTCAGGTCGGAGGAAGTCGTCAAACTCCTCTGTCGTCCTCAGAGACTGTGGCACAGGAAAAATCAGCATCAACGGCGAGGACTATCAACGCTTCCTCAACGTCATCCAGGACAGGTGAGCTCTCTCTCTCTCTCTCTCTCTTTCTGCAGCTTCATTCATAGAAAACACTCTTCTTTAAAATGCACGACGAAGTGTTTTACTCCCTCTCTTTCAAGAAAAAATTAAAAAGCAGCTTCTTCACTCTTCACAGCATCGCTGCGTTTTTTTATTTATCTCCTTGTAGTAAGTTAATTACACAGCTGAGTGATCGTGTGTGTGTGAGAGGCGTGTGTGTGTGTGTGTGGATGTCCGGAGCTGGTGTTGTCACGCCGTGTGAGGACGGGCTGTAATTGGAGCACAGAGGTGACAATTGACTTTGTCAGCAGCCGCGGGCCATTCAGGCTGAGACGCCATCCAGAACACACACTCTCTCACACACACACTCACACTCACACAGACATTTTATCCTCCTCCTGCTGAGTCAGAAGTTTCCTCTGTTTTTTTACAGCTCTGGATCCTCTTTTCGTGCAGACTTTAAATTAGCTTACGATATGACTATCTGTTAGCTCGCTCGCACACTCCAGCTCTGACTATTCAACCCTGTTCCTTTCTTTCATTATCTCTCCGTCACTTTCTTCTTCTTCTTCTTCTTCTCCTTCTCTTTTTGTGTCTCAGAGAGCAGCTGATGTTCCCGCTGCAGTTCATGGACATGCTGGGGCGCTTTGACATCGAGTGCACCGTCAGCGGAGGAGGGCGGTCTGGCCAGGCGGGGGCGCTGCGGCTTGCCGTGTCTCGAGCGTTGCTTAGCTTCTTATCTGAAGGGGAGGTGGAGATCATGAGACAAGGTGGGTCGCCTTTTACCTGTTGGAGAAATGCAAACTTTACAACCACTCCTCTGAAAACCAATCTGACAGTCTTTGTCACATTAAAATAAATACTTCCCTGAGAGCCTGAAGATTTAAGAAATCAAATGTTCCTATTTCCAGCTGGCTTGTTGACCGCTGACCCCAGAGTGAGGGAGAGGAAGAAGCCGGGCCAGGAGGGCGCCAGAAAGAAATTCACCTGGAAGAAACGTTGAGGAGGAAAATCATCTCACCTGAATGCAAACATCAAACACTCACAGCGACTGTAATCTCTGTAATCTTCAAGGCTGAATCATCCATGTGTATTTAAAGTCCAGGGAGGAGACACCTTTCACTGACTCCTGCAGGGTGTCAAGATGCTGCAGTGAGCCTGTTCAGCCAGCAGAGGGCAGCCTGGGACAAGGAATGAAAGGAAGAGTGGAATATTTATCAGTTTATTGAACAATAAATTAGATTTTTGACATTACATGTGTGTCCTTTAGTTTTTCTCCTTTAATGTTCTTTAATATTTTATTTACTTCTTGTGCTACAGGTCACCTACCACACTGAAACATATTCATTCAAAACCCTCATCTTCTGGCTTTTATGCTTCATAAAGTACCCTAAAATAAAGCTTACAAATATTGTAATAAATCAAATATCTTAAACAAACTATTTCATGTAGTTTCTTACACTTAAAGCTCTCCTGTTAAAAATGTGGACTGCTTGTAGTGTCAAACTTTGGTCACAAGATGTCCCCAGATGTTAATAAATGTGTATGAGCCGTGCCTCTGTTCATTTAGACACACTTTAATCACTTTATCACAATCACATTATCAATTAATTGGATGTTTATTTATAGATAAACCGTGCTCAGTACAGTATGTGCAGCTTACTAATGAATGTTTGTTTTAATCACAAGCCAGAAACCTTGGTGTAGTCTTAGACCTTAATTTCAGCAGCCACATTAAGACCATTACAAAGTCAGCCTACTATCACCTTAAGAATATATCAAGGATTAAAGGACTCATGTCTCAGCAGGATGCAGAAAAACTGCTCCATGCATTTATCTTTAGCAGACTAGACTACTGTAACGGGGTCTTTACAGGACTCCCTAAAGAGTCCATCAGACGGCTGCAGCTCATACAGAATGCTGCTGCTCGAGTCCTAACAAGGACCAACAAAGTAGACCACATCACTCCAGTTCTTAGATCCCTACACTGGCTTCCTGTCTGTCAGAGAATAGACTTTAAAATCCTGCTGATGGTTTATAAAGCACTGAATGGTTTAGGCTGATCTGCTGCTACTTTATGAACCACCTGGACCTCTTGGGTCATCAGGTACTGGTCTGCTTTCAGTCCCAAGAGTCAGAAGGAAACATGGTGAAGCAGCGTTAAGTCATTATGCACCACATATCTGGAACACACTCCCTGAAAGCTGCAGGTCCACTCCAACTCTCACCTCTTTTAAATCAAAGACTAAGACTTTTTTATTTGCCACTGCCTTCCTATCTTAGATTATTTTAACCCACTTTAAAATCCCTGTGAGGAGTTTTGAACTGGCTGAGAAACAGACTGAAAATGATACTGATGCCTCTTTATGACCTTCAATAGCAAACAAGACCTTCAGTGACAACACTGACACTTTCTCTGCTGTCATTTTTAATGCCTGAAACCTCCCTGAGGGGGTAGGTGTGAGACCAGATGATGGATATCTTGCTTCAGAAACAGCCTTTATTTGACTGCTTTCATGGAAAATAATCACATTGCCTAATAAAGTTGACTGTTGAAGACAACAGGATGAGGTTTTTGTTGAAAACACTACTTTTGCATGTATAGGACAAGAGATAAGAGGTATCACTTTGTCCACAAGAGGGCACCAGAGCCAATAAAAAACAGAAGTTCCTCACAGCAGCTTTAAATTATAATTTTAATGTAATTTTTAATATATTTCTAATTTTCCTTTTCTGTTTTATTATATTTGTCATTTTAATTGTGTTCTTTTATGCTTGTCTGAATGTCTCCAATGCTTTTAATGTTTAAATGTAAAGCACATTGAGTTGCCCTTGTGTCTGAAATGCTCTATACAAATAAAGCTGCCTTGCCTTAATCCTCATTTTTATTGAGGTATTAAAACAAAAGATTTGAATTTGGATTTATGCACAGTTTGTCCTGCAGGTGCTTATTTACCTGCAATCAAGCTGTAGTGTTAATAATGAGGAGGAGGATGCAGGGGTGTGTGTGTGGGTGTGTGTGCGTGTGTGTGTGTGTGCAAAAGGGGTGGAGTCACTCAGTCTCCCATCAGTCCAGACAGGCGGATCAGACAGAGTACTACTACAGCTCCCAGCATACAGAACACAGAGAGAGGGCGTCGGGTGAGCCTGGAGCTACCTGTCCTCCATTTCTCTTCCACGTTGGAGGTGTTGTAGCTGCAGCACTAGCCTGATTCCTGCACTGTGCTTTCTTCAGATGGAGGCAGCCGTGCTCAAAGCCTCGATGATGCAGGAGGTGGACTGTAACAGCAACACCCTGAACGCCGAGCTGGAGGTGAAGAAGCTGCAGGAGCTGGTGCGGAAGCTGGAGCGGCAGAACGAGCAGCTGCGGACCCGGGCGAGCAGCGGGCCGCATGTGGTGCCTCCCTCCCCGGCTCTGAAGGGGTACTGCCGGCCCAGCCCTCTGCCCACACTCCTCTGTCAGGCGTCTTTGGGGTCTTTTGCATCTTCTGAGGAGCCTTTCCAGTATTTCCACCCGCACACAGGCGGGGATGGAGCAGCTGCTGCGGAGGAGGAAGAGGAGGAGGATGAGGATGAATCCGAGCCATCGGTTCTGGATGAGCTGGAACTTTTGGACCTGGACTCTCTGTCCTGCTCGGATCAGTCTGATGAAACCTGGTAACTATCAAGTGTTTCTGTTCGTTTTCAACCATGTGTTGCTCAGCTTTGAATCATGCATGTTGCACACAGAGGCCACATGTCAGGTTCTGGGTTTTAAAGCATCCTGAGGAAGGAGACAAAGCAGCACACCTGAGGGGTGAGGAGGAGGAGGAGGAGGAGGAGGAGAGGCCACTTGTTATCAGGCCTGCACCAAGCTGTCATTCTTCAGCCCTGTGCAGGAGACACATGCACATCAACATGCAGTTCACTGTCTGCCTTTACATTGCACCAAAGTGACACACAGTGTGGTTTCAAGTTTTAATACCATGCCTTTAAACCTGAGTTCTTTATGATGTTGCACCCCTGATCTGCTTCAATCCCATACAAGGGTCTCAGCATTTCATGAAGGAAGTGACATGTTGCTGCTTGCAGAGTAAATCAGAGTAAACAGAAGCCCCAGAGTTTAAATGTCTGAGATAAATGTGCTTTAACTGGTGTTCACAGGTAATTTGTCTTTAGGAAGACGTGTCACCAGAATCAGTTACCCCAAAATGAATCAATATACGGCTTAGAAATGTAGTCATCAATGCACCCTTTATCTTTGAGTCATTACATGTTAAAGTTAATGTCTCTTATTGATTAACTCTCTTATTACAGCAAGCCCTGCTCTAAAATCACAGTCAGTTATTGACTTTTACAGACTGATGCTCCAGTTAACAGATACAAGAAGCTAAAAATAGATCAGCTTTTTACAAAAACCCTGATTTAAAGTAATTTAAATGTAAAGGTATACATGGTCTGTTTTATTCAAACATTCTGAGACATGTTGATGCATCCTTGAGAATATTTTCACACCCTGTCTCTGTCAGTGAGGGCAGACTCAAAGATCAAAGTTATCTTCATAGAGTCGTGTGATTCTGCACTGCAGCACACTCAGATGAATCTTTAACTCCCTGATATCCATACTGCAAACGTGTCCCCGTCCTCTGAGTCTAAAATAGTAACTGAGGTGTGTTTTGTGCGTCCGCCTCGGGTCCTGCTCTCACCTGATGTCAGCAGAGGTTTTATAATCTATAATTCAGCTCGCTCCGTGTTGCCTGCAGAGCAGAAATCTCAGAGTTGGGAGTTCAGAGGCGCTGTCAGAATAATCTCATCCTCTCGTCTTCCTCACATCTCAGAGGCTTAGCTTCACCTTTAAGCCACAGAGACCGAGGTTTTGGACTCTGGGGAGATGAGTCTGTGACACAAAAGAAGCTGGATTGTGATCAGGCAGGAGTTACATCCTGGGGAAAAAAGTCAAAAGGGGCAGTTTTATAAACGTACATGATCTCTAAATGCTACAAACTGCAGTAATGTTCATCACACTGTTGCTCTTAAATCTTAAAATGGACTCTTAGGATTTTAATCTGCATGTGTGTGCAGGTTATACATGTCATCAAGAGCTAAGGAGTCTCCAGAAGAAGCCGTCGCTCCGGTGCAGTGGTGCCGGAAAGCTCTGGACTGTCCCAAATCAGAGGTGGAGGCCGCCAGGAGATCCCTGTCCCTCCGTCTGGAACAAGGTACGAGGAGACAGATTGTTGTCATGTGGTGTTGGATTTAAAGGTGAGGTTTGAGTTTGATGCTGATGTTAGCCCTGGTTGATGCAATAGCTGTGAGCAGCATCAAGTTTAGCTTCCATTAGACCAGAAGGTTTGTGATTTGAAACATCATGAAGTGAAGTGTGTGGACGCGTTGGCTTTAAAGATGCTGGAGACGTCTCTCTTGAGTTCAGCTGCAGTTCAGTCTGAAGGTGTTTGTCATTCTCTCACCGTCCTCTTTTTTGGCATTACTTTCACATCCATCATTTCATCCTTTCCTCTCCTGTCTTGAGTCATGAGTGTGTCTTCTTGAGAGACCATGAGCCACACACACTGAGGACATCTTTAACTGAGGAATGTAACGCACAGATCTTCTAAAACAAAGGCCGAGGCAGCAGATGAGTTAACAGAGTGCTGTCCTCCTTCAGGCTATTTTAAACTGATGTACACCGTGTAAACACAGGAGCTCACTGACTCACTGCACAAGTCTCTGCCAGGAACATTTCATCTGGAAGTCATCTCCTCTTCACGTCTGGTGGAGGAAAGTAAATCAGCAGCGAGATGAATGTTATTTCTCTGGTGTGGAAACAGTGGAGGTTTTAATAACCATGCATCTTTCTCTTATGTGTCTTCACACTTGAAGTCGAACAGAAAGCTCTCTCTTCCTCTCAATAAGCATTAATCCTTCTTGCTTCAGGTTGTTTTCAGAAAGTATGCAGATACTCTGCTGGATTTGTTTGCAGAATCACAACTTAAAGCTCTATTAGCGTGCATCTTTAGACACAGCCATGACTCAGCAGGTGAGCATATCCTAAAATACTCCTGCTATAATCCAGTCTATTTTCTCAGTACTTGTTTACTAACAAGACAAGCCCTTGTTTATTTAGTTATATACATTGTGGCAACGATACTTCCTCTGTTAATGCCTTTAGGAAAAGAGAGTGAGAGATGACATAGAGCAGAGTGCAACAGGTGGGATTTCAACCCGGGCTGCCTTTTCAGGGGTCTCTGACTCTGCAGACACCATGCTAGTTCTTCATCCTGTGACTCTCCGCAGACATGATGCTAGTTCTTCATCCTGTGACTCTCTGCAGACATGATGCTAGTTCTTCATCCTGTGACTCTCTGCAGACATCATGCTAGTTCTTCATCCTGTGACTCTCTGCAGACATGATGCTAGTTCTTCATCCTGTGACTCTCTGCAGACATCATGCTAGTTCTTCATCCTGTGACTCTCTGCAGACATCATGCTAGTTCTTCTTCCTGTGACTCTCTGCAGACATCATGCTAGTTCTTCATCCTGTGACTCTCTGCAGACACCATGCTAGTTCTTCATCCTGTGACTCTCTGCAGACATCATGCTAGTTCTTCTTCCTGTGACTCTCTGCAGACATCATGCTAGTTCTTCATCCTGTGACTCTCTGCAGACACCATGCTAGTTCTTCATCCTGTGACTCTCTGCAGACATCATGCTAGTTCTTCATCCTGTGACTCTCTGCAGACATGATGCTAGTTCTTCATCCTGTGACTCTCTGCAGACATGATGCTAGTTCTTCATCCTGTGACTCTCTGCAGACATGATGCTAGTTCTTCATCCTGTGACTCTCTGCAGACACCATGCTAGTTCTTCATCCTGTGACTCTGCAGACGACATATTTTTACAGAGTGGATAGTCACTGCTCTTTGAGGCCTCATCAGTTTGTCCTGAGCTGTGACAGTTCTCATTTTCTTCCTGATAATCCAATATAAAGCATGTTATAGTAAAGAGGAGGGATTCTCTGGGTATACCTTTTACCTCGTGCCCTCACAAAGCTGGTTGGATCACCATCATCTCCACAAAGTGACTAATAGGGCTCAATGAGGACAATAGATCTCACGGATGCTAATCTGTCCATCTCTAATGGCATTAAGCAGATCAGGCCTGGGTCACATGACCCCTGAATGTCTGCCATGATTACAGGTATCACTTAAATGAAGCGTGAGGACAGGACGCTCTGAGAAATACTGAAGAATAAAGACTCAGTTTGATGAGTCTGATGTGATTTAATCAGGTTTTCCTTTTAAAGGACTGAACATCAGATTCTTGGTTTGTGTTCAGTGTTGTTATGGTTACCCCATGCACCTGAATTGACTTTTTAAGGATAGATTTCACATCTTGAGCCGAGCGACAGCTGGGCAGGGAAAAGCAGATCACGTTTCTCAGTCAGGATGTTTGTCTGTCTGGGAGGTCCTCGTCTGATCGATTAGGCTCTTAATAGCCTTGTGTGTGTGTGTGTGTGTGTGTGTGTGCGTGTGTGCGTGTGTGCGTATGTGTGTGTGTGTGAACGGAGGCAACAGCTCCCATGGTCTGAGTCAAACAGGCAGCTTAATACTGAAGCCTTTAATGAGAGGAGATGTGTGTGTCCTTCTCGTAGATTCAAAATGAAGCCACTTCCAGCTGTCCTTTTTTAATGAATATAAAAATGTTCATCGGTCGACTTAATGTCGACTTTTTCTGGTTTTCTTAACATTTGGAGGCTAGAGGAGTTCGCAGAAGACTTTCTTCCCTGCAGAGGGACCTCAAAAACAAACAGACAGCTGCAGACTTGGTGGCAGACCATCCGATAAATAAGTAAAAAAATGTAAAGTTTTGAAGTTACAAAGTGATCCTCTGAGGAAATCATTACCTCTTGTGTTTTATTGCATACTTCAGAGCTCTCACACAGCGGTCTTGGTCAACATGTGGGTCAGAGAAGTCGACCTCGGCCCTGTGAAGTTGCAGCAGCTGTGCAGCTTGTTGCATCAGAGGCTTTAATGCTATAATGGTCCCCTCTGTCTCTGCATCTCTCTGTCTCCCTCTCTCTCTCTGTCTCCCTCTCTCTTATGGAGTCTGAGCATCGCACTGTAAGCGGCGGAGAAATGCTCCCACCAGCTTGGCTCGGCCCCCGCTTTCTTTCCCCCTCCCTCCCGCCGCCTGAGGTTGAGTACAGTGAAATGAGAGGCTGTTGCTATGGTTACAGTTTACATGAAAGGAGCACCCCCTCCTTTATTGCTAAGTGTCTTTTATCGGCATTGACAGGTAACAGAGAGAAATCCTCCTCGTGCATCTTTGCGGCACATTCTTATTCCTCTTTGTTCCGTCATGTTGCTTCTGGTTTCCTATCACAGGAGCCTCAGTCTCCTCTCCACATCTATGAATAGTAACTGAAGTGTGTGTGTGTGTGTGTGTGTGTGTGGGTGGGTGTCGCTCAGCACCAGGTACAGCTCCAGTTTGTGTGTGTCTTTGTTGTGGTGCTTAACAAAGCTTTGTTGTGGAGCTGCAGAATAGAGCAGTCGCTGACAGTCACAGAGGAGTGAGGTAATCACTTCACACTGCTGCCTCTCTCCTAACGTCTGTGCTCATATCTGTGTGTGTGTGAGGTTTATTTTATTAGTCTAGTATATAGTAATATGAGCATGTTTGAGTCTGAATCATTAAATCTGTAAAGTCTCCTCTCCGTAAAGTCTCCTCTGATGTCAAGTCTCCTCTCTCTGTAAAGTCTCCTCTGATGTAAAGTCTCCTCTGTAACGTCTCCTCTCTCTGTCTTCTCCCTCCTCAGTCTCAAGGTGGCGTGGCTCCCTGTCCAGCCCCTCCCTCTCCTCCTCCTTCACCCTCCCTCCTCCTCCTCTGAGCCGAGTAGCCGGAGTGTCACCCATCAGTTCTCCCTCTCCTGCCAAACCCTGCTCCACCCCGCAGCTGGACAGACATGGTAACGACTCATGTACATGATTATATCACATCGTTTACTGACAGTTTGACTAAATCAAACTCTCCTTCCTTTAGCTCCGCCCCTCTCCTCCCCACTCCACCCGGTCCTCCATCGGACCCTGAGCCCTGTAGGGAAGGAGCTCTCCCCCGTAGCTGAGAGGACTCCCACCTTCTTCCCTCACAGCCGCAGTAAGCCTCCACACCTCTTCATCCAACCCTCACTTTACTTTATTCCTGCTCTTTCTGCCTCATGTGGAGTCAAACATCGAGCTGAGCGCTCCTCTACGTCTGCAGAATATTAACACGCAGGTGAAGTTACTCAGCACAGAACTGGGTCAAGATTTTCAGATATTATTCCAACTGTAAGTCGTGGGAGGAAGAATATATTATCTCTGCGGCTTACAGCCTGGCTTTGGTAGCAGATATGAAACTGTGCCGCAGCTTTTTATGTGCATTATTCGTGATGGAAAAAGGGACTTCTCCAGACACAGCAGAGGGCGAAGCTGCAGGGAACGAGAGAGGGGTGGAGTCAGCAGCAGAGATGAGGCGCTGTGGGGGGAATCGCTCAGGGCTCAATTCCATGACAGAGCTGGTCGAAAAACCACACTGTGGAGTTCTGGAGCCTGGGATACGCTGCGTGGTGTTTCAGATGCACAGGTTAAGTGTTGAAATTACCTGAAAGGTGAAGTCTGTCCCTGTGACGTCAGGATAACAGCCATGATGGAGAGGAGGACTTGAGAGAGCAGATCTTCTGAATGTTATTAACCTGACAGGAGATAGTGTGACCTCCTGAGATAATATTTCCCTCTCTGCCGTTTTATAGACTTTAATTCTCAGAGCTGAGTGTCAGACCTCGGATCCTTCATCTTTCTGTAGAGGATACTCAGGAAACTCAAAGGTTTCTTTTTCCTCACAGAGTTTGCCACAGTCTGGTTTGTTGAATGAGCTGTAAAAGTAAAGATCAAGGAGAAGGTGTCGGCGATGTGAGATTTTCATACTCTGATTTACTTTCTAATTCAAAGGTCGCAGCCTCCGACGTTCAGCCTTCAGCCCGCAGTCGTCCATGGACGGCGACCTCGGGGCTTCAGAGGCCGAGGACGACTCCATCTCTCTGGGATACAAACTGCAGGACCTCACCGATGTCCAGGTCATGGCCCGACTGCAGGAGGAGAGTAAGTTACCGTCTCACATAGATTCAAACACAACAAGCAGGAGATGATACAGCAGCTGCCTGAGATTTAAAACCTAAAGACAGATTTTCTGTCACAAGAACACAAAAGTGTTATTTCAACTCCTACCTGCAGGGATTTCACCTTCTTCATGCTGCCTGCATTGCTCCTTAGTGGTCCTCAAACTGGGAGACCAGAGACACTAAAGTCTGGAATGACATCAGGGTTAAATAGACCTTTACCACAGCTGAGATTTGGAGTTTAATCCCAGAGACGTTCTGGTCTGATTGGAGACTTTTGATTTTGACTGTCATTGAATCATTTGTTGTCGTTTCTGTCGTTGCATGCTAAGTGACGTCCTCTGCTGTTGTTCCCTCCTTTCTAATACTTTAACATTTGACACCAGACCTCAGAGCTCATCGCTACTTCAGCTTCATTAACCCCAGGAGGTGATGATTGTGTGTGTGTGTGGTTGTTCTCTTTGTGCGCGTGTTTGTGTGTGTGTGTGTGTGTGTGTGTGTGTGTGTGTTTTCCCTGCTGGTCCTCATGTCTCGCTCCCCCAGGTCTAAGACAGGACCTCGCCAGCAGCACGTCATCCATCCTGGCCAACCGCCGCAGCCAGAGCTTCACCTTCCAGCTCAGCCAGCTCAGCGCTGGGCCCGGCCTGGAGGAGGAAGACGAGGAGGACGACGAAGACTACGGCCTCCTACCCCCGCCACAGCCTCGCCTCACCCGCCTGCCACACTCCCACACCTTCTCCAGCATTCGAGACTGGCGAAGAAGCACAAGCTCCCTGTGCACGCCTCCTTCCACCCCCTCCACCCCGCCCTACCCTTCCGCTGGGTTCGCCTTTCCAACGCAGCCACAGGGACCACAGGGACTCGGACTGGGACTGGGCAGCCTGTACGGAGCCGAGTCGCAGGGCTTCAGACCAGGATCAGGTGAGACACGACACTTCAATGTTTCCTCTCCATCTGTTAAAGCTGAAACCAAACACCAAAACGGAGCTGTAAGGAGAAACAATGCTGAATGACACACTGCTCAAAATGTGCACGTTTGATTCAAGTGTAACAGAGTCAACACACCTTAAAGACACGCCTATGATGATCCGACTGTCCAGTCTGAACTGAATAACACTCAACCAGATGAAAACACTCCCATGTTTGAGTATTGCATTCTCACAAAGACACTGACAAGTGCAAACGTATACAAATCAAACCTACATTTCCCATGATGCAACTTTTCAATCCTGTTAAATTACTATATCTCAAGTCGTTTAAACTCTACCTCCTGTGATGTCTGTTTAAACTTCTAATCACTGATCTCTTTGTTTACATGTTTCGTGTGTGAAATATTTATGTGTGTTTTTGTATATTTGTGTGTGTTGTTTTGGGGGAACTCCGTCATGGCGTGCAGCCGACTATGAGAGTAAGTCCACGTCGTTTACACTGAGTCCCTCTGAGCTCAGACACTGAACATTAACTCTTTTTATTTTGGACCACTTCTTCAGTACTCACAGATGTGTTTTGCTTTAACTGGAACGATGCATTTTCAGCACAGACTGACCAACACTGATGTCCTCAGCACTTAATAATAACTCAGCCTAAGCCTCTTGTACAAGCGCTCTTTAAGCTCTCAGACTGTCGTGTGTTTCCGCTCAGAGACGAGCAGAGAGAGTTTGATGGGATTAAGAGTTAAGGAGTGTGTATGTGATCGAAGGGGCGGTTACAGTAAAGGAGATCACAGCCAGCTTTATGTTCTCTTTAAAGAGATAGAGCAGAAAGAGAAGAACAGGCAGGACCAACAAACATGATATGAGTTTGAGTTGTGACTGAAGCAGCTGACTAAGGTGTGTTTGTTAAACTCTGAGTGTCTATTGAACGGTTGTGTCTCTCTCTCTTTTAGATAAGCTGCGGAGGAGCATGCCTAACCTTGTCAGAACTCCCAGCATGCCGAGTGTGCCCGTTCCAACCAATCCAAGTGCTTCCCCTTCTTTGCTTCGTAACAGCCAGAGTTTTGATTCGTCCAGCGGGCTGGCTCGACTGCAGTCCTCTAGTAAGACTCTCGTTCTCTTCTTTAATGTTTTTAGAGACTTGAGCTTCAAATTATAGATTTCACTCATGCACAGGTTTCATTTTACTGATTTAATTTGTATTATACCTTCTCCAGTACCCTCCCCAGGTCACCCAATCAGGGTCCAGAGTGTCGGGAACTTCACCTCCTTGTCACGGCAGCCGCTAAAGGCCACGGCCTACGTCAGCCCCACCATCAAGGGCTCCTCATCCATGCCCACCTCCACCAGCCTCCAGTCTCTGAACAGCAGCAGCATGGGGGCAAACAGCGGGATCCCTATGTTGAATAAACAATCCATCCCCATTTCAACCCCGCCCACGCCTCGCAGTGGCCTGCCCCGCCCCGCCTCCTTTGTCGGCACGACAAGCTCCACCCCACGCAGCAAGATGGCCCAACCAGTGCGAAGGTAGAGCTTAATTTAGTCTTATGAGATCGATATCATTTAGATATGCTTGAAAAAATCCCCAAACATGTAGGATTAACTCTCTTTCTTATTTTCTCTCTCAGTTTACTGACCCCTCCAAAGAGCTTGTCTACTCTGAGTGCCCTTCGTGACAGCGCCTGGAGAGACGGCTGCTACTGACCAACGGGTGGAGCAGCAGGTGCAGTGGCGCCCCGCTGGCTGGGGTACCTCGCTACACCTCGAAATGAAATATTCCTTTGGATGTTTGAGCCAAAAAGAAACTGTTCGTTGACCTTAAATCTGAAATCCTGCATAGAATAAATAATTACACCTAATCCATGTCATCCATTGAATTCTATGCAGAATTTCTTCGGGGAAGGCGGGTTGTTTTTAATCGAAGTTCGGTCCGTGCCAAGGGGGAGCTGCTCCCTGTCGCTCATGTGCAATAAGCCACTGACTGTCAGCTGCCAGTAACCTCCTGAAGAGGGCTGCCACTTTTTATGAGCCTCATTTCACTCTTTTTATCATTTATTTATTTACATATTTATTTCGAATAAACTGTTTTGACTAATCAGGGTTTTTTCCCTCTGGCAACAAGCGCCGACAATGCTGCTAAAACGTGATCTGTCCCTGTTAGTTTGGGCACATTTGGTCTAATTTTTACAAGCAAGACATTAAAGTATGTAGTCATGCTCCAAGCTAATTATAAATGTGCAAATATTAATATATTTATTGATGCAATATTATTGAATTTAAAATCTTGACCAAATGGAAAATGACTGAATGTGTTTACAGAATTGTCTCACACAGTTTGTGCATATTAACACTTTAAAATTTGACCTGTTCGTGTTGCACTTTGTATAAATACTTTTCTTTTCTGTTTACAAATGTTTGTACTTCTTTTACATTTCTGGATTTAGGGGGTAAAATTTATTAATTTGGTGTTTTTGTCAGATTTCACAGTAATACACTGCATAAATGTAGCACTTTCTGTTTGTAATATGTGACTAGTGTTTTTAAATGAATGTTACTATTGCACATTTCACACAATACTGACACTTTTGTTACTGTGATGGAGTGAATGAGTTGAAGATTTTAATAAATACACTGAAATAAATGTGACGTCCATATTTCTTTTTAGTGCTCATTTCTAAACCAATAATGCTGGGACTTGTGTGCAACAAGCTGTGTTTGTCATTTATGCAGTAATGTCGCCACCTAGTTGTATAATTTCAAATGGCACATGGTCTTGAAACAATTGATTAGGGCAACACAAATGTTAACTGACAGCACAAAATCAATGATTCTCCTACTGTTACTTACACATGTCTGCTCAGATTTCATGATTTCTTTGTTCTGATTGGTTAAAACCCAACATATAACCCCATTGAGTCCCTAAATTGGGCCATTACTGTCAATTGACAAAATAGACAAATATGCATACGTAAATATGCATACAGTAACAAGTTCAATTTTAAAGTCCAAGAGCCAAACCACGATGCTAAATGTGCCCGGAGCTGAGTTCAAAAGTGTGTCTCGGTGGCGAGGCGAAGGGGATAGGAGGATGGGCTGAAAGGCCTGGAAATCCAGTGTGGAATCCCTTGAGTCTCAGAGAAAGGCCCAAAGAACAGGGTTCAAATCCCCACAGTCTCACAGAAAGGCCAAGGTACAGTGTTGGAGCCCCAGAGTCTCAAAGAAGTACGGATAGGCCTTTTTTTTCCAATTCTTATCCGAGGCCCAGTGAATTTTAAAGTCAAAGAGCCAAACCACAAAGACTAATACGTGTGGAGCTGATGTCAACAAGTGTGTCTCGGTGGCGAAGGGGATAAGAGGATGGACTAGCAGTTCAGAGGTTGATGGTTCGATACCTATCCAAGCCTCAGTGAATTTTAAAGTCAAACAGCCAAACCACAAAGATTAATACGTGTGGAGCGAATGTCAACAAGTGTGTCTCGGTGGCGAAGGGGATAAGAGGATGGACTGGCAGTCCAAAGGTTGAAGGTTCCATTCTTATCGGAGGTGTAGCGAATTTTAAAGTCCAGGAACCAAACCATGAAGATAAATATGCCCCGAGCTGAGTTCCACCAGTCTGTCTCGGTGGCGTAGGGGGTTAGTGGACAAACTGCCAGTCCAAAGGTTGAAGGTTCGATTCTTATCCGAGGCCTTGTGAATTTTAAAGTCAAAGAGCCAAACCACCAAGATTAATACGCGTGGAGTGGATGTCAACAAGTGTGTCTCGGTGGCGTAGTGGTATAGAGGATGGACTGGTAGTCCCAAGGTAACCGGTTCGATTCTCATTGAGGGCTCAGTGATTTTTAAAGTCAAAGAGCCAAACCACGATGCTAAATGCGCCCGGAGCTGAGTTGAAAAGTGTGACCCGGTGGCGAAGGGCATAAGAGGAGGGACTGGCAGTCCGGAGGTTGAAGGTTCCATTCTTATCAGTAGCAAGTTCAATTTTAAAGTCAAAGAGCCAAACCACAGAGTGAAACGCGCCCCGAGCAAAGGTATAGAGTGTGTCTCGGTGGCGAAGGGCCATAGAGGACGACTGGCAGTCCGGAGGTTGCCGGTTCGATCCTCACTCAAGGCTCGGTGATTTTTAAAGACCATGTGCCAAACCACAAAGATAAATACGCCCCGAGCTGATCTTCACCAGTGTCTCTTAGTGGCGTAGGGGCATAGTGGACAGCCTCGCACTCCAAAGGTTGACGGTTCAATTCTTACCTGAGGCCAAGTGAATTTTAAAGTCAAAGATCCAAACCACAGTGCTAAACGCGCCCGGAGCTGAGGTTAAAAGTGTGACCCGGTGGCAAAGGCGATAAGAGGACGGACTGGCAGTCCGGAGGTTGAAGGTTCGATTCTTATCTGTAGCAAGTTCAATTTTAAAGTCAAAGGGCCAAATCACGATGCTAAACGCGCCCGGAGCTGAGTTGAAAAGTGTGACCCGATGGCGAAGGGCATAAGAGGAGGGACTGGCAGTCCGGAGGTTGAGGGTTCGATTCTTATCTGTAGCAAGTTCAGTTTTAAAGTCAAAGGGCCAAATCACGATGCTAAATGCGCCCGGAGCTGAGCTCAAAAGTGTCACCCGGTGGCGAAGGGGATAAGAGGAGGGGCTGGCAGTCCAGAGGTTGAAAGTTCGATTCTTGTCAGTAGCAAGTTCAGTTTTAAAGTCAAAGAGCCAAACCACAAAGATTAATACGTGTGGAGCGAATGTCAACAAGTGTGTCTCGGTGGCGAATTGGATAAGAGGACGACTGGCAGTCCGGAGGTTGCCGGTTCGATCCTCACTCAAGGCTCGGTGATTTTTAAAGACCATGTGCCAAACCACAAAGATAAATACGCCCCGAGCTGAGTTTCACCAGTGTCTCTCAGTGGCGTAGGGGCATAGTGGACAGCCTCGCACTCCAAAGGTTGACGGTTCAATTCTTACCTGAGGCCAAGTGAATTTTAAAGTCAAAGATCCAAACCACAGTGCTAAACGCGCCCGGAGCTGAGGTTAAAAGTGTGACCCGGTGGCGAAGGCGATAAGAGGACGGACTGGCAGTCCGGAGGTTGAGGGTTCGATTCTTATCTGTAGCAAGTTCAGTTTTAAAGTCAAAGGGCCAAATCACGATGCTAAATGCGCCCGGAGCTGAGTTCAAAAGTGTGACCTGATGGCGAAGGGGATAAGAGGAGGGGCTGGCAGTCCGGAGGTTGAAGGTTCGGTTCTTATCAGTAGCAAGTTCAGTTTTAAAGTCAAAGGGCCAAATCACGACGCTAAATGCGCCCGGAGCTGAGCTCAAAAGTGTGACCCGGTGGCGAAAGGGATAAGAGGGCGGACTGGAAGTCCGGAGGTTGAAGGTTCGATCCTTATCCGAGGCCCAGTGAATTTTAAAGTCAAAGAGCCAAATCACGATGCTAAACGTGCCCGGAGCTCAGTTCAAAAGTGTATCTCGGTGGCGAAGGGGATAGGAGGACGGGCTGAAAGGCCCTGGAGGTCCAGTGTAGAATCCCCAGAGACTAGGGTTCGAATCCCCAGAGTCTCAAAGAAGTACCAATTGGATTTTATTTATTTTGGAGCTCCAAAAATTAAATAATCTATGTGTCAGGGATGGAACCTGGCCCAGCTGGGATGGGCCCTAGTACTGCACTGACCGGGGGGAGGCGAGGGCGGGGACGGGGTCCAGTTGATGGATGAACTGATGAATGGAATTGCCACTCATCAGTTCAACCATCAACTGGACCCCTCCCCGTCCTCCTCTCTCCCCGAGCCAGTACCCGAGGTGAGGATAGGGCGGGGACAAGTGAATGGAGGAAGTAATGAATGGAATGGCCACTCATCACTTCCTCCTTTCACTCGCCCCCGTCCTATCCTCACCTCGGGTACTGGGACCTATCCCAGCTGTTTGAGGCTACACCACCGACACCGGCCGAACATTAACGCTTACGGACAATTTAGAGTCGCCAATTAACAGGAGGAGCATGTTTTTGGAATGTGGGAGGAAACCGGAGCAAACCCACGCATGCACAGGGAGAACATGCAAACTCCACACAGTAAGGACACCTGAACGACGGGGGATTCGAACCAGGAACCTTCCAACTGCGAGGCGACGGCGTTACCCACTACACCACTGTGCAGCCCAAGAGGTGGCCTGTTTATTTCCCAGATTTAAAACTAACAACACTTTTTGTAACTGATCAGTTTGGATGACATGAAGCCAGATTATTGAGCTGACTCTGGGTCTGGAGGTTGAGTGTTTCATCTTCAGAGAGTCTCAGTGAATTTTACAGTCAAAGAGCCAAACCACCAAGATTAATACGTGTGGAGCGAATGTCAACAAGTGTGTCTCGGTGGCGAATTGGATAAGAGGATGGACTGGCAGTCCAAAGGTTGAAGGTTCCATTCTTATCGGAGGTGTAGCGAATTTTAAAGTCCAGGAACCAAACCATGAAGATAAATATGCCCCGAGCTGAGTTCCACCAGTCTGTCTCGTGGCGTAGGGTGTTAGTGGACAAACTGGCAGTCCAAAGGTTGAAGGTTCGATTCTTATCCGAGGCCTTGTGAATTTTAAAGTCAAAGAGCCAAACCACCAAGATTAATACGCGTGGAGTTGATGTCAACAAGTGTATCTAGGTGGCGTAGTGGTATAGAGGATGGACTGGTAGTCCCAAGGTAACCGGTTCGATTCTCATTGAGGGCTCAGTGATTTTTAAAGTCAAATAGCCAAACCACGATGCTAAATGCGCCCGGAGCTGAGTTGAAAAGTGTGACCCGGTGGCGAAGGGCATAAGAGGAGGGACTGGCAGTCCGGAGGTTGAAGGTTCCATTCTTATCAGTAGCAAGTTCAATTTTAAAGTCAAAGAGCCAAACCACAGAGTGAAACGCGCCCCGAGCAAAGGTATAGAGTGTGTCTCGGTGGCGAAGGGCCATAGAGGACGACTGGCAGTCCGGAGGTTGCCGGTTCGATCCTCACTCAAGGCTCGGTGATTTTTAAAGACCATGTGCCAAACCACAAAGATAAATACGCCCCGAGCTGAGCTTCACCAGTGTCTCTCAGTGGCGTAGGGGCATAGTGGACAGCCTCGCACTCCAAAGGTTGACGGTTCAATTCTTACCTGAGGCCAAGTGAATTTTAAAGTCAAAGATCCAAACCACAGTGCTAAACGCGCCCGGAGCTGAGGTTAAAAGTGTGACCAGTTGGCGAAGGCGATAAGAGGACGGACTGGCAGTCCGGAGGTTGAAGGTTCGATTCTTATCTGTAGCAAGTTCAATTTTAAAGTCAAAGGGCCAAATCACGATGCTAAACGCGCCCGGAGCTGAGTTGAAAAGTGTGACCCGATGGCGAAGGGGATAAGAGGAGGGGCTGGCAGTCCAGAGGTTGAAGGTTCGATTCTTATCAGTAGCAAGTTCAGTTTTAAAGTCAAAGAGCCAAACCACAAAGATTAATACGTGTGGAGCAAATGTCAACAAGTGTGTCTCGGTGGCGAATTGGATAAGAGGACGACTGGCAGTCCGGAGGTTGAGGGTTCGATTCTTATCTGTAGCAAGTTCAGTTTTAAAGTCAAAGGGCCAAATCACGACGCTAAACGCGCCCGGAGCTGAGTTGAAAAGTGTGACCCGATGGCGAAGGGCATAAGAGGAGGGACTGGCAGTCCGGAGGTTGAAGGTTCCATTCTTATCAGTAGCAAGTTCAATTTTAAAGTCAAAGGGCCAAATCACGATGCGAAATGCGCCCGGAGCTGAGCTCAAAAGTGTCACCCGGTGGCGAAGGGGATAAGAGGAGGGGCTGGCAGTCCAGAGGTTGAAGGTTCGATTCTTATCAGTAGCAAGTTCAGTTTTAAAGTCAAAGAGCCAAACCACAAAGATTAATACGTGTGGAGCGAATGTCAACAAGTGTGTCTCGGTGGCGAATTGGATAAGAGGACGACTGGCAGTCCGGAGGTTGAGGGTTCGATTCTTATCTGTAGCAAGTTCAGTTTTAAAGTCAAAGGGCCAAATCACGATGCTAAATGCGCCCGGAGCTGAGCTCAAAAGTGTGACCCGATGGCGAAGGGGATAAGAGGAGGGGCTGGCAGTCCGGAGGTTGAAGGTTCGGTTCTTATCAGTAGCAAGTTCAGTTTTAAAGTCAAAGGGCCAAATCACGACGCTAAACGCGCCCGGAGCTGAGCTCAAAAGTGTGACCCGGTGGCGAAAGGGATAAGAGGGCGGACTGGAAGTCCGGAGGTTGAAGGTTCGATCCTTATCCGAGGCCCAGTGAATTTTAAAGTCAAAGAGCCAAATCACGATGCTAAACGTGCCCGGAGCTCGGTTCAAAAGTGTATCTCGGTGGCGAAGGGGATAGGAGAACGGGCTGAAAGGCCCTGGAGGTCCAGTGTAGAATCCCCAGAGACTAGGGTTCGAATCCCCAGAGTCTCAAAGAAGTACCAATTGGATTTTATTTATTTTGGAGCTCCAAAAATTAAATAATCTATGTGTCAGGGATGGAACCTGGCCCAGCTGGGATGGGCCCTAGTACTGCACTGACCGGGGGGAGGCGAGGGCGGGGACGGGGTCCAGTTGATGGATGAACTGATGAATGGAATTGCCACTCATCAGTTCAACCATCAACTGGACCCCTCCCCGTCCTCCTCTCTCCCCGAGCCAGTACCCGAGGTGAGGATAGGGCGGGGACAAGTGAATGGAGGAAGTAATGAATGGAATGGCCACTCATCACTTCCTCCTTTCACTCGCCCCCGTCCTATCCTCACCTCGGGTACTGGGACCTATCCCAGCTGTTTGAGGCTACACCACCGACACCGGCCGAACATTAACGCTTACGGACAATTTAGAGTCGCCAATTAACAGGAGGAGCATGTTTTTGGAATGTGGGAGGAAACCGGAGCAAACCCACGCATGCACAGGGAGAACATGCAAACTCCACACAGTAAGGACACCTGAACGACGGGGGATTCGAACCAGGAACCTTCCAACTGCGAGGCGACGGCGTTACCCACTACACCACTGTGCAGCCCAAGAGGTGGCCTGTTTATTTCCCAGATTTAAAACTAACAACACTTTTTGTAACTGATCAGTTTGGATGACATGAATCCAGATTATTGAGCTGACTCTGGGTCTGGAGGTTGAGTGTTTCATCTTCAGAGAGTCTCAGTGAATTTTACAGTAAAAAGAGCCAAACCACCAAGATTAATACGTGTGGAGCGAATGTCAACAAGTGTGTCTCGGTGGCGAATTGGATAAGAGGATGGACTGGCAGTCCAAAGGTTGAAGGTTCCATTCTTATCGGAGGTGTAGCGAATTTTAAAGTCCAGGAACCAAACCATGAAGATAAATATGCCCCGAGCTGAGTTCCACCAGTCTGTCTCGTGGCGTAGGGTGTTAGTGGACAAACTGGCAGTCCAAAGGTTGAAGGTTCGATTCTTATCCGAGGCCTTGTGAATTTTAAAGTCAAAGAGCCAAACCACCAAGATTAATACGCGTGGAGTTGATGTCAACAAGTGTGTCTCGGTGGCGTAGTGGTATAGAGGATGGACTGGTAGTCCCAAGGTAACCGGTTCGATTCTCATTGAGGCCTCAGTGATTTTTAAAGTCAAATAGCCAAACCACGATGCTAAATGCGCCCGGAGCTGAGTTGAAAAGTGTGACCCGGTGGCGAAGGGCATAAGAGGAGGGACTGGCAGTCCGGAGGTTGAAGGTTCCATTCTTATCAGTAGCAAGTTCAATTTTAAAGTCAAAGAGCCAAACCACAGAGTGAAACGCGCCCCGAGCAAAGGTATAGAGTGTGTCTCGGTGGCGAAGGGCCATAGAGGACGACTGGCAGTCCGGAGGTTGCCGGTTCGATCCTCACTCAAGGCTCGGTGATTTTTAAAGACCATGTGCCAAACCACAAAGATAAATACGCCCCGAGCTGAGCTTCACCAGTGTCTCTCAGTGGCGTAGGGGCATAGTGGACAGCCTCGCACTCCAAAGGTTGACGGTTCAATTCTTACCTGAGGCCAAGTGAATTTTAAAGTCAAAGATCCAAACCACGATGCTAAACGCGCCCGGAGCTGAGGTTAAAAGTGTGACCCGGTGGCGAAGGCGATAAGAGGACGGACTGGCAGTCCGGAGGTTGAGGGTTCGATTCTTATCTGTAGCAAGTTCAATTTTAAAGTCAAAGGGCCAAATCACGATGCTAAATGCGCCCGGAGCTGAGTTCAAAAGTGTGACCCGGTGGCGAAGGGCATAAGAGGAGGGACTGGCAGTCCGGAGGTTGAAGGTTCCATTCTTATCAGTAGCAAGTTCAATTTTAAAGTCAAAGAGCCAAACCACAGAGTGAAACGCGCCCCGAGCAAAGGTATAGAGTGTGTCTCGGTGGCGAAGGGCCATAGAGGACGACTGGCAGTCCGGAGGTTGCCGGTTCGATCCTCACTCAAGGCTCGGTGATTTTTAAAGACCATGTGCCAAACCACAAAGATAAATACGCCCCGAGCTGAGCTTCACCAGTGTCTCTCAGTGGCGTAGGGGCATAGTGGACAGCCTCGCACTCCAAAGGTTGACGGTTCAATTCTTACCTGAGGCCAAGTGAATTTTAAAGTCAAAGATCCAAACCACAGTGCTAAACGCGCCCGGAGCTGAGGTTAAAAGTGTGACCCGGTGGCGAAGGCGATAAGAGGACGGACTGGCAGTCCGGAGGTTGAGGGTTCGATTCTTATCTGTAGCAAGTTCAATTTTAAAGTCAAAGGGCCAAATCACGATGCTAAATGCGCCCGGAGCTGAGTTCAAAAGTGTGACCCGATGGCGAAGGGGATAAGAGGAGGGGCTGGCAGTCCGGAGGTTGAAGGTTCGGTTCTTATCAGTAGCAAGTTCAGTTTTAAAGTCAAAGGGCCAAATCACGACGCTAAACGCGCCCGGAGCTGAGCTCAAAAGTGTGACCCGGTGGCGAAAGGGATAAGAGGGCGGACTGGAAGTCCGGAGGTTGAAGGTTCGATCCTTATCCGAGGCCCAGTGAATTTTAAAGTCAAAGAGCCAAATCACGATGCTAAATGTGCCCGGAGCTCGGTTCAAAAGTGTATCTCGGTGGCGAAGGGGATAGGAGGACGGGCTGAAAGGCCCTGGAGGTCCAGTGTAGAATCCCCAGAGACTAGGGTTCGAATCCCCAGAGTCTCAAAGAAGTACCAATTGGATTTTATTTATTTTGGAGCTCCAAAAATTAAATAATCTATGTGTCAGGGATGGAACCTGGCCCAGCTGGGATGGGCCCTAGTACTGCACTGACCGGGGGGAGGCGAGGGCGGGGACGGGGTCCAGTTGATGGATGAACTGATGAATGGAATTGCCACTCATCAGTTCAACCATCAACTGGACCCCTCCCCGTCCTCCTCTCTCCCCGAGCCAGTACCCGAGGTGAGGATAGGGCGGGGACAAGTGAATGGAGGAAGTAATGAATGGAATGGCCACTCATCACTTCCTCCTTTCACTCGCCCCCGTCCTATCCTCACCTCGGGTACTGGGACCTATCCCAGCTGTTTGAGGCTACACCACCGACACCGGCCGAACATTAACGCTTACGGACAATTTAGAGTCGCCAATTAACAGGAGGAGCATGTTTTTGGAATGTGGGAGGAAACCGGAGCAAACCCACGCATGCACAGGGAGAACATGCAAACTCCACACAGTAAGGACACCTGAACGACGGGGGATTCGAACCAGGAACCTTCCAACTGCGAGGCGACGGCGTTACCCACTACACCACTGTGCAGCCCAAGAGGTGGCCTGTTTATTTCCCAGATTTAAAACTAACAACACTTTTTGTAACTGATCAGTTTGGATGACATGAAGCCAGATTATTGAGCTGACTCTGGGTCTGGAGGTTGAGTGTTTCATCTTCAGAGAGTCTCAGTGAATTTTACAGTCAAAGAGCCAAACCACCAAGATTAATACGTGTGGAGCGAATGTCAACAAGTGTGTCTCGGTGGCGAATTGGATAAGAGGATGGACTGGCAGTCCAAAGGTTGAAGGTTCCATTCTTATCGGAGGTGTAGCGAATTTTAAAGTCCAGGAACCAAACCATGAAGATAAATATGCCCCGAGCTGAGTTCCACCAGTCTGTCTCGTGGCGTAGGGTGTTAGTGGACAAACTGGCAGTCCAAAGGTTGAAGGTTCGATTCTTATCCCAGGCCTTGTGAATTTTAAAGTCAAAGAGCCAAACCACCAAGATTAATACGCGTGGAGTTGATGTCAACAAGTGTATCTAGGTGGCGTAGTGGTATAGAGGATGGACTGGTAGTCCCAAGGTAACCGGTTCGATTCTCATTGAGGGCTCAGTGATTTTTAAAGTCAAATAGCCAAACCACGATGCTAAATGCGCCCGGAGCTGAGTTGAAAAGTGTGACCCGGTGGCGAAGGGCATAAGAGGAGGGACTGGCAGTCCGGAGGTTGAAGGTTCCATTCTTATCAGTAGCAAGTTCAATTTTAAAGTCAAAGAGCCAAACCACAGAGTGAAACGCGCCCCGAGCAAAGGTATAGAGTGTGTCTCGGTGGCGAAGGGCCATAGACGACGACTGGCAGTCCGGAGGTTGCCGGTTCGATCCTCACTCAAGGCTCGGTGATTTTTAAAGACCATGTGCCAAACCACAAAGATAAATACGCCCCGAGCTGAGCTTCACCAGTGTCTCTCAGTGGCGTAGGGGCATAGTGGACAGCCTCGCACTCCAAAGGTTGACGGTTCAATTCTTACCTGAGGCCAAGTGAATTTTAAAGTCAAAGATCCAAACCACAGTGCTAAACGCGCCCGGAGCTGAGGTTAAAAGTGTGACCCGGTGGCGAAGGCGATAAGAGGACGGACTGGCAGTCCGCAGGTTGAGGGTTCGATTCTTATCTGTAGCAAGTTCAATTTTAAAGTCAAAGGGCCAAATCACGATGCTAAATGCGCCCGGAGCTGAGTTCAAAAGTGTGACCCGGTGGCGAAGGGCATAAGAGGAGGGACTGGCAGTCCGGAGGTTGAAGGTTCCATTCTTATCAGTAGCAAGTTCAATTTTAAAGTCAAAGAGCCAAACCACAGAGTGAAACGCGCCCCGAGCAAAGGTATAGAGTGTGTCTCGGTGGCGAAGGGCCATAGAGGACGACTGGCAGTCCGGAGGTTGCCGGTTCGATCCTCACTCAAGGCTCGGTGATTTTTAAAGACCATGTGCCAAACCACAAAGATAAATACGCCCCGAGCTGAGCTTCACCAGTGTCTCTCAGTGGCGTAGGGGCATAGTGGACAGCCTCGCACTCCAAAGGTTGACGGTTCAATTCTTACCTGAGGCCAAGTGAATTTTAAAGTCAAAGATCCAAACCACAGTGCTAAACGCGCCCGGAGCTGAGGTTAAAAGTGTGACCCGGTGGCGAAGGCGATAAGAGGACGGACTGGCAGTCCGGAGGTTGAGGGTTCGATTCTTATCTGTAGCAAGTTCAATTTTAAAGTCAAAGGGCCAAATCACGATGCTAAATGCGCCCGGAGCTGAGTTCAAAAGTGTGACCCGGTGGCGAAGGGCATAAGAGGAGGGACTGGCAGTCCGGAGGTTGAAGGTTCCATTCTTATCAGTAGCAAGTTCAATTTTAAAGTCAAAGAGCCAAACCACAGAGTGAAACGCGCCCCGAGCAAAGGTATAGAGTGTGTCTCGGTGGCGAAGGGCCATAGAGGACGACTGGCAGTCCGGAGGTTGCCGGTTCGATCCTCACTCAAGGCTCGGTGATTTTTAAAGACCATGTGCCAAACCACAAAGATAAATACGCCCCGAGCTGAGCTTCACCAGTGTCTCTCAGTGGCGTAGGGGCATAGTGGACAGCCTCGCACTCCAAAGGTTGACGGTTCAATTCTTACCTGAGGCCAAGTGAATTTTAAAGTCAAAGATCCAAACCACAGTGCTAAACGCGCCCGGAGCTGAGGTTAAAAGTGTGTACCCGGTGGCGAAGGCGATAAGAGGACGGACTGGCAGTCCGGAGGTTGAGGGTTCGATTCTTATCTGTAGCAAGTTCAATTTTAAAGTCAAAGGGCCAAATCACGATGCTAAATGCGCCCGGAGCTGAGTTCAAAAGTGTGACCCGATGGCGAAGGGGATAAGAGGATGGGCTGGCAGTCCGGAGGTTGAAGGTTCGGTTCTTATCAGTAGCAAGTTCAGTTTTAAAGTCAAAGGGCCAAATCACGACGCTAAACGCGCCCGGAGCTGAGCTCAAAAGTGTGACCCGGTGGCGAAAGGGATAAGAGGGCGGACTGGAAGTCCGGAGGTTGAAGGTTCGATCCTTATCCGAGGCCCAGTGAATTTTAAAGTCAAAGAGCCAAATCACGATGCTAAACGTGCCCGGAGCTCGGTTCAAAAGTGTATCTCGGTGGCGAAGGGGATAGGAGGACGGGCTGAAAGGCCCTGGAGGTCCAGTGTAGAATCCCCACAGACTAGGGTTCGAATCCCCAGAGTCTCAAAGAAGTACCAATTGGATTTTATTTATTTTGGACCTCCAAAAATTAAATAATCTATGTGTCAGGGATGGAACCTGGCCCAGCTGGGATGGGCCCTAGTACTGCACTGACCGGGGGGAGGCGAGGGCGGGGACGGGGTCCAGTTGATGGATGAACTGATGAATGGAATTGCCACTCATCAGTTCAACCATCAACTGGACCCCTCCCCGTCCTCCTCTCTCCCCGAGCCAGTACCCGAGGTGAGGATAGGGCGGGGACAAGTGAATGGAGGAAGTAATGAATGGAATGGCCACTCATCACTTCCTCCTTTCACTCGCCCCCGTCCTATCCTCACCTCGGGTACTGGGACCTATCCCAGCTGTTTGAGGCTACACCACCGACACCGGCCGAACATTAACGCTTACGGACAATTTAGAGTCGCCAATTAACAGGAGGAGCATGTTTTTGGAATGTGGGAGGAAACCGGAGCAAACCCACGCATGCACAGGGAGAACATGCAAACTCCACACAGTAAGGACACCTGAACGACGGGGGATTCGAACCAGGAACCTTCCAACTGCGAGGCGACGGCGTTACCCACTACACCACTGTGCAGCCCAAGAGGTGGCCTGTTTATTTCCCAGATTTAAAACTAACAACACTTTTTGTAACTGATCAGTTTGGATGACATGAAGCCAGATTATTGAGCTGACTCTGGGTCTGGAGGTTGAGTGTTTCATCTTCAGAGAGTCTCAGTGAATTTTACAGTCAAAGAGCCAAACCACCAAGATTAATACGTGTGGAGCGAATGTCAACAAGTGTGTCTCGGTGGCGAATTGGATAAGAGGATGGACTGGCAGTCCAAAGGTTGAAGGTTCCATTCTTATCGGAGGTGTAGCGAATTTTAAAGTCCAGGAACCAAACCATGAAGATAAATATGCCCCGAGCTGAGTTCCACCAGTCTGTCTCGTGGCGTAGGGTGTTAGTGGACAAACTGGCAGTCCAAAGGTTGAAGGTTCGATTCTTATCCGAGGCCTTGTGAATTTTAAAGTCAAAGAGCCAAACCACCAAGATTAATACGCGTGGAGTTGATGTCAACAAGTGTATCTAGGTGGCGTAGTGGTATAGAGGATGGACTGGTAGTCCCAAGGTAACCGGTTCGATTCTCATTGAGGGCTCAGTGATTTTTAAAGTCAAATAGCCAAACCACGATGCTAAATGCGCCCGGAGCTGAGTTGAAAAGTGTGACCCGGTGGCGAAGGGCATAAGAGGAGGGACTGGCAGTCCGGAGGTTGAAGGTTCCATTCTTATCAGTAGCAAGTTCAATTTTAAAGTCAAAGAGCCAAACCACAGAGTGAAACGCGCCCCGAGCAAAGGTATAGAGTGTGTCTCGGTGGCGAAGGGCCATAGAGGACGACTGGCAGTCCGGAGGTTGCCGGTTCGATCCTCACTCAAGGCTCGGTGATTTTTAAAGACCATGTGCCAAACCACAAAGATAAATACGCCCCGAGCTGAGCTTCACCAGTGTCTCTCAGTGGCGTAGGGGCATAGTGGACAGCCTCGCACTCCAAAGGTTGACGGTTCAATTCTTACCTGAGGCCAAGTGAATTTTAAAGTCAAAGATCCAAACCACAGTGCTAAACGCGCCCGGAGCTGAGGTTAAAAGTGTGACCCGGTGGCGAAGGCGATAAGAGGACGGACTGGCAGTCCGGAGGTTGAGGGTTCGATTCTTATCTGTAGCAAGTTCAATTTTAAAGTCAAAGGGCCAAATCACGATGCTAAATGCGCCCGGAGCTGAGTTCAAAAGTGTGACCCGATGGCGAAGGGGATAAGAGGAGGGGCTGGCAGTCCGGAGGTTGAAGGTTCGGTTCTTATCAGTAGCAAGTTCAGTTTTAAAGTCAAAGGGCCAAATCACGACGCTAAACGCGCCCGGAGCTGAGCTCAAAAGTGTGACCCGGTGGCGAAAGGGATAAGAGGGCGGACTGGAAGTCCGGAGGTTGAAGGTTCGATCCTTATCCGAGGCCCGGTGAATTTTAAAGTCAAAGAGCCAAATCACGATGCTAAACGTGCCCGGAGCTCGGTTCAAAAGTGTATCTCGGTGGCGAAGGGGATAGGAGGACGGGCTGAAAGGCCCTGGAGGTCCAGTGTAGAATCCCCAGAGACTAGGGTTCGAATCCCCAGAGTCTCAAAGAAGTACCAATTGGATTTTATTTATTTTGGAGCTCCAAAAATTAAATAATCTATGTGTCAGGGATGGAACCTGGCCCAGCTGGGATGGGCCCTAGTACTGCACTGACCGGGGGGAGGCGAGGGCGGGGACGGGGTCCAGTTGATGGATGAACTGATGAATGGAATTGCCACTCATCAGTTCAACCATCAACTGGACCCCTCCCCGTCCTCCTCTCTCCCCGAGCCAGTACCCGAGGTGAGGATAGGGCGGGGACAAGTGAATGGAGGAAGTAATGAATGGAATGGCCACTCATCACTTCCTCCTTTCACTCGCCCCCGTCCTATCCTCACCTCGGGTACTGGGACCTATCCCAGCTGTTTGAGGCTACACCACCGACACCGGCCGAACATTAACGCTTACGGACAATTTAGAGTCGCCAATTAACAGGAGGAGCATGTTTTTGGAATGTGGGAGGAAACCGGAGCAAACCCACGCATGCACAGGGAGAACATGCAAACTCCACACAGTAAGGACACCTGAACGACGGGGGATTCGAACCAGGAACCTTCCAACTGCGAGGCGACGGCGTTACCCACTACACCACTGTGCAGCCCAAGAGGTGGCCTGTTTATTTCCCAGATTTAAAACTAACAACACTTTTTGTAACTGATCAGTTTGGATGACATGAAGCCAGATTATTGAGCTGACTCTGGGTCTGGAGGTTGAGTGTTTCATCTTCAGAGAGTCTCAGTGAATTTTACAGTCAAAGAGCCAAACCACCAAGATTAATACGTGTGGAGCGAATGTCAACAAGTGTGTCTCGGTGGCGAATTGGATAAGAGGATGGACTGGCAGTCCAAAGGTTGAAGGTTCCATTCTTATCGGAGGTGTAGCGAATTTTAAAGTCCAGGAACCAAACCATGAAGATAAATATGCCCCGAGCTGAGTTCCACCAGTCTGTCTCGTGGCGTAGGGTGTTAGTGGACAAACTGGCAGTCCAAAGGTTGAAGGTTCGATTCTTATCCGAGGCCTTGTGAATTTTAAAGTCAAAGAGCCAAACCACCAAGATTAATACGCGTGGAGCGGATGTCAACAAGTGTGTCTCGGTGGCGAAGGGGGGTAGAGGATGGACTGCCAGTCCAAATGTTAGGGGATCGATCCCCATTCAAGGCGTAGCAAATTTTAAAGTCCAGGAACCAAACCACAAAGATAAATACGCCCCTACTCGAACTCCACCAGTCTGTCTCGGTGGCGTAGTTGCATAGCGGACAGACTGGCAGTCCGGAGGTTGAAGGTTCGATCCTTATAGGTAACAGGTTCAATTTTAAAGTTAAAGAGCAAAGTCACGATGCTAAACGCGCCCGGAGCTCGGTTCAGGAGTGTGTCTCGGTGGCGAAGGGGATAGGAGAACGTACTGGCAGTCTGGAGGTGGAAGGTACGATTCTTATCAGTAGCAACTTCAGTTTTAAAGTCAAAGAGCCAAATCACGATGCTAAACGCGCCCGGAGCTTAGTTCAAAAGTGTATCTCGGTGGCGAAGGGGATAAGAGGACGGGCTGGCAGTCCGGAGGCTGAAGGTTCGATTCTTATCAGTGCCATTGTGAGTTTTAAAGTCAAACAGCCAAAGCACCATGACAAATATACCCGGAGCTCATGTTCACAAGTGTGTTGATGTGGTGCAGTGGTTAAGAGAAAGAACTGGCAGTCTGAAGGTTGTGGGTTCGATTCTTGTCAGTGCCATGGTGAGTTTTCAAGTCCAACAGCCAAAACACCATGACAAATATACCCGGAGCTCATGTTCACAAGTGTGTTGATGTGGTGCAGTGGTTAAGAGGCTGGACTGGCAGTCTGAAGGTTGTGGGTTCGATTCTTATCAGTACCATTGTGAGTTTTAAAGTCAAACAGCCAAAGCACCATTACAAATGTACCCGGAGTTCAGGTTCTGAAGTGTGTTGATATGGTGCAGTGGTTAAGAGGAACGACTGGCAGCCTGAAGGTTGTGGGTTCGATTCTTATCAGTGCCATGGTGATTTTTAAAGTCAAACAGCCAAAGCCCCATTACAAATGTACCCGGAGCTCATGTTCACAAGTGTGTCCGTATGGTGTAGTGGTTAAGAGAAAGGACTGGCAGTCTGAAGGTTGAGGGATCGATACTCACCTGAGGCAAAGTGAATTTTAAAGTCCAACAGCCAAAAAACACGACTATAAATACAACCTGACCAAATTCAACAGTCGACGGTGACCCGTGGCGTATTGGAATTACGACTGTACTGAAGGCTCGTGGGCGTTTGGAATTGCACAGTTTCGGACAGGACTGTTCGAATCCCGCATATGCGGTGCCTTGTGGCGTGTCGGAATTACAACTGTAACTTGCACAGTTTCGGACAGGATGTTCGAATCCAACATACGCGCTCGGTGCCTTGTGGCATATGGGAATTACAACTGTACTGAAGGCTCGGGGGCGTTTCGAATTGCACAGTCTCGGACAGGATGTTCGAATCCCACATACGTAGGAACACGGGGGAACCTGACAAACTGAAATCTCGGCAAGTCCGGGTACTGGGTGGGCCGTGGCTCCCCAGTTTCTACAGCAAATAAAGTGGGGGGGTTATACCACAGAGTGTCAGCAGCAACTGAAATTTTGAAAGAACTTTTTTTAAAACAATAAATATTAATAAATAATAATAATTATTAATAACTTAAAATAATACATATGATTATTATAATCATAAATATTTTTATTAATATTATTATTACTATATTAATTATAATAATACAATATATGCATACAAAAGAAAGTTGTAGCAAGTTGCTGACCGAAGGTCTCAAAGAAGTACGGATAGGCCTTTTTTTTCCAATTCTTATCCGAGGCCCAGTGAATTTTAAAGTCAAAGAGCCAAACCACCAAGATTAATACGTGTGGAGCGAATGTCAACAAGTGTGTCTCGGTGGCGAATTGGATAAGAGGATGGACTGGCAGTCCAAAGGTTGAAGGTTCCATTCTTATCGGAGGTGTAGCGAATTTTAAAGTCCAGGAACCAAACCATGAAGATAAATATGCCCCGAGCTGAGTTCCACCAGTCTGTCTCGTGGCGTAGGGTGTTAGTGGACAAACTGGCAGTCCAAAGGTTGAAGGTTCGATTCTTATCCGAGGCCTTGTGAATTTTAAAGTCAAAGAGCCAAACCACCAAGATTAATACGCGTGGAGTTGATGTCAACAAGTGTATCTAGGTGGCGTAGTGGTATAGAGGATGGACTGGTAGTCCCAAGGTAACCGGTTCGATTCTCATTGAGGGCTCAGTGATTTTTAAAGTCAAATAGCCAAACCACGATGCTAAATGCGCCCGGAGCTGAGTTGAAAAGTGTGACCCGGTGGCGAAGGGCATAAGAGGAGGGACTGGCAGTCCGGAGGTTGAAGGTTCCATTCTTATCAGTAGCAAGTTCAATTTTAAAGTCAAAGAGCCAAACCACAGAGTGAAACGCGCCCCGAGCAAAGGTATAGAGTGTGTCTCGGTGGCGAAGGGCCATAGAGGACGACTGGCAGTCCGGAGGTTGCCGGTTCGATCCTCACTCAAGGCTCGGTGATTTTTAAAGACCATGTGCCAAACCACAAAGATAAATACGCCCCGAGCTGAGCTTCACCAGTGTCTCTCAGTGGCGTAGGGGCATAGTGGACAGCCTCGCACTCCAAAGGTTGACGGTTCAATTCTTACCTGAGGCCAAGTGAATTTTAAAGTCAAAGATCCAAACCACAGTGCTAAACGCGCCCGGAGCTGAGGTTAAAAGTGTGACCCGGTGGCGAAGGCGATAAGAGGACGGACTGGCAGTCCGGAGGTTGAGGGTTCGATTCTTATCTGTAGCAAGTTCAATTTTAAAGTCAAAGGGCCAAATCACGATGCTAAATGCGCCCGGAGCTGAGTTCAAAAGTGTGACCCGATGGCGAAGGGGATAAGAGGAGGGGCTGGCAGTCCGGAGGTTGAAGGTTCGGTTCTTATCAGTAGCAAGTTCAGTTTTAAAGTCAAAGGGCCAAATCACGACGCTAAACGCGCCCGGAGCTGAGCTCAAAAGTGTGACTCGGTGACGAAAGGGATAAGAGGGCGGACTGGAAGTCCAGAGGTTGAAGGTTCGATCCTTATCCGAGGCCCAGTGAATTTTAAAGTCAAAGAGCCAAATCACGATGCTAAACGTGCCCGGAGCTGAGGTTAAAAGTGTGACCCGGTGGCGAAGGCGATAAGAGGACGGACTGGCAGTCCGGAGGTTGAGGGTTCGATTCTTATCTGTAGCAAGTTCAATTTTAAAGTCAAAGGGCCAAATCACGATGCTAAATGCGCCCGGAGCTGAGTTCAAAAGTGTGACCCGATGGCGAAGGGGATAAGAGGAGGGGCTGGCAGTCCGGAGGTTGAAGGTTCGGTTCTTATCAGTAGCAAGTTCAGTTTTAAAGTCAAAGGGCCAAATCACGACGCTAAACGCGCCCGGAGCTGAGTTCAAAAGTGTGACCCGGTGGCGAAAGGGATAAGAGGGCGGACTGGAAGTCCGGAGGTTGAAGGTTCGATCCTTATCCGAGGCCCAGTGAATTTTAAAGTCAAAGAGCCAAATCACGATGCTAAACGTGCCCGGAGCTCGGTTCAAAAGTGTATCTCGGTGGCGAAGGGGATAGGAGGACGGGCTGAAAGGCCCTGGAGGTCCAGTGTAGAATCCCCACAGACTAGGGTTCGAATCCCCAGAGTCTCAAAGAAGTACCAATTGGATTTTATTTATTTTGGAGCTCCAAAAATTAAATAATCTATGTGTCAGGGATGGAACCTGGCCCAGCTGGGATGGGCCCTAGTACTGCACTGACCGGGGGGAGGCGAGGGCGGGGACGGGGTCCAGTTGATGGATGAACTGATGAATGGAATTGCCACTCATCAGTTCAACCATCAACTGGACCCCTCCCCGTCCTCCTCTCTCCCCGAGCCAGTACCCGAGGTGAGGATAGGGCGGGGACAAGTGAATGGAGGAAGTAATGAATGGAATGGCCACTCATCACTTCCTCCTTTCACTCGCCCCCGTCCTATCCTCACCTCGGGTACTGGGACCTATCCCAGCTGTTTGAGGCTACACCACCGACACCGGCCGAACATTAACGCTTACGGACAATTTAGAGTCGCCAATTAACAGGAGGAGCATGTTTTTGGAATGTGGGAGGAAACCGGAGCAAACCCACGCATGCACAGGGAGAACATGCAAACTCCACACAGTAAGGACACCTGAACGACGGGGGATTCGAACCAGGAACCTTCCAACTGCGAGGCGACGGCGTTACCCACTACACCACTGTGCAGCCCAAGAGGTGGCCTGTTTATTTCCCAGATTTAAAACTAACAACACTTTTTGTAACTGATCAGTTTGGATGACATGAAGCCAGATTATTGAGCTGACTCTGGGTCTGGAGGTTGAGTGTTTCATCTTCAGAGAGTCTCAGTGAATTTTACAGTCAAAGAGCCAAACCACCAAGATTAATACGTGTGGAGCGAATGTCAACAAGTGTGTCTCGGTGGCGAATTGGATAAGAGGATGGACTGGCAGTCCAAAGGTTGAAGGTTCCATTCTTATCGGAGGTGTAGCGAATTTTAAAGTCCAGGAACCAAACCATGAAGATAAATATGCCCCGAGCTGAGTTCCACCAGTCTGTCTCGTGGCGTAGGGTGTTAGTGGACAAACTGGCAGTCCAAAGGTTGAAGGTTCGATTCTTATCCGAGGCCTTGTGAATTTTAAAGTCAAAGAGCCAAACCACCAAGATTAATACGCGTGGAGTTGATGTCAACAAGTGTATCTAGGTGGCGTAGTGGTATAGAGGATGGACTGGTAGTCCCAAGGTAACCGGTTCGATTCTCATTGAGGGCTCAGTGATTTTTAAAGTCAAATAGCCAAACCACGATGCTAAATGCGCCCGGAGCTGAGTTGAAAAGTGTGACCCGGTGGCGAAGGGCATAAGAGGAGGGACTGGCAGTCCGGAGGTTGAAGGTTCCATTCTAATCAGTAGCAAGTTCAATTTTAAAGTCAAAGAGCCAAACCACAGAGTGAAACGCGCCCCGAGCAAAGGTATAGAGTGTGTCTCGGTGGCGAAGGGCCATAGAGGACGACTGGCAGTCCGGAGGTTGCCGGTTCGATCCTCACTCAAGGCTCGGTGATTTTTAAAGACCATGTGCCAAACCACAAAGATAAATACGCCCCGAGCTGAGTTTCACCAGTGTCTCTCAGTGGCGTAGGGGCATAGTGGACAGCCTCGCACTCCAAAGGTTGACGGTTCAATTCTTACCTGAGGCCAAGTGAATTTTAAAGTCAAAGATTCAAACCACAGTGCTAAACGCGCCCGGAGCTGAGGTTAAAAGTGTGACCCGGTGGCGAAGGCGATAAGAGGACGGACTGGCAGTCCGGAGGTTGAGGGTTCGATTCTTATCTGTAGCAAGTTCAATTTTAAAGTCAAAGGGCCAAATCACGATGCTAAATGCGCCCGGAGCTGAGTTCAAAAGTGTGACCCGATGGCGAAGGGGATAAGAGGAGGGGCTGGCAGTCCGGAGGTTGAGGGTTCGATTCTTATCTGTAGCAAGTTCAGTTTTAAAGTCAAAGGGCCAAATCACGACGCTAAACGCGCCCGGAGCTGAGCTCAAAAGTGTGACCCGGTGGCGAAAGGGATAAGAGGGCGGACTGGAAGTCCGGAGGTTGAAGGTTCGATCCTTATCCGAGGCCCAGTGAATTTTAAAGTCAAAGAGCCAAATCACGATGCTAAACGTGCCCGGAGCTCGGTTCAAAAGTGTATCTCGGTGGCGAAGGGGATAGGAGGACGGGCTGAAAGGCCCTGGAGGTCCAGTGTAGAATCCCCAGAGACTAGGGTTCGAATCCCCAGAGTCTCAAAGAAGTACCAATTGGATTTTATTTATTTTGGAGCTCCAAAAATTAAATAATCTATGTGTCAGGGATGGAACCTGGCCCAGCTGGGATGGGCCCTAGTACTGCACTGACCGGGGGGAGGCGAGGGCGGGGACGGGGTCCAGTTGATGGATGAACTGATGAATGGAATTGCCACTCATCAGTTCAACCATCAACTGGACCCCTCCCCGTCCTCCTCTCTCCCCGAGCCAGTACCCGAGGTGAGGATAGGGCGGGGACAAGTGAATGGAGGAAGTAATGAATGGAATGGCCACTCATCACTTCCTCCTTTCACTCGCCCCCGTCCTATCCTCACCTCGGGTACTGGGACCTATCCCAGCTGTTTGAGGCTACACCACCGACACCGGCCGAACATTAACGCTTACGGACAATTTAGAGTCGCCAATTAACAGGAGGAGCATGTTTTTGGAATGTGGGAGGAAACCGGAGCAAACCCACGCATGCACAGGGAGAACATGCAAACTCCACACAGTAAGGACACCTGAACGACGGGGGATTCGAACCAGGAACCTTCCAACTGCGAGGCGACGGCGTTACCCACTACACCACTGTGCAGCCCAAGAGGTGGCCTGTTTATTTCCCAGATTTAAAACTAACAACACTTTTTGTAACTGATCAGTTTGGATGACATGAAGCCAGATTATTGAGCTGACTCTGGGTCTGGAGGTTGAGTGTTTCATCTTCAGAGAGTCTCAGTGAATTTTACAGTCAAAGAGCCAAACCACCAAGATTAATACGTGTGGAGCGAATGTCAACAAGTGTGTCTCGGTGGCGAATTGGATAAGAGGATGGACTGGCAGTCCAAAGGTTGAAGGTTCCATTCTTATCGGAGGTGTAGCGAATTTTAAAGTCCAGGAACCAAACCATGAAGATAAATATGCCCCGAGCTGAGTTCCACCAGTCTGTCTCGTGGCGTAGGGTGTTAGTGGACAAACTGGCAGTCCAAAGGTTGAAGGTTCGATTCTTATCCGAGGCCTTGTGAATTTTAAAGTCAAAGAGCCAAACCACCAAGATTAATACGCGTGGAGTTGATGTCAACAAGTGTATCTAGGTGGCGTAGTGGTATAGAGGATGGACTGGTAGTCCCAAGGTAACCGGTTCGATTCTCATTGAGGGCTCAGTGATTTTTAAAGTCAAATAGCCAAACCACGATGCTAAATGCGCCCGGAGCTGAGTTGAAAAGTGTGACCCGGTGGCGAAGGGCATAAGAGGAGGGACTGGCAGTCCGGAGGTTGAAGGTTCCATTCTTATCAGTAGCAAGTTCAATTTTAAAGTCAAAGAGCCAAACCACAGAGTGAAACGCGCCCCGAGCAAAGGTATAGAGTGTGTCTCGGTGGCGAAGGGCCATAGAGGACGACTGGCAGTCCGGAGGTTGCCGGTTCGATCCTCACTCAAGGCTCGGTGATTTTTAAAGACCATGTGCCAAACCACAAAGATAAATACGCCCCGAGCTGAGCTTCACCAGTGTCTCTCAGTGGCGTAGGGGCATAGTGGACAGCCTCGCACTCCAAAGGTTGACGGTTCAATTCTTACCTGAGGCCAAGTGAATTTTAAAGTCAAAGATCCAAACCACAGTGCTAAACGCGCCCGGAGCTGAGGTTAAAAGTGTGACCCGGTGGCGAAGGCGATAAGAGGACGGACTGGCAGTCCGGAGGTTGAGGGTTCGATTCTTATCTGTAGCAAGTTCAATTTTAAAGTCAAAGGGCCAAATCACGATGCTAAATGCGCCCGGAGCTGAGTTCAAAAGTGTGACCCGATGGCGAAGGGGATAAGAGGAGGGGCTGGCAGTCCGGAGGTTGAAGGTTCGGTTCTTATCAGTAGCAAGTTCAGTTTTAAAGTCAAAGGGCCAAATCACGACGCTAAACGCGCCCGGAGCTGAGCTCAAAAGTGTGACCCGGTGGCGAAAGGGATAAGAGGGCGGACTGGAAGTCCGGAGGTTGAAGGTTCGATCCTTATCCGAGGCCCAGTGAATTTTAAAGTCAAAGAGCCAAATCACGATGCTAAACGTGCCCGGAGCTCGGTTCAAAAGTGTATCTCGGTGGCGAAGGGGATAGGAGGACGGGCTGAAAGGCCCTGGAGGTCCAGTGTAGAATCCCCAGAGACTAGGGTTCGAATCCCCAGAGTCTCAAAGAAGTACCAATTGGATTTTATTTATTTTGGAGCTCCAAAAATTAAATAATCTATGTGTCAGGGATGGAACCTGGCCCAGCTGGGATGGGCCCTAGTACTGCACTGACCGGGGGGAGGCGAGGGCGGGGACGGGGTCCAGTTGATGGATGAACTGATGAATGGAATTGCCACTCATCAGTTCAACCATCAACTGGACCCCTCCCCGTCCTCCTCTCTCCCCGAGCCAGTACCCGAGGTGAGGATAGGGCGGGGACAAGTGAATGGAGGAAGTAATGAATGGAATGGCCACTCATCACTTCCTCCTTTCACTCGCCCCCGTCCTATCCTCACCTCGGGTACTGGGACCTATCCCAGCTGTTTGAGGCTACACCACCGACACCGGCCGAACATTAACGCTTACGGACAATTTAGAGTCGCCAATTAACAGGAGGAGCATGTTTTTGGAATGTGGGAGGAAACCGGAGCAAACCCACGCATGCACAGGGAGAACATGCAAACTCCACACAGTAAGGACACCTGAACGACGGGGGATTCGAACCAGGAACCTTCCAACTGCGAGGCGACGGCGTTACCCACTACACCACTGTGCAGCCCAAGAGGTGGCCTGTTTATTTCCCAGATTTAAAACTAACAACACTTTTTGTAACTGATCAGTTTGGATGACATGAAGCCAGATTATTGAGCTGACTCTGGGTCTGGAGGTTGAGTGTTTCATCTTCAGAGAGTCTCAGTGAATTTTACAGTCAAAGAGCCAAACCACCAAGATTAATACGTGTGGAGCGAATGTCAACAAGTGTGTCTCGGTGGCGAATTGGATAAGAGGATGGACTGGCAGTCCAAAGGTTGAAGGTTCCATTCTTATCGGAGGTGTAGCGAATTTTAAAGTCCAGGAACCAAACCATGAAGATAAATATGCCCCGAGCTGAGTTCCACCAGTCTGTCTCGTGGCGTAGGGTGTTAGTGGACAAACTGGCAGTCCAAAGGTTGAAGGTTCGATTCTTATCCGAGGCCTTGTGAATTTTAAAGTCAAAGAGCCAAACCACCAAGATTAATACGCGTGGAGTTGATGTCAACAAGTGTATCTAGGTGGCGTAGTGGTATAGAGGATGGACTGGTAGTCCCAAGGTAACCGGTTCGATTCTCATTGAGGGCTCAGTGATTTTTAAAGTCAAATAGCCAAACCACGATGCTAAATGCGCCCGGAGCTGAGTTGAAAAGTGTGACCCGGTGGCGAAGGGCATAAGAGGAGGGACTGGCAGTCCGGAGGTTGAAGGTTCCATTCTTATCAGTAGCAAGTTCAATTTTAAAGTCAAAGAGCCAAACCACAGAGTGAAACGCGCCCCGAGCAAAGGTATAGAGTGTGTCTCGGTGGCGAAGGGCCATAGAGGACGACTGGCAGTCCGGAGGTTGCCGGTTCGATCCTCACTCAAGGCTCGGTGATTTTTAAAGACCATGTGCCAAACCACAAAGATAAATACGCCCCGAGCTGAGCTTCACCAGTGTCTCTCAGTGGCGTAGGGGCATAGTGGACAGCCTCGCACTCCAAAGGTTGACGGTTCAATTCTTACCTGAGGCCAAGTGAATTTTAAAGTCAAAGATCCAAACCACAGTGCTAAACGCTTAAAGTCAAAGATCCAAACCACAGTGCTAAACGCGCCCGGAGCTGAGGTTAAAAGTGTGACCCGGTGGCGAAGGCGATAAGAGGACGGACTGGCAGTCCGGAGGTTGAGGGTTCGATTCTTATCTGTAGCAAGTTCAATTTTAAAGTCAAAGGGCCAAATCACGATGCTAAATGCGCCCGGAGCTGAGTTCAAAAGTGTGACCCGATGGCGAAGGGGATAAGAGGAGGGGCTTGCAGTCCGGAGGTTGAAGGTTCGGTTCTTATCAGTAGCAAGTTCAGTTTTAAAGTCAAAGGGCCAAATCACGACGCTAAACGCGCCCGGAGCTGAGCTCAAAAGTGTGACCCGGTGGCGAAAGGGATAAGAGGGCGGACTGGAAGTCCGGAGGTTGAAGGTTCGATCCTTATCCGAGGCCCAGTGAATTTTAAAGTCAAAGAGCCAAATCACGATGCTAAACGTGCCCGGAGCTCGGTTCAAAAGTGTATCTCGGTGGCGAAGGGGATAGGAGGACGGGCTGAAAGTCCGGAGGTTGAAGGTTCGATCCTCACTCAAGGCTCGGTGATTTTTAAAGACCATGTGCCAAACCACAAAGATAAATACGCCCCGAGCTGAGCTTCACCAGTGTCTCTCAGTGGCGTAGGGGCATAGTGGACAGCCTCGCACTCCAAAGGTTGACGGTTCAATTCTTACCTGAGGCCAAGTGAATTTTAAAGTCAAAGATCCAAACCACAGTGCTAAACGCGCCCGGAGCTGAGGTTAAAAGTGTGACCCGGTGGCGAAGGCGATAAGAGGACGGACTGGCAGTCCGGAGGTTGAGAGTTCGATTCTTATCTGTAGCAAGTTCAATTTTAAAGTCAAAGGGCCAAATCACGATGCTAAATGCGCCCGGAGCTGAGTTCAAAAGTGTGACCCGATGGCGAAGGGGATAAGAGGAGGGGCTGGCAGTCCGGAGGTTGAAGGTTCGGTTCTTATCAGTAGCAAGTTCAGTTTTAAAGTCAAAGGGCCAAATCACGACGCTAAACGCGCCCGGAGCTGAGCTCAAAAGTGTGACCCGATGGCGAAGGGGATAAGAGGAGGGGCTTGCAGTCCGGAGGTTGAAGGTTCGGTTCTTATCAGTAGCAAGTTCAGTTTTAAAGTCAAAGGGCCAAATCACGACGCTAAACGCGCCCGGAGCTGAGCTCAAAAGTGTGACCCGGTGGCGAAAGGGATAAGAGGGCGGACTGGAAGTCCGGAGGTTGAAGGTTCGATCCTTATCCGAGGCCCAGTGAATTTTAAAGTCAAAGAGCCAAATCACGATGCTAAACGTGCCCGGAGCTCGGTTCAAAAGTGTATCTCGGTGGCGAAGGGGATAGGAGGACGGGCTGAAAGGCCCTGGAGGTCCAGTGTAGAATCCCCAGAGACTAGGGTTCGAATCCCCAGAGTCTCAAAGAAGTACCAATTGGATTTTATTTATTTTGGAGCTCCAAAAATTAAATAATCTATGTGTCAGGGATGGAACCTGGCCCAGCTGGGATGGGCCCTAGTACTGCACTGACCGGGGGGAGGCGAGGGCGGGGACGGGGTCCAGTTGATGGATGAACTGATGAATGGAATTGCCACTCATCAGTTCAACCATCAACTGGACCCCTCCCCGTCCTCCTCTCTCCCCGAGCCAGTACCCGAGGTGAGGATAGGGCGGGGACAAGTGAATGGAGGAAGTAATGAATGGAATGGCCACTCATCACTTCCTCCTTTCACTCGCCCCCGTCCTATCCTCACCTCGGGTACTGGGACCTATCCCAGCTGTTTGAGGCTACACCACCGACACCGGCCGAACATTAACGCTTACGGACAATTTAGAGTCGCCAATTAACAGGAGGAGCATGTTTTTGGAATGTGGGAGGAAACCGGAGCAAACCCACGCATGCACAGGGAGAACATGCAAACTCCACACAGTAAGGACACCTGAACGACGGGGGATTCGAACCAGGAACCTTCCAACTGCGAGGCGACGGCGTTACCCACTACACCACTGTGCAGCCCAAGAGGTGGCCTGTTTATTTCCCAGATTTAAAACTAACAACACTTTTTGTAACTGATCAGTTTGGATGACATGAAGCCAGATTATTGAGCTGACTCTGGGTCTGGAGGTTGAGTGTTTCATCTTCAGAGAGTCTCAGTGAATTTTACAGTCAAAGAGCCAAACCACCAAGATTAATACGTGTGGAGCGAATGTCAACAAGTGTGTCTCGGTGGCGAATTGGATAAGAGGATGGACTGGCAGTCCAAAGGTTGAAGGCTCCATTCTTATCGGAGGTGTAGCGAATTTTAAAGTCCAGGAACCAAACCATGAAGATAAATATGCCCCGAGCTGAGTTCCACCAGTCTGTCTCGTGGCGTAGGGTGTTAGTGGACAAACTGGCAGTCCAAAGGTTGAAGGTTCGATTCTTATCCGAGGCCTTGTGAATTTTAAAGTCAAAGAGCCAAACCACCAAGATTAATACGCGTGGAGTTGATGTCAACAAGTGTATCTAGGTGGCGTAGTGGTATAGAGGATGGACTGGTAGTCCCAAGGTAACCGGTTCGATTCTCATTGAGGGCTCAGTGATTTTTAAAGTCAAATAGCCAAACCACGATGCTAAATGCGCCCGGAGCTGAGTTGAAAAGTGTGACCCGGTGGCGAAGGGCATAAGAGGAGGGACTGGCAGTCCGGAGGTTGAAGGTTCCATTCTTATCAGTAGCAAGTTCAATTTTAAAGTCAAAGAGCCAAACCACAGAGTGAAACGCGCCCCGAGCAAAGGTATAGAGTGTGTCTCGGTGGCGAAGGGCCATAGAGGACGACTGGCAGTCCGGAGGTTGCCGGTTCGATCCTCACTCAAGGCTCGGTGATTTTTAAAGACCATGTGCCAAACCACAAAGATAAATACGCCCCGAGCTGAGTTTCACCAGTGTCTCTCAGTGGCGTAGGGGCATAGTGGACAGCCTCGCACTCCAAAGGTTGACGGTTCAATTCTTACCTGAGGCCAAGTGAATTTTAAAGTCAAAGATCCAAACCACAGTGCTAAACGCGCCCGGAGCTGAGGTTAAAAGTGTGACCCGGTGGCGAAGGCGATAAGAGGACGGACTGGCAGTCCGGAGGTTGAGGGTTCGAATCTTATCTGTAGCAAGTTCAATTTTAAAGTCAAAGGGCCAAATCACGATGCTAAATGCGCCCGGAGCTGAGTTCAAAAGTGTGACCCGATGGCGAAGGGGATAAGAGGAGGGGCTGGCAGTCCGGAGGTTGAAGGTTCGGTTCTTATCAGTAGCAAGTTCAGTTTTAAAGTCAAAGGGCCAAATCACGATGCTAAATGCGCCCGGAGCTGAGTTCAAAAGTGTGACCCGATGGCGAAGGGGATAAGAGGAGGGGCTGGCAGTCCGGAGGTTGAAGGTTCGGTTCTTATCAGTAGCAAGTTCAGTTTTAAAGTCAAAGGGCCAAATCACGACGCTAAACGCGCCCGGAGCTGAGCTCAAAAGTGTGACCCGGTGGCGAAAGGGATAAGAGGGCGGACTGGAAGTCCGGAGGTTGAAGGTTCGATCCTTATCCGAGGCCCAGTGAATTTTAAAGTCAAAGAGCCAAATCACGATGCTAAACGTGCCCGGAGCTCGGTTCAAAAGTGTATCTCGGTGGCGAAGGGGATAGGAGGACGGGCTGAAAGGCCCTGGAGGTCCAGTGTAGAATCCCCAGAGACTAGGGTTCGAATCCCCAGAGTCTCAAAGAAGTACCAATTGGATTTTATTTATTTTGGAGCTCCAAAAATTAAATAATCTATGTGTCAGGGATGGAACCTGGCCCAGCTGGGATGGGCCCTAGTACTGCACTGACCGGGGGGAGGCGAGGGCGGGGACGGGGTCCAGTTGATGGATGAACTGATGAATGGAATTGCCACTCATCAGTTCAACCATCAACTGGACCCCTCCCCGTCCTCCTCTCTCCCCGAGCCAGTACCCGAGGTGAGGATAGGGCGGGGACAAGTGAATGGAGGAAGTAATGAATGGAATGGCCACTCATCACTTCCTCCTTTCACTCGCCCCCGTCCTATCCTCACCTCGGGTACTGGGACCTATCCCAGCTGTTTGAGGCTACACCACCGACACCGGCCGAACATTAACGCTTACGGACAATTTAGAGTCGCCAATTAACAGGAGGAGCATGTTTTTGGAATGTGGGAGGAAACCGGAGCAAACCCACGCATGCACAGGGAGAACATGCAAACTCCACACAGTAAGGACACCTGAACGACGGGGGATTCGAACCAGGAACCTTCCAACTGCGAGGCGACGGCGTTACCCACTACACCACTGTGCAGCCCAAGAGGTGGCCTGTTTATTTCCCAGATTTAAAACTAACAACACTTTTTGTAACTGATCAGTTTGGATGACATGAAGCCAGATTATTGAGCTGACTCTGGGTCTGGAGGTTGAGTGTTTCATCTTCAGAGAGTCTCAGTGAATTTTACAGTCAAAGAGCCAAACCACCAAGATTAATACGTGTGGAGCGAATGTCAACAAGTGTGTCTCGGTGGCGAATTGGATAAGAGGATGGACTGGCAGTCCAAAGGTTGAAGGTTCCATTCTTATCGGAGGTGTAGCGAATTTTAAAGTCCAGGAACCAAACCATGAAGATAAATATGCCCCGAGCTGAGTTCCACCAGTCTGTCTCGTGGCGTAGGGTGTTAGTGGACAAACTGGCAGTCCAAAGGTTGAAGGTTCGATTCTTATCCGAGGCCTTGTGAATTTTAAAGTCAAAGAGCCAAACCACCAAGATTAATACGCGTGGAGTTGATGTCAACAAGTGTATCTAGGTGGCGTAGTGGTATAGAGGATGGACTGGTAGTCCCAAGGTAACCGGTTCGATTCTCATTGAGGGCTCAGTGATTTTTAAAGTCAAATAGCCAAACCACGATGCTAAATGCGCCCGGAGCTGAGTTGAAAAGTGTGACCCGGTGGCGAAGGGCATAAGAGGAGGGACTGGCAGTCCGGAGGTTGAAGGTTCCATTCTTATCAGTAGCAAGTTCAATTTTAAAGTCAAAGAGCCAAACCACAGAGTGAAACGCGCCCCGAGCAAAGGTATAGAGTGTGTCTCGGTGGCGAAGGGCCATAGAGGACGACTGGCAGTCCGGAGGTTGCCGGTTCGATCCTCACTCAAGGCTCGGTGATTTTTAAAGACCATGTGCCAAACCACAAAGATAAATACGCCCCGAGCTGAGCTTCACCAGTGTCTCTCAGTGGCGTAGGGGCATAGTGGACAGCCTCGCACTCCAAAGGTTGACGGTTCAATTCTTACCTGAGGCCAAGTGAATTTTAAAGTCAAAGATCCAAACCACAGTGCTAAACGCGCCCGGAGCTGAGGTTAAAAGTGTGACCCGGTGGCGAAGGCGATAAGAGGACGGACTGGCAGTCCGGAGGTTGAGGGTTCGATTCTTATCTGTAGCAAGTTCAATTTTAAAGTCAAAGGGCCAAATCACGATGCTAAATGCGCCCGGAGCTGAGTTCAAAAGTGTGACCCGATGGCGAAGGGGATAAGAGGAGGGGCTGGCAGTCCGGAGGTTGAAGGTTCGGTTCTTATCAGTAGCAAGTTCAGTTTTAAAGTCAAAGGGCCAAATCACGATGCTAAATGCGCCCGGAGCTGAGTTCAAAAGTGTGACCCGATGGCGAAGGGGATAAGAGGAGGGGCTGGCAGTCCGGAGGTTGAAGGTTCGGTTCTTATCAGTAGCAAGTTCACTTTTAAAGTCAAAGGGCCAAATCACGACGCTAAACGCGCCCGGAGCTGAGCTCAAAAGTGTGACCCGGTGGCGAAAGGGATAAGAGGGCGGACTGGAAGTCCGGAGGTTGAAGGTTCGATCCTTATCCGAGGCCCAGTGAATTTTAAAGTCAAAGAGCCAAATCACGATGCTAAATGTGCCCGGAGCTCGGTTCAAAAGTGTATCTCGGTGGCGAAGGGGATAGGAGGACGGGCTGAAAGGCCCTGGAGGTCCAGTGTAGAATCCCCAGAGACTAGGGTTCGAATCCCCAGAGTCTCAAAGAAGTACCAATTGGATTTTATTTATTTTGGAGCTCCAAAAATTAAATAATCTATGTGTCAGGGATGGAACCTGGCCCAGCTGGGATGGGCCCTAGTACTGCACTGACCGGGGGGAGGCGAGGGCGGGGACGGGGTCCAGTTGATGGATGAACTGATGAATGGAATTGCCACTCATCAGTTCAACCATCAACTGGACCCCTCCCCGTCCTCCTCTCTCCCCGAGCCAGTACCCGAGGTGAGGATAGGGCGGGGACAAGTGAATGGAGGAAGTAATGAATGGAATGGCCACTCATCACTTCCTCCTTTCACTCGCCCCCGTCCTATCCTCACCTCGGGTACTGGGACCTATCCCAGCTGTTTGAGGCTACACCACCGACACCGGCCGAACATTAACGCTTACGGACAATTTAGAGTCGCCAATTAACAGGAGGAGCATGTTTTTGGAATGTGGGAGGAAACCGGAGCAAACCCACGCATGCACAGGGAGAACATGCAAACTCCACACAGTAAGGACACCTGAACGACGGGGGATTCGAACCAGGAACCTTCCAACTGCGAGGCGACGGCGTTACCCACTACACCACTGTGCAGCCCAAGAGGTGGCCTGTTTATTTCCCAGATTTAAAACTAACAACACTTTTTGTAACTGATCAGTTTGGATGACATGAAGCCAGATTATTGAGCTGACTCTGGGTCTGGAGGTTGAGTGTTTCATCTTCAGAGAGTCTCAGTGAATTTTACAGTCAAAGAGCCAAACCACCAAGATTAATACGTCTGGAGCGAATGTCAACAAGTGTGTCTCGGTGGCGAATTGGATAAGAGGATGGACTGGCAGTCCAAAGGTTGAAGGTTCCATTCTTATCGGAGGTGTAGCGAATTTTAAAGTCCAGGAACCAAACCATGAAGATAAATATGCCCCGAGCTGAGTTCCACCAGTCTGTCTCGTGGCGTAGGGTGTTAGTGGACAAACTGGCAGTCCAAAGGTTGAAGGTTCGATTCTTATCCGAGGCCTTGTGAATTTTAAAGTCAAAGAGCCAAACCACCAAGATTAATACGCGTGGAGTTGATGTCAACAAGTGTGTCTCGGTGGCGTAGTGGTATAGAGGATGGACTGGTAGTCCCAAGGTAACCGGTTCGATTCTCATTGAGGGCTCAGTGATTTTTAAAGTCAAATAGCCAAACCACGATGCTAAATGCGCCCGGAGCTGAGTTGAAAAGTGTGACCCGGTGGCGAAGGGCATAAGAGGAGGGACTGGCAGTCCGGAGGTTGAAGGTTCCATTCTTATCAGTAGCAAGTTCAATTTTAAAGTCAAAGAGCCAAACCACAGAGTGAAACGCGCCCCGAGCAAAGGTATAGAGTGTGTCTCGGTGGCGAAGGGCCATAGAGGACGACTGGCAGTCCGGAGGTTGCCGGTTCGATCCTCACTCAAGGCTCGGTGATTTTTAAAGACCATGTGCCAAACCACAAAGATAAATACGCCCCGAGCTGAGCTTCACCTGTGTCTCTCAGTGGCGTAGGGGCATAGTGGACAGCCTCGCACTCCAAAGGTTGACGGTTCAATTCTTACCTGAGGCCAAGTGAATTTTAAAGTCAAAGATCCAAACCACAGTGCTAAACGCGCCCGGAGCTGAGGTTAAAAGTGTGACCCGGTGGCGAAGGCGATAAGAGGACGGACTGGCAGTCCGGAGGTTGAGGGTTCGATTCTTATCTGTCAAAGAGCCAAACCACCAAGATTAATACGTGTGGAGCGAATGTCAACAAGTGTGTCTCGGTGGCGAAGGGGGGTAGAGGATGGACTGCCAGTCCAAATGTTAGGGGATCGATCCCCATTCAAGGCGTAGCAAATTTTAAAGTCCAGGAACCAAACCACAAAGATAAATACGCCCCTACTCAATCTCCACCAGTCTGTCTCGGTGGCGTAGTTGCATAGCGGGCAGACTGGCATTCCGGAGGTTGAAGGTTCGATCCTTATAGGTAACAGGTTCAATTTTAAAGTTAAAGAGCCAAGTCACGATGCTAAACGCGCCCGAGCTTGGTTCAAGAGTGTGTCTAGGTGGCGAAGGGGATAGGACAATGTACTGGCAGTCTGATGGTTGTGGGTTCGATTCTTATCAGTGCCATGGTGAGTTTTAAAGTCAAACAGCCAAAGCACCATGACAAATGTACCCGGAGCACATGTTCACAAGTGTGTCCGTATGGTGCAGTGGTTAAGAGAATGGACTGGCAGTCTGAAGGTTGAGGGTTCGATACCCACCTGAGGCAAAGTGAATTTTAAAGTCCACCAGCCAAAAAACACGACTATAAATACAACCTGACCAAATTCAACAGTCGACGGTGACCCGTGGCGTATTGGAATTACGACTGTACTGAAGGCTCGTGGGCGTTTGGAATTGCACAGTTTCGGACAGGACTGTTCGAATCCCGCATATGCGGTGCCTTGTGGCGTATCGGAATTACAACTGTAACTTGCACAGTTTCGGACAGGATGTTCGAATCCAACATACGCGCTCGGTGCCTTGTGGCATATGGGAATTACAACTGTACTGAAGGCTCGGGGGCGTTTCGAATTGCACAGTCTCGGACAGGATGTTCGAATCCCACATACGTAGCAACACGGGGGAACCTGACAAACTGAAATCTCGGCAAGTCCGGGTACTGGGTGGGCCGTGGCTCCCCAGTTTCTACAGCAAATAAAGTGGGGCGGTTATACCACAGAGTGTCAGCAGCAACTGAAATTTTGAAAGAACTTTTTTAAAAACAATAAATATTAATAAATATTAATAAATATTAATAAATATTAATAACTTAAAATAATACATATGATTATTATAATAATAAATATAATTTTTTTTTTTATTATTAATATTATAATAAATATTATTATTACTATATTAATTATAATAATACAATATATGCATACAAAAGAAAGTTGTAGCAAGTTGCTGACCGAAGGTCAGCAACTTGCTACAACTTTCTTGCAACTTGCTTGAAGCAAGTGGCCGACCGAAGGTCGGCCACTTGCTTCGAGCAAGTAAAGTAACTTTCTTGCAAGAAAGTAACTTTCTTGCAAGAAAGTAACTTTCTTGCAAGAAAGTAGTAACTTGCTCGAAGCAAGTGGCCGACCTTCGGTCGGCCACTTGCTTCAAGCAAGTTGCAAGAAAGTTGTAGCAAGTTGCTGACCTTCGGTCAGCAACTTGCTACAACTTTCTTTTGTATGCATATATTGGATTATTATAATTAATATAGTAATAATAATATTAAAAATAAAAATATGTATTATTATAATAATCATATGTATTATTTTAAGTTATTAATAATAATTATTATTTATTAATATATATATATATTTTTTTTAAAGTTCTTTCAAAATTTCAGTTGCTGCTGACACTCTGTGGTATAACCCCCCCACTTTATTTGCTGTAGAAACTGGGGAGCCACGGCCCACCCAGTACCCGGACTTGCCGAGATTTCAGTTTGTCAGGTTCCCCCGTGTTGCTACGTATGTGGGATTCGAACATCCTGTCCGAGACTGTGCAATTCGAAACGCCCTCGAGCCTTCAGTACAGTTGTAATTCCCATATGCCACAAGGCACCGAGCGCATATGATGGATTCGAACATCCTGTCCGAAACTGTGCAAGTTACAGTTGTAATTCCAATACGCCACAAGGCACCGCATTTGCGGGATTCGAACAGTCCTGTCCGAAACTGTGCAATTCCAAACGCCCACGAGCCTTCAGTACAGTCGTAATTCCAATACGCCACGGATCACCGTCGACTGTTGAATTTGGTCAGGTTGTATTTATAGTCGTGTTTTTTGGCTGTTGGACTTTAAAATTCACTTCGCCTCAGGTGGGTATCGAACCCTCAACCTTCAGACTGCCAGTCCTTTCTCTTAACCACTGCACCATACGGACACACTTGTGAACATGAGCTCCGGGTACATTTGTCATGGTGCTTTGGCTGTTTGTCTTTAAAACTCATCATGGCACTGATAAGAATTGAACTCACAACCTTCAGACTGCCAGTCCTTCCTCTTAACCACTGCACCATATCAACACACTTCTGAACCTGAGCTCCGGGTATATTTGTCATGGTGCTTTGGCTGTTTGACTTTAAAACTCACAATGGCACTGATAAGAATCGTACCCACAACCTTCAGACTGCCAGTCCAGCCTCTTAACCACTACACCATACCAACACACTTGGGAACCTGAGCTCCGGGTATATTTGTCATGGTGTTTCGGCATTTGGACTTTAAAACTCAGCATGGCACTGATAAGAATCGAACCTTCAACATTCAGACTGCCAATCCTTCCTCTTAACCACTGCACCAAATCAACACACTTGTGAACATGAGCTCTGGGTATATTTGTAATGGTGTTTCGGCTGTTGGACTTTAAAACTCACCATGGTACTGATAAGAATCGAACCCACAACCTTCAGACTTCCAGTCCAGCCTCTTAACCCCTGCACCACTCGGACAGACTTGTGAACATGAGTTCCGGGTATATTTGTCATGGTTCTTCGGCTGTTGGTTTTTAAAACTCACCGTGGCACTGATAAGAATTGAACCCTTAACCTTTAGAGTGCCAGTCCAGCCTCTTAACCACTGAATCACCTGGACACACTTGTGAACATGAGCTCTGGGTATATTTGTCATCGTGCTGTTGCTGTTGGACTGTAAAATTCACTGCACCTCAGTTAAGAATCATACCCTCAACCTTTGGACTGTCAGTCTGTCCTCTTAACCCCTGCACCACACAAACACACTTGTTAAGACAAGCTCTGGGCCCTTTAACTGGGTGGTTTGGCTGTTGTACTTAAAATTGACTTTGCCTCAGGTAAGAATCAAACCATCAACCATCAGACTGCCAGCCCGTCCTCATAACCCCTTGGCCACACAGCCACACATGTGAGGACAAGCTCTGGGCTATTTCTCTCCATGGTTTGGCTTTTTTTTAATTTGCTTTATTAACTTGTGACAAAGAGGAGAGTTGGGGAAATGTCTTTTATTATAATTGATTACCACCGACTCCTCCAGGCCCTTCAGGTCCTCTGACATCTGCTCAGAGCAGGCAGATGTCTTGTGATACTTAAGAGTTTCTGTAGTTTAGCATCTTTCTCCTGCTCCTCAAATCAGTTTCAGTTTCCAGCAGTGTTTAATTTCCCCCTCTCTTCACCTTGATGTCCTCTTTCTCCTCTCCTCTCTCCTGACATCTCGTGTCTTTTCTCTGAGGATCAACAAAGATTTCTTTGGATGTCTTTATTTGTACCAATCTTTGAGAAATGGAAGTGGAGTGTGTGTGTGTGTGTGTGTGTGTGTTAGTCCGTGTGATGTAACAGCGTCTCTCCTCTTCTCGAAGATTGTAAAGACTACAAGACGTTTGACTCAGTTGTTTTTTTTTTTACAGAAATGATCATAAGTCTGCTTCCCACGTCTTACAATTAAAAAGGAAAATATACTATGTAATGATAGTCATGTTGTTGAATTTGCACTGAGTGTTGAAATAAGTTATTAAATAAAATGTAATTGAATTTTTTTAATTTGTAAAATACCTTGTGTCTTCCCTCTGGACAATATATGTGTGTTAATACAACAAGGACATGAAGTACTGCTATGTGAGATAATGAGATAACTAAACAGACATCAGGCCAAATATCCCAAAATGACTCCTTAGCTGATTGATAAACACGTGAGCCCTATCAGTTCTTCAGAACCAGAGTTGTTTTGGAGTTGTTGTTGTTTTTTTTAATCTGAGTGATCCATCTCACCATTATTACAGATCTTTGAAACACACGCCCAGCCTCAGCACCAGCTCATCCTTTCTCCACGGGGCTTTTTCCCCCGTATGTGCGCACACCATCGTCTGAAGAAAACCATGATAGGCACAAGGCCTTGGTGATCTGAAGACAAACACATCGTTTGGTTGTTGGGGTCCGGTATGTCTTTGAGCCTGCTCCCCCTCTCGCCATGCTGTTCTTTCTCCCGTCGTTGCTTCTGATTTCCTGCCTGGATGGGGCGGTGGGAGCAGCGGAGGAGGGCGGCGGCCTGCCCTCCTCCTCCTCGCCCGGGGACAATGGCCTTACTGCTGCGGTTGGAGACCCGTCCAGCACCGACCCGACCGCCCCAGGGAGATCCGTGAGCCCCCCCGGAGTCACAGCAGGTAAACAAAAACAGAGGGACGCACGCGCTGATTCAGTCATTGTTGGAGAAAATGGAAATGAGCACTCACACATGCCCAGTGTGACTTATCACAGGTAGCTGTGTATCTCATGTTGGCCTGTTTGTTTTTGTTCCAATAGATTTTTTTTTTTTCTGAATGCAAATGTTTTACATCAAAATAAGGTATGCTGCAGTTTTCTTTCATTTCACAGTGCAAAATGTCACAGAATGCTATGTTGAATATAACCAGGCTCTTTAAATGTGATGATTTCTTGTGCACAAAGTATTTGAGTGATATCACCCTCTTCTGCATGATACCTCTGAGAGAAAATTAGCAATCATACAAGCATTTTTTCAGCAGAATGCACCTTTAATCAGACTTTGTTTTGTTGAACTGAAGCCAATTATTAGTATAAACTTTCCAGATGAAAATGCAGATTGACTGCTCTTACTGATAATCTATTGAATATAATTCACAGGTCATCATTACAAAAGTATTACGATATACTGTTTTGCTCATAAGTTTGGTAGAATTTGTGATTCTTTTTGGCCATTTTTTCAGAGGATATGAGTGATAAGAGAACCTTCTTTTTCCACTCATGGTTAGTGTTTGAGTGAAGCCATTTATTGTCAAACAACTGTGTTTACTCTTTTTATATCATAATGACAACAGAAACTACCCAATAAATCATAAATCCTGCTGGGTATGTAAATGTATGAGCACAACTGTATAATGGGCAGGTTTGAAGGATTAGGGGTTATCTTTTGGCCTGTGCAGGTTGTGTATTAATGTAGCGTGTGGTAATCCTGCTGATACAGTAGCTGAGCCTGTGCACAGTGATGGCCTCTGGATGCAGGGTTTACACGCTGTAATCGCCAAAATAAACACCAAATGCATGTGTAAGCACTCTAGGAAGTCTAAACCAGCAGCCATGTCTGCTGTCAGAATCAGATTTAAATGGTCATGTATGAAGGGAATATTTGTGTTTTTATCTACAGACAAGGAGAAGTTGCTTCTTGTGAGTGAAAGAGGAGAAACGGGGAACATTGCTCTCTGTTTTGATGTATTTTTCATTCAGCCAGCGATTTCAGCTCTGCCTGCCTCATCACTTTTTCATGGTGAGAGAAAGGTTAGTGAGGACTGCTGAGCGGATAGATGGAGCACATGCAGAGACACATGTAATACCACGTTTAACAACAAGGATTTCACACGGGGATGTCCAGGCAATGGAGGAAAAATGAACTTGTTCGTAGGATCTTCTTGTATCATTTGGAAATATTAACCAAGTCTGTCATGTTTGAGTCAAAGTGCGACTGTATTTTCTCTCCAGACTCTCCGTTTGCCCTGAAAGTCCTGGTGAGGGACATGGTGACCCGCCAGCCGCTACAGGGGGCTTCTGTGGACGTTTATGTCAACCACACCCTAAAGAGCTCAGCCCAAACAAGAGAGAGGGGTGAGGTTCTGCTCTGGGTGGATTACAGTCCTGGCCTCAGTCTGACTCTGTTGGGAAACATGGAGGGATACGTCCCCACCCCGCTGCCATGGAGCACCAACAAGAGACCCAGTGAGTAACACCCACAATGACTTTAAGACTACTTTGACTACAAAAGTGGTGAAGCTGATAGTGAAACGCACAGTGATGAAAGGAGTTTATATTCATTTATTTTCCCAGTCAGCAGGATGACAAACGTCCTCTTTGCTGGATGTTAACCTGACCAGCTCAGGGTCACTGACCTCCCCTTGAAGGGACAGAGGATTTACCAACAAAGATAGATCACTGCTTACAGAGCACATCTGAGGCATTTAGCTCTTATTCTTAGCTGTACAAAAATTTAATAGCGAAGGTAGTGCAATAATCAAGGAACATAAAAAAACAAAAATCAAGCAGGCACATGCTCTACAGTACGGGGCACGCTGTTCCCTTCACTTACCTGCATTATTTATAGTCATTACAGATTAATGAAGTGTCTGCCACAACATACAAGTTGTCACTGAGGTTTCTTCCTGATGAAGCACTTCATGTTCTCAGTGTTCAGTAACTTAATGTTGTCTTCTATCCCTTCTTTCATTGATCGTCTCTGCAGCTGCACGTAGAGTAATATATCCCTGCCTCAGCAAACTGTCTTTGTCCTCCACTGAGTCAAATGCAAAGGGGGGTGGGGGCTCTTCAGCCACAGCGGTATCATGTTGGTGAAATCTGTGGGTGGGGGTGGTGGTGGGGGGCAGGTTTTAATCCATTGTGTTTCCCCTGGTCTGAATAAAAGCAGGGAGGTGGTATTTTAAAGCAAACATGGAGCAGGTGCCAGGAGGAATAAAAATCAGTGTCATCTGTCGGGACGTTCTTTACTCTGCATTATGAAAGGCGCCTCCCTTTTGTGCTGCTGAGCCCGACAGCTGTACCTTAAAAGGAGGGTTGAAGGAGTAACGCTCCCTGCTGGTGGAAATAGAGAACTACATGTCCCCATAAACAGCTCTTTGATAAAGAGAAGCTTGACCTGTCTAAAAGTATCAGGGCACCGACTTGGCCTACTGGTTAAGTTGCACGCCCATGAAACGGGCAGCCTGGGTTCGATTCCAGCCTGTGGCTCCTTCCCCGCATGTCATTCCCCCACTCTCTCCCAGTTTCTTACACTATTCACCATCCTCTCTGTCAATCATTAAAGGTGTAAAAAAGCCCCAAAAATATAACTTAAAAAAAAAAAGTTTCTCACATGACCTCCCAAACAAAGTTATATTTCAGAACTTCAGCATTTTTTATTTTCATATCTATGAACTGGAGTTTTCCCAACCTTTTCTGTGTTCTCCTGCAGTTTTTTCTGCCGTGACGCTTCTGCTGCTCCCTCACACCCAGGGGAACATCTGGCTGTTTGAAGACTCGGTCATCATCACAGGAAAGTTACCTGGTAAGTGAACACACTCTTAGGTCATAAGCCTTTCTGCAGGTTGCATTTTATGGGAAATGCACACAGAGTGTCTTTGTCAACAAATGTGTGTTGATGAATAATATGTCATCTCTGTTCACAGACAGCTCTTCCCAACCCAAAGTTAAGTTTCCCAAGAACCTCCTCACTTTGTCTGATAAGAGTAATATCTCTTCATTGACGGCGTACCTGACGGTGCCACAGCACCACCTGGCTAAAGACTGTGCAAACTGCACACCAGGCATCATCAGCAGCAAATCAGGTGAGCTCATGAATGTTTAATGTACTTTACACTTACTCTGTGTTTAGTGCTCCTGTTTGGTCGTAAATTGAAGTCTTGATGACAGAAAAGCATCACGGTTCTCTTGTTTAATCCAGTGAGTCGATACTTTAGTTATTTACAGAAACAAAGCAGCCTGTCACCCTGTTATAGTAATGTTTAAAGCCCTGTTATGTTACCTGTGCTCATGTCTGCAGTGTTCAGAAACATCGAGCTGAAGGCCGTGGCAGCGATCAACGTCCTGCTGTACTCTGGTGGTGAGGAGCTCCAAGTTCGAGGGCCGATCCAGATCAGCCTTCCCCTCAGACACGGGACTTATCTCAGGGCTGCTGACACTGTCCCAGCCTGGGCCTTCAACCTAAAGACGGGTGAGAAGAAAAACAATAAATACTTCCATAAATGTTAGCACATGTTTATTGATGTTGTTAAAAATTCATCTACTTTAAATCTGTGACTCTGTCTGAAGGTGCCTGGGAGAATCAGGGTCTGGGAATTGTGAAGACAGTTGGTGATGAGTTGGTTTGGACGTACACTGCTTCCCACCTGGGCCACTGGATCGCTGCCCCCCATCCCTCATCATACGGTACAAAGATCCCCTCTCATATATTTATAGGAACTGTATAAAAGGTCTTGTATTGAAAACGTTTTCTCTCTATCTTTAAATGTAAAATGTAGATTACCTGGGATATGGAAGCTCCCTGGAGTTCCTCTCGTACCACACGTACCTGTTGGTGGGAGTTCTGGGAGGAACGCTGGCTGTCGTCATTGGATTTCTGTCCTTGCTGCTGTGTCACTGCAGGTAAGAATTTCACTCAGAAATGTTCACAGGAGTTAATTAACGGTATAGAAACACATTATTCTATCTGTTTTACTTATCTCAATTTGAATTCAATGACTATAGATGAACCACCTTTGTACCCCACCTTTTCGACCCGATGATGCAATCTTCATTAAATTCTGTTTCTCCCATGTGCAGTAGTTCTCACCGGGAGCCAAGGAGGAGGAGGAGAGCACGGTTCTCCAAACTCACCGTGGTGAAAAAAGACCAAACCACCTCCACCCACATGGAGGAGGGTTTGCTGTTCCGCTCCGGTGAAAACAGCCTTGCCTCCTGCAGCGTCCAGTGTGAGCCCTTATCCACACCAAGACACAAGGCCAACTACAACATCTACGTGGAGGATCCGGGGAGTCGTCCAGCAGCTCCTTTTTATGAGAACATCGCCCTGGATCGGCTCAAAGGTTCCCAACAGTCGTCTCACTACATCAACAATGATGAGGTGGCTCGGATGAGAGAGAAATCAGAGCAGAATCGCAACATGAACACTGACAACTTCTTTCAAGACAAGCTGGTCCATCTCTACAATCAGCCAGTGGCTATCATTCAGGCTCCAGAGCTTCTCAACAATCAGGAGCAGCAACTGTCTGGCTGCAAGTCGGCTACTTTCCCCCGCAACGGAGTGGAGTACGACACGGAGCCAGCGAGTAAAGACAGCTACACCCAGACGCTGCCCAAAGTCCCTCACCACCACTCCCAAGGTGGAGGCAGCCCCCAGCAGAGCAGCCAAGATGAACCCCAACCCCTGGAAACTCCTCCCCAAGGCCAAGGCCCGAACCCCAGCGTGTGGGGACGGTACAATAACCTCCTGGAATCCTCCGTCTCTGTGCCTGGGACTCTAAATGAGGCAGCTGGAATGGAGGGCTTCAACAGTGGGCATGGTGTACCCAGTGAGCTGCAGGGGATATCAGAGCGTACCTTGCTGGAGCTGACCCGGGGAAAGCCCTTGTCGGCTCACCCGAGAGCCTGGTTTGTCTCCTTGGAAGGAAAGCCTGCTGCACAAGTTCGCCACTCCATCATCGAGCTCCAGGGTCGCCACCGCCCACCAAGCAGCAACGACACCAGCCTGGACTCGGGCGTGGACATGAACGAGCCTCAGCAGAGCATCCGTGAGACGGAGCGAGACAGACCTTCAATCAGAGCCTCGTCCTTGTCACATCACAGCCGAGGGGGACGCTACGTTGAGGAGCAGGACCTGAGCAGTAGTGAGAGTGGCACTACAGCAACCTGCACACCAGAGGACCCTTCCCTGAGGAACATTTTGGACGGGAGCAGCGGAGCTATTCCTAACATTCCTGAAGAGCGAGATGGGATGGATACATCCAGCGCTCAGGAGGACAGCGAGTCCAGGGGTACGCCGCCTCCACGGCGCCTCAGGAAGGTGAGGGAGAAGGGGAAGACGGAAAAGAGGAGCGCCAAGCATGTCCGTGAGGGGCGACCTCTGACCAAGCGAAGTTAGGGCATAACAAAAGTTCTTTAGTGCTTAATCTAATGTCCCATTACCTGTTGAACCTACACTGACCACATTCATCTGGCAGCCATTGTCCTCTGATCAGTCAGAGGAGAGCAGATATCCTGTTATACGGCTGTTTGTCAGATAACCTACATTTAGATCAGAAGCAGAGCGACGCAGCTTCACCACCTCGACCTGATGACAGAGGGGAATGGCCACCGTTTAAATGTGGTTAAATAAGCGATCTCCATCACATTGTGTCATCAGTGCCGACTGATTTAAAGAAGTCTCTACCACTTGTGCTCACACAGGCATCGTTGTTGTTAATTTATGTGATTGTACAACTTTGCCAAAGAAAGCTAAGCTATCTCAAAAAACAACGCAGGATCTACGTCAAGTCTAAGCTTCATGTAGCTGCTGTTAGACAAGTTTGTGCACCGTGTTTGCTCATCCTACTGAATCTGAAGATCACCAGCGAGATTCTTCACAGCAAAATGTCCACGTGAACACGATATCCCACAATCCCCAGTACTGGCATTGAAGAGGGTGCCTTCTTTCTGCCTGTAAGTGTTCACTGATTGCAAAAAGGGCGCAGTATTTGTGGATCCTCAAAATGTGTTGAGACAGCAGGGTGGACACAGATATAGGTGTATGTGTAGTGCACTTAACCTCACCAAAAATGCCTGCTGTAAATTAAATGAGAAACAGAAGCGTACCCGACATCTGGTTTAGATCGTACTGCCTCGTTTTATGAAAAAGAAACTCTGGGGTTCATGATTGGAAGCAGCTTACTCACAAAATTTCAACTTTTGAATGATGACACAAAGTACTCCTGTAGCTGGGAGTCGAACACTGATGTATAAACCTGAGCTGCCATTTGAAAGTGATTACCTGATGTTTAAGGTTTTTAGCCAACAATATTTTAGAATGCATGAAAACGAATGTTTCTTTTGAGTGTATGAAAATATTTTGCTGTAAAGCTAATGTTGGACGTTGTAGCTGTTTGATAACTTGAGGACTGAATGATTCGTTTCATAGTCGAGACTTGAACAGAGACTCTGTCGTGCTGCCAACTTTAACTTCTGTCAGGAACACAAAACAGGACTTCTACGATGTGTTTATGGATATCTCAATGTACAAATCACACAAATACCCGAGGCTATGTTCAAATATTTATTTGAAGTGTGACTGCAGATGTTCAGATTCCCTTTTTGAAGCCGAACATGGAACAAGCAGCTTCTTTTAGGAGACTGAGTAAATGTTGTCGATCTGTTGGGATGGTTTTAGTAAAGTTATGACTCTGAGCTCTGAGGTTAACGTAGAAAAAAGGCCCTTAAGTCAGACATGATTTCTCTTTATTATTGCTGCTTTCTTTTTGTATAGCACACATGCTATTAAACCTTGTAGTTATTTTCTTTGCGACTGTAATTTGGTGCCTTGGAGTTTTAATTAAAATCTGTGTTGCCAAACGTTTTGATACTTTTGTTGACTGCGTATTAACCGAAGAGAGAGAGAGAGGATTTTAAACATTTTTAATTGATAGTTAATGGGTGCTGAAGATATCATCCACAAAGTGGTTCTGATTGAAGATAGTGATTGTTGAGGAAAACTTTGCACCATTTTGATCCAGACTAAAATGCTCTAAGTCGGTTTGCTGGAGGCCTGGAGGATGAGTCTTACTGTTCTTTTTTCCCCTGAAGACAAACACAGGTTGACGGTTGGAGTTTGTGTGAAATGTTTCAGATGTTGGATAGGTTGTCTGATGTGATACAGTCATGCCTTCTTAACATGAATCGTAACCGTATAAACTCTAAGTATGTCCGCTTTTCATCCTTACTGGAGTGGTACAGTCCTACTTGTTCAGGTTTAACCCATTTTAAACAAACATGCAGACAGAATATTTCAGTTTGGTGAAATGTAAAACTTCAATGTCACATGTATGCCTGCTGTTCACATTCGCCCTCTGCTTTTTGGCATGGCAGTGTTTGAAGTCAAACAAAGAAGCACACTACACTTTAAAATGTGCCCTTTAGTTCAACAGGCACACAGCGTTCCCAGAAAACTCCTCAATTGTCAACGTGTAAATACCACAACACGGCAACATTGCAATATGAATACAGATACTATCATTGGCAAAAAAAAAAAATCCTCACAGATACCAGAGATTAGTTCTACGAGCAATATTTACTATAAAATGATCCAACTCGAATGGAGCTCTGCAGCACCAGATTTCGTCTTCCGTCGTAGTAAATACTGCAAAATGTTTCACTCATGAGTTCACTTTGTATTTATTAGCTCAACTCTGTGTTCCTTTGTATGTATATAGCAAAGCAGCGTTTTATGTATCCTGTAGCTGTGATTAAGTTGATTTTGTGCTGTTTTTTCCTCCATCTTTAAAAGTCTGAGAGGTGCATGAATGATTGGGTTTTTTGAGTCTGTACCATGAGATGTTAGAGGATTGTTTTCAGCGTTAAAGAGCGAGCGTCTGTTCGAGGGAGAGTACAACGAGCCTGAGCTTTGTAGTTTTTAATGTAGCAACAATTTGAGCACTTAATCGTTCAGTTTGCTTTCAGCAGCTTGAGAATATGATATACCCCGGCTTACACGGCGACACTTTGTGCTGATTACTCTTTAAACTCAAACCTACTGCCACTCCCAGTTCAAAGTGATAAAGCTGAATGTAATTGTTTTGATTTGAATGTTTTACTGTGTGCTCCTTTTGTGTGTAGCCATTTAACCCCATGGGCTTTGTTTCTTTGAAAGTAGGCACCTTTTGTGTTTACCTCTGTAATAATGGTAGTGTTATTAGTCTTGCCTTTTTGTGCTCTGAATTAATAAACTTACTTGATACCAATGATTTTTCAGTCTTTGTTCCATCTTTGTCCATCAGGAAAATCTGTTCATGTGGAAATTCATTATTGCACAGATTACAAACATATTCAAATGTCTTTTGGATAACTGTGTATATCTTTGTTTTATTAGAGTGTAAACACAGTGAAACAAATACGCATCGCAACCCTTGATATGTACCCTATATTGGATGAAACCTTTAAAAAGCTGTCTTAAGTGTCTGTCTTTCTCTGCTGCTGTGTGTTTATCAGGACTCCAGTCAGCCTCAGCTCGGTAACTGGTCTGTTTGTATCATTAATGTTTGCTGTGCCGGTCTTCTTGAGGTGCGGTCTAGTTCGCCTAAAGGGAAAGGCTGCTGTGGCTGTGTGCCCTGACTCTGGTGTCCTTGATCCAACAAAAAGCTCCAGCTGTGGCTGCTCTCTGGTATTTTTCACTGCAGGAAATTTATAAGGTGAACTCGGGCTGTGTTCTGTTTTTGAGGAATGTGCACTTGAGTTGGATTTACTCACAAAAGACAAAATGCTCTCAGGATTTCTTCTCTGCCTCTCTCCTTTTCCGTTAGCTAACTTCTGTGGGGTGTAAAAAGTCACTGAAGAGCCTGTCAGCACCTCTAGTTTGAGAGAACCATGTGGGGGGGGGACTTGAGTGTTTGAACGTCTCAGTGCCACGCAGGGAACGAACAGGTCCCGTAAGTTATGTTCAGCTTGTTTAGAACGATCACTGAAAAGGCAGGAGGCCGACTTGGAGGTTTTCCTTTCGCTGGTTTTCCAAGTGAGGGGGTTATAAATGACAAATCCATCCAGGGGGCAGCAGTTGGACTTCCGCAGGATCCCGTCCACACAGTCTGAGTGGAACTGAAGTGTGTGAGTGAACATGACAGGGCAGGGGGTTGAGAGAGGAGCGGATTCGGTGAAGTTTTTCTGTGTTACATTTGTTTCGATCATTATGATGTTAAATTTAATCATCTCAGCAGTCTGCTTGTTGACGTACTCTAAGATACTTGATGTACTTCACAGATTCAGAGTAGAAAACAGAGTAAGTTGTTTGATTTGAATGGGGTTTAGGAGGCACCAGAAGTTTTCAATCATGTTCAGAAATAAATAAGATTACCTTGTGATGGCAGGGCAGACTTCTAACACACTCGCCCAGGTTAAAATCCTGCAGACAGATCCGACACTGGAGTCCCACATCTAAAAGCCGACACCCAGGTCTCACCCTGACTGAAGGAAGACAGGCCAGGACATTTTCTGGAAGAGGGTCTGCAGCTACAGAGATGGCGCTGAGTAACAGGATAGAAAACAGCATATAAGTTTTAAAATAAAACACTTAGTTCTAAGGCTGAAATTTGAATTCACGTTTTAAATAACTCACCTGTTATTCATGGCCTGAGGTTGTGCGTCTGTTAGTTGATCACTCAGTTTCTCCTCCTCAAGGTTCCACTTTTCTTTTCTGTTCTGTTTGAGGTTGGATCATAGTTTGTATTTGTTAAAGGGTGCACTCATTCTGTCCTTATCGAAGCCTGAGGAGGGAGATTAGCTGATGCAGTACTTGTGTTATTTCACAGTGAATCTAAAGAGCTTACCGTCCGAGAGGCGAATGGATGCTGTTGGTGGCAGCCCTTCTTTAAACAGTCCTGACACAGGTAGAAGTAACTGCAGACTGTGCATCTGCAAAGATGATGGAGGATAACAGAAGACAAAGGAGCACCCGAAGGTTACGATTGCTGAATTATGTAGCTTATTTAAACTAACAGGAAAATCACATTAGTCTTCCTCATACATGGCCCTTATACTGCTGTGAAGGAATAGCTTATGGAACATACATTTGTCTGATTTTTTCCTCCCATTTCAGTTGCCATTTTCTTACTTGTAACACTTTCCAAAGACCGGGCTGACCCTGCAGCTGTGACAGAGAACTCCCAGGTGTCTCTCTGGCTTTTCTCTTTCAGCTGCAGTACAGAGCTTTGCTGCGTTTTTCACCTGCTCCTGGAGCATCTTCAAAGAGCTGAAATCCTCCCTGCACAGGGGGCACTTCACTGTTTCCTCTTTATCCGAGAGTCTCTGGTGATCCGCCCACACCTTCATGCAGGAAATGTGGACGTTGTTGCCACAACCAAACCTGCAAGAGACAAAGACAGTGCAGAGAATCTATCACAATATTTATTTCAGTTTGAATAAGATGTCCTGTTCTGAGAACTGAACCCGTGCACTTTTTCAACAGCTGCATGTGCTCTATCTAGTTTGTATGGGGTCGTGTTCTGGCCAACAGTGCAACAAAAGTTGACTACAAAATTTTATATTAACTTGAAACAATAACAGTGTGAAACCCTGACCCTGGCCCAGTCACCCACACACCTGCAGTAAGACACGGGCTGTTTTTTCTCCAGCAGCTCCTCTTGACAGATAGGACACACATCCTGGGCTTGGATCACTTTCCGGCACACACTTCCAGCCTCCGGACCCGTGAAGGTTTGGCTCGATGTCCCAGAAGCAGTACATGGATCATTTTGCATCCGGTGGGCTTTGGTTTGGTGTAAACCCTGGAGCACCTCCAAGATCTGTCTCTCCACAAGTCCAGGCTGAAATGAATCTGGAGCAGAGTTATTTTTAACATTGTCAACAGAGGAACCCGACCAAGGTTGGGTCAGCTGTTACAAATTAAACACATTAACTGAGTATTTCCTTACTCCTAGTGTATTTTCAACTCACATTCATGTTCTCTGGGGAGTCTGAATTTCCGCAGTAAAACCCTGTAAAGATAAAAATCACAGCTTCATTGCTGCTGGTATAAAAGTGAATATTACACATACTAATGATTCAATCATATTTTCCATGTGTTACAAATACCAGCAGATGTGTTTGCATGGCTCCTGCTCCTTGATGAACCCAGGACATGTGCAGGTATGTGGGTCACCCAAGAACACCTGGACAACATAAAAACAAATCATCTCAGACTATAGATGTAAGACATTTTGTGGAATTTTGAGCATCCTGAATCCCTGAAAGACTCACCTTAAAGCTTCTGACCTCTCCCTCCTCTTTGAGCAGGAATCCTGTTGGACCAAAGGATCTGAGGAGGAATATAGTCGTGTTGAGGGCCTGGTCTTGGTGGAAACTCACTGCATCACTTGCTGTGTTCCTGCAGGTGGTTTTCCTAAACATCCTGTCATTGCAGAAAAGGGAAGTTATTAACACAGTTGCCTGTATTAATGCCTGTTATCTAATATCTTAGGTGTACACCTGGACAACAAGTTGGACTGGTCCCTTAACACAGATGCACTCTACAGGAAGGGGCAGAGCCACCTCTTGAGTCTTTTTCTTAAGGAGGTTCACCTACCCCTCTGAGTGGTTTAAGGCTTTTAAAATGACAACAGAGAAGGTATCAGTGTTGTTGTATATGGTTTTGTTTGCTTTTGAAGGTCATAAAGATGCATCAGTGTTGATTACAGTCTGTTTCTCAGCTGGTGGAAAACTCCACATAGTGCCTTTAAGTCCATTTCATGACCACTCAAAAACTCCACATAGTGCCTTTAAGTCCATTTCATGACCACTCAAAAACTCCACATAGGAGCTTTCATATTATACTGTTCTACAACATGAAACAAAGATAAACACCACTTTTGGCTTGTTAGGGAGGTGGTAAAGGTGTTATAAAGAAGAGTGCTACCTACCCGGATGTGGCATCGAGCAGCTCTGCTATAAAACAGTTATTTCACGACTAACTTAATACCTGTTTATTCAGAGACACCTCTTAATTAAGAAGTATTTGTCTCAACTTTATCCACATTTTAACAAAGCGACACGTTTCTTCCTTTGAGACTCCAAAGAAGGGCGACTTGAGAGCAAACATTAGCTGATTAGGCTAATAAGTGCTAACATCTGGTGACTTTTATCACTTTTACCATTAATTACACATTACTGACATTTCAAAAGCAGTTTTTATATCACCTGAATGAAGCTTTCACTCCAACTGTTTGATAAACTTACCTCAAGAAGCGAAAATACATCAACTAGTGTGAGTATTTGTCGATATCTCCCTAAAAGAAACGAGCTAGCATTTTGACAGTTGAGACTGACAGGTCCAACAGAATTGTAGCCATGGTAACCTTTGAAATAGGCAGCTCCTGGCCAGCAGAGGGCGCTGTTGCTTCACCCTCCTGTTGACAGCTCAAAACACTTTATGTACATTTACAGCATAATGTCTTATTTATTCATCATTCAGACCACCTTTTAATATCTGGGACTTACACTGTTTATCAAACTGGATTATTAGTGGTGCTTTGAGGTATGTTAATTAATATTTGTTTCATAAAAAAAAAGAATAACTACATAAAAGCCATATTTAAAATGAGGTTCTATACATATTTTTTTCTCATAGAATATATAATTGAATTAAAAGGTTATAAAATATACTGATGCTCTGTAATGTTCATTTTTAGAGGTGGGATGTCCCTAAATGTGACGTCATCCTCAGCTGCAGTCAGTTTCCACCAGGACAGCTCAGAGTGGACTCAGACTCTGCTGTACAACACACACTGAGAGACATCCCTTGATAGGAAATCACAAAAAAAACTTTATTTTTTAGCTCTTTCCTGCAAAACTAGACTCTCAAACGAAAGGGATTACTCATCAAGATAAGGAAAACATCCTGTTTTATTGCAAAGGTAAGCATCTCCAGTTATTTAGCATGTAAACTGTGATCACTGTTGAGGTTATATTGGACAAACAAGGACACACAGATTTTATTATGAGAGGAATCCACAGGTTTTAATCCAAAGCAGAGTAATACTTTTCAAACAGGCACTTGTTTCCTGGATTCAGAAGTGAATGTTGCAGGTAATAACTCCAGATTAATGAGATTAATGTTGATAAGAGATATATTTACTATGTCTCAGACTGTTTCAGATGTGACTAAAGCCGTGACTAAAGATCTGCTCATACGGATCACATGAGGTGTTTTAATGTGATTTCCTGGACTCCATGTGTTTTAAATTTAAAGTACTTCGCCCCTTAAAGTGTGTAAATCCTCATGGTTCACATGGCCCACCCATTAAGGGAGTAACTTCACTCAAAGTTATTAAATGTCTTAGTGCGCCATTAGGGAGATACAGTGTGGTGTTGATTTGTTTGAGATGTTAATCTTGTAGTATGAAAAATAATTCCTGAATTGGCAGAGAAGGGAGTTTGACATTTATAAATTATTTTGGTCTTGGCTTCCTAAAAGCTATTTTTATTTCAAATTAGACTTTGGGCCTATGGCTAAAGATTTCTTTTTAAATGTGAGAGTAGATATATCTTATACAGTACAGGCCAAAAGTTTGGACACACCTTCTCATTCAATGCATTTTCTTTATTTTCATGACTATTTACATTGTAGATTCTCACTGAAGGCATCAAAACTATGAATGAACACATGTGGAGTTATGTACTTAACAAAAAAAAAGGTGAAATAACTGAAAACATGTTTTATATTCTAGTTTCTTCAAAATAGCCACCCTTTGCTCTGATTACTGCTTTGCACACTCTTGGCATTCTCTTGATGAGCTTCACCTGAAATGGTTTCCACTTCACAGGTGTGCCTTATCAGGGTTAATTAGTGGAATTTCTTGCTATATCAATGGGGTTGGGACCATCAGTTGTGTTGTGCAGAAGTCAGGTTAACACACAGCCGACAGCCCTGTTGGACAAGTGTTAAAATTCATATTATGGCAAGAACTAACCAGCTAACTAAAGAAAAACGAGTGGCCATCATTACTTTAAGAAATGAAGGTCAGTCAGTCCGGGAAAATTGCAAAAACTTTAAATGTGTCCCCAAGTGGAGTCACAAAAACCTTCAAGCGCTACAACGAAACTGGCACACATGAGGACCGACCCAGGAAAGGAAGACCAAGAGTCACCTCTGCTTCTGAGGATAAGTTCATCCGAGTCACCAGCCTCAGAAATCGCAAGTTAACAGCAGCTCAGATCAGAGACCATCCGGTTTGCGTTTAGTTGGACGCTCATTTATTTTTCAACAGGACAATGACCCCAAACACACCTCCAGTGATGGAGTGCTGCAGCAGATGACCTGGCCTCCACAGTCACCGGACCTGAACCCAATCAAGATGATTTTGGGGTGAGCTGGACCGCAGAGTGAAGGCAAAGGGGCCAACAAGTACTAAACAGCTCTGGGAACTCCTTCAAGACTGTTGGAAAACCATTTCAGGTGACTACCTCTTGAAGCTCATCGAGAGCATGCCAAGAGTGTGCAAAGCAGTAATCAGAGCAAAGGGTGGCTATTTTGAAGAAACTTCACCTTTTTTTGTTAAGTGCATAACTCCACATGTGTTCATTCATAGTTGTGATGCCTTCAGTGAGAATCTACAATGTGAATAGTCATGAAAGTAAAGAAAATGCATTGAATGAGAAGGTGTGTCCAAACTCTTTGTGTGAAGGATCAATGCATGAACTCCTTACATCTATATTGATAATTATATGGTGCTTTAAAAGAAAGGATCAGTTATATCATTATCAGAGGATATGTTTCTTAATTGAAATACATAAGACAGACATTATTGTTAAATTTACAGTATTTTTGCTGCAGATGCCAATAATTCACTTTATTTCAAACCTTCACAGTGGGACTTGTTTGGTCTTGTAAGGGAACTATCCATGCACAAGCCAGAGTTAGATTAAAAACACCTCTGTCTCTTGTATTAGTGTCACTGCTTTAACCAACTGTCATAGTTTCTACTGCTTTCAAACGGACTGTAACACCTATCCTATCATTATCTGTGTACTGCAGTGGAAAAAAAACTCAACATGCAAATCAAATCATCTTTATGTGGAAAAGATGACCTCAGAAATGTGCTTCACTTTAAAATAACTCCTCATTCTGCTCAAACTTTGTTAGATTACACCAGTAATGTTGAAGAAATGTTGCTTAAATAATCTGTAATTTATATTCTGTTTACAGCCCATGCTCTCTCTGCGTTTGTCTCGTTGATGCATTTATTGGCTAAACTTTGGTCAATCTTGCTCAACATGCAAAATAAGCATGCAGGAAGGAAGCTGTGGGGAGCAGAGGAAGCAAAAGGCCAAATCTGTAACCCCAACGTCCAAAAAGGGGAGACACAGCCTAACAGTCAGTTTTCTTTACATGACTTCAGAGGCAAATTCAAGAGATTGGAGTTGTTCGAGAGCTCAGCTGGGTCAAAATGTTAATATAAACTGAAATACATATATATTGCTTGTTTGTGTGTAACGGCATCGTAGAGCACATTAACCAGAGATGGTATTCTGTCAACACAACGTGTGCAGGATCATGCAAGCAGCTGCTGCAGCTCAGGAAGCTTTTTTTTTTTTATGAACCCAGGGGAAAACTATTTTGGATCGTGCTAACATTTTCCTTTTCTCCCCCAAGTTGTAAAAATAACTTCTGTGTTTGGTGTCAATCATAACAAGTAACTTTCGTCCATTTTTCTAACAATACTCAGGGTGATCTGAGGAATATGGATCCAAAGTGCTGGACGTTTTTCCTCATCCTGGTCACCCAAAGCAAGGTAGCATGGATTATGTTGCTATAGTTTGTTTTTGTAGATTCTTCAGTGAATTTTAGATCATATTGGTAATATTTTGCCATCCTGTGATTCAAAACCTTGTATTTGATATGCTTAACTTCCTAATGCGTCCTCATTATGTTTGTTTGTATCTGTGCTCTTGATTCCAGCTGCTTGTGATGGCCGGCCCTGATGAAGATAACTACCAGGAACACGTTAACCATCGAGGTGAGCATCAGGTGACACGCAACCGGATTACTACTGCTCAGTACATATGTTTCCAGCGCATCGTGAAACAATTACAGGAAACAAACACAACAGGTGAGACAAAAACGTATTCATGCTTTAGTGTTCTGGACTAATACTCAGGTACTCTTTCGTCTTAATGAGCGTGTTATTTGTTGTCAGCAGGTGTGGAGTGCAACACGACGTGGGATGGCTGGCTGTGCTGGGATGAAACTAAAGCAGGGGTAACAACCGAGCAGAGCTGCCCGGACTACTATGAAGATTTTGACCCTCATGGTGAGACTCTGTAACAATACATTTAAAGGATAGGTTGGATTTTTGTCCAGAGGGGTTGTGTGAAGCTAAGCTGTGTTCACTTGTATTCCCTCATGGCTTTATAAAACATTTAGCATCTTTTCTTTAACTGTTTGTTTGCAGCAAAGGCATCCAAAGTGTGCTCCAAGACCGGCGAGTGGGGACGCCACCCGAAGAGCAACAGGACGTGGACAAACTTTACAAACTGCAAAGCTAACACCTCGTCACAACATGATGAGACAGTAAGGACACAATGAAAACACTTGAAATATTACATTAAATGTGTGGATGAAGCTGCTTCAACTGAAGGGGTTTCTTTTTCTCATGAGGCCATGAATCACTTCTACCTGGTGATGATCGGTCATGGTCTGTCGCTGGTGTCGCTGCTGATATCTTTAGGAATATTCTTCCACTTTAAGTACGTAAGCTGAAAGCAAATTCAAAAACAAAGAGGTTTAATGAAAGAACTGTCAGAACATGAGTCTGTGCCTCCTCTTCCTCTGCCTTCAGGAGTCTGAGCTGTCAGAGAATCACGCTCCACAAAAACCTCTTCATGTCATTCGTGCTGAACTCGGTCATCACAGTCGTCTGGCTCATCACGGTGTCCAAGAAGCAGGATCACACCTATAACGATTCTGTGAGTAATCTGTTACTCTGTGTTATTTGGGATTAAAGTATTTTAGCACATCACATCTCATAGTGTTTCTTCTTCCCTTCCAGGGCACCTGTAAACTGCTCATGATCATGCACCTGTACCTGCTGAGCTGTAACGCCTTCTGGATGCTCTGTGAGGGGATCTACCTGCACACTCTGATCGTGGTGGCAGTGTTTGCTGAGAAGCAGCATCTCATCTGGTATTATCTGCTTGGCTGGGGTAAGGAAACAACGTATCTCACTGCTTTATTTTCACTCTCTGGCTCACAAATCTTAACTCATTAAAGTTCTGCTGGTGTGATTTGGCAGGTTTTCCTGTGGTGCCGGCTGTGATACATTCAATAGCACGCCACTTCTACCACAACGATAAGTGAGTCATCTCTAGGGATATAAACGTACAGACGCCTTGTTTCTTTTCTTTATGATGATGATAATGGAATGAATGCATTCACAGGTGTTGGGTCAGCTCAGATACTTCCCTGCTGTACATTATCCATGGAACAATCTGTTCTGCATTTGTGGTAAGCGATTTTAAAAAACATACAACATGATTTCAGAGACTTGAATCCCTCTTTTTGTCCATTTACTTCTCCTTAACTTTTAATGTTTGCCATTTTAACTCCAGGTGAATCTGTTCTTCCTGCTCAACATCCTCCGGGTCCTCATCACCAAGCTGAGGGTGACGCACCAGGCCGAGTCCAGCCTGTACATGCGGGCAGTGAGAGCCACCCTCATCCTCATCCCTCTGTTTGGCTGCCAGTTTGTGCTTTTGCCCTACAAGCCCGAGGATCACTGGATCACTGGGATCTACCAGTACGTCATGGCTATCCTCATGCACTACCAGGTCAGTGAACGAGTCCAGCTCTGACAACATCCTCAAAGTTTGCAACAGCGGTTTAACGTTACAAATATTTCTACAGTAAGAGCATGCACATGTGTCACTGTAAGCTGTGTCTTTGCAGGCTCTAGTGCAGCTGTTTGAGCTTAAAGGATGTCCTTATGTTGTGTATTTTCTACATGCAGGGTCTCTTGGTTTCTACAATATTCTGCTTCTTCAATGGAGAGGTGAGAAAGGAGATCAATCTATATTTGTTTTGTCTTCTGGTTGCTGTTGTCCTCTGGATAAGATCCTCTTTGTGTCTTCTCTTTCAGGTCCAGAGCGTTCTGCGGAGACACTGGAATCAGCAGCGGATGCAGTTCGCCGGCACGTTCGCCAACGCTGACTTCTTCCGCTCAGCCTCCTATGTGGCCTCGTCGCTCACAGAAGTCCACCGCTGCTACAGCATCGAAAGCCACACGGAGCACATGAACGGGAAAAGCTACTCAGATATATTCAGATCAGACAGCCCTTATGTGTGAAGGCGGACGCTCAGCTCTGTTTTGTTGACCTTTCCTGAGATGTTACGAAGATGGAAGTCTTAGTCGTCTTGGAGTTATACTACTGTTCACAATAACTGATAGTGAATGTTTTACTGAAAAACCCCACACTTTTTCCTTCAGTTTTTAACTTCTTCTCCATGAACAGAAAGAAACTGTGATGGAAGACACTTTTTATTCTTCATTATTAGAGTCCACTGATATTAAAAGGGGCTGCTGCTGGACATGTGAGAGACCCCTGACTCAACCGGATCACACAAGAAACATGTGGAACAAGACACTTTTTCCAGGAACTTTTTTTTGGATACGATGCAATTTCTCAAACAGGAATTGGTGAGTGTGAACCACCTCTGGAAATGCATTACAGGTTTTACTTTTGGGCACATAACTCTGCTGCAGAACGTTGCAGCAGCATAGCCGCAGACACGTACAGAACCTGGGAGCTTAAGTATCTAAATATTTCAAAATGCTGGAGAAAAGATTCTGCAACAGTCAGGAGGAGGACTGCACTGAAAGATGTTTGTACAGATATTCGGTTTCAGTGACATTCCTTGTCTTTATCAAGTCACATATCAATATTACATTTAGGCAACATTTACTGGGCTGTGTATATTTTCTCAGTCAGTTGTAAGCACAACATTCATGGATGTAAACTTTCATACCAACAGCAGCTGGTAGTTTAATAGCATTAAGTTAAAAATAAGTAGATTGGTAAAGGATTGTGTAAAGTGAGGATGTGGTTTTGCATAAATAACCCCCTGCTTGTTATCTGGCTGCTGGAGTAAACACAAAGTTAAGTTTCAAAAAGGACTTGATGATTTATTTATACAACTTTAAGTAATAGTCCCTCTGATTGGAGGGTCAGAGGGATGTAGTTTTGCCACAGTGTCAACAGGCAGAGGTGAAATGTTCTGCAGATCAAGTATTTAAATTGCAGAGTAATTTAAGACAAACCTCCTGAAGATTCGGTGTCTAGAAAACAGATTCAGCAGGAACTGATTCACTAAACAAACAATTACTGTAATTTCATATTAACTTGATCAACATGAAGTCATTCTTAAATGCATGTGTTCTAACTCTGAAGTCTGAAGAGCTGCTGGTTCAGCCTTCAATAAGCAGATCAGTTGATTACACAAAGTGAAACAAGAATTTTATCAGAAAGAGATCTGGCTTTCTTTTTGCAAGCTACATGACAACATCAGCAAGAGGGAAAAAGACTGGAAACCGGGAGAAACAGCTAGCTTGGCAGCACCTGTATAGCTCACCAACGAACACAGCATGTGCCAAAATGTTGAACTGTTCCTTTAAATGTATAGCACTGAACTGTAAATGAATACCTTTATAATGCTAATGATAATATTGTATGAGTTACACTGGACTGATGTGTGTGTTTTTTTGATGATGGCTTTACTTTTTATAGCAGGGTTTGGGAAATGTATAAATGTTCTTTGTAGGTGAATGTTGAAACCACTCTCATGTCTGCACAGTGAAGAAGAAGCTACAGCCAGAAGTCCACTGGGTAGAATCGCATTTCCTGCATTCATAACACTTCAGGTATTACCGTACATCTCCTCCAAAGTCTCCTCTCTTTTCATCTTTGCAGTAGCTGCAGTATGATCAACAATTATCCGCTCAAACACAACACCTTTGGGTTCAGTTATGGTTGTTTCTTGTGCACAAACAAGAATCTTTTAGAAAGACTAGCCAACTAACGTTAAGTGGACACTCCAATGCAGTGCTCACCATGCTGTAGGCCACTATGCCGTAGAGTCAAGAGATAATCTTGACTTGAAAGAACTGTCAAAACGCAGATGAATGTTTTCATCCACAAAGTCTGATTTCGGTTTTTGTAACATAGCTTTGTCCATAAATACCATCACTGCTTTTTCAACCTGAAATAATAATGCTGTAAATAAAAAACAGTGTTTGTATTTCATGTCTTAATGTCTTTCTGTTATTGTTTCACTCCCCTCAAAGACAAATGAAGGACAATCTTAAGTGTATTTTCTTTCCCACATATTTAATTGAGGGTGGGATTTCCTGGTTTAACCTTAGACAACATCGCCCACTTAAATGAATATTGTTTCCAGACAAAGCAGGGCGTGTTACTGTCTGTTCCTCGGCCAAAACCTATAGCCACCAGGTGCAATTAGGAAGTCCCAGAGGAAATGTGCTATATCTGCGCTTTCAGTGCATCATTCATCAAATCCAGAGCAGAGAGAGAGTCTGTGAAAGCACTTAACACTCGTCTTTTAAGTGTTAAAGACGTCCATCTGCACGCTGAACACTGGATGATCAGAAGCATGTGTGCATTGTGCGTGACCGTGTATCATTGCGAGTGATATTTACGAGGTATTTGCACGCCTTTCAGTCCACAAAGAGTTCTGATGAATGTGGTTTTGGATGCTGCATGATTGGATCGTCTCCTCCTGTTTTATGGCGCTCTAAATATCTGACATTTTTATTGCACAACAAACCACACTTTAAGTTGCATCAATGGGAAAAATGCTTTCCTTTGTGATTTCCTTGAGGCCCAGGTTTTTCTGTAAGACAGATGTCAAAGTTTGAAACTCAAGCAGACTTCTCAAGGCAAAGATGTTTTTGTTGTTTACCTATCACAACACCACTTCCAAAGAAATCCCACTCCCCCTGCTGTGGAAATGAAACCAGTGGATGCATTGCCGGCTTCCTGTTTCTAAGAATAAATCGCCATTGAACTCTTGATCCATCAGCTCTTGTATGCTGCTAGTAAACACTTCCTCAGTCTCATGACTAACACTTGTTTACCGCCTTCACTTCCGCGTTCTTCCACTGAAACTTAAAGCGTTCAGCCGATGTTTTGTCTTTACGAGTGGGTAGCAGCCCTGTGGAGTTTCCAGGGACATGTCTACAGGATATCACTGAACAGAGACAGAAACACGCCACATGTGCTCTCATGCAGATGTGCTGCTGCAGGTGCAGAAATGAGGACAAAAAGAATCTGCTCTAAATTGTCACAGATTTAATTTAGCAACTACTAAGACGAGTGCTCTGATCTGGAGTTATTTCCTTGGAGTGAGCGTGTGAAGACACCATTATTAACTTATGCAACAGTGACTCAAGTGCCATGCAATGTCACTGAATTCCTAAGGAGTCATAAACAGCAGGATCAAATACACGGCTTGGAAAGTTAGCTCCATATGAACATCGAACTGATTTGTCTTTGAGACGACTCATGCAAAGGAGACAATCTGTGACGAGCTTACAATAGTAGGAGTTAGCAACGAATATCCAGGTTAATTAAACTGACCAACTAGCACAAAGGTGAGAACCTACAAAGCCACATGCACTCATCTTTAGATCAGATCTGCATGATAGTCTTGATTAAAGAAATTGGCTCTCTACAAACTAAAGGCTCTAATGAAGGTATTCCCTCCATCTTGGGGGCGTCTCATGTGAAGTTTTCCTTCCTTGGAAAAAGGAATTTTCCCATTCATGAGTGCATCCTTGGAAAAAAACAATAAGGCACCAGATATGATACACGCAGAAGAAGAAGTGGAATGTTAGGAATGCAAAGAGGGGAAAAGTAGACCCTCCCCAAAACATGTCAGAGAGATGTGACAATGGTTTGATTTTCTGGTGCGTTCATGATATTGAAGCGGAAAATCACTGACCTATCACTCAAACTCAATCAATGTTTTTCATCAGGACCAGGCCTGAAGATTGTGACGCACTTTAACTCCTTTAAAGGAAGAACGACTAAACTTCATACAATAAGCGACAGATGTTTCCAGGATTTTTCACTCCATTACAAACCAGACATTTCTGGTCAAACCGCGCTCTTCAGTAAATAATCATATACCACACACACATCTGGCTCATACAGCGGCCACTTGTACTCAGGGATGTCTCCCTCTTGAGAACAATGGAATGAGTTCTTGGCCGTGCTCAAGGGTGTGGAGGGCGTACAGTTCTGGGGTTGGGGTGAGCTATGTGGCCCGGCTGTATGGACGTGACCCGGGCTGGGTGGGACCGCAGGAAGTCTGTGGCTCTCATACACCGCGGCGGGGTCATGAATCTTATGAGCAGCTCATCGTGGGGTGATGTCAACATTTGGTTGTCTCGTAGTGTCGCTGCTTTGGAGTTTCTGGAGGGACGTCATGATCAAATATGCGAACACGTCATGTAAAGAGTTCGTTTCCAGACTGTTCCAGGGGTGTAACGCTTTTTTTGTTCTCCTGCAGCTGTGGGCTGTCAGAGATGTCATAACCTTTGACCTCACAAGTCAAAAATGGTGCCTGTTTTCCATCACATCTATGATATTTTTATTCTAAGAACCCATCAAGTGTTTCTTAACATTAAAATGTAGGAAAGGACAATCGAACACCTTCTCCTTGACCATCTTTTGAAAACATCTCAAACAATACGTTTCTAAGAGTTCTGAAGAGCCCAGTTCCTACCACGCAGGGCGGCGAGCCTGAATCCACTCGTACGAGGCACGTCGCCGCTCTCTTCTTCAGCATTATCCTGCCAACAGGAACTCCCTCGCTCCTCTCCCTGTTTCCTGCCATTGTTCTCTCCACTGCCACCAGGCACAGGCTCCTCCCGGGATCTGGGAAAAGGTGGGATGTTAAAGCAGCTCATTTCCTTTTTGACGGGCTTGGACCTAAGCTGACGGAGGAGGGGTGTGTATGAGAGTGCTTGCCTGAGTGAAGAGATAGCATCCATGTGAAGTGAAGACTATCTATACGCGTTCATTTGAACTAAATCTAACTTTTAGCCTTCTCCTCTAACGATAGTCTGTGGCTCATTTTGAAATGTTTACAAAGATGGATGAACTAAATCCTTAAAGGTCTCAGCTCACAGCAGCTCCATCAAACACTGGTGAGCTTTGACGTATTTGGCATTGCGAAGACATGTGTAATCGCGCCAAGAGGTGAAACCTGATTGGGTGTGGAGTGAGAGGCAGGTGAAAGGTCAAGTATCCATAAGGTGACTAATAACTGGAGGGACATTGTGCAGGCATGAAAAATGGGCCTTAATTCAACATGTTGATGCTCCATCTACACAGAGTAAAACTCTTCTGAGTATTTCACTTGAACTTTGTGCAAAACCTTTCTTTTATGAGGCAATTCTCCACCACTGTTTCATTCTTCTCCCTACTTTTTAATGACTTTTTTTAAAAGCTATTGTTTTCATGCCACCAACAATGATCTACTCCAAAAGTTGGCTCTCTTCTCGTGATCTTTCCCAGAGTTCTCAAGTGTTTTGAGGGGCGTCAGTGAGGTGGGGTTGAAGGGTGCACAGGAAGGAAAAGGAGTAGCTGGGAAATCTCATCGAGGCTCCTCAGCAAACGAGAGACACCCCAGTCAGGATCTGGGCGGCGCTGCTAAGTCATCCCAGGGTCGAGACTCCAGTGGTCCATGAAGTGGGAACAAATACATGAACAGTCAATTCTAAATGTATGCAAACAGGAGGGGGATGAAAAGAACAGAGCGGGAGTGTTCAGCCTCTGTGCTCATGTGTTTCCTCAGGAAATGAAGGATGACTTCTTCCTTTCTGAGATAAGCAGGCAAGTAATTAAAGCTGTGCAGCCTGTTTCTGTAAAACAGCTCCCCCTGTTGACCTTTTTCACTTAGAACAATAATATTTATCTGTGTTGCATCAGCATCAAGCTCACCATACCATCATGTAAATCTAATATAGTGATTAAACGCTTAAGTGTTGCAGTGGCAGGAACTTAAGTGCATAAAAGGGATCTTTGATTGAAAACAGGCCGCTTGTAGACTACAGATGTTCTGTCTTACTCTGGTTTCTGTTGATGTTGGCAGTATTTCTCCAAACTTAGTAGCTTGTGTATGAAAAAGTCTTTAAAAGGGGGTAAAAATATATTATTTTACCCACATTGTGACTTTGTCCTGCTTAATCTTTCCATGCCTAGAGTGAAAATAGCAGCTCCTGCTAAAAATGACTACCTCGACAGATGTGGAGCGAGCCTCGAGCTGCAGGAAACGATGAGAGTGTCACATCTTTTACCGCTCACAGAGAGAAGAGGTCGACCCAGAAACATGTGCAGCCTGAACTTTGGCTCCTTTTCTTCCTGTCAGGACGCCTTTTTTCTCCCCCCCTCTCTCTCTCTCTCTCCCTCTGCCTGGTTCCTTTATTTCTCTCTTCAATCGCTCACACACCCTGATGCATGCAGAGACTCTGAAACAGTAGAGAGGATAAGCAGTGAGATCACCTTATTAAGCTGAATTAGGTTCTTTTGGAAAATGAGTGATCAGTATGTTACTTAAATATGCATGAAGTGATTCAGAGGTTTTAGTTTGCTCACTAAAATCCAGCTAATTCACCTTTTTCCCTCTGAGATGTGAGCTGCTTTGATTCAAACACCCATAAGATACAGTTGTGTCTCCCTCTTGTGGTGGCATGTTTCAGTTGCAGGAGTCTTACCTCATTTAAACTCATGTTCAGAGCAAGTCTTGCTTTTCATGCGGGGAAACTGGCTGTTTATTCAGTTGTTCTTGTTTTACTCTGTGGGAAAGGCACCATCATTCCAAAGAAGACATTTATTCCACATCCATAGTCAACAATAAACAAATACTTTTGCAATTTACAGTCATACGTTGCATTTACAGTTGTAGTTTTTAAAGAAGATACAAAGTGTTTCTGTTGAAAGAATAAATGAGTTCTTGCACAGAACTTAATAATTTAGGTTCAAGCATCTTTTATTCCATTAAAATTAAGATCTACACTTGTTACTAGAAGAACTCATGCCCCATATCCAAACCTCTTCACGTGCAGTTACTGGAAAAAAGGTCAAATGAAAGCTTTGACCTGCTCTTGTTGTTTTGATGCTTTAATTTCTCTCGTGAATACTTTTATTTAAAGATAGGAATTCGTTTTTTTCCAGATTATGCAAGTTTACGATCCATCCAGACCCCACTCAGCACCTTAGTCGTGTCTGTTCCACTCAAAGGCATTTCCCTTTACATTGTATTGATTGGTGAATAAATTATGCTCGCCTCCCACTAGTCACACACTTCTCGAGTACACTGTTCTTTAACAGGTTTTGGGGAAATGCAGCCACGTGTAAAGAAGGGCGAAGAAACTTCTAACCTTCGTGGACTCGTGCGCTCAAAGAAAGAAGTCCTTAAACAATAATGTTGTGATGATGTTACTCCTCGAGAGAAGCTCTTACTGTCCATCTTGCGTTTGGGATTTGAGTTTTTATGAGAAGCAAACAGGGCCGATATCTAAACCGAACTCCTGATCCGCCTTTCCAATGTCCATGGGTGACAAATCCACGAATGGCAGCCTGGCCGCAGTTTGACTCCTGTACTCAAACACTGTCTTGCCCCACGCTCCATTCGAGTTCTGTGAGGAAAGTAAGTGTGATAAATCACTAGAAATGTCTTTAATGCAGCTTCCATCAGGTGTAGAGTCTGTGTATGGACTTACCGAGCAGCCGTCCTCCATGACGTTGTAGCGAAGGCGGTTGTTGCCCTGCGCTCTCAGCTCCTGACCGTTGAAGCCTTTGAGGACCAGAGCTTTCTTCAGACTGTTGCTCTTCTCGCTTTGGTAAGCGACGCTGTTCCTGCAGTGGTACGTGATGTTCTGATGCGACTCTTTAGACAGCAGCTGCAGCAGCTTTATCTGGACGGCCACTGCATTTGGCTGCTCTCCATTATTCCCGTAGCTGAACTGAAATAACACGACAGTTTGACAGGGTTACACCCAGAGCAGGATGGACTTTGAGGATATCACGGCTCTTTGATGCACAAATCTGGACTTACTTTAGATCCACTGCTGATGTCAGCTCCAAACCAGACTGGCTTGTTGGCAGTAGGACTGGATTTTGTCCACCAAGCTTTGCGGGGGATGTTGGCAGGATTGGCAGAGATGCATGTTTCACCAGTTTCCATGTTACAGAAGACCTTGATGGCATCTTTCATGCTTCCTTGATTGGGATCAATCCAGTAGTCCCCTGCATGAAAGGCATATGATGCATGATTTGATGGTATTTGGCAAAAAGAGAGAAGCACAAAAACACATCAGAATAAATCAGACAACATGACTCACCGCTGGTTTTCTGAGGGTAGCACTGCTTGATGTCCTGGCAGGTTTTGGCTGGGTTCATCTTGCTGCCGTCAGGACTGCGGATGTTCTGCAGGTGTCCGCTGAGGGTCTTCAAAGTGGCGTGGACGCCTGTGTCTGCACGCAGCACGGCCTGGTTCTTATTGGGAAGGGCTTCGTCTTTGTTCATCTCTGGAAGAGCTGGAGGAGGATCAGCAGCCACGTCGTCCTCGACAAACTCCACGGCTTCTGGAACACCGCCGTTTCCGTCGTAGTCGTAGGAGGGGACGTAGAAGTCTTCAACAGCTGCTGTGGGAGGTCCAGGAGGACCTGGGGGGCCGGGTGGTCCAGGTTCACCTTCAGGGCCCTGATGGAAAATTAGTTTTGAACTCAAACACTGAACTGATTTAAAACAAAAAGTAACTACCACACCAAGAAACCGACTGATCATGAGTCACCTGTTCTCCAAGATCACCATAGGAGCCTCTGCTTCCAGGAGCACCCTGAGGTCCAGGATGACCGATGTTTCCTTCCTTTCCAGAAGGGCCCACCACGCCCGGAGGACCCTTCACAGCAAAACAGGAAGTGATAAATCAGAGACGTTTATTTGATCAGATTTTCACATTTTACTGTGTGTGTCTGTACACTTACCCTCGGCCCGATTGGTCCAACAATACCTGTAGATCCTGGCTCTCCTGTTTGACCCTGAGATGAGAGATGATGACATTTAAACGTTGGTATCGATGTTGCAAACTGCAGCTTAACGAATCCGGCTCTCAAGAACAACTTCTACCTCTCCTTTATACCAATCTTTAGCTTTAAAAGCAGCAACAAAGAATAAATATTTGACTTACAGTTGTTCCTGGCAGACCGTGGAGTCCTGTGAAACCTCTGTGTCCTTTCTGACCCCTCTCTCCTGTATCTCCAGCAGTTCCTTTCTCTCCCTGTGGTCCTTGAGGGCCCTAAAAACATACAAATCAACACGTCACTGGAGAACACAACATTTTACACAGCAAATAAATACCAACTCAAAAATAATGGACTGTCGTGCTTACAACTTTTCCTCGTACTCCATCCGCCCCCGGGGGTCCAGCTGATCCTCTGCCGCCCTAAATCCAGAACAAGAAAAGAGACACGACACCGCTCTTCATCACTGCAGTCAGATTTATACAAGTGTTGATCACCAGATGAAGAATATTTTATTAAAACTGTTGTATTTATGTTGATTAAAACTCACAGTGTCACCAATGGGCCCTGGACCTCCTGTCAGTCCCACAGGCCCCTCAGGTCCAGTAGACCCTGTAACACCAGGCAGACCCTCTTGACCAGAAGTACCCCTGTCTCCCTGGAAGAACAGGCACAAATGTTGTTAGCACTGATGCCTTCCACATCCAGTCCATCACTCAAAACAAAGGGACACATCTTAAATCTTACCCGCTCTCCTACGAGTCCGTCCTTTCCAGGAGGCCCCTCTGCTCCGGAGAGACCCTGAAGAACACAGATCACAAGATAAACTTCCCAAGACCACGTCTGTATCACTCAGCTGTTCATGGTTCAAACACACAAGAAGTATATGTTGAGTCATTACGATGGACAGGACAAACCTCAGGGCCTGCATCTCCTCTGGGTCCCGTGGATCCTGGTAAACCGACTCCCCCAGAAGGCCCCATGCCTCCCTGAACTCCAGTAGCTCCGTTTTTGCCTGGTGGACCCTGAGACATCAATGATTACAGATTCTTTAATATTATGTAGGAAGAAGACAAAGAGTAGAGTGAAACAAAGTTAGGAGAAATACATACGGCTGGACCCGGCAGTCCCAGCATGCCTCTCTCTCCTCTGCTTCCAGGCTGACCCACAATACCTCTTTGTCCGGTGGTACCAGAAGGTCCTGGAGGTCCATCAGGACCCTGACAGAGAAAAACAAGAGCAGAGAAGAAATTAAGACATGACTGTTTTGTGTATGCCTGCTGGAAGACAGTGAACTCGTCATACCGCAGGTCCGTCCTCTCCTGAGTCTCCCTTCTCTCCGGGGGTTCCGGGTATTCCTGCAGTTCCCCTCTCTCCTTGACGTCCCATCGCTCCTGGTTCTCCTAGAATTCCACCAGGACCAGGCTTTCCTGGTTCTCCAATTGGCCCATCAGCTCCAACATTACCCTGAAACACACAAGAGATCCTCAGCTCATCAACTCAACCTTGAGTTATCTTGTTTGTGTTGCAGTTTTAAAATCTGAATGATTCCCAGATAATTATCTTTAATTCTAAACAAATGGATAAGAGCCTCACGAGAGAGCCGACTGGTCCAATTCCTCCAGGCAGTCCAGGGAAACCAGGAGATCCCTGTGGAGAGAAACACTTTCTGATAAGGATTGAAGTTATGACAGAAAGAAAACAACAATGTGTGAAGCTGTAAGTTGTCCTGGAGGCTTTGAACGCACCGCTTGTCCCTGCGTTCCTCTTCCACCTTTCAGTCCAGTGACGCCAACAGGTCCCTGCAACATAACCACAACATCAGTCTGTTTCCTCTCATGGACCAAACCTTTGGACTTCAATCAGACACAAGTTTACGTCTCAGTGCTTCTGTACCTGCTCTCCTGGTTTCCCAGCCATCCCCTGAGGTCCTGGTGATCCTCCTTCTCCCTTCAGGCCAGGCTCACCTGTTTCACCTTTGACCCCGGGCTGACCGTCAACACCCTGGGAGAGAAACAGAAAGTTATTGTTTGTGATAAAGCCTATTCAACCTTTTGTCCCTGATATATGTTAGAGATGTGAACTTACAGCCGGTCCTTGGAAGCCAGCAGGACCAGTAGAGCCAGGTTCACCGGTGGAGCCCTGTGAACATCACACACACACAAATACAGATATTTAAAGTGTACTGATTCAAAGAAAAGTGCACTCTTGAGTTTAATGTGAAATCAGATGTTGCACTCACAGGTGTTCCTCTTGTTCCTCTGCGTCCAGTGGGTCCTGCTGGTCCAGGTTCCCCCTGAAATAAAGGAGCAGCCATTAAAACAGTTCTGTTCTGTTCTCTCTCGTTCATTACACATCCTTAAACGTGTTCCTCTGAGCTCACCTTCTCCCCGTTTGGTCCTCCAGAACCAACAGGTCCAACAGGTCCAGGTAGACCCTTTGGTGCAATGAAAACACAAACTTTAAATGTGTAAATGATTTTATTTTTAAAATTGAGATCTGTCCTAGTGTCTGTTTCTCACCCGTGCACCGTCAGCTCCGGCTTTACCCTCCAGTCCTTTGTCTCCAACAGAACCCTGAGAGAAGAAAGCGGGACATCAGAGTCAGATAGTTCCTCTCCTCTCATTCAGAAACTGATATCCGCCTCTTTGTATAACATACTGAGTCTCCTTTGGGGCCTGATGGTCCTGATATTCCTCTCTCTCCTGGCATCCCCTGAAGTCCTGGACTGCCAGCCTCTCCAACACCACCAGCGACACCCGCGTTACCCTATCAAAAAGTTACCACAGGTACACTGTGAGGCATTTTGTACGGATGATGAACATGAAACATGTTGGGTCTCATTTTTAGAGGTGTTATAGTTTCCATACCTTTGGTCCATCTGGGCCTGGTCCACCTGGACTACCTTTGGGTCCCTGCAGCCCGTTAGGTCCGATTTCACCTCTCTCTCCTGGAGGGCCTCGTTCTCCCTGCAAGGAAACCATCATTTGTAACTAAATGCACCAACATGTGACTAAAGAATGAGTAACAGCAACTCTCTGTTTGAAACTACATCAGAGCTACACCTTGATGAGGAGTGAGGACCATCATTAGGGATTTAAATGGACTCACCCTGGGCCCAGTTCCTCCACCAGTTCCAGCCTCTCCAGCAAGACCCTGAAAACAGGAGGGATAATGCTCAATGTAACACAGAAAGAAACACTTTGAGTGCACTGCTGAAACGTTGAGGTAAATAAGTTTTTAGGATTTTCTCGTACCTCATCACCTGGCTTTCCTGACTCTCCAGGTGGGCCTGGCTGACCGGGCAAACCCTAAAAAACACCAATACAAGCTTTATTTATTCAAATAAATGGGCACTTAAAAAGCTGAAATAATTAAGACAGTGTTAAATAGTATGTTCAAAGAATAATCTGTTGGATTATGAAACAAATCAATCAAGTTGTGGTCAGTTAAGACCTCCAGTATTTATCTCAAATGATGTCCCTTCGGGGTCATTAAAGGTCGCAGTTTACCTGGAAACCGTTGAGTCCCTGTGCTCCATGCTCTCCTCTCTTTCCTGCAGGACCCTGGAGAAAAACAAACAGAACATCATGTGATTTAAATATGATCCAATGAAATCTCTGATGATGATGAGATCAGATAGTCTGCACAGCGTCTGATGCTTACAGCCGGGCCTGTCGGACCAGCAGCGCCTGTCTCTCCATCTTTTCCGTTCACTCCCTAGAAGACAGACACAGAATCTACTGGTTAATATAAAGCTGCATTCGGATTACCTGCATGATGAGAAAGCAGTACGTTTAAATCATGTTGATAATGCAGTGAAATGACTTGCCCTTTGACCTGGAGGTCCAGCGTTGCCAGCCTCTCCGATCTTCCCAGCATCTCCCTAAAAATAAAACATCTGACATGAAATTTGTCCTCATCATAAGATATCTCATGTTCGATATGAAGAAGTAAAAACGACTCAAACTGACGGTGAATCCTTTTGGTCCAGGCAGGCCCATGTGTCCAGCAGCACCTCTGTTTCCAGCAGGACCAGCTGATCCAGGTTTGCCATCGTCTCCTGCTGAGCCCTGAAAGAATAGAAGTGTTCACACTGGACACTTTACTCTGGGCTTTTAGGAAGGTCTTTAACTGCTCTGAAAATAAAACTCTTTGCATACCATCGGTCCTTGCTTTCCTTCTGCTCCCTGGGCACCGATGAGTCCTGTCAGACCCTGTGAAAATGGAACACAAAATCCAACCACAATCCTCTCTGCTGGTGTGAAGTCTCAGTACTGACCCGTCTAGGTGCATAGATTCTTGAAACAGTCATAAATAAACACTGTTGTCTTTACCCGAGCTCCTGTCAAACCAGGCTCTCCACCACGTCCTGGATCTCCAGATAAACCTTTGGCGCCAAGTGACCCTGGAACTCCTCTTTCACCCTGAGCTCCCTGTTTAAAGACACAGATACAGATGTGTTCTTGAAGATGATCAGGAAGGTCCAGAATATGTAAAATAAGAGTGGTGATTCTTCTTATTGTAGCCTTTAACTTGAGATCTTCTCACCTTCTGTCCTGGTAGACCATCAGCTCCGGGGAACCCTCTGTTTCCTGGAGCTCCCTGGAATCATTGAAGGTTATTTGCGTTGTGAATTCAAAAATCTGCTGCCCTGACACCATTTTCAAAGCTTAAATGATCATAAAACTTGAGTGTAAGTATGAAATAAAAGTTGACTCACAGACTCTCCTGTAGATCCTGCAGGCCCAACGTCTCCACCATCACCTCGGGGTCCACGCTTCCCGTCATCTCCCATTGGACCCAATGGACCAGGAATACCATGATCGCCCTAAAATGACCCAGAAGGAAAAATTAATCCTCAAAAAACAACATTTATTTTTTAAATAGCATTAGAATTTCAGTTTCTGATCCGTCTTACTCTTTCTCCCTTGGATCCTCCATCTCCTTTGAATCCCGCCACGCCGACATCACCCTGAAAAACAGGACGGCGGTCAAAACACTGAAGCCCGGAGGAGACCCAGAAAGCAGAGCTCCTCATGTGCCAATCAAAGACATATGAATGAAATAAGTGCTCGTACCAGTTGTCCCTTTGGTCCTGGTGTTCCTGTAGTCCCCTGAGGGCCAGGGGGACCATGAGGGCCTAACAACCCTGCTGGACCCTGAACACCTACAAGACCCTGAGAAGCAGAAGAAGAAGAAACAGTTAAAAAAGGTTGAACAGATAAATGTTGAAAATGTGTTTTTAAATGTTTGAAGGTAGACGCACTGCTTGGCCTCGAGGTCCTGGAGTTCCATCGGTTCCCTCGGCTCCCTGATCGAAAACAAAACATCAACAAACAATCAATAACATTCATCTTAAGACTATGATACTGAGTGACCTGTGTGACAGTGTCATCCTCTTTTCATGACCTTAAAGGAATCAAATAAAAGATGGAATGATTTCATCCTTCACACACCTGCTGTCCTGTTTTTCCAGGTGGTCCCACGTGACCTCCGTCTCCTCTGGGTCCCTGTGGTCCTGAACTTCCTCTGACCCCTGTGGGTCCAGCTTCACCCTAAAACAGATGCAGGTTAAATCCAAAGACACTCAAAAGCGGTTCTAGTGATTTCAAAGTTTTTAAACGGGTTCCAGTCTCACCTTCATTCCTGGACCACCAGGGAAACCTGGCACTCCGGAGATTCCCAACGGACCCTGCAGGGGAGGAGAATTACGTTTGATCAAGGAGAAGACCTTTCAAGGAACTCAAGCTGAGAAAAAGAGGCAAGATAAAAGTTCTTACAAGAGGTCCTGGTTTGCCAACGTGCCCGGATGTTCCACGTTTTCCCTGAAAGAGAAAGACATGTTTGTGTTTCTGCAACATGTCTTTCCTTTTTTTAATTTGTTCAAGACAGAAGGAGACGTTTTCTTTCTCTTACCACAGGACCAGTCTGCCCGATCCTCCCTCTTTCTCCCTGCATCCCTGCTGGTCCCTGAAACAGAGGAGACAAGCAGCATGTTGGCGGCACCTGACTGTGTGTGTTTGAAATGTTTCAAGGTTCTGTTAGCTGAATGATTCCTACCAGAGGACCTGGAGCACCCATCGAACCCGGAGTACCAGATGTACCCTGAAACACACAAAGACAGGGTCAGTGACGGAGGAGGGATTTATTTAGTTGCTTTGATTAAGACTGTTCTCTGAGTTCCAGTTGGTCCAAACTATAAGTCACATGTAGAATCATTGACATTGAACACTACAGGATCATAAATGATTTCACACCTTGGTTCCAGCCGCTCCAGACTCTCCTCTCGGCCCCAGAAGACCACCATGTCCCTGTTGGAGAGGTCACAATAAAATAATAACTTTAAAAAGTGAGGACTATTACTGACATACATTAAGCTTAGACCGAAGACTATGTATCGCTCACCTTGTGACCTTTCAGTCCTGGATTACCTGGCAGTCCTGGAAATCCTCTCGCACCCTGCAGTAAAACACAATGAAATCATCACGAGTTCCCGGATTACACTCCTCCTCGTTAAGCTTTCCTGTTTGTTCTCTCTCCTCTATACCTGGAAGGATGCAATTAGTTTTTAAATGACTTCTGTTTGTTGTGGAGGTTCCTGCTGCAGTGTCAGCTGAGAGCCACTAGATGTCACTCTCAACATCATGCCTTAGGTTTTGCATTTGAATCTGTGTGTTGAATTATCCAACAATGGAGTTCATGCTTATTTTAGTGCATTGAGACTGAGCTGTGCCTCTGTGTTAGTTAGTCTGATTGTTTGATTTTTATGAATGCTCCAATTACCGCTGATCCTGAGAATCCTGGTTCTCCTGTAGCGCCTGCAGGTCCAGGTTCTCCCTGAGGAAAAAACAAGATCATTACTGATTAACAACTTCTCAGCATGAGACTATCAATGATTTAAATCTGTTGCTGAAAACAAACACAAATAAAGCAGCTGTGAAATATTCATAGGAGCATCATTCTGCAATTTTGTGCAGCAAATGTAGTTAATAATACAATGAAATATTTGGATCTGAACTGTCATGAAGTCAAAGGCTAAGAATACTTGAATACTCTACTTCATTACAGAACATGAGGTTATGCATTTACTTTGAGTTACAGTAACTGTTTATCTTGCTTTTTAAGTGGATGCATTAATGTTTGACTCACATCTGGTCCGGGTTTTCCAGGCGGCCCTTCAGGTCCTCGATGACCCGGCTCACCCTGTGAAGAAAACACAAAGATTATCAAAACTGAAACTAGGAAATTCAAATGTTCAAAGTTTAAAATGTTCCCACCATTGGTCCTGCATCTCCTGCATCTCCTGGAATTCCCTGACCACCACTCGGACCCTGAACGAGATAAATTAGAGTCTCTTAGGATTTATGTCTCCACAAGTCTCTGAATCTTATCCTGGAGACTCAAACTTACAGGTGCTCCAGGCGTCCCTGAAGGTCCTCTTGGTCCTGCTTCACCCTGGAGTAAAGATAGTTCAAACACTGGTGTTAAAGTTGTTGACAGGCATCCTAACTCTGCATGAAATATAATGCACAGTTTTATTTTCTGACGATTGGCGTGCAGGACTCACTCTTGTTCCTGACACCATCTGAGCCACCACAGACTTCTCATTGAACCCTGAAGCCATCTGAGACAGTAGGTTGGCCTGAAAGAATTTTAAATGCATGCTTAGTAACAGATCTTCTGAACCATGTATGTTCTGAAAACATTTATCTGCCGCACCCCAGGAGGGCCGTTCTGGCCTGGAGGTCCGGGCTCTCCTGGATTTCCTGGCACACCGGGCTCTCCATCAAATCCTGGAGGTCCTGCAAATCCCTGCAGGGTGACATAAAATCAGTGAGAGATGAGTAAGGCTTTGCTTTAAGTTTTAATATACTGATGTCAAATACAGATTTCTTATATGCAAAGAATACCACAATATCTCTGAATGTTCAGAGAAAAACCTGCAAAACAGCAAATAATAAAGTACCAGTCAACATAGATTCATTAAGACGTACCCGTCTGCCTTTAAAGCCTCTTGGTCCACTGTATCCCTGAGCTCCTGGAGGACCCTGAACCACAAACATGAGGTGTAAGACATAAAACACAGAGCTAATAAAACCATACACCTGATGTGTTCAGGCTGCTGTTTTAAAACCTGCTTCACAGCTTTACAGTCATGAAAACAGAATCCATGTTGAGCCTTTAAATCCTTGCACCTACAGGTATCACTTTTTAATCCTTGGAGGGCAGGTCCAGACACAATACAGGTCTATGCTGCTCTTATTTTATTGCACCAGATCAACACTCTTCAGTTTCTGCAGGTGACCATTATATTAGCCTCTGCTGCCATCTAGTGTTGAAATCACTGCATAGGTTTCTGCATGTCAGGTTGATGATTCTAACCTAACAAGCTTTCTGAGGCCTCATTTATTTAATGCATGATTGTATGTGATTTGGAGAAACACAGAAAACACTCATTGGAGTAAAAGCTGTAAAACTCACAGCAGGTCCAGACGGTCCAGGGAGTCCAACCACCTGAGTACAGAACAAACTCAATGAGACTTCCATTCAATCTTTATGAATGGATGCACACTGTTTCTATTGTGTCTCTACTTACATATGGGATATCACCTGGTTCCCCCTTCTGTCCCTGTAAAAACAAACACATAACACTGATTTAATTTGATGTTCTCTGCATTTGTTTTCATATGAATCTATCTTAAAATGATTCAGAACTCACCTTGAAGCCCATAATGTCTTTGGAGAAACATTGAAAAAGACAGTTAGAGCATTATATTTATATTTTCTGCACAGTGATGCATCTCATCAAGACAGATATTAAGAATCATCTCACCTATCATCCTGCCTGCACTGGCAAAGTTTTCACAAACAGGGCAGCACTCTCCCTCAGGTGTGACCACTTTCTCACAGTTTGATATCAGCTCACACTGAACCTCATCACAGATCGCCACACCGTTATCACAGACACACACGCTGCACGGCTCCGGCTTCCAGATGTCGTTGTGTTTGTAGACCTGCTCATCCACCGTGCAGCTCTCACCTGGAGACTCATCTGCTGCTGAGACTGAGGACAGAATCACAGCAATACATCAGAACTAAGACATGTGAAGAGCTTCACAGTGTGACTAGATTAAAGAAGCACTCACCAATGAGGGGTTCAGTTTTGGGCTTGGATGTTGAGCCTGGAGTTAGGCACACGGGGCAGCACTCGCCCTCTGGGGTCACAGTTTTGTCACAGTCGCCGAGGTCCTCACAAATCACCTCTTCACACACAGCTTTCCCGTTATCACACACACAGATCCGACATGGCTCCGGGTTCCACATGTCGTTGTTAGCGTAGATTTTTCCATTTTCTGTGCAGGTGTCTTTGGGAAAGAAAAGAGAGAGTTACATTTGCATTTTAGTGGATCTGATGGAGCTGAAAGTCTCCTGGCAAAACATACAAAAAGCATCATTTAACAGACATGTCAAACTTCAGTCAAATACTGAATCAAATCTTTGATAATGCAGCAACATCATGTCTAACTTTCATGCCAGCAAGTATCCCAAAACATAAGAAGTGGCTGATTATTTTAAAGCTTCTATGTGTTGACTTTTTTGTGACTTCAGCATCCTCGCTGTACCATTTAGAACCACAGGAGGGCACCAAAGCCACAAACTAAAACCAAATACATAGAAGCTTTAAGCAAGCCATTAATGACATGACATTATTGATGAACAACATGACAAAGGTGGCATCAATTTCCCAGAGGAATACACCTTATTTGGAAAGTAAGATGCTTGCTCAGCTTCTTTTTGTGAGGCTGGTTTTGCTGCACAAAAGTCAGCTGAGAAGGAATCTTATCAGCAAAAAGTCAAAGTATTCCTGTTTCAAACGGACGACACAGTCAAAGGGAAACTCTGGACACAATACTGAGGAAACAAACAAGTCATTTCAAGGTTGTGTGCACACAATGGAGCCTGAAGAGAAGAGCTTCAGGCTGGGAGACGACACAAAAAGCTCCAGCAGTCCTTCCAGAGATGAGAGACTGCTTTAGTCGAGTGAAATCGACACGAACACGGCAAGAGAAGTACCAGGATGCAGAATATTTGGTGGTGGGATTCGTTCCAGTTTACCAGGGTCTGCAGTCACGCACACGGGGCAGCACTCGCCCTCTGGGATCTCTGTGGCCTCGCAGTCACCTAACTCCTCACACACCAAGTCCTCACAAAACACCGTCCCCATTTCACAAATACAGACTCGACACGGCTCTGGTTTCCATATCTGATTGTTGGAGTAGACTTCTCCATCCTCTGAACAGGAATCTTCACAGGAAAGAACAACTCACGTCATTGCATGTACACAGAGAGAAATGAAGACTACAGACTACATGGATCAAGTCTGACAAAGTCGTTGACCTGCTGACCTCAGCAATAGTTCAGCATCTGATCCAGGTTTTAATTCATCACCCTTACACCTGCAAATCTGATGAGTCTTACTGTACTTTGCATAGTTTCAAGAAACTAAACAGAGGTGGCAAACTTCATCAACATTATACCTGCTTTGTAGAATCTTGTAAGACGGATTTGGACTCTTATTTTTGGATGCTTTGATCACTTTCTCTGTCTTTGTTTCTTTGAATCTAAAGGCTAGTTTCTAAAGATCCCCTGATTGATCATTTTAGAAAGTTCAAGCTGCAACACAGATTCAAACAACTTTTTTTTGAGTCTCTACGGAGCCTCTGAAGCATAAGATGAACTTTATCACCCTTGCAGGACTTCAGGAGCTCCATAAGTCTCAGATCTCTCTCTCATAAAGTCAAGATGTTTATCGGATGGTATCTAAGTCTCTGAGTGTTGCACTGTACCAACCTAAGAGCAATTAGTAAGTATTTTTTAAATCACAAGAGGATTTCTGTGCATGATATTTTTGCAAAGCTCTCTGAGTATGCAAATGAACATTTCAAACACTTGTATCATCCTTGTATGAGACATGAACATGAACAAGTCACAGAAACAAACAGATAACATGTTGAGAAAGTTTTTGGGGTCAGACAGTTTGAAATGCACCAACCAATGAAACTATAGTGATAAAATTGCTCCCAGTCATCAAGTGTATTTCAGTCTTTAAGTGATCACCTTTATTCAAAATGTAAAGTCTCTCTTTTAACCACCTCATAAAAATCCACATAAACAGACCCAAGGTGGGACTTTCAAATGTGGATATTTATGGACCCACTCTGACATCTCCTCTGCCAAGTATCAGCTTCTTATTAAATATTTATTACCAGTTTTATTGTCCATGCTAGGAGGCGGTGGTGGTGCAGTCGAGCACACGGGGCAACACTCGCCCTCGGGGGCCTCGGTTGTTTGGCAGTGCTTTAGCTCCTCACACACCACCTCCTCACACACCACAGTCCCCGTGTCGCACACACAGATCCGACACGGCTCTGGGCTCCATGTCTGATAGTGGGTGTAGGTGTGTCCGTTTTCTGTGCAGGTATCTTCATGAGACAGAACAGCAGCTGGGGTCAGTAAGGAAGCTGATGCCCTTTCAGTTGGCAGTGAGGGGATCATTATGGGGTTTCCACAGAGAAGGACTTTTTAAACTAACATAGTAAAGCCTATTTGATAACAGCAAGCAGCTCTCTTTAACTATGATATATACAAAGTCCTGTCACTATAACACATGGTCTATTTGAACTCTGACACACTCGTATGTTTAGCTGCAGTGGAGACACTCCTTCAGAGGCTTTCAACAAGAAGAAACACTCGTGGTTCTTGTGGGTTTATAATTGTTTAAACTTGTAAACATCTCAGGGTGAGAACTGTTTCCTCTGCTTGGACTGTGGAGCTTGTGGTGAAGGCAAACAATGAAAGAATGAGTCCATGGCACTCATGAGTCAACACTTCAGCAGTGCCGCCTTCACTTTGCTTCAACTGGACCACACTGCAAAAGCTGGCATGTGTTGCAGAGGAATCCACTTTCAGGAAAAGACTTTCTGTCCAGGTCGGGTAAACCTCTACAGACACAGGAAAAGTCAAAGCTTGTTTACACTTCTTTTCCTTTCCTCTCTGTGTAACTTCATGCATGCATGTTGGATCCCCCTGCATGTCCTGCTGCCAGAAAGCCCCATAATGATGCGTCCCACCAACTGAAAGGAGAGGTGCTGAGTAAAACCAGAGTCCCCAGTCTGAGGGAACAAACAGCATTTACCTGCGTCAGTGTCTGTACTCTGAGTCGGTGCTGCAGCCGCTGAGCACACGGGGCAACACTCGCCCTCTGGAGTCACAGCCGTCTGGCAGTCACTCAGCTCCTCACACACCTCGTCCTCACACACTACAGTGCCCGCATCACACATACAGACCCTGCACGACTCCGGGCTCCATATCTGATAGTTGGAGAAGACCTGTCCGTTTTCTGTACAGCTGTCTGAGTCAAGCACAGCAGCAATGAAAACTGTGTATTTACACCCTCCAACCGTCATGACACTTTGTCTGTGTGCAGGAGACATGAGCAGGTATTAGTGGAGTCAATCAGAAGAGGGAATAATCAGGAATTCAAAGAGAAACAGACTTTTCTTCTTCCTATAAGTACAATAAAGATTACAAACTTAAACACCAAAATTGCATCACTGCAAACTAAGAAGGGGATGCAACTGCAGTTTCCACCTTTAGCCACTAGGTAGCATCATTACTAAGAAATCAAATATCATCCAGCCTTCATTGGGAGAATGCATAAGAACAGAAGATCTATCTGCAGCCTTGGACCAAGTTTATGCAAAGAGCAAAAAGTGCAAGGTCAAAGGTCTAGCATGATCCTGCAGCACAGAGGTCTGCATCTTTCATACAAGCTGTGAAAAACTAGTGCAGTAAGAAGCTGAATATTTCCCTCTGAACTGTAGAAGAGCTGCAGCATAAACACTAAAGTATTGTTTTCACCGTGATGATCCTCAAGCACTTTAAATACATGACATTAAAACAGGCATAAATTACTCTGTAGGCCGATAAACTCAGACACTTTGAGACTTTGAGGGAACTTCCACTGATTGCACACAAGAGCGCTCATCATGTGGAGGAAAGTGCTACCCAGGCTGTGAATCAAGCTGTTTTATAATGTCCTCTGTGGCTCTGGAGGATAAAAATAACACACTTTTAAACGTGTCTTTAGGCTGAAGCCTCAACAATCCAAATGTTAAGAGTTTTACTCCTTTTGCAAAGATTTGGAGTCACAGAGATCACCAAGAACCTGCATCAATCTGGGGTCTAATGTTTCAGAGATGTTGGTATCTACCAGTTTGATAAAGGGGATGTGTGGATGCGTGGGTTCTCTCCTCCTCCTCCTCCTCTCAAGTCAGCTGGGATAGACTACAGTCCTATTTAAAGCCTTATTAGTGCAATCTTAGAGGAGACTTTTAGATCCATTCAAATCAAGTCTTGGACAAAACCTCAGATTCTCACAGCACTCTGAAAACTTTGCTTTCCATGGCTTATGTGCAAAATGATAAAATGCCTTAAGTTGCATTCAGTCTGCAGGATAATAACATCTTCATGCAGAACAAACCTGGACAGACTTTTTTGTAAATCTACCGTCTGGAGGAGTCTGACAGCTTGTTGATTTATGTTAAAAAATGAGGCTCCAAACTAAGAATTAAACCTCTTCTAGCACCAACAGACACTTTCAGGTAAATCACCACTGAGCTGCATTAAGTGAGGCACTTCTCATTGACTAGACTGTGGTTAAATCTGACAGCTCCTGGCTGTAAATGAGACTATAAACACGTCTGTATGTCAGTGTGTCATCATCTGTAATCATCTTTGCTGCAGTAATATGTCTCTATCTCTTTCTTGGCTCCAGCTATAAAAATGAAACTGAATGAGGGGTATAGTTTCCCTGTTGGCACAGCCATTCATCTACATGTCATTTAACCAGGAGGTATGCCTGAAATTTAAAGTGTAATGCACCTCTGGCATCCCATAATTTACTTAATTTGTGGTACAAATGCAATTAAAGCAAGAAAAAAAGAAGCTTTTGAAAGAGATGTGTGTCAGACTTATTTATACATGTAAGCAAGTTAAAAATAAAATGTCTATGAGTCTGATTTCTGGCTATCTGATCCTAAAGCTGCAGCCGCAACCTTCAGTTGTGTGTCATTCCTCATAAAAAGAAGGAAAAGTCTCAGGGAAATCTAAAAAAGAAGGCAGAAAGAAGTCAAATATGGCCACCTGCTACGAGCTCTGTGCTGCATATTTTAATCTGTGCAGTTAAGCGACGTCCTAAGTACTAATTATGTGGTGGAGCCTCTCCCCGCGAGAGAGGCTGCTTTTCAAAAGCAGAGAGTTATTTCAGGGGAAACCACAGCGGCTGTATTATACGTTTGGTTTGGGTAGAAGTTGTGGTTTCACTTTATTTGGGAACGCAGAGTGGGGCCACACCCGGAGAACCCTCCTGCTAAGAAACCTGCTGGACCCAGAGGAGCTGCATGGAGGACACATCTAAAAGCTCTGAGCTGGAGGTTTAATCTGCAGCTTTTTCAGCCTCAGGATTCTTATTACAGTTTTTACAGTCTTTGCTGAAACGTCCATATTTGTTGGAATATTGACCCTTTTACTCCAGACAATACTTTAAGTTTGCAAATTTGTAAATGAACTACAGTTGTCATAGTTAAAAGCTATAATTTAAAAACATTTTTAGACACTTTAATGTGATTATAGCTCAGATATATACACAGCATGACTAACTGTGGCCTTGGAAACTCCTTATGAAGCTTGTGGTCTGCAGACACCCTGACCTCCTACTCACAGGTTTATTATTAACATTATTCAGCTCATATAAACTCTACCTTTTCTGTAATGTTTCCAAAGGGACACTTGTTTGGCTGGGTAACTAAAAAAAAGTCTCACACTGTTAAAACAGAAGCAAGAAAACCTAAAAATAGACAAACTTTTCTCATTTTTCCAGATCTTACAGCCTCAAATATTCAACTAAACCTAGTCAAAAAGAAGTATGCACTCATCCACACCTGTGTTACATCTATTATGACTATGTGTACACCTTAAATGAAATAAAAGACTTAAGTTAAGTCAGGAGAAACACAAATAAACGTTCTGCAGCTGTTGTTGGTTTCTTGCATTCAGACTCTGGGCTCTCTCTCTGTCATTTTTCCCACTCAAACAAACACAAACTCACAGACACCAAGCCAAGAACAGCGCACTAAAATCTAAAACAGCCAGCAGACATCTTAACAGGCTGACATAAATCATCAGAGAGCTCAGCCCATAGTTCCTCCACAACAACCCAAGACTAACCTGCTCCTGAAACAAACACATGAACACTCAAAGTGACTCTTTAACTCCACCTGAGCTCTACGTGTTGGCGGGTACGCTTCATGTGAAACAGTACTCATTTCCTCTATAATAGCAGCATGCTTATAGCCGGCTGCAGCGGCCTATTTGGCCGGTTGTTGCTGTTTTTATATCCATGTGGGAAAAGTCTTCTATTGTAGGGTGTGTGTTTGCTCGCTGCTGTACCAGATATTTTAAACTGATCCTGGTAATGTTGCTGTAATGACGATTCACAGGTAGAAAGCAGGAAAACAAAACACTTATTTTACAGACGTTTTACTACTTCTCTCTTTTTTTATTGAGTGCTGGATGATTTAACCTCTTCAGAGCTCTGAAGACATTAACAGAGGAGACTAATGATCATCTGTGAAGCATGTAAAGCCAACACATAGAGTGTACAGACAGTTAGAGGTTAAAGAAAGACCTATGTTAGCTTCTGCTCATATTCTAATTAAAAAATAATGTTTCAGGGAAAAATTGCAAAAACTAGGGATATTCCAACGTGACAAATTAGTTGTTCACTACATTCTTTGAATGCATTGCATGCAAATGTATACATTTTTGAAGTCCTTGTTGTTATGGTCCTGATTTGTTGTGTGATTTGCCCTAACCCTCTCTCTCTCTGCCTGCAGGTTGCATGGGTAGGGGCGGGGCCGGTCTCCCCAGCAGTGAGGCTCATCAGGCACACCTGTCCCTGATCTGCTCATCAGCACTGGCTTCTTAAGCCACCACCAAACACTCCTCCAGTGCCAGATTATTCCTCTAGCCGCATGCTCCATGTCCCGTTGTAGCCTTACTCCTGAGGAGATTCAAGCCACGCTTTTCTGTTTACTTATCTCGAGTTGTTTCCAGAGGATTGATTCCTAGTTTTTGTTTGTGAGTTTTTGATAGAACCTTTTTCCCCTTTTGGGTGATTTTGTGTTACTCCTAGTTTTGTACTTTTTCTCAGTTGTTTTTACCCGCAAGGCGCTTTTTGTTGAACCTTGGTTTTTGCTTAATAAATACTTTTTCCCTGTACTCTGCATTTGGGTCCTAGTCCTTTGCTCAAGCCGTAACACTTGTAGGAGGTCTGTCAAAAAATGTTTGGTTTGTTTGTTGAAATGAGGATGTTTTGAGAGCTATGCTTCCTCTTACTGTCTGTTTTCAGTCTGACAGCAAGGTTAAATGATGATCTACATCACTGTTGTGGCTAGCTGTTTCTTTAAGTCATTATGCTAAGCTAGGTTAACACTCTGCTAGTTAAAGCTTCATTTTAAGGTACGCACAAGAGAGCTGTTTCAATTTTGTCATCTACTTTTTGCAGCAAAGCAAACAAGTGTATGTACAGAACAATAAGCTCCTTTTATTCTGTAGTTTATGTTGCATTAATCTTACATATCAGTTCAAATCTTTTCTTTTGCAGCTTCAGTGGAGGTGAACTTGGATGGAACATGTGAGACATATTTCATATCCAGCATCCCTCTCTCTGGGTGTGTCTTGTCTGCCTCTGGCCCCCGAAGTCTGACCAAAATTAGTGGCCTTCTTTTGTCCGTCCCATTCGCACGGCCACATCATTATAGCCATGGCGCTCTGAACCCCGTCATTCAGCTTCAACCTCGCACTGAAATAGCTCTGCTAACCTTTACGCATGCTTTAGTTTGTACAGCAGCCTGTAGGGGAGGGAGATATTTCTGACACAGGATCACATCCACTAGGACATTTTATTATAGAAGAGCCACATCTTCTCTTTTCAGAAAGTGTCGTGAGTTTAGGATCAACTGTGAGGATAATTTACCCTCAATATAAAGCACCAATGCCCCTTCTCATCCCAGAAATCTGAGCTTGGTGTTACCTTTCCCACCTTTGATTCATTCCTGAAAAGTTTGCAGCTTCCACAAGAAATGTAAGTCAAGAAATCCCTCTTAATCATCACTCAGTGGCTTCACAAACAGGAAAAAGGTGTCCCGTTTAAGGCGTAATAAGCCCTTTTGGTCAAGGTTGTGGGTGTGATTTTAACCTTCAGTTACCAAACCACAACACCAGTGTGGTCCAGCTGCACACCCAGTTTGACTTTTACTGAAACACCAAGCAGAAAATCTGCAAGATAACCAAAAACTTCCAAAACCACTTCCTAAACTTTGAAAAGGGAAACACAAACCAAGGATATGATGGGAAAAACAAACAGAAATGATAAAAAGCATGTACATTTCATCAGAAAAACAGAAGGAAATACTTTAGCAGGGCTTTTAAATCATTAAAAATCATAAACCTGCAGGGATCATGAGGTGCTCCTTGTAAAAACATTGAATGTGCAGAAGCTTTGACAGTAAGGCCGTACAGGCCGCTGAATAAAACAAAAACTGCTTTTCAAGAATCCTTTTTTATGCACAACAAAGTTCAATGTCTTAAAGCACTTTTATTATATTTCTGAGCTCCTGTTTTAAACAAATATCAGCTGTAAACAAAGAAAAACAATCACACAACAGAATGATTTTTGGCACTCACCATTCTTGCTATCTTCTTGGCACGTCACGAAGATCACCTGAGCCAAGGTGAGGACCAGGCAGACAGTAATCCTAGAGTGAAACGAGGGGCCCATGTCTGGATGCCAGACATGCAGCGTCCTCGAACAGAGGCAGGGAAGTCACAGAGAGAGAGAGCCAAACCCCGAGCTACAGCATCCAGGCTGAAAAATCCAAATATCCCTGAGTGGAACAGGCTCCTGGATGAGAGATTACTGCAAACTGAAACAAGCTCCCTCTTCACCCCCTCCTTCTCCAACTCTCCTCCTCCTCCTCCTCCTCTATCATCATTTTTTCTTGCTTTATTTCAAAGCCAACCTCCTCCTCAGGCTCTTCCCTTGAAAGATGCAGCTAATTAAAGACTGTGGAACATTAGTCCAACCAAAATGAGCGATGAAAGAGAGATGATGCAGGAGACATATTTTTCCTGAAAGTTGAACATTTGCTTTCAGGTTGTCGATTTGAAGGGACAGTTTTCTATATATTTTCAAATCCTCATAACAACTGGAGATGTTCTGTCTTCTGATACATCAATGAAACCCCAGATTTGTGTCTACTTGTTGACCTCAATCCATGCACTCCCTCCAGGTTAAGCGGTCTACAATGTGCATGTTACATTTATCTGATGTGTTTTCCAGGGCAAAGCTCTGGCAAGTCGTAGCCGACTGTAAGTCCCAGAGGAAGAGAACAAAACATATATCAAGACTTCTCCTCTGCCATCATGTCCTCTATGTAGAGTCCTGTATTCTTAACAACCGATTTAATCTGGATTAGTGTGATCAAAACCTTCCTGCTGTCGCATTTCTGTCACTGCATGAGGGGGATTTCACTTGTTTCTCTTGCTAAACAACTTGGGTCAGGAAGTGTTTCAGGTGCTCGGGGAACAGACTGATTTCACATTAAAGAGTCAGGACAGAACCACAGGGGACAGAGAGCGCAGCAGATGGGAAGACAGTGAGAGTGTAGGTAAGCATGCAGTTGTTTTGTGCCAGCTGCAGAAATGTTGCACAAAAATATATCCTTTCACCAACTGTCTAAAGTGTCAGCCCCTGAAACAGCCTGTGCATGCTTACATTTCCTCTTACTGTGCATGTCATTTGGACTATTTTAAAGCATTGGCGGCTGTCATGTGAAATATTGAACTACCTGTCTGATTATAAGATTTCTGAAATGTGAGCTGCTAGCGATCCTGGATAGTAAAAATATGATTCCCAAACTGAGATCATTCTTATTCACATAAAACCTTTATACAATGGGGCCCATGTGAGAAACTAAGGTTGAAAGCTACCTGTGTGACCCACTTTAGTTCCTGGACTGGTGAAATGATTTCCTCCTTCCTTGAATCCTGCTCCCTAGAAATTACAAGACCTTTTAAGGCCAAGGGGTAAAAATTACAGGGAGTGTAATGTATAGAACCTACCTCAGCTTCTTGCATGTGGCGTTTAAAACCTTCCCAGCTATTTCTGGATGTAAAGACTAGACAGAAAAGCAACCACAGCAGAGATCAGCCTATGATCGTGCAACGCAGGACACACACACACACTGTGAAGGGAGGCCACCAGTCATGGATGGAGGTGGACATTATCCAAACTAAAAAAAGCTGCAAGAAAGAACATCAGTTTGTATGAAAAGCCACAGAGGCATCCCTGAAAAAATAACCCAGATGATTCCTTTCCAGGCTTTTAGTTGAGCAGATGTTTGGTGCTGAGTTTGATTTAGTGGGTCAAGCTTTAGTCAGCACTTAGAGATGAAAACTAGATAAAACTGGATGACACAGCTCCTGTTATTTCTTTTTCCACCTCCTTTGTCACATGACAGGAAGCAGCAGGCTTACAGTGACCTCTCCAGTTAACACACACCTTTTGTCCCGTATTATGTTACACACTATCTGCATTATTTAACATTTCACGGGTCTAAAAGAACACTCCCGAATTAGCTACTCCATTCAGGAGAGCACACAAACACCAGCAATGGACCTAACAGTCTGTGTGACACAGTAGTCCTCTTTAAAGGACCAGTTTTTAACCTGGTTTGGTGCTCGTGCATCCTTCGACATGTTTTCAGCAGCCACTAAGAATTTTGTGAGGCAGGTTGGAGACACAGGGAGGCTGATCCCGGTCCCCAGCCTGAGCGAGGCAGACCGGTACCAGCCCCTCAGTCTGGTCACCAGGAAGAGGAAGAGGCATTTCTGGAAGAAGAACAAGTACGCCTCGACCCCTTTTTCTCTGAAGGACATCCTGGTAGGAGAGAAGGAGATCACAGCAGGTAGAGTATTGATACTGTTGTAAGGATTATTGGAGTATTTGCTTTCAGATAGGAGGAGGCAAGAGTTGGAGGTGATTGCACTTACAGATGTACTTAAAACAAAGATTTCCTCCCACAGGAGTGTCGTCTTATCAGCTCCTAAACTACGAGGACAAATCAGACGTGGCCCTGAACGGTCGATTAGGAAACCATCTCATCAATGATGTGGGTTTTAACATCAGTGGGTCGGACTCTGTGGCCGTCAAAGCCTCGTTCGGCATCGTGACCAAACACGAGCTGGAGGTGCCCACGTTACTGCGAGAGCTAAACTCCAGGTAAGAATCTGAGAGCTCAAACAGCTGCTGAACGTTTCACTGTCATCAGAGTGAGATCAGGAGAAGAGCCATCTCTGTAACCAGTATCTGCTTCTGATTATTTATTCATCATATTGATAACACAGATGACACCAGTCAACTTTCCTCTGCACATTTCACCCTCACGTGTTCCTCCTCCTCTTAATGTGACATCCTGAGAATCTAAAGTCTTTCACATTAAAGCTTTAAGTTGATCCCTGACCTCTGACCTCCTTGTGACAGCAGAAATATGAGGACAGGGTTTCCCCTGTGAGGATGAATAAATGATCATGTTATTCTACACTGCAACACATCACACATGCAGGAGCTACATACGAGCATACAGGAGGTCAATGTGAGACACTAGTGCAGACAAACATGTTGTTGTTTTATTTGATAAGTTCATCATATCCTCTGATGGTTTCTCAGGAAAGTGGATCTGGATCACTGCCTGGTTCGTCAGTCTAAAGAAAGCGGACGCACCGTTCTGTGTGTCGTTGTGGAGAGCATTCGGACAACACGTCAGTGCTCTCTGACCGTCCACGCCGGGATGAGAGGGACAACCATGAGGGTAAACATCACATACACAGACTGCGTTTTTATTTGGCTTACACTTAGTAATAGTCTACATGAATTAACACAACAAACTTGAGCTTTAGAGGAACGAAGGAGAGTGAAATTGGGGACAAAACTTCTTTGAAATGACAAATACTCCATTTCAGAGTGCCACATGCTTTAAAAACTTTCCCTTCATGATGCTCTCATGCTTCTTTGTTTCTGCAGTTTCAGATCGACGATGGCAGAAACCCCAAAGGTCGAGACAAAGCCATCGTCATCCCGGCTCACACCACCATCGCCTTCAGCATCTGTGAGCTGTTTGTACGACTGGACGGACGTCTCGGTAGGAAGGACACTGATCCTAAAACCTTAAGACCTTTATTTCTCTGACATATTAGGATGACCAGGTTCAGAGTGGAAAGATGCAAAGACTACAAAACCTGAAGTGCTGCTCTCAGTTTTTCTGACTCCCACTTTAATCCACGACAAACAGAGAGTGTGATTAAAGCCGACGCAGCACTTACAGGATAGGGAGAGAGGTTTAAGTGAAAATTTAAGGATTATGAATCCTTTCATGGATGAAAGCTGCGTCCCACATGAAAAACTGCAGGTGCATCATTTGGGGGTAACACCTGAGGCAACTCAGTTCTCTTAACGCCATAAATTCTGATCTTTAAAGCAAAGGGGTGAAACTATATTTTACTCTACACCTTTATATGTCAGAGTGTCTTTTCTTTTTGTGCAGAGTTGTGGCATCATTATGTTTTCATCCCAAAGGCCTCCCTAAAGGTCTGATATTTCTTCTTCTGTCAGATCTTTGTGTAGCTCCAGAGTCTCAAGGAGGATTTGAGCGGGAGCAGATCAGGGAGCAGCTTGGTGGATTCGTCAGTCACTTCTCGATGGGTCGACTGCGGCGCTTTCTGTCTGGGATCATCTATGGAAACCCTTTCAGAGCAGGTACGATTATGACCTCTGCAACAACATGTATGCTCCATAACTTCCACTACAGTGTTCTGTATCCAATGTATTCCTAGAAAACAGAACATTCGAGGAGCTCACCCACTCTGACACATACATGGACGACATGGTGACTGACTACTACGAGAAAGCAGCCAGCATGACAGACGTCTCCACCGCCTACCTGAGGGAGAGCTCTCACACACGGGTCAACCTCCTCAAACACAACATCCCCAAAGGAGCGTGTGCGCTCTGCGGGATGGGCAACCAGAAGCGGGAGACTGTGTACGGCTGTCTGGAGTGCTCCAGCGGGGGACAGAAGTATGTCAGGCTGCATGTGGTGCCCTGCTTCGACCTCTGGCACAAAACCCTGAGGTGAAGAAGAGAAGTTTGTACATGAACCCAGCTGTCTGAAGTGCTTGTTTTTACTGCTGATGGAGGACACTACAAGTGCAAGTGTTTACAAAATCAAAGTCAGAAAAACAGGACAGGGAGCGGACTATTTATCAACCAAAACACCTCAAACTGTGATTCAAGCAACGGCCAACAATTCCAATTAAAGAGGCTAAAATAAACGTGTTGTTTTCTCTCATATCGCAGCAACATTCACAGTTTACTCTTGGCACTGACCCATTTTTACACGTGTGCTGTGCATGAGCTGTAACTTCCAGATGTTCAATTATTCAGCGGGGGTATTGGGTGAAAATAAACAAAAGGGATCATGTGGAGGCCAGGAACAGCCTGAGTGTGTTTGTCATGTATCTGAGCAGACACTCTGCTTTAAATGTATTGAATGTGTGTGCGGCAGTGGCTCAGTCCATAGGGACTTGACTTGGGAACCGAGAGGTCGCTGGTTCGAGTCCCAGTGTGGACGAAGTTTGGCTGGAGAGGTAGCACTTGCCTGGGCACTGACATCTCTCCCTAAGTGCATGTGTGTGCATTGTATGAATATACCAAAAACCTGTACATATAGCATGGCTGAAAAATAACACAAGTGAAAAAATTTAATTTCCCTGTTGTTGTTCTTCTTCAAAAATGATATTAGAAAGCTCTTTCCACTTTAACTCATTTAAATAGCTGCTTTTGAGTCTTTTAATAATTTTTATGAGTGGAAATATTCAGACTAGGTCCTGCAACATAAAAATACTAAATTAAATGTATATTTAAATTATTTGTGAGTTAAAATATGTTCAATCTGATAATACAACAGTCAAACTAAACAGTAACACACCCTATTACAGCTTAGGGAGCTTTAGAAATTTATTTTGGTTTTTCTATTTACTCGATTGATATTTCTAATATTTATTTAGCACATTTTATCTTAGTGTTTTCTCTCCTTTTTGTCTTGAATATAGATTAGGGTGCCATGTTTGATTTTCAGCTGTTCCCCTCCAGGCCGCTAGAGGGCGCTGCTCCCTCACTTTGCCCTAACTAAAGCCGGAAGTGTCAACTGTCAACAAAATGCAAACACGTGTGTAGTAGCAGCGTAAAAGAAGCATGTGTAATAATAGTCCTATTATCACACTTCTACAGATGAATTAAGGATTTTAAAATAATATATAAGAGTGGAGTTTAAGGAGGGATTGCTGAAATGAAGTTCGCTTACAGGGTGAGTACTGAACTGCTAACTTAGGAGAGTAAAAGTGAGACCATGAAGAAGAACTTCATTCAGTTTATTAAGGAGATATGACTGAGAACTTACCTGATAGAGTGCAGTTGGTGTTGACTTATTGTTATTATATATGGTTTGTATGTAAAGGACAGAAACAGGATTAAAGATTAAAAAGGAAAAAGGGGGAAATAAAAGGTAAACTGTGTCTCATACGTTTCATTTGGATCTCTGGGGCTCTCACAGAAGCTTTTAATGTCATGAAAAGAAACATTTTTAAAGAAGGAACTTTTCTCTGTCTTAGTTTTCCAACCTGCTCGGAGCTGTGTATCGTCAGGGGAATTTAAACTTCTCCAAGGATGGTAACTCTGTAATCAGTCCAGTGGGAAACAGAGTCTCTGTCTTCGACCTGAAAAAGTAAGACCTAGTTAAAGACATCACATGTTTGTTGATAAATAGAACTTTGATGGAGTTTGTTGCAGAACTAATAAACTGTATATCCTTTGTTTTGTCCTTTAGCAACACATCAGAGACTTTACCAATCTCAACAACTAAAAACATCACATGTGTGGGTCTCTCTCCTGATGGGAACCTTGCTATCATAGTGGATGAAGGTGAGATGATGCACTGCTTTTTAAAGATGTATCATAAGAGTATAAGTGTCCTGTTGCATAAAACATCAGAAATCTAAATGTGTTTTTGTTTGTGTCACACAGATGGGGCAGCGTTGTTAGTCAGCCTCGTCACTCGAGCCGTCCTTCATCATTTCCACTTTCACAAGCCTGTCAGCAGCATCCGCTTCTCACCTGACGGCAGGTAAGGATGTCTGAGATGCGTATATACACATTCACAGTTTAGAGTTGTGATGATGCTAACCTGTGCTGTATTCTTCCCTCTCAGGAAGTTTGTAGCAACGAAGGATAATGTAGCTCTGATGTATCACGCTCCTGGAAAGCAGCGTGAGTTTAACGCCTTCGTGTTGGACAAGAGCTACTACGGTCCCTACGATGAAACCACCTGCATCGACTGGACGGATGACTCCAAGTGAGTAAAACTTACAAGTCAGGACTCTCACTTTAATATTTCATCACATACTGTTAAAGGTAAACATGGGAGCAACACATTCCTCTGTGTGACTCATGGTTGTGACTTTTCCTCCAGGTGTTTTGTGGTGGGCAGCAAAGACATGTCCACGTGGGTGTTTGGTGCTGAGCGCTGGGCCAACCTCATCTACTACTCACTGGGCGGGCACAAAGACGTCATCGTGGGGTGTTTCTTTGAGAAGGACAGCCTGGACGTGAGTTTATTACTGCAAGAAAATTCCAAATAAAAGCTCCAGACTTGAACACACATCTTTAGTGAGTGTGTTTTTCTGTGTTTGTAGCTGTACACAGTGAGCCAGGACGGGACGCTGTGTGTCTGGGAAAGCGACACCGAGCTGGACGGCCTCGTCTTGACGAAGAAGAGCATTCCCAAGGAGGAAGAGGAGGAGGATGATGAAGAGGAGAGGATAGAGGGGCAGGAGGGAGAGGTGATCAGAGGGAAGGCAGAAGCTCCGAAAGAGAGGAAGACGAAAAATGTGCGATTCAAGCAGAGGAGCAAGTAAGTTTTATGTTTAAGAAGGTCACTCTTGTAGTTTCAGTCGTTCTTTGCAGCCTGAAGCCCTTTCAAAAACACAGCATAAAGTCATCCTGTGACACTTTTAAAGGCAATCATCCAGCTCTCCATTAGTCTTTTGGCTTCACAAAGCGGATGTATTTGTCCCTTGGCTGCTCTGAAACTGTGACAGGAGCATCAGCATTTGTAAATCAGCATGAGCTTCATCTTTGAGCCAAGGCGTTGTCCTCACCTTTCTTTTTAGGAGAGATTCAGAAACTGCAGAAAACTACTTCACTGAGTTTTCAATAAAGACACTAACTGCTCTAAAGAGAAAGTCCATCAATGCTTGTTCTCCTCCTCTTTCAGGCACTTCTTCAACAAGGAGGGAGACTTTAACAACTTAACAACTGCAGCCTATCACAAGCAGACACACATCTTAGTCACTGGGTTTGCCTCTGGAGTCTTCCACCTGCACGAACTCCCAGAGTTTAACCTCATTCACTCCCTCAGGTGAGAGAAAGTAGACTTGTTATGTTGAATGACACAAATATAAAAGTTTGAATGTGACCTCTGACCCATGAATGCTTCCTCTCTCAGTATTTCAGACCAGAGGATCTCCTCAGTGTCCATCAACAGCTCTGGAGACTGGATCGGCTTTGGATGCTCAGGTAAGACGTCAGACTTTCCCAGTATGTCCTGCTTCTTCCATATTTTGATTAGTTTATTAAAGATCTATTTGTTCAGGGATGGGTCAGCTGCTGGTGTGGGAGTGGCAGAGTGAGTCGTATGCCTTCAAGCAGCAGGGACACTTCAACAACATGGCCTCGCTGGCGTACTCGCCGGACGGACAGTACGTCGTCACTGGAGGCGATGATGGCAAGGTGAGCGTGCACACTTTGTTTTTATTTGTCATCATTTTAAAGAGATAACTGTAAGGCAGGAAGTGTTATGTTGACCGCTGTGGTTTGATTCCTGCAGGTCAAAGTGTGGAACACAAACAGCGGCCTCTGCTTCGTCACCTTCACCGAGCACACCAGCAGCATCACCAACGTCACCTTCACCTCAAGCGGCTTCGTCATCGTCAGCGCTTCTCTGGATGGGACGGTCAGAGCGTTCGACCTGCACAGGTGACCCTCCCACACCTGGTCGTCTTCCAAAAGTTTGATGACTGGAAATAGAAAGTGTTCTGTATACATTAACGTGTGTGTGTGAATTGATTTATTACAGGTACAGAAACTTCCGGACGTTCACGTCACCCCGGCCGGCGCAGTTCTCCTCCCTGGCTGTGGATCTCAGTGGAGAGCTGGTGAGCGCAGGAGCTCAGGACTCCTTTGAGATCTTTCTGTGGTCCATGCAGACCGGACGACTTCTGGAGGTATTTCATGACACATAATGATTCTCTTTGTTATATTTTGAGAGTTTTTTGTACTGAATCTAATAAATATGTGGTTTGTTCTTCTCTCTGTGATCGTTTAGGTCCTCGGGGGTCACGAGGGTCCAGTCAGCTGTCTGTGTTTCAGTCCAGTTCAGTCCATCCTGGCCAGCGCCTCGTGGGATCGAACTGTCCGGCTGTGGGACATGTTGGACAGCTGGCAGGTCAAAGAAACACTTCCCCTCACCTCTGATGGTAAACACTGTCCCTCCTCTCAAGCATCATTACATATGTCCTGTCTGTCATGTTTCTGGATCATGTGGAGTGACCGAGTCTGTTTTTGCGTCCTCAGCTCTGTCAGTGTCGTACCGGCCTGATGGTCAGGAGTTAGCTGTGGCCACTCTGAACGGGGAAATCTCTTTCTGGAACCCTCAGGAAGCCACACAAACCCGCTCCATATCCGGACGCCACGACCTGGAGCTGGGCCGCAAGGAGACGGATAAAGTGACAGCCAAACAGACCGCGAAGGGGAAGTGAGTGAGAGAACTGGACGCACTTATTCATGTCAAACCAGGTGACTGTGGACTCTGATTCAGGTTGTGTTGTGTTCTCTTTGTGCATCCAGGTCGTTCACATCACTGTGCTACTCTGCAGACGGGGAGTCTATTTTAGCAGGAGGGCAGTCTAAGTTTGTGTGCATCTACAACATCAAGGAGCAGATGCTGATGAAGAAGTTTGAGATCTCCTGTAACCTCTCCTTTGATGCCATGGAGGTACAAACTCACCTGCAGCTTTTAGAGCAACACATAACTGCAACACTCATGAGGATTCTCAGTCTTGACATTTTGCTTCATGTTGTGGTCTTCTAGGAGTTCTTGGACAGGCGGAAGATGACTGAGTTTGGCAGCCTGGCTCTGGTGGACGAGGGAGCTGGAGATGGAGATGGAGTCAACATCAGCCTGCCTGGAGTCAGAAAAGGTACGCAGTATTATTCAGTCAGAGAACTTAAATCTCTAAACAGAGGCTCAGGAACTTAAAGGATCTTTGTGTCTGTATTCACAGGTGACATGAGCTCTCGACATTTTAAGCCAGAAATCAGAGTGACCTCGCTGCGGTTCTCCCCCACTGGTAGGTGAAAGAGTTACTAGATTGGATAAATCAGCAACTTTCATCAGTTTTTAAGCCACCTTTTTGCAGATTCACAATCCTCAGATAAAGAGAGGATCTATTAACAACAAGGGAAACAAGCATACTTAAAATAAAGTGTTTTCAATACTTCTCAGGACGGAGCTGGGCAGCCACCACCACAGAGGGTCTGCTGATCTACTCCCTGGACAGCTCACTAGTCTTCGACCCGTACGACCTCGACCTGGACGTGACACCAGCGAGCATACATAAACAGCTGCGGCTTCAGGAGTGGACGTCAGCCATCGTGCTGGCGTTCAGACTCAATGAGAAAGCCCTGAAGCAGGAAGTGCTGGAAACTGTGCCGCATGATCAGAGTGAGTTTAGATTTCCCAAGCACTGTGACGTCCGGGTTATTGACCGTCAGATTAATGGAGTGTGTTTTTGTTCCAGTCCGAGTCGTGTGCAGCTCTCTCCCTGACATCTATGTGGAGAAGCTGCTCGGTTTTGTGGCGGCGTCTTTGGAGAAGTCGGGTCACCTGCAGTTCTACATGACGTGGGCTCAGAGTCTGCTGATGCTGCACGGACAGAAACTCAAAAACAGGTCAGCTTTGCATCATAACATCCTGAGGAAAATGTTTACTTACCACATTCGCTTCATTTTAAGGACCTGAAAGTTGTACAGTGAATACTTTTGTGACTGGTTATTTAAATTTTTTTGTGCAGGTCTGGAGCGATTCTTCCCACCCTGCAGGCGCTGCAGAAGAGCATCCAGAGACACTTTGATGATCTATCCAAACTGTAAGTCTCAGCTTCCTCTAAAATATCAGCCTCACTGTCCCCGTCATATTTATAGTGTAAGAGTGAATCACTCAGACTTGAACATGTGTTTTGTTCCCACAGGTGTGACTTCAACAAGTACAATATTCGCTATGCTGTGGCTCTGTCGAAGCAGAGGGGCATAAAGAGAGCAGCTGAGGAGGACAAAGGAGAGGAGGAAGATGAGGAAGAGTTGTCTGAGGAGATGAGCGAGGCCTCCTTGGACGGTGCAGACATGATTCTGTAGGCCTGTAATAATCCGCCTCATTCCAGCAACAGATGATGTTGGACTTTGAAATGAAATATATTTCTGTGTACGCAAGAAAATCTGATGAACTGTTTTTTATTAAAAACATATAAATGTGAATGTTTTGTGTGCATTTTTCCTTTGTAGTGTCTGTCCGTGTCTCACAGAGAGATACCGCAGGTCTTTTCTTCCTGCAGTGGTCAGACTATAATCAATAATATATACATACGTGTGATTTTAAGATATGCTTATCTTTTACCTCTTTAATTTTGATTTTAAATTGAATTGCTAATAACTTTTTAATATATTTTTATTTATAGGCTCTTGTTTGCTTTATATATTTATTTTGCACTCTGTCTACTCTGTTACTGTAACACTTGAATTTCCCCGTTGTGGGATGAGTAAAGGAATCTCTTATCTTATCTCTTAGTTATGAGGCATACATAGTTTATAATTTATTCATCAATATTTAATACATCAGAAAGTTTAATAAAATTAAAAATAATCAGTTTTGATTGGCATGAAAATGACATTTTTCCTCTCAAAAATGAAAGAAAAAAGGACAAAATTCAAGAACTACTATTTAGATCCAAATCAAACTACATTACCCAGCAGCCCTTGCGGCAGCAAAGCGGAAGAGACGTACTTTGAGCCAAAATGAGGGAAAATAAGAACATGTCCGAGTCCCCCTCTCAAGCGGGAAAAGAAATACCATCGAAAAAACAGAAACTGAGCAGTGACGAGAACAGTAACCCCGATTTATCAGGAGACGAGAATGTAAGAGGATGATCTGAGTGGATCTTTGAGTTTCAGACCTGTATTTACATGTAGCATGCTAGCATCGTGCTAACCGGCCGGCTACAGCAGCTAGCTCTCAGCTTTGTTCACCTGAACCGGCTGCCCTAAAGCAGCTGATGTGAACCATGATTTAAGCTTGTTTCTGCATAGTCTGCTCAGAATACTCTACAGAATGATGTTGATCTTTGTGTTTGTGTATATGCATGATACTGACAGCCTAAACATCAGGCATTCACGTGCAAGCTGAAGTAGGCGTTAGCACCAGCAGCTAACACAGGGGAAGTAGGGAAATGTGATGAAAATGTGTTTAAGGGCTGAGTTAATATAAATCAGCTCTGTAGCTACTGTCTAAAAGAAAGGTGTACACTTCAGACACTGACTGGAGTTGATGTGGGATGCCCTGTTTGTGACAAATCAGAGCTATTAAGTGTTTATTACATGTTATTAAAAATCTATGAGCATGCATGTGATACAGAAATGATTGAAATCACTGATCTAAGGGTGATCTAATTGTTCAACAGCTCCAGGAATCCAGCAGCAAGATGCAGATCATTGCACACATCATATCATAGCATATCTTCTCCTATGTGCAGGAACAAGTCTATAATAATGTGTACACAGCTGCAGATACCTACAACCTCTCAGTCCAAATCACCTGTGTCCTCTTTGCATTCGTAGGATGATGCTGTCAGCGTTGAGAGTGGGACCAACGCAGAGCGCCCAGACACACCCACCAACACTGCCAATGCTCCGGGCAGGAAGCTGTGGGGAAAGGGCAAGTGGAAGTCCAAGAAGTGCAGATACTCCTTCAAATGTGTCAACAGTCTGAGGGTGAGTACAGTCGGCACACCCGGACCTGGATCAAGCTTTGGACACACGACTTGTTCAGCCGCCACACACACACAATATTAGAGTGGTTGTTGATGCACATGAGGAGAGGTGTGGCTGCGTCTGCAACAACAGCTACAAGAACAGCTGATGAGCAGCTCTTCTTAATAACCGTGTATTAATGTCTTCAGGAGGACCACGGCCAGCCGCTGTTTGGAGTCCAGTTTAACTGGCACAGCAAGGAGGGAGACCCGCTGGTGTTTGCCACCGTTGGGAGTAACAGGGTGAGTGATGAAGGCTCGGTTGTAACAGAAACAGGGTTTTTTGCAGGGTACACATATGAGGAATTTATGTCAGATTATTATGAGCTACACATGGAAGGATGTCTAATCAGATTGAGTTTTTCCTTGACTGTTGTCTGTTTCTGTCTCCACCAGGTCACTCTGTACGAGTGTCACTCTCAGGGAGAAATACGCCTCCTGCAGTCTTATGTGGATGCAGACGTATCCTTTCACTCTGTAAACAGGCTCCTTCCTCATTCTGCCTCTGACAGAACAGGTACTGTGAAACCTGGAGGAACAGAAACATAGCAGTACACTTAATGACCTGTCAGCTGACTGCAAACAAACAATGACTGAGTTGTCAGTCTTGAGATGTTTAATAAAAATGTGTGTTGCACTTTGTGTTCTTAAAAGTATTAAAACAAGATGTAATGTGGCCATGGTTTCTACCCTGACATGACATCATTTGACATGAATCTGGTTTCTCCAGCTTCTTAAAAACCTCCAGAAGAGTTTTCATGTTTGATTTTGTTGACTTAACGCTGACGAAGGCGGATGAGAACTTCTACACGTGTGCCTGGACCTACGACACCAACACAAGCCACCCTCTGCTGGCTGTAGCCGGCTCCAGAGGCATCATCCGGATCATCAACCACATCACGATGCAGTGTATCAAGGTACAGGTCTCACACATGTGCCGCTCATCTTAATCCTGGACATGGCATGAATGTCTGGGATTAAAAGGTTGATATTGTTTCTAATGCAGCATTATGTGGGTCATGGAAACGCCATCAACGAGCTCAAGTTTCATCCCAGAGATCCGAATCTTCTTCTGTCTGTCAGCAAAGGTAAAAAACAAACAAACATATGAATAAATCATTCAACTATGACCCAGAAACAAGAACAATATTCTTTTTTATGAGGTTAAGACATCAGCAGTGACAGCGTGAGATTAAGACACAGTAACATCAACTCTGATGGCTTTATTGACCTCATCTGGACTGTAAAAATCCTCCCACATTCCAGGTTTGGTTCTTCCCTCCTTGTGACTCAAGCACGTCTGTAAAGTTTAAAAATGGAGGATTGTTTTTATTACTTTGTGATCATCAGGTGGTTTCTTAACCTCAGTGTGTCACAGCAGAGAGCTCGAGTGTGTCATGAGATCTTTAATTTCAGCAGGTGAATGTTGACTCTGCACATTTCAACAGACTCCTTTAGTCTCCTGCTGTCAGAGCGTTTACACTGAAACTGAATCAGAGAGCTGTGATGGGGTACTGAAGTCCTGAATACCCAGGTCACACAGACAGACAGTGATACATGTTAAACATAGAAGCTTAAGCTCAATAAAGTTCTTCATATTGTCGTTCTTGTTTCCTCAGATCATGCTCTCCGTCTCTGGAACATCCAGACGGATACGTTAGTGGCGATATTTGGAGGAGTGGAAGGTCATCGAGATGAAGTCCTGAGCGCTGTGAGTGTTTTAGAATCCGCCCCTCGCTGAGTATCTAACCTCAAACCACTCAGGGATTTAAACTGATCTGTTCTCTGCTGCAGGATTTTGATCTTCTAGGTGAAAAGATCATGTCCTGTGGGATGGATCACTCCTTAAAGCTCTGGAGGATCAACTCAGAGAGGATGCAGAAAGCTATCAGAGGGTCTTATGAGTACAACCCCTCCAAAACCAACAGGTAAGAAAATACAGGGTCTGTTTTTACCATGCACGCTACAGAACCCTCTCTTATTCAAGTGTTTCATGGTTTATTCTCCTCTTTTCAGGCCGTTTGTCTCACAGAAAATTCACTTCCCCGACTTCTCAACACGAGACATCCACAGAAACTACGTGGACTGTGTGCGGTGGCTCGGGGATCTCATTCTGTCCAAGGTAAGTTAAAATAGTAAATCAATCAGCATCACGTCCAGCCAAAAACCTGCTTCGTATCTGTTTTAAAAACCCGCTTCCCATGACCCGTCTCTTCAGTCGTGTGAAAACGCGATCGTCTGCTGGAAACCGGGCAGGATGGAGGACGACATCGATCACATCAAACCCAACGAGTCCAACGTGACGATCCTGGGCCGCTTCGATTACAGCCAGTGTGACATCTGGTACATGCGCTTCTCCATGGACTTCTGGCAGAAGGTACAATCATTAAACATCCACCTGTAATGAGATCTTTGGGCTGAACACTGAAGTGGGGCTTGAATCTTTGTGTTTGCTGAATTCCAGATGCTGGCTCTGGGGAACCAGGTGGGTAAGCTCTATGTTTGGGACCTTGAAGTTGAGGATCCACATAAAGCAAAGTAAGTTAACAAGAACAGACATTTCCCCTGTCACTGATAATGATTCAGAGATTACAATCAGAGTAAGTGGTGTTTTTTTCCCCAGGCTGCATGAGTTAACACGCCCCACTCTTTGCTTTGCAGGTGCACCACGCTGACCCTCCCCAAATGCACCTCAGCGATCCGGCAAACCAGTTTCAGCCGTGACAGCAGCATTTTGATCGCCGTGTGCGATGACGCCTCAATCTGGCGCTGGGATCGACAGCGCTGAGTCTCTTTTGTTTGTTTTGTTTTTTTAAATGAAGACTTTTTTGTTCCCTCTCTCCGCCTCTGAAACCTGCAGCCCTGCTGTGCAGATCCACTCTGCAAGAAATGTCCATGTCGTCTCACCTGAAGTCTAAGAGTGTGTCTTTTATTTCCTGTAAAGAAGTGAGGAGCTGTGCCAAGCTGTGATGATTGTTTTGTTACTCTGGCCAAGGAGATTGATTTCACTTTCTGCTTCAGGAAGTTTCAGGAAAAACATCAGATGTCCCAGATGTTACAGAAAGTCGTATAACATTTTCTACCTTACAAACATCTCTGTTTTCAGAACATGTTTCTGTTCTTTTGTTTTCAAATACAAGTTCAAAGTTTCAGAGAACTTCTTCTTAAAGCATGTTGGTGTTGTTGGAGGATAAGTGCCTTGTAGCTTCCTATGCAGACTCAATCATCAGACCTTTTTAGATCAAGCAGTCGCTCCACAGTCGGGGACGCTTTTCTGCAAAATAACAACACAAAATGAATGCTGCTGTCTCCGTCTGTCTTGGCAGATTTTCATCACTTGTTTTTAGGAAACAGAAACTTTAGGGCACCACAGATGAAATGACCAGAGGTGGACATCTCTTGCAGGGGGCTGAGTCGTTTGTTCCGACACCAAAAGATGAAGATGTTTTTTTTTTTATTCAGTTTTAAATGTTTTTGTCTCTTTGCATCTTTTTAAAAATAGTTTGCTTTAACTCCCCTCACGGTTACCTCCACACAGCACACTCAATAAAAGGTATTTTGTAAATATACACTCAGGAGTGCAATCATTGAGTCCTGACGATGGAAAATATGACTTTGTTATCCTCTGCATTTTAAAATTGATTCACGGTGCTTGATTTTAAAGTTTTTAGACATGACCGGACAAAATAGAAGTCTCATATTCAGTCCACTCTTTAGAATAGACTCATATTTGGCAGATAAATGCTTTATTGCAAGGTTTAGACATTCACTTTAAATATTTGAACATCTGAGGTCTTATTTCTGTTGCTGCTTTATTTCAGGAGTAGATTGAAGTTGTTTTTTCAGTGAATTAACTAAGTAAGTAATTAATCTGGATTTTATTCTAAGAAATACTGAAGTCACAAGTCTGCTTACACAGAGCCCTGAGTCTTTTTGATTTAGAGCTTGTAATTGAATATATTTACAGTACATATATCTTCAGTTTGAAGGCTTTAATTCTGTTCCAGACTTTCCCTTTAAACACAGCGCGTAAAAGTAGATTACAGCTCGAGTTTATGACCTGGAATGAACTTTATAACGCTGTATCAGAGTGTGCAGTTGACCCTCTTTTTTGCACTTTCTCCTCCAACATTCAGAAGTCATGTGACTGAGGCTTTGTCCACCCTTTCCCCCTTGACCCCCCTCAGATGAAAACCCTCCATCTCCTCCTCTGACCACCGCAGAAACATGACGGCGCACCGGAGTGCGCACTGGCGCAGCGCTGCGCTCCTGTTATCTCCACGGACCAAAGGGAACCCTTCCTCTCTGCGGACTTTTGCCCTCTGACTTTGAAAGGTGCAGATAAGACAGACAACGTGAGATCAGCTGGAACCATGTTTTCTCCTAAGTCTCCAAAAAGTCTCTCCAAGTATGTCTCCAGGCCGGCGCAGGGCTCCGGGGAGCAGATCTGTATGGTGGAATCAAAGTCGGACTTCACCTGCAACATCAACTCCAACAGCCCGAGACACAAGGTAGGTCTGTAGAGCTGTGCGTCTACAGCTCAAACCCTGGTCCTCCCTCAGGTGGTTTTCATGTTACCAGGATATCTTGTTCTGGATCTATCTATGGAGGTTAAGAGTTTGACATAAAGTTTATTTTTGAAGGAGTCAGTAATGGGGTTCAAAAGTCTTTTTTAGGATTGTAAAGTTGTTTTTAAAGCTTTTTAAGAGTCAAGAATATTGTCAAAAGTCTCATATAACAGAGCCAATAATGGGATTTAAGAGTCTAAAAGTATTTAAGGATCAAAACTGTTATTTTAAGTCATTTAAAACAACTTACTATGATTAAATGTGATGTATTTATTTGAAAGGTCAAAAATATGATCCTAAAGTCTCATTGTTGAGAGTTTATAGATCATAAATGCATCTGCTGCAGCTGTTAGTTGTTCCTTAGATAAATAAATCAAACACTCCAAAAACACCACACTAAAAGTCTCTATAATAAAGACTCCATAAAAAAGAGAGGTGGAGCTTCATAGAATGGGTTCCTGTTTTTTAAAAAACCAACAGGTGTCACATGAGTTTTAAAGATCCAGCTCCTGGACGAACGTTTCACCATCAGTAAGTGAATGAAGTGAGTGAATTCTCCATGTATCACCTGCAACATCAAGCTCATGTCTCTGCAGGATGAATGCACCTGTTGTTAAAGACTTGGACCAAAACCAGGTGAATGTAATGTAACCAGGCAAGTTAAAGCAGACGGCTTAAGAGCTCACACTGATCAGACACGGGTACATTTAAGACAGAAGTAATGTTTGGAATGACTCACAAAATTCTTTGTTGCAGAACAATAAACAAAGAGAGACAGAGGAGATATTTAAACACTGATAATATTAAAAACAGCAAGAAGACAACAGTAGAAATACATCAACTTTCAGCACCAGCATCATTTTGTTGGTTCATTAACCTTCATTAGAGTTATCATGATTGCGGTGCATTCAAGTAACTTTAAGTTTAAACATGTCCTTTATCAAAAGCATCAAGTGATGCTGGTTTCAGTTTTATTTATTGGAGCGATGTGATTGGTGGAAAAGCTGCCAAGTCCTGGATTCCTGTTTTTTATTATTCTTAATGACAACATCAGCCTCCACTTATATTTATAAGCAGCTGTTCAAACAGAAGTGAGGATGCTGTGGTTCAGCAGGGACTCAGGATGCAGGTAGGCTGCTTATTATTCTTCTTATTGACTGTTTTTAAAGTAATGTAAAGATATACATGGTAGATTAAATGGCTGTAACCTTAAATAAGAAAATACTTTGTTATTGGGGTGTAACTCTTTCCAAAGAGGAGGTCAGTGTTTATAATTCCCTGTGGTATTTAGAGAAAATAATACGACTAATCTAAAAATCTTTCATTCTCTCTTAGATTATGAAGATTATATTAACTTATAAAGGTCATTTCATTGCGTTGCCAGAAAAGAGACTTTGGGTGTGCATCAGAAAAACCGAGTGTGCCACATTTTGCAGTGGAGACACTGAATCTCTAAAAAACAATATAATATATAACTTAAAATCAGTCTAAATGAATGAAGTATTACAGCATGATTACACACCTGTGACCCGCAGCTGCACCTGACAGTGCAGTCTATTATTTACAAGAAGTGGCCCATGCCAAAGTCATGAAGTCTGTCAACACTGTTAAACCCAAGAGTTTTTACAATCCTAATTATAACTTTCATCGTGTCACCAACCATCAAGCCCATGCATGTGAATACAAACTTAACAGAAGGTGATGCCGTAGGTTTGTCATCATGAACAAGTGCCAACAGAGGAGCTTAAGTGTGTTTAGAAATATATGAAAATGAATAAGTGTGCACAAGACATAAGAGGGAAAAAGATGATGAAGAAGACAGAAGCTGTGTCAAGTCAGTGGATCCATGACGTACAGTGGGTTCATGGGACAAAGTTTACAGGTTGCACATATTCTGAAGATACAGTTTATGGTGGGAATGTTGTGAAGCTGCAGAGTAACCTCTGTTTGCCTCTTTGGACGTCGACTGTGAGCGATTTGATGCACTTTGAATGTTTAAACAGGACTCATGAACTTTTTTCAGTGTTTGCAGTACGACGTGTGTCCCAAATAGGGAAGCAGGTTCACTGTCCTAGTTATCAAACTGACTATCAGGGTGGTAAGAAGTACTTACATCTGATCCTGGTATTTAAAGTGTTGTTACTATTGCAATGTAATGATTATGGTCACATTTTGATTCTGTGATGTGCTGGTGAATATTGACTTTAAGCGGAGTCACGTTGGGAGGATTATGTGAAGAGCAGGTCATGTGATTTTTAGGCCCCAAACTGGCAATGCTGGACTTTTCTCTAAGGGTCAAAGGGAAACCCATTTTACATGACAACCGACTCTTAAAGCTTCTACACTTCAGATCAGATCTGACTTTATCACCTGATAACTTGGGTAGTCGGTGAGAGGAGATCGCTTTCCTATCGACTCCTGTTCTAAGTTTTGCTCTGCAGGAATGTGACACCAGAGCTGAGTTTAAAGAAGGGACCGATTCAGACAGCCTGCATGAAAACTCACCCTGCAACGTAAATTCACAGGGAGATTAGACTCTGTGTTGCAAACGGCTGCATTACCCATGACGCTGAACTTTCAAATCCTAACATCTCAGCAGCACAGACTCTTAAGAGCTTCTAAATGTGTCTTAAAGGTCCAGTATGATAGCATTTATAGTTGTTTTCATCATGCCATGCACTCAGGAAATTGAGTACAAAGAAAACAAGGACGGCATGCTTACTGAGATTTAACAGGAAATTAAAAGATAGGCTTGTGTTGTCTTTGTTCCTGAGACAATACACAATGAATTCAGCATGTCATAGATGACATGATAACACTGGAGCAAGTCAAGTCAACAACATTAGAAGTGAGGTGTTCGTATAAACCAAAGACATGACTGAATCCCTTCATTCCTTTTTTCCAGAACAATGGCGTTGACATCGAGAATGAAGGCCTGGACAACTTGGCCTACGAATATGAGAGCCCAAGTGAACTCTACCCTCCAACCAAAACTTCCTCCAGAGCGACTTTTAAACTTCTGGGACTCTCTGCTGAGCTCCAGAACCAAGCAGTGGAGAGCAGGATCTCCAGCCTGAACGGAGTACTCACTGCACGCTTGTCTGTACCCGACAGTTTGGCCAAAGTGGACTACGATACCTCAGTTATCACGACCAAAGAGATTGCATTGGAGATCCAGACCCTGGGATTTAATGTAGAGTCGGTGGTTCAGATCAGGGTGGACGGTATGCACTGTAAGTCCTGTGTGCAGGCCATAGAGGGGCGCATTGGGGTTCTACCTGGAGTCACACACATTCAGGTTTCTCTTCCAGACAGCTTGGCGCTTATTGTGTATCAACCTCCTCTGGTAACACAACAGGAGCTAAGAGACAGCATCGAGGAGATGGGTTTTGACTCTGTTTTATTAGCTGATGATCCACCAGGACGAGGTGTCTGCTTCTGGCAGAGCGGTTCATTAACAACGACAGTCTGGATTGTAGGGATGACCTGCAACTCCTGCGTGCAGTCTATAGAGGGGCGGATCTCTCAGATGACTGGAGTTCAGTCCATAGTGGTTTCACTAAAGGAGGAAAAGGGAACAGTGACCTTTGACCCCAGTCTGACGGAGCCTGAGAAGATCAGGGCGGCTATCGAGGACATGGGATTTGACGCATCACTTGAAGGTAGGAACCAAAGAGTGACACCAACATGAAATACATTCTATTGGTTAATCTAAGACTGTAAATCAGAAAGAGTGCAGGAAACAGAAAGATAAAACATCTCAATGAAATAGGTCAGTTTGATTGTCAGAATAAGGTTGTTAAGACTCATGCATATTGCAAAAGAAGAAGTGTATTGGGTCCACATTGGGAGCAACAACAGTTGGATTAAAGTCCTCCTGCACGCTGCTTTCAGCTGCAGAGCAAACAGGACACCTGACTTTCACCTCACCTCAGTTTCTACCGGTTACCATCGAAACCAGCTCGAGTGTGCTCTCCAGAGCGACATGGAGGGCTCTCATGTCCGGGGCCCTCTTGTTGGATTTAATGATGGAAACAGCTTGCCAAGATGTGGAATTAACGGAGGCAGATTAGGAGCTGACTCTTTCATGTGCCGCTCAAGGTCGAGCTTTATTTTGGTAGTTTAAGTTTTAAGCTTTTTCCTTCTCTTCCTCTTGATTTAATTAATAAAAATGAGAAAAGGACACTCACAAACTTCAAGTGAGATATTTTCATGGATTAAAAAAAATTACTTTTAAATTCTGGCCTATTAAACTCAATCTTTAGCTCTTGTTGATGCTGCACTGACCTCCTTCCTCTCTCTCTGTTTTTAAGAATCTGCAAAGAGCATCCAGAGGACTGACAAACCCGTACCTGTTAGTTCTGGACCGTTTGACCTCCATGACCTACAATCAGTCAATAAAGAAGGAATCAGCAACGGCGCTGCATCCCAGTCGGCCTCTGGGAGCGAGACTAAAGTACAAAAGTGCTTCATCTGTGTCACGGGGATGACCTGTGCCTCCTGTGTGGCCAACATCGAGAAGAACCTGCTCAAACACAAGGGTGAGCGGGCTGAGGTGGTGTTTTATAGTGTTCTGGTGAAGTCTAGATTTATTATGGTGGAAGTATTTCACCTTTAATTGGACTTTTTCAGGAATCATCTCAGTGTTGGTGTCACTTATGGCTGGGAAAGCAGAAGTGAAGTATGATGCAGGAGTCATAAACACTGCAGCTGTCACTCAGCTGGTAGAGGATCTGGGCTATGGAGCCAAGCTGTTAGAAGAAGACGAAGCATCGCAGGGGAAACTGGACCTCACTGTGAGTCCACATGTTATATAAGAGGGTTATGAAACACAAGAGATCTTCCTTAAAGACTAAGAAAAGCTCACAAGCATTTCCTTCAAATTTCCCTTGTAGATAACTGGCATGACATGTGCATCCTGTGTGCACAACATCGAGTCCAGGCTCACCTCAACCAAAGGAATCCTCGGGGCCTCCGTCGCCCTCGCAACAAAGAAAGCACAAGTTCGATTTGACCCTGAAGTGCTCGGAGCTCGAGATATAGTCAAGATCATTCAGGTAACTCGTCCCTTTCTATTTTAAACCTCCTCTCCTGTTAACCGTTGACCTTTTTAATGAACTCTGTTTCCTGTTTTAGAGCCTTGGTTTCGAGGCCAGTCTGGTGAAAGCAGGCTTCAAAAACAACCTGGATCACACGGAAGAAATTAGCCAGCAAGTATCTGTTTTTAAAGAGTCCTCATCATCACAATATAACATTTAAGAAGAGGCTGTGTGAAAACCCAGGCAGTGTGAATTATTCTTACATTTCTGATCCTTCCAGGTGGAAACACTCGTTCCTGCTCAGCCTGATTTTCGGGCTGCCCGTCATGGGTTTGATGATCTACATGATGGTGATGGACAGCCAGCATCAGGAACACGGAGGCTCCATGCCAGAGGAGCAGAACCTGCTGCCCGGACTCTCCCTCCTCAACCTGGCCTTCTTCCTGCTCTGTACACCTGTGCAGGTAAGAGAATGTGTGTCTGATGTTCCTGACTTAAGTGTTTGTCACTGACAGGATATAATTCCTGCTCTTCTTCCCTCCAGATCTTCGGAGGCAGATACTTCTACATCCAGGCGTATCGCTCGTTAAAGCACCGCACAGCCAACATGGACGTGCTCATCGTTTTAGCCACCTCCATCGCCTACATCTACTCCTGCGTGGTCCTCATCGTGGCGATGGCTGAGCGAGCAAGTCAGAGCCCTGTCACCTTTTTCGACACTCCACCCATGCTGTTTGTGTTCATCGCTCTGGGGCGATGGCTGGAGCATGTTGCCAAGGTTGTCATCAGTTGTTACAAGTCCTACATATAACCTTTGAGATTGCAAAATCTGTTCAGTCCTCCCTCTTATGTTTTATATCTTTATTTTCAGAGTAAAACCTCAGAGGCTCTGGCCAAACTAATGTCCCTTCAGGCCACTGATGCCACCGTGGTCACTCTGGGTCCAGACCACTCCATCATCCGGTGAGACACACATGAAATAAAATCCTCTGATCGATCATTAAATTCACAATTAAGATATGTTTGACTGGATGTTTGTGTTTCAGTGAGGAGCAGGTGGTGGTGGATCTGGTCCAGAGGGGCGACATCGTGAAAGTCGCCCCAGGAGGAAAGTTTCCTGTTGATGGGAAAGTGATTGAGGGGAGCTCCATGGCGGACGAGTCTCTGATCACAGGTGAACAGAGATCTCTCTGTACAGTGAAGTTCATTTAAGGTTGATTTAATATTGGTGTTCCTTTCTGTCAGGTGAGCCGATGCCCGTCAGTAAGAAGATTGGCAGTTTGGTGATTGCCGGCTCAATAAACGCTCATGGAGCTCTGCTGGTGGAGGCAACGCACGTCGGAGCGGACACGACTCTGTCTCAGATCGTCAAACTGGTGGAGGAGGCCCAAACTTCAAAGGTTACAGGATAGATCCTTTACTCTTTTAAACCTTAATCTAATGTGGAATATTGTAAATAGATCATTTAAAAGTCGACCTTGTTTTTCTGTGTCCTCTGTGGTGTTTGTTCAGGCTCCCATCCAGCAGTTTGCAGACAGGATCAGTGGATACTTTGTCCCCTTCATTGTGCTTGTTTCTCTGCTCACGCTGCTGGCCTGGCTCGCCGTCGGGTTCGTCAACTTTGACATCGTGAAAGAAAACTTCCCGGTTAGTAAAAGTCTTCATGAAGCCCTAAAAATGAAAGCTCTTGAGATGTCCCAGTAGTAACTGATTTTTATTCTCCCCAGGGTTACAACCAGAACATCTCCAAAGCAGAGGTCATCATCCGCTTTGCCTTCCAGGCCTCCATCACTGTTCTGTCCATAGCCTGCCCCTGCTCTTTGGGGCTCGCAACCCCGACAGCTGTGATGGTGGGGACAGGGGTCGGAGCTCAGAATGGGATTCTGATTAAAGGAGGCGAGCCGCTGGAGATGGCACACAAGGCAAGGCACACTGATTTTAGTTTTATCCAACAGTCAAAGCAGAAAGAGGAGAGTGATGTTACCAGGCTTAATTAAATCAGCATCACAAGTACTTTAAAACCCAGGTTACATATTTTAGTAGCTCTGCATGGTGAGTATTTGATTCCCATAAAACCGCTCTCCTTGTGTTTCCCTGCTCCCTCAGATCCGTGTAGTGATGTTTGATAAAACCGGCACTATCACTAACGGCGTCCCCCGGGTCACCCGTGTGTTGGTGTTGTGGGAAATGGCCCGCATGCCTCTGAGGAAGATCCTGGCGGTGGTAGGCACAGCAGAGGCTAGCAGTGAACACCCGCTGGGGATGGCGGTTGCCAAACACTGCAAAGAGGTGAGACTGAGCATGTGCAGACTGTTTGCAATAATTTTGGTTTACTCCACAACCTCTGTGTATCTCTTTAGCTCCCTGCAGGCTTTATTTGTACCCACACAAAGCAATCAGGTCTCAAACCTTTCTTAATCTGTGTTTGCACAACAGGAGCTGGGATCAGACGTGCTGGGATACTGTCAGGACTTCCAGGCGGTGCCTGGCTGTGGGATCAGCTGCCGGGTTTCCAACGTGGAACATCTGCTGCAGACGCAGAGTGAGCAGAGATTTCTGCTGCCCGGAGCCACAACGGATGAAAGCAGCCTGCTCGCTCCTGCAGAGGACTCGCCTGCAGGTCTGTGGGCTTTGTTTGGAGTCAGGGTGTCAGTCACGCTCACATATTCACCCGAGGATTCCTTCCCTTCTGCAAGCTCAATATTTTGTAGTCATTTTGATGTCATCTTTGCTTGTAGGTGAGCGGTTATCGTACACCGTCCTTATCGGGAACAGAGAGTGGATGAGGAGGAACGGTCACCACATTGAAGCTGATGTTGATGCTGCCATGTCCAGCCATGAGACTAAAGGACAGACTGCTATACTGGTAGCTATAGAGGGTGAGACAAAGATCCACACAGGTCCAAAACAACACACCCTCCCACTTTAGTGTCTAACATGCTGGTTTGTGTGGTTTCCTCTGCAGGGGTCCTGTGTGCGATGATAGCCATCGCAGACACAGTGAAGGCAGAGTCAGCGTTGGCGGTGCACACACTCTACAGCCAGGGCATCGAGGTGGTCATGATAACAGGAGACAACAAACGCACAGCTAAAGCCATCGCTGCACAGGTGAAACACACATTCAGTAAAAGAAGAAGAGCTTCACACCTGAATGTTAAAGATCAGATTTAATGTTGGGATTATTTTTACTCACAGGTGGGGATCAGGAAGGTGTGTGCGGAGGTGCTGCCCTCACATAAAGTCGCCAAAGTCCAGGAGCTGCAGGAGAAAGGCCTGCGGGTGGCCATGGTGGGAGACGGCGTCAACGACTCGCCGGCCCTCGCTCGGGCTGACGTCGGCATCGCCATCGGCACAGGGACGGACGTGGCCATCGAGGCGGCTGACATCGTCCTCATCAGGGTGAGTGAGACTCTATGAGCGTGCAGATATTCATTAACATGTTAAAAATGTCTGACATGAAGGTTCTTACTCTCTGCAGAACAACCTGCTGGACGTGGTGGCGAGTATCGAGCTGTCGAAGAAGACTGTGCGGAGGATCAGGATCAATTTTGTCTTCGCTCTGATCTACAATCTTTTGGGAATCCCCATCGCTGCAGGTGAGGAGAAATGATTCAACATACTTACACCATACTCTGGATGAAAACTGCAAAAGCAAAGTTAGACCGGGTCACATGAACATAACTAATAAAGTAAACAAACAGCTTCCTGCTGAGCTCTGACTGTGGATTTGCTCTGGTGGTTTGTTCTGATACTCATGCAGTCCTCCTCACCTCTCTTTTGTTGGTAGGTGTGTTCATGCCCGTTGGTCTCGTGCTCCAGCCCTGGATGGGCTCTGCTGCGATGGCTGCATCGTCTGTTTCAGTCGTTCTGTCCTCTTTGCTGCTCAGATTGTGAGTCTATGTGAACTCTCAGCTTTCAAAACCAGTGGATGAAAAGATATCTGCACACAGTGTTCACCAAATATTAGAGCTGTCCAAGAGAGAGTCCTTTTAGGTGTTTTATTCAAACAGAGACACAAACAAATCCCCTTAACTGCTACCTTACAGGTGAAGTGATGAATTCATGACAAAGAAAGATTAAAGCATCAGAATATTCTCAGTGTAATCATCAGTGTTTGTAAGAGGAACTTTCCTCAGCCGGATAGTGAAGAGGAGAAAGATATAGTGTGTGTTTGATCGTATTAACCCTCAGAGTGGATCATAACAGCCGTCTGTTTCCTCCAGGTATAAGAAAACCTCGGTGGAGCTGTACGAGGTGCGTGCGCGAGGTCAAATGAGGAGCCTCCGCTCGTCTCAGATCAGCACACATCTGGGTCAGGACTACCAGCGGCGCAGCCCCGCTCTGCCCGTCGCCTCTCGGAAGCAGCTGAGCCAGAAGAGCGCCACCCCACCCGTCCTCCCCGGCCCACTGTCCAGCCAGGGGCCGTCCATTAACTGTGTGCAGGAGCTGCAGGACCGCTGCTCGCTGCTGGACTTTCAGACTGCAGAGGACCTGAATGTGTAGAGAATGGAAAAGGGAAGGACTGAAAAGGCACTTTTAGGAATTCAGTGGCATCTTTTGTGAAATATTTTTCTGTATTTATGTAAAAAGACAAGTTTAAGAGCTTTTATTGTTCAACACATAGTTTATTTTATAGTCATGAAGGGCACAAACTCTATCCAAATCATTAATATTATGAACAAAATGTTAAAAGTGAAGCTGCTCATACTTCTGAGTTTGTGTGTTATTTCCTACACCACTGCTGTGCAAACACACTCACCATGTCCATGTGTCAAAGTGAAGCGACATGCTGTCTGTTGAGATCAGACCGTGTCAGAGAGAGTGTGTGTTAGAGAATCAGGTTCTGAATAATGCATGAGCTGATAGAGGAAAACACATTTTCCTCAATTTTGAGCTGAGTTTGGAAATTTGCTAAACTTCAGCTGAGAGAAAAATGTCACTCTTATTTTTGAACAAGTGTAAAGTGTTGGTGTTAAATATAGAAGAGGAGGAGGAAGTGGAGAGCAGAGTTTCTGGCCAGTGCCGGGGATAATTAATGTAGTATATTAATCAAGTGATGAATCTGTGGACTCTGTAGTTCACCAGGAAGGATCTGTTTCACGTTCTGTTGAGCTGAGTCATAAATCAACAGATATATGAGCTTTAGGGGTTTAAATATAACATAGAGCTTTTTCAGAGGAGACGTTTTGACATGAGAAAATATAGAAGCACAAAGAAGGAGAAAGAACAGAGAATCAAGAATGTATATTTTAGATGGATAATATTGCTCCTGTTATAATAATCATAATAATCATAATATTAATAATACACTGATATACTGTAGGTGCCTCATACAGTTTTGAATTGAAGTCCTTCTCCATTTACAACAACTACAACACAAATATCCAGGTTAGATGAGAAGAAGCTCCATTTATCTCACAAAGGTTCCACTTCTGTTTTCTCCAAGACTCTCAAAATGTTCCCCTCACTTTTGGTCCTGAAACAGCAACTCATGGTTTCACCACGAGATGGAGACAATGAGCCAAGGTCTCACCCAGCAGGTTTTTCTGCTGTTCTGCAAAGACAATCCTCTGACCCCAGAGCAGCACAGGAAGAAAGATTAAGTGTACTTCTAAAAAAGCCCAGAGGGGTGAAACATCTCACTCTGCAAAGGTGTGAAAACAGTTGTTTTAACTTTTCTTTTAGGGATATAAATGAGCTCTTTGTTGCAGCTAAGGAGTGTAAAGTCTGCAGGAGCAGCGTCTGATAAATTACCTCCCTGGTTGCACACTGGTTTTAATGGGTTGCTGAGGGCACTGACTGGTTCAGGTCTTTCTCTGCAGTTGTTTTGTGCTGTATCGTCTTTGTACTAAAGAGGAATTCTCTGAAGGAGGTTTTTCTGAATATGGTGAATAACAGCTCTGCATTACAGCAAATAAAATACAAAGATGCCTCACTTGAAAAAATTAAACTGAGTATATCTACAGCCGGCTTAGAGTTTAAACTCACAGAGTGCAGAGGTAACTCTGAAGGGTCCAATAAATGTTAAATAAGCACAGAGAGCGAAAGAAGATTTATTTCCTTTTTTTTAACTACTTGCTTTTCACTTGTTGCTCCTTTCTTGTGAAATGCTGCAAAGTTAATGGTGCAATAAATCAAAACACATGTTCCACTTATTCCCACATAGAAATCCTGCTGATACAATATATGTGATGATAAGATATGATACAAAAGGATGTGGTGCGATCCTTGTCCTTTGTCTAAGATGGGATAAACCTCCTTTGGTTTTTGTGTCCACATGGTTTTGTCCATTTTGTGTCTCTTTACTCCCTTTTCAATCCTGTCACACACACTGATACAAAAACTGTCTCTCAGTGGATGCATCCTGAATCAAAATCAAGTCAAAGTGCAGAATTTTTTTTTTTTTTATCTGCCTCTGCCTCATCTCTTTCTCTCTCACTCTCGCTTCAAATGCCTCGTATCTCTAAGATTTCATCCTGAGGAGAGCGGGCCCTCTCACAGCATGTTCACCCACCAACCCCCTGTGCAACACAATGATAGTGAATCATTCTCTCTCCAGTTCTCCTCCCCGCTCTAAACCCAAACATTGCACCTTTCTTCAAAACTACATCCTAAATTGAAAGAACCCTCACTGGGAGTCACAACTTTTTGTCGCAATGTGTTTCTTTTTGTCCCCTAGCTCTGTCTGCTTCCTCATGTCTTTACTCACACATTAAAAAGACTTGAACGTGTTCAGTGAATGTATCCTGAATGGAAAAAGAAACCCCATCTTGAGCTTTGCATGTATTAGAGGAAGCATCTTAAAGTCTCATTAGCATGCATTCCTTGTGCAATATTGTGCAAGAACAGACGGTCATCATGACCCATAATGTGTCCCATGAATATCCTTTCAACAGGAATTTGTATTCATTGAAGTGTTTTGTTTGTTTACCCCCTCATGTATCATCATGTGTTTATGTGTTGTTCATCTTAAAACAGCTTAGAAACATCTGTGTGATTATGTCAAATGACAAAGAGAGAAAATGTTGTCAAGGGAGACATCAAAATATTCTATCTTTGCTAAAAAATACCATGTAGTGAACATATACCTCACTGCATCAGAGGACAAAATCTTCTCATGTGCACATGCACTGAATATTAAAGTGGACTTAGGTGTTAGGTACCTGATCCAATTAAAGGAGACACATTTTCACGAGACCTTAATTGAATTAAGTGAGCAAGAGGAAAGGAGCTACAATAACACTTTAGGAATCCACTCAGATAAACACTTAAGAGCTAATTATTATTTTTTCTAACACACATGACTACTTTTAACTGATAAACAAACTTTCCATGTTTTCAACCATTCAACTACATGATATATTTCAGTTTATTTGTTTACTTTGATGTGTTATTACACAGAGCTCTCATGAACGGATGCACCTGAATGCACCTTGCTCTCTCAGGTGTTCCTCGTTAGACTGTACCAAGTCAGACTCTGAGATAGGGGAGAATGAAAAGGTTTCTTTCTTTGTGAATCATTCTCAACCAGATGAAAGTAAATGAACTAAAGCTTATAGACACTGTTGGACTCTTTAAAGCCTAAATGGAAAGATTGAAGTTGCAAAAATATATTTTTTAGCTTTAATAATGTCAAAGTCTGTTGACCAAACCCCTGGCTGGGAGAATATGGGTTGACCCGGAAGTATTTAAAGGATTGTTTGCAATGCCAAGATGGTATGCCAAATGCTCTCTCTGTGTGTGCGTGCCTGTGTTTGGGTGAGATTTATCTGTTGTTGGTTGTTTTTTTTTCAAATGATCTTTGGATTGATGTGAAATGCTAAGCACATGTTTGTTTTGTGAAGTGATAAAGTAGTTTCACTTTTCTGTCTACTTAGTAACAATCTGGCTTGTTTTCCCTCCTTTCTTTCTGGCTTGTGCTGATTTGTTTGGATCTGATTGTTCTGTTTTTTGTTTTTCTCTTTGAGGATCCTGGAGCCAAGGTGGAAGTGGAGTATGGTGGTAAAGTAGAAGTTTGCTAGTTATATATTTTCATGATTTGCTGTGGGGACAACATGTATTCTGGGTTGTGTGGGAAATTATGTAGGCCCTATTACCTGTTTTCTCTCTTCTAAGTTACAGGTTATGAGGAGCCTCTACAGTCCAGGACGTCAACTTCAACGGACCTGCAACACTGGGCCCAATTGTGTCTTTAGGGTAGTGTTGTGTAGTTCAGTTCTATGTTGATTTGTCTTTGAACCTTTGCAGAAAAGCGACATCACAGGATCCTGGAGCTAAGGTAGAAGTGGAGTATGGAATGGTGGTAAAGTAGAAGTGAGGTATTTTTTTCTACTTTTATATATTTTTATGGTTTGCTTTGGGGACAACACGGGTGTAATGCGTTATGTGGGAAATTGTGTAGTACCCCTGCCCTGTTTGTCGTCTTTTCTAAGGTACAGTTTGAGGAGCCTCCACAGCCCAGGAGGTCGACTTCAACGGACCTGCAACACTGGGCCCAATTGTGTCTTTAGGGAAATGTTGTGTAGTTGTATGTTTTGCTCTTGGAACTTTTGCAGAAAAGCGACATCACAGGATCCTGGAGCAAAGGTGGAAGTGGAGTAAGGAATGGTGGTAAAGTAAAAGTGAGGTAAGGCTACTTATCTATTTTCATGATTTGTTTTGGGGAGAACTCATGTATTATGGGTTATGTGGGAAATTATGTAGTCCCTCCCTATGCCCTGTTTGTCATCCTTTCTAAGGTGCAAGTTATTCATCTCCAGTCCAGGACGTCTACTTCAACGGACCTGCAACACTGGGCCCAATTGTGTCTTTAGGGAAGTGTTGTGTAGTTGTATGTTTTGCTCTTTTAACCTTTGCAGAAAAGCGACATCACAGGATCCTGGAGCCAAGGTAGAAGTGGAGTTAAGAGTAGTGGTAAAGTAGAAGTGAGGTATTTTTGCTACTTGTATATTTTCATGATTTGCTGTGGGGATAACGCATGTATTATGGGTTATGTGGGAAATTGTGTAGTCCCCCCTGCCCCGTTTGTCGCCTTTTCTAAGGTACAGGTTATGAGGAGCCTCCACAGCCCAGGACGTCGACTTCAACGGACCTGCAACACTGGGCCCAATTGTGTCTTTAGGGAAATGTTGTGTACTTCACTGTTTTTCTCTTTGAACCATTGCAGAAAAGCTGCATCACAGGATCCTGGAGCCAAGGTAGAAGTGGAGTCAGGAATGGTGGTAAAGTAGAAGTGAGGTAATTTTGCTACTTATATTATTTCATCATGAAGTCCCTATGCCCTGCTTGTCTTTTTTCTTAGGTGCAGGTTATGAGAAGCCTCTACAGTCCAGGACGTTGATGTCAAAGTGGAGTCAGGAATGGTGGTAAAGTAGAAGTGAGGTATTTTTTGTTTCTTATATATCATCATGAAGTCCCTATGCAGTGTTCTCCTCTTTTCTCGGGTACAGGTTATGTGCAGCCTCTACAGTCCAGGATGCCCCATCTTGACACAATTTGGGCCCAGTGTTCAACGTTTAAGGTATTGAAGTATTGTAGGGTTGTTTTGCTCTTGTAACTTTTGCAGATAAGCTACATCACAGGATCCTGGAGCCAAGAGAGAAGTGGAGTCAGGAATGGTGGTAAAGTAGAAGGGAAGTACTTTTGCTACTTATATATCATCATGAAGTCCCTATGCACTGTTTGTCGTCTTTTCTTAGGTACAGGTTCTGCACAGCCTCTCCCTTCAAGGATGCCCCATCTTGACACAATTTGGGCCCAGTGTTCAACGTTGCATTGATGTATTGTAGTATTGTTGTTTTGCTCTTATAACTTGCAGATAAGCTACATCACAGGATCCTGGAGCCAAGAGAGAAGTGGAGTCAGGAATGGTGGTAAAGTAGAAGTGAGGTATTTTTGCTAGTTATATATTTTCATCATGAAGTCACTATGCCCTGTTTGTCGTCTTTTCTCCTTTCTTAGGTACAGGTTCTGCACAGCCTCTACAGTCCAGGATACCCTAGCTTGACACAATTTGGGCCCAGTGTTCAACGTTGCATTGATGTATTGTAGTATTGTTGTTTTGCTCTTGTAACTTGCAGATAAGCTACATCACAGGATCCTGGAGCCAAGACTGAAGTGGAGTCAGGAATGGTGGTAAAGTAGAAGTGAGGTGAGGTATTTTTGCTAGTTATATATTTTCATCATGAAGTCACTATGCCCTGTTTGTCGTCTTTTCTCCTTTCTTAGGTACAGGTTCTGCACAGCCTCTACAGTCCAGGATACCCTAGCTTTGACACAATTTGGGCCCAGTGTTCAACGTTAATGTATTGAAGTATTGTAGTAGTGGTGGTGTTTTGCTCTTGTAACTTGCAGATAAGCAACATCACAGGATCCTGGAGCCTAAACCGAAGTGGAGTCAGGAATGGTGGTAATGTAGACTTCTGGTTTTGTTTACCACATTACAAGAGCATTATTTAGTTCCTACATGTTTCAACAAACATGTAGGTAACAGAAAACACAACATGTATTCAAAGCATCATTGATCCCTAAATGTGGTGATTCAATAATAATGATGCCTTTTAATATTAAATGGTAACACTGATACGCTGTTGTAATGTGGGTTTTGCTTTACCTTCCATGTAGAGTCAAAAAGTAAAAGACACCGGTAATGGCACTCCTAGTTTACTTGGACGGGGTTCAATTCCCTGCGGTGTCCTGCTGAGATTGACAAAAACATGATGGTGAATGTTAAATTCAAAAACTTGTACAAAACAGTAATGATAAACTTGATGATGAAAGAGTGTTTTGAAGTTCCCCAGTTTCTTACCTTTTTCCAGCTGCCCCCTGTTCTCTGCCTGGAGGCCCTGCCAACATCTGTTAACCGCTCTGAGGCCCCACTCGGTGGCCCCCTGCAACGCCTGTTCTTCGCTCGGTGACTCGACTGACTCAAGCCTCTTGTCCAACTCCTGCTCCTTTGTTTACTGGGTCTTAAGGAGGCCCCAGTCCCCCCCCTCCAAAGAATCTCTCTGGTGGGGATATTTGTCTTTTTCCCTGTGTGAAGAGCTTGTTTTATTTTGTGGTTGTTGCATCTAGTGTCTGGTTTTACTGTCTGTGTTCCTTCCATTGTGATTGTGTGCTGAGTGTTTCCACCTGTGTCTTGTTAGCCTCACCTGTTTTATGACCCCCTGTGAGTATTTAGTCTCTGTGTATCCTCCCTTCTGTGTCTATGTTCTGCTCCCTGTGATACTGTAGTGTTTTATTTGATGTAAATACATTTTTAGTTTGTTCAATAAAACCTATTACTTTGCATCTTGACTCCTCCTCGTTTGTTTGAGTATCATACACATCTCTTCTCTTTAAATAACATGTCCTTCTTAAAATGCCTTGGGTCAGATTTCAGGCAGTATCCAGAGTCAGACCATAAATGTTTGTCTTCAAATGTTGAGTTGCAAACAGTAAACCAGCTTAGAGTGTTATCATCTCACTTTAAAAGTATCCAGAATTATTGCAATTATGCTTAAATTCAAGTCTCTTATTTTGAAATGACTCATCCAACCTACCTGTGATTGGCAGGGTTAAACCATGACGTTGTCCACTATCAGTCTGAATCAATTAGTCTGTGGAATATGCAATTATCATTTCAATTATAATCTCTATTACCGTAATGCCTGTTCTAAACGCGCACAACAGAATACAGTGGAGGCTAGAGGTAAGTTTGGACATTTAAACAAAACAGTTAGCTTAAAATGTCACAGCTGAGTTAGCTAATTAGACTAAATGCTAAGTCTAATGTGAGTAATAACAGCTAAGGTTGCTAATTAGACTAAATGCTAAGTCTAATGTGAGTAATAACAGCTAAGTTAGCTAATTAGACTAAATGCTAAGTCTAATGTGAGTAATAACAGCTAAGGTTGCTAATTAGACTAAATGCTAAGTCTTGGGTGATACTAAGGTTGCTAATTAGACTAAATGCTAAGTCTCATGTGATACTAAGGTTGCTAATTAGACTAAATGCTAAGTCTAATGTGAGTAACAACAGTTTAAGGTTGCTAATTAGACTAAATGCTAAGTCTAATGTGAGTAATAACAGCTAAGGTTGCTAATTAGACTAAATGCTAAGTCTAATGTGATACTAAGGTTGCTAATTAGACTAAATGCTAAGTCTAATGTGATACTAAGGTTGCTAATTAGACTAAATGCTAAGTCTAATGTGATACTAAGGTTGCTAATTAGACTAAATGCTAAGTCTAATGTGAGTAACAACAGGTTAAGGTTGCTAATTAGACTAAATGCTAAGTCTAATGTGATACTAAGGTTGCTAATTAGACTAAATGCTAAGTCTAATGTGAGTAACAACAGTTTAAGGTTGCTAATTAGACTAAATGCTAAGTCTAATGTGATACTAAGGTTGCTAATTAGACTAAATGCTAAGTCTAATGTGAGTAACAACAGTTTAAGGTTGCTAATTAGACTAAATGCTAAGTCTAATGTGAGTAATAATAGCTAAGGTTGCTAATTAGAGTAAATGTTAAGTCTAATGTGTGTAATAACAGCTCAAATGCCTCATTTTACTGTATATGTATACTGTAACATTAAGTGATTTTTGGTTGTATAGGGATATTAGTTATATGAGCATGTCTGCACCCCAGCAGCCCCTTGACAGGTGAACTGGCAGGTGATACAAATTAAGATGCTAATTAAATATGTGATTAGAATACTGTAAAGAAAGATACAAGGCCTTTATAGCTCTTGGTTTAGTGATTTCTTGATTGTTTTTCTCTTTTCAGTGATTTTGACCTCTTCTCTCTTAACCTCTGACCTCAGTGATGTAAGCACCCTCTCCAACCATCTGAGCTAACCAGCCTGCTTTGGGAAACAGTCTGAACAACATGTGTCCCAGGACTAGATGAGGTAATCAATGTTATGATCAGACATATTGTCCATGAGGCCACATGGCTGCAGAAACTGTGTTTTTAATATTTAGTTTTTTATCTTTTGAATCATCTCTGTACAGGAGTACAGAGATTCAGACCTGGACAAAGATTCATCCCCGAGGCCCAGGATCCAGTGAATGTCTCAAAACTCTCCATCTGTGGAAGGTAAAATTAATAAATCATTGATTCCTAGGGTAGTGTCAGTCTGTAGCTATTATGGGGAATGCATATGTGCTGTTTTTGGCACCACACTCTAACCAGCCTGCTTTGGACCATGATCCTAACAGGTAAAGAACTGCTTGGTGGTTTTCCCTTGCATAAAGCTAAACCCTCAGTCTTGTAAGATGAATTTCTGTGGCCCATAGGTGCCTGTGAATGCCCCTGAACTCAGCATCAGCAGAGGTTGAATTATGTTTTTTCTATATGTCCAGAAACTCTTGCCAACTCCACATCCCTTACTTTTTCAGCCAGCTGTTTGAGTCCAGGTATTTGAGTCTAAATGAAGCAAAATGCATATGCAGCATATTGTCTGTTACAGGCAGGATCAGCCTCTTTGAATTTCCAGTAATTGTTCCCGCTCAATATGGACATCAGACCCATGACCTTCACGTTATTGGAACAACGCTAAGACTGACAGGTGGGATGACGCCAACCCTTTGATTTAAAGAAAGACTGATGGACAATGTCACTGATAGCTGAGCTCTAACCATGACAGGAGTCATGCATCATTCAATTGTTGGCTCTCTCTCTAGGACTTTCTGTTAGTCCAGTCTTTTTTGTCGGTATATAAGACTGTTAAAGGAAAGACCTACCCTGTTTGTGTCACTAGCAAACACCCAGACTACCTCAGAAAGAGCCCTTATCTTCACAGGCTGTTGACAGTAACAAGAGGGAAACTAAAACTGCTATACATACTCATTTGCCTTGTGATATTTTATTTATTTTTAACTGAAGGTCGTTGTTTATGGGTGAAGTCACAGCATGGCCTTCGGGTAGTGTTCTGCAAACACTGCCTGTCCAGTGAAAAGTGCTAATTCTCCATAAAGAAATTCTGCTGTCCCTTGTTTGTATTTGTATCATAAATCAATGACATAGCTGTAGATTGGAGCAAACAAGAATGCTGAATAATACAGCATTAATAAAACAACACATTTACTAGCACTCTGCTCAGTTAGAGAGGAATACTGTTAAATCATTCTGGCAGAGAATGACGGGGAAACTCTGACTGTCATTGAGCAGTTTGCATTTGGAGGACCGCCTGGTCTGTGCTGCACTAATGCTATTTATTATGGTTATTTTTGTGCCAGGGTTGTTGTATATGTGTCTTTAATTTTTAATTTACATTCTGCTTGCTGCTTGCTCAGCAATGTGGGCACTTTATTATTCAACAGCCTGAGTTAATATATTTTGTGGTCAGTTTGAGGAGAGGTGTTTCTCCCTCGCAGCTTTTTAACCCGTACATTGGATTTCATGTTGCACAAGAAAAGCAGAGTTGGCATATTGCAGAATAAGCCTTAATTGTATGCAGAAGAACTGTAGCACAGCGCTGGACAGCTGCTTAATTGATGCAAGTCATTTATCTGTTGCTTCTGTAATGCTAATGAAGCTCCCTTTGTTTGTCCGAACGTAGAGGCAGAGAGACACACTGACCTCAACTGGATCCAGCTAATTAATAACATTCAGGTCATTAGTATGGACGCCTCAGCCCTTGGGACTTGTAAGACAAAGAAATGTGGACTGTAATTAATGTTGTGACCGTTTGACAGCAGAGATAGGTCAGGCTATGAAGGAAACAAGGTGAGAGTGAGACAGGTTTACTTTACAAAATATGGTTTGTTGCTGGAAGGGAGATAAAGTCTCTGAACTGGACCTTAATGTTGTCTCGGAAGAATACAGTAAATTAACTAATGCATGTATGTCAAAAATACCACGGTGTCACACCTGGTCACATTTTTCAGAGTGCAGGTGAGCTTGCTATTTGGATATTTTAACCAACGATCCCTCAGTAGGAGATGCATCGCAAGCTTCTTTAACACGTGCATGAAATTTTCAGAAGCTCTTTCCCCATATTTTACAGAGTGTCCTGTTCACACACATCCCTCACAGAGAGAAGTCTGTCCTGTTGAAGAAGAGGGAAGTGGGATGGGGATGAGGATGAGGAGGATGAGTCTCTGGAGGCAGGACACAAAAAAGCAAGGTGTGCTTTTTACATTTGTATCAATGCTACGTGTAAACGATGTGCAGATACTTTGGCTGCTCCCTTCTTGAAAATGATTCTCCTTCTTCAGCCGCATGTGTGTTTTTATTTGCCCTGTTATGTTCTTCTCTTCCGGTTGCATGATATGAACTTCATCACTCTACCCAACTCCAAGCTCCTGAAAACTTCCCACAAAGGTAGGAAAATGGGTCAAAAATCAAGAAGTAAAGTTAGGACAGACTTGTATGTGTGAATATTTAATGGTATGGATGCAGACTTGACGTGGGGCACAGTCCGCTCTTAGGTAATTTAACATTTTGAATTTTGCGCAGGTTGAAATGAGTCACCCCTGATAGATACTGCAGTGAGGTCCTAAGAGAGCACCCTCTGGAAAGGCTCATTACATTTATGGATTCAAACAGTTAGTGGGATGAAACTATTTTAGGAAGTAAGACATGTATTAATATTCAGACTCATCCAGATCTATGCAGCTGGAGATATATGAGTTCTACATTTGGAGCTGTGGCTATTTGTCATAGTATTCTAGAGGGGTATAGGAACAGATCTTAATGTGAGGGGTGTGTTTAAGCTCGATGAAAGATTGTGTGAGATGTCTAAAAGTTAGTTTGAACTTTTGCCATGCTTGTGAGCCGGAGGCTGTGACAAACCCACAAAACCCATAAAAATACACCGTTCCTATTTCTCTTGAGGTAAAAGAAGGAGCAGGATTCTGATAGATGTTAAGTTTTGTGTTGTTTTATTGTCCAAAGAGTGAGGAATAAAATAAATGTGTTGTGATAAGGAGTAGCAAGGCAGCAGTTTCAGACTTATTGAGCAACCCTCTGGGATGCTCACATACCCATAAAAGGGCAGCAGCTAAACTGTAAATACAGCATCCACAAAAATGCACCATAACAAACATAAAGCTGCGGTAGTCCAGATTCTAATTAAAAATGCATCACTTTTATTATTCTTAATTAGAGAGGGGGCTGAAAGTGGAAAAGCCACAAACACAGGCTATCCAAAGAAAACAAAAGAAAGGGCAGTGGTCCAAAATCTTCTATTTGATGTAAAGAAGTAAAAACATGTAGAAACTTTGGATTTCTTTAATTAAGGAAAAGTCATACAGGAATGTCAAAAGTCCTTCTGTTTGAGTTTTGACTGGCCCTCTTTTGTTACATCATTTTAATGCACCATGGAACCTCCATCCAGTATCTATTACAACTTCTAGCACTCACAAAACAACAGTGGATGGAGGAGCACAATCATTTGCATTCCTTTCCCAATTTGATCAATTCTGCCTGAATCTGTGTATCACAGTTAGAAGGAAATATTGCTTGAACAACCTTGCTAAATGGCCTGTCTTGCCCCAGTGGATTTCAGGTGCCAGGCACAAATAGGAAGAATGTGTTTCCTTGAGTAAAACTCTTTTAAACTGTTTGTTTTCACTTGAACTCCTCGGGAGATGAAACTCAGTTTCAGGGAGTTTACATTTTTCAACAGATTGCTTTACCCTAGCAGTATATTTTACTTCTGCACTGAATATTTCTCTAGTATGTTGGAGTCCAGTGTGTTTAACACAACTCTAGATCAGCTCCACTATATTTCATCATATTGGTTTGGTTTAGTTGTTAACAGTAAGTGTGTTACCCACAGGAGACACCGGTCAGCTCGGCACCAGAAGGATGACCGGCACTGAAGCTCGGCTTTCAACCATTGCAGACAGGTAAGTCCTACCTCATAATTCACCTCACCTACTCCAATGTTGGTGTGAATGTACGCTGTATTTACAAAGTTATCAGTGCTTTAATTAAATGTCAGAATGTCACTTGGCTTTAGCATTATTTCTAGAAGCAGCACCTGTGCCAAATAAGTGGCTTTCTGACAGCAAAGTAAAAAAATAAAGCACACAGTGCACTTACGCTGACATTAGTACTTACTAATACCTGGTAGTACTGACCCCATCTGCAGCCGTGTATATCCTAGCTTCCTCATTGATTCTCCGCCTGGTTCCTCAAGTTGCTGGTACTCCTGTTGGTTTATCAATAAAGGCTTCTAGCTGACTGACATCTCCTGTAGGTGATATACTAAGTATTGACAAGTACCTCATACAACCCCACTCAAAAAAAAGCTGAAGATCCCTTCAATCTGCACGTAGGAATTTCACAAAACTACTGTTCTAAACGTGGAACATCACACAGTAGCAATTAATTAAAACTTAGAAGATAATTGAAAGTGTGAAAATCAACAACAGCCTTTGTTTCGACAGACTCGTCATTGACATCCTCTCTGACAGGAGTTGATTGTTTTCACTCTCAAAAGGGACAAAGTTATTACCTGCTATAGAAAAATATCAAGTGGAGTGACAGGTGCTCAAGCTTGTAATGTAATTCCTTGCAGGTGTCCTTATCTGCACTACTGGCTTGGATCCTTTATGGATAGATGAATATACATAATCCCAATATAAAGTGGGAGGAATAGGCTCTTCTTGAATTTATTACCACTTCTGAATATCAGCCCTTCGTAGAGATGTGAGGTTACTCTTCAGGGAGTTTAAGGGAGTTAGTCTTGAAGATGTTTTTACACATGACATTTGAGAGGAAAATAATGACCTGTTCTCCAGCAGGTCACCTATTTGAGGTTACTATTTAATAATCTAAAACTGTAACTGCTGCTTATTCAAACCTGTACTTGTTGAGAACCTCTTCCTTCCTAATGTGTTTGTTCCTTGTGCAGTTAAATCCCAGAGCAGAGTTTTATCACTCACTCCAGAGCTGTCACCCATCAGCATTCCTTATGTGCAGCACACATATTCATTGGTACACCTCCATTTATATTCATCGGTTCTATTTCCTCTCATCCGCGGTACAGTTGCATCCATTCTCAAACACATTAAAGCACACTGCTGGCTGTGTCACAGTCCTTGCTAATATGTGACGTGCTAGGCAGGGATTTAAGGTACTCCATGTGCCTCCTGGCGTCCTCCTGGTTGTGTTTGATGTAGTAAATGATGTAAGCGGTCACCATGGAGAACCAGCCGAACATGGCAACAAACATGGCCACATCTGTCGTCTTGTGATGGAAGTTGCAAAAGTTGATTCCAGAGTCCAGGACTTGGATGACAGATTGTCCCACGTACTCCTCCTGCACCGACGTGTAGCAGCTGACCTCGTTCACTGTCTCAGGGTCCAGCCTCAGCTCCCGCAGCACCTCCTGCAAAGAGCACTCGCAGTGCCAGGGGTTGTTAGAAAGGCGGACCCGGGCGTGCAGCTTGGCGAAGGTGTCTTTTGGGAGGCCGCTGAGGTGGTTGTTGGAAAGATCCAAGGTCCGCAGGCTCTCTGAAATTCCTTGAAAGGCACCGACCTCCACGTTCTCAATGGCGTTTTGTGATAAGTCCAGTTCCCTGAGGCGATGGAGGTCCGTGAAGGCCTCCCTTGTGATGTGTCTGATCCGGTTAGATGAAAGCAGGAGAACGACCGTGTCCTTTGGCAAGTTCGTTGGGATGCTCTCCAAGTTGCGTGAGGTGCACTGCACCACCACACCATTCCTGTCCGTGCAGTGACAGACCTTAGGACACGCGCAGGCAGTCATTATCATTGAAAGCAACAATGTTTCCACGAACAGAAATGAAGCAAAGGACGGAGGCTTTATCGCTGACCTCCACCTTTGAGAGGCCCCCATTAGCGGGCAAAATCAGCCCTGCGTTAAATCAACCCTTTGGTGATTAAGTGCTGCCTTGGGGACATGAAATAAAATCCAAGAAGTCCAGCTTGATGCATAGATCCATGAACTGTCTCTCCCAACGAGCTTGAAGTAATCAGCAGAAATAATCCATTCATGCTAACACGTACTTGGAAAAATTGATTGCAGTGCCTTGCTGAATGATGTTCTTTGCTGCAGAAGTTGAGCCAGATTTCACTTTTTTTGCCAGACGACCCAGCAGGTATTTTGCTTGTGCCCTCTGTGTTGGCTTCTCGCCTCATTCAAATGAATTAAAGAACTGTCCGGATATGGCTTTAGTCTGGGCATGAACTGCTAAAGTTTTCATCCCTGGGCACCTTCAACATCATTACTATTCATAATTTATGTTGAAAGTTATGGGACTCCAAGCCCTGATCCAGCAGAAAGGGAGCCGATTGGTTTGCATGCTAGGTAAGTATGACGTCAGAGTGTGATGTGGGTAAGGAGAACCAGGGTTGGAAATCACATCTTCATGGTGGATCAGAAGAAACCTGCAAGATTAGGAGATAAAGTTTGAGACAACAGGGAAGATGGATAAAGGAGTAGTCTGGTGCTTTTGTCCTCATGTTCAAATCTACAACAATGCAATTTTTGAAGAACATTTCTCAACTTCTCTTACTACGTGTGTCACTTTCAAGCACATCACTTCTTTTGTCATCTCTCACACATGATATTCAGAAAGATCCCCAAACCATTCTTTCTTTTCAGATGACTCCCTCCTTGAAGAAAGAGCCAGCAAAGTTCAGGATTATCATAATAATAGCATGTTTCAAAAGCATGCAAGATGTGTCCCTGTGAGGAAAAAGACAAGGCTCATCAATATGCGGCGGATGAACTTTTAAACAGTGATTTGTGATTAAATAAAGAAATGGATGGACTCTAAAAGATTAACAGTGGTGCATGTGAGAGCAGTGAAGGTCAGAATATAAATTAAAAAGACTATAGGACACAGAGCATTGTTTGAAAAATAACACGGCAAAGAGCATCTGATAAGCAGGAGGCAGTTGTTTGATCAGGGGGATGAATGTCAGACAAGTTTCTCAAGAAATAGCCTCTAATTTCTCCAGCAGTCTCTCAATAAACACTCATTTGATAAGCTAAATGTGTCAGTGGAACTACTGAAGGGAAACTATACAAACATTGCTTTGGACAGTAGTAACTGTGAAGCACTCTAGTGGACACAAATGCTTTCAAAATATTAAATCAGAAAGGATTCAGCTAAAAAATGATAGCATATTGCAACTTTTACGTATTTATTGGACAAAAAGTCCAACTGCTGGTAAAGTCCAGCTAAATATGAAACAAAAAGGTGATTATTTAAATATTTATTTGACTTGAGCAAACATTTTTATGATCAATTTGTTATTTAAACTAAAAATGCACAAAATAAACTTGTTGCAGCTTTTTTTTTAAGGTCTTAATATGAATACGAAGTGATTTATTTCATCTTCTATCAAAATAAACTGGATATGGGGTGCTGGTGGCCTAGCGGTCTAAGCGCCCCACATATAGAGGCTATAGTCCTCGTCGCAGGGGTTGCCGGTTCGATTCCCCGCTGGTCGACCATTTCCTGCATGTCTTCCCCCGCTCTCTGCTCCCCACATTTCCTATCTCTCTTCACTATCCTATCAAATAAAGGCAAAAAGGCCAAAAGAATATAACTTTAAAAAAAAAATAAACTGGATATTTTTGAGTTATGGATCACTCATTGGAGCTAAAAACTCTTAATAGATGATAAGATTGAAAATAATCAGCAAATAAATAAAAAATGAGCATGGACACTTTAAAACCTTTTCAACAAACTGTGTTTAGGTACCCTTGATATACAGTAGAAGGTAGAGCTAGAGATAAGAACAAATCTGCACATTTTGTATTACACACTTTTTAATACACCTAATAAATCAAGCTTTAAGTCTCACATGCAGTCATGTACGATCGAACCGTGAAATCCTACTAATGTTTTATTATTTGCATAATGATCCAGTCATGCATTATGCATTCACTTTGAATCTCTGCGATAAAAAGAAGAATAAAAAGTAAGTTGAGGTTGTTATTAGAGTCGGCACCTACCTGATAGCTTCACTCTGTCCAGTCCGTGCATTCACAGGAGAGATTTATTGTGTTTGATGAGACATCAAGGAAGAAATAATCCAGAGAGAAAAATCCCCTGCAAAAAAACATCCCCATTCACAGAGAAAACAGCCCATTAAAGAGTCCACATCCAACTGTTTGATCGCAGTTTACAACCTGCTGTCAGTGCAGCTTTTGCAGCAGCTGTGTTTCTCTCTTGGTGTGAGTATGTGTGTGAGTGAGTGAGTGTGTGGATATGCGCAGAGGCGCAGCATTGCGAGTTGCACCGCTGTGGTCGCTTTCTTCTTCTCTCATGCTGCTAAAAGGGATCCCTGCTGAATTTGTGAGTCAGCGGGGAAACTAATAGTATTACTCCCCTCCCAACTCCCTCCCCTTCCGTCCTCTTGTCAAACTTTATTGACTGTAAATAATTTACATAAAATATTACGGCATGTCAATATGATGTAAGTATTGCTCCCTTTTCAGATGCAGAATTATATGAAGCTGACATCTGTGTTAAGAATAATATTTCTAGTTTTATTCTCCAGGAACTTTAACCAACAATAACAGCACCATATCTGGTGTCTACTACGCTTTATAAGTGAGTGATTTCTTGAGAAAAGTATATTCACATAAATCTTTTTGTTTCCATCCCGCTGTACAATACAATCCAGCACCTGCAACCGTTCATTCCAACGTACTCACTGATGTATCAAATTTAAATTTCATGCTTAGTAGCACCTTTAAATGACATCCATAAACTACTGCATGTTTTAGCACGTCCCCTCTCCTTTGAATTTATATTCTTGCAACTTTCCTTTTTTGAATCGCGCTTAAAGAAAGTCTGTATGATCATTAGCACAAAAACGCTGCACCAATAAAAGCCCATGGATTAATGTGGAAGTCAGTTTAAAGGGCAGTAAAGCCTCTGCTTTGCAGATTTATCACACCTCAATATAGAAGGGCCTATAGATGAATCTGATCAGAACGGTCATCACAGATTTAATCACAGCGCTGTCCAACAAAGACATAAAATACATTCAATCTTCAGCCTGTCATGAGACCCCTGAAGGTCCCTGAACCTCACTTTGGTAACCTACCTGTACCAGACTCCTCGAGCTCTTGTCTGTGACTGATTGCATGACTGACCCTCGCTCATGTGAGGCTCTGTCATTCTTCATAAACATTGATTACAATTGCTCGACCCTGATGGAGGACTTCAATTCCAAGCCGTTCTCATCGACAATGACAAAAGACCTCTGAGGTACTCCCTGCTGTATCACTGTGATGCAAAAAAACCCCACCTGAACACAGCCGGTGCTTCAGCATCTGTATGATTAAATGTGCAGAGTTCAGCCCTGTCAATTTTGCTGAAAGGCAGAATCATTGATTGTATTGACCGGTGGAGCATTCTAGCGCGTGCGACGGTGCTTCTTTGTGAGTGCATCCAAAATCTCAAACTGCACTAAATGTCAAAATAACCCCTGACACCTGTGTTTCTCTGCTGCGTGGTTATCAGGGTGATTTACTTCAAATTCTCTGGTGTTTACTTCAAACTTGCAGAAGCATTTTTTAACACTCTTTCTCATGGTGTCAGACTTCTGGCAAAGCTCCTGTTGGGTGAATGAATTCTTACTCCTCCACAGGATCAAAGTGATATGAAGCCTGGCCAGTTCAGAGTACTTGTCTCAGATAAGTATTACAGAGGGATTTCTTGAAGCAAGAGACATCTGGAAACATATTTCTAATGCAATCAGATGAAGAACTTGCATTTATCATTTTGGACAAAGCTACAGTTTCAACAATTCATCCCATCTGCACTTCTGCATGATTTGTTCCTTTTGACACTGCAATGTCACTTTCTGAAAGCACCACTGTGCTGCCCTACAGTATATATTGACCTCTTCAAAACCACGCTCAGTACATTTCATGATTCTCCCCTGCTGCAGAGACTTTGTGACATTGGATTTTGCTCACTCTGCTTGCACTCACGAGAGCACAGAGCATGTTTTAGCACTCTGGCCCCAGCAAACAACTGAGAGACTTACCCACAGGACTCCTCATGCATCTAGACGTATGCTGCAACTTTGACACCCCTGCGTCATCCTCTTCTTGCTCTGACATCATTTCTTTGCATTAAAGAAAGGGTTGTCTGTAAGTAGCTTACAGTACTGCTGAGTGATAGCATGGACTCGCTCCAGTTTTTACTGGCGGGGGCAAAAGGATGCCTTTATGTTTTTTGGACGAGCCAAGTCGGACAAACCTTAATTGAAAAGAGCACAGTGATCCGCTGATGTCCTTTTTTGTTATTGCTCTAGTTTCACAGTGTGCCGACAGTTTTTTCCTTCCTTTGACCCACAGGGCGACCACAAAGTCCACAATAAAGGACAGTAGAAGGAAATTGTGTGTTTTTAAGTACAGCGATTATCTGATCTTTGATTCATGCTGATTGCTGGCTCAGATGTCTCAACAGATTAACTGTAACCCTCTCAGGTCATCACGGAACTGGCTGTCACATTACTTCATCGTATGTATAATTGGCTCCAATAGAGTTATGATGTGGTGTGAGTTATTTTTGGTCCATCCAGTTCATCTTCTGCATGGCGAATGTGAGGCGGCTGGCGGCTGGAGCACTTCCAGGACTTGAAGGGACATGAAACTCTCATGGATGAATCATGAGGGCAAAGAATGGGCTTTAGAAAAAGTATTAGTCTACATCGACAAAAGTTGCTGACCAAATGAGTTGCAGGTGAACTGAATTGTTGATGATAAGTCAGGTACATGATTGCAAGTTCAAAAGTGTGATGTGAGTGTAAGAAGCATTGTTTTTTAGAGCTGTTGCTGAGGAGGAGTCATCTTGCATCCTCCCTATCTCTGCAAAACGACAGGTACACAAAATATCCTTAAACTTTAAAGCTTCATCTGACCATGGGCTGCTTCTTTGCATAGCTCTAAGTGGCACTCAATGAAATATTAGCTCAATGAATATACCTGTTGTGTGTCAGGACTTCATTCCTCAGTCAGGCTCTTGGTCAGCTGCAGTGACAGCCCGTTGAACTCTGATAACACACTGCAACGGTCCTCGCTGGATCTCTGCCAATAGTTATGGCCTGCCGACGTATCACATAGTCAGACAGCTTCTTGGCTCACACCAAGAAAAATTCTTAATCTACCCTTGAATCCTTCCCTAAACGCAGGAGGCCTTTCCTGCTCACTAAAGCTATATGCAACCCCATCCCAGCAGCGTGAAACTTAAAATTCCTGGCGTTGTCTTAAAGCCATCAGTTTAACTCTGTGGTATTCTCTGGACATCGCACAGGATTTCACCGCTCTGTTACACACCACATAACAAGGCTGGCTCGTTGTCCTTGAGGATCATCTCTGCTTCATAACAAGTCCACATGCAGAACATTTTATCCTCCCTTAAATCTCTGGAGGATGAGGCGAGAATCCTCATTTGTGAACAAACTTTACCACCTGTTAAATGTGCACAACGGCGCATTTCCTGTATGTTAGAGAAGTGGAAAGAACTCATAATTCGCCACTTAGATTTGTTTGTTCAACACAAATCAAGATGTTAAACGACTGGAGTTATAACACTTCATTATTGTTATATTTAAACAGCTTGAACTCAAATGCAAAGTGTGATAATGTCTGTTTACATTTTATTATGTGGTATGCTAATGACATATTTCTCTCTGTCCGCTCTGTAGCTTGTGCAATACAAGTGCTGGATGGCTTTCCTTTATTAGAACAGACAGTCTCTGTCATTCATCATCTAATTAAGGCAGATTAAAACTAAATTACAGTTAATGGTTATGATTATAACAAATTATAGCTGGCTCTGATTCTACTCTAGACCTCCATAAAACTTCAGTTGGACATGCAGGATGCCAAAACCTCTCCAGGGACATGTAATGTAAAAGTGGAAGGACAGATTAGAGGAGCGTTTATTAAGTACAGTCCATTTAACTTATGTGTGAAGTGATTTAAGTGAAGTTATTTTGTATTACTTGATAACATAGTTAGCTTGTTAATAGAAGAGTAGGTGAGAGTACAATTTAAACCTGTTATTTGTTACTATACCCACTTTGCCATACAGTAATTAGTATCTTGATTTTAAAGCTCCTGTGAGGGGTTTTACACAAAAGCAAACTAGACCATCCACAACAAAGATGCAAGAAAAGAAAGGAAAAACAAGTCACAGAAAGAAAAAATGAAACTTTATTTGTTTTTATACTTACCAACACTTTGAAATTAAAACCTATGTAATTACTCACAACTAATATAGATCTGCACATTGCAAATAAATCAATCGAAAATAGTTACGAAGTTCTATCACTTTTTTTTCCCAAACTGCAATACACACAAACAAAAGCTGAAAATTAAAAGTAAACATGTCTAGTCATTCTTTTTTCCTGCTGTTTCTGGATTAAATAAAATAAAAAAATGCATTTTTTTTCCAACAAGCTACACAGCTTTTCTGAATCTATGCTAATAACTAAATAACTGAATAAATAATTGCACATTGCACCCTATTATTGCATTAGTTGCAGTTTGTTTCAAAGTATACTCAGCCATATACACAAATGTAAATACAGTTTTCAAACACTGAGTAACACATGAATATTGATGTTATTAAAATCACACTGCCATCACTTACAACTCAATATTCCTGCTTAAGTGATCAAATTCAGATAACACAACAAGATCTCTGTCAAATGCACGTGTTAACCATGCTAATAAGCTTTAGCAATCTATGTATGTTTATGATTTTGATTCTTACATATGTGTACTATTTTGAAGCAGACATTTCAATGGTACACATGCACTGATAACAGCTGTAAGAAAGCCATATACCCTCGAGGATGTTCTTTACTGGTGCAGTGCTGTTGGGAAAGAATGCCCTCTTAGGTATCAGCTAACCCTTCAAAAAGCAAATTTGCCCCCAAAAAATAAAACAAACACATTTTCAGTTCGCTCATTTGACAAACTTTCCTGTTAAATAACAAGCTGTGACAATTCAAAATAAAAAGAAACACAAATTCATAACTTGAATGCTAGCACTACGACTTGAGTTCACATCAAAATGTAAGAATTATTGCAGAATATTGATTGACTATGCGTGGTTCAGTACAGCATTTGGTCCATTTACATAATCACATCAAAGCGCTTTAAGGTAGATATTTTGAGAATGAGGCTAGTGTCATTTTTTGCTAAGAGTTAGATGAGTAGGTTGATTCTGCTCTCATCTCTGTCTGCTAAATATAAAGCTAGCAATCTGCAAATGTAGCATAGCATAAAGGTTGCAAAAGGGAACACAAAGGTAGCCTGGCTCCTCTCAAAGTTAAAGTTAGGAAGCTTAAGATTTTAAACAGAGTTCTTTAGCATCACGTGGCCTGGTTGCTCCCTGTTTTTTTAAGTCTCTATGCTAAGCTAGGCTATTCAGCAACTAGTTATAGCTTTGTATTAAGCATACTGTGAGTGGTATCAATCTTTTCATCCTAAGCTAGGCAAAAACATGGATGAACCAGTTTCCCAAAATATCAAGCATTTCCTTTCAGCCCAGCAAAGGCTTTTGGAAATTCAAAGCAGTGTTCTGTGTGAAGAAATGGAGACACTGAAAATGCAGAATGTTGCTTTGTTGGACCGTAGATAATGTGATTCGTCAATAACATTCAACAGCTGTTTGTATGTGTCAAAACTGGATTGAGCTCAGCTGAAGCTCAGAAATAAGATGACTCAAGCTGTCCAATAGTATTTAGAGCATCCTTATGAGTAGAATACACGAGGGATGGTTGAAATACTGAATCAAATATCATCCATACCTCCCTCTCAAATGAAATACAAAACAACAAATTGAACTTTGCTTAAGTATCATGGTCAACAAACAAAAAGTCGTATGTGCATCACCACACAATAAATAAATACATGCTGGTTTTTCTATAAACCAGTGAAGCAGGAGTTGTCATCCAACTTGTCCTTTTCTAAATAAAAACAATTAAATTGCTGACATAGTCATGACAATAAAAAGACATTCAAACCTAATGCGTCAAATCAACTGTATGACAACAAAAAAACACGACAAGATGAACAATCTTGAAAAAGAGACTGAGTGGTCACGTCCGCCCAGGCCCCGCGGGTTCCCCCCAATGAACCCCTGAACATTCCTTGGCCCAAAAAATACCATTTGGCTTTGTCCAAACGTAAAGGAGTCGGCTTCTTACCCTTGTTTCTTCACTCTTTTAAAAAGCCTAAAAAAATTGAAAATATGTTTGCCAGCAGCCTAGCAAAAAACGCCCTGAAAGAAGGGAAAGAAGTCGAAAAGGTTTGGACGCAACACTTGGCTTTTAAGTCCAACTTACTCCTCCCATATCAGAGGCAGTCCAGAGTAAAGTGTTGAATAGTCTATTGCATGAGCGCCGCGTAGTCGACTATTATGCTAAGTCACAATAGTCATTGTACAAAACAAATACAGTATAATACTAAGTTAGTAAACAATCATTTAAATTTTCAGTTTCAGTGTTGTAGCGACTGATTTTCACTAATTCCCATTCATGCATCTATATACTAATAATCAGTGTTAATAGAAGGAGGCTATGTCGGGAAGTTTTTCATCTGGGCAGGGAGTAGGACTAGACGTGAATGGCCAAAAATGCTGAAAAGTTTGTGGAAAAAGAACAGGAGCTCAAAGATATAATAATAACATTTGTAGGAACACGTACACTGAACAGGAATACTCAAATACACAACAATACAACACTGAACACATGCAATATAAGCAATAATGTAAATATAGGAAATAAACATGAGAAGGGAGGCTCTAGGAGTGATACCATTGGCTTAAAAGGGTCATGTGATGCAGCAAAGAGTCATGGGTAGAGATTGGATTTGTAGAGTATACAAAGATGCAAATTAGGACAAAAGTAGAACAGTCCAATGTTTTTAGCGTTTTAAGATATATTATCAAAATTTGATAATTTGGCTACATCCCACCACACACTCTGCCGATAGCATCACTGAGCAGCTGTAATCTGCGAATAACTACGTTCTACAAAATTGTCAATCTTTAACTAGTACTTTAGTTTACTTTAAATGATGTTCTATGACGCAGCACTGACAGAGAGAGAGAGAGAAAGCAATAGATAGAGAGCAAAGAAGAAGAAAGATTAACACAAGTTTTTCCTAATAAACATTCAACATGCTTCAACAGTTCTCTAAAAAACCTAATCAACAGAGAAAGTTTCTTTTTCTTTTTTTTAAATTAATCAATTTGGCTCTCTGAAATCAGAATGAGTGCCCAACCCTCCCTGACGCGTGAAGAACTTTGAGTCAAGGCGGGAGGGCCGTCAGCATTTTCGGAGAGCCAGAGCCAGAGTCCGAAGGGCTTCATCAGGGTTGTCTGCGGTAGTCAGTCATTGGAAAGGGCCAAACGGAGGAGCCAGTCAGGGATCTCAGGATGTGGTCATGGAAGATGGGTCGTTCCACATAGCCGCCACGTCTCTGAACCTGAAGGCAGAACAGTGGAAGGTAAAACTGGTAAAGGTTAACTGCTTTTTTTGTACTTTACTTGCAGCTGTACAAAGACTGGAACCAGGACCAAATATGCCTCTGACACTTCCTAAAGTTTGGAACCAGGTACTCGTCCAATACAGCCTAAACCTGGGGACAGGATACTCATCTGATGCAGCCTAAAATCAGCAACAGGGTGCTGGTGAGTACACATCTGCACCCATCCAGTAACACTATTTATGGGCAGCAAATAAAACAGCTTCTTTCACCTGTAACTAGATTTAATTGTCAATTTGCATCTCTTAAAGTAACTTTCCAGCAAGCTGAACAACCAAACACTCAAATTAAAACCAAACCCAAAGCTTGACAAATGTTGAGAGCAGCTAATTGGGCATTTCATTACTTTGAAAAAAGCATCCATGGCATAGCTTTCACAGTACAATGATAAATTGGATTTTGATTGCATTAGAAGTCCTGACCTTGCATTGATGAGGTATTGGGCCAGGCTGATGTTGGCGGGGGTCCCTGTGATGGTGATCTGGCGCTCCGATGACCCTTCCATGGCGTTAGCAATTTTGATCTGCGCCCCAGACATCTGACGGATCTCGTTGATTTTGGTTCCCTGGCGTCCGATTATGCAGCCTATTAGCTGGGAAGAAAATAGGAGGGCCATGAAAGAGACATAGACACACACTTTCATTCCTGTTACCCTACATTTGACAGGACATTTGAGTGCGGTCCAGCTATTGTCAGCCTTTCAGCTTGTAGCTCTAATGCTTGGCCAACAAGTCTTTTCCATTAGGGACAATCACTTTACACAGCCAGCTCCCTCTGGCTTTCCTGTAACTCTGCTGTGGAAAGGGGATCTCGATAGCTGAACTGCTGTCAGATTGTATCGCTGCAAACTTCACCAGGGAGACACTTAACCACAAAACAAACCAGAGATTTTGACAGTGTGGTCCAACAACGCTGTGGAATTTGTGCTCTGATATCCATTAGTTCCTGACCAGTGCCAGGCTCTGTTTCTGTGTTTAATTCAACCAATCTGTCTATTATTGATTCTAATCTGTTTTTAAAAAGACTCACAAAGGTAGAAAAGAGAGCTGTGCTGCGTAATACGTCAGATATTCTGATCAATTTGCTGCCATGAAATGTCCTTCATTTTGCAGATGCAGCAATAAATTCACCCAATTGGCAGCAAATTATCAGAACTGCTGAACAAGTGTTCCAGTCTGACATTGTGTTGCCAATATTATCTTTAAATGCTTGTGGGAAGGAGAAAAACCGACACGCTGTCAGTATTTAGATGACAAATCCTCTCTTTTTTAATTGGAGTGTTGTTACAGTATTGTTTGGAGTAATTTCCTCTGATGGAAAGTGAACAAACTCTTCCTGGCATTGTCAAAAGGGAACATTTTGCACATTATAACAAATTATCTAATGTAGTGCCAGTGGCCAGAGCTTTAGGAGTGATTTATAAGAGTAACCCGACCTTAACTTATGCAGATTCAAAGAAGGTTGTTCATGCTTTTATTTGATCACATTAAGACTATAGCATCTCTTTACATCTGCCTCTGTCATAAGCAGCAGCATGAACTTCTGCTACCAGCCGTCTTTGCACAAAAATCAGCTGGCTTAAAGTAAAACTAAGAACTGATTCAAGACATAACCAATCCTTTTTAAGGCTCCTTGATATATTTATAAGTTTTAAACCTTTATGAGCTCAAGTGGGCTCTTTTTGAGTTTCCACAGGCTAGATTCATGACTTAATGTGACTTTTCTTTTCCTATAAAGGGACCCGGAGTCTAGCACCACCTGCCACAGGAAATTCAGGCTGTCTTATATAAGTTCAAAATCAGTTTCTTGCATTTGACCTGTATTATCATGAAACTCATTTAGCAGTTTTTAGGGATGTGACGCATTTGAAAATACTCAATAAGCTGAAACACCAGTCCAGGCACTGGCAGAGTTATTGAATTGCAGAATGAATGTACTCACATCATTGGGAATGGTGAGTTCATGAGTACTGGCCTGGTTACTGGCATCCAGACCTGCTGCTGAACACAGGAAACAGACGGGAGAGAGAGAGAAAGAGGAGGGGAGGAAGAGGACATAAAATAGAGTTTGGCACATTGAGGGAGTGAACAGCATTGATGAACTGCAGTCCTGGAGTGTTTTTCATTCCCCTGACTATTGACCCCTGGCATTTCTGTATCACTGGATAGTCTGGCTCAGTCCTGACAGGAGCCTTTACATTTACTAGAAAACTATACTCTCAAAACTCGGGGAAACAATCTCAGGCTTCGTTAAAAAACGGGGAAACCAGAGAACAAAAGAAAACCTCAACATCAACAAGAGCAGACCACCAGCAGGCCATGTCATGTGATTCTGTGCACCACAGAGACCATTAGGAGGAGAACGACGAGAAGAAGAGAAAGATAAAAAGGACAGAGACAGGAAAAGAAGAGAAAGAGAAATAAAAGGAGGAAGAGAATGTGTTTGTCTCTACAGGTAAAAACGAGAGAAGGAGCTGCGGTAAAGAGGGTTCGTCGTGTAGGTGGGTACGTACCGGGGAAGGCAGGGGTGGTCTGTCCGAGGGGGGTAAAGGGGGTTTGCTGCATAGCCAACTGGTGGAGCTTGCTCAACTGCTGAGGGGGGGAGGAGGAGGACAGCAGAGCTATGAGGTCATCGTTAAAAAACACACTCAGACACACACACACACACACACAGAAAGTAGCTTGCGCTCACGCAGACACACGCACAGACGCGCACAGGTGTGTCCGAAAACGCTAAGAGAGTAGAGAGAGGATCTGAGGAGAAGTAACAACACAGACAGGTGAAGGACAAAGACAGAGGCAGACAGAAAAGAAGAAGAAGAAGAAGATGAAGAAGAAGAAGAAGAAGAAGCTCATAAAGGACTTGGCCTGAGTTGTGTTTTGGCAAAAACTGTGTAAAGACGACTCTTCGATTCATGGGCACAATCTTTTGATTTGATAACACCCACTGGAGCCTTTATATACCTTTGTAATGAAAGGATCATATCAGCCTGTTCAGGGCGCACCCTGTGATAAGTGGAATGGATGGATAGATCATATCCGGCTCTACAGCATGTCTCGAAGCCTATCATTTTTGTCTTTAGAGTAATTTCCTTTGCCTGTTCTCCCCAGTGATACTGGAGTGATAGACGGCTGCAGAGTTTTGCAGGTTGTATAAGAATGTAGCAGAAGTCAAAGGATGCATTTAGTTAAGTAAGCTTATCAACCTGCTTTCTTACTCATTAACAGGCTGGGTTAAGTACTTTATTCTGATTGGTCAAAACACCATAACAACAGTGATAGTGTCCTGCTCAACCTTTCTAGCAACAGTGCTTGTGAATAGAAGTCCTTGTTGCAACATAAAACTAAGTTTTCAGTGTTAGGATTCCTCAGCTCAGCACTAAAAATCCTCCAGAAATATGACCAAAGCTTAAAGCAGTTCATTGTCTGCTGCAATGAAAAGCCTCTATTGAGAATGTTCCAGGTCTGAAGTCTGTTTATGAAAGGCATCGGTCAGCTGTGACAGAAAGCACTCTAAAAAGACATGTCTTCAAGGCCCAGTGAGGACCATATTTTCTGCCAAATCTGTAACATTTTCAGGCCAAGCCCCATGAGGTTTAATGCCAAACAAAGGGCAGGGAGGCCAGAGTCAGAAAAGTTAGAAGAAAGAGGAATTACATATCAGAAAAAAAGCTGTATTAATATTAACAGTTAATATTAATATGGGTAGAAAGAGAGCAAAAGAGCCTGCGAGTCAAAGAGAGAAATATTTGGATGCAGTGAGACAGAGTGTCTGCCTCGTGGGGTTAGCACTCACATCTGGATGAGGGATGGCGTACTGTCCTTGAATGGTATAAGCCTGCAAACATGAGAGGAAGAGCTTATTGTTATCTTGTTACATCATCGGAACAAACACAAAAACAGACATCCTTAACTAAATGGAGCTGTTGAATCTACAATAACATGAAATATGATTTAAGAATTATGACATTTACACAGCTAACTTTATTCTATGCATTGTCACCTGACTTTAACCTTAATACAAGAAAGTCATGCACTATAGACTGTCTGTCATTACTCCTATTTCTCATCAATCAGATCCAGTTGAACTAAATCAACAAGGGACAACTGAGACAGACGGGGAGGTGACAGGAAGGGAGTGAGGGAGAAACCAGAGGAACGACCCCGAGAGGAGTAATATGAATCGACCTATTGGATGTGGTAGGTTAGAGAGGCCACAGAGGTCAGAACTGAGCTAAACTTCATTTCATCAGCTGTGACAGGAACAAGAGCGCTGCTAGAGCATAGAGAAATAACATGTCAAGTGTCTGTATGAGGTCTAGGCAGTGGAAAGTTATTGACTTTAATGATATTTACTGAATTGGTGCCAAGATTTGGGTTTTTTGTAACTTTTCTTACAAAGAAAGTTGAAAGAACACTTGAATTTAATGTTGTTTTTACTGGTTATTTATTAGTCAACTTCAATTTTGTAATAAAAATGCTTAAAATAATATTTTTTACAGAAAGTTTAAGCTGAGATTTTAAGATAACACAAATCTAAAGCTGCCTGAAGAACTTGAGTTGATCTTCTGTCTAAACTCATCTTCTGTAATGCACTTCCACCCTCTAGGTGTCCCTAGTGAGCTTCCTCTCCCTCTGCAGCTCACCTGCACTTCCTGTCAGCCCCAGAAGCCAGTGTGGAAAGTGCTTAAAACTGCAGCTAGTTCTGTGAGTGCTAGTGTTTAAGTCTCCATGAAAAACAAGTTATATTTATCCCAGTTCTGGTTGGAGTGGCTGCAGGTGAAGGAAAACAGTGAGGACAAAGTAAACAGCAGTGATGGTTTCATGCTAGTCCAGAGGGGAGGACAGGGGGAGTGAGGGAGGGAGGAAAAGTGAGTAAAACCTGGTGCGACACTAACAGGCAGTGGCTGGTGCTGCAGTAAGAGGCTGAGGTTGGCTGTGGACGCCCCCAGTGGGTCTGCTCTTACCTGGCCACCTGAAAAAATGACAGGGGTGGAGGCAGGCTTGGGGCGGTAGGGGATGGTGGCACCTTTCGGTGGGGACTGAGGAGAGCAAAAGGAGGAGAGAGTGGGGGGAAAAAGAAGAAGAAGAAAAAGAAGGGTGAGATGTTGAGAGAGTGTTAGAGAAAGAAAAGAAGAGGAAAGAGAGAAAGAAAGAAAAAGAAGTTGCATAAAGTGAGACCAAAGAGGGACGGTGCCTGAGGGAAGACAACCTGTGACACTCACACAAAAAGTGCTCTTCACTGTGTGTTCATGCTGAAGGAAAAAGTCCAAATCGTGGTTCAGTGCAACAACTAAACTTGGATTTACCTGGAACATCACTTTCAACTGGATAATGATGACTCTACATACTGCTTTTTACAGATACATCTCATGAACTCTGTGTGCTAGAGACTTACAGTCATGTCACATATGTCCTAGTATCCATGGCTGGTGCCATCATGAAGGCCCAATGGAGAACTGGCTGTGCAGATAGTTTCAAATTAATGATGCAAGAAAAGAAGACAACTACAGAGTGTGTAGCCTGATGATCCAAAGCATTACGACTTGTATGCACAGAAGAATTCAGGTTGACTTAAGGCTGTACATTTAATGAAATCATTTCATTCAAACATGTTCCTGCAAACTAAAATGACCACTTCTGCTGGATTTGCAGCTGATTGTGAAGCTAAATGTGTTTGCAGGAGTCAGAATGTGAATCAAAGACTTAAAAACACACAAAACAATCAGATTCTTCATCAACAAAACATTATTAGTCTCTTTATGTTTATACACGTGTTAAGGAAGGATTTATTTTATTACAAAGTCACTGAAAGTTATAATCCTTAAGATTTTCCTGGGGAAGGATTTATGTTAGGCGTCTTCATTGTTTGTTGCAAGGTCCTTTGCTCCTTTGGAGGACTTGAATTTCAAGACATGCAGGACATGGTCGCGGCCGGGAGTACCGGTGACCTCTGTGACAGGCGCTTAGACCACTAGGCCACAAGCGCCCCAAGGATAATTCAGAATCTGAGGTCCCTTTAAGCGTGTTCTGCTTTACAAAAATATCATTTACAAAAAAATGTAACATCACACTCTATTGAAGGTAATTTGAAATTCAGGATTGAGACCAATTTGCATTTTTTTCCCATCAAGTTTAATATAATCTGACTTTGTTGCCTCCTGCTGGCCGTTGGAAAGAATGCAGGCTCTTCCCTTTTGAATCCAAAAAGCTAATCCACTTCTTACCAACAGATTTAGATGTCCCCAAACTCCAAGGCTGAAATCTTAAGGATCATAACTGTAATGCATTATAAGCTCAACAAATTGTGAGGTGTGAATAATATTTCCTTGTTTGTCTTTACTGTACCTCCAGCATCACCACACATATCTGTTTGACACACTGGATGATGGCTTCTGGGGCCCCTGAAATCGTCACCGCTCGCTCAGTGGAGTTGGGGAGCATGTCGCCTGCAACCTGCACCTGAGCTCCTGTGGACTAAAAGGTAGGAAGGATGTTTTGAAAAACTGGATTTATATGAGAAAAGCGATTTTAAAAAAAATGCAGAAAAGAAACTTCAAACAGAGACACATTTTTACTCTGATGCCAGTGCAGCAAAATTGAGCTTTTTGGTTTTGGGATTATGCAGGATTTAAAGGCTTAAATTGAAACTATATGAACCATTATATGAGATTTAGAGAGCTTATGTGGGAACTATAAATATGGATGATAAATGTAAGCATAAAAGCATCATTAATAAGGTGATGACATTCCCCTAAAAAAGTGAAGCTCTCCTTTTATACCTCGATCCACGTGTTATTTAAAGAGAGTTTTAATATAGAAGGAGATTCATCTCCCTTCTTGTACCCTACCTCTCTCATTTCTTTGATTTTGGAGCCTCCTTTCCCGATGAGCGAGCCGCACTGGCTGGCCGGGACGACAAGCCTCAGGGTTACAGGGGGTTTACTGGTGGCTGGACTGTTGCTCATAGAGTTGATTATATCCTGAGGGAAGAGTTCTTATATCAGATTAATGCTGCAGCAGGTGAGTGTGAGGTGAAACAGTACAAAGTGCAGAAACTGATGATTTTTCTGAACCCTTATTTAGGAGTATGCTTTTGAAAGTAACTTTCTATCAGCTCTTAAGCCAATGTTTTACACTTTTTAATCAACAGGTGCTTACCTAAGATACCTGCAGGTTCAAAGCATGTGCACAAAGCTAATTTTCTACCTTTTAGTAGTTTTTCTTGGCACATTATTTGCAGGTTGGCTGATGTCTGTGAGAAGTGCCGATATCAGCCAGGAGTGAGTAACTCAGAATGAACTGTTGTTCTTTCTTCTCCTCTCTCTTTATTTAAGAGCTTAGTTATTTGTCACTTTAGAGATTAACATTTTAAAATTCAAATAATCAACCACCATCAATAATATCCAGTTGTCTCAGAGGTGCACCTCCTCCCTCATAGCTCGATCTGTTGTGTCTCAGAGACACCATGTCTCGGTTCGGCGGGCAGCCTGCTGATCCGGCACCCAAATCAAAACACAGAACTGGCCCAGTTTCAAAGGGTGCTGCAAGGTGAGATCAGCACATTTCTGTCCTACATAAGAGGGCCAAGCCTGCTTTGTATTCATTTAGAGACAAGTCAGGACAGACACAGCAGGACAGCATCTATTCCCTCACATTTGAATTTTCCTGTTAACTGTAAACTTTGACTCTGATACTTTTAATTTACTTTTTAAATCAAGATTGTTGCACACAAGCATGCTACTTCCTTCACAAAGTGAAGAGTCAAAACAGTCAGACTTCTACTCGTTGTAGTGTTGTTCTTCTGCGTTGTGGAAGATGATTTAAAAACACTCCTCAGTGTTTATGGTTGTACCTCTTCAAACTTGTAGGCGATCATGGCAAAGGCCTTGAAAATAGCGTCCGTCGGCCCGGTGATGGTGACTATTCTCTCAGGGCAGTTCCCCTCTGAGATGTTGATACGTGCACCGCTCTACAGGCGAGAAAAAGTGCACAGTTATTCAACAGTAACACACAATAGGAGTGTCATAGATAATGGTGCTTCTGCTGACATGTTGAACTCACATCTTCACGCATTTTCTTCACCGTTTCTCCTTTCTGCAAGAAAAGAAAGAAACATTATTGTGTTGTTTTGTGCATTTACAGGCGTTACGATGCAGCTTTACATGGTCTAGTTGTTGTTTGTGATAAATACCTTTCCTATGATGCTCCCAACCTCCTGCAAAGAAAGGAAAACAACATTAAGTGTGTTTTGTGCCAAAGGGGCCTTTAAAAATAATCTATCTATCATAGAAAATTCAGATAAGTTTGTTTGCTTTTCGCACCTTGCCGTGCATCAGCAGACGGATGGTGAGGGTCACATTCAGTCCACCTTCTGATTGGACCTTGATGGGCTCCATGTCGGGATTGGATGTGAAGGAAGGGGCGAGAGAGAGGAGTGCAAGGGCCAAGGCGAGTGTGATGGTGGAGTCAGCCAACCGGTCACCTAACAGATGACAAGTAAAAGCACACGTACTGATTTTAGGCAAAGGGAGAAGATTAGCAGGATAGGAACATGAAATGAAGTCAATTCTTGCTTATTTTGGTGAATAAAGAGTTAAGTTTAAGTGTAGAGCAACTTGAAAAAATCCTACTGAGGAGATTCTTCTTTTAAAAACAGAAGAACAATGGTTCTAAGTTTACTTCACTCAGTAACAGCAGCTCAGTGTACTTTCATGCAGTTATTACTCAAACTGGATTAGATGCATTAGATGGGGACTATTTCCAGCTGGATGTGGATGTATATTTGGTGCGCTTGTGAGTAAATGTGTTGTATGAATGGAGATCTGAATTGTCAGCCAATGCAACGTGGCAAAGATGATGTGGTTTTAGAAAAAGAATGGGGCTGTGTTGCACAAAGGGACACAGAGGGAGGAAGGGGGTCCTACATCTGCTTATTGACCCCTGGGGTGGATAAACAACATCCGGAGATGATCATTCACAGTCTCTCTATGAATCTTGTGTTCAACGTGCAACATCTCCAGATATGTTCGGATGAAAATGAGTTGTTTTCTCCCGTTCTGCAGTCCACAGCAGTTTGTAATAAAAGCCATTGAAATGTAGGTCAGCATATGTCTCTCCTGTCACGATATGAGCCATCGAACATGAGCGCCATATTTATTTTTATCAAGCAGCTGGAACCCCTCTAATTCTGCCTGACAAGTGATGTAATGACTCAAGCAGGGCTGCAGTGCATAATGTGGCCACAGGAGGGTGCTGCAGTCCTAGAGATGAATTTTAGGATTATATACTCTGCAGTCTGGGATTTAATCTGGTCCAAATCCGACACATAAAGGGCAAATTTTAGATTTCTCTGTTATAACATCCATCAGGAGTGTTTAGTGTGAGGTTTTTGTGAATAACTGATTACCTATATTTATTTATTGGCTTCAAATGACAAGAAAAATAACACAATTGCTGTTAAATTTGATTACATTTTGAACTTATATCATAAGAAAGCATCTCTGTGGGTGGTTCTTAGCTTTAAAGTTGAAAATAATCATCAAATGATGAACTAGATAGAAAATAAACGAGGGATAAATAATAACTAAAGGTTGGTTTGAAGATTAAGGGGGGCGTTTAATCAGCTGTATTAAATATTTCCAACTTTTATTAACAAACGTGGCAACAGAAGAGCAGACAGCTATGAATACAACATTTGCAGGAATTGTTTTTCATATTTCACATTTTTAATGCACCACAAACCTTCTGTCTAACACTACAGCTGCAGTTTGATGCATTTCAAGATATAAAAAACATCTTCAAAGCAACATCTAAACACCTAAACATGAATCACATGTTATCTTTCCCTTCTCCCGATTCATGTTGCCTCCTGATAGAAGACAAGAAAAGCTCCTGAAGCTGCTGACCTTGACTGAACAGACAGATAAAGTCATGGTCTGCCAATCAAACACATTGTTGCTATGTGGAAATGCATTTTTCCCCCTCCCTTCTCTGCGCCGTGTGATTGCTAATTAGCAGAGGGAAATAACACTTCAGGTCTTGGCGTTGTGTATCAGAAATGAAATGACTGGACTGACTTGAAAACACGTCTCAGGTTGTCAGGTTGATCTCTCTCTTGAACGCCTCCACCTCTCTGATAAAAGAGCCAATAAGAGCCTGATTTAGCAGCTTCAGAGTACATTGAGTTTGAGTGTTGGGTGAACTGTGCATCTATAAGGATGATAAAAGCATAGATACCAGGTTATGCGACAGGTGAACACTTGTGAAGTTGTCAACATTAAGTAAATACTAAATTATATCAGATCTTTCCCTTCTCATCCGTCCTTGTTTTACTTCTGCAGTTCAACATCAATAAGACAAAATACTAATCATCTCATTGGAGAGGCTGCAGCTGCCTCATTTTGAAACCTGAGTCATCCTTTTATTTATTCCCTTACTTTGGATGTACAAAGACACAAGTATAGGATTACAGCATGTCAATACATGTTCTATGATCTGATGATATTAACACTGTTCTGCTGTTTGTGGATGTTAATAGCCAAAGGATACTTTTAACAACTTGAAATAGTTCCATGAGAATATCCTAAATCTTTCTCATCAAAGATCCAGACATTTTTATCGACATGTTTCTGCAAGTGGAGCCATGAAAGTGAAATACACAGAAAATGTTCAGATTTCTGTAAATATATTATTCATGAATCATTTCAGCTGTCATTGTTCCAAGTTGTTTGGGGGTTCAATTCTGAAATTAGACCCACACATGTAAGAACGCACCATCATCAGTCTATGGCTGCAGAAACTGTCCCTGCTCTTAATCTACGCCGCCTGCAGAGCTGCGAGCTGAGGGCCGTGTTGGTCGCAGGCCATGGGAGGTTCGAGAGATAAGGACATGGATTCTGTTGCCAGCTGTCTCTCCAATCTCCCAGAGGAGACCAGATTACATAAAAAGCCTTAATCCGGGTTTAAGACCCAAGCCAGCGGTGCAGGTCCTCTCCAGGGGCAGAGAGGGAGGGGGGACAGGGAATAAAAACTCCCAAGATTGACGACAGGATTCATGCTAACGTTGATTCTACATGGCGTGGCTTTAGTGCCATTGCAAGACTTCAAAGTTTGGGGGGCAAAGGCAGGAGTTTACTCCAAACCCTCTTTTCTTTCAGTAAATAACAATATTTAATATTTGTACATTTGGAGGCCTGAACCTGCTCTCTTCCTCCTCCCTGCGATTAAGACACGAAACTCTAGATTTAGGTCGACCTAAAGGATCTAGCTGGTTCCTCGGACTTGAACGAGGTCACCGTTAAGAGCTGCGTTTGAATAGTTATCCTCACAGACTGTATTTTGCTCATACATCCTGTAGCATAATAGAATTAGGTCAAGGCCCTGTGAATCATTTGCCCCCAATGGGCTCAAACCTCCCGGCCAAAAGCCAGATTTTTATTTTAAGGTCTGAGTTTCTTATCCTGAAAAATATCTACAAACATCCCCCGACAAAGCTCCTATTTTACTCATTATGAGATATGAATCCCGACTGTTTGACCTCTTCATTTGATTATTTAATCACATCACACATGTTCAGTTTTGCACTTCTCCTCTGCTGTGTCTTTGTTAATCAGGCAGGAAGTTGGCAAAAGGGTGAAATGAGAAACACAGAGAGGGATGGTAGGGAATATTTCATGACATCTGATGGGGAAAGTGGGTCATGCTCGGTGTTGCGGCGCTGCTAGCCTCCTCCTCTATGGCGGCTATTGAATTAATCACGCTTTACGCTCGGCTGGACAACGCAGTGCACAAAATGGCTCCCCCATCCCGCTCTCCTCCCCCCTGCCTCCCATCTCTCCCTGCGTCTGCTCAGAAAAGACTCGTGCATTTGCTCTTGAAGAACTTGCATCTAAGGTCTCATTTCTTTTTATCCCCTTGTTCCTCTTTTATGTCCTCCCAACAATGAAGAGATGCTGCTTTTATAAAGAGTCACCGGGGTGTAAATGATGCAAAAACACTCACAAATGGGTTAAAAGGAAAGTTTAAGGGTGATATTCGGCATGTGGAAGTGCTTTTGGATGAGCACTGATGTTATTTGCAAATTGACAACATTAAATGTTGTGTTTTTAAGCCATAAAAAACACGTCTCATTAAAACAATACTGAGGAATAGATGCTTCTATCTGTTATCAGGAGGAAGTCTAGGGTTCCTGCAGACATGGATTCATCTCATTACAGACAGAAAACTGGACTCTAAAGCTGACTCTGCTTTGAACTCCAGGTCGAGAGCTGCTGCACAGCTAAGTGACCATCAACTTACTTTGGCCCCTTTTGACTTGATCCACGTCACTCTGGCTTGTGTCGGGAAGTGCTATAAAGCGTGACAAAACTGCAGGATGCAGGATAGTTCAACTCTTTGTTCTCTTTCAGCTTTAGATAACTTTAATGTAGCATTTGTTGGTGTTTTTGAGAGGTTAGAAGAGACAATTCTGCCCCATGACTCCAGGTTTAAGTCGTCACAGATTCTAGATGCAACCTGAGGCCTTGCATGAGCATGAAACAAATCGAGCAGCCAAAAAGTTCGTCACAGGGGCTTTAAGGACATTTTTAGTACATTTGAACCTCAAGCCAAGCACAATATTTTGTTTTTGTAGTGAAACTGCAAATTCCAGATCATTGAGGTTGATGATAATGTGTTGATGTGTTTTTTATCCAGACTACTCAGCCTGTAAACAATTAATCAATCACATAACATCTCAGATTTATTGCAGGTTTTATGCAGTTCTTATGCCGCCATTCAAGCAGGCCTGATATCAGGTTTTAAACTTCTTCAATTGACTGCTTGGCAACAATTGAACCACTCTAAGATCAGTTTCTGAACTATGATATGTCCATATAATCAGCTCAGATAGGATATCAAGAGGATATCTGACAGAAAGAGAGAAGAGAGAGAGAGAGACATCTGAAATCCTGTAAAGAAAATCATTAAATGGACTACCGGCAGTCTAATCTAGGCCAAAGCCTCTGGCATCTGTTCCATCCTAATCCACATATCTACAGATATGTCGTTATGACGTTTTCGTACTAAAAAAAACCTTCATGCTTGCGAAACCGAGCTGAAGCAGCAGCACAGGTTTCGAAAAACAGAATCAGAGAAATCCTTGAATATAACTCTTTTAATGAGGGCGGTATCTTCTTTAATGGGGTCAGCTTTGTGGCCGTGGAAATGCTGAGTAGTGTAAGGAAAGGTTGAATGAAAGGTCAAGGTATTGTCTCTTGAATTGATAATATAGTTCACATAATGCACCGGGACTTCCTTCAATTTGCTGCTAGTATTTTTTTATGACGATGTTCAGTGTTTGGATGAGAGCCAGTATGGGGATTCATGCTGTCCTCCCGCTAAGCAGACTTACTCTTACACATAATGAATCCCAACAAAGTCCATGCACATGCTATGAAAGGAGGCTCCCAGTTCTGTACTCTGTGACCCTTCTGCAGCTTAATTCTTTGCACACACTACAAATTTTCTACAAGATTTTGCTTTAAAGCTTCGATTTATATTTCTGTGTGAGCAGTCTTTTCTGTTTCTCATTGGATTATCATGATTCAGAAGTTTAAGAGAACACGTTTCAGACAAATGCAAAGCAAGGTAGACTCATCCTAATGATAAATTGTGTACATATCTCATAAAAACTTACTTTTATTGAAGTTTTAAAAAATACCAGTACAGTTAAAAGTACAGTTCCACATACTACACATTAAAAAAGACCAAAAACAACCAACGAATGACCAGAAATCATTTTACTTCTACCCGTTGATAGACTGCAAAACCATCTAGTACTTTTAAATACAGGATCTGGCACCATATCTTGTTAAGTTGTTCATTTTTAACATCTTATCTAGCGTTCCATGCCTAGAGATACTCCTGCAGGTATAGAGAATGATTTTATTTGTTACCGTTGTCGTGTTTATTCTAAAAAAGAGTAAAAAGAACAGGAGATTTTAAGCCGCACAGACAAACTGAGCTGCAGATGTCTGCAGCTGCAACGCAACTCAACCATGCAAGAATTGGTTCACTTATAATGCCGCCAATATGTTCGACCCACGACCAAGGGAGATCTCCTGACGATCATGTTTGTGCTCCAATTAAGGGTAAACAAAAGGGAAATTAGCGTGCATATAGGGCAGCAGAGGGGGGGCACAGAGGGTGACCTCGTTCATCCATATGTTTTACAGGAATTCTGTTCAAGGGATCTCAATCCTGCATGGAAGACTGTCTCACTCTCTGGACTTTCTCCCTTTTTCAGTTGATCACAAGGAGAAAAAAATCTTGGAGACAAAGTTTGTGGCACGATAAGCAACAGGGAAGAAGACAGGGGTGATGAATAATTGCTGGCATTGGTCGCTCCTGTCAGGAACTGTGTGCAAATTGAAGTGAAGAAATCAAGAGGGGCTGAGGATCCGGCCCTCAGTTTACTGGTATATGAGCAGCTCTTGTCTTGTCTGGCGCAGGCTTTTGTTGTATGTGGTGCGGTGCAGCTGAGTGGAGGGGGGGCGTCTACCCCATCGGCCTTCCTATACGCCACTATGACAGTGCTCTCGAGAGCTGTCAGCCCACATCAGCAGCCCGGCATCCTGATAACTCAGTGCAAATCAAAATCAAAACTCCGGCCACCACATCCTCACCACAACCAGTCAAATCAGAGAATTCAACGGGCAAAGACAACGTGGGGACCAACTATCACCAAGTGGCGTAAAAAGTACCTCACAGAGTGCTCTGTGTTGGCCTAAAATAGTCCAGCTGAAGGGGGTGGGGGGTTCCAGTGAGTTGACTTGCATTTGATTAGAGCGCTTTACAATGCAGGCACACCATGTTGTGCAATGAATGCGGCGCTAAGAACCCAGCGTTAAGTCGGCCATTTTAGATTTGCCACAATTTGTAATGTGAGATCACCGCTTGTCACAAAGTCATGGCTTCCATACGCCGAGCTTTTGCAGGGCATTCATGCAGCACGAGTCAAAAGCACGTCCCCCTTTCCTGCAGTTCCCCCTCCTTTTATTGCCGATTGTTCTGGACAGTGCTTCACAGCCTGATTTGGTCACTGCTGTGTTTTTGGTAATGCCACCGACACGAGACTTTCACTGTTAATCTCACCGCCAAACGATAAGCTTTTCACCCAAACAAAGGGGTCATTTCTCAGCGCATGAGTTGAACACAGAGCTTAGCTTTTAAGGTAATGACGAATGACATTTTTGGTCTATGACTATCGGAGAATAAGGCCATCAGCAGCGCTAATATCAGCCTGACGATAATTGTAATAACGACCTCCTGGGCGAGCTGGTGTATCAATTCCACTGACCACAACTTTAGGATGAAAGAAGGTTGTTCTAGCTTCATTGTTAGCAACAGAAATATGTCATTTGTTCCATGTTCTCCATTCAGACATAATTACTCAACAAAAAGATCGCTCATGCTTGAATCTTAGTCAAGACAATGAACTCCAAAACAATGACAACCCAGAGCAGCCGAAAAGCGAAATCGACAAAGCATAAAATTGAGTATTCTCTTGGGAAAACCAAAATATTTCAACGCAGCATGCCATCACCTTATGTGGGCGCGCAAGGGGAACTTCTGAAAAACGATAACTTGATCTACTTCAGATAACTACGTCAGATAACGAGTCAATAAGTCGTACTTTGTCACAGCTCATTATGAGGATAATGATTTTGCTCGGCTTGGTGTAAATCATCAAGTTAATTAATTATTGAACGGCGTTACCCAACTCAACACTGCACTACACATGCAAGTTCTAAACTGTTTGATGGCTTGGAAGTCCAGAAACCATTCAAGACCCAAATAGATTATTTGGGTTTAAAAATATTAGAATATAAATTAGCATTATTGGGAAAATCCCAAAGCAAACCTGGGCACATAGTTACCAAATATTCTTGAAATGAGCCATAAAAGGAGGTGTTACCTTTATGTAGCGCAGGATACCGTAGATGACGACCTCTTTCAACGTTGCAAGATTAAAAATCGCAAAGAGAAAATTATTTTTTTCCCCTCTTCCTTTTGCTCTGCCCAGGACAAACTCTGCCACCTGATTGGTTCGTACAAGGGGGTCACATGAGCGACCACAGGAACACGTGACGTTTCTCGGTATTATATGATGAAACGAAGGCGACTGGCGTCCTCAGTGAGCACAGTTTTTGTTGCTGCGGTGCGATAGCCTGTTTGCCAAACTGTTTGGTGTCAAGTGTAAATAGGCCGTATGATGAGGCATAATCTGGGTGACCATCACCCACTGCCCTGTCGGCTGCCCCCCTTCCCTCGGCTGCAACAAAAAGGGGGGCATGCCCAGTGATGCACACGGGCATTGCGGGGGTATGTCTGGGATGAGGTGGTCTGAATCAGAACTGTAGCCTCTGGGGTGCTTGTCTATAGCAAGGGAGGGTTGAGCATCCCAAAAATCTACCAAGATATCGTCTTTGTCATTCGTGAAGGCGATCAAGACAAAGTAACCAAGCTACTTGTGTCAAATATTTCCTTTTCTTTGATTTAAAATGTGCTAAGATATGGCGAAGGACAGCTGAGTAACTTTTTGTGGTTGGAGTACCTCAAAGTAGTCGGTCAGTCCAACCACACGAACACATTTAGCAATGTACAAAACCCCAACGGTGCACAAACACATCATCATGACATGCATATCCCCTCCAACCTCTCAGCTCCTCTGCTTTTTAATCTGCTTCTAGTGTGTGTTTGGTGTGTATTTATATGTGTGTGTGTGTATGTGCAGAATTACAGAGCTTTGGAGGCATCCCATCCAGATTTTCCAATCCAGCACAAATCCAGCCCTCATGTCAGATGGACAGTTGTGTGCAGAGCTTAATCTGACATTATTAGGGTTGGACGGCAGCAGCAGCAGCAGAACGTTTAAGGGAGATGTCAGGGGAAAGCAAACTGTGGTGTTGTAGGCTGGATTAAGGGCAACAATGCAGACAATGAAGAACGTATTTCACCTCATTGTTGATTGTTTTTCTTAAGCACAGATGCTCCTTATGCAAAATCCAATCCAAATCCCATATCAAGCAATTTAACCGCTCTGAAACGAGGCTCCGAATAAGCATGTGCTTTTATATTCATACCTATACAACAACAAAAATGATCACCATGCTTTTACCTACCCATCCGACTGTAAAATGGCCCATGGGATAAAATACAAATAGAGCATTAAATTTGCTCCACATTGAATCATAAAAGGAAGAGAGTGTGTGGTAAAGTGGAGCACCACGTCAGAGGAAATCTGCTTTATATTCAAACGACACTGTTGGCTCACCTTCAAAACCCAAATCAAGACGGGTGGCAGCACTGGATAAAAAAACTAGTTTACATAACATTCTTGTATAATTGAGTGAAGTCTAATCCTCGTTACTGCTAAATGCGCTCTGTTCTAAGTCCTTTGAGAAACGGCATTTAGTCAGTCACATATTGTTTGATGGAGCAGGTTTAATGAATTACAAGACCATGCTAATCAAAAATGAAAGAATAAAATCCTATATATTCTCTGCCCAATAAGCTGAGGGTATTCTTGATCTGAAGATCTCTAATTCAGGATAAATCTTTAAAATAAGTCCTGTTTGCTGTCAGGGATCAAACATTATCAATCAACGTAGTGCTTCTTCAGGTCAAAGGTCAAACTGCTTACCGGTCAAGATGTGGGGAAGCTCCTTACCAGGAGAGAAGAGGTGCAGTCTGGGAGTTTAGGACCAAGATGGCAGATTATGGGCACACTAAAGGGCTGGGGCCGCTCCCAGGGTCCTATAAGTTGACTAACCCCCCGCCCATGGCCTCCAGCAAGGTGATGAACCCTGCCTGATCCAGCACGAGTATAGACCCCCCCCATACTCTTATTACCACCCCATCCCTACCAGAGCTTGTCCTAATAGCCATCCATGTGTCCTATCAGGGTGCCAGGGTCCTAATGGAGGCGGAAGGGCGTGAAGGAGAGAGTGAGGGAGATCACAGTGGCAGTCAATCCAACTGATTGTTGATGGACCATGGCGACAAAAGGGGGCCAAGTTGACCCCGTTTGTACCCATGTAGAGTGAAAGTGTTGACGATTTCTGCGGTTTAGAACATCCTGGAACTTTATTTTAATATTTAGAGGTGTATCCTGTGGAGCAGCAGGGTCAGAACATTAGAAAACCTATTTGAAAGTCCAGTTCAATAAATCAAAAACTCCTATGAGTCCTTCAGAAGGCAGGCTGGTCCATGTGGATATGTATTTTAAAGTTGATCTGAAGAAGAAACCCTAGGAGTAATCTAGAAATATAAAGTCATAGAGGCAAAGTGGTGGCATCGTGTGTGTACAGCAGAGTGGACAGACCAGGAAAGTGATGGCTCGTATTGGCTTTGAGTTTTAACCGCCAGACTTTTCTTTGCAATCGATGTTGAAGTTCCATTAGTAACTAACAGCATGTCACCATTGACCACTTGTCTGAGAGCTGAACCCCAGCCAGCCAACACTGTGGATGTTTCTCATAAAGAACCTCCCTAACCTTCTCTTAAACTGGAAGATGTTAACTTGATTTTTGAAAACAACAGAAAATCAAAAAAAGGCCTCATGTTCAGGATCAAAGATGATCTGGATATTTTTAGTACTTTGGAGTATGAAAGGTATTTAACACACTAAAAGGAAACTGTACTAAAAAGAAACATGGAGGCTCTTTTGATCCCTTTTCCATTTGCCTAACAGACTTCTTTAATGCGGTTAGTTTATCCCCGATAGCCATAACACAGGCACTCTTGTGTCTCGGGAACAATAAACCTACCGCATGCATTCACCATGCTCTAAAAGCCTTCGTTCTTTAACTCAAAAGCTGCTCCACACAAAACAACTCCATGTTCCTAATGGAAAATATCGCCCGACCCCCTCCACTGATGTGGTCAATGCAGCCAGTAATGGAAACATATTGCCCCTTGGCAAAAACCGATGATGAATAGACCTGTGTTTGGGGAGGAACTTTGACTGTGTCTGACTCCTCTGGGCTCAAACACTGTGTTCCTGCTTTGTGCATGTACAAATAAACAAGATACTGTACCATGTAGATGCAATACATAATCTGCAACAACTTTTTCTTAGAGGGATTTAATTTATGAAGGGCGGCCAAAGAAAACTTGACAGACACAAGGGACAACTTCCGAGTCATGAAGATATTTTATTTATTTCCAACAACCATTGATTCAGTTTCCTCCCCTTAAATAACCCGACACATAAAGAAGTCATAGCAGAAAGTTTCAGGACTAAAGAAATCCTATGTTAAAGGAAAGTCTTCCTCTCTGCCTTGTTTCCCAAAAAATGGTCTCAAGCAGCAGAAGATAATCCTTGTGCTTTATTTTCAGTTTGCCAAATCCTCAGCCTTTTTGTCAAATCTAATCCTAATCTTTTCTCATCATCTAAGTGAATTGCTTTTGCTGAGAACATCTCTAACATTAGGCTATATATACAACCATCGAACCACATGTAAACGCTTTGTTGTGTCAGAATTATACCAATGAAAACATGACCTTCCATTTTTTATTGGCTGCTACTAAACAGCAGTTTCTTGAGCCTTCTGTCCGTACCTTTGACCTCCCTTCGAGCCATCTAAAGGGGGTCTTTGGTTTTTATCCTTTGTCTGTAGACAATGAATATCTCACATATTGAAATTAAATTAAATGTGCTTTTGCATTGATAGATAGCTGATGTAGCTTTGCATAGCTTTTATCCAAGGATAGCTAATCATTTTAGTCCATTTGACCAGCAGCCAGATGTCATGGCGTTGTGCCTTGGCTCCTACTAAACCTCATTCCATCTTCAAACTAATGAACCAGTGTTTTTGAGTTTTTCTGCACCCACTGTTCAGATATTGCACCATCCAGCTGGTGCACAGCTTGGGACATTAGAAAGGACTAACCCACAAAGACTTATAACTCATCTCTGCAGCTCTCTGGTGGCCCATTTAGTGTTTTTAAGCTTTGTTGTTTGGTTTACCAAAATCAAATGATCTCATCGTTGCTATGTTTCAGCCCTTTTACATTAAATGACACCATGAAGAGGCAGTTTTAGGTTTCAGATCAGTCATTGCTTGCAAATCTTACTAGACATTATTTGCATTTGCTGCTAAAGTTTATAATTAGTGCTGAGGAACTTTTATATCTTGTTAGCTTTATGTTTTGGTGTATTTTGTCTCTATGTACGCACACAGAGGTGATGATTCTTACTCAGGGTGCCTGCTTCAATCCGAGGATTACCTTGATGGTGATACAGGAGAGAACATCGGCATTGAGTCACAACAAATACAGTTTGACGGAAATCTATTTTAATCAACACAATGCATCGACACGTGTGCTCTCTGGAACAATCCTGATAGGATTTAGACTTGTGCCATGCAATGAGATCTGACATGTTAAGATGCCGGGCACATACAGCTATGAAATCAGATGAGGATGATGAGTAGGGCAACCATGTGCTGAACTATAGTGATATGAGCCAGGGGATTATGGGAACGGTTACTGCAGGGGAGGCGGAGCAAGAATACACATCTGGGATTGAGATGATTTACAACACAGAGCGCTGATGGATGGAAATCGATGCACAGATGGACGTATAGAAGACTAAATGGACAGACTCATGGTCTCCTAAGTAATTGTATTGATGAGTAAATGGAAGCTGGTGCATTGCAGAGGCAGAGAAAACCATTTTCTTCTTCTGTCCAAAGAGTGCGGTGATAGAAATTGGACCTGACCATGCCAGAGGCTGCAGACGAGAAACCCTCGCACACACACGGAGGAACATCGCTGAACCTAAGAAGGACAGTTTTTGATGTTAGCAAAGTTAGAGGGCCGTAACCCACAAACACTCAAGACAACCTCAGGGGCCTGAAGAGGAAGAGGGGTCGACTGAAACAGCCAGATTGCATTTATTTGAGATATAAAGAAAGCTGCATTCATACAGTAGATATACAGTTTACCACACATTAGTTACAGGTTTGAGTTAAAACCCTCCCATTACATCCTGAAATCTGCAGGATGTGAAAGATGAAAATACAATCATTTAATATAATAAAAGCTCAGCTAAGATAATTTCTTTGCTTCAGCTCTTTCAAATTAATTATGACAGGAAGTGTTCACGCACTGGGTTTCTTCATAATTAACTGTCCACCTTTCCAACATAAAGCAATCTTTTTTTTGGCTGCAGTTCCTGTTTTTTTCCGAGATGACAGATTAAGTGCTGATACAACTTGTACAACTCTGTGTCCTTGTTGCTAAGCAATCATATCTGCACTGTTGCTACGGACCAGCTGTCAATCAAACGATTCGAATGTGACGAGAAGTAGGTTTGTGTTTCATGCAGGATGGTAGTTCATGCTAGATAATCATACAGAGCACAAATAACAGTGATTATTCTGTCTGCCTTGAGTACCGTGTAATCTGTTCACACACACATAGTAAACACACACACACACACACACACACACACACTCTGCCTTGTAGCTGAAGCTGCCAGTGCGACAGAACCAGTTGCTTTGACAAAGGACACAAGTTCCCCTGGGTGTCAGTCGGACTGAAGCCTTGATGCCCTGAATATACTGGAAGTGTCGCTGTTTGCATATTGGTGTGTGTATCTGAGTGTCTGTACAGTGGAAGCTGAGCGCCTCTGTGGTCGTCCTGTTCTTGTGAGGACCAGATGTGATCTAAATCACATAAAAAGAGGTGAAGCTCTGGTTGTTTGGTGAATTTAGGGTTACGGTTTGCAATAAAATCATGTGTGTTCAAGTTCAGATCCTGGCAGATTGAAGGACTTTCTACCTCTTCTGGATCTGTGTGTCCTTGTGGTCATCTTGTGTCTCTTAATAGTTGTTGTGGTTGTTTTATTGCTCTTTATAGTTTGGCTCTTTGGGGTTTGTTTGCATCTGAAGAGCCATTTAACATTTATTTCTACCTGTATTGTGTCTCTCTCTGTTTCATTCCTTTTGATGAATGTTTCTTTCCTATTTGGAATGACTTTTTGCTTATTTTGTGTCTCCTAACAGTTATTTCTGTTGCAGTAGCACACATTTCAGTGCTGGTCCTTGGGGCCTAATTGGTTAGTCATACAGTGTGGGCGATGTGTGACATCTTATTCTCTGAATTTGCTGAAGTGTTTGTTCAAATGGTTGCTGCATTACTTCCCAGAATCACACCATGTTTTTGATTTTTTAAAATTGCTACCAGCTTGCATGACATAACACAAAATCCCTACACCAGTCCAAAAAACATCAAGTAACAAGAAACACGAGTGAGAGAAGAGCTGTCTGATCAGTCTGAGAGACACAAACTGCATCAGTGCAAGTCAGTTTATACGACAAGCTATGCATGTATTAAATTACAACACACTGATCCATGCATCAATAAAGAAGCTGCACATTTAAAGTTCTTCACAAAGTCTGGCTCAGATTTTCAGCTTCTTCCTCTCAGATTATGTAAAAGCCTCTGCAGAATGGACGTCGCCACACAGTGGATTTGCAGCTCAACAAGCCTGACTTTCCTCGTGGCTGCTGTGCCATATGTGGAGCTGCTTGTTAGCTCATGCATGGCTAGCTTCCATCATTAGATGTTTTAAATTCTCTGCTAATTAGGTCTTGTAATTTCAAACCATTCTCTCCTCCCGTGAGTAAAAGCAGTTTTCTGAGCCATGCAAACGTGTGAACTGCAAGAAAAATCAAAAACAAGAGGTATAATTCAGACAGTACAAAGCAAGGGGGTCATGCAAAACATGAATATCTGACTCCAGCAAGGAGTGTTTGTGATTTTTAATTCTCTTCATCCTTTCTATTATGTGTCTTAATTTGCATTCACATATTTAAGGCTGAACTGAAAGGTAGCAGGATCCACTCAGCTGTGACAAATTCCAATGAACCCTGCAGCTCTGTGCTTTTTTTAAACACAGATTTTTATTCATTTGATTTTAAAAGAAGAGTTTGGGCACGGCTCATCAAGCGTGTTAAGTAAACATGTTGCAGTGAATATTTTAAGATAATGCAGCTCTTAATAAATTGTATAAGCCAGATGATCTTTTGAACTCATGCTCCTCAGAGGATGAATCTGCAGACTCTGCAGGTTGACATTAGCTCTGTGTATATGTCCCTAAACCTGTTTGATACATTTCCAGGAAAAGTCGTGCAGACATTCGTGGTCTCCAGAGGATTATTCTGACTTAAGTGGCAATCTCTTTACTTTGCTTCAACTTTTCATGTATGATCTGGAACCTCCCCCTGATGCTCTCCCTTAAGATTTAGACCTACTATGCTCATCTAAGACAGCAAACATTAAACCTTGATGAATAAGCATGTTATGATTTTCATTGTGAACGTGCAACAAATCAAAATAAACAGTAAACCCTGTGTTATAAAACGTCTGGGGTTTGCCATCCGACAGGATATTGCAAACAGTAAATTTCTCCCCATGAATCACCACCAGTTAGTGCCATCAGTTGCTACTTTGGTGCATTTTGTAAATACTGCATCTCACTCCTTGCTTGTTGCTGTGATGGTTCAGGCGTCAAATATATTAAATATTCTGACTCCAGCTGCATCCAGTTACCGCCCCTGAAGCTGCGCTCTTGATTGCTCATGTTTTACAGCCTAACAAGGTTAAACAAAAGCACAGACAAGTCATACTGTATCTCTGCATGTGTGGTGATGTGCTTTGGCCTCGTTTCACTGGGCTTGCACTGGGTGTGTGCGTGAGTGGTGTGTGGTTGTGTGTGTGTGTGTGTGTGTGGGCTCTGCTGGAGGAAGACGTGATCTGAAGTTGGTTGACTCATAATCTTGGCATCTTTGCCAAAGGACAAATAACATTCAGCAGGCTGCTAGCTCCCCCTGGTGGAGAGATCTGGTACACAGAATTAATCAGGATTCATCCTCATTGTCAGGTATACAGCTTTTATTAATTAGCACCATGAATTAAATCACACTTGTGGATAATAAACATGCAAATGATCTGATGGAGCCTTAAAATATTTTATGATCGTAGCAATTATCAAATAATTTCTCCATCTGCAAAGATAAACTCAGCATTAATCAAGAACATTATAAAACTCTTTATGAAAAATGTCCTGATAATCATCTTTAATCCAGCTTCATAAATCTATCTGACAACCTAAGCTTTATTTTAAAGCCTGACACCAAATGAAAGCCAGAAAAAGTGTAAACAGGCAAATGGAAAGGATCAAATAATCAGCATGAAATACATCAAGTCTCTGTTTTGATTTATCCTGTTTTGTTTTTTATTCCAGGCATATTCTCTATTAATCCTTCCACTCTGCTCCTTGACTTCAGGGCTTTTGTTTCTGCTTGTTTCTTGCAGCATTGTTCAGCAGAATCACATTAGCATACTGACACAAACAACACGGGAGTGACTTTTGCCAACAAGCCCTTCAGGGAGCAGACAGAGAGGGAGGACAGCTCATCAGGCTGTGCAGCAAAGTGGAACTCTAACAACAAAGAAACTCCAGCTGCATTAAACAGACAAGTTTCAGAGTTAGTGATTGATGACCGGGGGAAACCAAAGCTGGAAATCCATCCAGGTTCCAACGTTAACCTCATTACAAAAGAAAAGAAACAAGATTAACCAGTGGAACTAAATGTAAGGTTTATCAGGGAGCAGTGTGTGGGATATAGCGACGTCTAGTGGTGAGATGATAGGTTGCAGCATAGTGATACCAGCTCCCCTTCTCACTCAAAGAGCCTCTTAATTAAAAAAGAACTAAATCTAAGCATGCATGCCTCTTTAATGACAGTATCTGTATTATGTGATGCAGCATTTTTCTTGCTTCATCAAAAGTTTCTTGTGAGCTCTTATTCTGCAAAATGTAAGTTAAATGTAGCTCAATTTTAAAAGCTCAAGATTAATTAATTCCTGCTTTTGTTTGTTTCTCAGTTTGTTGTCCAGTCTGAAACCTTTAAACTTCCTTTTCTGTTCTCTGCTCTCTGCTTCTGTGCAGCGCTGAAGTCTTTTCTGCTGTCACAGGATGATTCAGATCTTGCAGGGGGGGTTCCCACACCAGATGGGGTATTTCGACCCTCCAGCATTTTCTCCATCTTCCTGCTTTTGTTTTTCCTCCCTGCTGCAGCAAACAATCGCCACAGGGAGGCGTGCAGGAGGCGTCCTGAGCAGATATCACGAGGAGGTCTCACATCAACAAGAGAAAATACTGAAAAGGTTCTTCTATTCTTCTGATATTTGACCCCGAAGACTTTCAAGCTTCTCCACATCCTTCTGTTTCGGTGAATTATTGCAGAAATCACACAGGTACAGTTCGTCATTTCCATTTTAAGTAATTTTGTGTTTAGGTTGCTGCTGGAGTATTCTTGTGTTTATTGTCTTGTTGTCTTTTTTGACACAAATCAGCAGCAAAAAGACACTTATTGAAAAGTTATGCCAAAGTGATCAAGTGTGGTGAAGTATACACTTTTCTAAGACCAGAAACATGGAGACTTGCTCTCACAAACAGATGGAGTGTTACACACTGATTCATCTGTTTTTTTATGAATATTGTGTTGACAAAATTATGCAAAAGCTTCTTGATTTTGAGTGTTGTTGGTTGATAGCGAAGCTGCACACAGCTGCAATCAATTAAAACAAATGAAGGCGAGGGGAGCACAGCTGTAGGAGAATAATAGAAAATAAAACACATTAATGTCCCAGATTTACAAAGCTTGCATGCAGCCTCACAGTTTTGCTGTACTCCTGCAGAATCTGCTGCACTTCTTCCAAGGTCTTACTCTGACATTCCCTCTTTGCAGTTTCACAAAAAAACCTCTTTAGCTTCTTATGGAAAGTCTTCTTCCTAGATCACCCTTTTCTGAAGGTTGTTGAACATTTCCACTTGATCCCAGAAAATCCCGAATGAAAACCCCACGCTGCCTCTGATCCTGAATCAATGTGCGATGTCACAGAAGTCAAACAGTACAGTGTGACTTTGCAGAGGGGGATAAAAAAAAAAAAGGGGTGAAATGATCCTGTGGCTAAAGATTAATGACGTGTGAAATCTGTCACTGCTGCCCCTGCAGGTCTTAAACCAGCGCTGTACTGAAGATCTATTTTGTTTTGACATCATATCTGGGAGCAATGCCAGTAAACACCACACTGAAGGCTTTTCAGGGGTCTATTGTTTATGGAAGTAGTTTTAGGAGCAAGGTCGATCTGCTCTATCCTGTGTTTTATGGACGTATGCTGATCATAACGTTCATTAAATAAATGTAACAAGTAGAACATAACTTTCTTTCTTTTGCTAGATGCCGAAAACCAGTAACCTGGTTAGGTTTCATTAGCTTCTCTGACTGTAACAGAGATGTTATGTTGATTTATGACTGCATTAAAAAGGCATCATCGGTTAGTTTACTGTCCTTCCTGTCAGTAATAAATGTGATAGTTTGAAACTCTTCAGATTGTTCAGTGGAGCCCCTCTGGTGACATTTGATAATAAAAGAACAACTCAAAAGATTAGTAATTTGCAGCCACAAAAATAGTAAAGCATGACCACGACATGAGTAAGTGGTGCCCAGGAGGTAAGTTGTGGTCTTGAAATGGGATTTGGTGGCCTGAGGATAATTGTTGTGGTTAATAAATAGTGTCACGAGACAGAAATGTGGCTTCAGAGTATTCAAGCTGTTGCTTCATAAACTCCGGTGCCCACACTTTGTTTCTTTTCCTATTAAATGTCACCAGAGGGCTTCTGTAAGACTCAGATAGATAAACCAAGCCTCTGAGCATTATCTTGTATTATCTGTGATTGTTTACTGTAGTGATATTTTAATATTTTGCAGCTGAAGGAAACATCTGAGCACAAAGTAAGTTTATTTACTCATGCTGTATCTGGCAAACTTCTGCTGTACTTATCAATTATTGTGTATGAAAGGCTTTTACTCATGATTGATTTCTCAGTGTGTTTGTAGTATAAATACTGAAGGCTGTTGTGTCACTTTATTATGTGTTATAGGATTATTTTAATCCAATACTGCAGTCTGTGTAATCTGATTACATTATCAACAGTTATCACTGACAGCCTGCAGGTGATTGAGGGTGATGACATGCGCACCCCTTCCTCTCCCTCCCTCCTCTTCCTCCTCCTCCTCCTCCTCCTCCTCCTCCTCCTCGCTCGGTGTAGTGGGAGCATTTTAACGTCAGTCTCGTGCGTGCCTCGTGCTGTGTTTATGCGTGTGGTGTGTGTGTGTGTGTGTGTGTGTGTGTGTGTGGTTAGGTGGAGGAGTTCCCATGAATCTCCTGCAGACAGACATTTTCTGAGGCAGCTTGCTTGGTATAATCTGTCAGATTAAAGCAGCTGGAGAGAATCGTGCAGCTCGCAAAGAGACAACAGGGTGCTGGACGTGCATGAGAGCTGTCTGTGGTGCTGAAACCTCCCCCGACCTTTTCCAGCTGCTAAAAGGAGAATTTCTGCGTCTCAAAGAGGAGATTTGACGCAAATCAAACCCACCAGACGCACACGGAGCCGAGGACAACCTGTTAGCTTCTCCCGGATTAATCTGCCTCTGCTGCATGCGCGTCTCTGCTGACACCCAGGAGGAGGAGGAGAAGACATTCAGAGTATTTGACTCCTAATCTGCATACCTACTGACCCAGTTTGTGCAAGTTGGGGATCAAACCCGCGACGGTGGTGGAGATGGACCTGATGAGGAGACAGTTGTGACCCTGCGTGTGAGGGAAACTTCTGGTTAAAAAAAAAAGCAGGAGAGTTACAGGGAGGAGGAAGAGAAGAAGGAGTGATGAAGAGGCAGAGGTGTGCGGAGGCAGAGAAGGTTATGACCGCGTCTCTTCACCTGGACGTGGGGCTGATGCTGCTGCTGATGGCCTGCTGGCAGGCACCGGAGCTGGTCGGAGCAAGTGAGTACAATACCTCTTTGACTCCCTGGGGGTCTATTGTTATTATAAATGAGATTCTAATGCATTTAAATGAAGTTTAAAATCACTTCTTAATGTCAAAACTGTTGGTATGATTCAGAAAGAGCTGAGATTTCATTTAGAGTAACTAAACTAAAAGAATGAAGCATGAGCCCCTAATTAAAAATGACATTTCAAAACCACATCATTTGTAACAGACTTGCAAACTAAACAATTATAGACCAAATAAAACCTGTCACTGTCTTAAACCCAAATAAATAAATGCACAAACCAATTCATGATGCAGTATTATCATAAATATCATCCTAAATACTCAAAAATGAGCAGCTAAGGTCATGCAGAGGTAGGTATGTTGATATTGTGTGTTCTTTAAGCCTTTGGTGCAGCTCCACCTCGGCTCAGCATCCTCGTACTTGTCAAAGTTAGTCTAATTTTTCTAATCTAAGCCTCATTCAGTCGTTCCAATTCAAGTTTCCTCAAGCAATGAAACCTTCTGTCCTTAAATGTCCGATATGTTTGAAATATATCTCTATACAAAGCCATAGAAAAGAAGAAATGACAAGAATGATGCTGCATTTTGTGCAAAGAGGGCGAAATGATGATTATCTTTGATGATATAATGCCACAGTCTTCCATTTGTCCAGTCTTTGTTTTATTGATTCATGCACCTCCTTGTCTGCTTGTGCCTCAGTCACTTCCAACTCCCACTGTGCAGCCACATAGCTTTATGTTGGATACTAGTAGAGACCAAATAAATCAGGATATCTATTCAGGAATATACGTCAAAACTGACGAAGAACTTCCAAGAAAAGCCATAAAAATGTCGAAAGGCTTTGATTTAAGAGATGATCACTTGACAGTTTGGAAACAGGTCATATTGAGGGTAAGAGAGGAGCTCTGATTATCCAAATCTAGATGTTCAGAGGCTGAAAACCCCTGAAAATGTCATTGAATTTATGCTCCATATTGCGATATGATGGCATATAATGGAGAGCTTCTTGTTCCTGACAGCAGCACAGCTTTCCACGAACACGCTGCTGCGTCTGTCTGACTCGGGGTGAGTGTTGAGGGTTGCTGCATCGTGTTTACTCCTCATAATTCAGCCGGACAAACAGCTGTTGTAAACCTGTCAAAAGCTTAATTTAATGTTTATCCTGGGATTGGAATTTCCCACCGACCTCTCCCCCTCTCTCAGGTCTCTTTAATGAGCTGCAGCAGGCACTTAAATTACCCCTCCACCGCTCATATTCCTGCTGTCTTTATCTTTCTCCATTGTTAAAATCTAAGCTACGTATCTGCAAATGAAACCAAATCAACGCTGTCCTCTTTGGCTCATCACCAACAGGCGGCTAATCTGCGTTTACGAGCCTCTCTATTGATTCATCCCATGAATGTGCCTCTTATTTTTCCCCCACTTCGGCCTTCACCTTCCCCGCTTGAGGGCTCGTATCTGCCAGGCTGCATCCTGCTGCTCTCTGCCTCAGGGTGAAACAAGGAATCTCATTCATGGAAAAAACAGCCGGATCAGTGTCCGAACCGAAGATAGATCACTGGAAAATGTTTCTAAAGGCAAGACAAAACACATCTTAGCACAGATTATTTTACTTTTCATCCATATCTGACTTCAGGAGATCTTTTTTCAGGCGAACACAGTAAAAACTTGGAGCTATATTTGACCTTGCCAAGAAGAAACTGTTTTTTTCTGCTGACATCACTGCAGGGAAAATTGAAACTTCCTCAAATCCTATATCAAGAGGAACTTTAGGCAGCTGCAGCAGAAGGCTTTGGAAACTTGAACCCTTGAAGCTGATTTTCAGTTTTGTTGTTGCTTTTTTAAACAAATCCTGGAGGTACATCTCTTGGCTTTTAAATCATTCATACCATTCGATTTGAGAACAGTTTAGAGATATTGATCTACTACAGAAAAAAACAGAGTCGTCTTGCACCTACTGTAAGTCTTTCCACTTCTTATGAACTTGTTTTGATGGCAGGTCTCAGGAAACAGCAGATGCATCAATATTTTCAGTGCAAGCCTGCAGCTCTGCAACATTTTGACATTTGTCATTGTCGCTCATTTGCAAGGATACTCGTCTGTCTTGTGTGCATGACTGTAACTTTGTCTTGTATCCTCAGTTATTAGCCCAGAAGTAAGAAACAAACAGGGTAACATTGTTTTCCCTCATGTGCAGCTACCTGTTGATCAGAGTGCTGGAGTCTGAGGACGCAGCATGACATTGCAGTTAGGTCAAATGCTCTGGGAATATTTAACTAAGTTAAACAAGCATTGAGAATATTCATGATGTGTATTTGTTTGCAGAATCAGAAATGAATCCTCATATTTAAGAGGATAGAATTTGTCAGATTTGTAATCCAACTCCAGGTTTTGTTAAACCTCTTTGTTCCCAGGTGGAAATTTGGCAGGCGGTTTATTTTCCAACCTAAAAACCTAAAAGTGTTTTTGGAAAGGGTTTCAAAGCAGGAAGCCGAGGCTTAGCAGCTCATCGGGGATGTTAAAGATGCACCGACTGCGACTCTCGGAGGTCTTTATTAAGAGAGAGCAGGTCAACATGCTTCTTATTCATGCAGGAACATTCTTCTACTGGTTCACATCACCGCTCCGCTCAGTGTTGATTATTTATTCTCTCTGTTCACTCTCACAGACCGCCTGAAGATTTCGATGAGCCCTGCGTCTCTGTTGTCTTTCACTTTATTCTCCCGGCATTGTTTCAGTCTTCAGCATCACTGCTCTGCTGCTGCTGCACAGAAACTCACTGAGCTCTCTCTTGCAGTTTCTTGTGGGACGTGACTTTATTTGTCCGTTCGAGCGCAAATTTAAATTCTCCTCTAATTGCTGACATTTGGGTGCAGTTCAAAAGTGTTTTTTGCATAATATAGTCATTAATCAGAATGATAAGCAACTTTCACATGACCCACAGGAAGTTAATCATTTAAAAACTAACTGTTATGTCATGTTAACTCATGTTTCAAACTCATGGAATGATTACTGTGTGGGCCTTACAGGGGATAAGTGCCTGTGGCTGAAAAGGGCCTTCATCCTGAGTCTCTGTTTGTCAATATTTCTTCTTGTAAAATCAATCAAAGCACCAAAAGACTCAAAACATCCCCAAACAGATTCACAGTTAACACAACAAATGTGTTGAAATGTCAACAAAATGACCAGGATTCATAAAATAGCAACAAACACACACATTTAAGTCAAAGCAACTTCAGGAGGAGACAAAAAAGCAACAAAGTCTAAAGAAATACTTCCAATAGATGATGCATAATGACGACAGAGAGTTGCAAAGTTACTTCATAACTGTAAGGATACACAACAGATCAAAATCGTGCAGAGAGACACAGTGAGACACAAAATGACAACAAAGACATAAAGAGTCTTCAAGGAGAGCCAAAGTGACCGCAGCAGAGACAGAACACCCACAGAGATCCAAATAATCCGTCTGAAAAAGTGCAACCATCTGTATGATTCAGTGTGTTCTTGTCCTTATGTAAGAGGTTGACTTAATCTTAATCAGCATTCACAGGTTGTAACTGTATCTCCAGCACACACACTCACTCACACACACACACACACACACACACTCAGAGTCTCAGTGAGTGGTGTGGAGCCATTAGCCAGATTATTCTGTCTGAGTGTATCAGCAGACTGTTTCTCCACAGTGATTTATGAGTTACTGTCCGCTCCGGGTCGTACGTCACTGAATACTCCACTCTGTGAGAAACGATGTAAACACTCTGTCACGAGGCCTGTTGTTGCTGTCGTTGTTGTTCACACACTCATTGTTGTGTTGTGAGGGGCTGCAGGTTGGATTTGATAAGGAGGGTACATGTGGTGGAAGCTTTTGTCCGCCTCTTTGTGCAGGAACTGAAGGGGGTATTGTGTGGAAAGATCAAACTGTGAGGTGTGTTTTTGGAGATGTCTGTGGGCCAGTTAAAGGGAGACGAATGAGGGAAGTCTTCAGTAAACACACCACCCCGGGTGCCACCTCAAAATCCTATCCTGTGATTGGCTGTTGGCTTTGTCAGAGGAATACAGTGATCCAGACTGATAGGTGGTCGCTGAAAGATCTGTTGTGATGGAGAATTGTTGTTTGATGTGAAAGAAAACCGATACTCCATTGATATTTATATGCATTTGTTCCATGTGGTCATCCATTGGCTGTTCTAGTATGTTTTTAGGGCACTTCTTTGCATAATTTCCATCAGTGTTGTGTGATGAAGAAGGTTAACAGCAAGGTGAGATCTATATTTGTAACATTTTGTCTGTAGAGATAGAATTATCAGTTGAAGCTCATTTAGGATGGGAGACTTTAGGCATGCTTAATGTGGCTTCATCAAGGGCAAACAGACCTGAGGAAGGAGCTGAACGCTTCCTGAAATGTTAAAAAAATTATGAACGGCCATGAAAAATTAATCTGAACAAACCAGCTGAAATCATGAAGGACAAAACAAGGGCACATGAGAGTGGTGTGTGCTCTTATGTTCACCTGAGCTGCTATATTTCATCATTTAATCAATATCTACATCCTCCTCCTCCTCCTCCTCCTCCTCCTCCTCCTGGGTCTTTCTGTTTCTTTCTGTTTCTTTCCAACATTGATCTTTTTTTGCCCCTCCTGCTTCATCCATCTGTCTCACTTTGCCCTTCGTCTCATCTTCTCTCCTCCCTCCAAACCACAAGATTGAAAATTCACTCTCCCATCCCGTGATTCCTGCCCGAGATAATTGCTCTCTCTTCATCTTTTTTTATTTTTTCCTCTGACTCATTCATTCCCTGTCCTGTCATATTCTTGTCCTCCTCTTCATCTTCGACTCTCTCCTGACTCCTCTCTCAGTGTGTATAATGTAATCGCAGGGGTCTGCTCGGCGTGTGTGCTCTGCGTGTGTGCTCTGCGTGTGTGCTCTGCGTGTGTGCTCTGGCAGATGAAAGTGGTTTGGGATGTAGCAGCCGTGACGTGATGTGAGTTCGAGGTGGAGAAGTTGCTGTCATTTGTGGTGATCGGTGCACATGTTCTCAGTGTGGTTTTCTCTCTGAGGAGTGTGTGTGTGTGTAGGTGGAGGCTGAGATTTTTCTGCTTGTCTGTGATATATGTACATATGTTTGTATTTCTGAATGTCTGTTCTCCTGAATCCTCCAGAAACATCCCCTTCAAATTCATAATTAGATGCCTGAGCTCCTAAAGTATGTGGACATGAATGTGCAGATGATAGGTAAGCGTTTCTGGCTTTTGCAGCAGTTATTATAAGACCATTCACTGTTACATTTGGACCATTCTGTGACCACCTATACTGTCCAACCTCGGCCCTTTGTTGCATGTGATTCCCCACTCTCTCCTCCTGATGTTCCCTGACTCTCCTCTGCAGAAACAATCAACAGGTATTTATGTTCCAAATCCCTGCAGCTAGTCTTCACAGTCTGGTGTAAAGTCCTCTGTCGCAGCTTATTCTGAACAAGGAGTCAAAATAAGGTGTTTAATAATCTCCTGTGGTCGTAATATTTTGCTTTCTACATACCTTTGCCTCCAAAGTGCTGATTATAATCTGCTAAAGTGACTCAGAAATGTAAAATATGCAGCTGTTAACACCAGAGTCTGAGTCATTTCCTCACAATCAGAGATCCAGAGCATGGTTCTGCAGTGGCTGTTTATCACGGACATTTAATAATTATACAGCGAGGGGTTTTAGTCACAGAACAGACGCAGCAGCCAGTTCCTACGCCCACAGAGTCAGGAAATAGACCAGCATGCACTGCAGCCACACATGCTGCTTTTTTCTCAACTGAAAAAAACTCCCACTTTCTCTGCTCCTCACTGCTTTCATTCAGCCCTCCCACTCGTGCTGAGTGCAACAGGTTCATACGCCTTCGCTATCAGAGGGCATGCTGGGAAATGTAGGGTGACAAACTGAAGCAGACAGGGCACATTGAAGACCAGCTGGACTCTGTTACAGATCACATTGTGGAAGGAATAAAGAGGAGCTTTCCTGAAAAGGGACTGAGACAGTTTTTGGCAGGCGGGCCTCAGGTTTGCACATCGTTAGCCTCAGACAGCGTTTGACATTCATGGTGGTGCTCCACGGAGCTCCACTGGATGCTTTCACTTTGAAATCACACTGAATTTGTGTTTTTTTGGCCCGTTTGGAGAGTTAGTGTCAGTGATGCCGCCTCCAACCCCTGGAAATGAGCCGTGTTCTTAGTGTTCTCAGCACAGAGGAGGTTTTGCTGCTGTCAGTTTGGTTTGAGTTTAAAAAAGGCGGCAGTCAGATTCAAGAATACTGCATGGACAAAAAACAAACCTAAGCAGCTGTGGGAGTAATTCAGATGGAGACTAAAGGATTAAATGTAAAGAACTGGTACAAAGTCTCTCACATCCTTACACTCATTCAAGGACATGTTCACCTGCGTCCTCTGACATCTGTCACTGTAACAAGATAATCTGTGTTATTCCTTTTACCTGACAGAGATCATAATGATGAGGCCGATCAGAAAGTCTAAGCCAATTTCTTCCTTCTTGCACACCTTTATTCTTTTTCTTTGTCCTGTCTTTTTTCTTGTGTTTTGTTTTTCTGTTTCTTTTACTGCCTTTTGCCGGTGACAGTTTATGACTTCCTTCTCTTCTCCTCCAGTTTTATGTCTTTTCTCTGTGGCTGTATTTTTGTTTATCTTTCTGCCTCTTCTCTCCCTCTGATTTATTTTTCTCTCTTCTCTCTGTTCTTGCTTCATGTCTTTCTTTTGTTAAGTTTATCCTCTTAAACCTCTTTATGTCCTCTTCACATTTTATCCTCTTGTTTTTTCCCTTCTTGTCTTCCTCCCTCCTTGTTTTATGTTTCTCTTTAATCATGTTTCACTTCTTCTCTTCTTCCTTTTATAATTTTTTTTTCAGGAAATCAAAAGAAACATTCCTCTCATTTCTTCACCTCCTTATTTCCTCCCTCTCTCTCCAGAGGTCTCATCCTTTTACTGGTGATTTAGCAGCTTAAAAAAATCTCTCTCTTAGCAGATACTTCCCATTAGTTTCAATCTTCCTCCAGAGATTCATTAACACCAGCTTTAATATATATGTGTGTGTGAGGGTGTGTGTGAGTGTCATCTGTGCACATGACCATATACTTACAGTGGAGCCGTTTAGCTGACACCTCGGTCCAGTGATTCACAGCAAGCGGGGTGGAGGTGAAAATGGTCCTCACCAGCGTCCTGCTGAAGTAGAGTGAGGACAGACGTCTGATGAAACAGACCAAACATATGATGGAGTGTGATTGTGTGTGTGTGTTTGTGTGTTCAGGGCGTTTAGATAGCAAGCAGGACACTCAGAGGACACACAGATTGCTTTATTAGCTTCTTGACATGCTAAATGTTGTACTCTTTGTTTTTGACAAACATTAAATATGTGTGTGTGTTTGTGTGTGTGTCCACAGCTGTGCCGGCGGCCCCGGTGAACGTGTCGGTGACCCAGCTGAGGGCACACTCTGCCATGGTGACCTGGAACGTCCCTCAGGGTGACACTGTCATCGGATACGCCATCTCACAGCAGGTACAGTAATATAGTCTGTGTTTTATCTGTGTGTGTGTGCGTGTGTGTGTTTTTATGCCTGGAGCTTCAGATTGAGCTCTCTTAATTGGTTTAATCCTCAAAAAGCTTGAAAATAATTTGTCAGACTGCTCATTAAATGGAGTCAATCCGTCACACGTCAAATTTCGCCTGATCTGAACCTCTCTTTGTCTGCGCGCTCGTTTGGTTGAAGGCCAATTAATTTTTCAGGGATACAAATTGAAGGGATATAAATTATGAAGCCTCTGCCCAGAAAACTTGGATCACTGCCACGCTTGGGGCTAAAAAACATCCCCCCCCTGAAGTTGAATTATGTATTTCTTGTGATTGTTTTTATCTCCTGGGGTGTGGACTCTTTGCTGTTACTTAGTCTCCCGGTGTCCACGGGGGATTTTCTAAAGCGCTGCGTCATTCAGGAGGACAGGGCTTGAGGGGTGTCTCCTCTAAAAGTTTGGCCGTGTCAGGGGAGTTTCTCACAGACGTTAAACTTGTTGAAAAGCTTGTTAGGGTCACGACATAACTACTCTTTATGTCCTTGTTAGAAAAGTTTCCAGCCTTGAGAGGACCGGGGACTCTTAAGTCTCCAATTAGCAAGAAAAATAAGACAATTATTGTTAAAGGAAACTGTGTTTAGAAAATGAGAGGAAACACAGGGTGGTAAATCTCTGGTGCTGTCCGTGGTTCTGAAGGAGCAGCTGTTTGTTTTAGTGTGTGTCTCTCTCAGTGCTGTCATCCTTTCACTTTTGATTTGACGCTGTGATGTACTCTTAACTTTTTCCTCTAAATAATCCACGCTGAAGCCTCTTCTTCTGTTTCATTTCTCCAAGTTTGTATCTGTATCAGTACCAAGCTGTAAATGTGTTGAATTAGGCTGTAAAGCTGCACTTCCTTGATTTTTGGGGCCAACCAGGAACTGCAGCTTTATGCACATCAGCATAAAGCTCTTTTATTTATGACTTTAAGCTTATTTTACACAAATGTAGTTTCAACCACTTTTCTATCACTTTCAGCAAACATACCTATCTCTAACTTTAGCTCAGACCTCTTCCCTTATTTTGTTTTTCACACACTCAAAGTCACAGCTCAGTTGACTCTCTCTTTGAGTATTTAGTCACAAAACTACAACACAATCTTTCCAAATACCCTCTCAGCACCTTCATAAGAGTCCCCAGGAGGTTACAAGGACCCCGGGTTGTAAACCACCAGACATCTCTAATTTAATTCTGCTAATAAATCACCTCATTATGTTCGTCTCACGTCTCCTGTAACACCGCCTGCTCACTCAGCTTGGTTCATCCTAATCAGTTTTTACCTCCCACTGTTCTGGCATAAAGCAGAATCAGACATCAGACGAGCTCCGAGTGGGAGTCGTCTCCATTAGTGGAAATTATTTGGCTGGGTCTCGTCTCACAGGAGAGACATCCTCGGCGGCGGAGCTGCCAAACGACTCTGTTTTTCATTTATTTATCTTTTTAAAGTCGCCTCTCGTCTGACTTATAATCCATCAACCTCTTGGCATTTTAACGGAAAAACAGAGGATGGAGTGTAAAACATCTCCTGTCATAACCTCATGTAGAGAAAAGTAGTATGGGAGAGGTGCAGGTAGAGGCAGCAGGCATCTGCAGGCGACTTTGTTTACGGGGATCCTATTTTCTGTTTATTAGTCATCAAAAGATGCAAAAAGGCAGTTATATAAAGAGTGCAGAAATCTGTCAATCAAGCAAACATCCAGGATTTTTCTTGGAAGAAAATCTAAGGCCCAAAAAAGAAGCCAAAATGACCATTTTTAGGCTCGATTTGGACGCACAAACTGGCTTCTGCAGGAGATTACTTCATGTGCATTATCTTTTCGTGACAAGCTGAGTCTCTGTTTTTTTGTGAAGGAGAAGCGGGACGAGTGAATCGCACAAAGACCTCCTTCACTCATCTGAAGTTGTTCCAAATCCCACCGCGGCAAGATCTCCTCCGCCTGCTGAGATTCACACATTACGCAACACAGCTTTCAATCACACACATGAGGGAGGTAACCTAGTGTGAGATTTTATTTTAGAATCGCACAAACTCTTAATAAACCCTACTCTGCTTCTTAAACCCCACACAGAAGGTAAAGTGATGATTGACGTGCACATGTGGGCGGACGTTAATCAAATGACTCCGCACTGCTCCTGCAGATAATCTGTAGGCGTCTCTTCATGTTTCTTTAACCTGCAAACAGAACAAAACCGAGCAGATTGTTTATTCGATGCACTTTTCTGCAGAACAGTATTAAGCTGCCGACTCCTCTCTCAATCTAAAAATAACTCTCAAACCAAACTTTATCTTCACCTGCAGGATCGAAGGTCAGTCTGCAATGAAAACACATTTCACTGAGGTTATAACCTTTTAGAAAATGCCCGTTGAACCGAGCTAAAGGCTAAGTGTATCAAACAGGATGGAAGAGTCTTTGTGACCTTTTGTTTTGTATTTTTTCACCCTGCTGTAAAGGGTAAACAGGACTTTTCTGCACAGCAAAACTTTACATGCAGCTTTTAAAACAGATGCTAAACATGCAAAAGAAAAATACAAACATAAATGCTGCTTTAAAATATGTTCAAGATTAATTTCATTTCCATTTGCATTTCCAGAGGCTTTATAGGAACTTTAAAGAAGCATCTGCAACAATAAGTGGCATTTATTGACAAAAATAGGAATGCAAAAGAGCAAAAGGAAATGTTTCCTGCAATTCTGTCCAAGTATTTTGCAGAAGTTGATCCTAAAAAAGCAACAAACTCTGCAAGCTCTGTTTCACCCTTGGCTGTGCCTCTCAGGCTGCCCTTACCTTGAGGCTAAGGTTAGTACTTTGCAGACAAAACTCAAGGCTGTCAAAAATACAAGAAGTAAGTCGAATGCAAATGTTGCGTATATGTTTTTTTAGGAAAGAGTCTTAAACTCTGGAGTGATGCACAAGTATGAATCAGTGAAGTCACCAGTGACGTACCTCTTCATCGCCTCTTTGCTTGACTAAGGTGTTTTTGTCTTCTTCTGGCTCAAGCTCTGTTTGGCCAGTCCCTTTAAATGTGATGGATTTTCACTTCTTTGGTCCAGAATCTTACATAATCACAGCTGAGTCACCTGTTTTGATTGAAACCCCTGATTAACATCCCTTTCATCTGCACAAAGAAACTGTCTATTGTGGTCTTTTTCTGCTCTGGGACAATAAATCCTTCATCTCTGATCCACGTCGCTCTCAGAGCTGCCAGAGGAGGGTTAGACTCCGCTGTGACTCTGCTGAGTCTCTGGTGATTCAGACATCTGGACCGCCTCGAGCACCCTGCCAGCCCTTTTATTTATTGACTCCTCTTCAGCTTTTAGTGCTTTACAGCCACTTTTACGTGCCGGGAAACTTGTGTGTCACTCTCGACTAGACTTTAACGCCCACCACAGGCTGGAGGGAGAGAGAGAAAGCGTTGGTGATGCTAAAGCTTTTTATGGATTTCAGAAACTCTTTTCTATAAACCTTTTCCAGTTTACCAACAAATTGGCGTTGTAGTCTTGAAATGATCTCCAAAACACAAGTACAGTGTCATGATTCTGAGCTTGGTTAGATCTCTTGTTGAGTTTCTAAACAGTCAAACTCAACTTAATGTCCTCTGTAGAAGAACTGTGCACATGGGCACAAACATGGCTCACAATAAGCAAGCTCTCCCACTCTGACTCTGTCAGAATGGATTCATCAGTTCACTAAGAAGCTGACATTGGAGCATAAACTCCATCCTCCTGAAGACTGATATTCCACCAGCACAGTATCTCTGCTTCCACGTGTTCCTGTGCTTTTTTCTCCCCTCAATGATTTATCCTGTTACCTTCATGCAAACCTGGTTTCCTCCACAGGGACATCCAGTGATGGAGGTGAAGCTGCTTGTTACTGCAGGATTTGATTTGCATTAATAACACCTGTCCTGAAATCATGAAATAATGATGCAACGATGCAACCAATGATTCAGAGTTCTCCAGGTTGTGATGGTGTTTTATCACTTTTACGACCTTTAATGTGACACATTAAGGATGTGTAATATACATTTCTTCATCCTCTGCATGCATATTAATGAGCTTGTATCATTTTTTAAATATTTATTCTTTTAACTCCAGAGACAGGACGGTCTGATGCAACGCTCCATCCGGGAGGTGAACACATCCAGCCGCTGGTGTGTGCTGTGGGACCTGGACGAGGACACACACTACAGTGTCCAGGTGAGTTCCACACACACACACAAACACACACTATCATGTTTAAAGGTCCTGTTAGGAGTTTCTATCTGGTGATGAACGACTGATATTAATACTGATGTCTCTGTATGACCTGAAGCAGCAAACGAGCCCATCAGGGTAAAAACGGATGATCTTATGTTGTTGTTATTGAAGGCGGAAACTGCCGCCACAGGGTCGGATGATTTACACCCTCTTACAGGTTCTCAATGTGTGCTTACAGGAGCAGAGGCCAAACAGCAAGAAGAAGACAAATCACATTGTCCACAGGGGGGTGCAAAATCAACACTATCCTAGAGTTCCTCAAAGGAGCTTTAAAGCTCTACAAATTGATATAAAAGCTAATGAAGTTCAAATTCAGCGTTAATAAATATCCACAGACAAATGTAAAGTATTAATAAACCTTTTTGGCTGCAGGGTTACACATGTCTGAGTTTCTAACACGCCATTCTGCAAAAGGTAATGTGCTGATGAATGATTCATTCAAGTGGAACACTTCATTTAAACATTTATAAGCAGACTCTTCTTAAATGATGTTTAACAGTCGATGTATCCTCTGTAATCTCTGTTAATCCCACAGTCTACAGATTACAGAGGATACACTTCACTGGATGGAAATAGTCTCTGTGAAACTTCCCACTCTAAAGTCAGCATCAGTTTGAAGTCTCTCACATCACTCAGGCTCTCATTAAAGACAACACAAAGTCTAAAGCAGGGGAATTATTCACCATCTGGCCCCCCAAATGTTCTTTTAATAACCGCTCGTACTCAAACACTAATTAAACACGAAGCACAGTGATTAATGAAACAAACAGAGACATTAGTCCCGACCTGTACCGCTTTATTCCTGTTTCTATCCACTCAAAAAATAGAATGAACTCATGATTCAAATAAAAATTAGCTTTTAAAGACATTAACAGTTTTACAAAAGCAGATATTAACTAAACGTCCATTAAGGAGCATGTTCAAACGTATCTGTTGTTTCCTTGTAGTCACTGATTTGATCACAGTTGGTATAAAAAGCAGGTATCCTACAGAGAAATACACAGCTAGAAAAGTCAAATGTCTTCAGCTTGAATTGGAAAGCTTCGTTAATTTTAAAGTGCCTTTAAGAAATGAACTCATCTTCTAATTGACCTCCTCTTAGTGAGTAATTAACTCTCCATCTTTACACTTTTGGGTTGAATTTCTTTAATCAGACGCAGCAAAAACTCTCTGAAGGAGAAGATTCTAACGTGACTACAATATAAAAGTCTTGTCTATCCAACTAACAAGGAAAAGTAACCAGCCAATCCTGTGCGAGCACTCACACAGTCCTATTTGAATAACACTCACACAGTCCTAATATAAAAGACTTGTCTATCTAACTAGTAGGAGAAGTAACCAGCCAATCCTGTGCAAGCACTCACACAGTCCTATTTGAATAGCACTTGGCATAGTCCTAATATAAAAGACTTGTCTAACTAACTAGGCTATGGCGGAAGAGTGACTAGCCAATCCTGCGCAAGCACTCACACAGTCCTATTTGAATAACACTTGGCATAGTCCTAATATAAAACACTTGTCTATCTAAGTATTTAGGAAGAGTAGCCAGCCAATCATATGCGAGCACTAGCACAGTCCTATTTGAATAACACTCACAAAGTCCTAATATAAAAGACTTGTCTATCTAACTTACTAGGAAGAGTAGCCAGCCAATCATATGCGAGCACTCGCACAGTCCTATTTGAATAGCACTCACACAGTCCTAATATAAAACACTTGTCTATCTGACTAGTAGGAGAAGTAACGAGCCAATCATATGTGAGCACTCGCACAGTCCTAATTGAATAACACTTGGCATAGTCCTAATATAAAACACTTGTCTATCTAAGTATTTAGGAAGAGTAGCCAGCCAATCATATGCGAGCACTAGCACAGTCCTATTTGAATAACACTCACACAGTCCTAATATAAAAAACTTGTCTATCTCACTTACTAGGAAGAGTAGCCAGCCAATCATATGCGAGCACTCGCACAGTCCTATTTGAATAACACTCACACAGTCCTAATATAAAAGACTTGTCTATCTAACTAGTAGGAGAAGAAACCAGCCAATCCTGCGCGAGCACTTGCACAGTGCTATTTGAATAACACTTGTCATAGCCCTAATATAAAACACTTGTCTATCTAAGTAGTTCGGAAGAGTAGCCAGCCAATCATATGCGAGCACTAGCACAGTCCTATTTGAATAACACTTGGCATAGTCCTAATATAAAAGACTTGTCTATCTGACTAGCAGGAAAAGTAGCCAGCCAATCATACGCGAGCACTCGCACAGTCCTATTTGAATAACACTCACACAGTCCTAATATAAAAGACTTGTCTATCTAACAAGGCTATGGCGGAAGAGTGATGAGCCAATCCTGCGCAAGCACTCGCACAGTCCTATTTGAATAACACTTGGCATAGTCCTAATATAAAAGACTTGTCTAACTAACTAGGCTATGGCGGAAGAGTGACTAGCCAATCCTGCGCAAGCACTCGCACAGTCCTATTTGAATAGCACTTGGCATAGTCCTAATATAAAACACTTGTCTAACTAACTAGGCTATGGCGGAAGAGTGACGAGCCAATCCTGCGCGAGCACTCGCACAGTACTATTTGAATAACACTCACACAGTCCTAATATAAAAGACTTGTCTATCTCACTTACTAGGAAGAGTAGCCAGCCAATCATATGCGAGCACTCGCACAGTCCTATTTGAATAACACTCACACAGTCCTAATATAAAAGACTTGTCTATCTGACTAGCAGGAAAAGTAGCCAGCCAATCATACGCGAGCACTCGCACAGTCCTGTTTGAATAACACTCACACAGTCCTAATATAAAAGACTTGTCTATCTAACAAGGCTATGGCGGAAGAGTGATGAGCCAATCCTGCGCAAGCACTCGCACAGTCCTATTTGAATAACACTTGGCATAGTCCTAATATAAAAGACTTGTCTAACTAACTAGGCTATGGCGGAAGAGTGACTAGCCAATCCTGCGCAAGCACTCGCACAGTCCTATTTGAATAGCACTTGGCATAGTCCTAATATAAAACACTTGTCTATCTGACTAGCAGACAAAGTAGCCAGCCAATCATATGCGAGCACTCGCACAGTCCTATTTGAATAGCACTTGGCATAGTCCTAATATAAAACACTTGTCTATCTGACTAGCAGACAAAGTAGCCAGCCAATCATATGCGAGCACTCGCACAGTCCTATTTGAATAACACTCACACAGTCCTAATATAAAAGACTTGTCTAACTAACTAGACTATGGTGGAAGAGTGACTAGCCAATCCTGCGCAAGCACTCGCACAGTCCTATTTGAATAGCACTTGGCATAGTCCTAATATAAAACACTTGTCTATCTGACTAGCAGACAAAGTAGCCAGCCAATCATATGCGAGCACTCGCACAGTCCTATTTGAATAAAACTCACTCAGTCCTAATATAAAAGACTTGTCTATCTGACTAGCAGGAAAAGTAGCCAGCCAATCATATGCGAGCACTCGCACAGTCCTATTTGAATAACACTTGGCATAGTCCTAATATAAAAGACTTGTCTATCTAACTTACTAGGAAGAGTAGCCAGCCAATCATATGCGAGCACTCGCACAGTCCTATTTGAAGAACACTCACACAGTCCTAATATAAAACACTTGTCTATCTAAGTAGCTAGGAAGAGTAGCCAGCCAATCATATGCGAGCACTAGCACAGTCCTATTTGAATAACACTTGGCATAGTCCTAATATAAAACACTTGTCTATCTAAGTAGCTAGGAAGAGTAGCCAGCCAATCATATGCGAGCACTAGCACAGTCCTATTTGAATAACACTTGGCATAGTCCTAATATAAAAGACTTGTCTATCTAAGTAACTAGGAAGAGTAGCCAGCCAATCATATGCGAGCACTAGCACAGTCCTATTTGAATAACACTTGGCATAGTCCTAATATAAAAGACTTGTCTATCTAACAAGGCTATGGCGGAAGAGTGATGAGCCAATCCTGCGCAAGCACTCGCACAGTCCTATTTGAATAACACTCACACAGTCCTAATATAAAAGACTTGTCTATCTAAGTAGCTAGGAAGAGCAGCCAGCCAATCATATGCGAGCACAGTCCTATTTGAATAGCACTTGTCATAGTCCTAATATAAAAGACTTGTCTATCTAACTTACTAGGAAGAGTAGCCAGCCAATCATATGCGAGCACTCGCACAGTCCTATTTGAATAACACTCACACAGTCCTAATATAAAAGACTTGTCTATCTAAGTAGCTAGGAAGAGTAGCCAGCCAATCATATGCGAGCACTAGCACAGTCCTATTTGAATAACACTTGGCATAGTCCTAATATAAAAGACTTGTCTATCTAACAAGGCTATGGCGGAAGAGTGATGAGCCAATCCTGCGCAAGCACTCGCACAGTCCTATTTGAATAACACTCACACAGTCCTAATATAAAAGACTTGTCTATCTAAGTAGCTAGGAAGAGTAGCCAGCCAATCATATGCGAGCACAGTCCTATTTGAATAGCACTTGTCATAGCCCTAATATAAAAGACTTGTCTATCTAAGTAGCTAGGAAGAGTAGCCAGCCAATCATATGCGAGCACTCGCACAGTCCTATTTGAATAGCTCGTCATAGCCCTAATATAAAAGACTTGTCTATCTAAGTAGCTAGGAAGAGTAGCCAGCCAATCATATGCGAGCACTAGCACAGTCCTATTTGAATAACACTTGGCATAGTCCTAATATAAAAGACTTGTCTATCTAACAAGGCTATGGCGGAAGAGTGATGAGCCAATCCTGCGCAAGCACTCGCACAGTCCTATTTGAATAACACTCACACAGTCCTAATATAAAAGACTTGTCTATCTAAGTAGCTAGGAAGAGTAGCCAGCCAATCATATGCGAGCACAGTCCTATTTGAATAGCACTTGTCATAGCCCTAATATAAAAGACTTGTCTATCTAAGTAGCTAGGAAGAGTAGCCAGCCAATCATATGCGAGCACTCGCACAGTCCTATTTGAATAGCTCGTCATAGCCCTAATATAAAAGACTTGTCTATCTAAGTAACTAGGAAGAGTAGCCAGCCAATCATATGCGAGCACTAGCACAGTCCTATTTGAATAACACTTGGCATAGTCCTAATATAAAAGACTTGTCTATCTAACAAGGCTATGGCGGAAGAGTGATGAGCCAATCCTGCGCAAGCACTCGCACAGTCCTATTTGAATAACACTCACACAGTCCTAATATAAAAGACTTGTCTATCTAAGTAGCTAGGAAGAGCAGCCAGCCAATCATATGCGAGCACAGTCCTATTTGAATAGCACTTGTCATAGTCCTAATATAAAAGACTTGTCTATCTAACTTACTAGGAAGAGTAGCCAGCCAATCATATGCGAGCACTCGCACAGTCCTATTTGAATAACACTCACACAGTCCTAATATAAAAGACTTGTCTATCTAAGTAGCTAGGAAGAGTAGCCAGCCAATCATATGCGAGCACTAGCACAGTCCTATTTGAATAACACTTGGCATAGTCCTAATATAAAAGACTTGTCTATCTAAGTAGCTAGGAAGAGTAGCCAGCCAATCATATGCGAGCACTAGCACAGTCCTATTTGAATAACACTTGGCATAGTCCTAATATAAAAGACTTGTCTATCTAACAAGGCTATGGCGGAAGAGTGATGAGCCAATCCTGCGCAAGCACTCGCACAGTCCTATTTGAATAACACTCACACAGTCCTAATATAAAAGACTTGTCTATCTAAGTAGCTAGGAAGAGTAGCCAGCCAATCATATGCGAGCACAGTCCTATTTGAATAGCACTTGTCATAGCCCTAATATAAAAGACTTGTCTATCTAAGTAGCTAGGAAGAGTAGCCAGCCAATCATATGCGAGCACTCGCACAGTCCTATTTGAATAGCTCGTCATAGCCCTAATATAAAAGACTTGTCTATCTAAGTAACTAGGAAGAGTAGCCAGCCAATCATATGCGAGCACTCGCACAGTCCTATTTGAATAACACTCACACAGTCCTAATATAAAAGACTTGTCTAACTAACTAGGCTATGGTGGAAGAGTGACTAGCCAATCCTGCGCAAGCACTCACACAGTCCTATTTGAATAACACTTGGCATAGTCCTAATATAAAAGACTTGTCTAACTAACTAGGCTATGGTGGAAGAGTGACTAGCCAATCCTGCGCAAGCACTCGCACAGTCCTATTTGAATAACACTTGGCATAGTCCTAATATAAAAGACTTGTCTATCTAACTTACTAGGAAGAGTAGCCAGCCAATCATATGCGAGCACTCACACAGTCCTATTTGAATAACACTCACACAGTCCTAATATAAAAGACTTGTCTATCTGACTAGCAGGAAAAGTAGCCAGCCAATCATATGCGAGCACTCGCACAGTCCTATTTGAATAACACTCACACAGTCCTAATATAAAAGACTTGTCTAACTAACTAGGAGAAGAAACCAGCCAATCCTGCGCGAGCACTCACACAGTCCTATTTGAATAACACTTGGTAGAGTCCTAATTTAAAAGACTTGTCTAATTAACTAGGTTATGTTGGTACTTTAGTTTATTTTATGTTCCTTATCCTTTCTTTTTCTTTACTCTACTTTACTTCATCTTTATCTATTTACCTCTTTATTTCTCTACTTTCTCTTCTTCCTCATTTCTTTATGTATTTATTTTGGTGCCTTGGTCCACAGTATCCTGTAACCTCTTGAGTCCTCTGCCTCCCTCCTCCTCCCGCCACCACAGATAAACATGGACAGAAAAGGGTTATAACACCCTGAGCTGTTCCACCAGGCTCAAGAATCACCTTAGCCTTAGGCTATGTTGGAACAGTAGCCATTATCATGACTCTATTAAACATTTTATAATCCATTATGGTTTAATAGACTGACACAGATTGTCCTTCAGCTGGAGGACTCGGTTAAATACGCTCGTCAGCAAGAGGATGTCCTGCAGGAGAGTCATCGAGCGAGCGCACTGAAGCCTGGCCAACACCGGGAGCTTGGAAAACTCTGACTTCTTCACCTCTGACATCGATGCAGAGGAGAGGGAGCTCAAAAACAGACCTTTTCTCTGTGGAGTTGGGTGGACAGATTTATCCAGAGGGAGCGGATAGATTAAAGATTGTGCTGACAGCTGCAGAGATCAAACTTTGGACTTTAAATTGGAGATGTTTTTCATACTTAAGCATTAATTCAAGGTTTGTTATGCAACCTTTTCTAGACTGAGTTGCATCATCCTTGACACGGTAAATAGATGAGACACTTTCCAATCTAACTCAATCTTTAAGATACCTTTTCAAGGATAGTTTTGTATCCTATTATTCCTTGAATTTCTTGCAGCGACCACAGTAAGCCTGAACTTTTCAGCCTCTCACCTCGCTGCAGAGGAGAATGAGCTGAAAATGTTTCCTGTCCAGAGTTTGGGATGCAAAGAGAGAGGATGGATCAGAGCTTCTGCTGCAGAGATCAAACATGAAACTTTGTCTTCTTTAAGATTAATTCAAGGACGTTTTTTACTTCCTTCACCTCTGACCTGGAGAAAGAGTTCAGTAAAGACCTTCCCCCTTCAGGGTTTGGTGGAGAGAGAGATGTGATGGGTTGGCGTTCTGCTGACAGGTTGCAGAGATCAAACTTGAAACTTTGAAATGAAAGACTTCCTTTGTGATACTTTTAGATGAATTCAGCTCTGTCATATTCTTCAGATGATTTCCTCTACAGGAACTTGTTGTATTCGGCGTGTAGGCGTGAACAGCAGCGACTAAGACTTCTCGTAGATCTAATAGTGCTGCTGTGATGGATTTCTCTCTCAGTATGATTGTTAAACTTAATACTTTCTGTTATCAGACGCCGCTGTCGCTGCTGGAAATATCTTGCCACTCTATTTAAACAAGATAAACATCAAGCTTATTTATTTCCTGCAGTCCTTTTTAAGTGGATTTTCACAGCAAAATGTCCCAAAGAAGGTCGCAGAATGAGTCTTCAGCCCACATCTGTGTTCCCTCGTTCATCTTCAGCATTCAGTCGGCTTCTACACTCTGTCCTCTAACAATCGTTCAGGATCCCGGCCGGAAACAGAAGCACCATTTGCTCTCTAAATATCCCCTCTGAGAGACAATCTCTGTCGTCGTTACATAATGTTGTTCTCTGGGATGTACTCAGTGTTTAGAGGTCTCATTTTGTGTCTGAGCATGGATCCATCTTACCTCCAGAACTTTCTTCTTCTTCTTCTCTTCTCAGGTGCAGTCTGTGGGGCTCAATGGGGACAGCCAGCCCAGCCGTGCCGTCCACTTCAGGACCCTGGAGAAGACCGACCACTATCCGGCTGGAGTCCTGGACCACCGTAAATAAACACACACACACACACACACACCATTAGGTGACATGTTTACATCCCTACATGTCTTCCAAGAGAACAAATCCCCATTAATACTGACACTAAGAGGCGCTCACTCTGAGACATGACACTTATTTTGGTCCTCAGATGAACCGGCGATGGAGGGACTGGGGATGACTCCTCAGCTGCAGACAGGAGAGCTGCTCATTATCACCACAGTGCTGCTGCTGTGGGCAGGTCAGACCCGATACGTGTGTGTGTGTGTGTGTGTGTGTGAATGTCAAAGTTTCCACAGTGCAGTAAAAATATCACCAACAGTGTTTTCCTCACACATTGATGTTCTGGGATGAATCTAGCTACTGCATGGATGTATGAGTTGCAGATGTTGAAGGTTGAGCTGATTTTAATCACTTCATCTTGTGTTGGTTAGTATATTTGTCAGTGATGCATCATGGTCCTTCAGATCATGGAGCCTGTGGTGCTGCTGTATCCTGTATCTCTAAAAAACTGGACTTTCTATGAGCTCAGAAAAACAGGCCGTCTTCAGCTCTGTGTCATTCTGCAGCAAATCCAGGAGGGATTAAACTGTTTATTAATCTTTAGAAGTCAGAGGATTTTCTTTTTCTAGTCCTCCAGTTAACATCACATTTCACATTCAGCAGCTAAAAGAAATAAAGATATAAACTTTTCAGAGTCACACATTCCCTGTTTTAGTTTTAATACACTCATAAAAAACGTATTCCTTTATAACCTTCATCCCAGAAACTGGAACACACTTCATCTGTTAGAGTAAATGTAACAAAAGGCCAGCTACAGTGAATTAGTAGCAGGACAAGTGTATGTTGGATGATGAACATGAAACCAGAGATGCCCTCTGCTCTTTTGTTTTGGTGTCTCTGACGTGTCTCCTCTCTCCCCCTCAGCCGTGATCGCCCTCTTCTGCCGGCAGTACGACATCATCAAAGACAACGACACCAACAGCACCAAGGAGAAGAGCAAGCGGCCGCTGGTGCGCTCCACCTCCTACTACTACAACGCCTCCGCCGGGAGCTCGCCCCTCTGCCAAAACGGAGCCGTCCGCAGCAGCAAGGTGACTGAAACCTCCCTCAGCTTCATGTGACTTCACTTTCTCCATCAGGCAGGAGCGTGTAGTTTCTTCAGAGATCTCCTAGCAACAAGAGCTTCTGCCATCAGGGCTAAATATACAACGAGCAGAGAGAGGAGCTGCAGACACTGGAGGATGAAACAGTGAACTTATATCATCCAAACTTTAATGTTGTCTCTTTTGATTTTTAACACGACTTAATAAAGTTTGACACAGCAGCGTGAGTTTTGTAATGACCCAAGAGATTAAAAACTAGAGTCTGGACCTGATCCAAGCTGCCTGTGGACAATGATGGATTAAAAAATAATGGGTCTAAACCAGCGTTCAGCTCTGTGGTGAGGATGCATGTTGATTAAAAACAGGTTCGGAGGCTAAATCCATTAAAAGCGAGTTGTTTAGGTGCTCGAGGGCAGAGAAAAGTTTTTAAAAAAAAGGAGAACATCTGCACATGACTTATTTAAGAACCTGGTGCCTTATCACTGAGAAATATTCCAACTGGGAGATGATATTTTGAATGTTTAAGATTTTTCCGGCATCAAAACAACTCAAACCTGGACGTCATTAAGCAAGAAGTCCAGCCAGGCCCAGTGGGAGTCATTCCAAATGTGCCATAAATGTCAGCTCATTGATTGGTTAATCAATCTTTGACTGACACCTGTTCATTAAACACAGAGAGGCTCGTGTCTGTGCATGTGAATCCAGCCCACGCACTGTCTCAGGTTCATATATGTGACCCTGTTTATGACTCATGTGTTTATGAATAACTGTGTGTGTGTGTGTGTTTCAGCTGCACAGAGCCTCGTCCTCCATCAGCATCATCAGAGTCTGACGGCTGCAGAGTTTATTTTCATGAGTCTGGACTTGACGTGACAGGTGGAGCGGTTACCTGAGGACTTCCTCAACAGGATTACGGTGACGAGCAGACTTTAGAGACGTGGAGAGAGGCTGCTGTTAAATATGAGAACTAATGCAGGACGACTGCTGCCCTCTTGTGGCTGAGGACTGTACCTGCAGCCAAACTCACTCCCTGTTGAACAAACACACTTTGACTTTCTCTTCTTTTAGAGAGGGGGAGAGACTGGTTGTGAATATTTCTCAGCATGAAGGCCAAACCCTGTCCTCATCAAGTCGACTTCAACAAGGTTTTATTCTTTAGTTTGCTTCATATTCACATTCCACTTTGCCCAGTTTGTAAATATCATGTGGATTAATAAGGAGGTGTACATTATTAACATTAAAACACGTGTATTATATGTATTTATGAAGAATATGTACATAGGCCAGATCTAAGTCTTAGTATTTTGAGTGTAAATGAATCATGAATCATTAGATGATGATGAATGAACTCTGTAAACTTTCATATTCACTTAATTATACCACACATAGTTTAAACATGTTAATATAATCATTGTGAGGTCTGTTCATGCCATTATATCATTTAATGAATATTTATGATTCAACATTAAGACATCATGCATTTGATCTAACTCTGGACAGACTGTACCCTCAGAGGGATTTGTTTGTCTCAGTGTTCATAGTAAACATGTCGATTAAAGCAATAAAGGCTCAGTTCACCTGCGTGTGGATCCAGCAGTGCCTACGTGAGGCCTCGCTCTGCTGTGTTTGTCTGTTCTTAAACTGAATCATCTGAAGATCCTGTTTGGAACATCTGCAGGAGTGTTTGGGGAAGCTGTTTTAGTTATTCTGAAGCTTATTTCCAATAAGACGTTGCTGTCCTGTGAGAAATGCAGAGAGGAAAGAGGAAATCTGACTACTGCAACAATCAATCCATGCTCTTTGAACGAGGGATCATCTCGGCCCCCTCACACATAAACATTTGGCATGATGAATGCTGAATGTTTGCCTGGAGAGGAAGTGGTTTGCTCACTTACATGAGATCATTTATTCATGATTGGATCGCTGACAGCTCGTTCTTGACTGTTCAAGGGAGAAACCGCACAAGGAGGAAGGTTAAAGTGGAGGAAACAGCTGCACGTACGGAAGCTTCAGACACAACACGTGAGGTTTTTGGAGGAGAAACACCAAAAAGATGATTTTATGTTGTTTGTGGATCTGAGTGGATTTTTGGCTCTGTGTTCTTCAGTAAAGGAAACATTCAGTGACAGTTATAACCTCTGCAATAACAACGTGTGCTTCATGTTGGATGCACACTCAGCGTTCCTTCCTTTACAGGCAGCAGCAGTGCATTAGTATGATTAACAGGTAACCAGGTGATCAATAATGAGTGTGTGATGTAGAAGTCTTTGTGTGGAGACCAGTGATGAGATCCTTTGGTGTAAATCTTTGTTTCTCTGCAGTGCGTCGTACTTTGTGTCGGCCACTCTTTAACTGCTGTGTTGTTTTGTTGAAAATGTCATCACAATCATGTGACTGCAGATTTATCTGTGGAGTTTCTTTGGACAGTTGCATGGTTTAGGCAGCAGGTGGTGCCAGTATTCCATTAGATATCCCTGGAGCTGCAGAAAGGACATAAATAAAGGGTAAATGCTGGAAGAGGAGGAAGAGGTGTGCACAGGTGTTCCTGCAGATGGTGGTGGTCAGCAGGAAAAAAGAGCTGCAACGATACAGCAGATAAGTGATACACATATTCATAATTAATGCACACATATATCAGAGGAGGCAGATATTTCCGGTTCATTTGAATAGAAGTAAATGTCAGCATCCACCCTCCAGTGATCATAAGCTGCAGCTTCAAGGCCTATGGGGTCAAAGGTCACAGGGACATCACACACTGCAGGGGCTCTTTGAACTTTAGATATTAGAATAAAAAAATCCTTGTGCTGTGGATTCTTCCTTTTCTTTTCAAGCAGGAAGACAAAAGACAGGAAAGAAGGAGGGAAGAGGGGGAGGAGGAGCTTTTAGGCGAGAGGTGACATAAAGGGCAGGTTGCAGAAATATCACAGCTGGCCCCCAGGCTTGTCCTCTGATGGAGGAAGTTTGTGACAAGACAGGGTCGCTTTGGTGAATCCCTGGTCTTTCCTACTGTCTGCTTTTCTCTTAGCAGGTAAAGGAGTTTGGAGCGGGAGTCCTGCAGGTGTTGGAGGCTCTCTTTCTTTGATGAGCTTGTAATCTGATGTGTAAATCACCCTCCCCCCTCTCTGCTGACATTTAAAGAAGTCATTAAGCAGTGATGGGTGGGAGCAGAGGAGCATGTTGGGAAATGATGTCCTCCATTCTTCTGAGGAGATGATTCAAATATGTATTTGCACACCATGCTGTGCAATCACAAGCTGAAGACAATAAAGAAGACGTAACAACAGAGTCCTTAGGGGGTCGGGTTTTGATGGCTTCGTTTCTAGTTTAGTCCAAAGTGAAAACCTTTTGGTTACACAGCTGGTGTCTGTCCCTGTGGTGCAGGAAAGACTGGTAGTCCATAGGCTCAGGGTTCAATCCTCATACAGGACTCAGAGAATTTTAAAGACCAACAGTCAAAGTATGTAGATAAATACACCCAGAGCTTAGGTTCACAAGTGTAGCGCAGGGGTTAAGAGGACGGACTGGCAATCTCTAGGTCGAGGGTTTGATTCTTATAAGTGCCATTGTGAGATTTAAAGTCCAACAGCCAAAGCACCATGACAAATATACCCGGAGCTCATGTTCACAAGTGTGTCCAAGTGGTGCAGGGGTGAAGTGGCTGGACTGGCAGTCTGAAGGTTGAGGGTTCAATTCTTATCAGTGCCATGGTGAGTTTTAAAGTCCAACAGCCAAAGCACCATGACAAATATACCCGGAGCTCATGTTCACAAGTGTCCAAGTGGTGCAGTGGTTAAGAGGCTGGACTGGCAGTCAGAAGGTTGAGAGTTCGATTCTTAACTGAGGCAAAGTGAATTTTAAAGTCCAACAGCCAAAGCACCATGACAAATACACCCGGAGCTCATATTCAAAAGTGTCCAAGTGGTGCAGTGGTTAAGAGGCTGGACTGGCAGTTAGAAGGTCATGGGTTCGATTCTTAACTGAGGCAAAGTGAATTTTAAAGTCCAACAGCCAAAGCACCATGACAAATACACCCGGAGCTCATATTCAAAAGTGTCCAAGTGGTGCAGTGGTTAAGAGGCTGGACTGGCAGTCAGAAGGTCGTGGGTTCGATTCTTATCAGTGCCATGGTGAGTTTTAAAGTCCAACAGCCAAAGCACCATGACAAATATACCCAGAGCTCATATACTCAAGTATCCAACTGGTGCAGTGGTTAAGAGGCTGGGCTGGCAGTCAGAAGTTTGTGGGTTCGATTCTCACCTCACCCGAGGTAAAGTCAATTTTAAAGTCCAACAGCCAAAAACACGACTATAAATACGTCCTGACCAAATTTGAAAGTTGAAGGTGACCCGTGGCGTAATGGAATTACAACTGCGCAGAAGGCTGGAGGGCGTTTGGAATTGCACAGCTTCGGACAGGGAGGTTCGAATCCCGCATATGCGGTGCCTTGTGGTGTAAGGGAATTACAACTGTACTGAAGACTCGAGGGCGTTAGGAAATGTACAGTATGGGACAGGGCGTTTCAATCCCACATACGCACTTGGTGCCTTGGAGCATATGGGAACCACACCTGTGCAGAAGTCTCGAGGGCGTTAGGAATTGCAAAGTTGGAATTACACTTACGTAGTAACACGGGGGAGCCTGGCAAACTGAACCCTGGCAAGTCCAGGTACTGGGTGGGCCGTTGCCACCCAGTTTCTACAGCAAATAAAGTGGGGGGGTTATACCACAGAGTGTCAGCAGCAACTGGAATTTTGAAAGGTTAAAAAAAACCAACTAAATTATTATTATTATAATTTATATTATTATCATATTATAATTAATATTAATATTATATTATAATTTATATTATTACAAGAAATATTACTATTATAAATATAATAATTATTATAATAGAAATAATATTTATAATTTATATTAAAATAAATATAATCATAATTTATATTATTACTATAATAAATATAATTATAATATTATAATAAATATAATTATAATTGATATTATTATTATAACTATATTAAAATTGTAATAAATATTATTATAATAACAATATATGTATATTAAAGAAAGTTGTAGCAAGCTGCTGACCGAAGGTCAGCAGCTTGCTACAACTTTCTTGCTTCTTGCCTAAAGCAAGTTGCCGACCGAAGGTCGGCAACTTGCTTTGGGCAAGTTTCTTGCTTAAAGCAAGTTGCCGACCGAAGGTCGGCAACTTGCTTTTACTACTTTCTTGCAAGAAAGTAACTACTTTCTTGCAAGAAAGTAACTACTTTCTTGCAAGAAAGTAACTACTTTCTTGCAAGAAAGTAACTACTTTCTTGCAAGAAAGTAACTACTTTCTTGCAAGAAAGTAACTACTTTCTTGCAAGAAAGTAACTACTTTCTTGCAAGAAAGTAACTACTTTCTTGCAAGAAAGTAACTACTTTCTTGCAAGAAAGTAACTACTTTCTTGCAAGAAAGTAACTACTTTCTTGCAAGAAAGTAACTACTTTCTTGCAAGAAAGTAACTGCTTAAAGCAAGTTGCCGACCTTCGGTCGGCAACTTGCTTTAGGCAAGATGCAAGAAAGTTGTAGCAAGCTGCTGACCTTCGGTCAGCAGCTTGCTACAACTTTCTTTAATATACATATATTGTTATTATAATAATATTTATTACAATTTTAATATAGTTATATTGTTATAATAATAATATCAATTATAATTATATTTATTATAATATTATAATTATATTTATTATAGTAATAATATAAATTATGATTATATTTATTTTAATATAAATTATAAATATTATTTCTATTATAATAATTATTATATTTATAATAGTAATATTTCTTGTAATAATATAATATTAATTATAATATGATAATAATATAAATTATAATATAATATTAATATAAATTATAATATAATAATATATATTATAATATTAATTATAATATGATAATAATATAAATTATAATAATAATAATTTAGTTGGTTTTTTTTAACCTTTCAAAATTCCTGTTGCTGCTGACACTCTGTGGTATAACCCCCCCACTTTATTTGCTGTAGAAACTGGGTGGCAACGGCCCACCCAGTACCTGGGCTCGCCAGGGTTCAGTTTGCCAGGCTCCCCCGTGTTACTACGTAAGTGTAATTCCAACTTTGCAATTCCTAACGCCCTCGAGACTTCTGCACAGTTGTAGTTCCCATATGCCCCATGGCACCAAGCGCGTATGCGGAATTGGATCGCGTTGTCCCCAACTGTACATTTCCTAACGCCCTCGAGTCTTCAGTACAGTTGTAATTCCCTTACACCACAAGGCACCGCATATGCGGGATTCGAACCTCCCTGTCCGAAGCTGTGCAATTCCAAACGCCCTCCAGCCTTCTGCGCAGTTGTAATTCCATTACGCCACGGGTCACCTTCAACTTTCAAATTTGGTCAGGACGTATTTATAGTCGTGTTTTTGGCTGTTGGACTTTAAAATTGACTTTACCTCGGGTGAGGTGAGAATCGAACCCACGACCTTCTGACTGCCAGCCCAGCCTCTTAACCATTGCACCAGTTGGATACTTGAGAATATGAGCTCTGGGTATATTTGTCATGGTGCTTTGGCTGTTGGACTTTAAAACTCACCATGGCACTGATAAGAATCGAACCCACGACCTTCTGACTGCCAGTCCAGCCTCTTAACCACTGCACAACTTGAATACTTGAGAACATGAGCTCCGGGAATATTTGTCATGGTGCTTTGGCTGTTGGACTTTAAAATTCACTTTACCTCAGTTAAGAATCGAACCCTCGACCTAAGGATTACCAGTCCAGCCTCTTAACCCCTACACTACACTGACACTTGTGAACATGAGCTCCTGGTGTATTTGTCATGGTGCTTTGGCTGTTGGACTTTAAAATTCACTTTGCCTCAGTTAAGAATCGAACCCTCGACCGAAGGATTACCAGTCCAGCCTCTTAACCCCTACACTACACTGACACTTGTGAACATGAGCTCCTGGTGTATTTGTCATGGTGCTTTGGCTGTTGGACTTTAAAATTCACTTTGCCTCAGTTAAGAATCGAACTCTCAACCTTCTGACTGCCAGCCCAGCCTCTTAACCACTGCACCACTTGGATACTTGTGAACATGAGCTCCGGGTATATTTGTCATGGTGCTTTGACTGTTGAACTTTAAAACTCACCATGGCACTGATAAGAATCAAACCCTCAACCTTCAGACTGCCAGTCCAGCCTCTTAACCCCTGAACCACCTGGACACACTTTTGAATATGAGCTCCTGGGATATTTGTCATGGTGCTTTGGCTGTTGGACTTTAAAACTGACCATGGCACTGATAAGAATCAAACCCTCAACCTAGAGATTGCCAGCATTTTCACTTTGCTTAATTAAGTTTTGACAAAGAGGAGATCTGGGGAAATGTCTTTTACTAACGTTTGATTACCACCGACTCGAGGAAAGGTAAGATAATGACTGTGTGTGGCAGGCAGCACCTTTAGTGCTACTCTTGAATGCAGCTCCCTCTTTCCCTCTCTACCTCTCCCTCCTCTAATCAGGCACCTTATAAAAGGCAGCTAGAGCCTTCTGTAGGCCTCCTGCTTTTGCATTCATGGAATGAGCAAGATAAATGTGTGGGGAGCCTCAAACAAATGCTCCAAAATGTCCTGCAATACTCTCCTGTTGTCCTCCTCTTTTCATCTTCAAGTGCTGTGGTGTGCAGGTGTATGACTGGCACCTGATATCTCCAGAATCTGGGACCTGACTCCATCCTCCAGGATGACAACGCTCTCCCTGACAGAGCCAGGACCATCACAGCAGAGTACCTCCAAAATAAACTTCCCTTGTCTGTGTCCATGCTGTCCATGAGTCCTCATTTAGTCTTTAAGTGACAGGATCATCAACAAACTTCTTCTTCAGGTGTTCTGAATGTATTTTTAAAAGCAAAACTGGAGAAAGTCACCTTCTCAATGGTGCATGTTTTGACAGTGAGGGACACTAACCTCTTGTGGCACTGTATGGTAGTACATGCATTATACTATCAGGTGTTTCTCAGAGGTTACTTTGCATGGTTGTAATGGAAGTTTTAAAGTAATGTTAATAGCCTTCACAGTGTACTCTACAGAAACAGTCTTGATATGCATCTCCCAACCAGTTTGTCCATTCCCAGCCCAGCAACATTCATGCGTGTGACTCACTGTCCAGATTCAGAGTGTGAAAGGCAGCATTGTTGCAGGGCAGAAAGAGAGAAACACAACATGGCACACAATCTTAGGAAGACGAGGACGAGGAAGACTCTTCATGCTTCATTCTCACTGCGTGGGAGGAACCGCAATGAATTCACTGTCGTCACAAAACACACTGAGACGTCTGTCCACAGTCCTCTTGTGGAGATATCTGGTCTCAGATGGCGCCAGTTGGACACACTTTGAGACAAACGGGCTCTGTTTAACAGGAAAAAGAGGATTTTATTTGCTGCATTGATGCAAATATTCCTCTTCCTCTTTTTTTAACTTAGTAAAAATCCTCTTTATTTGGTCTGATTGGCAGGTGTCTATTGAAATGTGTATGAAAGAGCTCCCTGCCTGCACACAAAGCCTGAGGATGACCCAGGTAAATGTCAGGACACCTCTGTGGGAGGTTCAAGAGTGGCACTGGAAAGGTTTAAACCATTATTTCTCCCCTCAAAGAGATTTCTCTCGTTTTTCCAGGGCATTTTGATCCTCTTTTCCTTTCATTTCACAAACCGAACCTTGGATGGTGATTTCTGTGCTTGAAGTTTCAAAAACATCCTCCTCACTGAATGATTTTCTCTGCAATTAGTCTTAAATATACATCAGAAACCAACAAATGATTGGTGCTCAACCAGTTCCCTGTGCCCTCCCCATACCAATATTTGAACTTTTACATCCTCACAGGAGGTGGATGTGATTAATTTCTCTGTTAATTATCTTCTTATTTACCATGATTATCAGCTGAATAAGTGAGGGGTTTGTCGAGTTGTTGTGGGGCCTGGTGGTCCCCAGTGCTCTTACTCACAGTTCTAATTAAAAATCATAAAAATATCATTATTTTGAGACTACTTGTCTGAGGAAAAAGCAGAAGAATCTCTGATCATCTTCCACTTATCAGTTTCTAATAACCAACACTGACACTTGAGCATGAGGAGGGATAAAATGAACCATGATCTCCCAGCAAACCCTGCAAGTTCTGAGGCTACAGTCTTATTTGTCATTACGTGATTTCATTTGTACAAATAATTAAGACAATTTGGAGCAAGACAGTATTTAACACCATCCCCATCATCCTCACTTTTCAATTAGTGTGCAGCAGACACCTCAGCATGGCTGCCATCAGCGTCCTTAATCCCCCAGAGAAGAAGAAGAGCATTAGCGGTCATATGCTAACCACATTTGTCGCATTATTCATTACAATTAATTACTTCCCCTCGTTTCTCTCTCGGCCTTTTCCCAGGAAGCAGCAGAGTGTAATATGAGCGAGGACTTAAAGCTGTCACTCAAACATCGCGCTGACCTTTACAGGAAAAAAAGGATGTTTTTTACCCAGTTTGGAGGGATGAAGTTCAGCATGTGTGTCTTCTTCTATAGATCAGTTCTCACAAGGATAGAAGGACAGTTACACCACAACCACTGCTTTACACCTATAAGATAACAGGTGACACTAAACAAGACAGGTTAAACAGTTGGAGTTTACTTAAGTCGTCGTTTTAAATCAGAAAAATTAAAAACATAAATCATATTACAGATGAGTTCATGCAGTAAACATGCTGGGGTGTTCACATGTCGTCACATGTTCTGACTCCTCGGGTGAATGATGTCCACACAAAGCTTGCAGCAACCAGATACATTTAATGAGATAATTGCTCTGTTTCCTTTTTTAAACCTGAAGTTTGACTCTCCGTTTTCTTACAGTACTTATGGAACAGTAAAAAGAAGTTATCTGATTCTCTTTGAGCGTGGATAAAGCTGTAATTTCATCCAAAAAGAGACAATCAAACATCAAGACGAGGGTTTTGTGGCTAAACCCCTCCATGACCACACACTGACACACACACACACAAACATGTCAGTAACAGTTACAATGTGAGGATACCTGTGGAATGATTCTGTAAGAAGTCTGTAGAAAATATGATCATATATCAATCAGAACACGAAGGCCATAAGGAAGCGCAGTCTGCATTAACACACACTTTGTTTTTTACAATATAAAAGATACAGCAACAGAGAAAGAGAAAGTGCTGCCATGCTGGAGGAAGTTCACTCCTTTCTGTTGGAGCTCCATGATTGCCTTTAGTGTCATAACATGGTCTAAAACTTGAGTACTGCATTAAACACAGCAGAGTAGGAAACAACAAATCTACAAATCAAGAGGAGAAAAAGATTCCACTCATCTTTAAATCAAACTTGGATAAAATCCTCCTCTAACTCCTTCAACATAGCAGCACTCTCTGTTACTTAAAAACACTAACATACAAGACATCTTAAATACTTTCCTTTTATAACATCTGGTCTTTAAATATCTTTACATCCTCAACAATATAACGTCCTGTGTTTGTTTACATGGAGTGTGGCAAACTGAAAATGTCTTATAGGCACATCAAGGCACGTATCATACATTCACTTTGTGCGTTGCCTTTCATTTTCAATCAATGTTTATCACATTAAAGAAGCTAACAGCATGCAGTGCAGATTTGTATCCATATATCTATATATCATATACCAGTCTGCTGCAGACAGACTGGATGTGCGTTAATACAGCAGATTTCTCTCAAACACAGACACAAAAGAACTAAATCCACTTCAAACAACCGTAATAAAAATAAAGATTTATCTTTACATTATTTAGGGCAAACATTTAGCATGCAAATAGAAATAAAACATCCCTTTGAAATCCTGTTTTTAGATCTAAATCCTCTATGTCTGTCAGTAAACAGCTGCAGAGACAAAAGCGAGCAAGAATAAATTATTTGAAACATACACAGAAAGCAGAGAGCAGCAGCAGCAGTTGTTAAAAACATCTCCCTCAGTAACGCTAAAGCTGAAACCTTGTGGTGTAAACCTCAGAGTCAGTAGTGGTTAAGTGCAATAGATGGAAAATACAGTAGGCAAGAAGATGTATGTTAGATTCACCTTAAACTTACCCAAGATCAGAAACATCTCGGAGTGCTTTAGGAACCTTTACATAACACCAGACAAACACCGGTATCATGATCAGAAAAGTCGCATTTAAATGCTAGTTAAAGATTTAATTTAGGGTCCATTGTTTCTTACAAGTCTGATCAAAAGTTTCCTGGAAAGAATTAGTGATTTGTTACTTATAAGAGGTGAAATATATTAAATAAACAACCTGATCTCATATTAACACACCTCATCCTGAAGGAATGGTACATTATCTGCTCTGGTAATCACAGTGATGATGTCTGCATGTTGATGCTGATTTCTGACGAACATTTCTAAATGTTCTGATTGAGTTTCTAGATCTACTCTTTCTTTATAAGCTAATGTTTCTGAGAGTAAGATCAGTAGCTGCACACTCATGGACACTTGTTTGATTTCTTGCTGTGTTTTAAAGTAACAAACAAGCAGGTAAACTAAAAGTGTCAGGGCTGTGTTACCCTACAAGTACAAACCATGTTTATGGAGCTCTTGACATCATTTACACTTTAACATTCATTTTTTTTCTGACATATAAAAGTTAAAACACTCAGTTATTCTTAAAGGTACAAAACAATCTCTAAAAACAAGCTTTGAACAGCTTTTACACACACATCCTTTTCCTCTTTTGAGGAAACATGTGTAAAAAGTTTATAGCATTCTTAGAAAACTAACTGATTCACTGACTACAAGAGAACAGAGCTCCACAGCCTCTCTATGTGTTGTGAACACTGTCTAATCTGCTAGAACTGGCACTGAGTTATTTATTTTTCCAGGAAACTTTTAAAGAACTGTAAGGAAGAGATGGGCCTGTAAAATACAGCGTAGCTAGAAGTGTTGTTAGTTGCCGTCAGAGAAAGCTGCATCGCATTGAGGAGAGTGTTTCCTCAACAATCAGAGTCGATCACTTTAAAAAGGAGAGTTGGAGAATCTAGAGACATAATGAAATGGTTAAAATATCAAAGTTTGTTTAAAAGACGATATAAAAAGGATGAGCTGTGTGCTGTGTAAAATCAGAGGCACCTGATGTTAGAAAAGAAACCTCCGCCTCCATCATTAGATTGGATTTCACTCCAAACACTCAGGAGTGACGCTGATTTGGCCGAATTCATCCTGCTGCGTGCTTGATTGCGTTATTGTTATTCAAATGGAGTGATTTGCATTCGCCATCACCACCTTTCAATCGACCACAAATCTCTCTTGTTGGTCTTAGACTCCGCCCCCGCTCCGGTCCACCGTCACCGGGCCTCTCTTTTCAAGAGTCTCCTCCGCAGATTTCATCAGGATGGCCAGACGGCTATCAGACAGAAGCCCCTTTTTCACGGCGCTCATCAGCTGCACAGGAAACAGAGGAGAACATAAAGTCACATACTGTATGAATAATAAAGGTTAACCTGTCAGAACAAATGGAGGCTGGAACCTTTTTCCTTTACAGGAAAATAATACCCACAATAAAAGGTTTTAGAGACAGACGATCACCTTCTCAACACCAACTTTAACAATTAGAAATGAAACCAACACCAACAATGTTTCTTTGTGTGTTAAAGCTGAACTAGAGCTGTGAAATGAAATATACTCCACAAACAAAGCACTCCAACCTGTTTGCTTCCAGACATCACTTTTAACTATTTCTGAGTTGATTTTGCTGTTTAAGGATAAGGAAAGTATTATTCTATATTTTTCTGTTTGTCAAGAACTCCCCTGAAGACCAAAACAAACGATGTCTCCATCGTTTCAGAGTCAGATGTTAGAGGCATCACTGCTCCTCTGTTTTGGTCTTTAATGCAGATTTTTGACGAGAGGAAAAACAAAATATCACAGTGTCATCCTTTCAGTAAAATCTTTAGAGGTTTTCTGGTTCAGCTTCAACACTTTTGGTGTTTCTTTCCCTTCAGCCCTTCCCGCGGTCGTCTCTGTTCACCACAGGACTTTAATAGAGTTAATGTAACTTCCTGGTTTATGGTTAAATAAGAGAAATCCCCTTTTTTAATGTAGACGTCGGGCTCCAGAGGGTTATAGTGTTTGTTTCCCATCATGCACTCTACCTGTTGGTCGTCCCTAAGTCGTTGATGTCCAGGTCAGACGGATACACACAAGCAGAAACACACATTCAGCATAAGAGCATGAGATACAAGATTAGAACCTACAAAAATATGACAGCAGTCAGAAGATATTTGAACTCTTAGCTGATTTATCGTGCAGCTTGCTCCCTCAACACAGAGGCCGACACACTAATGAAGACTAAATTATCGACTGTCATCGAGCTCTCATGTAATGACTTTTTCTGGACTCAGGTGAGAAAGTAATTTATCGGACACACTTCAGGCCTCATTACACGAGCCGCTGTCGGAGACTCTCCTCTTTAATTAGCTTCATCCAGTCCAGTTAAGACTTCACACCTTCTGTTTGAAGGAGGTGGAGGATTGTCTCTTTCTTTAACAATAGGTCAACATATGCTGCAGCTTTTATTCACCGGTATGAGGAGGAAGAGATGCGAGTAATTCTAAGTAGCAGAAAGACAAAGGACTCTTGATGTTTTCACTGACTTATTTTTTATAACACAAATGTACTTTTAGAGATGAATATAATACCAGACAATGCCAGCTGGAAATATGATCTGTATGTTAAAAATTCAAGATATAACATGTAGATAAAAGTCCATCACATTATAAAGCAAGACAGCAAAGTTACAATAGAGAGGAGCTCCAAACTGGAAAATTCAGAGGGGGATAAAACAAGTGTGTGCAAGACAGTGTGTGTGTAATGTATGGTGTTCCCCTGGGTTTCTATTATCCACATGTCTTGAGTCCTGTTTGCTCTGCAGGTACTGACAGAGGTGTTAGCCTTTAATAGGCCACACATCACAGAACATCTGTGACGCAGATTCTTGTCCCAAAATATTCTCATTTTCTAAAATGGAGTCCAAGTCTTCACTGAATAAACATTTTCTGTTTGCACTATTAGAAATGTGATTTATTGCATAAAGAGAAGCAGGGGAAAAGGAGAACTCAGAGTGATTATCTTCTACAAAAACCTGAGGTGACAGTGTGACGTTGAGCTTTAGAATAAAACCTGAAACGACTGTTCAAAAATCCCTGCATTGCCCTGACTGCAAAGCATGCTGGGACATTGTAATGAAAAATGAGGTATCTGATGATATGAATATGTGATATGGGAGGGATCTTTAGCTGATGTCTTCACGGTTTGTGTGGGTGTTACGTACCTGCAGGAATTCATCTATCTCCACCTGTCCGTTTTTGTTCAGGTCCACCTCATTCAGGATCTCATGGAGAGCGTTTTCATCAATCTGCACGTTAATGCTCTGCAGACGCAAAAAACAAGAGCAGTAATATCAGCAAGGAAATCAGGGGGCATGAAAGAGGAATACAAAGAAGTGAAAGAGAAGTAAGGGGGGCAAGATGACAGCAGACTCACATCAAGGACTTGCTGAACGTCCACGGTGGTGATGAATCCTTTGCTTTCTTTGTCAAACTTATGGAAACGCTTCTTGTACCTGGAACACAGATCATAAAAGATTGGGTCACTTAGTGGCACACAGTTTTCAGGTTTAAGTTTTACATTTTATGATCTAATTTCTCTCACGGAAGTCTTATCTCTGCTAAGTCATAAAACTGCTTGGAAAAAAAAGAAAGACCAAAGACAAAAAGGCTGCTCTCTGTGCAGCAAGACTGGGCGTAAAAACTTGTTAGTTAGCATGTTATTTTTTAAAAGAAGGGGAAGCATTTACCTGACGACTTCCTGGTAGTCCAGGTTTATCTCAGACGTCTTAGTCAGCTGCTCAGAACGAGACCTGTAGCCCATTTCTTGGTATAAAAACTTCTTAGCTGCATCGAGCTCCGCCTGAGGGAAACATTAACAGAAGAATACAATTTAAGATTATTCTAAAATATAAATATCTGACTTAAGAGGACAGCTTTAATGAAACAAGTAAAAGTCTAGGATCTAAAAAGCCTTTATCAAATGTAATCACGAGACCATCAGAAGTCTTGAATGTGTGTTTTTGTACAAAGCTGCTATAAGAGTTCTCTGTGTTCTGTGTTAACAATAAGATCTTAAAATAGTTCAGAGTTCAGCTTTCATGCGCACACATATCACTTCTTCTCTTTCATACAGATACAGAGGCTCTTCTCTGAGGGGATAGAGGGTGTGGACCTTTTCTATTGTGCACTGATCGCAGAAGAAACAATATCACAACTTCAAAAATCCCACCAGGGATTCAAGCATTGTATGACATAATACATGCAGGGAACTTTTGGACAAACTATAGAAATAAAGGAGTGAAAATAAAAGACTCGTACCGTCTTCTTCTCCTCGCTCCAGCCAAGCTCTTTCCCCATGATCTGCACGATGCGAGGCAGGGCTTCATCGGCTGCCTGCACGTTCAGGAAGCCCAAACGTGTTCGTCTGGCGATCACATCGATGGCTGTGCAGGCGTACTCCTTGATTGCATACAGCACCTGAGAGAGGAAACACATGAGGTGGACTGGAAACAAAAAAAAGAGCATATGAGCAGGATGAAATCTCACTTCACCTCGCTCTCGATGTAAGGAAACTCAGACACCAATCTTTTCCCGACGATCGGCCATCTCTGCCCGGTGACCTGAGCCATCTTGGCCACGTCGAACGCCTTCCCTCCGTACGTTGAGGCCAAGTGTTGAGCGACCTGTGTGATTGAAACATAAAAAGTGTTAAGATTTTAAATTGTGTTTATTCAGAGGTATTGCTTTCAATATATACAGTAAATGCAAGTCAATTATCAACACAGAGTGAAGCAGCAGGTCTTGGTCTTCGCCAGTGATTTCACCTCTTCGGAGTTAAGCATTTAGCGGCATCTTTACAACGAGTTGTCATGTGTTTACAGAGCACGAGAGGCTGATTTGCTATTCAGATGGTTGGCGTGCCGATCATATGAAAGGGCAAACGCTGTCCAAATATCAACAGTGACCTTTTAGGAATATCGGTGCAGAACGGCTCTAATGAGGAGTAAGTAGACTGCACGGGTATTTCTTCTTCATGAAACTATGTTCTATTGGATTTAATGAAAACGCACAGCCTAATTATTGGAAAGAAGGCATGTAGCAGATGTAAATCAATGTGCCCTTACTTAATGCCATTGATAAAAGTGTACAGTGCAGTTCAACGTGTGTCCAGTCTTTTGTGTAGCAGAAATGTCAGCGTTGTTACAGCAGCAGCTTTAATGTCAGCTCAGCCGCTGAAGAAGACAGTGTGTGTGTGTGTGTGTGTGTGTGTGTGTGAGAGACAGTTTTTTAAAGGTTTGTTTGGAGATGAATGTGTGTCTTATCCTGTCTAATGCTATTAAACCAAAATATTTGATTTTTTTTTTACTTCATTCTCCAGCCCGTAGTCCTGAACCAGGCGGATGTAGAGCGTCGGCGTCCAGCCCTTCGCTCCCTCCAGCATCAGACCCACAGTCTTGCAGGGCTCAGCTGAGAGGGTGTGACTTTTGACGGCTGCATCAAGAGTCTCCTCAGCCATTGACCTGTAGGTGGTCCACTTCCCACCTTGAAACACAAAATCAAATCATCATGAAGTGTTGAATAATAAGTTTTAGATGAACTAGTTTCAGGAACTAATGCTAAAGGCTGACTGACCGGCGATGGTGACCAGCCCGCTGTCACTAATGCTGACGATGTGGTTTCTGCAGATGGACTGAGTGTCTTTGGAGTTTGGGTCGGTCACCAGCGGACGGATGCCGCTCCACGCTGCCAACACGTCTCCTCTACGCACTGTGGATTAAACAAACACCACAACCAAGATACGGCACATTCATTTACAACACTTCTTATTAGATGTACAGTCATATAGTTATCTATGAAACATTTGTTCTTGAAGCCCTTTTCTTGTTGCTGTAAGCCGCTGTTATAAATTTGTACAGTTTGCTCTACTTTATCTCAGACACTGTCTAATAACTCCTCTCGTTTGTCCATGGAAAATAGAACACAACCCTTTTTTTATTCATCTACATCCTTATCTACACACTTCAAAGAAGTCACAAGACAAGCTGTTGAGGAGGCTTGGTTAAAAGAACTTTACAAATCTTAATACAAATGTCAAGGGGAGGATGAATGAGGTTTTCTTACTTGTAATAAAGTAACCACATCATGCGTCTTTACCTTCTACGTCAGGGCTGAGGTAGTTGCGGACCTCCCTCAGGATGAAGTTGATGTCGTCCTCTCCTGGGATTGGGTGGGCTGTCACGTTGGTGGGCGTGTCGGTCGTCCCGGCGATGGTCATCTTCTCCCAGGGCAGGAAGAAGATGACGCGCCCGTCGCTTGTGGCTGGATCGAGGAGACCCATGTTGTCTGGACTGTGGGGCAATAAAAAACAGGAAGAGGGGTTTTTATAGTAGCATGAGTTGTAACCATAATGTGTTACTAGCTTTACAGTTTCTTGGAAAACAGGCAGCAGAAAAAAGTGTGGAGTTAGAGAGGAAGAGCAGAAAATAGGCAGAAAGGGAAATATGTGGGAGGAAGAGGAGGCGGTGAGGGGACAGATAGTGGCAGGAGGAAGAGAATTAGGTGGTTGGCATTTCTGCCGCTGTTCAAAGGGCTCTCGCTCCCTCGGGTTTTGCTCAATAAGCTTGGATGAACTTTAAAAACCCTGCGACTTCAACAAAACCCACTCTATTTCTCTGCTGTATCCTAACCAGACGAGATTGTCCTGTGCATGAAGTATATGTCAGCTAATAGCTTAGCCAGCTTGGTGTTTACACATCAGATTGAGGAATAAATGTTTAAAATACCAAATACCTGATGAAAAGCTAAAGAAATGTCTCCACAACTTTAATACCACCTTTTTAAAGGATATATCATAAATGTGTGGTACCTGTAGTAGCCGGGGATGACGATGTGAACACCTGCGCTAGGCTGACAGATGTTTGCAGTCTCCTGGTTGTCCATCTTCCTCAGAGAGTCTGTGAACGGGCCGGTGGCGTTGATCACACACTTTGCTTTCACGTCAAATTCATTCCCTGTGTGAGGGGAATGATAAGGAATCAAAAAACAGCAAGGCCTAACTTTCTCGACTTCAAGGTAGATTTTTCTGACCATACTTGTGAGGAAAGAGTGGAAAAGTTAAGAGGAAATTTTAATCAAGAGGAATGATAATAACTATTACTGAAAATGAAGTATATCTGCACACTGTTCTCTGCTCCACGTCCATCACCTACTGCAGACTGCCATCATTTTAAGAGATGTCTATACATGAGGTGACACTTTAAATAATAATGTTTAAATTGTAGATACCTTTATTTATGTAGCACTTTGTATGCAGAGTATACAATGTGCTCTGCAACACACAGCAATATGCAAAGACCCAGCACAAAATACATTCAACAAACACGTCCTCCTTAAAGATAAATATGCATATGATCACCAAGTGTGCAGCAAATTATAAAGAGTCAAAGAAAACATAAAGACGTGTGATTGTGGAAGCAGAAAACAACGTGCACATTTTTTATCAACTCAAAACAGGAATCCTTCACATCACGGACCGTCTCTCTTTTTAACAATTGTTACATTTTAAACTAAGTTGTGATCAAGCTGCTTGTCTTACCTGTGACAACATCCCTGCAGCGGGCTCCACATACCCTTTCCTTTCCGGTCTGAGGGTCCTTTGACTTCAGCAGGTGGACCACCTCAGTGTAGTTTGCTACAGCAGCACCGTAGCGGGCAGAGGTGAGGGCGATGGCGAGGTTCATGCGGGCGTCATTGTGTTGCCCTGGTGAGACGAAGAAGAGTATGCAGATGATGGTTTGAAGGAAACGTTGACTCATGTTAGAAGTTTTAGGTGGAACGAGATCGAGATTGTTGCTGGCTGAGTTTAATAAAGGAGCTTGTTCATCCCACACCCTAAATGCTTGGTTTTGTCTGTGGGCTTCTGTGCAGAATAAGTGATTTTGATGTACCTCCAGCAGCACCAACACACTACAGTTTGTTTTTCATACAGAAATATACTTCCCAGCCAATTCTGAATAACAGGATTAGGCCTTCACATTTGCTGTCCAGTGTTTGTGTGAATAAAAAACATCCTCCTGTTGTTGTCGGTGGCAGCAGCAGTCACCCAGGCATCCGGAGAAATATCTGCTGCTGCTCAGCCGCCCCGACCGACAACGACGCTCCTCTGCGCTCTACACCGCCGGGAGAGAAGGTCAGATTTCGAAATGTCACCGCCGTGATTGTTCCAGACGGCATAATTGGAGAAAAGACGCTCCACCCCTCCACCACCCCTCCATCATCCCCTCCCCCTCAGAGCAGATGATGGAGGGTGATGGAGGAGGGGTGGGGAGGTGGAAATCAAACATATGCTGCTCTGCACCAAGGATGTGCCTTTTGCCTTTTTCCAGCCTGCAGTAAATTCAGAATATCTGACCACTTCTATTTTACAGAAACTGCAGCTTATGTTGGTTATGATAAGACTTTAATCTTATTTCATGTGAATAACTAAAAACCAAAGTAGGAGCACTCTTTTTTTATTCAGGGTGATTCCTTTTGGGACCTCATTTTTGTAATAACAACTTTTAAATATGTTTTTGCAATAAATCCAGAAAGAAAAAAAAACACTAATAGCCTCCTGAAGCAGCAAAGATATAAACAAATGTCAGCCGGTTGTCAGCACGCCATCAGCGCAGAGTTCCTCGCACTCAGCTGGACACTGAGCATATGTTTGATTCATCAAGGGAACACAACCTTTACCGCCAAGGGGGAAAAAAGAGGGCGGTCCACCAGCCTGTCAACACATTTTGTTCACCCTGAACCAGTGGACCGGTGGAGATGTGAGGGCCACAGGGCGGCAGATATATCTATTATAACTGACAGTAATTCCTGCTATCACTTGTGCTAAGTCAGAGCAATTTTACATAATTCTTTTCAATTAGTTGTTTGTTTAAATTCTGCTGAATTTACAGACACATTTGTGAGGGGGGATTTTGATGATTAGTATTATTATTTTGTTTTTTAAGTTATATTGTTTGGCTTTTTTGCCTTTATTTTATAGGACAGGAAAAGTGGTGTAAAGAGCGGGGGAAGACATAGATTGTCAACCGGCCGGGAAGCGAACCGGCGACTCCTGCGACGAAGACTGTGGCCTCTGTACGTGGGGCGCTTAGACCGCTAGGCCACCAGCGCCCCAAGGAGATTTTAATTATTTAAATCACTTATTTTCAAGCTTTACAGAAAAAGTGCTGATCTTTGTGGAGACAGGTAAATTTTTCTTACCTGAACCACTGGACCGGTGGAGATGTGAGGGCCACAGGGCGGCAGATATATCTATTATAACTGACAGTAATTCCTGCTATCACTTGTGCTAAGTCAGAGCAATTTTACATAATTCTTTTCAATTAGTTGTTTGTTTAAATTCTGCTGAATTTACAGACACATTTGTGAGGGGGGATTTTGATGATTAGTATTATTATTTTGTTTTTTAAGTTATATTTTTTGGCTTTTTTGCCTTTATTTTATAGGACAGGAAAATTGGGGAGTAAAGAGCCGGGGAAGACATGCAGAAGATTGTCGACCGGCCGGGAAGCGAACCGGCGACTCCTGGGTTGAAGACTGTGGCCTCTGTATGTGGGGCGCTTAGACCGCTAGGCCACCAGCGCCCCAAGGGGATTTTAATTATTTAAATCACTTATTTTCAAGCTTTACAGAAAAAGTGCTGATCTTTGTTGAGACAGGTACATTTTTCTTAATATTTCAGCTGTTGAGATGCAGCTGAACAGGTGAAAGCTTTGATATTAGGATAGTGTCACTTCTTTGTCTTTGTCTTTGCAGGTTTTCAGTCAGAGATGCTTGTTTACCGCTTTATGTTGTGCAATTATGGCCAACTGCCTCGTGGCAAACCCATCATATCTATTACTAAAGGAAAGAGACAAGCAGGAAAAGGGCAAGAGCACAAATAGTGAGTCAGCTAAGAGGTGAGTAATGAATCAACACATGAAGCGTGTCTTTCACACATGCAAACTTTAATGTGAAAAATCCAATTTAAAGCTAAATACTCCTGAAAACATGTGAAACCTGGACTCACCATCGTAGTAGACAATGGCACCAACCAGCTTGTCCTTCTTCAGCATGGGGAACAGCTCTAAAGCTTTGGTCTTACTGAGGACGTAGCTGCTCTTCAGGCACTGGATCCCAGCCACCAGGTCGTACATCTTGATCCCCGCCCAGTAGTAAGGCAACTGCCACCATCTTGGGAGTAAACACAGGGATTTAATATTTAATATGTCTAACTTTATCAACACTTTTTCGCCCTCACATGTCTTGTATACTTACTTGTAAACAGGGAGCATAATTGGCAGCGGTGCAGACAGGTGAGGTGCGATCTCCAGGAGGTTTGCTCGTTCATGCAGGGCTTCTTTCACCATCATGTACTGATTCAGAGGACAGAAAAGGAACATTTTAAGAAAGAGGAGCATGCAAAGCGATTAAGATGAAAGAAAAACAAGGGGGTAGAGAAACCTGCTCGTAGTCTACGTTCATGATGGCCTTCTGGAGATAGCGGACTCCACCATGGATCAGCTTTGTGCTCCGACTGCTGGTCCCTGAAGAGAAATCGCTTCTCTCGACGAGGGCAGTTTTGAGGTCTAAGAAATAAAAAACAGAATAAATTACAGCGAACAATTTGGCTAATTTGGCATAAGAGCAGCTGATAAATAATCTTTGTGCTGTGGAAATCACGAGTAACATTAACACTTGATTTAATTGAAAATAAAATCCCCTTTCTAGAGACAGCCCATGTTTCATCACAACATGATTTTGCTGTGAAGTTTGATAGTGGTCAGATTAAAGTTTAACTTGACTTGTATCACCATGAAGGCTTTGTTGGCCAGTGTGGGAAAGCGCATGTTAAATAATGCTCTAAACATATATTATTTCCTTTTCATGCCATGTTTGCATTGATAGATGTTCTCAGGTGTGTTTTACAGTTGTCATACTGGGACTCCTTCCAGCTGGTCTCCTGCCAGCATTTTAGGTGTTTCCCTCTATCAGTCATGGCTACACGAGGACACCTCTATAGTGGAACACCTTTTAAATAATGAGGAATGATGCTTATTAAAGCTGCAGAGTGAGCTTACTGCGAGTGACAGCATCTAAGGCACATCCTGCCCCTGTGGCTCCTCCTCCCACAACCAGAACGTCAAACTCCTCGGTGTTCTGCAGCGCGGCAAGCTGCGCCTGCCGAGAGGGGAACTCGTCTGCGAAGGGAACCTTCAGCTCTGCTTCTGCAGCCACATGAGCTAACCGAGCCTGGATGTAACACAGATATGACAGCATTACCACAAGGAGAAAAATAATACAGATGTTCACCTTATTCATGGAGACTAGAGTTTCTATGTTAAAAGTTTCTATGTTAATTTGATATAAAATGTCATGAAGCAAAGCAACACTTAAATGGAGGCACATTCTGACACACCATAAGCAGCTTTCAGGGTGTATGTATTCATGAATAATTCCTGCATTCTAATCAACTCATAAAGTTACATGTAATATGATGCATAATGACTTGCAATCATCTGAATACATTATGGATTTCATGTGAATGGGTAATGAGATTATTATAAGGCATTAGACTCCTTATTATATGTATTATTGTGTTGCAATGGATGGAATTTAATGTATGAATGGCAGGTTGAATTAATAACCTGATTATGAGAGGCTGTCACAATGACAGTGGCCATGACTAAGGTTTGAGTGGCTGTTTTTTTATTTTGATTTCTCTAAGGTCAAGTTGTATGCTTTGTAGTCATGACACTATCAAGATAACCTATTTATTTTAGTGTTATTTTTATAGATTTGAAGCTAATTATGTCCCCAATGAGAATCATTTCTCATGGAAAATGATCCTGTGGTGGCAAAACAACTTCAGACCTATATGTGGTGTCTCTGAACTGCTGTTTTGGGTGACAAACATCGTCTGGCAGTGAGCAATAAACTAATTGATGTCCTCCTTCTATCTCCTGTTTGTTGAATTTTAAAACCAGAGAGTGGCAAAACATAATTTTGTTGTACCTGTGTTCACAATGACAGTTCATTCATTCATTCATTCCCTTAAAGGTTGTGGAATTAATTTCCATCACATCCAAGAATGAGCTCTTAATCTCAGATCACAGATTAGTTGCTGAAGCTCATTCCTGGCTGTGAAAGTGAGATTATATGGCATGCTTATGATGTCTCCTCTTCACTTGAAGTGCAAAGTTTGACAAGCGTCACTATGTGCTGCAACATGCTGCTCAGCTTTGCAAAAACAAAACAAAAAAAAACACACAAAAAAGTCACATCAAAGCCTCCGAACGTTGCTGATTTCTAACGTTTGATTAGCAAAATAATTAGTTTAAAGAAATAATCTCAAACAAAAGAAAAGCACAGCTTCCCTCTGATGTGATGAGGTGGGATTTCACCTCTAATGAAATATTTATTCATTTCTCCATTTAGAAGTTGAGCTAAATGATTGCATCAAGCTGTTTTGAAGCAAGCGTGGCATTTGACTTGCAAATTGAAGCGGGCGTTTGTAATTCGGGCCTGCGACCACAAACAAAGACGGTGATATAATCATTGTCTATTTTTGATGATGCATACAGACAAACACCGCTGCAGAATTAAGCGCCAGTGTCGCCCCCGTAATCAAGTTAAGTCACAGCGCAGCCCATGCTAATAGCCAATCGCCTGCTGTCTTGAAAACTTCTCCAAGCCATATGCCCTTGTAGAGGAGAGAAGATGGTCGATCATGTCATCAGAGGTGCAATTACTGGGATTAGAGGCATGCATGATTATAAACCATTGTGAAAATATCATTCATCAGGGTCGACTCTTTGCTTACCAATCCAGTCTTGGTGGAGAGGACGAAGGTGTGCAAACAGAGGTATCGCGTCAAGACACAAAACAGAGTTCACATTAGGTGTACAGTCAAATAAAGGCTGGTATGTAGCTGTGAGGCTGGCCGGAAATAGGCCAACGTCAGGTCAAAGGTCAGGGAGGAACACACAGCTGCTTGTCCATCTCAAATAAAGTCACACTGCGTGGCTATTTATGCTCATGAGGATGGTGAGTAGCCAAGCTTCAAGGCTCTCAGTGTCACCCATCACAAGGTGAGAATAGTGACAGAGCATTACCCGTTTTCCATTGTGTCTTCGTCATTCTGTAACGTCACTAAGTCATGCTGAGAAACAGAGTTTTCAGTCCATCACAATAAACTACTGAAGACTGAGACAGCCTGGAGAGTATAGGGATCTGGATGTAAACGAAGTCGCTAAATAAGTACAAGTTACAATATTTCAAACAAGTAAATGCAGAATATATAAGCTCTTCAGTTTGAGTACGTGATACTTTTAGATGCTCTCAAGTCTGGACACAAAGAATGGAGCTCTGAGAAAGTGTTAAAGGCTGAGTCTGAATAGAACAAAGTCTGCCCACTCTATTTAACATGTTGTTTCTCATTTGTTAAAAACCAGTGTGTGTCTTTACACGGACGCACTGTCTCTTGGTCCTGAAGTGAACTCTGGCTGCCTGGCAACTGTCCTAGTCTGTATGCTAAGCTAAGTTAGCCAGCTGCATGCAGACAGATTTCAGAGGGGTTCTCATGATTTATTAGCAAACTAACATTTCCCAAAATCCTGAACTCATTCAAATAAATTCCCATGAAATAACACCTTATTTGTTTTCTGAAATGTATGTTTGAATGTTTCTAAAACCAGTATTTAAATAGCCACACCTACAAAACAGGCTGCCCTCCATTCCTATGTTATACTTAATCAACAAATATATGTCACTTGGCCAGGAGGTGAAATAACAACACCTCAAAGTTTATTATTTCATTAGAGCTCAACAACTATTTGAAAACTGGCAAGTAAAAGTGAATTATTTCATCATTTCTATGCATTTCAAGGTCCAGTGTTGTGAGCTGATGCATCATGTTCAACAGCCAGGAAGCATCTGATTAAAAAAAAAAAAATGTAAACACACTTTGCAGACGACATAAAGCACATTCCAAATTCTAGATGGGACATGCCCTGAGAGGCACTCCCTCTCCGCTTTGTAGGATTTTTCAAGTCAGAAAGAGAGAAATCTTAAAGTTTTTCTGATGATTTTTCACCTAAAGAGTAAAACATTTAGTTTCACAAACCAAATTGTACCAATAAGAAGTCTTGTTGTTGCGTCTAAATTCAAATCCTGCAAAACTGGAATTCCTGGACTCATGCTAAAAAAAAAGCAAAGCAACATAAGCACAGAGACAACATCTTTCCATTACACTTACCTGTGTCTTCTTGTACTCAATCAGCTGCGACAGGCCGAAAACTGTGGCGACTGCACCGCCGCCTATGATCGCTGTCCGTTTTAGAGCCTTCCTGAACGCCATCATCGGCCCTGTGGAGGGAAAAAGTAAAGTGAGGAGACACAGCAGGGACGCCGGGTTATAAGGCTCGCGACATGACAGGTGATCATGTGAAGGAGGCATGCAAGGCTGAGAGAGAGAGGGAGGAGGGAGGGTCCAAAAAGCTGCAAGTCAGGCTGAAACAGACTGGATGAGGACAGTACAAATAAAGTGAAACACTGTGTGTATACACATCACGTGTTGTAAGTACTTAGGAAAAACTTTTATTTATCAGAGAGAAACCTTTTCTTTTCCTCTAGTGCTGCATCTAATGATCATCTTCATTATTAATAATTATGACACACATATTCTTTATTAATTGATCAGGTATTTGGCAAATGAAATGTCAGAAATGGCAAATTGCAAAAGGCATGTCCTATTTAGCTTGATCGATGTGCAAAAATCAGAATGTATTAACTTTGTATTGATGTAAAACAGACAGACTATCTACACTTGTGACATGGTGGAAGTAGAGAATAAATGCTACACTATAGAAGCTCTGATATATAATCTTTTCCAAAAAGGACATTAAGATAATCACACAATGAATCTGCAAAATATTGTAACCATGTTTCCATAATGACCCTGTGCACCATAATGAGCAGAACATGACACCAGCTCTGGCAGGGCTTCAAATCCCATCAGGGGCAGCCCCAAATAAAGTATTTAAATAAAGGTTTGAATGAAGACTTCCCGGGAGTGGCAATACACTGGAGCAGATTCTAATGCATTTTAATAAAACACAGCTACAGATGGCACAAATGTCAACAACCAGTTTGGTGTAAAAAAAAAAAAAAAAAGACCTTTAACCAGTCACAGTAAATACTGACAGCATCAAAATCAGTGTCATACTTCTTCTCCCAATTTTGGACCGAACTGTCCAACAGAAAGACTTCAGCTTTGAGTCTATTGCAACATTTAAATGGGTTCAAAGAGACAGACCTGCATATGCCTGAAACTGTATGAGTACAAACGTTGACTGGTTCCAGGCAAATTAGACTCTTGAATAACCAGTTATACAGAACTGAAGCTGTAGGTGAACTCTATTCTGCATCCACTAAAGTGTTCAGACGTGTCTCAGGAATGTCCCATCGAAAATGTACGACCACTCACAAGAAAAAATACGACTTTCATGACCATACATTAAAAAAATTTAATTTAAGACTACTAGAGACTTTTAAAGGATACACAGGAATCCTCAATTTAACAAATATTATACACCAACTCAGAAGAGAAGACTAAAATGGTCAGATTTGGTCAAATTTACCCCCAACATAGCTGCAATTCCATGGCTTGGCTGAATTATACTTTCTTATATGTGAGATTATTGGACATAGCAGTTCAAGTGAGCAAGACTGATGTGTTTTTGTGTAATCTCTCTCAGGGGGAGGCTCTGAAGAAAGTTATTGCCCTAATGTAAACCTAATTTGCATGTCATCCTTCCTAACTCATATATGATCCAAAACCTACTATGTAACATACCACAGGCTTTCACGCCCTGTCACAGTCGGTTCAATACTTCAGACATGACAATAATTAGCCTGGAGGGACACTTTTGACTTGGGCCTGTTGATTGGTGATGCTGAGCCAGCTGAACCACAAAAAATAGCTGAGTAAAAGCATGTTATAACTAGAAAAAAAATGACTATTCATCCTCTTTGACACCACTCCCATTCACTTAGCCTACACACTCATTATGAGTCAGCACAAGAGGGGGCTTTCTGGTGGTAAAGGGGGGCTGCTTTTTTAGAACCACATGACGAAGCCCATTGACATTTTGCCTATTTTTAGCTCTGTGTATTCCCAAAGAATAACTGGGATCCCCGTGCGTAAAAGCGATAAACCCATCCCAGCAGGTTTCCTCTTTAACAGCAGGTGGTAGTATATCCATACACTGTTTGATTCTAGTTTTATTGCTATGGCCCTGTTCTCTATCACTGCATGAGGAAGTGGCCGTTATTCTAACCTTGATTCTCACAGACACCAGTGGCTAGCTTCGTCTTAACAGTCACGACTAAGCGCTTTACGCTGTAAAAATAAGACGTGTTAAAATGACACCTCCACTGGAAGACACAGGCCAACATTGTGAGGAAATAACAGCTGATTTTAAGGTTTGAAATCACCACATAGCCCACATTAGTTAAAGGCATGTCCTCTGAGATAACACCCGAGGAGAAGAAGAGGTTAATTCTCTTCTGTCATGGAATTACGAGCAGAACTCGCAGATTTGGCTCTGCGCTTTTGGCTCTTTGCCAACCAAACACAGGGTTAAACTAACTTGGACATACTAAAAAAATGTCCACAAGACAGTTAGTGATACATTAGGCATTTCCACTTACAGCTTTCCTTGTTTTGTGGCTGAATATAACTCGCTTGGGGCGATGCTGGGCGGCGACTGAGGACATCGGTTGTTACCTAAACCGTAGCCTGGGTTTGACAGCTACAACCAGGAAGCTGAGGAGCAGAGAGGGACGTGTCAGAGAGCCAATCAGAACGCAGCACTCGTGTGAGCTTGTCCAATAGCGTTCGAGCAAAGGTGGGTTCACGCTGTTGACGTAAATGAGGTAAGATTGCGCAACACTGGTCTCCCTTTCATCCTCTTCCTTGAGGATAATAATAAAGAGGGAGAAGAAGCACCAGCTGTCGTTTTCTTTGTTTTTCCACACAGAGGGCCAAGAGAAAAATTAAACCTTTAACATTTGATATATCTTCAGTGTTTTAAAAATATTTCTCACACTTGGATGTGTCTATAATCTGTGAAATCCTGCTCTTTAATCAAGCACAGATTACAGAACAGCTGTTGAACATGACGCCTACTTTTAAGACTTGACTTTGAGTCTTTTTCAAAGCCAAGAGAAATCTGCTTGATGTAGCTGGCCAAACCTTAATCCATAAAAAAAACGCAATACAAACCCTTTAATGGGATTCAAAAGTGGGCTACAAGTATTATTTCCAAATTACATGATCCACTTTATATGCCAACACCAGTCAATGACCCTCACACACACCACTCCTCCCCCTTGGGTCTTGTGCGTAATAGGGTTTGGCACACTGGTGCGCACTGCGTAAACAAAAGCACATTGTCGGTGTCACTGGCAGCCAGTGTAGAAGTGGGAGAAGTGAGCATTCATTTCCTGTGCTCTCCAGACAGCGAGTGGACTTTTTTCTTGTTTCAGCTATAGCTTCATAGATCCGCAAGAGATGGAATTACTGGTCCCTGTTCTCCTGCACTGGATGGAGGTCTGAGGTATTTGAATTACTTCTTTTTCTCTCCAAATCTTCAAGACTTTTGTAAAGCATGCAAGTAATTCTCTGACAGTTTTTGTTTTACATCAGGGAAAGTCTAAGAGGCTGACAAACATCCTCTGGAAAATAAGTCACCTAAAGCTTTAAGGTAATGAGCTATTCAGGTTTTTATGCAAACTAAAACTTTTATAAGCTGGTTTAGTGTTTGAAGGTCTTAACTTCAACAAGTGGGAATCTCTGCGTATTTTTTTCCATTTTTCTCCAAGGACACTTTAAAAATAAATCCTTCTAAATCAATGTTTCCACATGCGCATTAGCTACTAACCTGCACACTTTTTCCCCCTCTCCTCTGCCTGCTTTACGCACATGTTTGCAGGGATCATGCCGTGCGTCCAGACCCAGTGCGGCTCCTCTCCACCAGGAGCCAGCCTGGCCTCTCAGAGTACCAGCGGAGAGCGTAACTGCGACTTCCTCACCCCGGAGTTTGTCAAGTTCAGCATGGACCTGACGAACAGTGAAATCTCCACTACATCCTCGGGTCAAAGCTTTGGTCCTTTTGGTGACACTTTTAGCACCGGGTACGACGTGAAGCCCCCATGCCTCTTCCAGATGCCAGTGCAGGGGGAGTTTCCGTGCGTAAAGGTGGAGGATGCGCACGGGTGTCCACGGTATCAGCCGAATCCGCACCAGTCAGAGGAACTGATCACTTCTCCTGGTTCTGTTTATTACTACCGCTCTCCATCACCGCACAACATGACACCCAACTTTCAGACTCCACCTGGACATTTATGGGAGGACTCCGGCTCTCTGTACACTTTTCGTCAAGAATATTTGGCTGCAGCTCACAGGAAAAACACACTCTCCAGATTTTCACTGTTTTCGCTCAAACACGCGCCACACAGCAGCCACCACGTGAAATTTGACGGATCCCTCCACGTGTCCATGAGTTTGGACTCAAACGGGGCGCACCAGCCGCTGGACAGCTCCGGAGTTTTGGGAAAGCAGCCTGGAGTGGGGTTTCCTCACCCTCTTCAGCTCGCACACAGTCACCACTTCATGGACTACCACCAGACCTCTTCTGCCCACGGCCGAGGAGGGCTGAGCGCGGAGGGGCTGTGCGCGGTGTGTGGAGATAACGCAGCATGTCAGCACTACGGAGTGCGCACATGCGAGGGCTGCAAGGGCTTCTTTAAGGTTTGTTTTCAATGCAACTTTATTTTCAAGCTGTAGGAAAAACTATTGGAAATGTCTTTTTAATTCTGAAAAGTGGAAGAAGTATTTCTAGCAAGGCAGGGAGTGCATATCTTGTGCTTTGCTCATGAAAACACACAAAATTGAACATAAAAAAATACCCCTCACCAGAATACTGCATGGTCACACTGTAATCTAATCAAATTATAATTGGAGCAAGAAGCTATAATGTCAAATTTCCACTGGGACCTCTGACTGGCCTCTTAAATTGGTCATTGCTCTTCTCAAACACGTTCTGATCTCTTGAGCGTTTTAGGGCCAAATGTCCTGTATGAAGATGACCATTAACGTGCCCTGAATGAAAACCCTCCCTTTCTTTTCTCTGGAGGAGATTCCCGGGGGCAATTCTCCAAATTATGAATGACCACGACCCTGTATTTACCAAGACTGCCCTGTCTGCCTTGCTGAATGCCTTATGCTGCCTCAGATGGCCCACAGGAGCAGGAGTGCTGCTGTTAATTTTCAAAGGATCATTTAATGTTTTTTTATTTTAAGTGGGATACACAAAAAATAGGTTCTTCATGTTGAAGGATTTCCCAAGGATCTTAAACAGGTTCCCAAGGCTGCCAGGGAGACCAAATCTCAAAGGCATGTAAAAAGCCAAATTTGTCGCCATAATGTGAGCATATTGGAACAGCTTTGCTCCATGTAATTGGCTGTCAAGAGACTAATACTGTGCTTAAATGCTCTTTAAAGACCCCCCTAACCCAAGTAAAGTAAAAAACTTGTCCAAAAAGACGTATGTAAACGGTTCTGTGTTTTTTAAGGTTTAAAGGTTTTGCTTTAATGTATTTTATTCAGGAATGCCTTAGGAGAGAAACAATGGTCTCACATGAAGCGTAACCAATGCAAATTTAAGAAACAGCTGTTTTCAGAGAATTCAACTTTTCAAATTCAAAGTAAGCCTAGTGCATTGTCTCAGTGAAAGGCATCCTGTTAAACTTAATATATCAGATCATGAAGTGCATGTGTTTTCATTTTACCTGTGATAAATCTGAATCCTCTCTCCTTTTCATGCAGCGAACGGTACAAAAGAATGCCAAGTACGTGTGTTTGGCTGCCAAAAGCTGCCCTGTGGACAAACGCAGGAGGAACCGGTGTCAGTACTGTCGCTTTCAGAAGTGCCTTGTAGTGGGAATGGTTAAAGAAGGTAAACCTTTACAACCAGATTTCATATCTAAAGTGTATCACAAAGAGCTTGGTCCAGTCCCAAGACATGGGATAAACTTGACTCAGTGGAGTAAACCTGACTGTTTTTTCTCCTGCACCCCAAGCTTCTTGAATTGTAACAGCAATAACTGACATAAAAACTTCAAATGGGAAGCCAAGAACTGCAAAAATTAAATTCAAAGTCATTGGTGATTTAAATAATTAACATGTAAAACAAAAGCTGATACACGTCTGCCATTTCCCTGCAGTGGTGAGGACAGACAGTCTGAAAGGTCGTCGGGGTCGCCTGCCGTCCAAACCTAAAGCTCTCCCAGACTCTTCTGCACCTGTCAGCTCCCTCCTGAGCGCCCTCGTCAGGGCACACGTGGAATCAAACCCTCCACCATCTCTTCTTGACTACTTCAAAGTAGGGGTAGATGTTGGTTCATCTTTAAGTGTGGTTAGCAGGCATTTAAGGGCTCTAATTGGAGGTATTTTCTGTTGTTGTTTATGAATCTAACTGGTGACCTTTTAAAAGTTCAAGGAGAGTCCAGGGAGTCCTCTGGCAGACGACGCTCAGCACGTGAGGCAGTTTTACGACCTCCTGACCAGATCGATGGAGGTGATTCGAGGTTGGACGCAGAAGATCCCGGGCTTCACCTCTCTCCCGAAACACGATCAAGACCTCCTCTTCTACTCAGCGTTCCTGGAGCTCTTTGTTCTACGATTGTCATACAGGTAGATAAAAATTTGAAACTGATTTGTTTTTGTACTTGTGGCTCAAATCAAAAGGTTGAGAAAGAGCAGGATGCATGCACTGTGACAGGTTCCTCTTTATACTTGTAGAAAAAGCTGTGGTTCTGTTTCAGATCCAAGCCAGAGGAGGGGAAGCTGATCTTCTGCGATGGCTCGGTGTGGCACCGGCTCCAGTGCCTGCGGGGCTTTGGGGAGTGGATCGACAGCATTGTTGAATTCTCTGCCAGTTTGCAGAGGATGAACCTGGATGTGTCCACCTTCTCCTGCATATGCACACTCGCCCTGATCACAGGTGAGATGCCTAATAACAGTTTCTGTTTTCTATAGCCACCAAGGGCTCATGTCCAACTGATGCTGTATTCAAGTAGTCTGGCCTTAATTTTGCTCTGGAATTTGATCATCCTTTATTTTAAATATTGAACATGCGCCTCATGATAAACTGTTAAACATCTGACAGCAACCCTGCGGCAGAGGAGACGGGCATATAAAGGAATATAACAATAACCAATCCATCTTTCTACTCTTGTGGGTCAGATGGAGGCACCAGTATTCATTTCAGGCTGTTTCATTACCAGCTAAAATTTCCTTACAGTAGCTTTAACTTTTATGTTTGTGTGTTTATCTTTTTGTAAAGATAAGATATACTTTTATTGATTTTATGTATACATTTAAATTTAAAAAATGGGAAAGTTAAAAATTGTATCTGTATATTGTGATGTGTAATTCATACCTGTGTCCCTCAGAGCGGCACGGACTGAAGGAGCCAAAGAAGGTGGAGGAGCTGCAGAACAACATCGTCAAGTGTTTGAAAGAGGGAGACGGGTCCTCGGACTGTTGGTCCAACACTCTGTCCAGACTTTTGGAAAAACTGCGTGAACTCCGCACTCTGTGCATCCAGGGACTTCAGAGGATTTTCTACCTGAAGCTGGAGGATCTGGTGCCGCCGCCTGCAATAATAGATAAGTTATTCCTCGACACGCTGCCATTTTAGAGAAGAGAGAATATACACAAGGGGACGGGTTTCTTTTTAAATCGGACTTCTTCTGCTTCAGGATCAGCAGTCGTTTCGGGATAGTTTGGCATCTGTGCACTGGATTAAAAAAACATTTAAAGCCCAAATTTGAGTTTTTGATTTGAATTTTTCCTTAAAGCACTGAATAATATGGTCCAACTTTATTTTATTTGTATATGTTAGGCAGCCAATGAGCTTGTTTAACTAATTTCACATTTTTATTTTGTGTCCCTCAGCCTGTGTAGATAAAGTTTTATACCAACGTGTCCCTTACATTTTTTAAACTGCATAAATCAGTCATATAGTGGTGAATATAATAGGCTAATAATTGGTAGACTGTTGTAGATTTAGAGTAAACTGTCACTGTCCATGTTTTAATAAATAAATGAACATTACTGCTGCTGGACTTGATTATTTTAAAATTTCTTTGCGTTTCACTTTATTTTAAAGGAAAATAACGTATTTTAAAGATTGTTTTGCCAATAAAATAAACACTTTGTTATATATTTTGTAGTTTAAATTGTTAAATTTCATTTATATTTGGCATTAAAGTTATTTAGCATCGTGCATATGGTTGTTGACATTTAATATGCATGCTGATGCCATCTCTTCACCACCTCACTTCAGTTTTTATGGCTATTTCATATATTTTCAGGTGGAAATGCAGCATTAAAATATATTTTATTTATTCCCTGAAATATTATAACATTACATTTAAAAGGTATGTGACTTCATAATAGATGAACTTGTTTTTTGACAGAGTTGTATAGATAAGGCAAACATAATTCAATGTTGGTAATTTCTTTACCCTTTAAAATAGACATACTTGCATTCTTACATGCATACTCTTTGCATGTGTGAGCAAAGGTCAAAGGTCAAGGTAAGTGTCATATCTGGGAGAGCTTTTCCTGCAAGGTCGAACAGGTAGGAGATCTTAATTCGTCATTTCGTAAATTGCAAAGGTATGAGCCTATCATGTGCATGGACATGTGAGTGTGCATGCATGCGTATGTGAGTGTGTGTTTATGGCCACCGGCTGCCTGACATTTCTGCAGCCCTTTGGTTATATGTGGCATTAAAGAAGTCTGAATCTGCTGCAGTGAGTAAAAATAAAAGCCTCATAAATATAATCTTAGACCTTCTGTTTGCCATCCTGACGTGGCAAAAGCCCGTTGGTTAGATAAAATTACAACAAGCAAAGGGAAAGCTATTAATTTTTGCTTCCTGACCTAAAACAGCACCTGCTTATGGCTGCCACCAAATCCTTAGGTGAGGAATATATATCAAATATTAATCAGATCACCTGGGAGAAATTAAATCATTATATATCACCCCCTGATTTGCACGCAGTCTCATTCCTGTCTGCAACAATGTGACATGTTCTTTTTCCATGTGGCAGATAATTGATTTTTATGGTTTGGAAAAGGTCCTCTATAAAAAAAAGAAATAGGATGATGTTCCCGAGGAGGTTTTAATAGGCCTGCAGATCAATAGTAGAGGCTGTTCAATGCTCCGGTATGACGGGCAGAGATAGAAATGAATCAATAACAGTATTGGATGAAGATCCAATTTATTCTGATGAAGATGATGATTGACAGGAAGAGAGGCAGAGAGTTTACCGATGTTTCTGAGTTCCTATGACAATATTGTTAATGTGGACATTTAAAGAATTCATTCACTTCAGAGGGATGGAAAAAAACAGAATCAATTGTGCCAAAAGGATAACAGAACAGAATAAAGTACGGATGGCACTGAGGTTTCACCCTCATTTATCTGAGGGAACAAACACAGACTTCTTTAAAACCTACACCAACCTGTTGTTGTTCTGTTGAGTTCAGTACCAGCAGAAACAGGTTGTTTTGGGGGGATCCTGATGCCTCCTGAAGCCCTCAGGCTGGTCCAGGTCGCGCAGGAGCATCAGGTATTTTTATCTGGATAGCACGACTGGTGGGAGGCTCTGACTGCCGACTTTGATCTCTGCATCCATCCAGCTTCAATACAGCTTAACCCTTATCACCGCCAGCACAGAGACCGCCAGCATCAAGACGGATTTACAGGCAGGGACCCTGGTTACTTTCAACATGTAATCCAATACAGATTATGACAGATTACTGATGATGAGATAGATATTTAACATTCAATTGATCCATTCCTGTGAATCCTTTGTTTGTTTTTTCTGTTCTCCACAAGGTGCACTTGAAATATTGAATCTATATAGTTTAAACTATCTGTTCATCAAGTCTGTTCAATCATCAAACATGTGTGTAATCCAAAAATCAATCACACATTCAGCAAGTATATTATTATATTGTCTCTAGTATATGGGCTGTGGCAGTGTACACCACAATGATGAAATGTTTAAATGAGTCTAGTCAGGTTAAGCATTAACTGTCATTTCTGTAACATCTGGACATCTATTGTTTCATGAGGTTCAGATCACATATTAAATTGACGATTCATTCATTTCACTAACTTGTTTTTCAGTGAAATCTCTCTTACTTTTCGATGCAGTATAAAACGGTTATTGCTTGCTAACTGCTTGCGGCTTAGACCTGTATTTGTTTAGGAAAGCATCAAGTGGATTTTGTAATGAAACAGGGTTTTTTTTTTGTCAAATGAAGGGCCCACTCAGCAGCTAAATCTCCCTGACACTGTAATACAAACACCAATTGGAAGGGATTAAAGTTGTTTTTTTCTGAAGGTAAATCCTTCTGGGAGTCTATTTGGAACTGAAATTAGCATTCACAGCTGACAGCTAGCACTCCTCCAAACACTTTAATCAGTGGATTCAATTATTAGTTTGTCACGAGGCACAATAACTTTAAATATCTCAGTTTAGTTTTATTCCCAAACCAAAGCCATCTAACTGACATAAAGTTGTTTTTCGAATCACCTTTCCATTCAAACTATGACAAAGAAAAGCTGCCAAACTGGTGGAGAAAGTGAGGGACAGAAGCAGTTTACAGACTCACTGCTGAGGTAGATGTTAAAGAAAAGTAATCTGTGGAACACCGAGGGGGCGGGAGGAAGAAACACAGGACTTGAAAAAGATCTCCATTATCCGTCCATCGCTAAAATATCTCCACCTATCCAAAAAAAGAAAGAAAAGATGCTTAGGGGAGTGTTTGAAGAGGAATGAGAGGTTCAGGGGATGGAGCTATAGGCTCCTGCAGACTGGAGGGTCTGTTTGAGGATTATGAGGACGTTTACATTCAGAGCTGAGGGCCTGCAGCGATGAGCTCTGGCCTCTGAAGGCGCCTGGATCAGCTCTGCATTCCTGTAAAGAGTGATGGACAGGTGGAGTTCACAAACTGAGATCAGTGGACTGAAAAGTGAATTTGAGAGATGAAAACTATAGCTTTTCTTTCTTTAAACCTTTGGTCACAAAACCTCAAATGGTGCTGCTGCAAATCTACTTTTAAATGCCACTATCATTTGAAACTATACAATAAAGGACAGATAAAACAGGTATTTCTTAAGTTAAACATTTCTATATAGGGATATAGGGATTGATCTCCCATTTATTCCTTAAAAGATAAGAGCCTTTCACATTTCTCCCTCCAATCTCTTCCTCTCATCTGCCAGAAAAGTGAGCCCTAAGCCTTCAAAGTATACTTCTTAGAAGCTGAATTGTCTAGGTGACACTGAGTGGCAGAAATGGTAATGATTGGGACAAAAAAGATACTTCATTTTAAATAAAATTAAATTGACTGTAGAGGTGTGTTGCTGGATGCAAAATCAACATGATGAGGACTCCATCTAGTGTTTGTAAAGTGTATTGCATCACTGGGGTACTGCTTGCAGTTGCCTTGCAGATTCAGATACTTAATACAAAGAATTAACAAACAAAATATGTTGTTAAAGATATAAAGTTATATAAATCTCTTAGTGAAATCTACAAGAAGATCAACATTATATAAAGTATTTCAAACAAGCACCACCTCAAACTGCATTGGTATTAAGGGAGGGACTTTCAGTTTGAGCTTACTTTCAACTTTGACTGCATTGAACTATAACAGATTTGTAATGTGGAAAATGGTAATTAATGCATTGTTGTCAACAAGTGAGTATAGAGCTGTACGTTTGGTTGTTAGTTTTAAATAACACTGACCAGAAATAAATAGAGCTATATGAAGTTGGTAGATTTATCTAGAACCACTTCAACAATCTGAGATTAAAATTTAGAGCAGAAGAAAACCACACAAGCATGTGAAGGCTAAAAAAAAGGAGTAGAGGGTGACAAAAGAGAGTCACAGAACATCTGAAAAAACCCTTAATGAGAGATTCACACAGTACATGGCTATTTTAGTGTGTTTTTAAATACATTTAAATGATACATCCGATTTTACTTGCCTAATTTTGTCTAGCATGCTGTTTAAGAGAAAATAAAGTGCTGTCAATCATAGTTTTTGTGCTTTTTAGTAAGTTTTTAAACAAGGTAGTAAGGGATGTAACTTTCAAAGTTCATTTTAAGTACACTGAAATTACTTTCCATCACAGGAATTTCACTTTAGGATCATGTGAGTGTCTCGGGATGTTGCTTTTACTCTGAAAAGGTCAAACAGGAAGCCATATCTCAGAGTAGTGAAAAAAAGGATTTGAACAGAACAAAGCTGCAGCTGTTGAAGGCTCCTCCTTATCCTCCTCCGCCCCCTGTAGTAACTATAAAATTGTGTGCGTGTCATGCTGACGGGACTTCACTCACAGGGATCTCATCATAGGTGCACTGTGAAACTTTAAACTTCTTCTACTCTTTTAAAAAAAAGACAATCAGAGCAGCAAAATGGTGAGTACTAAAGCATTGTTAACATTATTTCTTAAATGAAAGACACAGAAATGTAACACTTTTTGTATTTCATGTAAGAGTGAGTTTTGTGGAGCTCTTGTGTAATAAGTTTTCTTTTCTTGTTTCTTAACTTTTAAAAACTCTAGTTTATGTTTCTACTTTATCAGGCTCTCTGAAAAACTTTCCAGCCTAGCTTCAGCACATAATCCTCATGTATTTATTTGAAACATAAAGTCAATCAGTGGAAACATGCTACCAGGCATGCGGCTTTGGCTCCAGTAAAGGTTAACTGTTTCCATATGTAGGCCGTGCCCGTTTGTGGGGCTGCTTTTGGGAATGCTGATGTGGCTTCCAGAGGCCGCTTGTGTGTTTTACATTTCTATTTCTGCTGCTCAACATCAAGCTGATAAGCTGCTGCATTCCTGTATTGTTAGACCTGAAAGATTACTGCATAAAAGACACACCACGTGCTGAAAAATAAAAAAAAGCAGCATAAAAAGCAGCTCACATGCAGTTTCTAAGAGCAGGCACATGATGATAAGCCTGGGATCAAAATTTTTACAAGCTAAAGCGTCTAAAGTTCATTCTTTGGAGTTCAGGAAGCTGACCTTTTCCCTCTTGATTTTGTTCCTCTGTAACTCGGCTGCAAACAGAGGGTGTGTTGTAATGTTTGTAGGCCATTTTGAAAAGCAAGGAGTGGGCACACGTAGTTTTTTTTCAAGAGGAAAAGTCTGCTTTTCACATATGCTGACACTTCCTGTGGGGCCATTTGGTATGCAGAATAAAGGGGGGGAGGTGTGGGGAGTCTTCCTGTCTTTGGAGCTTCTATTCAACTTTTAAAAGTACTTTAAAAGTGCTTCTTAGCATAGCAAAACTTGGTTTTTATCGATTATATCAGTCTAAAAGGGTAATTAACTTTAGAAAAGCATATATTAAAGCATAATGAAGCTCCCTGAAGTTCATATAAAGTTTTTAAATCCTCATCTTTTATCAGATTCTTCAGATTAGGCGGTAAACATCTTACTTAACGCACAATTGTCCTCTGTGTGTTTTAGAGGCCTAAACGTCAGCTGTGACGTAGTTTAAGGAAAAGAATCAGGAAGCAGATAATAACTGGGTCTACCACCATGGATTCCATTTCAAAGGCTGTGTGTCTGTGTAAACATGAGCGGATGTGGCGTGTTGCAACACTGAAAAGTTAACAGGCCTCCACTTCCACATTTTTAACTGACAAAGCTTTCTGGCTCCAAAACTAAAAGAGAATGGAAAGTTCTTACTAACTTTAGGCTGTGACTAATTAAATCTGTAAATGGTTCACATAGTGTATTTTTATGGTATGTTTAAGCTGTAGTACAAACAGGTTAGTGGGTGAAAGTATAGCCGTCTGTCTCTGTGGGCTGCATGATTGAAGCTTCACTCAAAATAGCCGGCTGCTGAGCTGGCTGCCATCGCCATACTTGGCAACCCCCATGTCACGGTGTGGGACAGAGACCCCCCTCCTGCGCCCGATCACAAGCTTTTTAAAGGGGGAGGGGTGACAGAGGGGATCAAAATTCACAACAAGCCAAAAGCCCGGGATGAAAACAAGAACTATGTGAACAGCCTGTCCACTACAGGCTGTAGCTCTTTGCCTCTAGTGGTTATTCATACAATTGAATGTTTCATTTGAAGTAGGTCTTGTGTTTTACAAGCCATTTTAACGGCTTAAATTACATTTGACCCATTTAGTAACAACTGTGAGCTAATTACCTCAGTAGTTAAATGCTTTTACTCAACCACTGCCACCATTTGTCCAAGTACTTAGCGCCATTTTCAAAACTCTTGTAGCCACTAACACATTACATAAATGAAACAATGAGACACTATAAAGGAAAATATCTGAAATTTCAAGAATTGAGTTGTAATAGTATGAAAGTAAAGTCACTAGACTTTAATTAATGAGAGAATTAGGTAGTTATTTTATCAGAATAAAACTGTTATAAAGTTGTTATGAGAATTAAGTTGTAATGGTACAAGTTGTGTATGACTCAAAGCAAAGTAACCTTTTTTTAATGTGAGGATTGTTTTTCTAAATCATTACATTTTATTTTTAAATACTGAATAATGTCCCTCTGTTTGTTTTGGAGTTAAAATTATAAATGAAGTATTCCTGAAGACTGCTCATTAGACTGGAAGATAATGTCAGAGAGGACGGACACGCTTGTCTGAGCACTGCAAAATGCTTGTTTGTTTTGTTAAAGAAGTTTCACTGGAAAAACATGATGAGCTGCCCTTTCAAGATGCTTCAGATTCAGCTTTAGGCTCAAAGAGAGACTTACTTCTCAGGAATTTCACGACAATGTGAATATTTCACTAGCTTGTGTGTCCTCTCTAGAGATGGGGTCAGGGGTCAGGGGTCATGGCAAGCTACAGCTGCCACAATAATTCACTTTAAATAAATACATGGTTTTAGTTTGCCCTAACTCTCGTCTTGGCAAGTATTAGAGGAGACACAGAACTCGACACAATGATAGTTTGACTGCAGTACATGTTTGCCTAAGATTACCAACAACAGCTGGTCTCTTGTTGATAGACTAACTGCTGCAATAATGCAAATGCACACAGCAGGAGGATAAAGGGTTTTATCAGCAAACACAAGAGTCAGTACCTCATGGGGGGTTTGCTTTTCACTCACTGTCTCACACTCATTTGCATTTCTTATCATTATGCGCTTTCTCCTCTGAGGGGGGGGGCTGGAACACAAGTTGTTGCTTTTTTAAGTCCCTTAGGCAAAAACTCCCTCCCAAATGATGAGACCAAACTTGTTGCAGTCCTTGCCAAGCCCGCACCCACTGCCCCCTCCAGCTCCACCCTCCTCCTCCACCCACATCTTTACAAGGAATACTTTAGCAGGGTGTGGAGGCACTTTGGCCCCTGAGACACTCTGACATGTTGGTGTTAATCACTTCTCCTCGCTTATTTAGATCGCTGACCCCTGATTAGACTTGTCACATCCTCCCCTGAAGATTTAACAGTTTTCTGTGAAGTTTGTGGGGGAATTGGGCCCCATTGTGTTTATGCTGAAAGCGGTTGCAGAGTTATTTTAGCATGGCGTTTCCCTATAAATGTTTCCTGGCTCTCAAACTGACATTTCCTGCAGGTTAAGACACGTTTAAAACGCAGATATTGGGATTAAGCTTACTTGCAAAATGGTTTCACTGAAACATGTTCAAAATGGAGTTTGGTTTGCTTGCTCCAACTGTATTTCTGAGCTCTCAGCTGCCATCCCCTGCAGGTTTAGATAGATGTAAAGCAGGAATGTTGGTATTTAGTGTTCTAGCATAATAGGGTGACTTAAAGAACCCTAAAATTTGAAATGGTTACTGCTGATAAATGTTTCTACGATGTGTTCCTGTCCACCTCAGTTTGCATTTTATCCTGTTAAGACAGGTCTGAAGCAGGATTAATGGATTTTAGCTGTGCAGCTATATGTCTGACTCAAATATGATTCAAATTCTAATGTGGTTTGGCTTGCATGATGAGCTTAGTTCCAATATTGAAGTGTTGCAGCTAGAGGGCAGAAAATGTAAAAGGTGACTTCCTAAAAAGAGGCAAAAGAGAAAGTTGAATATAAAAATACCTCTCATAAACCTCTTATTTTTTCCTCCACAGCGTGAGTGTATCTCTATCCATGTCGGCCAGGCTGGTGTCCAGATGGGCAACACCTGCTGGGAACTGTACTGCCTGGAGCACGGCATCCAGCCGGACGGCCACATGCCCAGCGAGAAGCCTTCCGGTGGCTACGACGACTCCTTCACCACCTTCTTCAGTGAGACCGGCAACGGGAAGTATGTCCCCAGAGCCATCTTTGTCGACCTGGAGCCCACAGTCATCGGTGAGTTAGAGAGGAACTTCTTCAGTTTCAGAGCTAGACGTGAAAGAGGGTTGCAATTTTCTAATTGCAGGTGAGATTAGATCTAGATCTTAGACTTCAAGACATTAATATATAAGATATAAAGAGTCAGTGCTTCAAAGTCAGCCAATGATAAAGTTATAAAAACAAGTTGATCATTATCTATGTTACCTACTTTACCTGCTTAGCGTTACCTGAGTTACAAAGTTGGATATATAAAGTTAATTGCAAGCAGTTAAACTTTTTAGGCCAGCCAAGTTATCCATTGGCCACGCCCCACAGTTTGAATCAGCCAATCAGGTTTCAGAAGCTCTCTGTTCTTCATGAGTCTTTAAACAAGCACAGATAAACCAGAAGAATACTTTCCGATTGCCCATCAAAGACACAACATTTTCAAGTGATAACCAGAAACATTTGTATTCATTCTTCAAAACTTTAATAACTGTGGTAACATTGGTTCAAACTGACTCATTCATGTCTTCTCTCTGTTTCAGACGAGGTTCGTACTGGCACATACCGCCAGCTCTTCCATCCTGAGCAGCTGATCTCAGGAAAGGAGGATGCTGCCAACAACTACGCCCGTGGTCACTACACCGTGGGGAAGGAGCACATTGACTCTGTGCTTGACAGGATCCGTAAACTGGTATGATCTTAACTTTTCCTTCTTCAATTAGGAAAATTCTGTCCTATGTAGGTGTGTTTTTTGATGAAGGCGCTCCATCAAGGTGTGTAACAGTGAGTTCTACCTTCTGTTTCCAGTCTGATCAGTGTACCGGACTCCAAGGTTTCCTTGTCTTCCACTCCTTTGGTGGAGGAACCGGCTCTGGCTTCACCTCCCTGCTGATGGAGCGCCTCTCGGTTGACTTTGGCAAGAAGTCCAAGCTCGAGTTCGCCATCTACCCTGCTCCTCAGGTGTCCACTGCTGTAGTCGAGCCGTACAACTCCATCTTGACCACCCACACTACCCTGGAGCACTCCGACTGTGCCTTCATGGTAGACAACGAGGCCATCTATGATATCTGCCGCAGGAACCTGGACATTGAGCGTCCATCATACACCAACCTGAACCGCCTCATCAGCCAGATTGTCTCCTCCATCACTGCTTCTTTGCGCTTCGACGGCGCCTTGAATGTGGACTTGACCGAGTTCCAGACCAACTTGGTGCCCTACCCAAGAATCCACTTCCCTCTGGCGACCTATGCTCCGGTTATCTCAGCTGAAAAAGCGTACCACGAGCAGCTCACTGTCGCAGAAATCACCAACTCCTGCTTCGAACCTGCCAACCAGATGGTGAAGTGTGACCCACGTCACGGGAAGTATATGGCGTGCTGTCTGCTGTACCGTGGTGATGTTGTACCCAAAGACGTCAACACAGCCATCAGCAACATCAAAACCAAGCGCAGCATCCAGTTCGTGGATTGGTGCCCCACTGGGTTCAAGGTGGGAATCAACTATCAGCCTCCAACTGTGGTTCCTGGAGGAGATCTCGCCAAGGTGCAGAGAGCCGTGTGCATGCTGAGCAACACCACCGCCATCGCCGAGGCCTGGGCACGACTCGACCACAAGTTCGACCTCATGTACGCCAAGAGGGCCTTCGTGCACTGGTACGTGGGAGAGGGGATGGAGGAGGGCGAGTTCTCTGAGGCCAGGGAGGACATGGCAGCCCTGGAGAAGGACTACGAGGAGGTCGGAGTCGACTCGTTCGAGGAGGATGAAGAGGGCGAGGAGTATTAAAGACCGGTTGAAGCTTTCTTTGATGTAACAGGTTGAAGTGAAGTGTTGATGATTTGTAGACCGCTTAAAAACACGAATGCTACTGCGAGGAGCAGTTTTTACAAGATTAGTCCCATGGTGTTTGGTTTAAAGAATAAAGACTCTCTGAACAGAGAGAGGATGTGCCTTTAATGCCTTTTCTAATTAAAGCTGTTTACACCTACTTCTCCGGATTGGACATTTCTTTGAGAAAACTGAACTGAAGCAGAAACAGAGCTTTACACCTTTCAATCACTTTGCTTTAAGAAATCTTTGCTAATTATCTCAAAAGAAAGTTCAGAATACATCAGATAAAAATACAGTGAAAAAGATTTTCAGTAAAAGTAAAGTATAATGCTAGATTAAACACATTTGCAAAATTTTAGATGTGGTTCTGAGCTTTAATCCTAATCGCTTCCGCCACAAGATGGCAGTGCAGTGCTACTCATTCATTACACAACTACACTAAGGGGTATGAAAAAGACTGGTACCAGTCTAGCCCTCAGAGGCAGTATTGTGTATCCATTATTCAAAAACACACACAAACTCCATTCTTAAAATACAATAACTGGCCTTAAACATGCCAAGCTTGATGAGAAAAATGAGAAAATGTCATCATTTTGACATTTTACTGTCACTTTTAAAAGTTAGCTGTTCTTTTAGGTACCAATCACTGTAAATGCCAGTCAAAATAAGGGCAAACCCTCTTCTATTATTAAGTAGAAACTAATACATTTTTTAGGCCATTTGTCCACCAGAGTCAGACTCATCCTTAAAATCAAGTGTTAATTAACTCACAGTTTCTGAAGTTTCTGCTGGACTTTTTCTCTCCCTCCTCTGCGGATGAAGCCTCCATCTTTGGCTCTGTAATTGCTTTGAAGTAATTAAGGCTCAGTTTAAACAGAGTCTCTGCAGACTGTGGACAAGGGATTTATAAAAGGTCAGACAGGACAGAGAGAGAGATAAGGACAATTTCTTGCTTTAGTATGGGTGGTCACCTAATGCCGGCAAGATTTGTCTAAGAATTTTCTTCTCAGTATGGATGTTAAAGAGGCTTAACAGAGACTATAGGCTGTCAGGGAATCTAAGAGTGCTGCTATCTTATGGAAAACTGCAGAAGGATTAGAGTAGATTGTTGAAGGGCAGAGGTGCAAAAAAATGAATATAGACCTTCATTAAAAGAGTTCAAGCTGAAGGCAAACATACATCCATACATTTCATTTACCGTTTTCCTGCGACAATGATTTCATGTCACCTGGTTTCTGGAGGAAATTTCAGCTGTTTTGTCAGATGATCATTACTCGTATTTCCTGAGTTGCAAAAGCACAAAACAAACACAGAATTAGACTTAACTTACTAAGTGTGGGCAATGGCAGCATAACACCCGTGTATACTTAAAGTACCTGGCTGATTACTCCACCACATGCAAAGGAAAATAACACCAAATCAATGGCTGATTTTTCATTCTTTAATATAAAAACAGCCAAAAATACAACAGGTTTTCATAAATCCTCCTTTTCCCACAATGACCCCCCTTCCCAAAATAATACAAATAGAGTTAAATTCACAGTACAAACCCTGATTTAAACAATAGTATGACTTCATACAGTGTTTCTCTAACCTGGACTTGAATCAATTTTTCATCTTTAGGCTAAATCAATTGTCCGTACCTATAAGTCAACAGTTAGGTGGCAACCAAGGCTTTTATATTTCACTGTTCATGGCTGTTACTCATGTTTTTATTCTTAAATTAAAACGCAGACACATGTCTGAAAACTGAAAACAAACAGCATCAAAGACATTCATCTCTGTGATTTATGGCTCTCATGTCCAAAGACAGTCATCATCAGAATCACACCCACGGCGAGGGATGATACCCTTTACTGCAAAGCTTTTTGTGCAACTCTAAAAACCTGAAGTTCTTTAAGTGCTTGATGTAGAAATAAAAAGTAACTTTAAGCACAAAGTGGCAGCAAAGTGAAGAGAAATTGCACTTTAAATAATTAATCCTGTACAGCAGTTAGACACTTTTTAATTAATGAATTAGCACAAGTTTCTGAAACAAAGATTGATCCAAGGATGTAGAGGAGCCTTGAGTGGATTTTGGTGATATATTGAAAATATAAAAGCATTAAAATAAATAGCTGAGAGAATACTGTAAGCATCAGAACATGAAATGACACAAAATATGCGCCAATTACAGCAGACTTAACAGTACATAACTGCAATAAACCTGTTATGGTGGTTTCCAGATGCTCTTCTCCAGAACAAAGATGTCTGAAGATGACTGAAATAACACATAATCTCATTAAGTAACTGCAAAATCTTTAGAAATAAGATTAATTGGTATGTTTTTCACCTTTAGAAATAAATAAAATAAATACATCACATTGTAAACTGATACTGATGAGGAAATAAATATCAGAAAAGGTTAACTTCTGTACATTTGTTGCTTTCTAATTTCAAGGTCTGACATAAATATGTAAATTTGGGGAGATCAGTGATGGTAAAATTTGCTGACAACTGATGCACAACAGGTTCCCTCTGGATGGAGTTTCTCTTGTCTTTTTGCCTGCTAAGTTTCTTTTATCCCACTTTTAAATGATACCCAGGCGTAAAAATAGCACATAATAAAAATTTAACACAACAGGTGTTACTGTGCACTCATTTGTGCTCATGTCACAACATTTTGGAGACTGTGCTGATAGAAACCATCAAAACAAGAGTCTAATCTACTCACCTGTACCAGACGTCCTCTACTTTTTGATTAATTTTCAAATCCCACCACCTCAGAGACAAATCATTTGACAATAGAAATGACTAGATAATGTGAGAGATATAATCTGACATGTTGAAAAGAAGCTTGTGTAGTCTGTATGTTTGTGCTACAGGTATAAAAAATACACACACACACTCTCTGAGTCTACCAAGGGCACACACACACACACACACACACACACACACACACACACACACAAACAAACTCACGCATACACTGCCTCTCACTCGTCATCCCTCTTTTCCTGGTCGAGTAATGACGATGCGTCGAGCAGACATCCTCTGAAGTAACCAATTAGAGAGTGAGTCAGCTGGATCCGGCTGCGTTTTGACAGAAAGTGTCCCTCGTCTGGGTAAATCTGACCGAAAAATATAAAGGAATGCATGAGTGACGAAGACACTAAACCATCAATGTTGTCTGCACTGAAACATTTTGGAAAACATCAATTTAGTTCTTGGAAACCAGAATAAATCACCCATCTGTTTTGACTCAAGTCCACTTAAAATGCGTGTTTGTTCTGGAGCGTTTGACACCAAAACAAAGACTTCTTAGTTTTTTTGTGAATGAAATGTGAAATTTTTAGAGCATAGGATTTACCTGCATAGTATAGTTGGCCCCAATCTTTATTAAGTGTTTAATGAGCTCTGCCGAGTGCTGAAAGTGAACGTTCGCTGTGGAGAAAATAACAGAACATGCAAATCAGTGTCACAGGGTTAATTCAGCTGCTGGATATAAAAGCTGCAGCTCTCAGTGAGGTCGAGTTTTAATACCGTCTACATCAGCGACAGGTTCATTTTTAAAGGACATGAACACCCACTGAACTGACAGACGCCTACGTTAATTACTGACATTAATGATTATTGTAAAAAATTACAGTTTTTATATTTTAATTTGTTGGGAGAAACAGGGAGAACAGAGGAGATGTTTGTACCATCAGCAGTGCCGTGAGCCAGAAACAGAGTCCCTCCCTGCAGACCCTTCATGTCGGGTAGCACTTTGGATGCCTGGACACACACAAAAACAAAAACAAAGACGGTATCAATACCTTCTTTCTTCTTCTACTTCTTCAGTGCTTTAGAAATATGCTCTTCTAGAGGGTTAGATGAGTGTTTTGATTCCAGCCTTATGCCTTAACTGAAAATTGAAAGCCACAGTCTGGAGCTAGTTGGCTTAGCATAGCATAAATACTGAATACAATGGTGGCATAATTAACCTACAACCATCTGAATAAAGTTAATATTTTCTGTGTTATATTAAACAAGTCTTTTAATTCCAAGAGTAACTACAGCCATCCTGAAGACAATTGTCATCCTGAATCTTAAAAACTCTACAAATGGTGGCATTGTGAGCAGAAAATAGGTCCTGGAAATTTAATTAAGACAAGGAGTGAGTTGACCTTTGCAGCATGGAGAAACCTGACTAGAAATGAAAATAAAACGTGGCAGCCACAGTATCCCACATATTTAGATTGCATTTAGATCTGTTGCTCCAGATGTAGATCATACCTGGATCTCATCTATCACTTCTGTACTAGCTGCGATTCAAATCAACAAGCGGCCATTGTAACACCCCATTACTCTCTTTGAGTCTCAGAGGACGTGATGAGTGATGACATGCCGCTGATTATCATCTGATCACGTTGTGCCACATTTTCTTCTTCTCTGGGTGTCATTTAAAGCAGACGAACCCTCCCAATACACCGCCACCACCACCACCACCCCGAGACCTCCAGCTGTGAGTCACAAAAATAGCGTCCTATGGCCCAGTTACAGGAAAGGCAACCCACTTAGGAGGAAAAACACACTTTGACTGCAACCTTCACTTAGAGGACAATTGTGTAATTTTTCTTTTTTTGCCTCTGCCTCAGGCTTCTTTCATGTCTGTGTGTTTTTCTTCTCTGCTGCTGCAAAGGACAAATATTTTAGAGCTAGAAAAATGCTTGTGCCCACATTTTTTATTCCGGACAGTTTGTTTGTGAGAACCAAAGCAGAGTGTGTTTTCATTAAGTCTGACCTTTACCTCTACCGTGAAAAAAAATGGAGAGGTTTTGTGGAATGAAAAGTATCTTTTTTTGTTTGTTCAGAGTTGTTGCAGTTAAGGTATCATATCATAATGATAAATATAAGCAGATGGAGGATTGGCTAAAACAGCTCACTGCGTATTTGTTCTCCTCAGTGTTCGGTGAGCTGAAGTATCTCTCTGAAAATGCAGAAGCTGGAAGAAAGAAGCAGAAAAAAAATCAACAAAACAGTTTCATCTTCTTTAAACTAGAATGTAGATATTTTAAAGTATTATTACTCTACAAGAGGGAAAAAAATATGCATCATGTGGTTCAAATCTGTCATTTTCAGCTTCTAGAAATCCTTCTTTTGCTCTGTCTTTAGTTGTTAGAGGCACAGGATCCAGAGAAGGAATTATAACTATAAGAATAACACAGCAGTGTGTCCCCTGATGTACAGCAACTCCTAGAAATGAAAGAAACTTTCCATCCAAAAATTCAATAAGACTGAATTCCCAAAAGCAGAACCTGAGGCTGAAGCAGAATGCAGGATAAAGACATCAGCTCTGCGGCGGAGGAAGTAATAAATATTGTCTGCTATGTTTATAAAAGAAGAAGAGGAGAGCTATTCTACTCACCATACATGGACCAGTCGATGATGGGAGCCTGAGCTACAGCACAGCGGATCAGCTTCTCTGTCGACTTCAGCATCATTAGAGTCAGGAAACCTCCATAGTCCTGTTAGATGATTATAAAATACACCATGGTTTAGTCATTCAGTTTTTTACTTTATAAAACACAGCAAACCTGTTTTTCAGACTCATTGTAAAATGATTTGGAAGTGCTCCTCGCTAACAGGTAGAACCCACAGTTACTACTACCCTGTTTGAGAATCATTGCACTAGTTAGTGAGGAAACACAGGTTCATCCAGCTCTACAGGTTAATAGTTTGATTAATTCACGTTTGTGGACGAACCTCTCCAAAGACTCCGACCCGCGTGCGATCAATGAAAGGCAGCTTCGTCAGGTACCTGCAACACACCCAGGAGGAAACATTGCAACAGTATTAGAAAGCATCAGAAGCCACATTTCCTACATTTTCTCCCACACATACAGATGAGTAGCTTCAATTCACAGGCTGTCAAGAGACAAACAGTGAGGAGGTCAAAGGTCACAGCCATAGAGGATTACTGACACTCCCCTGTGATGCTTTCACTGATCATAAGAGAGAGCATTGCTGGGAAAAGAAATGAGAAAACCGAGAAACACAGCACCGACTGCTGTGTTTTAAATCTAAAAATCAGCACATTGAATAACTGGATCAGTGCTGCTGTGATGTGCAGCCAGTTGAGAAAAGAACAACTGTTAAATACACCCAGTTTCTTTAAATACATTTGACAATCATCATCTCTTGATCTCTAGTGTCTAGTGATGATGTCTAGTGTCTCCCAGTGTCCAACTTTATTGTTCCATCCTTCGATAATAACTCACTGATGTCGCTGCATGCTGCATAAATAAAATGTGTTGTTTGTCTCTAGGAAAATCTCTGGAATTCTGGTAAATCCCAAATCTTTCTCAGAACAGAAGCAGCTTTAGTTAGAAGTCTCAAAGAAGGACAAAATACTTCCAAAACTTTGAATTATTCAAACAAAGTGGATTAAATGTGTTGCATACTCCAGAGCTGCGAGCTGGTCTTCTACATCCACAGTGCCAAGTCCCTGATGGACCTGCTGTAAGATCCTGTGAGGAAGAGGAGAATTAGTTAAGAACTTAATGAATGAATACCAAAACCTTAAAGAACATCTTGAGTATTCATGTTTTTCTGTACCTTTGACCTCTGAACCCTGACCCTCTGCCGTCCAGCCGGGCTACGATGACCTGCTCTGATCCCACCAGCACCCAGTCCCAGTCTGGCCTGAACTCCTCAGTCACCGCCTGCCCACCTGGAGAACTGCCGCTGTGACCCACAGAACCAAAAATCCACATGACATTTGAATGAAATCTACATTTCACATGCCTTTTATTTTCATTTATGCTGTCTCACTTTCAAAGCTCACAGCTCTGCTCTGAGAGTAAATGAAAAAGATGGAGATGTAATAAAGACGAGCGAGCTTACACAACGAGCAGGAGGCCGTAGATGAAGGACTCGGAGAAGTCAGGAGGATAGATGAGCTTCAGTGGCAGCTCTGCGAGGAGGAGACACACATTAACTGAAGGAGAGGTGAACCAGAGGACAAACAAACAGACACACACACACAAGGACTCCTGCTGTTCGTCCTCTGAGCAGCTCAATGATCTCATGAGGATGTGTCATGTTTATCAAATCAATACAATCACACACATTTGTTAAATGCAGATAATTCGTACCAAAATTATCATTTGTAATCGTCCGGATTTCTGTCTGAATAGTCTTTTTGGTCTCCAGCACCGACCGCAGAGGGAGGTTGTTCTCCAAGATGAAATATGCTGTGAAATAAAGAAAAAGAACCCTTTCATTATTTATTTATTTCAACATATTTTCTCAACATGAGAGTCTCTTGTAGAGAAGAAAGACCAATGATTGCCTTAAGTCTTCAAATGTGGATTTAGCTCAGTGTTACCTCTTCACATGTATTAATGTTTCCCCTTGGTGGAAAGCGCAGGTGAACCATGAGGTGGGGCAGATACAAAGATAACACATAGACGGCAGCTCACATAAAATATTTATTGTGTAGTCCACTTCAATGGAAGAGCATGACTCCATCTTTATTTCATAACAACTAATCCACATACAGAAGCAGGCTTCCTGTGCTGCATGCAGCATTAAATAATAACACTGCTAAATGTTTTAGCTTCTTGCTGCATCATATGAGGTATTTCAAGCACATGATGATTCAGCACTTCTTCCTCTTTTTGAGTAGTTTTAAACTTAATTTTCCAGTCCAATTTGTCTTTGTTAAACCATCAGAGGACTTTTGATTGTTTGCTGTCCAAAAAAAACAATCGAGGAAGATGAATAGCTGCTGTTCAAAAGTGTAAAAAACATTAAACATCTTGAAACGTACAAACCAGCTCAGTTTGGCAGAGCATCAGATCCAACAGCTGCTGATCTTTTCACACAAATGAGATGACGAGGCTTAATTGCTGGAAATTATTTTCCATTTCAGAGCAGAGGCACATCTGCCCGCCCACACAAACAGCGCACAAAATCAACAAATGGTTTCATATGAAAAGGGAGAATAAAAAAAAACTTACAGTCCACATCATCAAAACTTAGAAGGAGGACAGCTGGAACCCCAGGACCTGCAAAGAGAGATGATCAAAGATTGTTTTTATTGTTTCAACATATTGAAGATTCTGTAATTTTGGCTTAGATACAGATTTATTTCAGAAGTAAAGAAATATTCCTTTCAGATTCAGACTCAAAATTCTTTAATTATCCAAAGTAGGAGAGTTAAACCAAAAAAGATAAAAGATAGCAAAAATGTCACAATGTTTACTCTCATTGCCAGATTACTTGGCTTGTTGTTGTATGAGTCAGGTAGAAACGCTGCTACTTGACTATAGGTATGGTAGAAAACAGATATCATGCAAAACTTTTTATTTTAAGTCCCTTTAAAATCCAGAACTTGAGCTCTCTACCTCTACCTGTACAACAGCATCAGCATCAGCCACAAATAAACCAAACGTTTCCTGCTCCATCAAAGTTTGTTGCTGGTAGTTTTGTTTAAATGTAGGAAAAAGCTTGTTTAATTCATATTTCTGCCTTTGTCTGACCTTTACAGTGCAGGATGGCGTGCTGAGCATCAGGGCTGACGTCAGCATCAAAGAACGAACACTCGTCCTTCAGCCCACAGGTGAGGCATCGACGTGGAAACAACCCGAGCGTGGACACACTGTCAAAGGGAAAAATAAAAAAAGGAACAGTCTAAAATGTACATCTACATTAGAAAGAAACAATCAAAAGGCTTTAAAGATAGACTGTGGTTGATTCAGAGTGTGTAGTACCTGTATAAGTGTCTGTGCTCTGCAGAGTCCTCTGTGCTCATGAAGTATCTGAGAGGAAAAAAACAGAGAGGATAAAGTAGGACAAGGTCACAGATTCATTTTACATCCGCCTCCTCTCGTCTCTGCATATCGAGGCCGACTGGCCATAAACACAGATTTATACAGTCATGAACCCTGCTGCTCACAAAGCATGTTAAACACCATTCTTTACTTGTTTTTTTCCTCCTATGGAAGAAAGCTGAGTAAGTAGCAGTAGTGGTAGTGTTAACTGTGGAAAATACGGGAAACACAGCTCCTGGGAGTAAGAGGGTTTTTTAGTCATCAGTTTGAAGTAGAATTTGCTCACACACAGCACCTAAGTATAAATTTGAAGGATTCGTTATCCTACTCTGTCATTGAAACAAAACATAAACTTACAAGATCTGGTTGTTTTCATCATAGGCCACAATTTTTGTCACCTCCCAGTTTCCTGAGGTTAAGTGTCGAACTTCATCATGCTCGCTTCGTAGCTGAAACAAAATCAGGTTAAAACATCAGAAATTCAGCCTCCAAAGATCTTGAAATGCAAACAAATACAATTTCTTATACTTAGGAAATAATAACAAGATCGAAGAATGACACATTTTGTTAAGAGGAGAGTTTTTCTAGTCACCTTTCTGGTGATCATGTTGATGTGCTGGAAATCTCCCTGACCTCCTTGTTTCACAGGCAACATGAGGAAAAACCTGCTCCTGTCCTTGGAGAAGAGTGGCTGCTGTCTCTGCAGATACAAACACAGAGTTCAGAAGAGAAACACTGTATGCATGAACGAGTCTTGATGCTTTCTTCCTCAATAATGGAACAGATATTTAAAGATAAATACACGGTACGGCTGGAGATGGACAGATGGTTTGAGATGGTTTCCTTGTGCATATGCTGTTCTAAAAATGTTTGTTTCAGGTTTACCTGTCTTGAAAGCCACGTATCTGAAGACTCCTCGTGTCTCTGAATGAAAGAGAAGAAAACATGGTTACTTGTGCCATTCATGGACTGTAAGAAGTGGGTTTAATAAGTGAAGCTAAAGCCTCGTCGTTTTAAATCTGTACTCAAATCCCTGTGCAGTGTGTGTATTCAAAAGTAGTGACAGAGGACAAAACTCCTGCAATGTACCAATCTGGCGGTATAGATGTGGTTGCAGGTATCCAATGCACACCTGCAGTACTTGAAACCCACCTGAACACATACTCCGATGGTGGCGTCACAAACAGTCAGCAGTGAATTATTCTGGGGTCGATTTAGCCACCGCACTACCAGGTGAGTGTTACTGATCCACCTCACTGTCGTGATGTAGAAATCCCTGTGCCTGAGCTGTTCTGGAGGCTGCATCTCTTGAGTGTGTGTTGCTCCAAACAAGTTGGCCACTGATAACCTGACAGCAGGGTTAATCTGACCGGCCTAAAAGTAGAAAGAAAAGACCCCAATTTAGTAAATCAGATGGCAAATGGAAGATTAGTACATCACTAAAGAAGTTTTGTGATAGGGATCCAAGTGGTTCCATGTTGTAGCGACTACTAAGAGCCTACCCTAAACCTCAAAATAATATAATATAAACATTTGAACCCCTTTATATTGCTGCAGCAGCAGAGTTCAAACTGACCATAGGATATGGGTATTGTAGTCCTTTAGGGTAGGCGGTGCCTGTGAACTGTGGCAGAACCATGTTTGGTACTAAGGTGTCGTTCAGGGTGAGGAAAGCCAGTCTCTCTCCATCTGGTGACCACCAGTGAGCCAAGTGTGACCTCAAAACCTCCTCTGAGAAAAAAAAAAGAGACAAAAATCAACATTTTATTAAAATTTCTGTCCTCTTTCATTCAGGTTTTGGCAACAATCAGTTTTTCTTTTGTTTAAACATTTAATATCACTTTCAAAAGCAGAATTTGATTGGAAAAAGGGCTTTTGATGTGTTTTCTGTCTTTCTTCTACTGATTCTCATATTTGTTATTGCTGGGTTGCTCATTCAATTGGTGAAGTTGCATTTAACACCTATTCTGCTCTTTCCTCCCATGTAAAAACATCAGCCAAATGGTTACAATCTAAAGCAAAAGCAAATCAAAAGCGGGCAAGCACACAGCTCGCAGGAAATCTGCAAACAGAAATGATTCTATAATGTTCCCATCAGCTGCGGCCTGTGTTTGTGCAAACTGCAAAGAGACCATCACATCATTACTGAATCTGTTTACACACAGACTTAATGGATCCTAGAGGCTTGTGGTTGATTTTTCATCGCTGTAATGTTTGGTTTGTCTGGACGGATGGCTGCGGTTGTAATGCAAAAGACAAATCTGTGACTTTAAACAGTTGAACCGACGATGCAGAGTAGACTGAAAATCTTTCACCGATAATCACATATTACTCTCTGCTTACTGACTTCAAGAAGGAGAAAAGAAATTAGCAAAACTTCAAAACTGGAGCTCGATGCTGTACACAAGAATTAAGAAACTTGCTGGGTGAAATAAATGCTTCAAATAAACTCAACTGGCCAAGAAACATACTATTTTTTATGCCCCAAAGCAGATTACAGATAAAATGTTGAACTGGCAGCTCACCTGCCACTGATTAGGTCTTCTTCTCTATATGCTTTCTAACACCTGGTTTGACACACCCGCCACCTAGTGTCCACACAAGTGCATCAAACAAACAAACAGTCCACACATAATATTGACACACATATGGCTCTAACACACACCTTCATAGAGCCAGTCAGCAAGTCCGTTGAAGATCACTCCCTCCATTCCAGAGGAAGTGATCCTCAGAGAGTTACTCCTCACGTCTGACTGGTAGTAGATGTTATTCTCAAAGATGTAGATCTGTTTAGAAGAAAGAGAAAAATAAGGGCTTAAATTAAGACTAACACCTTCAAGAAATGATGTTCACTTAAATGTATTGTTGGTGTTCTTTGCTGCTATTTTTTCTGCTCATCTTGTATGTTCTCCTGTCGACCAGACTTCTGAGATTTCCTCTCCTGTTTTTTGTTTTTAATTTCCTCCCTAATGAGATGTTTTTCTATTAAATCCTACCGTTTTATCTTCCCACACCACCAAATATGTGTTTACGCTCTCTCTTCCATCAGTGCTTTTTTCTTTGCATTTGATCAGCCCACAGCCTCCTGTATGTTCACCAATACCCTGAGCCCTCCTGAATTCATATTTCTCTTGCATAGAGAGCATTTCACCTTTATGTTTCCAACCTCTCTTCTCAGTAGTTATCAGTCATACAGCAGCCAGATGGAATAAATGAAGCAATATCATTCAAATCCTTCCGACAAATCCAATTAAACATTAACTGTTTATGTTAGAGAATATAAACTGCTTTATTTAGAGTATTTTTAATTTTGCACATTTATAAAAACAAAACAAACAAACATTATTCTGACTAAGCAGAGAAATATGGATGTTGTTGTTAAAGATGGAATCAAGAAATGATGACTGACAGCTTCTGACAGTCCTGTACAGTAGCTCTGTTTTATTAATGGTGACTGCACGCTCACAGCTCTCAGGAGGTTTTAATTATTTTGCTTCAGTCGTCTTTTCTTCCAGCACTGTGATTCTGTGCTGCAGCCTGCGTTTGATTGACATCTCCTAAACTCTCCTGTTAGCTCTGTTACACCTGTGACACCTTGATCATTATTATTAGCACAGGTTTAGAGACATCATGGGACATTGTTCCTTAATTTAGCCCCTTGTGTAATGTATTTGTTGCTAGTCTTTTTCTATTTGTTTCATTTTTGTATGTACAATCTGAATTGTACATGAAAACAAAAAAAGAAACATTGCATTAAATCCCTCCAGATAGTTGAGGTAGTATGTTTTTTTATTAAAAGACAGTAAGGAGAGAAAAAGTTGATCACGTAAACACTCAGCCTCACCAGCTGTTGTCCTTGTCTTCCCCACGCTGCGTGTTGCAGCACTGCGTTCTGCACCTCCGGAGGGTTTAGCTCCCAAACTTCCCTGAAACACAATCAAAAAGAAATACATCAGCCACCATCTGTTGCAGAAGGTGTGCGTGCATCAGATGCCAAAGTGGTTTTATCTAAGAGAGCATCCAAACAATCAAAAAACTGTCATGATAAGAAAGGGAAACTTGCTTACCTGGTGTAGATGTTGTAAACAATGTAAGACGCGGTGTAGGAATATCTGTACATCTGCAACAAGAGAGTTAAACTCATCACATAATGCAAACATTAATCTTTTTTTCTGAAATCTCAAGGCAAGAGAGAAACAGGAGATATCCACAAGAGGAAACAAAGTCGCTGGAGCAACTAATAAAACTAGAAAGTATAAGAAAAACAGAAAAACAGGAAATGTGTCTTTGTGATTGTGAATACCAAAAGCTTTTTGTTTATCATGTAGCAGGAACTTGTTTTTATACCCTTTAACATTTAACTGAGATTATTATTAATGAAGTGCATCTTTAAGCTAGATGTTTTGGTTTTAAATTAAACCTTCAAACTACAGACTCAATTCCATTTTATGCACATACTCTGCAGGATTCAGTCTGACATATTTAGAAACTTTGGTATCTATTTTTTTAAGGGGCCTAGGTCCTCCAAATGCACTCTTTCCCTTTCAGCTCAACTGTGCTACATCCTTCCTGCACAGCTGATTTCCTTTCACACTTGGTGCATTAAGTGAAAGAAATTCAATGGAGAGCAGCAAAATCTCAGCAGGTTATGCTTCTTATACCTCAAGGGGTTTTCACATTTCCATGGCAACAAATAAACTAGAGTGCAATCAATTAGGCTCTATATGCAGAGGATTAGAGGGGTGAATCAATGTTTCTATATATACAGAGTTTGGGTTTTTTGCACAAATCTATCCCATTGAGAGGCCCTTAAGATGTGCTTTTGATCTGACGATGTTTTCAGAATATACTGCGGGACAAACAGACGTCCTCCTCTGGTTTTTCAACCACAGCAGTGTTTCCAAACCTGCGCCTGAATCCATCTGTTTGCAAAAAAAACTAAAAATCAATAGAAAAAAACATGACTTTGAGAGGAAAGCCTCACAGTGGATGGCTGAGTGTTAACACACAGAGCGACATGCAGAACCACGACCCAGAGATGCACAAGAACCACACACAGAAAGGCTAACAAAACAGAAACACAACAAATAAATAGACACCTGTGCCGAGCAGGTGGTGCAATCCGTTTTTAAAGAGTGTGAGTATTCACGCTTTCAAACACTGTTGGTACATGCAGATTCAAACTTCAGATTTTTAAAGTTCACCTTTTAAACTGAAGTCCATTCCATTTTATGAAAAGGGAATCAGTTAAGTACCCTCCAGAGAACAAAAACACATGCATATACAAATAAAAAACAAGCACATCACAAACATACAGATACATGGTGAGAGCTTGTGTGTGGGTTTGTTTGTGCATAAAGATGAGTGGCAGCATCCTTGGGGACTGCACATGAGCACAATGTAAACAACATCCAGCTGGGAAGTAAACAAAGATTAAAAGGTAACTCTGAGGATGATCAACAAAACGGATCATAGTTTGTGTGGTTGTGAGAAAAGAACACAGATTAAAAAAGAATCCAAAGTGTTGTGTTTATGTTCTTTTATGTAAGCTTATTCTGAGGTGTGTTTTTATTTGCAACTCACTTGTTTGACGTCGTAAGCGAAGAGTGCATACTTCAGATCTGCAGAGAGAAAGTACTTTGCCACCTTGAAAGACACCTGAGAGACACAAAACAGTAGCTGAACCGTGATCCTTAGAGGTTCTTTCAGGTTTATATGGACTTTTGGAGGTATGATGAAATTAAAATGATACAGTAAAGAAATGTAATGGCATCTCTAACAAGTGTGGCTAAAATGAGCAAGGCTGGTTGACTGTCAAAATCAGTTGGCAGCACGATTTACGATTGACAAAAAGCTAAAGACTCAAAAACTTTGACACTTTCCAAAATGTTTCAGCACTGATGCATTGGACAACACAAAGGGAAAAAGCCTTGGTCAATGTTTATGGCTTGGATTTGACAAGTTATGATTGCTTTTTTGTGTCAGCTACATTGTTCATACTTCCAGCTTTCATCCCATGACAATGTCGAACAATGTGGCAGCTGAAAACTAATCTTGCAACTAAAGGCCACAAACTCACAAGGGAGCTGAAGCAGGTTGTGACATTTCTGGGAGAGGACAGGGTGGACAGATATTTTACACACGACATTTCAAACGTGTCCAGAGTCACTTTTCAACTGTTGTGCAGTGAAACTGAACGATTACATATCTGAACTAAAAAAAAATAGGTTATTTGGTTCTTGGGCTGAAGGCTTTGGTATTTCTTTTTTTGCCTGCAAGTGTTTCCTGTTTATTTTTGTTACAAAAAATATATGTAAAACTTAAAATCTCCACCTACTTTGTAGTTGGAAAGCTTTATAGACAGAAAATGAGGGTTCAGTTTGGATGCTGCAGTTGGTGGCAATTTTGGGGGATGAAACCACTGACTTCCCACCTCTACCTTTTCATTTCATTTCTATGGTTTGACAAGCTTGCCACAGGACCTTAAATCCTCATTAAATCCCCCTTATGTAATCATTTAAAGCACAAGCTACAGCGAGGTGGAACAATCTGGCAAAATGAAAAGAGGGAAGCAGGAAAAGAGCCATTTAAATAGAAAAGATGTTTCAGAAAAGGGTGCTTTACAGAGAATATTTGGGACTTGTTTAGCGTAAGAGTGTTATGAAATAGCAGGATTATAATGATGCAATTAGAAAGCAGCTAAATCAGGCCTGCTATAGCTTTTCTGGTTAGCTTACCCAAGCCTTAAAATGATAATAAGATTATAAATACTGACATATTTTCATGTTCCTGGAAGTACATTTGCATATGATCACAGTAAAGTAAATGAATGTGATCAAAAGGGATCTATTCAGTGATTTGATTGCATTCCAAACTACATCATGTTCCTCTCTCAGTTCCTGCCGATTGTTCAGAGGTGAGCTGAGGTGAGCAGATTTAATAGCAACCTCAAAGGCCCAAGCTCGCCCACTGCGCAGACAGCTGGATACACGACCTGCTCAGCAGTATATTATCATATTTGGATTCTGCAGGTGTGAGAGTGATGAGGCGCTGTCGGCAGCTCTGACATGTTTTCCTGCAGCCTCTGGGGATCCAATCATACCAGCTAGACAAGCACAAAGTAGCTACGTTAGTTTATTTTATGACGGCTGCCTAGCAGAAACTGATTTTTAGGGTTAGAACGTTGAAAAATAGAATGGCTCAAACCTCCAGGGACCCTAAGTTTTCCATAAGATTTTTAATTTCCTTTGTTTTTGATGCACTGCTCTGGATGTTGAACTATATGTGAGATGTCAGACTGCAAGACTCCCCTTTGGGACAACGATGCTAAAGTTGAACTCCTAAGAAAAACACATTTCTGATGCTTATTGTGTTCTACATTTAGAGCAGGGTGGCAGCAGCACAGCTTTGGGACAGCAGTAGCTCAGTTCAGGGACTTGGGTTGGGAATTTAAGGGTCACTGAGTCAAGTCTCGGTAGGGGCCAAGTTTAGAAATTGGGCTGGTAGCTGGAGAGGTGCCAGTTCACTTCATGGGTACTGCCAAGGTGCCATTGAGCAAGGCCTCAAACTCCCCTACAACTACTTGACTTAAATCCTTCTACAGAAAAACAAGAACTTACAAACGTGCTGTTGCTCAGAATGACCTCTGTCTCGTTTGTTTCAAAGTTAAACTGGATGACATGGCCGTCGCGGTTCCTGTACACCACCTCTGAACCTGAAAGAAACACAAAGAAACATTAAACATACCTGGAAGCTCTTTTAAAAAGTCACTTCGCAAGTGAACCTTTGAGGCAACAAAAAATCACTCTCACTTGTGCAATGCCGCTGAAATATACAGTACAACTGGGGACTTTGATAGGCCTTGAAATTGATTCATTTTGCTTCAATTTCTAATAGTGACTTAAATTTTGATTCACATTTTCAAGTAGCACAAGAAATCCTGGTTTCAAATGCCCTGACCTTCATTTATAAATGCAACACAACAGTAGGGACTTGATTGCCCAACAGTGAAAATTAGAGTCGACATCAATCAGCAGGACACAATTGATAATGAAAGCTATTCCTGTGTGTGTTATTCTTCTTATCAGGACAATAAATGAGAAACAAGAAGTGCTACACCTGCTGCAGAAGAAGAAAAAGAAGCACAGACTCCCCATCCCTCGTTTCCATTACTCTGGAGATTCAGAGCCTGTCAGTTCATTAGCCGTCTTCGCTCTGAACCTACCCGTCTGTCTGCCGGGAACATTGGTAATTCACAGCAACACACAGGTAGCTGGCATGCAAACACACTCTCACGCACACACATCCTGAATGCTGTCCTGCTTTTCTTTAATCTTACATAGGTCACAGCTACACCTTCCTGCTGTCACATTAATGCAACCCTCTGACAGCAGCTATAGTTGAAACGTCTCCTGCAGAACAACAAAGAGCTGCTGTTTCTAAACTTAACTGAAAATATCAAGAATTGTGTTTTACTCTGTTACATATTTGCATTTTTAAAAACAGAAGCAACACATAGACATGATAATGCACTCTATCCCAATCAGATGTGATGATGATCTGAGGATGTACATTTTTATTTGGAGAACTAATGAATACCATATTTTAATATCCTTTTCGCTCATGAAGTGTAACTTTGGGGTGAAGAGAAAACAACATCATCATCTGTACCATAAAATTAAAGATAGTGTCTCTGTTTAGACTTCTTAATTATACTTATATTACTCTTGCATCTATTTGTGTCTAGTACTCTGCAAAAGGTGAATTTTTATGCTACAAAAGATACCAAAATGTAATCTTCTAAAAGTCTCCAGGATGGTTATTACCCTCTTAGTCCGTCTGGAAATAAGACTCCTATAGAAGCATCTCATAAAGACAAAAAAGATTGCTTTCAGTTAGTTTGTTTTAGACTAAACTCTTGGGCCTTACCTTTATTTTCAGGCTCTTGTTGAAAGTATGTGCTTGCTTTACATTCTCTGAACATCCCCATCAAACTGAACCAGAAGCAGCTGTGCCTCCACTCTCTCCCCGAAGAACTCCTCAAGCTCATTTAGAGTGAATTTGTGGCTGATTGCTGGGGAGGCGATCGCTCAGTGCTGCATGAGAACAGGCAGCTTTCAGGCATTGATAAAGAAATATAAGTAAATTGTAAGAAAATGCCATAAAGTGTGTTCAAGCAGCATGTCTGGGGGGCTTCTGTGTCAGTAATAGAGGATTTGTTTGGGATTTATTGGGGGGTAAAATATAATTGGAGAAAGTATACTGCTCCTCCTTTAACATGGCTTATTTATTTTACATAACATCATCACAAATAATGCATTATTCATGTTGTTTAATTTATACGGGTCACTGCTTAAGATGCAGCCTATTGTTTGAACAAACCTCATTAGCAATCATGTATGACAAGCCAAGCAGCACAAAGCACTCATCCATAACATTCTCTGAATACACACACACACACACACACACACACACACACACACACACACACACATGAACACACACTATAAATTCCTCTCTCTTATGTAAGTACCTGAATGTTTTCTTCATCTCTGACTTAATCTGATACATACAAGCTCGGCTTCACATCAGCAGTACATTAAGAACATGCAATGTAAACAACAGCTCCATGAATAATTTACTCGTACACAACAGTGACCCCATGAATGCTGCACATATAGAAATGTCAACACAGATTTAAGCGATGAATCTCCACTGAGAGGCAATTCGATGGTCATCCATCAGAAGTCAGTGTAGCAGCTATAATGCTGATGATGAAGCAAGAACATCATTCATAAGTGCTGAAAGAACTGCTCCATGCCTTTGCACTGAACTCCAGCACAGCCTGCAGAGTCTAAACAGGGAGAGCAGTGACTGCTGACCACATGAATCCTGCATCACTGCAACAGCTAATTATTCTAATTCTGAAATATGACAGAAGCATGAAGGGAAATGCAAAGAGATGTGTTTATACAGCTTCTGTGTGATTATGTTACCACTCTTGTAGTCTGTGTTTATTACTGTAGAAGATATAACTGTTAGTTAGCTTCTCCTCTGTTTCCAGGGTTCATGATAGCTATTTATTTGCAAAAAAAACACAAAAGTGGAATCAAAACTTTCAATTTGAATCCTAGCAAGAAAACAAGTGAGTCACAAAATTAGATGTTCAAACACTTGTTGTCTTTATAAAACTGGGACAAACTTGATCTAATCTTTTGTACTTCTAGGGCTGTGCTGGAGTGCGTTATTTATTCACATCACTCATCTGTGTTTGTGCGACAGAAACGTGCTGCATGCGGTCAGGAAAAAGATTTGGGCACTTGTGTGTTGATTGTTTAGCTCTGGTTTCATCTTGATGCTGTTCAGCTCTTGTTTGAAAAGCAGCTGAACTCGAGGAGCTGCGATCCTGCATCTTAATTTTTTTTTAATATCTTGTTTTTTGAAGTGTCCGGACGTGATCTTAACAAAGCACCAAGCTGAAGCCAAGCAAGGGGATTTCTGTGAAGTCCTCAAAATGATCTGATTTAATAGATAATAGGGTGTGTATTGCTGGTTAATAAGAGTGAGTAGCTGCTGAGGCCTGATTTGGTTGCCAAGGGAAAAAAAAGAGGAAATAAGTTGGCAGTTTTCAAGGAAGTAATTTCCATTACAGACATGTTTGAGTTACACCTGAAACACCCTCACGGGAAGCCTGGCAGTAAATTCAAGCCCAGACCACAAACGTCTTCATGGACTCTCAGCTTTCAACAAACAGACTACAATAGATCTACACCACGCAGCATGACAGCTAGTAATTTCCCAACTTCACCATAAATCTCAGCAATGCAGCTAATGGGACAGCTGACCCTGTTGAGCTGAAGAATTCATTATTGTGGTACGATAACAACAACTTACTTCTCTCACACTCAGGTGATGTTTTACAGCCACTGTCAGACCTCAACCAACAGATAAATTAGTTTGAAATTTACATTAATATACATTTAGTCCATCATTTTTTAACTAATCTATCAATCTGATCTGATTTCCTCTCAAAACACCTGCACATTCCAAAACACACTGAGCACCACTTGTGTCAGTATTTTGGGATTAACATTTCTATGTTAATCCAGGCAGTTGATGAGGATTATCAGACTCTAAGGTGTAAAGAGCTTAGGAAAACCACTTTAACTTAATTTAACTAAACGTTCAGGGCTGAATCAGATTCATTTAACTCAGTGATGACGTAGGCCGAGATCAAACGTGTGTCCTCGCTTTTAAGCATTGAGGAACAGTCCCCACATGGACACCCAGACATACATCTGTGTGTCTGTGTGGATGTATGTGTGTTTGTTAAAGGCTCTCCACAGCAGAGCCCATAATGAGAAGCCACAGGCCACAGGACAAGTCATTAGTATTATCTCTCTGTGGAGGGGAAAGGACGCAGCAGGCGGAGGGTCTCCGTTTCATCTCCTGAGCAGAAAGGCTATGTCTCTCACTGTCTCCCTCCACCTCTGTTCTCGTGTGTCTCCTTCTGTCACTCCCGGCAAGTCTCCAGAAGGGTGATATGGATATATTAAGTCATCCCCTTTTCCTCTATTCACCATTAGAGCAATAATTTAGCTGTCATGTTGTCAACAAAGCGCTGCAATTTTTCATTGTTTCTGTTCTGCTCCGTCAGCTAGAGACGATATTTTCTTCCCCCCTCTCTCTCCCTGTCCTCCTTAATCTTTTTCTTTCTGCATGCAAACACAATCTGTCACGCCGTCAGGAAGCCAGTTGAACAACACGGACGTTTGGATTCAGTGATGTGGAATTTAGGATTTGGACTTGAGCAAAAGCAAGAACATGTGGAGGAATTGCGCTCCCTGCTCATGCCCTGTGACACATACTAAAACGCTCGGTCACAGATCATGATTGTGCTGTAACACCTCCAGCAGAGAGCATCTTATGTAACACAAAGAAGAAAGTGTGATGTGGAGGTGTTGGCGATGTGGCCTTGGGAAAGATTGGGGAGAAGAAAGGTCAGCAGGGTGTAATGGAAGCAACATTTCCTCTGGTTATGAGAAAGAAATAAGGTTTGAATAGCTGTGACTTCACCGTTGGTGTTACATCACATCGACCTGATGCTACATATCTAAACATTTTTCTCGCCACTACCCAAAAATTCACAGATCTTATTGACTTATTTTAGGCATGATATGAGCTCACCTCTGCCGGAGCTGAAGAGTGAAGGAACAATTTACCAGAGAAGAACAGATTATCCAGCTTATTCTCATTTAACTTTCTGTTAAAGATTTATTTTCAACTGGCTTTCTTTTATTATTTTCATGTCTGGGCTTTAAATTTTAATATCATTTAATTAAAGACTGAATATGTATTGTTCATTTCATAGTCCATTCCTTACACACAGAGCACACAGAGTGTGCAGTGCATGCAGGGAAAATTGATGGTTTCAGCTTATTACTTTATAGCGGAAATAACTCAGATGAGTGGTGTGTTAATGATGAAATGAGGATCTACTTAAAGCTAAGGTCTTTTCCTGTAATAATGGTTTAATAAGCACTGTGTAATTATAATCATTATAGAGTATTATTATTATTGTTACTTGAATATGTTTTCTCAAAGGGTGGGAGTGTAAATGACTGAGTCACTGCTCTTGATACAACATGATTACAACATGATACTGTGAGGCCATCTGTGTTTGTAATGCAGGTCAGCAGGGGTCGCCATCATTACTTCATGTGATTATGCACTGTGCACTCTTCATGCAAGTGCTACAATAAATAAGAAACAATATTCACTAAACAACCTCAGGCTAAAGAAGCTGCTAATTGCTGTGTGGCAAGAGAAACAAGTCAGTGTTTCACTTTGTGTCACTGAAGACTTTTGTCATGCTCTTAACAACTGAAAGATTTATAATTCAAATCCTGCCTCCTGAAAAAATAGAGGCATCAAGCTTAGAGCAAACGTCCACCCTGGACCACACCAGTTGTCCTCTGTGATTATTAAGAGTAAAGATGTTAACAGAAGCAGTGCTGATAAGCTAGAGGCTGTTGAGGATTTTTAATAGATATCAAAAACAGACAGATTTGACCAGCTGTGCCACCTGAACCAAACAACAGCTGACACACATTTGTTTTCTTTTTGAGTTAAATATACTAAACCATGTCTGTCAGGCTTCACATTCCCTCAAACCTTTTCTTCTCCTCAAACTCACACTGTTTTATTCTCATCTTTTACATCATCATCACACCTCCCTCTCTATGTCACATCATCTTCACCTCCTGTCTCAAATGCAGCATCACCTCTATCACCTCCTTTCAAATGTGGAACAAGTAATATTCTTTCAATATGAGGACTGTCAGGAAGGGAAGCGTAAAGTACTCACTGCTAATCCACCGGGCCTCTGGGTCGTGGGCGCTGAACTCTGGTTTGTAAAGATCTGCCACAGTCAGTCTGGACCTGCTGCTGCCAGGAACCTCCACTGAGGAAACACAGTAAACTCATGTCAGATGTAAAGTCTATTCTTTGAAGCCCTTGAGGACAAAAGCTAGAAACTTCAGAGAAAGGTTGAGGGGTTAATATACCAGGTGTGAGGACAACCACAGACATGGTGATGAGGGAGCAGACTGCAACGATCACCAGCAGAGATATGGCAATGCCTTTCCAGTTCCTCTGCGGGGGGCTTACGTCCACATACTCCTGCAAACAAACAAGTAATCAGTGTTGCATCACACAAACTTAGCCAGTAATTCAGATTCCCTATGATCAAGTCATCACCAGGTCATCATTGTATATTATCCAACACTTGGATGGACATCCTGTAAAATGAACTGCTAACATCAGACTTGTCAGCAGTTGTACCAGACATCTAATTACATGAATTAATCTTCAAATGTTTCAGTGCAGCAGCTCCTCTTATATAACTGTACACACTCTTATATCATCAGTCTAAACAGAGTAGTGATTATCCACCAAAATGAGCCATCAGGGTTTCACTGTTTGTCTGAAAAATATAAAGAAAAGGTAACCACTCTTGTCGGACATGGACAATGAATTTTGCACTTTTGAGTTCATGTTTTCTTTGAACTTTGAACAGAACCACTTGAACATCCAAAACTTTGAAATTTGTGACATACTGTATCTGGCACTGCTCATGGAGAGGCTAGAGGGTTACATCATTTCTCGGGACTCATCTTTTCTCTCCCACTTCATGCCAGGATGATGTAAGTCACCTGAAGCTGAGACGAGGAAATGATGCAAGGAGGGCTTGTGGTTCAATTTCAGATTTGGCTTTAAAAAAAAACAGGGTGTGGATCTGAAAGTTTCCAGCAGAGACACCACAGAGAGCTGTGACAGGTAGAGCTGTCATATGATGTTTAATTCCCTGTTCACAAAGCTTCAGAGACAGTCAGACACATCAGAGAAGACGACGTGAAGCCTCTTTTTATACTAAAAACTTGACGTACAGATGTGGTTCAACTGTAAGAGAGGTGAGCAAGTACACATGTTGCATTCAAGGTACATGTGAAAAAAAACAAAGAGAACCAGAACAATCTGATTGCTTATTTTAAACTTCCTCCTCTACTAGACATAACCAATGCTAAATATTTCTTTTTAATGGATTAGCCTTTTAACAGTGTATTAATTAGTTAATTAGCTCCACCTTAACCAGCTGCGACATGAAAGTGATGTATCTATTATTGCATTACTAATTATAATGCAGCTGTGCATAAAATATGAGCCTGGAATGAGTCATTGTGCATGATAAGTGCATTTACTTTTAGTATATTTTACTTTAATAGACTTTCAAGAGTCTAATTAAAAATTGTAGCTAATTTAAGCTAATGCCTGAAGTTGAAAACACAGATATTATAGTAACATGACCCTTTAAAATAAGAGAAAAAGTCGTCTGTTGCAGGATTGAGCTTGCAATACTTCATTGTACTTTAAAATTGTAATAATTTAAAGGGTATTTAAATTATATTTAAAGGTAGCAGACAAACTAGAGGAGCACATCCAGTCTGCTGTACTGTCCCCCAGAATGAGCACACTGGCAGCTTCGTTTCCTTAGCAGATAAACGAAATAAAATTAACTATAAATCATGTTTTTTTTTCGGCTCATGTTGAGTAAATACCTCCTCCTGCAGCCCGTCTTTCGGCTTCTTCTTGGTCGGCTCTTTGGACGCTGTCATTGTAACGGTTCTTCCCCTTCAGCCGTTATCCACAAGCTCTCTCTGACACTAACGTCCAAAAACTGTGCGCGCGGCACTTAAGGAACACATGCAGGAAGCTAACCGGAATTAAGACGGAGCTACTTCCGAAAAAAATTTCAAAATAAAAGCCCAGTCATAGTGCACAGAGAGGTTGAGGGAGGAGGAAGACCTGAGGGAGCGAGAGGGGGTGGCAATGTGGAGGAGATCAGACAGATACAGGGGGGCAAGGTTGTGGATGGCCTTGAATGTATACAGGAGGACTGTGAAGGTGATTCTGAGTTTGACTGGGAGCCAGTGAAGCTGCTGGAGGACGGGGGGTGATGTGGGGAAAGAGTTCAGAGTTCTGGACCAGCTGAAGTTTATGGAGGGATTTGTGAGGGACACCGAAGAGGAGTGCGTTACAATAATCGATACGGGATGTGATGAGGCTATGGACCAGGATAGCAGTGATGTGAGGGGTGAGAGAGGGGCGGAGGCGATTGATGTGTAGATGGAAATATGCAGACCGAGTTATGTTTCTTGTATTTCTTGCAGAAGTTGCAGTAAGCCTACATATCAGTGGGAAGGAGTGCAAATATGAAACTTGAAATTTCAACAAACTAACAGTAAATATAGGTCATCAAAATATCAAAACTGCAATCAGATAACCATAGATCATTAAGAATATAAACATATCCCTGTGATCATAATAACAGCAAGACAATGCACCATGTAGCCTGGTAATGTTTACAGATTTTTGGAATTTAGGAGCAAAAAAATCCTTATTTTTAAAAGAGAGGATAACACCAGCCTTCTCAAAGGTTCACTCCCTGAAGGATTAAGCAGCAGTTTTTCTGTCAATGCTTTTATTTTCTCAAGTGGTGAGAGCATCCGGTGTGACGGGCCTGAATGAATGTAGCGCTATCCATGGTGCTGAAAGTGTCTGAGTCTACTCTCCACTGTAAGTACTGTTATTTCAGGCTTGTGTGAATAATTAAACAGTTATTGATCACTCCACACAGGGTACAAACAAACAGCACGAACATATAGAGCTATTTTCATGATGGTAATCTTTTAAAGGATATTTAAAAAAAGATATAGTTGAGGGAAAGACTGACTCACACCTTTTTATATAAGGAAAAGTAGAAAAGCTTATTATCATTGTGATGTACTTAAAGCAGTCTATCAAAAGAAGAAGAAAGTTATCATATAACTATCTACAACATGGTGAATAAAGCAGCACTTTTCTATATTAACTTGGTTACTTTCCACCAATGGTACAACTACAATAATCAATCAATTCACATATATTTTGGTACAAATTTAATTTGGTATCAAATATCCAGTTAAATATCCTGTGCCAGCATATTAAACAGTCTTATTATGTCTCCCAAATTAATTAAAGCAATTTAAAACTGGAAATTAGTCTTTAATTAAGCTAAAAACAGTGTCTGTGGTTTAATTAATCCTGACAAATGATGCTTCACAGCACATGCCTTATTAAATATGTAAAAACGGCCTATTTAATCTTCCAATCATATTTTAGAACTTTTGATTTCTAGTCCTTTTAATGCTAATATGTAAAATAATAAAATGGTGATCCCTTGTCTCTATAGCAATGTCTCTATGATGACTAGAGTGAAGTATGTAGTGTGTACAGCAGTGTAATATCCCCATAGGGCTTTTACAGTGCGCCAGTGTCTCGCACTTTGTGGTATTTTTACCTCTGATGATGTCATCTCCTCCTACAGTATCACTTCAGGGATTATAAGAGCTCCTGTGTGATATCTCATATTAGAATACACCCCTTGGATATAAAATTATAGGATTAAAGCTTGGCATGCCATCGGAGAATGAACCAAGGCCAAGGCTCGGTGAGAAATCCCTTCAGAGGGGAACGAAGTGAGACAATCCAGCAGATCAGGAACCAGCCAGCCTTTAGCAGCTGCTGAGTGACTGAATGCAAACTGATAGGTGTCATAGAGGAAGCCCTGAAGACACAAATAACCTTTCAACTAACACACACCGAGCTCTATGTTGCTTATAGAAATAATGATACACAAATGAAAAAATGGCAAAAGATGGGTAAGATGAGTATGTGTGAGTGACTGTGTGTGGGTTTGACTATATAAGCAGTGTTAGTGCTTGAATGGAGACGTGAGGAAGGCTTGAGGTCGGCGAGCAGTGAACGAGGGGAAAAAAATGCAGCAGATTACAAAATTCAGAGGGGAAAGGATAAAGAGGAAATGGCTGCATGGAAGAAAAAGAAAGCTGAAGATGATAGAACAGAAGAAGAGTGGCAGTAAAAGACAAGGAAGAGGGCGGGAGAGATCTTTAAAGCTTGTGTTGGACTTTCTTCCCTCCTCCATTAAATATTAAATACGTGGAATCAGAGAGCACATGGAAATGATCTCTCTCTGACCTCTGCTGTTGTTTGGGAAGTTCACTAATGTCCCCAAGGATAAAACCTTCTCCACAGTCTGAAGACCACAGAGCTAGGTTTATGCTTGCTTGCGCAGCTGCATTATTAGCCTTAACGTTTGTGCGTGGTTGCTCACCCTAGCATGCTTATAATTGAACGCTCATTCTTTAACCTTATGAGGATAAAATTGCTTGCTTTTCTGCAGCTTTTATTTGACTTATTACAGAGAAAACGATGTGTTTTTGATACTGCTGTTTTGTTTTTGTTTTCTAATGAAATATTTAAAAGTTTGGACCCACTCAGCCTCCACTAGAAACTGAACAACGTCAGGATGTTTCTTTCTTCAACCCTGCAACACCAATTTAACTCAGACTAAGACAGCCAGACCTATAACTCATTGAGATCCACACGGATGTGAAGGATAAGAAGGCTGTTATTTCCAAAACTTCAATCAGCATCACCCAACTGCAGACTTTACCAGAGCAGCAAGCAGCAACACTTTGTTTTTGAAGTGTCAAAAAAATTGTTGAGATTCCTACTCCTCAGATATCCAGACCCTCCTGGGTTTCAATCCGCTGCTGTCTAATCAGGGACTGCTGCACGCTTGGGACGATAGGTGAATGTAATTAACCTGCAGACCGGATGGAAACCTGCAGGACTCAAATATGGAACCACTGAGGTTAGGAGGAAAAGTCTTTTTAAGATAAGAGAGGTTCCTAAGTGGGTTAATGGGCCCAGAAGTCCTTATAAGAGCAGGTTAAAGTTTCCAAAACAGCGAGGAAGAGTGCTTTTGTTCTTTTAAAACAAAATACAGACGAAAGAAAGGAAGATATAGGTGGCGCCTTCAGTCTTTTGACTTGATTAATGCACATAATAACCAATTAACCATCTTTGTAGCTGACAAACAAATACTGGTTAAGATGAGTGTCCTACCTTTATATTGGTCAAACTATGCACAAAACAACCTCAGCATCCTCTCCTCAAATCTCCCAGCGGCACACCCTAAAGCCCATTCATCATTTACTCTAAAACTTGACACACTTTGAGTCCCAGAGGACGTGTTTCTGTTTCTCAGATCCTCCCAGGAGGATGCACACACTCCTGGGACTTTATGATAACACACATACAGAGAAGTCACTTTTCTTCATTGATTCTTCAGCTTTAAAAGGAACTTAATGATGTATTTAAAAAATATATATTCTGTCACTTGTTTAGGCCTGTCATAACACTCAGTCAACACCTTCTATAAGAAGAACAACTTCATGGTTTCTAAAAATAAGCACAAAGTGACACCTCACCTCTTGAAATCTGAGCTCTGGGTCCATCATGTTGATGCCTCTGCAGTCAAAACGCCAACATTTAAAGGAAAAAACTTCAGGCAGAAACAAAACACTCCCACCTTAAAGTCCAAGTTTTTCTCAATCTCAAAATCTGCAACTTCAAAAACAGAACAAAATGTAAATATTCTGCATTAAAATGTCCTTAAAAGCTCCAAAAAGCAAGTTAAGATAGCTTCTTTCCGCCTCTTGCCACCAAGTTGTCCGACTGTCTGCCTTTTCTCCTCAGAGTAAACACACGTCTGGCACACATGCACGCTCTCTGTTCTGATTTTACTACGTGAAAAATGGTGTCATTCATAAATACAATCAGTCAACCCAGTTTCGCTTGGCATCATTAGTCTGATAATCTCATTCTGCTACAGGGAGGAGTCGTCTGGTGGTGACACTCTGGCCCTCTGAGATCAATTCACTTGGTTTCTGTGTTAAAAGAACAATTAGAGAAAAGGAGTGTTTGAAAGAAGCTGCAAGAGAAATCTCAGGGAATTCTGTTCAATGCTAAGTATATTTTCTACTCTACTGTACTTAAATGTGGCAAAAGAAGATTAAAAGTTGCATTTTTTCTAACATCCAGAAGTCAAAGCATCAGTAAGCAGCATGAAAATTGACAGGCAAGAAGTGAAATCCCAAAGAGGTTTCAGCCCAGAGGCAGGATTTAAACTGCAACTCCAACTCTGCAGGAGTTCAAAGTGAACTCAACCTGCTTAAACAGATTATCAGAAATAAAGTAAGAGGCACTGCTGTGCTGGAAGAGACAGAAAACTGTGATCGGAAGATGCAGACTTCCCTGAGGTGTCACATGAAGAGATTGTCTGAAGCAATGATTACTCTCTTTGATAAAGCTGTGATCAAAATAGCTTTAACTTTCCCTCTACATCTGGGGATAAAACATATGTTTAAAGCACATTTTAAAAGACTTATTCTCTTTTGTTGTAAAGAGTTGGATGATGGGATGGATACAACTTAGAAAATGACTTTTTCACTGTCTTTCCAATTCACATCTCCACACACAAGCACTCTTTTCTCCTTTTCTACCCTCCCACACTAGCACCAGGAGAGACGCCATGGATCAGAGAGTTCATTACTGATTATGAGAAAAGCTTTTATTAGGCAGAAGCTGCTCAGCCCTTCCTTATCTCTCTCTCTCTCTCTCTCTGTGCTTTTTATTCAGCTCTAAACTGGACCGACTGTGACTGCCCACCAGTAGCAACTGACTGAACTTCTGCTTGTTCTTTCTACAGTTCAATAAAACACAGAAACGCTGGAAGATTTACAAATCCTTAATACATTTTAAAAAGTGTTGATAAATCTGATCATTTTATTGCCAATGTACAGGCCTGAGGCCTCCAGAACTACAACTGGGCTTAAGCGATGAAACAGCCAATAATGTCAGACATAATTTCATTACTGAACTTCTATTACTATGCTGGAGATAATGCTAATGATGGCTATTAGCTGGATGCTACATGCTGTTTCCTGCTGCAAAAAACACTGTCCTGGCTGAGAGAGTTTAACTCCAGGATTTTAACAACATTACAAACAGGACGCTATTGTATCATGTAAAAGAAAATTGGCAACATTTTAATAATAATAATGTGTTCCCCTTGAACAGTTTTGCAAAGAGGAACCCTTATTATTCCTAGTTGGATATTTGTTCTGTGGCTGATATTGAATAATGTCTTTTGTGTTTTTCAAATTAATGCAGCAATACAGAACAATGATTTATTGTTCAAAGCATACCAGGGGTTTCCACTAAATTTAAAAATCATACTAAAAAATTGCAGCTGAATAAAGATAATGCCTCCAGTTTCTCCTTTGCCTCTGGGCTGCAGCCTTCACAGCAGCGACCTTGGTTTGGGCAAATTATACTCTGCAGCCGCTTGACCTCAGATTATTCCCCATGAGCTGCAGTGTGACTCACTGACCCCCACAAAAAAAACTCATGCACACAAATGCTAGGTTGTGCAACAAGGACAGGAGGAAAAAGAAAAAAGATAATGCATTAAAAGCATTAGGTGCATTTTTAATGCTTTAGTGTATATGATTCATTTTCATCTTCAAAATGTCAATAGACTTTTTTAGATATGTGTCGGTAATTAAACATGTTCTGCCTGGAGAGGTCCCAGGTGTGTGAATTACAAATTGATCACTGAAAAACCTGAATGAAATCCACCAACAAACATTGGAAGCAGCAGCAGAGAAACCTTGTGTGAGGCTTCCCTCTTGTGGCAAAAAATAGACTTGCAGTCCTGATTTTTGAGCAACTGTAGCACCAAAGTAAAATGTGTCAGTAACAATAATATATCAGGAAAATTTCATAGAAGACATAACATATAGAATAAAAACTGCACTTTACTGCACAATGACTAGTTTTTATGTCTTAAGGTCTGCAGGGTTTTAGCACAAAGTACTTTTGCAATGTGGTAATGCTTTGACTAAATGAGTGGAGTTTTCATAACTCTTTCACCACTTCTGTGTGTCAAAGGAACTTGGCAGCAAGAATTCCATCTCACACAGTCTGGCTTTCACACAATAACAGTGTAGGCAGTGCAGAAATAACAATCTCCTCTATAAAAGTGGCTTTCTACTTCATGCATTAAATACTGCTGCAAACCAGCATTCTGATCACAGGTCAATGATCAGCTCGGGTGCAGTCAATTCAGTAATAAAGATAACAGCTGAGACAGAATTTATCACTATCTTCTAAAGCTCACATGCTAATGAGCCCCTTTACTCTGTGTCCATCAACACAGTAACAGATGGCTAGTGACGACACAAGGCTAATGTTAACATTCAGTGATTTTTGACTGTGCTGGGGAGCTGCATAGGCTGTTAAACTCTGTTATGACGGCAATCTGTTCAGTTTCACAGGTTTCAGAGCCTGGAGTTAAGCCCAGGAAAAGTTCTGAGTTGATTTTGTCTCTTCTAAAAGGATATAACATCCCTAACACAGAGCTGAGATCATCAGTCGTTTCTGTTTTTCAGCTTGTGCTTTTGAAGTTGAAGATAGAGATTGAGATTTCGAGAAATGTGCTTGTTCACTTGCAAGGGGAGATTATAACGAGAAAACCGCCACCACACAAGGGAAGACTTTCTCTTGATAACACAATAAGCTAGTTAACTTAGCTTAGCATGAACATGGAAGAAGACGGAAGCCTTATTCTGCATTCCAAAACCTAAAAATCCAATCAATTGATCAAAATCAAAGTTTAACTGGAAGGCCAGACTTCCCAAGAAGACATCTTTTCAATAAGATGACATAACTCACAAAAAGACACAGATAGTGTCAAGATGTAAGAAAACTGTTAGAGGACATCATGTCATTTTCTCATAAGTAATGCTCATTGCATCTAGAACAGACTCACTACTCGCTCTTCTTTATGAACACACTCCTACTCTCCTGACCCTGTGCAAAGGGATTTGATAGATATACATCTATAAATAAATATATGTTAAGTATGTCCTAGAATAATATGTTACCTAGCAACAACATAATGATCATTGTACCAGATGAAAATGAAAAAACAGAGGAAGGCAAGATTTTTTTATTTTGCAGTCACTTTTTGTGCCTGTCTTGTTTCTGCCGCCCCTAAGTGGCCAAAAAACTGTAACTGCAGGTTTGTTAAAGCAATCTTGTTATGGGGGTAAGGTTTTTTAAAATAAGCTTTTATATTCCACTATTAATGGTGACATGCCTGTCTACTGTCTCTTGATATTTCTGAATCAGTTGATTTTTGTTTTTCTTGCTTTGGCAGTATCTATGTTTAGATTTCACGCCTTCAGTCCACCTTTGATTTGTGTCAACAGAGAGATGATTGACAGGCTCTAAAGCTGTTTGGCAGCTCTGGCAGCTCTTTCGTGCTCGAGCGTTTAAATGAAGGGTCACACAGCCGCTCTGTTGGACTTCACTCTCGCAGGAGGGTGAACACGCTCAGGCCACTTGTTCACCACAGTGGGTCCTGCGTGGGTGTTAAACCCAACACTTGGAAACTGTGTCTGTCAAATGTGTTTGTAATCTCAGTGGAAACTAATTTCAGTTCTGGTGCATGTTTCCAGTATCATGAAAAGGCACAAATTTGCACCATCAAATGCACCGAAAACTGAAAATCTGTGTCTCCATTGGCATGAGCAGCTTTGTGGTGTAAATCCTCATATGCAGCTCATGTTTCTCAAGAGGCTCTGGCTTATTTATGAAGCTGGCAGCACACTACAGAGGATTAGTGAGTTGTGATTTATGACACAATTAAAGCAACAAAGCATCCCTGCTCATTTTGCAGAATTTGTTGACCTACTTTTGGTCTTTCTACTGAGTTTAGTAGATTTTTTGATCAGATTAGGAGGCGCTTTCCCTCAAACAAATATTATAAAACTACAACAAACATGAAATCTGTTTAACCTGTTGAAGTATTTGATCCTGTAAAAGTGTAAAGTAGTGTTTTCTTTGCACAAGTAACCAAAACTGCCAGATTATTCCCACCCTGCTGCTGTAGGATTGTTCGGGATTATACTCTGGCTGTTCCTCTCTGTCCGAAGGATCAGCTCCCAGCTAAGAACCGCTTTGCATAAACTGCGAGCAATAATGGAGCTCTTTAGTGTGGAGATTTCATTCCTTCTCGCTGCTGTCAGTGTCACCCTGTCAGATACTTTACTGCAAATATCAGACATAAAACATGACAAGGTCACAGAATACAGTTCTGCACTTTGATCTTTAAATCTGACTGACAAAAAGAGGGCTCAGTTTGACAGAGAGACTTTGTTCATGGTAGAAAGAAGTTACCATATGTGTTAAAAATGTCATTGTACTCATATTTGTTGTTTATTATTTCTACTTGCATAATGAAACTAAATTCTAACAGCTGGAAAAAAATGTGGACATCATCTGCAAAGGATTTTTAAACCAAAACCTTCTTGAAAAATGATTAAATTTGCTGTAATGTGGTTCTTGATGGCTAAACTTGTATTTAAGGGTTATCAGAAACCAAAATAGCCAATTTTCAAAATCAGCTAAGAGCACATTTTAAAATTATGTGAAAAAAAAACAACAACATGAAGAAATCCATCTTACCTTTGTATCCTTGGCTGGCTGGCAGTCAATCTGATGAGAAACAGATGCTGTTTGGTTCATCTTTACTCCTCAGATGTTCACAGAATACTCCTTTACTCCATACAGCTTGATTTTTAAAGTTTACTCCCTGCAAAGAAAGAAACTGATGCTAATCACACAAAGGATTAACAAGAATATCTTCCTTGTTGATGCTTAAGCTTCACCAGAGGCGATTCATTCAAACACACAATCTGATTTCCCTCCTTTGTTCTTTGTCAGTAAACGCTCTCTCTCCTCTTCCTTGCTGCAGCCGCCTCACATGCAGCAGCTGACAGACACTTCATAAAGCAGGATGTTTGCCAGAGCCTCCCACATACCACCACGTTTCTCTTCATCAGAATGTTAATTTGGCTCCAGGCTGAAGATATCGCAGGCGTTTGGTTGGAGCTCTTACATCTTAAAGCTTTTTTCTCTGATGTTTGTAAAGAAATGCGACTTACAGCAAAGAGGGTTTGAAGTTTGGATGAAAGATGTTGGACAGGACTCACAGTGTTGAATAAGGTCAAAGTTTGACCCTGAGCAACCTGCTGCTGTTTGTTCCATTTATACTATAAACACAAAATGAAGAAATGAAAGCTGTGTTTACTTATCAAATTTGACCAAATTTGACCAAATAAAAGGAGAGACAGCAACTGAAAATGTTCTGTTTTTGTGCGCTGGAACAGTAACAATACAACAGCTTGGAGAAATACTCTTTTAAATCAGAAGTCAGGCAAAGACTTAGTCTGCTGAAGACAAAGTCTCCAATTTTATAATTATCTATATTCTTGTAATATTGCCACAGATGCATTCATGTATTTCATCACTTTAATGCTTCAGCTGGCCAAAGACGGTTATAATTTGGATTGCTTTGTATTCTGATTTGTAAATTAATCATAATCTTATAAAATAAACCATACTTGATTTGTTTATCTTATTCTATGTTTATAATCTGAACCTATCTTAGATTATTGAATAACAGCTTTAGGGTACAACCTCCAATATTTGCCCAAAGACACATAGCTATTGGTCAAAAAGTATAAGGTTCAAAGAGTTCAAAACTATGGCTTCAGTAGGAAAAAAATAACAACCCAAGTCAGAAATTCTCCATATTAGATTTTTTATTTGTACTGCTCAAGCACTTTGAATATGTGGTAAACACTGAAAAACAATCCCATTTAGTTTTTTGATTTATTTACCAGAACTACTACTAATAATACTCTATAGGGCCACTAGAGGTCGGCGTTCAGCACTAACATGTGTAGAAAAGTAAATGATGTGAGCTGATTGAGATGAGCAGATCAGGTTTTTACAGTCTTGATGATTCTGTGTCTCAGTGTCAGTTTTGACATAATATATATATATATATATATATTTGCCTTTATTTGATACAACAGCTGGATAGAGAAAGGAAATATGGGGAGAAGAGAGAGGGGGAAGCCGTGCAGGAAACGGTTGACCGGCTGGGAATCGAACCTGCAACCCCTGCGACAAGGACTTGTGGTCTCTGTATGTGAGCTGTTTAGACCGCTAGGCCACCAGCGCCCCAGTTTTTACATAACATCTTAAAACGCACAGCTAGAACTTGTGTTTACATGTTTGAAAAGTTGCTTCAATTTGATGCTATAACTCATTTTGATGAGGCATAATGAGATATATTCAAAATAATAGGGATACTAAAACACCTCATAAATCAATTCCTGACAGAATGAAAAAAATGTTTATCACCTTCCTTGTTACTCATGTTTCATGTTGCATTAAACTGCTGTCTTTATTTAAAAATGTATGATAATGTTGCATAATTAATGAGCAGGCTATTTTCCATGCCACTAATCATAATTATTGCTGAGTTTGATCCCTCAAGCAACTCTCAGCAGACCCATTTCTACTGGATATTCCTCACTTTAAGGTCTAAAGTAAATTCCAGCTCAGGCTTGCATTGATCCATTAAAGTTATTAGAAGCAGAACACCTGTACAAAGATCACATACTGGGTTATGTTTTTTAACAAGGCAGTGTGTTTTTCTTTAAATGAGCATATTTATCTTAATTTCCTCACTAGAAGTTCCACTCAACGTAATATTGCCAATTTGTCATCAGCTTTCTTTTCCTCATTACAAAAAACATTTAATTTCAAAGTGCAGTGATTCCCAGTAAATAATGAAACATTGCTAATCGCAGTGGAACATCTTTAATTAGAGCAGCTGTGCAGGAGGGCTTAGAAGCATAATCAAGACAAACTCTTTCCCAAAGCAGAGCTGTGTGTGTGTAATGAGCCTGCAGGACAATTGGGATGCTTTACAGTTAGTTAAATTAAAGAAAAATTACTTCTCCTCCTTGTTAGCTAATGGGCACAATTTCACAATAAATGCCAAGACATTTATAAAAGGAATTTCTTTAGTTTAAATGAAAATGGTGTCTGCAATCATCAAAACTCATAGACAGTGAGTTTGGCTATATTTTGCTGGAAAGCTTGGAACCGAACCGGCAACCCCTGTGACGAGGACTGCAGCCTCTGTGGGTTGGGCGCTTAGACCGCTAGGCCACCAGCGCCCTGAGACTTAGTGTTTGTTGAAGATACTACCCTTAATTGTTTTATGTTCTATTTTATCTTTACTAATATTTATTACAGTATATTTGTTTAAATGGTATAAATGGGTACAGTTTGTTCTTCAACCAATGCAACCTACACATTGTTTCATAGTAGTTTTTAGTGTTGTATGACTGTTGATAGGCAGGTCAACTAATCCCTTATTAATCCCATTGTATTACTGGCTTTTCAGCATAGAAGACTGTGCTATTTTTACTCCTAGAGGACCGTTGGGATCATGTGGATCTCATGTTGATCTTGAGATGGTGGGGGGTTTGCTGCATTAATTTTCATAAAATACATTCAGTAACATTTATTTATTACACGACTGTTAAAAAAGTGTCAAAAACAATGTTTGCTTATTTTTAAATAAACCCAAAATAATACAAATGTAAGTTAAGTACACACAACATAAAAAAACAAACAGAATATTTGATTGAGTTTATACCATTGTGCTATTTGTAACAATATTGTTGTAATGCAGTTTTTTATTGCTGTAAAAAGAGCAACATTACCCAGAGAGAGATTTCAGCTGCTTGAAGTAATGGTTGAGTTAACATCATTTTAATGTAATAAGGAATATATAAAATATTAAATACAGTAAAGAGAACAGGCACATAAGATCATGATGTTTTGTTTGTGGGTTTTAACAAAGAAAATGCAAAATAATCTAATAAAAAGATCAGTATAAATTACATTTTTCCCTACACTGTCAGCATTTTTCTAGTTTTGCAGTTCAGAGTCTTTGTGTTTTTTATCACCTGACTTTATTAAAAATACATCCTTCTCTGTCAAAATCTGCTTGAGCCTTGAGGCCCCTGTGAGGATTGTCGAATTAAGGGGTTTCCTGCCCCATTGTCTCTGTGATCCTGGTTCTCGGGTACCCAAACATGTGGCGGTGGTAGTTGGGGGGGACGCACTGGTTCCCCCCTTTCACCTGTATGTTCAGAGTCTTCATCTCCATCTACCTGATCCAAACTCCTCCTCCTGGGAGCAGGAACTGGCGGGTTTCTACCTCTCAGGCTAGATTCTCCCACACTTCCAGGCCCCCTCATGTCCTGAAACCCTACCCCAGGTAATGAGGAGGGGTGATGGGCAGAAGTGTCTGGATGCTCACCTGTATTTCCAGCCTCTGTGATGGCGTTCATCTGCCTCATAGGTTTGAATGAGCGGGATGAAGAGCGTGGCGACACTCCAGAAGTCTGAAGATGGTCTGAGAGATGAGCTACGCCACCGCTGCCAGCTAAAACAAAACAAATAATTCAAGTTAAATTTAATTATTAAGCAATCAATTTAAACAATAATTGAACATGGCTTACCATGACTTCTTCTCCTGAGGGCAAAGGCAGACTCCAAATCCCCCCCAGGTTGCAGTGAGTGGTACTTTTGAGATCTGGGAATGTTTTGATCAGACTGACAGACAAAAATGAAAGTCATTAGGTGAGAGAACACCAGTTGTAAATTAGCTTGTAATGCCTGCTAAAAAAGAAACCCACCTGTTCGCGGAAACTCTCTGCACGAACGCTGTGTCTGATGCTGGCGTGGCGACGGATCAGAATCTCCCTGGTTTTGCTGTCGTCAGGTAGATTGTACTTGCTTGTGTAACCCATTGTCTGAAAAACACGGATGGATATTTAAATCTGACTCCTGATTTCTCATCTCTCATGTCAAAAATTAGAGAAGAATTTCAATCTGCCATGGATAAGGAGTCGTGCATGGCATTACACTTACTTTTTGTCTGATCTTGTACATGTTCTTTGACAAGACGTCATGCATTTTCATGATGTCAGCAGCCTTGAACTTTCTCTTGGGTCGAGAAGCCTCCCTCCTCTCGTCCCTGAAAGGAAGTGAGAGCAGCGAACAGTGAATGAGAGATGAGGATGAAATATAACAGGACAAAGATTTCATCTAGTGGAAAACATTGTTATCTGGAGGAAAGTATCATTAAGCTGATGCACTCATGCTGACACTAAGACAACAGACAGTTTTAGAGATGCTGAGAAGTACCTTGACTAATAAGCTGTAATAATGCAATAATGGGTAAAACTTCTGGGTTGTGAATCAATCAAGCTTTACAAGAAACAGACTTTATAGAAGAAAAATGATCATTATGTAAAAGTTCTCAAACTTCACAGTAAGGTATGCAGTCTTTCTTTAATAATTACATATAAAACATGTCAGTCTGTAGTACTTACTGCAAAGAAACAATAGATGGCGCTGCACTGAGGTCTCCCATAGGTGTGTCCAATAAATCAATGGCGTGCTGCAGCTCAAGTTTCTTGTACAAAGACAAAATGCTGGACTGTGCCCTGTTATCTCGGAGCAGGATGCGCCTCAAAACCTGATCGTTGAACTTCTTAAACCTGGAACAAATACAACAAGTTAAAAACTACTGGTGTATATAGCTTTGTGGTTTTCATTTTTATATAAACTAAAATGTTTATTTATTCAGAATCTGCAGGAAAAGAGCAAATTGTCACACACAGAAAGTTACTGTTCTCATATCTAAAAAGTAAACCTACTTGTCCTTCCAGTAAAAGCGGCTCCATTGTCCACACAAGTCCTCAATGCCACTAATAATATGCTCCATCGTCTGGACAAAAACAGAAGCATAAAAACATGTCAGGAAAAAGCAGTTCATATAATTAAATATCTGAAGAAGTCATCATAGTGATACTTGCCCTTGTGTGAACCTCATCGTTGATGGTGTTCAGGTCCTTGTTGTTGTTTTTCCTGATGTTCAAATACTCCAGAATAGGTCGGATACTGATGCCCTGTTGAGAGAAATGAAAAAAAAATATTATACATTTCTTTGTTGAAATTTAAATCATCCCCCATAAAGAGAGAGACAGCTGCATTTTAAAAAACGGTAGAAAGCACAGTTTGATGGTCTCACCTGTAAGAAAACTGTGAATATAATGACAGCAATGGATGCAGTGACAAAAAGGTTCTTCCTGTTGATGGTATTGGGTAAGGTGAAGGCCAGGGCAAAGCAGATTGCCCCTCGCAGGCCTCCATAGGAGAGGCTGAACTGGTCCTTGTAGTTGAACTGGATGATACGGAACGGATTGATGATTTGGGTAAGCACCAGAATGCCTGCAAGACAAAGAGTTGGGAATCAAACAGATTATCAAACTTGTTTCCACTGAAGAGGGGATTTCTTGGGATACATTCAGGCTCTTACCAAGTCCTCTCCAGATGAAGGTGAACAGCAGTGTAAACACAATGTATGCCCAGTTCCATTCATGGTCAGTGGTTATGGTGACAACACCCAGGAAGAAGAAGATGAGGGTCTCAGAGATGGTGGATAGCATCTTGATTACATGGCGGATGGTGGTGCAAGATCTTTGGGAAACATTCTCCTCCACGTAGTACTTCATGGTTATAGCACATGTTATAATACTGAAAAAAAATAATACATGAGAAAAATTCTAAGTTATAAATACCACTATATTTCACACTAATTCTGTGTGAATTCATAAAAGGCTTAACATTGAAGTATTGGTCTTAAATGCTGCATTTTATTACAGCAATAACATTCAAAAGCACAAAGATTTTAAGAATAAACAAAAGTTAAATAAAGCTGCCTTCAACATGCCTAACTTTCTGTGTTGTTTTGGTGCACACTCAGCTGTGTTTACAGTCACCTTCTGAATAAGCAACTCTTTACTTTGCTACACCAGCATGAAGAGATATCACGTGGTCACATGATGACACATATGATCCCTGAACTTGCTTCATACTCAGAGGGTGTAAAGGCAGGTGGTATAACAGGTTTTTGTAGGTTACACAAACATGTAAGGACTCTGGAGGATAAAGATGGTTTACCTTTGACCAAAGAGAAAGGATGCATGCCTTTGTACTTTGTAGTGTTAGATCTACTGTAGTTGAGTATAACAATCAGCAATGATCTTTTTTTGTTGTTGTCTTTTTAGAGAATCACATTCACTTTTGTCATGGCTACAACTCCAAATCAAAAGTACATCAAGCAACTGTAACCAATTTTTATTCATGTATTCATCCTGATGTATACTCCTAGAGTATCCCATGCTGAATATTTCTGTACTTGTATTTCTAATAGAGGGGATTTTTGCACCACAGTATTGAGAAATGTATATTTAAAAAGTCTAGGAGCTCATTTCACTACTGCCTGTTGGTTGCAGATGATGTCCTGCTGATACTCACGCCAAGACGCTGGAGAGGGCGAAACACTCACATATGAGGTACGCCAGGTAGCTGTACATGAAGACAAAGAGGGGCTCTATGTGGCGGACATTGCTGGTGAAACGTGTGGTGAACGCAGCTGTGAGTCCAAACAGAAGCCCAAAAAAGAAGCCTCCCATCGCCACAACAATGAACCGGGCCATTCCCAGGACCACATCCAAGGATTCAACCTCAGGCAGGTCTGCCAGGAAGGTAAACATGTTGTAAAGTACCTGAGTAGAGGACAAGAAAACACAAAGAGGTTGGAAAGGGTACGGGTTCTGTGTTTTTACCACTAAATAACTAGCAAGACCCCAAATGCATGATGCAGGAGGCATCACTGCAAAAAATAAAAATCTTCAACTTCAACAGAAACTGTTTTCACTTTTAATACCAAACATTATCTGTAACAACATCAATGTCAATAAGCTGCCAATACCCACATGCTCATTGTTCAGTGAATTCTTTGGAGAGAGGATGTTACAAAAGACATCCAGTGCCAGGATTTGTAGAGTGAAACCAGCCTTTCAAGTGAAACTCGACCAAAGTAAAGGCAGCTCATTATGGTTGACGTTTCCATTCAAAAATGTGAAACTGGACAAACTAGACTGAGAGGAAGAAAGCAGGGGCGCATAGATCCAAACTGTTTATCCCCCCCAGGGAGGCAAAGTATGCGTCTTTAAAATGTACACAACCCCAGCTGTGCTTCACTAAAGTGTTGCTGCAATTCACTGCTGTGGTTTTGCACCCTGAGTATTTTCAGCCTGCAAAGCTTAAAGAGTCTGTTGTAGCTACAAAGACAGACACACAGTACCAATGATCAGACCACAAAATAAAGTCTGTCTTTCACCAACTGGTCAGACTTCAGCAGGGGGAGTTTTCCAGAAGTTCAGAAGAAATTGTAGGGGAATAGAAACATTGCACCTCTTCTCAAAGACACAAGTCATAGAAATCACAGAAAAAAAGATGCACCTTGTATCTGCAGAGCTTGCATAGTTGTTTGGTGTTCAATTGTCTAAAAGTAATTCACTGGTCTGTGCATAAAGTAAACGGTTTTTCTAGGCTAAACTATGCACTTACAGCAAACAAAAGATAGTGTTGTGGTGTGAAGGTATTCGGAACACGAGTGCTTACTTGCTTTGCCTGTATTTACCCTGCACTAAGATATTACACTAATTAAAAAAACAGTGGATATTCTAACCTTTTAAGACTGTTTTTTAGATTAAGTCCAACCTTAACCTGTACTCACCACAGTTACAGCATCGTTGAAAAGCCCCTCTCCAAATATGACTATATAAATCTGCTCATTGACTCCAATGTCCTCAAAAACATTCAGAGCAGCAACAGGGTCCACCGCAGAGATGATGGAGGCGAAGAGGATATTTTCCTGCAGCAAATAAGGACAAAACATAAAGAATTAAACTAGAATAGAGTCCTTGTAATGACCTTTGACCCCCATGCTCTTTCCATGCCTTTCACTGACCTGCAGGTTGATATCTTTAACTCCAAACACCTCAAACTGGCAGACTGCAAAGAGGGAAATGCCAATGCCGATGCTGTTCCACAGAGTTCCCAACACGGCATACCACAGCACTGTGCCGACGTTCTCGAAGAATGGCCGTGTGGGCATGAAGTAGCCGTTGTCGAGGACAATAGTTGGGAGCAGGTAAAGGAAGAATACGGTGGACCTGAGGACAGCTGGGGGCTCCTCTTTGACTGCATGCATGATGGCACCCACGATGAGACCGATGGCGATGAGGAGGCAAGACTCAGGGATCCAGATTGTGATTTTGTGGTAAATGTGGAAACCTAGAAAGGAGCAAAGATTTGACTTAGTTGTTTGCATCAGAACCCAAAGAATTTGGTAACAACTGTTCAAAGCATACCAATTTTTGCAAAAGATGCAAGCAGAATCCACAAAGTGATTTCAAGGGGGACCTGGATCCGAGGGTAGTCCATAGTAAATACCGGAAGATTGGTCCTTTCCTCATTGGGGAAGGCCTGGGGTTCATTTTGGAAAGGTTTGACGACAGGGATGTTGGTTGACACTGCAGGTTTTGACCCCTGGAGCTCAGATTTCCCTCCAACGCAGCCCAGCAAGAGGAGCAGCAGCATGCAAAAGGCTCCTCTCTTAGTCCTGAGTGCACACAAAACAGAGGTCCCCATTTTTTCCTAAAGATCTCAAGTAGATCCAACGTCAACATATAAATCTCAAGACATTGAGAAGAACTCTTTGGAGCAGCTTAAGTAGCCTTTAGTCAATGAAAAAAATAAATAATCCATGTTTCAGAAGTTGATCTCTTTAAAATGTCCATTTTCAGTAAAATTCCTGAGGTCTTTCTTCTAAACAGCTCCTGTTTTAAAAGAAACAGGATCCTGCCTAAGGTGCAACTCGTTTCTGGTTTCAACTGTTGCTGAACCTGCTTGTCACATCACCTGTGTGCCCTGCCTACTGGGTGGAGCCCTTTAGGCCATTGTGGTGCGAAAAAGAGCAAGAGTATGTTGTTGCTATATTGCTGACTGACCAAAACCAATTGAAAGTTAAAGGGAAAATCTGTATGTAAAATACCCTAAATAAGCATGGACAGAGGGAAGGACTGGAGGTTTAAATATTTGTGTTAAACTCTGCAGTACCAGATGAATTCCACTTGATGACACTCGAAGGCAAATCTAGTTTGGTGCATAAGTTTTGGAATAAAAAACATTTTCATGTTGTAATTCTTTAAAAACTAGCAGTATATAAAATGTCAAAGTAAAAAGTGCATATCAACATTAATCTCAACAGCAGGTATAAACTTATTAATGGAATATACTCAACTCAACTCAACTTAATTTATATAGCACCTTTCATACATAAAAACATGTGGCCCAAATATAGATAGATAGATAGATAGATAGATAGATAGATAGATAGATAGATAGATAGATAGATAGATAGATAGATAGATAGATAGATAGATAGATAGATAGATAGATAGATAGATAGATAGATAGATAGAAACTTTATTAATCCTTTGGGAAGGTTCCAAGGCCTGCAGTAACACATTATTTACACTGGTTGGCGACAGAGGATAACTTTAGTTATCAGCAGTGTTCTTTACTTCAAATGATTATAGTTTCTCTTACCGTAAATGTACATTTCTTCAAAGAAGACACAATGGTTGACGGTGCTTTATTTTGATTTTGAGCCCTTTTCCTCCCTTCTTAGACCTTTAGTTAAGTTAAGAAGTATTAAACGGGTATTGTGAGTGGCAGATATTTGAAGGTTTACTCAGGTGTTTTGCTAAAAAATGAAATAAATGAGGAATTCAGTTCATTCATTAATGAAAACAGTAGTTTGTGTGATTGGTATCAAATAGCCGGGAAATTGACATGACCTTTGCCCCCTTTGGCGTCCCATCCACGTCCGGGTTGCGTGATGACGCCATCAACTTACAGCGCAGGGGGCGTGGCCAGAAGCTTTGCTGCTACGTGCTACGCCCACAGCCGGAGGGAGACTCTCTCACAAACACACACACACACGTACACAGTGCGGCAGGAGGACACACTCTTTGAAACAGTTTTCTTTTATTCATAAACGGATTTTGTGTCCTAATACTCACCAGAACTGGTAAGAAATGTTCATTTATGGTTTATTTTCATCCAAATGCGTAGCTTTGTGTCGTCCTTTCTCTAGCTTAAAGAGCTAACGGCTTTATAGGTGTTTAAACTATCAACGGCTAAGTTCTAGCAAGCCAGCTCAAGTTTGTTATTTAGTTAAAGACTGGAATTATTGGCACATAACTTGTAATAATCAGAGAACAGAGTGCGTTATAGTGCAGCAGAAAGACACTAGGGCAAGACAAGATGTGAAGATTCAGTATTAAGGACATATAACACGTTGAAATGGGGTTGAATCTAGGTTTTAGTAAGGTAAAGTGACATATAATACACATGACATGATATGACGTGTTAGTGGCTCCTTGAGTGTGACAGCTTGAGAAACACTGCTGATATTACTATTGTATTACGTAACTTATTAAGGAAGGGTGCATTTTCCTCCTGGTGAGTGAGTGTAAACAAACCCTAATTATTGGCATGTAAGGAGAGGACATCTTTATTTTATGATATAGCAGTGAGTCAACATGCACGTATACATGTGCATTACACTCATCCTGTTCCCCTTGTGTATGCTTGTGTGTCTGGATGCTGACTCTGGATAACACACACATGCTTCATCTGCATGTGTGTGTGGTTATCTTTTTTGCACTGCAGTCTCTCTGCTGAAGTAGCTTTCACGAGTGGTTTTGGGTTTCACTGTGCAAGAGTCAAGGTCAGCGTGGACATCGATTTCTTAGAGCTGATAATGTTGTTTTGAAGGAGGAGAGCGACCTGCTTTAGAATGAGGCCGTGCATGAGATGCTCTGTGTGGTCAAATGCAAAGTTTGACTCAGGAAGTGGCTTCAGGTGGGAGTGTATTGAGGGTTGTCATCTATGCTGTGCAATGAAAGCAATCAATCCAGACCCACTTGCATAATTTGAGATTTGAATAGGTGCAAATTGTGGCTGTGTGCATGCAAATAGCTGCACAGCAATTATCTGTACAGGAAATAGCATTAAATCACCATTTTGTCTCATTAAGGTTTTGTGTTAACTTGTGTCATCACATAATAGAAACATTTGAGAGGGGTCACGGGGGGGCTGGAGCCTATCCCAGCTGGCTTCGGGCGGAAGGCAGGGTACACCCTGGACAGGTCGCCAACCTGTCAAAGGGCTAACACAGAGAGACAGACAACCATTCACACACCCACTCACACCTGCAGGCAATTTAAAGTGATCAATCAACCTGGAGAGGTCTTTTTTGTCCTCATTAAAATCACTAATGTGTCTAGCAGAGCCGTTTTGAGATGTGATATATCTGATTTGCCTTCCTCGAGTGCAGTTTGTTGGGAATCCCATGGTTAATATTGTCCTCTGTGCCCGTCATATCTTCGTGCATGTGTGTGTTTGCTCGTGTGCGGTGACTCATCAAAGTCTCCCACTCAGCTCCAGAGGTTTGAGCAGAAGCCTGTTGATTCATGCTCATCTGTGTCTCCCTCTGTATCTGCCTCTCATGTTGTCGTCATAAGACATGTATATGCAGCATTTAATTTAAGTTATAAAACATTGCCAGAAACCTCTCTTGTTTTCTCCATCTTCTTCTTCTCCCCTTGTAAAAAGTGATCCCTCATGTTTATGCACATGCACTTTAGGGATTTGCACAGTGCACCCATCGCCTGTAAGTGAACATGTGTTTGGTGGAGATGGTAGGATTGATAGTACACAGATCTGCTGATGCTCTCATGCAACAGTCATATTAATTATTGATGAGCTTTGGGGGAAATGGAGGGGGCATCAAAAACCTGTGTTTTTGTTTGTGTGCTGCCAGAGATAGGACCACCACATGGAGCATGGTAAAAAAACGTGATTTATCTCCCCAGGGTCTCCCTGTGCAATCCGTCTCCGCTGTAAGAAATATCTGTGTTATGTATCTCTTTGATAAAGATGTTATACATGTATTGTCCTGATGCAGCATGCCGTTAACTCGTTGTTTGTCTTTTTGCTCCAACAGCACAGCAAACAACTTTATTGATAATCTGTGTTTTTGCTGCAGACCCGGCACAGTAAGAGTTAATTGGCTTGAATGTTTGTGAGGCAGCGAGCTGTTAGAGAGAGACTAAAGGGTGAGGAAGAGAGAGAGAGATGGGGAGCAGGAAGAAGAGGAGAGGGCGAGTGCTGGCGGCAGCTGCAGTCTCTCTGCCTCGTGACGGCGTCCACAGCAGCAGCAGCAGCAGCAGCAGCAGCAGCAGCAGCAGCGTGAGTTTGTTTACATCCATCGTCCACGGGTATGTGTGTAAACTCAGGCAGCCATCTGTTCAGTCAGATTTCAGACCGTTTTCACACAGATCAGGAACGTGACACTCTTTTTCTGTCTTTAGGATGACATCTGAGCTGTGTATGGGAGAAAACGCATCATCATGCTGTCTGTTAATAGGTTTTTGTCTAACCATTTTTGCAAATCCTGTCTGCAAAAAAATGCTGTGCTGTGACAGTAAAGATGAGAGATAGTTTGGATAAGTCACTGCAGTAGTACAGTTTCCTGGAAATACATGTCGGTGCAGTGTACAGACATGTGGATTGTGTTTTCACATTTAAAAAGACCTCTTTTTGTGCTATAATGCTGTCAACTTTGTGGTTTGGTAGACAGAAAGGGACAGGAAACAAGCTGGGGAAAAGGCATACAAGGAATAAATGCAAATGCTGCTTTTAGATGAAGTATATATTTTCAGTCAAGTGTGACCCCGGAGTATTGGAAAGCCTCTCAGACTCCAATTTCTGTGCAGTTACTGTTGCCTTAACCTCAAAATTTCCCCTCAACCTTGCTCATTTGCTCTGACCATCAGTGCAAAATCCTCTTCTATTCCTAAGAAAAGCTGCAAACAATCACAACTTTGATACTGCAGTTAGTGATGATTTGGCATTTTACTTCTTGTAGCTCTAGAATTGAGTTTGAATGAGTGTTAATCTATTCATCAGGACTACTTCTGGACAGGAGTGGTTGAAACTCTGACATTTTGCATATTTATTGAGCTGCCCTCTATTGGCAGTTATATTCGGGGTGATCCCAGAGGCATTGAAGATCTCAGCCGAGCTGACCTGCTCTACTCCCCTCAGATTAAAAAAAAAGCTGCATCACTGTAATATAAATGCTGTCTTGAAGATGAAATGGAGGACTTTAAACAAAAAACACTAAAGCTTATACGTTTAATTCAGTCAGACCAACCTCTTATCTCCCTCTCTTGTGCCTTTTTGACTTTCTCTCTCTTGTCTTCTCTTAGATTCTCCTTTGATATTTTTAGGAAGAAAACCTGTTTGCTGCATCTGTGGTGAAGATGCTTTGACCTCTGAGCCTTTACCTCTTTTATGAAGCACAATCTGTAACTAAACCCAGCTCAGATAAATATATTCAGCCTAAAATGCAAATCTTGACCAGAGGCATGAGGAGATATTTAGTTTCAGACTGCACGTGCAGAAGAAAAAGCTGTGTCACAGTGCCTGGTCAGATTGCCAGCTGTGGATGTGTGTGTGCTTGTGGCACACTGTTTTTGATTTGTTTTATGGCACATCTCTTTTCTGTGAGAACGCCCTGCAGCCCTGCAATGCTAAACGTGATGCCTCTGAGACAAACATATGTCTGTTCTGGCCTGAGACTCAATCACCAGTTGTTTAACTGATATCAAAGAAATCCTTCTAAATATTTGTACTGTCCAGGGTGATACTGACTATTCGGTTTAGTCATTTTGGTGCATTACTGTAGTTAAGTTATCATCCTCCACCTACAAGTAGAAATATCAACCAACACAGCAGATTCCTCTTAAAAGCTCTTTAAGTAATCCAGGAACAACCTGTGGTTTGTGGTTTTTCTAATAATCTGATATGACTTCATCAAGGTGACTCAGCGTCCACAGCTACATTTTGTGTGTGTGTCTTTGTTTTTTTGTTCTCATTCTGATGATTCACAAGCTGATGCCCATTTCTCCTCAGCCAGATGAGGTCATGCTCACATGAGTTTTCTCCTCGGACAGAAAAAGAAACACAATTTGGCAAATCATACATCCTTTAAATGATCTTTCATGAGAGAAATCCAGCACTGCCTGTTAGTTTAAATCTTTAGTTTAAGTCTTTACAGACACTTTAAAGATAGATAATCATGCTGAGTTAAAGTAATTTGATGGGCTTCTTTCCACAAGAGAATCTGGATTACTTGTGTGTCTCTCTACTATCTTTGTGAGGACAGATAAGAGCTTTAGAATTTGCTTTGGTAAATGGTTATTTTGTGTACTTCTGAGATACTGGCTTGAAAATGCAACCGAAGAGATAGTTAAAGAACGTCCTTCCTTTTTTGAAACTGATGTTGATCCTTGCTGTAAAGCTGTAAAGAGGTATGACATACATAGCTTAAAATACAAATAAGAAACTTTTGTTTCAAACTTTTCTTTGCACAAAGCAGTCAGATTATCCAGCCAGGTGTTCGTGCAACAGAGAAAAAGCAGATTAAATAATACCGTTAGTTTGAGAGACTTCCTGAACTAACAGAAGGAAGTTATACTAAATTGAGCAAGAAGCAGTTTCACACACATGCTTGCACTCTGAATGTGGTTTGTTCTCTCTTTACTGTGGTATCAGACCTTGTTAAAAAGATCTTCTTTAATAAATAAGCTCTGAAACACTTGTATGAAAAACAGTTCATCCAAATAGATAAAATCTGCAAACTTTGATCATCTGATACTGCAACATTTTTCTAAAGTTATAATTTTGGGCTTTTTTGCCTTTATTTTATAGGACAGCTGAAGAGAGACAGGAAATATGGGGAGTAGAGAGAGGGGGAAGACATGCAGGAAATGGTGGACCAGCCGGGAATCGAACCAGCGACCCCTGCAACAAGGACTGTAGCCTCTGTATGTGGGGCGCTTAGACCGCTAGGCCACCAGCACTCCATACTGCATTGTTTAATGGGATTACTCGGATTGATTACAGTTGTAGTCTTTACATTGTCAGTCCTTGTTGACTAAGTGACAGAACAACTGCTTTAAATCACTAAGTAGCTCATTCTTTCAGGTAAAAAGTGTCGACAAAAAATTGATCGGCAAGGAAGGGGTAGCTCACTTCTTCAGGTAAACAACACTTGCAAAAATTGACTTCTACTTCTACAGTGAAGCTCTTTCTGTGAGGTGAGGTAGTTTGTTCTGTCTGGTCGTGCAGATCAGTCTGTCAGGTAGGGTGTCTCAATCTGCCAGATAGTGTAGCTCACATTGTCAGGTGTTGTAACTCATTCTGTTGCACAAAGTAGCTCATTCTGTCAGATGTTGTGGCTCATTTTGACCGGTCGGGCAGTTCATTTGTTAAGTTAAGAAGCTCTTTCTGTCAATTGTGTTTGCAGATCTGTCAATTGTCAAATACTGATTATTGATTACAGCCTTGAAGACGTTATTATTATTAGAATGAAGAAGTTAAAACCCAAATATAGTTTATTTTGATTGCTGAACAGCAATTCATTAATTATATTGTTCTTGTTCAGGTTTTTTACCTTAATTGGACATAAATGCATCATAAATGTTATCTAGTTTAGCAGTTCATAATCACAAAAAGGCTGCAGTATTTTCAGTGCAGCAGAGGAAATATTTTTTAGTTAATTTTTGACAGTAATGAGTCATTTTGTGCAGTGCAAGTGGAATAAACTTAGAAATATAGAAATAGATGATGATGTGAGGAGAGTGATATAGCTGAGAGTGAGGGGGATAAACTGAAACTCTGTGTGTGTGTGTGTGTGTGTGTGTGTGTGTGTGTGTGTGTGTGTGTGTGTGTGTGTGTGTGTGTGTGTGTGTGTGTGTTTGAAGGTTTGTGTGATGCTCATTTTCATGTGAAAGGGGCTACAGCTGCTCTGTCCCTCCAAAGAAATTTATTCATGCTTTATTCTAATGTCGATCCCGCGGGGTACACACACACACACACACACACACACACACACACACACACACACACACACACACACACACACACAAGGACAGAGTGTCTATTACTGTCTCAGTCGAGCAACATGGGAACAAGTCTGTCTCTGACCCGGCTGCTCAGTCGGTTTCATTTCTTTTAGTCTCTACTCTGTGGCTTTTAAAGTTAGCAGAGATGGCCTCTCAAACACCAGAGGGGAATTTATTTGTGGTACATTTTGGGGTAACAATGGTTTCCCCTTTTTTACAGCTTCTGACTTTCTGCTTCTCTGGTTTTGAAATTCATCCTCACTGAACCTGGATCAGCTTACCTCCTCACCTCATTCATTCGATCATTGGACTGTGAGTACATGTCAACTTTCTGCTCTTTCTTAGTACCTCTTTACTGGACTGGAGGAAAGTTTGAACAGAGATAAGTCTGCTTCACTGAAAAGAAAAAAGTATTTTGAAATCCTCACACGCCTTTGAATTAGTTTGCACTCCCCTAAGGTCATGAGCCTTTCTGAAACATTAATAGCCAGCCCTTTGCTGCAGTTGAAAAAGGAGGCAGTCTGTAATATTGATCACAAGATAATGCTTCATATTTCTTCTGCTGAGATAGATCTGTCTTTCCTTTTGATGTTGATGCAGGACAAAGACTGATAGTGAAGAGTGTTAGAAACAGTTCTCAGCTATTTGAAAAGTTGAGCCTGTGCGTCTATGCTCATGAAAACTCCTGTAGATTCAGGTTAATTCATATTTATCTTGTTTTCCTCCATCCTCTCACATCATTAAGTCATGCCCCATGTGCTGCATTGTTGCTTAAGGAAACTCCTTGATTTATGTGTGTATTTTTTCTCCTGGACTTGTCCTTCCACTATGGATATGGAAGAAAGAACCAAATTTAGAACAATGTGTCGTCTGAGACGAGATGTGACCCGACACAGAGGCGTGTGGTGTGATGCCGTGTCCTCAGCATGTGAAAGGCCTCCTGGCAAAGGGGAAGCTGTAAAGTTGGGTTTCACCATGTATGGTCAGCTGGACTCTCACTCTCATGCACTCTGTCTTAAAATTGAGACACCAGCTTTAAACACATCCACATCAATGTGCAGATGTAGTCTACACAAGCAGAGAATACGAGTATTCTCTGCAAGGCAACATATGAGCATATGACTTCACGTCATAGTTCACTTTAAGCTAAATGTTGAAAATAACAAGAAATGGTCAAAAAACTCCCCAGATGGATCTGTAGGTTTGTTTACAACTCTTATAACCAGCTACATTGGGGTTTTATGTGTCAGGAGCCTTGGTCTGGATTAACTGTGGTCTATATATATGTGTGTGTGTGAGTGTATGTGTGTGTGTGAGTGTGTGTGTGCCCCAATTTATGTGACTCACAAACCTACACACACATAACCCTTCAACAAGCCAGGATAAATTTGGAGCTCCCTTATAAGGCAGCTTTTCCCCCTCAGTGAAGTTTCTGTGCAGCCTACTATTTGAAGAGGAGCATAGCTTCCTCTTGTTTGCTGAATTTTTTTTTGGCATATATGTTTTGGCAAGAAAGTGGATTCCCAGTTCTGCCAAATGAGTTAATTTGAGGTGTTAAATCCGTCTTCTGTTGCAGGTCATACTCAATAGGATTTGCACTGATTGTGAGGTGTTAGGATGCATCGTTAATTAAATCTATAGTGGGAAAGTGATGGTTTTATTTTCATTTCTGAGGCTAACAAACATAGCTTTGTGCTTAAAAACTTTTTTGTACTGAATATTAAAACATTGTGGAAAAAGTATATTCCTAGTGATGAGCTTGGGATGCTGTGTAACACATTTTATGATAAGGAAAAAACTTGGAAGCATATGCTGGTCTTGAATGTGTCATCTTTTTGGCCTTGTGAATGGAAAATGTAGCTCCAGTTGGCTGAGAATCTGGAAATTTCTTTCCAGGTTTGTGAAGAAAAAGCAGAGATGCATCAAGTTTTGTCACTTTAAAGTACAGATCAGTTTGGGTGCAATTTGTAAAGCTAAGGAGCAAAGTAGAAGCCATGGTCACTTTTGCAATTTGACAGTTAAGCTAAGAGTGTGCATTTACTAATTTACTGCCAAAGAAACCTTTCTGCTGAGGCTGATGGTAATTTCATTAGCTTTGGAAGTGTTTGGTCATTTTGCTATGAAGAGAGAGCTCTAATGACTCCATTCAACATGAGTTCCCACACAATAAACTGTATAAACCTCTCTGGGTAACTTCTCTAACATAAACGTTTCATCCTGAAAGATAACAGTTTACATCATGGACTCTAAAATGCTGTGATTTGCTTTCTGAATCATCCTAATGCATGCAAATAGTATTAATCAATGTTTTACCACAGTGAGGACTTAAAAGGGTAAACACTTAGGGTTTGAACCTGTGACATTAGCTCAGAGGACCGTCGTCTTTCCTGTCTGCATGTTTTGACACAAGATGGGATGTTTTAACAGGAGCCTGCTGCTGACATATCAACATAAGAGCAGGGTGACTGAGTGCTGGAGTCTTTGATGTGGTCTCTATGTGAGTGTGTGTGCATGTGTGTGAGTATGTGTGTAGGCTGTCCAAGCATCATGTGATTCATAAATCTGTAGTGAGTCGGAGATGGAGCCACAGTGGCTACAGCAGTCTTACAGAAACAGACACGACTGCAGCGTGTAGACGTGCACTGGTTTGATTCATGCCTGAGGACATCTAGGTCTGGTCCATACATAAATACACAGACATAGAGACATGGTCTTAGTAGTTCTGTGTAGTGTAGTGTTGTTTTTTGCTTATTGCCTGATTTCTGAACATTAATCTGACTTTAATTTAATATTTTCAACTACTGCCTGTCACAGTATCTCTCTCTGTTTGTCTCTTTAATGCAATATATTTATTCTTATGAGCTATGAAGAGATCAGAGTTATAAAAGGCAGGTTAAGGAGGAGATTAAACATGCCTCATATAACTGTCTTACAGGATTAAAAAAATACCTCAAACATCCTTTGAATCCCTTCCTTCTCCTCGTTCAAATCTAATTTTTAATACGCATCTCTTTTATTTACTTGTGAGTGTCGCTTCTCATCAGAACAACACTCCTGCAGCTAGGCTAAAGGGCCCTGCAGACTGATGACTGAGTGTTTGTGGAGGCACCACTTTAATCTGATCACAGAGAGGAGAACGTGTCTGCTTGTGTTTGTCTCTAACCTCGCTGTCAGAGCTCCTGTTGTTACATTAATATTGAATATTTGCACAAACAGCCTCCTCCAGAGACACAGCAGGTACACTGTGTGCTTGAGAAAAAATCCAGTTATTTAGCTGTCTACCTGTCTTTAGCCTGTGATTCTGTCTCAAGAAGAAGAAGAAGAAGAACATACTTTATTAAGAAATTAAATGTTTTCACTCATGCTACACACAGACAGTTTTTGGTATATACATACATTGCACACACATGCACTTAGGGAGAGATGTCAGAGTGAGGATGCTGCTATCAACCAGCACTTGCCAAACTTCATCCATACTGGGACTCGAACCGGCGACCCTTCAGTTCCCAAGTCAAGTCCCTATGGACTGAGCTACTGCTGCTCCTATATGTCAAACTGCATGAAACCAGGAATGCTAATTTAAAAACAAAGATGCACTATAGACGTAAATCTAAACTCTCCTGAAACCAGGCAGATTCTTCTCCATGCAGGTAGCTTCAGATGTTTGACAGATGTAGGGCACATTTATCCTGAGTTACTGAATTAGGTCAGCATATCAGGCACTCTGAGGTGGACCATGTACCAGGAAGTAGGCCGCACACTTATGACCCAGAACCACAATTAAAATGAGATCACTCTGTTGGCCTGTTTGTGAAAGATGGATTGTGAAGAGTCCAGTTTAACAAACCAAACTGTAAAAAAAACAAGTAAAAAAGGGGAAATAGAATTCACCACCTGTATTCTTTCACAGCAGCATCGACGTGAATCATCACTGTAACTTTGACCGAAACCTGAATCACCGAAACACATATTTGGCATTAAAAAGAGCACATTTCAACCAAAATAGGACTCACAGATCTCCATCTGCAGATTGTATATCTAGACCAAGCTGCCTCTCCATCAGAGCCAGCTTCTTGTCCCTCTGGTTCACTGCCTTGCCTCAAATAGGCTAATTGCTCTTTAACAAAATGGGACACAGAGAAGGAGAGCAGGAGAGGCAGCAAAGAGTGGGACTGTTACTCATCCACTGGCTGAAACCTCTGGGGAAACAGATCCCAGAGAAAATTAGGAAGAAATGGAGCAAAAAAAAGTCTAGATTCAGAAAGCAAAACTGTGGGTGAAGAAGCTCAGGTGAAACCAGGCAGGGAGGAGGGTGTGGGAGAAAGATTTTAGAGGAGACAGATAAATAGAAAATAGAAAAAGATGCAAAAAAGAGTGAGGAGGAAGAGAAGAAGAAATGCCTCACCCCACAGTATCTTAGCAACATCAACATATGATGATCTTCTAGGGAGCATAAAAAAGCACATAAAATGCTAATTTATAAGTTTTCCAGTGGGTAGAAGCACACAGATGTAAATAAACATACTGCTGAAGTGATCTGCAGTCTAAACACAGACATAAAGTACAGTCATGCACGTGCATGTATACATGGTAAGTGCACACATACAGACTGAAAAACACGTGCTGATGTTGAGAGCGCTCATGGTTGCAGGACAGATGAGGCTCAGCTGCATGTTAACAGACACGTGCTCTCTGTCTTTTTCAGTCTATGAATAAATACAGAATATTTATATAACCACAAATATGTCTGTTCTCAGCTCACCACGATAGCAAGACAGTAGACTTGTTTTCTGCATCATGACCCATACAGGAACATTTGAAAATAAAGAGAAAAACTACTGGAGATTTGTTTTTTAAGATTAGTTTTTAACCTCTACATGTACTGTAGCTTTTTACCATGCTTTGTAGTTTTATAAAATGTTTTCATATTCTCATTTTATACATGTTGAAAGGTAAAACAAGATGGGCATTCTTATCTCTGCATACTTTTGCCATTCAGTTGTGTTTAAAGTCTCATACAAGTGGCTCAGATTTTGATCTAACAAGATTGCAGTTTCCCTTTTACAGATGTTACAAGTCAGTCTCTACTTTCTGTATCTTGTTCCTCTTTTCTGTTCTCCTCACGCTGCTGCTGTAGGCGTACAAGTTACTCATTAGCAACAATCCCAACTTTGGTTTATTGGAATTCAGACATGTGGTTGAAGCAACACTTTTGGTTTTATGCTGTTTGGCCGGCGGGGGATTTCTCAGCAGAAGTACAATAGTATATTTTTGTAAAAGCACAGTTTTAATGTAAAAGACCCATTTGAACTAAGCACAGAACGAGACCAATTTTGGATTTAATAAGTAATGCAATTTGTCATTTCCAGCTTATATGAATATGTCCAGTAAGTCTCTGCGAATAGTCTATTTATTTTTTAACATCCTCCTTCCCTTCTTTCCTTGTTCTTGTTCACAGGTCTAAGCCAGACTCCGGAGCAGCACTGAATCCAAGCAGATAGAGGACCACATCACATGGGAGTGTGTGACGGTGTGTGTGAGGGTGTGTGTTCTGGCCTCCTGCCGTCGCCCGCTCTTTCCCGACAGGCATGGCGGGAGGCAGAGAGCGCGGGTCCCGGATACAGAGGCCATGGTCAGTTTACCGGGCCAACACGTTCGAGCTGTCCAGTGAGATGATCGGCCTTGCACTCGCAGGTAAGACTCACAGTTTTCCATCTTTGCATGTAAGTCTCCTCTCCCTTGATTGATCTTAAAACTAGAATGTGTTGTATGTAGCATTCAAATAATAGTATTTGGTATTTAGTGTCTTTCAGGTTATATTGTCACATTGAAATGTCATGTTTTTTTTAATAATATAACTCATTCAAGAGCAGCTCAGTGTAAACACATCCTGCCATTAATGTTGGCCACTTGCAGCACCACTGAAACTAAAATAACCTCTGATACACTCTTAGCTGGCAGGGATTTAAACTTGTGTGGGAGCTTGTGGTCTCCAGCCTCATAATGAGGCCAGAGAACTGCTCTTCATCTGCTCACAATTCACTCTTTATACAAGCTAAGGTGACAGTGAGTGTACACATCAGAGGGAAACCGAGAACTGATCTAAGTGTAGCATATCTTCTATTTCTATTTGAATCTCAACATGTAACTAAATAAAGTTATCAAACAAATGTAAAAGAGCAAAAAGTGCATTGTTTACCTTTGAGATGTGGTGGATAAGAAGTACAAAAGTTGAAAAGCTTGAGTAAAGTACAGTAAATGCACTTAACATTAAAGAAATAGCTTCTCAGTCTGCTGCCTTTTTTATTCTTTATTTCTAATGTTTTTTTTTTTCTTTTTTGTCTCCAGGAAATAGTCAGGACCCAGATGAGCCTGTGCTGGAGTTCAGTGTCGGTCAGTACAACTCAGAGCATCCATTCAGAGCAACTTGGACTCATCAATGATTCACATGTTTTCCTAATCTTTCAGAGGAACAACCATTGGAGAGTTTGTTGTTTTGAATGTGCACCAAAGCACATTTGTGATGCCTTTTGGCTCGGTTTGTGTCTCTCTCTTCCAGCCTGCACAGACCTGCTGACTCCTGCTTTGGATCGAAAACCCAACAGCTTTGTAGCAGTGAGCTGCACGACACCACCACAGGCCTTCTGGACCAAACATGCCCAGACTGAAGTCATAGAGGTCAGACCTCCAGTCACTCTTTTATGTTAAAGTCACAGCATTGATCTCAAACCCAGATAATGTCACACCCTTGCAGGTGAAACATGTTTAGCTTTGTTGTTAAGGGGAGTCTCTGTAGAAGGCTGTTTTCAACCACCTACATCACCCCATCTATGATGTAAATGAGGAGGGGGAGGACAAGGGGGAGAGATGAGTTAACTGAACTGCAAACACACACTTCTGGAGAACTCTTTAGCCAACTAATGCTCAAAAAACACACCTCCACCCGCTTTAAAATTGCTCTTATAAAAAGGTTGAGTGTCATTTTGTGGTCAGCTGCTCACTTCACATAACATTTAATTGAAAGCATTTTTTTATGCACCCACTAATGCAGCATGAGTCATACAAGTGATGGAAATGATGTAAATCATTTTTAATAATTGTAACATTAGACAAAGAAACGCAATAAACTAAAATTGCTGAAACCATTTGAATCAATTTCATAATTTCCCCTTGGTTCCTCACTTCAAATACAAATAATTGAAAATATAATGTAAGTGTAGTTGTCTTTCTCAGCTAGATATAATAATGCAACTAACGACTTTATTTGAAAGATCTGAGCTCTTAATGAAGTGCTGTGTTTGTTCACAGGGCACCAGTAACCCCATCTTCCTCAGCAGCATCGTCTTCTTCCAGGAGTCCAACATCAACCAGCAGACGCAGGTCAAACTAGCCGTGTACGATGTCAAGGACCGCTCCCAGGGCACGGTACACACATGACTTCTAGATTTAAAGTTTCCCAATCAACAGATTTTTATTTACATTATTCATCAAGCTTTTAGTTCCCTTTGGTTTAGACAAACATTGTCTTGGTTCTGCCTCATGTCTGGTGAGTTTTCACTAGCTCAGAAGAGATAAAGATTCATGTTCTTGTTCATGTTGTCTTTTTTGCCTTTTTAGATGTACATGTTGGGCTCAGCATTATTTCCTGTGAAGGAGTTGTTGCAAGAGAGGAGCCACAGATTACAGCTCGAACTTAGGTAAAACACACACTATCTCCTCTAACACATACAAAGACTTCATAGCTGCAGTACTTTTTTCATTCATGCTGGGAAAACAAAATTAAAAATGTGTTTCAATTGATAGATCAGCAGAGAACCAGCGGGTGGGGAATGTCACAATAGCAGCCTGGCAGATGGAGGAGAGAGCAGATCAGAGGATGTCAGTCGGCCGGCTGCCGGACAGCATTAATGGCCGGGTAAGAGAGTCTTTAATATCTTAAGTCTGAAAAACATTGAAGCTTTCGTTGAATTTGTGCCATGTATGGACTTTAGCAGTTAACCATGTGTGTCCTGCAGACGGTTCTGCCTGTTGATGAGAGCCTTGCAGAGTCAATGGGAGTCCGAATCAAGTACGCCTCGCTATGCAAAGACACCCTGCTGCGCTCAGGTAGGACTGTTGAGACTGGCTCCATGTTTAGACCCTTAATCATATCATGAAATACAAGCATATTGATTGCAGTAAGTGGGTGGGATCTCTTTACCTCAGAGATGGATTTCTGATCCAAAAATAACACGAATGTGAAAAGAGAAGGTACAATAAGATTGATAATGCCAGGCATTGCTCTCTCTTTTGTTTCCATCTGTCTGATTTATATCCAGACTAACTGAATTTTCTGTCACTTTAGTGTTTGGAGGCACGATGTCCAGGATGTACCGCTTCCCCACAACAGATGGAAACCACCTACGGGTGCTGGAGCAAATGGCCGAGAGCGTCCTCTCATTAAACATCCCTAGACAGTTTGTCAAACTGCTGCTGGAGGAGGACGCAGCCAGGTACAATACACATATACATTTCTAATTTTAGGCTCTTGTTGTAGCAAAACAGGTACAGATGTGCTCATGTTTTTATCAGTCTTCTTATTATTAGACTGAAATTGGTTATACCTATCTTGGAATATAATATAATATAATATATAATATTCTAGTTTCCCTCCAGTTCATTTTTGCCAATTGAGATTTTTAAATAAACATGTTAGTAAAGTATTCATTACAAATAATGTGTCTCCAGACTAGTGCAGCAGTTTGCAGCTTTATTGACTCCTTTTCATTCACATGTTTCTCCAGGGTGTGTGAGTTGGAGGAGCTGGGAGAGTTATCACCCTGCTGGGAAAATCTTAGGCGACAGATTGTGTCACAGTACCAGACCATAATCCTCACATACCAGGAAACACTGTCCGACCTCAACAACTACAGAGGTTAGTGTCTACAAAGGATTTTCTTCAGGCAAAGCTCATCCCATGAAGTTGTTTCCTCTGATTCTTCTTTGTACACCCTCCATATCAGGTCCATCATTCAAAGCCAGTAATCTGAAGGCAGAGAGGAAACTTGAGTTCATTTCAACCAACCTACATGTTCAAAGGATGAGGGTGCAAGATGAGCTGGGCTTTGGTGAGGCGCTAGAGACAAAAAATTAATGATTGATCTCTAACAGATGATTTTTCTCATATGAAACACCTCTGGTTTCTGTCTTCCCCTCTACAGAGCACACATATGATGTGATAACAATTGGAGCTCCAGCGGCTCACTGCCAAGGTTTTAAAAGTGGCGGTTTGAGGAAACTCGTGCAGAAGTTTGAAGAGGCAAAGAAACAGTAAGTTGAAATTCCGTCAACACACCAAATATGACCATTTAATAGAAAAACAATGGAACAATTTAGCATGTTCTCTTCTCCTTCCAATCTCAGTGATTGTCCTGTTCCTTTATTCATCACTTTAGTTTTATTATCTTATCATTTGAAATACATTTGATCCGTCTGAGATTATTTTGCTTTAAGATTTATCTCTTATGATTTGGCTGCCTTGTAATGGATGCAATTTTTCTTCAACTATTGTTTTTGTGACTTTTTTAATCAGCATAAATGAGGAGGAATGGTGAGTTTCTTGCGCTGCTTTGCTTGTTTTCATTTGTTTGTGCACTGTTTGCCTCTCACTGCCTTGTACCATCACAAAGAAACCCTTCACTTTAACTGTGAGTTGTCCAAAAAGAGTGGAAAATGTTCCAACACTGTGGATGCACTTGCAAGAATGTTTAGGCTAAATTAAACACATTGCATATAACACAATGACACTCAATGCATTTGGTATTAATAGTGTTGTTTTTAAAAGTAACTGAATGTGTTGCCCTAAACCAAACACCTTTTCAGTCGCTCATTCTGTCAGGTGAGGTCTGTGAGTGACACTGTTTTGAAATACCGTTCATTTTAAAAATTCAGTGATTGCTATTTGTATTATCTGGTTAAATCTCATACCTGCACATAGAATGATGTCTAGCTGATGTTAAAGCATCCAACATCGTAAATTCTCATGAAGGTCTCTGAGTTTCTAAAATGTACGGTATCACTCTTCATGTTGTATTTGTGTTGAGCATAACTCAAACACACTGATAAAGGTCATTGTTAAGAACAGGCACGTGCATGCAAATGCTATGTCTATGTCTGTTAATTACAGTAGCTTAAGGAGTAGTTCTTGTAAGACGTAACAAAAGGCTACTTGCAGTTTTCCCCTTCAATGGACTTCTGGTAGAAGCTCAAAGAATCATCTTTATGCATTATGAGGATATTGCACAGCATCATCAGCACACATTTGGACACAAACTTCCTGTGTTTGCTCTCCATAGCAGTGCTCTCTCCAGCTCACAGTCCATCGTCTACATACCCCAGGACATCGTCAGGGCCAAAGAGATAATCGCCCACATCAACACACTGAAGACCCAGGTCAGTTATTACGCAGAGAGGCTTTCCCGAGCTGCAAAGGATCGATCTGCCAGTGGACTGGAGAGGACACTCGCTATTCTAGCTGATAAGGTATTTCAAATTAACCCTAAACATAATTCAGAGGCACTTATCTTGGAAATAATTCAGTAGTGTCATGGTTTTCTCTCTCAGACTCGTCAGTTGGTGACGGTATGTGACTGTAAGCTGCTGGCTTCAGCCATTCAGGCCCTGAATGCAGCAAGGCCTGAGTACATTGCCTCCAAAGCGTCTCCCTCCGCTGACTCAGAACAAGTCGTCCTCCGTAACGATCAAGACACACTGCTGGCTAAGTGGAGTGGTAGCAACAGCCGATCCTCGCTGCAAGTAGACTGGCATGAGGAGGAGTGGGTACGGAATTAGTTATTAAGAGATTGCCAAAAAGGACTGAGAGAGGTTTTAATCAATTCAAGAGATTGTGAGAAAACTATACATAGGTCATTGCTTGGAAAATTCTCTGATTTGCATGCTGCTGTGATTAATTATTATCTCTTCCTCTACCCTCTGGCTCAGGTATTTTACTGCTTAAATTTTTCTATTAGCACTTTAGCCTTTCTAAGACAAGCTTTGAAATGTTGCCTCTTTTTAGGAGAAGGTTTGGGTGAATGTGGACAAGTCTCTTGAGTGCATTATCCAGCGTGTGGACAAGCTGCTGCAGAAAGAGAGGAGGCCAAGTGTTTGCAGTCAGGACAGTGGACAGGCTGACCTGCAGGCTGGTGCTAGTAAGAAAGGTGACATAAAATATTCTTATTTGAGTAAAACAGTGACAGATATTTCAGTTAGGAACCGATTTCAGGTGGAAACGCTTTTTTTAAGTTTCATCTAATTTGTTATTTTTCCCCTCATTTTTGATTTATTAAATGTTTTGTTTTGTATGATGTATTTTCAGCTTTAAAAATATATTTTCACTGGCATATTGGATTAAATATCACATTTAGGAATATTATTTAACAGTATTTTGTATGCCTGTGAAAAGGTGATGGTAAGACAAGAGCTTTCTGGATCAACCCAGACTGTGTATCACATGATTCTCCATCATTACCACCACCCTCATCATCATCATCATCATCATCATCACTTCTACCATCCTCCTCCTCCTCCTCTTCTCCTCCTGCTCTCTCCTCTGCACGTCCTCCCAGCCCTGAACAAGACACCTGTAGGTTTTTCTATTATTTTCTTCTTTTGGTTTTACTTCCTTTGCACCCTTCCTTAATTTGTAATTATTTTAATTGCTACATTTTCTTGAGTTTGGGTATTTGTTCTTAAAGGAAGCGAGTACAAATTCTTACAAATATTGTGAGAAAAACTGTCCTTGTTGTCTTCTTTCTGTCTGTCCACCATGTTGCAATAATGTTGAAGCTATAGGCAGAAAATTACAAGCTGCTTTCTTTAGTCTCAAGCTTTGTCTGCGTTGAAGCTTCTACTTTTTCAACAAGCAGTCATATCTGAGATTTTGTGCTTACTCTACATGTTGTACTGGACCAGGGTCACAATCTATCCAAACTTATACCTGAAGAATGTAGTAAAGAGTAAGAGTAAGATACCTTTAGCGTCCCTTAACTTCCTACAAAATCTAGTAAGATGCATTCAACAGAGAAAAACAACTTTATAACACAAGTTTTCTGATAGATCTTTGACCCTGGTGTCTAGTAGTGTTTTCTATGTGTGTCTCTGCTGCTCTGTGGCTTAAGCGCCGCTAATCGTGCATGTTGCAACTCCATCCCCTCTTCCAGATGGAAGCCCGATAGCTGAAGAGGCATACCCAGGTAAGAGCTGCTGTTCAGCCCATAGCTTCTCTGCATCTGTCCCAGACTCTCCAGGTTTCTGGTTCAAAGGAAATTATTTGATTTTCAGACTTTATGGTAGCTGGTTTTCTAGCTTGTATTCTTCTTATTTAAAAAGGAAATTAAACCTCCTTTGAGCTTCAAAACACCTCCATCGCATATTTAGATAATACATTTATACCAGAGGACACCCAAACCCCCAATGTTTGTCTTAATTCCGAAAATGTTAAGGTTTCATTTCTGCTTTATCAAATGTTTCATTGGAAGTGACAGCTTTTTGTTTTCTTTAAAAGGTGAAGTGAGAAAGTATGGGATTAACTTAAAACCACGATATTTCTAAACTATTGTCTGTCTGCACTTTTGCTTTCCATGTTGTCCCTGTTTCACTGTTTTCTGTCTTAAACTAATATTAATTATGCAGGTTTTTTTGCTAAACCTCTGTAATTTATTTATCTGTTTACACTTTCCTATGCCTGTATGTGTGTCTTTCAGGCGAGTGGAGTGAGGCGTTGTACCCCCTCCTCACCACTCTCACAGAGTGCGTCGCCATGATGAGCGACACAGCTAAAAAGTCCATGGTCTTCCTGCTGATGCAGGACAGCGCCCCGACGATAGCCATGGACCTGTCGCTGCAGTACCGCCGTGATGTTGTTTTCTGCCAGACGGTCAGTGTAACGAAATTACACCCACGTTTATCAACTCGTTAGAGAAAGACTCAAAGTGATGGAATTATTTATAAACAAGTAAAAAAAAGACAAACTATGGATGGCAAAGGTTGATGGTTTGGTGGCTTTTATTAAACACAGGACAGGGATGAAAACATGAGAGAAAAAAATAGAAAATAGTGAGGCAGAAAAAGAAGGGATTTCTTCACTCCCACTCTCCAGTGCAGAGACGTTTCAGGTCTTCAGGCCAAAGTTAAAAAGAGAAGTGTGCCCAGAGCGAGGTAGTGGATTTTCTCTCCTGATATCGTGTTCTTTCTAAAGCCTCTATTTCTGTCTTTTTGGCTGGGTTACATACTTACTCAGCAGGTTCTCTGTAGATATTTTAGACTGTCTTGCAGCAGCATAGAGGCTGGTCATGAAGCACAAAGAGGGAGAATATCTATAATATCTTCTATGAGGTAGAAGGTAAAACATTGTCTGAAAACTTCCTTGTCTGAAAGCACAGTGAGGTATGAAAACTGTCTTTTCCCAATGATGCTTCATACAAGGTTGCCTTCATTATTTCTTCACTTTTTTGCTGCATGAATCATCTGTTACTGATGCTTAGACACACAAACACTCGGAGGGTTTAAAGCAGAGTTCATGTTAATGCTGATGTGTGTGTTTTTGTGTGTGTGCTTCAGCTCACTGCTCTCATCTGTGGCTTCATTATCAAACTGAGAAACTGTCTCCGAGACAACGGATTCCTCAGACAGCTCTACACCATCGGCCTGCTGGCTCAGTTTGAGTCCCTGCTCAGCACCTATGGTACAAACACATAGACACATTCACAGAAACATATTTTTTGTACCTCCTGACAGTTCCAAATTGTTGATGATATACATGTTGACAGGAGAGGAGCTGGCCATGTTGGAGGACATGAGTGTGGGCATCATGGATCTTCGTAATGTCACCTTTAAGGTGAGAATCAACATTATCAACAAACATAAACAGCGTTTCATACAGTTATTCACCTGCATATTTATAAACTCACTTGAAGGTGACCCAGGCCACCGGTAGCTCCGCCCCCGACATGCTGCCTATCATCACAGGGAACAGAGATGGCTTCAATGTTAGAATCCCGCTGCCTGGAACCATGTTCGACGCGTTACCTCGGGAGATCCAAAGCGGTATGCTGCTCAGAGTGCAGCCGGTGCACTTCAACGTCGGCATCAATGAGCAGCAGACGCTCGCTGAGAAGTGAGTGAGGAGTAAAGGAGAAGAATAAAACCCTGTGGTGACAGACAAGTGATATAACATTCTCTGCAGTAGAATTAGTCTAAGATGTTTTATGTATGACTGGATTATTTCTTTTTCCAGGTTTGGGGACACATCCCTGCAGGAGATCATTAACTTAGAGAGTCTCTCCAGGTTAAATTCATACTATGAGCAGTTCAAAGAAGTCCTTCCAGAGGACTGTGAGTAATTTTGCTTAGATCAAATATCTGAATAGTTATTTCTGAGTGCAAACAAACAACTGCTTTTATTTTCTACAAATCAACTAATCCATCTATTTCCTGTCACCTCCTCCACAACCCTCCTTAGGCCTCCCAAGGTCCCGTTCTCAAACCTGCCTCCCTGAGCTGCTGAGGTTTCTGGGGCAGAACGTCCATGCCAGGAAAAACAAGAACGTGGACATCCTCTGGCAGGCAGCCGAGGTAAAATCACTGCTCTGTTACACATCATAACAGATTTTAATATGTGTTTCTAACAATAATATATTTCATGTAAAAGCTGATAAAAACCAGCACATCCCAGCTTGAGTCTGCAGAGAGTTTATGTTATTTTATTACTGATTTATCTTGAGGAAGACTTTTTCTATTTCTTCCTCTTTGTCACAGATCTGCCGCCGGCTAAATGGGGTTCGGTTCACGAGCTGCAAAAGCGCCAAAGATCGCACGGCCATGTCGGTAACTCTGGAGCAGTGCCTGATCCTGCAGCACGAGCACGGCATGGCGCCACAGGTCTTCACCCAGGCCCTGGACTGTATGCGCAGGTAGGACGCCCCTATAGTGCCTGATTTAAAACAAATCACACCTGGGTTAAAACACACACAGGAATTCCAACTTTTAGTTATGGAAAGTTGGAACTGTTTTCTTGCACAAAAGTATGAAGAATATTTTGCCCATGTGTGATTTAAAAACTCACCACTGCCTGCTTCCCTGTTAAAAAATTTATCCAGAGATGCTGGTACATCTGAAAGTGAGGATGCTTGACAAATTTGAAATTCAGTTAGTGCTTACTTCACTGGACCCTTAAACTTTGGTGATAACAACTCTTAATAAGGTGTTATATAGTCTCACGTGGGTCCAATGTAGGGAGATACCTAACTGGTATTCAAATATGAGGATCCTCCTCTGACTGTATGTTTGAGTGCTTGTTGGTTTGTCTGTTTTTGTCTGAGTTTGTTCTGTTTGTGCATCCGTCCTTCCATCACTGTCTTGTCATTTCTATTTGCTCATCGGCACTGTCTCTGATTCTGAAGGGCTAAAAGTCTGGCAGTGCATTTTTATTTTCTGTTTGAGCATAAAACCATCGTTGTCATCTTTTCTTGTCTTTCATTTCTGCTTTTTTCCCACTCCATGTCTGACCCTGACAGACATGGAGTGTACAAAAGACCTTAAGGTTGCCATGTCGAGTTTAGAGAAATGCTGCCCTTTTGAAGAAAACTTATTTTTGTTTACAAAAAAAATCAGCAAGGCAAATGCACAAAACATAGTCTTAATACTTAGCCATTTTTTATTGTTTCTGTTCTCTCTATTGTTTTTCTGCATGTCAAGATTTCTTGCAGCATGACAAAAGAGTTACAAAAGCTATCTTTAGTACAGCAGAATTTCAGATAAGAAATAAAATATCAGGAATCCAAGAGCTTAAAAACAGCTCAAAATTAAACACAAATCTAAATAAAAAACAGCATGGGAGAAACATTATCTTTTAGCACAGAAGCTTTTGACAGTTTGAAGACAACACATTCCCAGAAAGCTTGTCCTTGAAAATGTTCCTCACAGTTTCTGGAAAAGACATCTTATAACTAAAACAAGATAATACATGTCATAAAAGACATGAAACACATATATAAAGGTGTAAAGGGACTTTATATATTGATCCACAATGTTTTTCAGGATGGCAGGAACTCCAAGTCCCTGCCGCTCTCAGAAACAACATAAATCAGCAGTGTTTGTACCTATATGTGTTTGAAAAAAGTTGTGCTCAAAGTGTGACTTAATGTTGTAAATATTTGTTGTACAAAGATGTAACCACACCTGTCTCGTTGTATTTGTGCTCAATAAAGTTGCACTCCTCCTGCACATTCTGACACATCTCTTCATCTTCTCCTCCCTTTCCTGTCCTCACATCTCTCCGTCATTTCTCCCCTTTGCATCATCAGTCGACGGGCATGAAAACAGCTTTTTGATCAATTTTACACTTTGACAAATATTTCTTTGGAATGGTTACAAGGCATGCTGGAAAAAAGTTATAAGATACTTCACCTTCCCTTCCAATATTACTCTTCATTAATCATTTTTACTCTTCTTGAATCAAAGTCCTAAATGAAGACACCTTTAAAATTTGAACATCTTGAAGCTAAGTTTGCACCTTGCTGCATGCTTTCATTATGTCTGGAGTGCAGATGTGTTCAAATGTTCTTTTAATTCCATACATTTTAAAGGGTGAATTTCCTGTTGGCACTTTTATCCCTCCGTTCCTGCCTCCTCCTTCATCCCATGTCTTAGAGTTTATAAACATGGAGAGCCATTGCTGTATTTTCTTATCTTCTTTCCTTTTCTGAAAGACGTCTTTCTTAATTTTCTCTTTTTTCTCTTTCTCCTCTTCCTCTTTCTCTGATTTCCCACGTGTTTGACTGTATCATAATTTTTGTTTTGTACAATTGTTTTTATGGAGGTTTCTTTATTATCTGTTTATTTCCATTTTTTGTGACTTTCATATGACTTATTAATTTACACTTTTGCTGTCATACCATGTATACCTGCTGTCGGTCATTTTGCATTTCACCTTTGTGCATGCCATCTGTTTATTTGGCTTCCTTTGCGGCACATGCCTTCCTCTTCTCCTTCTCCTTCCCCTTCCTTTCTTTCCTATTCCCCCCTTCCTTTCTCCCTTCCAATATACCTTTCTCTGCTTCTATTATTTTATCTTCCTTCTTTATCTCCTTGCTTCCCATTTTCTCCCTCTTCCCTCCTCTCTTCTCTACCAACCATTTTTGCTGCTCCACACCTCCTCCTCCTCCTCCTCCTCCTCCTCCTCCTCCTCCACCCCTCGTGACCTGGCAGCATTGGGACGAGGGAGGGGGTGATCCAGAAGAACCTGTGCGGCTTGCTGCCAGTGCGTGACCTCCGGCTGGACCCCAGCCTCCTGTACTCTCTCCCCCTGCTGGCTCTCAGTCCGAACCTCCTGGTGGTGTGGATCTTCCTCAGCGTAGCTTACTTCCTGGCTAAACTCCGCTGCAGCTGAAAGAGATGGACTGGAAACATAGCTCACGTTCAGAGTCTATGTGGGAGATTGGGAAATACTCCAAACTGTCTCTCCTGGGTGTTTCCAAAAACTGTGCCACTGTCCTGTGAGTGTGTGTGAAACCCATGCACACTGATACTGTACAGCATTTACCAACTGTTCCACACTGAGTAAGGGCTTAACACATCTGATGCCCCGCATATCAGGAGCCAGGCCCCACTTCCTTTATTTTGTTTTTGAGCTGGGAGACACAGAAACATTATTTTGTCCCAACACAGATGTTTTGTTGTAGAATTGACTCAAGGAAAGAAAATACGATGTTGATTGAAGCCAGCTTAGTGTGCACATTCCACTACACTACAGTACTCTTCAGATGTTCAGCATTAAGGTCCAACTAACAGCTTCATAGAACATCCGCTATCAGCATACATCTGCTAAAAACAAAGCTGGAAACAGTCTGAGTATAAAAAGGGTTTCAGAATATCTCTCTGCACATGTGGTGTTAAAAGAATAAGAGGTATTCACATGTGTAGTGGATGGCGCCCTCTCGTGGACAGATTTTGTGCTTTCTGTGACTTTTGTTGTTTTAACACAAAGGAATATAAAGGGACAGTTTGTGTATTTGTGAAACACGGGCCAGAAATAACACCTGAGTTGTGAATATGTATAGTGACAGAACATATATTGATATATATATATATGAATACACCTTGTTTCAGAAAAGAGTTAATGGTAGCTATTATGAAACTCAGTTATTATTTAAGCTTTGCACAAACAGCCTATTACATTTAGCTTGTTTAATTTATCATCGTCTTCCATGTGCTTTTTGCACTTACAAGCTGAAGCAGATAAAAGCTTTTATTTTGTGCCAAAATTAAATAAGCTACCTTTAGCTTATATATATTTTTTCAAGCAGTATTTGCTCTTATTTTTTTCTTTAGGTCTTCCTGCTTTTCTAGAGGGTTTGCTTCTACTTCCGCATGTGCACTTTGCAGCAGATCAGGGTCAGTTATTGTCAGATATTGTTGACTGATGGATAAGTCGAGTACTAAAGTGTCTGAAACTTTGTATTTCTTGCCTGTTGACTCAAAAGTGAATGAACTGAACTCATACTAACACTCAGCAGCACTAACATGACCGTCACTTTCAACTACATCAAAATATCCTTTCTGTCACTGCAAAACAGAAGCCTCTGCATCCCCCCATTCATCATGCTTAAAGAATTTTAAATACCTCACATATTTTACCTTAGAAAATGAACAGACCAGAAATTCCAGGGATCAGGTCCCGTGACAATAAGCATGACCCACTAGCTTAAGTGAAAGAGACGCATGATGAAACGCATGATCATTTTTGTCTTCCTGCATTAGCAACTCCTTTTTCTGAGGAGCGTTTTAATGTCTTTAAGCTCATTGTTACAGTTTTCAGGCCCACAGCTTCTATGTTTTGGTTCAGTCTCAGACCCTCAGTCTTCAGTGTTGGCAACAAAAGCTCTAATAAAACTGCTGTAGTAAAGCATTCGGCAGCTTAGAGAGATATTTATGGAAGGAGCTGTTGGGGACCAAAATCAGAGCTAAAAGAGAATACAAATTGTACTTGGATCACAGAAATATGTCTTGCAATTGTGATACTATTTAAACGGGTCACCTTCATATGAATCTATCTATGTTGATCACCAGATGTCATTGAACTGTTCTTGATGTGTTATTTATGGCTTCAGTTCATTCCTATCCCAACTTTCTCATGCCTTCAGGGCCGTAGCGGCCAGCGATGGCCATTTTCAGGCACTTAAAGTAGTCCCGCCGCAGCGTACAGTCGGTCAGTGACTAGACCCAACATCTGCTCTTCAGCTTTTCACACCAAATGCAGTAAAGATTAGCTCTGTCTTGCCAATTGGCAAAGTTGAATCTTTGTGTTTTTAAGAATGCAGCTTCTAATTGGCTGAAGTTTGAATGTGTGATAGTAGGATATTCAGGGGAAATGTGTTTGTCATGCAGTGATGGACTTTAGGTTTACAGCTTTTAGAGCATTTAGGTGTGCCAGTTTACATTTATCCAGATGTTAGCTCTGTTGTTTAACAAAGAGGTACACATTGCAGCTTTAACAGTTATGTTTTGCTTTATGGAGTGTTTAGTAAAGGCTCTGATTCATCCCACAGACTATTTATTGAGGTTACTTTGGTTGTAGATGAATGAGGTATAAGGAATAAGGAATGTAGTTATCTATTGTATGCTTGTGTCAAATGTTTGGTCAGGTGTTAATGGGCTAATTCAGGTTTCTGTTTGCAGAAAGATGAATTGTTTTTGTCTGAATCCAGTCTATTTCTCTGAAAGTGATGTGTCCTAAAAATGGGAGATACATGTGGGCTTTTTGTGCTGCTCTTCTGGGTGTTTACAAGATTAATATTGGGTTTGTTTAAGCTTAAAAACTAACATATAGATGTGGTATCAGTCTTCTCCTCAATTGTGACACTACTCCTTTAAGTTAATATTACCTACACTGTTTCTTTTATGATTTTGTTTTGGGAGTATTTTGTTATCCCATCATTTATTGATGTTTTAGTTTAGAACTACCTCTAGAAGACAAATCATTCTCTGAGTTTATTTCAAAGAAGAGAAATTTAACACCTAAAATACGTTAATCTCTTGTATTATTACAGCAGCAGGGATATTAGGTATATCATATTATTTAATGTAAAGCATTATATTAGTCCAGTACAATATGTTGAATTTGTGAAACCTATTATTAATTCTCCATACCAACACATGCTATTACAATGAAGTGCTTTCTAAAAAATATCAGTAAAAAAAATAACTTTTATTCACCTGAAATGTTAAAACAATCTCAGTTTCCCTTTTCTGTCAGAATCCAGGTTTATTATAGAGTATATTTGTATTCCTGTACATAAATTGTATTTAAATGCTTGTATTGGCTAAATGCTAATGTTTGCTATGTCTTCAGTTAATCCAAAACAGAGTGTATTTAAAAATGAAATATATATTATTATGCTTGGCCTTCTATTATTATGCCTGTGCCATAACTCTCATGCTGTTGTCACTTTATATCACACTTAAATATGTCTGTGATCTTGATGTAACATGAACTTCACATGTTTTTATTTACTAAGACTGTTAACTGTTCATTCATTTTCATGCTTTACTGTTTTTAATTGTCACATTTAACATGTTAAATTACATTATTGTGTTATTAGGATCCTTTTATCCGACAGTGAAGTGTCAAAAGGGAAGTTGTTGCATTATTTGTTACATGGTAGCAGGTTTTGAGGACAAGTTCCTCTTAAGAGCTGTATATTTATCAGTTTTCATATTTTTATTTAGAAGTGTGAGTTTAACATGTTTTTTCTTGTTTTGTGCAGAAAGGGTTTCAGAAACATTGTTTAAGATTATATTTAAAGGTTGTTTTGATTCACTGCGACTCCTACAGATCCTTGGTCAGCAGCAGCAACACAACAGAACAAGACAGAAGAGAAAATCAAACTTTGTCAAACTGTATTTATTTATGTTTCTTTTCAACAATTGCTGGTTGTGCTTTTCCTCCGAGTCTCAGCAGCCGATAAATGTCAAAGAGCTTTCGCCTTGCTGCCTCCCATGATGCTCTTAATGTACCACAAACCCAAAATAACTCCAGTCCGTGTGTCCCTGATCGCCACACTCCTGCTGCAATAAATGTTTTCTGCCTCCACCTGCAGAATATGAACCGACTCTAGTCTGGTGGCATTTTCTGGCCTTTGAAATTAATTATTAGAACATTTTCAAACATTTTCCTTGACTTGCTTTAACTTTTTCTTCAGCTTTCCCTCCATGTTTGTCTGTGTCTTTGTGCGTGAATGCTGTTTTCTATTTCTTTTGTATTTTAAAAAGCTTTTACTGACCACTGCTGGTGATTAATTGTAAAGTTATAAATTAAGCAACTATTACAAACCCCTAAACCTCAAGAAGACAAAGCATAGTATTTTGTTAAGGGTTGGAAAAAATTAAGAAGTACAATTCAACAACTTTTAGGGATTTACACCAACTCTTTTTTGTCTATTTTTGCTCTCATTCTGTCTGTGAACCCCTTGCCCCCTGTTGTGTCTCCTCAGCGAGGGCTGCAGACGAGAAAACACTGTGAAGAACGTCGGCTGCCGAAAATATGCCTTTAACTCACTCCAACTCAAAGCCTTCCCCAAACACTACCGACCACCTGACGGTACCTTCGGGAAAGTGGAAACCTGATCGGACCACAGTGAGCTTGGGAATCTATTGGACAGTTTGGCTGCTGTGTTTTGGGAAGGTCGGGATTAAACGGGATACAATCATAACAGAGACTGTTTAATTGGTCACCTGAGTTAATGTGGCAGAGATTTTAGATTAGGTAAACTCTGATAGTCAGTGAACTTGCAGATTTCTACCACCTTATTCAAATACCTATTTTTAAGTACTGTATTAGTTTCTTATGCCATCTTATGCATATGTTTTTATTTCTTATTCTAAAACTGTCCATGAACAGCACTGCCTCACTCTGATCAAGCACTGATATAATTACTGTTAGGCACTCCGGCATTTATATTTATGTTCAACAAAGGAAATCAAGGTCGAAATCTTCAGAACCACATGTTCCAGTTCATTCATATATCAATAAATAAAATACAAACAGACAATGATCGATTGTCACAAAATATTTGGACTTATCTGTTTGTACATTTAGCTACAATGTGTCTGTGTCTGTCTATTTAGGATGTCTTTTCCAGAAGACTCATATTGTATTACTCTCTTGGCATGTGTGCTCCAAAATCATGTCTGCAGTGACCACTTTGCACCACAAGAGGGAGGCACTGTCATGTCATATAAAGTGAACTACACAGCAAAGTCCCACTCATTATCTGTGACTCAAGTTTAGGAGTAGTACATTTCACTGTGAAGAGAACCACACTGCTAATGAAAAACTTAAAACTTAATTTATTTAAGAGTGATTGAAATACTAAACTGTGAGGAGCTGTGATCATCAATCAGTACTTTTTGTTCACTTCATATATTGTGAGGGGTGTTGGATTTGTGTGCTGGGGTTAAATTCTCTGTGTAGTCATATAAATAAGGAGCAGTGACTGTATATAGGATGGAAAATGTGCCTTTATATCCACCCATTGTAAGATGTGAGGCCAAAACACCACCACGATGGGCTGGTGGAGTGATGGGACTGACGTCACACCCCTTTCACTAACCAAAGCACGCAGTTGATTCACAGATAAATCTTGTATTGATTTGAAGTAGAAGCTCAGCTATGTAAAGTTCAATGACTCTTGTGGAAGTATTTGTTATGTTTTCTCTCTCTGTTCCTCCTCCACTCTGATCATAGAGAGTGCAGGAGTCTCATTTGTCAACAGACCTGTTATTCAGTTTTAAAATCAAACCACTTAATAAAACAAAACTTCACAGAACAATGAAAAGTTGCGTCAATCAGCACAAGAACTAAAAAGCATGTTTGAGAAAACTTATGTATTGTGTATTTTGATTTTATAGTTTGTTTGTTTTTTTAAAAGGTATATTTTTTGGCCTTTATTTTATAGGACAGCTGAACAGAGACAGGGGAGTGGAGAGCAGGGGACGACATGCAGGAAATGGTTGACCAACCAGGAATCGAACCAGCGAACCCTGTGACAAGGACTGTAGCTTCTTATCATAGGGTGCTTAGACCACTAGGCCATCAGCACCTCTTATAGTTTGACCAATGTTCCATCTAGTTTAATTGATGAGGTGGGGTTTAGGACCGATACTGCAGCCTGTCACTAGGGGGAGCTCAAAAAAGTATGGCTCCATGGCAGACAGCTGTTCTTCTGTCCATTTTAATACAGTCATTGATACAGACAGACACTCTCTATTCTGTGAGCAGCACAACATGACTGTTGTCGTCTGCAGGAAGAGCGTGAGCACATTTACTGATGAAGTATCACAGAATACAGGAGAGATAGAGCAGGATATAAACGGATCCATTACTCAAGTGGAGGGTGGTAAAACTTGTGATTCTCTTGTGACTTGTTTTGGATAAATATTATATAAACTGTCAGATGAATTCCCTGGCAAGAATTAAACATACCAAGAAAACACAGAGAGTGGATTTCCTGTATAAAACCACACAGACAAACTTATGTAATTCAGTTTCATGTACATAATCAAACTGTAAAACAAACAAACAACACATTTCAAAGTTAAACTGTCTCAGAAACAAAAGGAGATTGTGGTGAAGAGGATTCAAACATGCCTAGAGACATGTGAAACAAATGAATTAGGATGTTTATGTCTGCATCTGCACCAACATTTGTTTTTCACATTAACATTGGCATGAGGAGAAAGACTCTTATTGTTTTTCTTATATCTTTATATCAAGTGGAGATAATTGAATCCAGCATATGCACAGATTGCTTTGATGATTTGGATGAGTAACTCAGTTTGTGTTACACAAGAGGAATTATTTAATCTGTTATATCTTTTCAGGGAAAATGAGGTTGACTCAGGATATTGGACTTAGGGTTTGTTATTACATCAAGACGTACGTGTTGGAAGACTTATTTATACGTATTACGTTTATCTGTTTGTTCAACCAACACGCCATGATGCACGTAGCCTTAAAACCCCATTACCCAGAAATAGAAGATTGGAATACATTTATATGACCTTTTTTTGTTTTAATTACATGAATTCAGATTTAGTTTCAGGAAATTCACAAGACAGGAAGGATTGAAATATGACCCGAGGCACTGCAAAACACACTGAATCATTGTTCTTGTTTTGTTACACAGACTTCACTCCCAAAGAAACAAGAATTAGTGCAAAACATTTGACTCCGATTTTACGCTTCAGCGCCCGTGAAATCCATCCCCGCAGGAATTATGTTGTTGGGTTAGCTGTTCAAACCAGACACTGCTGGCGCACTGCTGTATTGTACCTATTTTCACAGGTTGTTTGAGGAGACTGGTGACAAACTGGACCTTTTTAACACCATAAAGTCCTGACAGATGGAGAACTAGTGACCATACTTCACTGTGAATCACAAAACATCTGACACTGGTCATCTAGAATCTGAGGGGATCTCCAAAGCTGCCTCCAGGTTGTAAAAACTAGCTTTTCTCCAATATTCAAACTTGGAGAATTGTCAACTGTGGTGGCTTTTTTAACTTCTTGCTGTTATCCAAGCCTAGATGCACCCTTCCCTGAAGAAACCCCAGCCACTAAAAACTGATTGAAGATCTGCAGGAGCCTGCCACGCACACTGAGGGATCTGAGTCTTCTACAGAAACAACAGTCAGTGTTGTGAGTAAACTCCAGCTTTGAATTGATTCAACCCCAAAGGCACAGTATGAGTCTACCCTCTTCACTCCCTCTGAATGGATAACAACCAGAGAGATAAACTTTACAGATTGTGTCATTTAATTTCTCCCAAGACACAATGTTGTTTTGATTTTCTGTATATACCACAGTAAGGGCCTTTAAAACATGTAGACCTTCTTCCTGTAACCTTAAATAACATCCCTGTAAATGACTACATAACACTCATCATCAAGAAAGCAACATAATTTGACCTTAAAGAACATTTCCTTTCCTCAGCTTTTCATGCCCTAACAGTCAATAATTTATTAAATATTATCCTTCACACTTGATTATCAATCAGGAAAATCCGCACAGTTCTTAAAAGAAATATTGCTGGAGGCATTTTTACACAAAATTTCCACTGAATGTCCGTCCCAAGTTTTCCTGTAAGAAACAACACAGTGAGTGTGTCTCTGAGACAACATTGGTGTTTGTATACTTCATTAGAAAAATGGAAATGCACATTCATAGATATAAACCCCCGAGGTCTATCGTTTAATCTCTAGAAATGTAATTTCTTATCGCCTTATGCTGAAGGCAAAGTCTTCGAAGTTTGAAAGGTTTTGGCCTCTGATTTTTGTTCAAATAGCATTGTCTCTTTGCGTGTCTGTATTCAGGAAAAGTGACCATGCAAACGGTTAAAAAAAGGTGCTTATAATTAATATCAGTGAACATGCATCTGTTTAAAAATAGAGCAAACTATCCTCTAAAAGACACTGGTTTTCACCTCACTGTCTCACATCTTTTGGTTAGCTTTTTGGTCTTTAAATAACGACTAGATAACAAAAAAAATAAGTCTTAGCGTAGGTATCCTTTATTTCTTTTTTTAAAAATAAACCAACTAACTATTTGCTGCACTGAAAGACCAGAGGAGTTGGCCTTTGCCAAGATGAATTTTGGAGATTGGGTACAACTCATCCCTGTTGTTATTTGAATATCTGTTAGCTAACTTTTGGAGAGCACATTGTGTCCTGTACTGTTTTTGCATCACTGCTCTATGTTTGTTTTATTAACAAACACCCAACATCAAGACAGGATAAGATCCAGTCCCATCATACAGCTTAATATTCAGTCTGATCTCATCTTAATCCACCATGCGCAGAGCACTTTGCACCATTTAGCAAGTTGCAGTGGCAAGGACAAACTTCCTTTAACATGTGGCAAAGGGACATGGGTCGAAATCAATCCCATGCCGCCTGCTTGAGAAGTGAAGCCTCTGTACATGAGGTGCTCAAAACAGCCACTCCAACTTGGCTGATATTTTCAGGTAACATATTAACATTGCAGACCACGGATTGATTGAATGTATGCATTCAAAGCATGCACATTTCATCATTTCATTGGTGCTGAGTTCATCGCTTCAAGTGAACAGGAACTATCTGCAGTGAGTGGTTCCAAGACGAGAGAGCCAAGTAGAACCAAAACTATGGTGTGTGGAAAAGTGGCATACATGCAGCAGATTTAGCCCTGCAAGCTCATCTTTAGCCCCTGACTCCACATACAAACAGTAAAACAAACACATAACACACACTCCTAAAACCCTGTCTTTAGTTATGTATGAGTGTTTTATAGATTCTCAGAGAGAGGGTTTATTACGTGAAGTCCCTGAGTTATGAGGTTATTCCAGGTATTAGCTGCCCAAAGATGCTTTCTCTTTTGAATGAGCTCTGATATTATTCAATTAATTCAGAAGAATGCCAAACCATGAGAAATTATAGACACAAGTGTAAAGTGTCTCCTTACAGTCACATGTAAACTGGAACGAATGGTGTGAAATTAGCTCAAATACATTTGAGGGAAAAGCAAACAGCCCTCACAGTGAACCCTGCTCTTCTCTGATCAGGCATCAAATGTGCAGTTGGCAGCACTGGCAGACAGACCAAACATACGGCAGCTCGACAACACTTCACCAGCATGAATCACATCTTCTTTATCGGCCAAATCATTGGCATTTTCTCCATCTCTGCCATTTTACTCTTCCTCCTCGCCAAGCTGGTTTGCCGCCAACCTGTCATTGTGCCAGACGGTCACGGCTACGCAGTGCTGATAACGGGCTGTGACAGCGGATTTGGGTATCAGTTGGCTCGATGTTTGGACCACAGAGGCTTTGTGGTGTTTGCAGGGTGTTTGTGTCCAGAAGGAGCCGGAGCCCTCAGTCTGCAGAGTCAGAGCTCCAGAAATCTTAAAATCCTCAAGCTCAACGTGACCAGTGATGAAGACGTGCAGCTGGCGAAGAAGATTGTGCAGGAGAACTTACCGGAGAGAGGTGAGAGGCGAGCATGAAACAGTATTGTCTGTTTTTTAAGAATTAATAGAAAATTAGGTCTTATTATTATTCATTCTCATATTGTTTTGCATGAATTTGACCTGCTATAGCTTGTTTTTTCCAAGTCACAATATCCTCTCAAAATGTTTCTTTCTGACAGCAATGGACTTCCATAGATCCTGTTAGAAATAAGGAGAGAAGAGAGATTCAGACATTTTCTGTGGATGTTTAAACAAAATAACTGTCTCATTATGATGACTCACCTTTGGTAACATTTTTACACTACAATATTTCATTTATGTTGATATTACAACTTCAAAAGTCCCACAATGTGACCACAGTTGGGTTGCAGTTTGGCTTAGCATGCAGACTAAACTGAGATCATAGTGATGATATTCTTGCTCTTAATAAGGGTGATTAAAAAGGATGCAATTAGCTTGTATTATTGCAGCTGCAAGCCTGCTTCCTTAACAGCTAAATAATGTGTTAATCATATTTTGTTATCTAGATGCATTCTGCTTTTGTTTTACCTTTTTCTTTTTGTAAATTACAGAATATCAACTTGTGATTTTTCTACATCTTCAGGTCTGTGGGCCGTCGTGAACAATGCAGGTATCTCCGACTGGGCCGAGATTGAATGGAGCACCATTGATGATTTCCGCCACATGGTCGACATCAATCTTTTCGGCTGCATCAGAACCTCCATAGCATTTCTACCTTTTGTCCGTGCTGCCAAAGGTAACTCAAACTGAACCACATTTCCCTACACATTCTTTACTGCTGTGAATTTTGGGGTTAAAACTCATATTTTTCCTGACTTCTGCAGGTCGTATGGTCTTCATGTCCAGCATCTTTGCCTTCTTCAATTGCCTGAACATGGGGGCATACAGCGTGTCCAAGAGAGGACTGGAGGCTTTCGCGGATTGCCTGAGGGTTGAATTAGCCAGTTTTGGTGTGAAGGTACATTAGCGAGCTCACAAACCCCATGACACTCTGAGGCGTGAGGCGTGACATTTTGGAAAGTCTGTGGTAGATATCATGGGACCCCTGGGGGCAATAGAAAGTTTTATTACTTAATTCATCCAGAATGAAAAAAACATTCCTGACCATCAACTGGCACCTTCATTGTTAGTGGGAATCTTTTTATCTAACTTTACTTTTATCAGAGTAAATTCATATTTTGACATTTTTAAATGTGTTGTCTTCCTTGTAGAGATTTAGATAAGTTAATAAATGTCTGAGTGCTTTGAAGCCACTGCCTCCTCTCTGTTAGCTTAACCTGGATTTTTCTTTCAATTTAAAGGTCAGCATCATCCAACCTGGTAACTTCGGCCAGGCCACCAACATTGTGAAGCTGAAAACAGCGTACGATATATGGGAGCGCCTGGACGAAGACCGAAAGCAAAGGTTCAACCAGCAGTACATCAAGCTTGCCAACGAGTACTTCCTGTCAACGTGTCGGAGTGGATTCAAGAACGCTGACCTCGTCATCAATGCCATGCTGCATGCAGTCACGTCGGCTAAGCCTAAGTACAGATACCTGCTGGTGTCGTCCATGGATATGTGTTTCTTTAAAGTCTTCCCCTATCTTCCCACTGCCCTCACTGATGCTGTGTTTACTCTCAGCTCCATGTACACAAAAAGAAAAGAAATGCTGTATGCAAAATAGGAAACATGATTGTTCATGAGTGAGGAGGTAAAATAAACAAAGAGGCTGCTTGTACATTTTCTTGTCTATTTTGATATCACACTGTTTTTGACCTGTAGTAACCCCTTAGCTGAAACCCCGGTGTAAATTTGCATTTTATGTAATTTGTGAAATTAATATGTAAGTGTAAAACTGTGGGCTCACAATAAAAATTACATTTTTATCATGGATCATCTGAAGTCCCTTTATTTATACCCGTACATCTAGTTTGTATGCACTCACATTAACCTCCATATTAGTGCTCAAACTATGCATACACACTCTACATCACTTATTAGATTTATCCAACAGTTCACAACACATTTCAATTCAATGAAATACAGTCTGTAAATAAACTACACAACCCTCAAACAACAGGTTATGTGGTAACCTGTGTCTTAATGTTTATATATGTCTGTGTTTATAAGCATGCTTTGTTGAGCGTGTCGATATGCATGGATGATGGGAGGAGATGCAAAGATGGCCTTTTCCCTGAAGCAGTTTAATTCAGGCTTTGAAGTTCATTTTCTCCCATTCAGTGTGTTTGCCAAGGTTTTACACAAACAGCAGCAGTGCTTATATAAACCTTTACATAACATATTCAGCATGGCGTTAAACTTACCAACATTTTCCATTCTTGGAAAGCAAAGAATCTTTATTCTGAACACTGAGTCACAGTTTAATGAGAAACCACATTTTAAATCTGGCAAATAAAAAGAGGAATTTCTGAGCAATGAAACACTCCTTTCAGTGCACTCAGGGATTCTGCAGCTTCATCTTCAGTGCTCATAAACATGTGAACAGTATCTGATTTATACAAAAACACAGTCATGTCAGTCAAAGCATACTGTATCTTTCTTACTATTTTAATGACTCAGTATTTTTCAGTAATCCATCGACGAGTGACATCAGATCCTGACTCCCTTTCCAAGAGCCAGTCTTATACGAAACTTTTATTTTGTACCTCTGAGAACACAAACTGATTGACTTTAACATTACCTGTCAGAAAGCAGATATCATGAAATGGCAAAGAAGAACCAGAGTCTGCTTTTTCATTCACAGAGAAACATACACAAATAAAAACACTCACAGTACATGAGAGATTAGAGGGTTTATATTTGATCAATTGATTTATCTGTCATGCAAATAAGCAGCTTTATTAATAACAGTATATTTTAGTTCCCACACTTCTCAGGACTTATGTCAACCTTTCAATTCTAAAATTCCACTCCACCTGAGAAATGTTTTCATTAGTTTAATAAATCATCTTTTCTTGTTTCTTCCTAAAACATCCCAGAGAGCCACGGAGGCAGAAAGAGTCCGACTGTCCCGAGCAGACACACGATGATGAACATCCACAAGAAGATCCGGTCTACAACCATGGCCACGTACTTCCAGTCCTCTTTAACCTGACGAGACAGAGAAGGAGAGGGTCTTAAAACAGCTGGATCAAAATCAAACAGGACAATAGAAATTAAAAAATGACTCACTGAGAAGTCTGCATCCTCGGCTCTGAGATGCTCTGCGATGTAAGTCACCCCCTCAAGAGCTGACACCACCGCAGGAGACAGAACAGAGGATGATGGGGTCAGGACCGTACCCTGCTCTACAGGAGGGGTGTCCCAGTCCAAACTGATGGTGGACTGTCCCTGTGGGAGGATGGTGTAGCCAAGGCATCGAGTGGACGGAGGTGAGAGTGAAGAGATCCTCTTCCGGCCTGATATCTTCACCCCAAATCTCTCCAACCCATCTGTGTTTGGGAAGCTGTGAAGATTGCAGTATTGAATTTCATCCCTGGTGTTCAAGAAGTCGAGACGGTGGCTGCTGTTGCAAAGGTTGTCGTTGTCATAACCATGGAGATCTATGTCGGACTCCTGAGTGATCCATGTGGAGTTGAAGTGCGAGGGGACCGGGGTGTGGAGAGGGAGGAGTTTTTCAGCGAGGTGACGCCGCCTGAGGAGAAAAAGGAGCAGGGTTCCAAGATTAAAATAAGCCTCACCAAAGATCCTAAACTCAATTAACTGTGTAATAACTGATTAAACTTGTGTCTCAGTATTCCTCCCCTCACCCACCTGTGGACAGGACGCTTCATGCACAGCCAGTGTGGCACCGCCGACAGAAACAACCTCCTGACCCATCGGGGCATCCTGTGAGTCGCCGACGACCGGTGGTGGACGTTCAGCACGAACACGGTGATGACGATGGACAGCGTGACAAATATCATGGTGAAGAGCAGATACTCTCCGATGAGCGGGATGACCAGCGACGTGGACGGGATGATCTCTGTGATGAGGAGCAGGAAGACGGTGAGCGACAGCAGCACAGAGATGCACAGCGTGATTTTCTCGCCGCAGTCTGACGGCAGGTAGAAGACGAGGACGGTGAGGCAGGAGATGAGGAGGCAGGGGATGATGAGGTTGATGGTGTAGAAGAGCGGGAGGCGGCGGATGACGAAGTAGTAGGTGATGTCGGGGTAGATCTCACGGCAGCAGTCGTATTTCTTGGTGTTGTAGGTGCCCACAGCGTTGACGATCGCCCACTCACCGCTCTCCCAGTAATCCTACAAATCACAAAAAGAAGCAGTCCTTTACTTCGCCCCAAACTAAAACCTAGTGACAGTTAATGGATGGTCACCAGAGGATGAATCCTGCAAAGCTTCAAGCAACTCTTTGACAGGTTTTGGAAAAACACCCATGAAATGTATGGCTGATATTCATGATCATAAGAAGATAAGCCCTGCAGAATTTTTCTCCTACTTCAAACAATTTAAAGATTTTTGATTCTGAGGGTAATTTTGGATGCATAACATTTATTCATGCAAGTAAGAAGTATCATGTCCATTTACTCTTTATCCAGTGCAATCATCTGTGTCCAGTACTTCAGTTTAAGAGACACAGACTCACCTTCAGGTCCACCGTGTTCTCAAAGGGCTCCAGGTCGATCTTGGCACGGTCGTACGTCCAGGAGCCGAACTTCATCTTGCAGCTCTGCTGGTCGAAGGGAAAGAAGGTGACATCGATGGAGCAGGAGGACTTGTAGATGGCCGGGGGAACCCAGCGGACTCGACCCGTGTGGAACAGGTGGGCTTTGGTCATGTGGGTGACGGCAAACTCTCCATCTGCACTGGAGAGGTGAAAGGGTGATACACGATTGAGCAAAAGTAGGCACGCTGATGATCTGAATTCACACCTTTGAAAGTTATAAGAGACTTATAAGATAAAAAAGGAAAGACTGAAACAGAGTCTCCATAAAGGGACGATGTTCCTGCTGTTTTCTCCTCAAACTGCTGCAAAGTTTCATCCTCATTTTGTCTCAGAGGTGGAACAATAAACCTCTGGCTATTTCTAATTCACACAGGCAAGATTAATAATTGATGACTGGATGTGAGCAACACAGCACCCATGATGCAACTTTATTTAAACAAGTGCTGAGGGAGGAGAAAGTTTCATCTCCTTCCAGACAAATTTCAGATTTAATCCTTCCTCTTGCCCCGTGGGGAGGAAACCAGACTAAGAGTGTATGTGATGCAACAATGCTGGAATCAGGGTCACTTATTCAACAGGGTGATTTGCATTTATCACACATCATCAGTATGCAGGAATATGCAGAAACGCTGTGAAATTATCCAGCCGCTTGACCTCCCCCTCTTCATACGCTCTTCATCAGACGAGCACGCTGTTATAGATCAAGCAGGTAATTGATCACTACAGATAATTTCTCGCTCCACCTGCAGAAATTCAAAGTGGTGTCCGTTACAGAGCAGTGATGTTACCCTTTCTGCTTTTTAGAGTAGATACCCAACCGCTGGAAAATTACAATAAACCTCTGGATACGCTCTACGCTTTACTTTGTGGCACATCGTCTTCAAAGTTCATTTAAAAGCACTTATTAAAGCCAATCCTTATATCAGAGTTTTCCCTCACTGACCTCTGATTACTGCATATTAGATGCATGAGTAACTATCTTCACATTCTGCTCTGTGTTGGCCTTTTAATGGTGCTTTCATCATAGCTGAGGTCTTTATTTACATTTCTTATTCTTTTCATAACGCTGAACCAGGAAGAGAGAAAACAGTGAGGGAATAAAATACTTCCTAAACCAAGGAACCTCCTTAAACATCTCACACACCTAATTTAATGTCTGTTTTTGTTGTGTCTTACTTGTTGTAGAGCACAATGTCGGGCACCCAGATGAGCTCAGAAGGAACTCTGATGGACGTCACGTTGTCGAAGTCTGAGGGAGTCCACTGCAGCTTATAATCTGTCCATTCCTGCAAACACAGGCGTGGTTTAAAGCCAGCTTTGTCACACAAACATGTACTTTACTACACTTTTAGGTCTGTCAGTCTGTTCATGTTACCTACCTGTTTAAGCCAAACGTTGGTCGTCATCATCTGATTCTTTTCGTCCTGTTTGGAGGCAAAGAAAGACACAAACAGCCCTGAGACAGTGTGCACTGGATGCAGAGATTGATGTCGCATGTTAACAAGGTAAAAAGTGTTGATGGGCTTTGAAAACCTCAGATATCCTGAATGTTCTTTTTCTGGATTTAGACAAAAGTAAAATGTGTGTTTGTGTTCTGACCACGTCTATGAGTTGAGCGATGGAGAGGCCAAACTTGACGATGACCACGTCGGTGACGTTCCTCGCCGGACGTGTCCACTTGCTGTAACCTCCAAACAGTCTCCTGAAGAGGTCGTCCTCGGTGTGAAGACGAGTCCAGTCTTCAGAGAGAGCTGAGACAGACACAGAGAGGTTTTAGTTTTTAAAGCATCCTTGCTTCACAGGTGTCTCTCTTTCCTTCTTCCCTTCTTTCTGCTTGAGTCATTGCACCAGATAAAGTCAGAGAATGACTGTGTCTTCTCTTTGGAAAAAAGCAATTACCTGAACTTTATTGTTCATAAAATGTCACAGATTCTGATCTACAGCTGATTCTGTTTTAATTTGATGTTACACAGCAGAACTGTTGAAGATAATTGAGCAACACTTAGCCAAGTTTTCCCAGCAGTCATCAGTCATAATTTCATGCTTGAAATAAACCTCTCTAATCTCTGCTGCTCAACCTTTTGTGTCGGGTGTGATTTGATTTGTCTCACAGGTGGAGGCTGCATGTGTTGAAATATCTTCTCCTTTTTCTGCTCACTTCAGGAGCATCAATCCTTTTTTCTTTCCCTGAACTTTGGCAAGCAATCTGGCATCATCGGCGAGCAATTTAGGATTAGCCGGTCGAGAAACAGCGAGCCAAGAGCACAAACTGTGCAAATGTATGTGATGCCAGCTCTTGTGATTATATTGTCTATTTATAACCCACAGAATGATGTTTCAGGTGAGGCTGTGCCTGTGCAGCAGACACACATAACGTGGTTTTGGGATTACGATGCAGAAACACTGACTCCTTCTTTATGTTTACGTCAAATTATTCTGGTTTAAATATTGACAAACAGATACAAGTCTATGTTTATTCTTTACAGCACTGCAGCATTTAAAGTGTTTCCTCCTCTCTGTACCTTCTCAACAGAACATATGATCAGTAATCATCGATTTTAAACACTTGTTGAAATTAAATGAGAGCTTTTGCTCCATGTACAAGGTGCAAAGGAAACAATAACTCTATGTACTTTGTCATTATAAGGCATATTTACTTCTGGTCAGGAAAAAACACCTAATGCCCAATATTTAAATATGAATTTAAGAATTTAATGGAAGAGAGAAATCTTCATTTTAAAGCAAACATCTTGTTTATTTTAATTAAATGATTTTTTGTTTGTTTGTTTGTTCATGCATGTCCAGGTTCCCTGTTGAATTCAATTATGGTCTGTTATTTTTTAAAAGAAAAGCTGAAGTAAAATATGAAAATTGGAGTGTCAAATATGTAACATAAATGATATACATATAAAAACAGTGTGAGTTACTCACAGCTTGTATGTGTTCCTAAGTCACAGTACAATAACTACTGTATGGTAACATGTCAATATTAAATATGTATTTTACTTCCTATAGGAGGAATAGATAATATTGTTTCTTTTTTAATAATAAAAGACTCAAATACTGCAAATAGTTTTATTTTTTGTATTGATTAAATACATTTTAAAGCACATTTTAGTGCTTTAGTGCATGAAACATTAATGTTAATATCTCATGTTCTTACCTGAGTTCATGAGGATCCAAACGCAATAAAGCATAATTAAATCTCCTTTCATCTCCATTTAAAAACAAGAACAATAATATCCAGGTTAGATGAGAAGAAGCTCCATTTATCTCACAAAGGTTCCACTTTTGTTTTCTCCAACACTCTGAAAATGTTCCCCTCACTTTTGGTCTTGAAACAGCCGCACGGATCAAATTCAGCCTCCCCCATAGAGTAACATTACGAGGTGCTCCAGACCAGGGTGCAACTCGTGGTTTCACCACTAGATGGCGACAATGGGTAAAGTCAATCAAGTTTAGGGGAAGAAGGTGTCGTAGAAGAAGAACAGTCATTCTTCTTCGTTGGTGGGATACAATGTACATGATAGGTGCAACACTGACAGACGTCTCACTCCACTTCTATTCTGATGGTTTGAATCACGGAGGCTAATCTTTAGCATTTTAAGCCAAAAATAGAAAAACGAAGACTACGGTATAAGAAAAACCTCCAAGGCTTTAGCCTATAGACTGTGTGAGTGCTTGCATATGATTGGCTGGCTACTGTTACGACATTACCTTGTTAGTTAGACAAGTATTTTATATTAGGACTGAGCCAAGTGTTATTCAAATAGGCCTGTGCAAGTGCTTGCATATGATTGGCTGGTCACTGTTCCGACATAGCCTAGTTAGCTAGACAAGTGTTTTATATTAGGACTGTGTGAATGCTTGCATATGATTGGCTCGTCACTCTTCCGACTTTTCCGAATTAGTTAAACAAGTGTTTTATATCAGGACTATGCCAGGTGTTATTCAAATAGGACTGTGCGAGTGCTTGCGCAGGATTGGCTAGTCACTCTTCCGCCATAGCCTAGTTAATTAGACAAGTTTGTTATATTAGGACTGAGTGAGTGTTATTCAAATAGGACTGTGCGAGTGCTTGTGCAGGATTGGCTCGTTACAGTTCCGCCATAGCCTAGTTAGTTATAGCCTTGGAGGTTTTTTACCCTTAAATCATGACAGACTATACTATGACACCTTTATGTATGAAGGTGTATATTCATGTTTAGTGTAATTAATGGTAAAAAGGCACCAAACTTGTAAAAAGGTAAAATTTTCAGGTCAAATTCACCAAAACAGTGAAAAAGTGGGTATTTGCGCCCTCTAGCTGTCAAATATGTGAATTACAGCTGCAGTTCATGATTTTCACCGCCAGAGGGCGTAGTTTCCCCACAAAGATATGTTACGGTGACAACACTGCAGTTTGAATGTTAGTGAGTGTTATTCAAATAGGACTGTGCGAGTGCTTGCGCAGGATTGGCTCGTCACTCTTCCGCCATAGCCTAGTTAGTTAGACAAGTTTTTATATTAGGACTGTGTGAATGCTTGCATATGATTGGCTCGTCACTCTTCCGTCACAGCCTAGTTAGTTAGACAAGTTTTTATATTAGGACTGTGTGAATGCTTGCACAGGATTGGCTCGTCACTCTTCCGCCATAGTCTAGTTAGTTAGACAAGTCTTTTATATCAGGACTATGCCAGGTGTTATTCAAATAGGACTGTGCGAGTGCTTGCGCAGGATTGGCTCGTCACTCTTCCGCCATAGCCTAGTTAATTGACAAGTCTTTTATATTAGGACTGAGTGAGTGTTATTCAAATAGGACTGTGCGAGTGCTTGCACAGGATTGGCTCGTCACTCTTCCGCCATAGCCTAGTTAGTTATAGCCTTGGAGGTTTTTTCTACTCTTAAAACATGACAGACTATACTATGACACCTTTAGGGATGTAAATGTATGAAGGTGTATATTCATGTTTAGTGTAATTGATGGTAAAATGGCACCAAACTTGTAAAAAGGTAAAATTTTCAGGTCAAATTCACCAAAACAGTGAAAAAGTGGGTATTTGCGCCCTCTAGCGGTCAAGTATGTGAATTACAGCTGCAGTTCATGATTTTCACCGCCAGAGGGCGTAGTTTCCCCACAAAGATATGCTACGGTGACAACACTGCAGTTTGAAGGTTACGCCAGTCAAAATATTAATATCAGTGTATTATTAATATTATAATTAGGATTATTATTATTATTATTAACAATATTATCCATCTAAAATATTCTTGAAGGCTGATATTCAAATCATAGACTTTATCAAACAGATTAAACACTTACAACTGGTAATTAATTGACCAATCACTGAGGAAATACAATAATAATAATCATAATGAATGTTAATTATAATTAAAGTTTACAGTATCACTCTGTGGTTTTCTGCCACTCATTTCCCCTCTGAGTGAACCCTCTGTCTAATACACGATCTTTGTCAGAGCTGCTCTTCTCCGTGTCAACATCAGGAGATGAAACAACAACTAGCTGCCTTTAGCTCCAAAACAAGCTAACAGAGGTGTGATCCAGCTCCCTGTCTCTGTGGACACTTAGAGGAAAGGTGTGTGGAGCCAGCAGGTAATACAGAACATGCTACAATACGGATCTGACACCTGTGAGCTAAGCTAACTGTGTTAGAATTGATTAGCTGCCTTAATGCTAGCTGGCAGGATTAAGGCGTTCAAATGCTCTTTGGATGCTCGGAATTTCCAGTGTTTGAACTTTAATGTGATTAAAGCAGTGATTGTGAAACTAAATGGACACTACAATGTTTAGATTTTAACTGTCAGTGTTTATAATTAATGATAAGTATGCAGCAACCAATGATTTAAATGTAATATGTTATTACACGTTACATTTGAGCAAAAATGGATACGCAGTTTATTAAGTTGCTTCCCATAAGCACGTTTACTTTCATTTAGCATGTTTCTGCGTTACGCAACATCAAGTCTGTCAACTCAGCAGAGACATTTTCTGACTTTCTGACTTGTTGTTCTTACTTGAGGGGGCATTTCCAAGCAAAGAGCTATTTTCTCCGATTATTCGGCTTCACGTGAATGCAGCATAGTGAACACGTTAGCTTCTGACAGCTAGCAGCAAATGTAAACACCTGTTTCAGGAGGCAGGGAGAGAGTCAAACATGGTTGTGACATGTGGAGATCAGACTGCTTTCATTTTCATATTTGAGACAGTTTTTAATTCTAAGGATTTCCCTCTGGGGGTTCTCTACATTCCTAGTTGCCAGTTACACCAACAGACTGTTTTGTACTGCTTTCCTGACTTTGTTTACATTTCAGCAACATGTGAGCTAACAGCCTGTTTGTTTGCACACACTGAGGTGTGTTTTGTTTGGCCTGTAGGTCTGCATGAAAGCAGCAGCAGCAGAAGCAGAGACTGACACACAGATGGAGAAGTGAACACCACTGATGGAAACCCAGAGGAAGAGGTCGGTCTATCTTCCTCCTGCTGATCTCTTTTTTCAGTGAGCCGGTTGGATGTGATCAGCATGTGACATCGCCTACAGGACAGAGCCGAGCTGCTCACTTCTGCTTTCATCCACAAAAACATCTGTTGTTCTAAACGTTGACTTTAAGTCCTGTCCTTTTCTAGAGAACACCATGATGTTTTTTTAGCTTGTTTTTGTTTGCAGCTCTCAGGGATCTACTTCTGCAAAAGAAAACACTGTGTGGACAACTTAACACCTCATCAAATTTATTGTGGTTGTGTCTGATCATCAGCTCTGGGGATGACGGGGAAGGAGAGCGAGGTCTGCTCCACACCTGGAAGGGCTACTCCTGCAGTGTCACCCCGGAGAGGGTGCTCCTCCCCCGGCCTGTCATTCAGGTCGCCTTAGGCACCCGACATGGAGTTCTTCTGGTGGAAGGTGAATACCAAATGTTCTTGCAGGGAGAGATGAGACTATAAATAGGTTACAGCTCTGTAGGTGTGCTGTCACTTTTCAGAATCTGAGAATAGAAACCTTTAGATTGTGAATCCTTGATGTTCCCCTCTGATCAGTGGTGCTTTTGTTGCTCTGTATTCAGGTGGACAGGTGTTCAGTTTTGGGGAGCTGCCATGGAAGCAGAGTCAACTGACCGAGCCGGATAAACCCGCTCTAGAGAACGCGCTCAGTGGCCAGCGGGTGGTCTCCATCGCAGCTGGAAGCTTCCACAGCGGCGCTGTGACAGAGGATGGCGGCGTCCACATGTGGGGGGACAACAGCTCAGGTCAGTGTGGCCTGTCCAGCCTCAGCACCGTCCCTAACCCGACCCCCGTTGCTCTGCTGGACTCTGATACCAATCCCCAGCAGACGGTGCCGGTCCTGGAGCTGGCTTGTGGGGAGCAGCACACCCTGGCTCTGTCAGTGCAGAGGGAGGTTTGGGCGTGGGGCAGTGGCTGCCAACTCGGCCTCAACGCCACCGTCTCCCCGGTGTGGAAGCCACAGAAGGTTGAACACTTAGCAGGCAGGTATGTGCTACAAGTGGCCTGCGGGGCTTCACACAGCCTCGCACTAGTGCGCTGCCTCGGCCCTCAAGACCTACAGAGGCCCCATGTGGACAAATGCAGACAGTGTAACCAGCTGCTGTACACGATGACGGACAAAGAGGACCACGTCATCATCTCTGACGGACATTACTGCCCCCTCGGTGTAGAGCTCACTGAGGACCAGGGCCGGCTGGAAACGCCGGCTCTGATACAAATCCTCAGAACGTCCCCGTCTGAGCCGGTCCTCCCCTCCCAAACCTCCACCTCAAATTCAGGGACCCCTGGACCTTATAAAGGCGCTGACTCCTCCTCTGATACCACTCAGGAGACAGAGGAACCAAGTTTGGCTAATGGGGCTCTTCCAGCCTCAGACTTAAACTCCTCGGCTCAAGTTGGTGGTGTTCCGGGGGTCAAGAATTCTCCATACCCAGATGAGCAGGCGGTCAAAGACTACCTGAAGAAACTTTCAGACAACACGCAGACTGACCAGACCTCCAAAACAACCTCTGGAGGTCTACACACTTTGCTGGTAAGCTGGACTCTGACAATACATGAGAGCAAAGAATAAAAGACTTAGTAGAATAAAGAGTGTGTACGATAAAGTGTGTTGATGCATCACTCTTCATTGTCTCTCCTCCAGCCCTCAGCAGGAGGTCTCACTTCCTCCACTCCTGGCTCTGCGCTCAACAATCTCGTTGCCTCCTGCGCCTCAGCTGTGGGCGAACGTGTCGCATCCACCTATGAGGCTCTGTCCCTCAAGAAGATGATGAACTACCTGCCCGCTGGAGTGGCGAGGCCAGGCGGGACCGCGGGACTCACAGGTGATAACAGCACAGATCGAGTCCGCATGGAGGAGTCCACACAGGCCAAGAAGAGCTCCAGCACCGGAGACATCCGTGAGGAGGAGGCAGAGGGTCTGCGGCGCCGCCTCTCGCTCCCAGGACTCCTCTCACAGGGTAGATACGCTGTTCACCTCTTATCCTCCTCCTATAATCTGCTGCGTAAGTACGCCTTGTGCTTGTGCAGGCTGGTGTTGCTCTGTGTGGGTTTGCTTTTGCTTCAGGCTTCCTCATTACGCTCATAAGCATGAAAACCGCCTTCTGGAGACCTAACAGAGAGAGAGACACAGAGAGGAAAGAAGAGGAAGAAAGTCCAAACTACTCAACAGCTGTTATCAAAGAGTGTGTTTGAAACACTCAGGGTACTTTGACCACAAAACAACTGCAATTAATCACCAATGCAGCCTCTGTATCTCCCAATCCTCTCATCAACCGGACATTTTTGAGCCTTAATATCTAACATTCAGACTTCATGACCCACATGATCACAGACCAAACACAGATGATGAAACCCAGAGCAAATAATCTCTGTCTGCCCGTGAGGAAAGAGAGATATGATGATAAAGGAGTTGAGAGTCCAGAATACCTGTGTATTCATGTCTTAGAGCTTGAGCTTTCCCATACTTCACCTAATGCACCTCTTTCTGATTTAATCACAGCTTAAACCTTCTTTCTGCCTGTTCAAATCTGCTCACAGTGTTTTCTTAATGACTGATAAACCCTGTCAAGCTGATGGTTTAAATATCAACACGCATTCCTGCGTGGTTTTAATCACACAAAGGCGACCATTCAGCAGTCTCACGTTGATAAACAAGATATAATAAGGGGCCAAACTCGTATGTGCAAACCTGGAGTCTGACACAAGATATGAAAAGTTATTGACAACCGGAGAGTATTATTTACTGATGCAACTTGCAGTACGATCATCAGTGAAGATAACAGAATGTTTTTAAAGTAGAAACGAAGAGTCCTCTCTCCTCCTGTGTTTATTCTGCCTGCAGGCTTCTTCTCATTGTTTGTCTGCTGTGCTGCAGCGTGTGTTTGACCTGCTGCTGTCTCTGTTTTTGACAACACACATTGATCTGTTATGCTGGACTTTGCACCAGAGATTAATTCAGGTTGAGGGACTTTCCATCGCTCTGGCCTTCAAAAACATGTCAGCTTTTTCCACATTAAGTTTGAGGTTTGATACCAAGTAGGTTTTTATGTGTAAGGAGTTGTTGTCCCTCATGTTTGGGTGCATGCTAATAAACATAGTAAGAGCAAAGACACAAAAACAACCACAGATAATATAAACTCTGTAAGAGTGATACTGCAGGTTAGAAAATAGGAGTGTAATCTTTACGTCTTGGGTCCTACAGTCTCCCCTCGGTTGCTGAGGAAAGCCGGTCGTCCAAGGATGCGTGCCGTCGCCCTCACTCCGCTGGGAGGAGCGGTACCTGAGGCCCAGGATGTGTTCCCCACCCTGCAGACGGAGGTATGGAGCTGGGGACACAGTGAGCAAGGACAGCTGGGACATGGAGACAATCTGTCCAGGTAGGAAGAAGTCACTGTTGCACCACATCTGTCAGTGAATAGTCAGACGTGTTTTATTTTAGAATGAAGTGCATTCATAACCCTGCTGTTTGTGTGATGTGTCTGCCTGCAGGTTACAGCCGCTGTGCATCAAGAGTCTGAACAATAAAGAGGTGGTGCGGGTGGCTGCTGGTGCGCACCACTCCCTGGCTGTGACTGCTCAGTCTCAGGTCTGCTTTCTTCAAGTTTATTGGGGAATATTCGTCCTTAACTTTTCTATCCTGAGTGTTTTTTTGTAATTTGAAGACATGGAAATGTGGATCTTTGTTCCAGGTGTTCTCGTGGGGCAGTAACAGCTGTGGTCAGCTTGGGCACATGGAGTCGCCCAGCACTATCCCCCGCATTGCAAAAGTAATGACCTACCCTCTTGCCAAACAACCCCCCCTTAGATAGAGAAGACTTGAAGTTCTGTAACTCATTTTCCTTTCTTCTCCAGATGTCAGAAGGGATCCGGGTCTGGGATGTGAGTGCAGGAGAGAGACACACGGTCCTGCTGGCGGACGGAGATTGCATCCAGCCCATCATTTACTACAGCGGGCAGCAGGTGAAGGAGGGAGAGGAGGAGAGCCACGCCAAGGAGGAGGAAGGGGAGGAGGAGGAGGAGAGGCAGCGAGCGGGGGGCTACACCCAGCAGCCTGTACTGCTCCCCTTCTGTATGAACGTAAGGACAAAGTGACTGTGTTTGTGCAGGTTTTTAAGAGTTCAGTATTCAAACTCACCTAACAGGAAGAATAAACATCCTGTTTGTACTTTTATGTCTTCCAGCTGCGTTATGTTAGCAATGTATTTGCTGGGGGACAGCGCTGCGTGGCGCTCTCAGACAGGAACGTGATGGGCTTCATTGCCAGCCTCCATGAGCTCGCCTCAGCCGAGAGGAAGTTCTACTGCAAGCTGTGCAACATCAAGACGCAGATCATACGCCCCCTGCTGGAGCTCGGTGAGAATAACACAGAGAAAGGTAGAAAAGGTGGACTGGAAGAGAGAGAGTCTTTGTCATTTATTTCCACTTGTGTGTTTTCTTCTAGAGTCTCTGAGTTCAGCCCTTGGTCAGGTGTCCCTTGGGCTCCTGCAGACTCTTGCAGGCAGGTTTAGCCTCCTGTGTCACCTGACCGGGCAGCATGCCGCGAGCCTTACTGCCAACCTGCGCCGCGGCCGAGACGTCAAGAGCCTGCTCGTTCTTGACAATGTGGACATCTTCCTGGACTCTTACACCGAGTACGTGTTCACTCATCATTAAGGGAACTCTTCAGCTGTGAATCTGGACTAACTTTTGGTCTAACACTAAATTGAACTTGTCTTTTCGATGACCAGGTACTGCAGCGTGTTGGGAAACTTCCAGGTGATGGGGGGTTTCCTGAGTCTGACCAAACCCTCACTGTGAGAACAAACACAAACACACTCTTCACTCCTAAAGACGCTGATTGATTCTTTAATAACCACAGATGATTTCCTTCACAGAGATTTCTTCGGTAAGACTCCAGAGCTGCTTCAGAAGCTGTCAGAGTGCAGTGAGGAGAACCCCGCCATGTCTGACCTCCTGGTGGGGCTCTTCTACCTCCCAATGCGCCACCTTCACGAATATGGACGGCTGCTGCTGAAACTGGCAACCTGCTTTGAAGTGGTGAGAGCAGCAGCCTCATTAATCACTTACAGGAGGCAGAAACAATGTTTCTTAAAAGCACAGAGCTTCTCCATGATAATAACTCTGTGTTTGTGTCGTCAGTGCTCAAATGATTACAAGAAGCTGCAGGAAAGCTGCTCCAAATTTGAAGCTCTGGTGCTCAAGCTCAAGCGAAGACGAAAAGAAGCGGACTACACCATTAACTTCTGGAAGAACTTCCCCGGCAAAATGACGGTAAACCTGCTGAGTGTGTCGTATCGAGTCCTCGTGTTGTCACATGATGTCACGGACGGCTGAATGGTGTCATTGTGTGTCGTCAGGAATCCCTGAGGAAGCCTCAACGCAGGCTCATCTGCGAGAGCAGCAACAAAGCTCTGACCCTGCAGAACGCCGGCAGGTTCTCCGTCAACTGGTTCATCCTCTTCAGCGACGCTCTGGTCCACGCACAGGTGAGCCACACACATATGAACACACACACACACTTGAATCACATCCATATTCCAGCTCTGTAACTTGGTATTTTAAGCGTTTGTGTGTGCTTGCCTCCGTGCTGTCAGGGCGTGGCGCCTGTTAAAAGTCTTGTAAGTATGCAGCCATAAACAGATATCAGCACAGTGACCTAAACTCTTCCCTCGCCCCACTCCTCCTCTCCTCTGTGTGTGTGTGTGTGTGTGTTTGTGTGTGAAGGGTTCAGGGCTCTGTGTCATCGGATAAAACACTGTAGGAGCTGATTCACATTAAAACATGTATATCAACTCAAGTCAGAGCTTTCTTTGAATGCAGGTGTTAGTACTGAGTCACCAATGCTAGTAAAAATATGTTATCTACATGCAACACCTAGAAAAGGTTATTTATTTCCAGAGTTCATAGATTATAAACCTTATCATACCTCCTTATTACCTAATTATCTTCCCTAAGTTCACTCTCTTCTCTTTCTTGTCTGCACTTTTCTTAATGACTCTTCTTTCTTTCCTCCTAGCATCATTCCTTCTTCCCTTCTTTGATTTTCTTCTTTGTAAACCCTTTTTTTTTTGCAGCAGGCATGATATTTTGTCACATTAATGTAGGAGAAGTAGTCAAATGAACCCAATATTCACTAGCCATATGCATCTCAATGCTCAATGTGGAAACCTAAAAGTCAGGTCCATATTTCCAGTGATACGAAGCCCTATCCCTCCTCTCGCCCTCTGCCTGCTCTTACATAAAGGAGACTGCATGGAAGGATGAACTGACTCAAACCATGGCTCATTAATTTGGTCTTCATACAATCGTAATGATCTTTACTTTTATATCTTGCGACACTTCCAAATCCAAAATTTAAAGAGTGCATTTGTGTCTCTCCTTCTGCAGCCTTGGTTTCACTGTTGGCTCATTTGTGATTTTAACAGCTTGAGTAAGATTGGAAGGGTAATATGAGAAAGTGGAAATACACTTTCTATGGTTTAAAATTCAACAAGTACCAACAGTTTGTTGTTCACTTCTCCAAAGCATTTTCCATCTCTTGATCTCCTTTCCTTCTCCGCTTATCTCCTTCCTGTCCTAGTTTGCACCAGTCCTGTACTCGTCCTGCACCCTAAAGCTCTGTTACTTCCTAACTGTGTGCTCTTTTATTATTTATTAACATAAAAAACAGTCGGGCCATGAAGAATTGTATCCATGCATTAAATTCTTGTGATGATGAAGGCTAAGAAAGAAGTAACGTTGTCCTTTGTGTCTCGTGGTGTGACTCTCTGCAGGGTGTTGTTGAAAAAGAGCGTGCATGCTCGGGTCTTTAAATTAACATGTGAAACACATGTTGTGTTGCATGACAGAACCTGGCCTCTCTCAGGTTAATCTTTTAAGTTTGTCCAAAGCCTTCCTGAACGTGTTCATCAGGCTCTCAGGGCTGTGATTTCAGTATTTTTTAATAATAACACATGCTTCGTTGATGGTTTTAAGCCTGTAATGCAACAGAAGTAAACACCTCAAATGAACACATTTATCATGTCATTTTAACCTTTTTATTACCACTTACTTACTTACTCTTACATGATTGTTCTCTGTTCCTTTCCTCCTTTATGTTCTTGTTTTCTCTCCTGTTTCTGTTTCTTTTCTTTAACTTTATCCTCTCTATTATTTTCTTCCTTGCTTTCTTTCTTTCCTTTCTTTCTGAGCATTTTGTCTTGTTCAGGATTGGCTCTCTCATAAAACAGGCTTTAGGTCAGCTCTTGTCTATTTGTAAGGTCATCGCCTTATTTATGAATTTATTCCCAGTCATAACACTTGTGTCACTGTCTCCCTGTGTGGACAGATGTTTCTTTTCTTAATTCTGTTCTGTCGTTTTTCCCCCCTGCCTCGTGTCCTTACTTTTCCCATGCATCGCCCTCTCCTCTCCTGCAGTTCTCCACCCATCACGTCTTCCCTTTGGCCACGCTGTGGGTGGAGCCGATCCCGGAGGAGAACACTGGCATGTAAGTCTGCAGAACTACAGTGTGAGAAACATCATGTCGAATAGTTCTTCGCCTGTAAATCACTCGTTCTCTTGCATGAAAATCCCCAGTCTTATTTTTAAACACTGTAAAATACATGTGTTACATTTGGGTTTCTTTAATCCTTCCTTGCTCTTTCTTTACTGTAAGTTTCACATTATAAGTCTATATAACTCTATAATGTTCATGTTTGTAGATATGGACTGAAGGTGATTACACCAGAGGAGACATTCACCCTGCTGGCTTCCTCTCCCATGGAGAAGGTAAGTATTCCAAAGCTGCTGAAGTTAAATCAACTGAGCTTGGCTTGTTTTTACTCAAACAAACTGAGACACTGTGTGATTAAGATGTGATTTGATTTGTCTTTAGGCTAAGTGGCTTCGCTCCATCAACCAGGCGGTGGACCAGGCGCTGTGTGGAGCGGGGCAGGACACGGCATCAATCAGCTCAGGGTCGGGGCAGAAGTTGGAGCCTCCAATCTCCAGGACGGCCTCTTACACTTTTTATAAAGACGGACGGCTGAAAGACGCAAAGTATGAAGGACGCTGGCTCGCCGGGAAGCCGAACGGCAGGTTAGACACTCGTACAGTCCGTCTATACTTGGAGGAAATATTTTAATCATTGAACTGTAACAAAGTGAAGTTGTCTTTCAGGGGAGTGTTGAAATGGCCTGATGGGAGAATTTACACAGGGTCCTTCAAGAACGGACTGGAGGACGGGTGAGTCTTCAACATCAACATCACTTCATAATCAGCGTGCATGAGCTTCAAGTTGATATGTTTTTATGTATTTGTTGTAGATTTGGTGAATTTGTTGCTACCAATAAGACGCTCAACAAAAATGATCACTACCAGGGTCACTGGAAAGATGGCAAGATGCACGGCCCGGGTACATACAGGTGAGCACTATTAATTCTGTTTTTATAGACAAAAACAAGAGGGCAAACTTTGCATAAAGAAGGAGAAAGACATGAATGCAGTTGTACACAAAGCTGCTGACGATAAACCTCGTCTGTCTGCAGTTACGCCAGCGGTGAAGTTTACGAGGGATCCTTCCAGGATGGCCTGCGACACGGTCACGGCATGTTGCGCAGTGGGAAGCTCAACACCTCCTCCCCCAGTGTCTTCATAGGCCAGTGGCTGCAAGACAAAAAGGCCGGATATGGAGTCTTTGATGATATCACAAAGTGAGCTTAACATACCTGATAGACCTGTTTGTTCATGAGCAGATCTAAAGATTGTTATTTCATAAATGTTTGGACAATGAAATGCCACAGGAGGCCAGACAGTTTCATGTCAAGTTAACCTCTAAAAATATCTTTCCTTTGTATTTCTTTCTGTTTTCTTGTCTGTCTGTTTTAATCCAGAGGAGAGAAGTACATGGGAATGTGGCAGGACAACCAGCGTCAGGGCACCGGGGTTGTTGTCACTCAGTTTGGCCTTTACTACGAAGGAGCCTTTAAAGATCATAAGATGATGGTGAGCAGCTCTGTCTCTGATCCTGACCACTTTGCAAACATAAGAAAGTTGTGAAGCAAAGAGAGAAAGTAAGGGACTTACAGGAGTGTGTTTTGTCTTTTTTATTTAGGGATCTGGGATCCTCCTGTCGGAGGACGACACCACGTATGAGGGGGATTTCTCTGACGACTGGACCCTCAATGGAAAGGTGATCATTGAATGCTAAAATCATTGTTTAGTTACTGAAATACTTGAATGGAAGTCAAATTAAATTGCTGTTAGTAACCAACATAGAGATTTATAAGAATCTCTAGTGGGAGTCCCTGAAACTGAAGTGTTAGCATAGTTTAACATACTTCATTTCTCTCAGGGTGTTCTCACCATGCCAAACGGAGACTACCTGGAGGGCTCTTTTAGTGGTGAATGGGGCTCTGGACTCAAAGTGTCAGGGTCCTACTTCAAACCACACCTATTTGACAGCGACAAGGACAAGAGCCGGGCCGTGTAAGCTCACAAAATGTGACATTTACAGCAATATCTCTGACTTTCTTTGTAACGCTTAATTTGCCTACCTTTTATGTTCTCTATTCACTCCATGTTTTGCAGGAAGCTTGGCCGCCTGTGTGTGTGTGCAGAGGACAAGTGGCAGGCAGTGTTTGAGGAGTGTTGGAGCCAGCTGGGCTGCGAGGCGCCGGATCAAGGAGAAAACTGGAAGGCTTGGGAGAACATCGCCGTGGCCCTCACCACCAGCCGACAACACATCCTGGACAGGTACAGGTCTCTTGATTCCTTCTGTTAGCAGGAAGAAGTAGCCTTACTGATATGATGACTAAGATACTGTTGACTTAGAGAGGAGATTTCAGTGGGTTTTTTGTGTTTCCAAGTCCTGAGGTGATGTCACGAAGTCACAGCCGAACCCTGGAGAGCCTGGAGTTTATCCCACAGCATGTAGGACCGATCACCATGGAGCGATATCACTCCATCCGCCTGTACCTCATCAAGGTAGATGCACTGATGGCTTCAAAAAGCACTCACACTGAAGAATTTGGTCCTGTATCATTCGAACACTGTAATACTACGCCTACGTATTATTCTCCTCTACCTCCAGGCGTGTGACACCCCCCTCCACCCGTGTGGACGGCTGGTGGAGACCTTGGTAGCGGTCTACAGGATGGCCTACGTGGGCGTTGGAGCGAATCGTCGACTGCTGCCTCAGGCTGTCAACGAGATCAAGTCTTACCTCAATCGCATCTACCAGATTGTCAGGTACTCCACACACAGCTTTATTACAACCAGCAGAATGAGTAAAGAGGACTTTCTGTCATCCAACAACATTTTTGTTTTTGAAGGTTTCTCTTCCCTGACCTGCCAGAAGAGGGCGGCCTCATTCCAGAGCCGACCATCAACCTCAAGGACAAGACGGATCCTGACTCGACTGATGCCCAGCCAGAGTCACCGAAACCTGGGTAAATACTGAGCATTCTCCCTAAAAGCTTTCAGGGCTCTGCAGGGGTTTCTCAGCTTAATTCAGCCTCTCTCTGTGTGTCTCCTCAGTCGTGTGGTGAGCAGTTCAGGTCTGCTGCTTCCCGTCCTGCTGCCTCGTCTCTACCCGCCACTCTTCACGCTCTACGCTCTGGACAAGGAGAGAGAGGACGATATCTACTGGGAGTGCGTCCTCCGCCTCAACAAGCAGCCTGACCTCGCTCTGCTCGCCTTCCTGGGAGTTCAGCAGTAAGTCACACACTGCAAAGAAGCACTCGATTTATTCAAGTTTGGCTTGTTAACAAATTAAAACATCACTTCATGTTTTTGTTGTTTATTTCTACAGAAAGTTTTGGCCCGTTTCCTTTCCTGTGTCCTTGCCCGTGCTGGGGGAGAAACAGCAGGTAAGTGTGAAATGTTTACAATGTCAAACATTTGATGAGTGGGGTTTCTCTAACTGTGTGACTCCATCAGGTTCTGTCCAGCACCAAGGACGCCTGCTTCGCCTCTGCAGTTGAAACATTACAACAGATCAGGTACAGGTCGTCCAAACACCTAGCTGAGAATCAAACTGTAGTCATTCTCCAACAAAGCACAGTAAAATCCTGCCGCTTGAATTGTGTTGTCTTGTTTTGCAGCACAACATTCACGCCATCAGACAAGCTGCAGGTGATCCAGCTCACCTTTGAGGAGATCACCAAAGAGGTTCAGTCTCTTCTGAAGCAGGACTTCTTGTGGTCGATGGACGAGCTTTTCCCCGTCTTCCTCTATGTGGTGCTGCGTGCACGGTCAGCTGAAAACCAATCACAGTCCTGCACTAATATACACATTTTTAACACACTTTATAATTATGTAAATTTGAAATTAAATTGATTCATGTCCAAAGACAATCCCTACAAGCTCTTTCCATTTTTTTCCTTCAGAATCAGAAACCTGGGGTCAGAGGTCAGCCTGATCGAAGACCTGATGGATCCCTGCGTTCAGCACGGAGAGCACGGCATCATGTTCACCACGCTGAAGGTGACACAAACACACTGCAACACTTTGTCTTTGAGCTCCTGCTGTTTCATGATGTGTAGCCGTAAATGCAACAGGCATTTAAAGAGATTAAAATCATTGAATCCACTTCTATTTATCCCCCCAGGCTTGTTACTACCAGATCCAGCATGAGAAGATCACGTAGTCCCAGCAGCGTGTCTCTGTTCCCTCTGTGCATCTTTAAACCCTCCCACCACAGCCAATCACAGGGCCGGGATCAGCCGAGGTGATGGATGTGTGTAGCACCCAATAGGAAGCAGAGGATCATACCCGCAGGTTGCAGACAGCTCCATCTGCTACTGTTATGGAGACGGGACCACCTCCCCCTCCCTCACACACACACATACACACATACTTTGTTTTGCCCTTTAGTGACCTCTGCCGGCTGCTTAATGGATCATTAAGGTATAAATGTGAATAAGTGTCGGTGTTATACCGGCAGAGATGAGCCACTTCAAACCGTCCAGTGAAAACTGACATGACTTCTTGCAGGGAAAACTTGACGTTGGGATTTTGTTACCTGTGAAGAATTCAGCTTCATACTTGAGTTCATTTTGTGCCAATGAGAGCAGTTTTGTTCTCTGGAGATACCGGACCTCATTTTGATTATATTTTTCAGTATGAAACAGAAATATTTAGCAGATCTAAGCCATCGTTCACAGAAGAAGAAAACTAACCTTTTTTAACCCTCAGTGTTTTGGATTCTTGTCATTCACCTGACATTCACCTGACCAGAATTGACTCCTGAAAGTATTGTTGCTTTCTGAAACTGACAGACTGTTTACAGCCATACTAAGCTGACTTTTCTTTTTTGTTCAAACAGTATTTTCTGGTTTTACAAGAGAAAAAAACTAACAAGATGAAGGAAAGCTGGTTTGTTAAGAAAACATACACTTAAGTCCCCCACTCCAATGAAGAGCAGTTCACAGAGCCAGAACCACAGCGGCTAATTTACAGCCAGGTTTTATACTGTATTTATGCAAAGACAAAGCATGTGCAGCATGCTGTTGGTGAATGTAAACTGACACGGCTAAATGATGTTGATATTTCTCTTTCACCAGCTCGAACACATTGAAATCTAGTCATTTGTTAGATTACCTGGACCTCACACAAAGTTTGGCAGTCACCCAGCTGTTCACACTTCTTTTCAAATTTAAGAATTAGCATCACACTGACAGTTTCATCACCTTGACTTATTTGTAAAGCTGAACACTTAACGGTTATGGTTGCAAATGTTTTTGAGCACTTTGACTGTTAACACTTGACAACAGAAACCAAGACAAAGATTAATTTAAAGCATTCTTCTGCAGAACCAGACTGAAAAATATCAGAGTGTAGACCACCCTTATCCACAGAGATATTGGACCGAAAGACAATTTGCAGATTTGAAGCTCTTAAAAAATGTAAAATGATAATTATTAAAGGTTAAATGTTTCTGTTTCAGCTGCAGGTGGAGATCCAGCAGGCGCTCAGATTAATGCAAACAGTTTTTATAAATGTGGGTGATGTTCAAAGCCGATTCTCTGCGCCATCTGTTAATACTAACTGTTCTTTTTAAACCATTTACAGCCCCGACTGTTAGACATTGTTGCTTATTTGAGATTTGCGTCACACATGCCAGTTTATAAAAGGGCTTAGAGGGGATTCAGAGGATGACTGAGCCCTTTTTTTTTTTTTTTTTTAATATCATCGCTTTTGTCATCTCAGATGGTTTAACAATGGAGAAGCCCGTAGATCAGAGGACTAAATTTAGGTGGAGCTGCTGGATTCTGAAAATCAATCCACTGGATATCAGTGTTCGAACTGCCTGAGATCAGGTCCAAAATTCAAAGCTTCATTCAAACATTCAAATGTTCTTATTGGTAGATGTTGGGGAAATGCCACATGCAGCAATAATGAAATCAGAAATTAAACAAAGCATCAAACTTTTATAACGCACGTATAACTTTACACATTATATCCTCAAGAGTTACCCTGACCCTCAGCTCTCTGTGTGTTTGATTCAGAAATATCTTTTGTGAATTAGTTTATTTTGCATCTTTTGCAGGCCAAGGACTCAGACTCTCTTATTTGCTTCACATCTTCCTCTGTCAACGTCCTTTGCGTTTGTTTGTCTTTGCAATCACCTGTACGGAAAATATCAACATTTTACTGCCATTAGAGGAAGTGTGTCTCTTTAAGCTTTCTGCAAAAAATCTATACTGTAAAGTCTTGCATACTTTTTGCAGGAAAAAGTACACCTTAACACCGTTTTTACTCATGCAGAAAGCTCACACTCTCATCATAAAGAATTCAGTGTTCCTTGAAATTATTTGGAAGTGTTTTTGTCAAGAAAGAGAGATGCATTATGTTGCTTAAAAAAGACTGTGACTGCTGAGAAGTGCAGCAGGCCTTACATTCACAAAAACGGTATAAACATTCCCTTACTCTTGGAAAGGAAGTGTTATTTGACTGAAAGGCCCTGTTTCCTGTTTTGCTATTTCATGTCACTAATTCAACTCTTAACACAACATATAGGCTTATTTTTGTTTGCTAGTCCACAACCAAACTGTGCAGAACGACACATTTAATGTGATGGTTTTACATGAAGTGCTGTTAAACCCAAACTGAAACCTCTGTATAAACTGAAGTAAACACTCATAAGCTCACGTTCGGTTCATGATGTAAACCTGTTGACACACTACTGTTTGCTCTATAATGAAAACAGCTCACACAGGTTAGACTGATGCATTGTGTATAAAGGTAACTGTTCTGTTGATGAGCTTTGGTGATTACTAGTTGACGTTTTTTGTGTTTCAGCTGGCTGACATGACCCCCTCCTCCTGTGTGTCTTTTACATGATGTCAGATGTATTGTACCTTTTAGAAATAACACAGGGCAATAAATGCATTCGATGGATATTGCTAACTGATTCGCTCTGAAATGATTGTGTGGCTTTGTTGCAGTAAAACGTGTCTTTGAACAGGTCACGGGAAGCTCTGCAAATCCTTTCAATGCTGCCCTTTTTTTTTAGGACCAACCAACATGAAACATGTTCTTTATCAATCACTAAGAGATAATCTCAGAGTTTTAGGGACAATAAGATTGTGTTTTCAGATGGAGGGAGGGGGAATTAGATTACAGCTCAGCAGATTATTCCCATTCCTGACAGACATTTTGGGTCAGAACAAGGAGACTTAACATAATTTTCACTTTCTATTAACTCCAGCTGTTGAGGCAGATGAGCAGATATTTTAATTACAACTCTTGGGGTTTCCGGTCAATTAAACTTCCACGTCCTTACAGCTCTATCCATGAACTGTGAAGTAGAAGAACAAAATGCATGATGCTGTGAGAATGACATGTCTTCAGAATTTACGCCTAAAGTGTCCCCTCCTCTCTCAGGTTGTAGTTTCCTCCTCTCCCTGCAGCTCCTCCTGCGTGCCGATGAAAGCTGAAAGAGTTAAGAAGATTTGGCAGCCACCGTGGCAAGCAGCCAGCCGGTGAGGGAGGAACCGGTTTCCGGTGGCCAGAGAGAGGCAGGCGGCTCACTTGCCCTGGGATTAAATGGGATCGAGAGAGATTACAGTCCTCTCTCTCTCTCTCTCTCTCTCTCTCTCTCTCTCTCTCTCTCTCTCTCTCTCTCTCTCTCTCTCTCTCTCTCCCTCTCCCTCTCTCTCTCTCTCATGTTCCCTGCAGCTCGATGAGTCCAGCGTTCAGTCTCTGGGGAATAATTTCACATCACTTTTACATTCGCCTGCACCTTCTTTGGGGCTGAAACCTGCAGGAGGCGGAGGATTAAAGCGTGTTACATCCCTGAGGGGGGCAGATAGAAAGGTAAGAGTGTCTTGTTTGGACAGCTACAGAACTACAGAAACCTCCCAAGGAGCTTGAACCACTTTCTTCAAATTGCTTGAATGCATTAGGTGTGAAACAGCACCTGTCCAATACGACTGTCATAATATGTAGTCTTTTCAAGTGTATATTGACATATTTTATTGACTGTTCCTGATCTATCAAAGTCTCTTTATTGACTAAATGTAGGATAAAATGCAGAATTGTATCCTTCAGGATAACATATTTTGTCTGCTGCATGTGTCCGGGTCACCAGAGCAGAGATTACCCTTACATCTCCGTCACACTTACGAGCTGTCGAGAAGTGTGCCATTAACCCCTGACCCCCTTTCACACTAACCACTGATGGAGTTCCCACCTGATCCTGGGTCACGCTCACGGCTGGATTACTGATGAGGCAACTCATAATACAGAAGGGAGACGGAAGTCTTTCTACACGTCAGACCGTTGTGGTTAATTTGCAAGGAGTAGATCCGGCATAAGAGGATAGGTTTAGTTCTCTGTCTTATAAACTTTACCTTGTTTCAGGAGTTGTATCCTATTGCATCCTATTTTTGTACTCTGAATACAGTTTCAAACTCTTATGTGTGGGATTTTAAACACTACATGTTTGCCACATTACACACAAATATAACTTATGACATAATCTACCTACCCTTTTATCCTGAGCTTTAAAGGAATTCCTCTTCCCTCCTTGGTTCACATGTCAGGCTCATTTCTGTGCCCTCCTGCTCCTGAAGGAGAAATAGATAGTTCTATCATATCCATGCTGTGAGTTAAATGATGGCTGATTGAATCATGCTTTATTGTGTATTGCTTTTACAGGTTTTTTCCAGTTCCTGTAAGCAGTCTGCAGTCCGTGGTTGAAGTCAAAGGTCGGGGGCCAGTGACCATGAGGCAGGCAGTGGAGGCTCAGGTGTTGAGCCCCCACTGTGAGCTGGGAGAGCACGGTCAGTAAAGGCACATTTATGACATTTTGATGTGTTTCTTTTACGATACTCTTATAATGTGCCAGTGTATTATTTGTTTGTATGCTGCAGGCCTGCGTCAGATCCTCACAGATGTCATCGAGGAGGTGAGGAAGTCGGTAAATCCAGACATTGATGGAGCAGAGATCCTCCACAGTCTGCTCAACGCCTCCTGGCTTCAGTCGCTGCTCAAGGTCTGAAGATTCTCTTTATCCCAACAAAATGTAAAGATTCTTACTGTACTTGGAAAGATGGATTTACAATATCAAGCTTGTTTTCAGGTTTACGAGTGTCTTCAAAGGTACCTGAGGAACTCCCCAGCACCTGCTCTGGACTATGCTTCAGGACTCTCACTTCAGGTTACACTCATACTACATTTTTATCAATAAATTGTTGATCATATTCTTGTTTTACCTGTGGATTTATGTTCTTATTTGTCTGCGTAGTTGCTGATAGACATTCGATCGCTACCTGGCTGCTCTGAAGACGCCAAAGAGCTGTACCGCCTCCTGAAACAGCCGCACCTGCAGGTGAGGAGTTGTTTAGGTAATAGTCTGAAAATAGCCAAGGTTTACCCGAACTGTAAGAGCTTAAAACCCAGAGTGGTTCATTAATCATTGTGTTGTCCAAAAACAAAAAGGATCAAGTTTGTTGCTTTTTAATTTGGGCTGTATTGGGGTGTTTAAGTGGTTGAGAAAAAAAGACACTGATCGGTATGTTTTATAGGCTCTTCTCTCAGCTCACGATACGGTGGCCCAGAAGGACTATGAGCCTGTGCTACCACCAATGCCTGATGAACTGCCGGATGACGAGGAGGCCACGAGGATCGTCTGCCTGGTCAAAAACAAGCAGCCTCTGGTGAGCAGAACAGCTGAAGCCTCCTCATTATATCTTAATATATCCAAACTAAAAAAAGAAGTCAGGTATGGGCCTTTTCATGCTGTGCATTCAGGCTTAAATCCAGGTCACATTTTGATGAGATCATTTATGAAAGTCTTTTTTTAATCTCTCTTTACAAAAACAGATTTTCTGGGATCAGAGCAGACCATCAGATGAATTTCTCTGAGCTTAAACACAGACCTGAGATCATGAAGTCATGCCATAAAGAAAGATCATGTTTAACTTTGTCTCTGAGGCACAGTCAAGAGCTTTTTAATTTCCTGTCCTTATTTGGCCAATTTGATGATCCCATCATCAGGTTTTAATATAACCTGATAAAGCAGTTTCCACAGAACAGAATTGCATTGGATGCAGAAGTTTAAGGTGTTGGTATTTGAGAACTTTTGCACATGACCCAAAATGATCTGCATGCCTTCTTACTAACAAAGAGAAGAAGGAGAATATATTCTGTGATTTGAGTGCATCACTTTCAGCATACAAACCAAAACCACAGAAATGTTTCCCGGTTCTACTAAAGCAGATGCTCTTGGATATTTGGACATGTTTGCTCTTCTTTGCCAAATATGAATCAAACATCTGACTCAATCCAACAGGGAGCAGATGTTTGATTTCATAATCTCTCATTAAACTAATTGTCTGTTAATGCTACAGGTCATTTCTGACCGCAGAGACCCAAAAAAAGAAGGATTTTTAAAAGAAAACAAATAGTTAAGGGTGTTTTTTATTAATAATCCCTGCAAGATACTTAAATCCAGTCCTCTTTGGGTTGTTTTGTATTGATATTGTTGTTCAGAGGATTAGAGAGTAATCAATGAAGCGTTAATCAATTTTTTTGTTACGTTCCCAGGAGAAGAAAAATCAAGCCAAGGGAAATGATGCAGGGGACTCGAGTAAAAGCATTACTAAAGAATTTGTGGACAAATCAAATTAAAAAAAAGTAGTGATTAAATATTATAAATGTGCTTTTTTCTGCACTAAAATTCTGTATTGATACTTTTGCCTTTGAGTGACTCTGTTGTCTCACAGCTCCGCAATCAACAGAGAGTCGGGCTGTCTCTCTCTTGCTCCTCCTCCCCATGCACAAAAAAACGCTCCAGAGTTGCTGCCTGCAGCCACTGGGACACCTTGAAGCGTCTTACCCGACAGACGCTCCATAGAGGTGGTGCGTTCGGGGTTCAGAGCCCTGCAGCTGGAAACCTGGATGCCAATTGGTGTAACGTTCGAAGAGGCAGCTTCCCACAATCTGAACCTTCGCGTTGTACAGCAGCGGCTCGTCCGTACCCTCCACCTCGATTTAAAACAATGAGGAGCTGTCAGGTGTGCTGCAGCAAGCCGGTGAGCAAATGTCGAGTTTGTTACACCAACCTTCTCTGGGAGCAAAACCGCTCTGCACCTTCTGTCTATAGTTCTGTCATGATCGGTAAGACAACTTGAGTTTTCATCAACCATCACCCCAGCGTCGTCTTTCATCCCGATTAATAATGTCTGTTTTTTCATTGGAGACAACGTCATTGAAGAGCTAGACAGCGGGGACGACTCTAATGACACCCAGTCCCCCCATCCTTCAGCTCAGCGTTGGACCGTCTCACCCCCCTGCCTCACTGTACCCTACTACTCCAACGTGGACGACTACCTCCCTCCAGGCCTTCCTCCAAGGCTCCGAAACCAAAGCCCTCGCGTCCGAACTGCTCCCCCAAGCCCCATGCGTCCTCGCCGTGGCCGTGTGGTGGATCTGCCTTCTGTCCCCCCTGTTGAACTTGCCAAGCAGGAGAGTCTAGATGAGCTGAGGTCGACCGTGCAGCTTGCCGCCAGCTCCATGGAGAGCAGCACCAAAGACATCAAGCTCCTTGGAGAAAAGATGGCCGCAGCAACTGAGCGAATGTCCGAGACGGTGCAGGACAACTCACAAGCCTTGGCGCTCCTCACCCAAGTCGTGGACCGGCTCCAGACGCTTCTCACCGCCAACAGCATCCCAAAACCTGCAGCTCCTGACCAAGACGGAACACCTAAGTCAAGCCGATCCCCACAGATCCAAAAGAAACGTCCATCCCTTGCGCATCAATCCAGATGTTCCCTGCCTTCACCGCCTTCCTCCAGCTCCTCATCCAGCTCCCTCAGCAGCTCCCTGGATGCTCCCTCCACCTCTCAGGGTACCAGCTGTCTCTCTGTGTCCTGCCATGGGTCGCCAAAAAGTGCTTTGAAGTCCAGAAACTCCACGTTGCAGCAGAAGAAGCACCTTCAGGGTGTGCCGAAAGAGTCCAAGCCACCCCAGAGCAACGGACTTCTCGAGGAGCCCAAGGAGACATCCAACAGCCTGAAAGGACGTCGATCACCGCAGAGAAAGAAGAAGAAGAAGAAGAAGAAAGCAACTTGAGAGAGAAAAGTACCAAATGTGGAATCTTTGGGTTCCTTCAAGCTGAATCTGCTGAGTGGCCTGCAAACACAAACAGTGGTAGCTGGAATTTATTTTGTACTTCATGTTGGATCATTTCATCCTTTCACATCTCCACGCCTCATTTCAGGAAGTCATCAGTGTTCATTTGGTGCTTCTGTTCGTCTTGTTTGTGAAATAATCCTTCCAGACATCTCTTCCATTTCACCCTGCAGTGTCATCGCTTCCAAAAGACTGAATCACTCAAATTAATATTCATTCGTGAGATTTGATTTGACCTACACTTTCCTGTAGTTTATGTATTCTTTGGTTTTATCTTTTTTGTGCAGGGAGCGACGATAAAGAGAAACGAGATCTCCGGGGAGATCTTCATCGCTCGAGTGATTCATGGAGGGCTGGCAGATCGAAGTGGTGAGCCGTCTCTTTCAAGGATAATCTTATTGTTCTGAACACTTTGAATCTATTGGTGTTTGTGTGTGTCTGTCTAGGTCTGCTGCATGCAGGAGACAGGATCGTGGAGGTGAATGGTTTTCCTGTTGATGGGATGGAACCTGAGCAAGTTATCCAAGTGGTGGTAAGTCCAATTTTTGGTTTTGTGCACTAACATTTTTCTGTCTGATGATGAGATACGTTTAGGAGCCATTCATGTCTGCTTATTCCTCCATATTTGTTTCTTTAAAACCAACCAGCAAGCAAGGTCACAAGGCACCATCATGTTCAAAGTCATCCCCATCACAGAAAGGCCGGTCCACAATCAGACGATGGTAAACCACCTCCTTCGCCTCTTCTTTTTTTAATGTATAAAATCATAGAACATCACAATGAACTGAACTGTCTGCTGTTAGCTGTACGTCCGGGCCATGGCAGACTACAGCCCACAGCAGGACCCGACCATCCCCTGTGCGGACGCCGGTATGAGCTTCAGGAAAGGTGACGTGCTGGAGATTGTGGATCAGACAGACGCCCTCTGGTGGCAGGCTAAGAAGCTGCCTAACAACACAGCCTGCGCCGGCCTCATCCCATCCACCAACCTCCTCAAACGGTCTGGTTTAAAGAGTTTCTCTCAGTTCTGAATGCTTTACAAACCTCTTAGTAAGGAGAGTAGCAGAATTGTGATTCAGAGCTTGTGTAGAATATTTGTAAAGCTGTAGTACATGCATATTAAAACCTGGATTTGCATGTTGAAACAGGAAGCAGAGGGAGTTCTGGTGGTCTCAGCCTTATCAGCCACATGCCTGCATACAGACCTGTGAGTTCAAACACATTTCCTTCAACAGTTTCAGACCCGACAGTCCCTGCAGTGCTTGGGGTTAAATGTGTGTTTTCATTGTGTTTTCCTCATGCTTACTGAAGTGAGCACTGTAGAGGAAGGTAAGGAGAGAAACAAAACACAGCTTTCAGAAGTAACTGATTTATATTTTGTAGGAGATGCAACATTTATTTTCTTTCTCCCTCACAGAAGAAGACCTAATGGCCATTGATGAGAAATGTGTTGAAGCAGGTAAAGCTCCATCTGTCACTCGTGGGTCTTTTTAATCTGTTCTATACAAACTTGCTGCATGTCTTTGCTGCTTTGTGATTAATTTCTCTGTTTATGTGTTTTTTTTCTGTCAGATGAGGAGGCTTTTGAATCTGGTAGGTAAGTCTTTGTTGATTTAATCTGTTCTAACTCTTTGTACAGAGTTACTCCAACTAAGCTTTCTCTAATCTTTATCTGAAACATTTGTTTTTCTGTTTCTTTTCAAAATTCTACTTCCGTCTGATCGGGAACTATCAGAGGAGCTCAAAGAAGGTGAGAACAACACAGATTATTTCTCTTTTTATCTGTCAGTGGAGGAAAAAGTCACGGACCAAACATGTTGATTTAGGGAGGTCAAGGAAACATTTAAAATGATTTTAAGTTAATCACAATTGGTGCATTGCATCATGGGATTTGCAGAATCCATGCAAAAATCTAAGTCAGGATATTTTGGTCACTTCTTATATTCAAACTTTCCTGGTCTGCAGAACTTCATTTTTAATTCCTTTTAATTTGCTGCTCTTCTTTTTGCAAAACCAGAGGAGGATGACTACAGCAGCAACACTGAAAGCATCTATTTAGGTAAGTATAACATGCACAGAAACAGTCACATCTTGTGTTATATACAGCTAAATCTGAATTCATTCATCCATTAATTAAACTTTCTCTCAGCGGGCTTCAGGCGCAGCATGCGTCTGTGTCGGCGGCGCTCTCACAGCACCACCCAGCCGTCCTGCCACACTCGCTGCCCCAGCAGCTGCTACAACGCCCTCAACAGCCCCTACGAGGAGGTGGTGCGCTACCAGCGCCACCCACAGGACACACACCGCCTGATCGCCCTCATAGGTACCGTTACAGTTACCTTACAGTTATACTAAAGCAGTTCTAGTGATCCAACAAGACTTTATTGAGAACATTTGGATTTGTTTCAAAGATGCTCTTTAATTAAGATTCCTTGATTGACTGATTGATAAATTCTCAGGTCCGTCTGGTGTTGGTGTGAATGAACTCCGGAGGCGACTGATTGAAATGAACCCCAGCATCTTCCAGGGAGCAGTACCACGTATGTTTTGATGTTTTTCTCCTGCCTAGAAACAATAAGTATCTTATAAAGCCATGAAAGTCCTTTTTTCTCCCTAAGCCTCAGATCTCTTTGCATGATTTTGATATTTCATAAAATCTCCTTCTCCTTTGTCCAGACACGACGAGAGCACCCAAAGGATACGAGGAGTCTGGCAGAGAATATCACTTCACCAGCCGAGAAATCTTCGACAACATGGTTTACAACAACAGGTACAGCAGACTCTGCTGTGAGTCCATCAATTATAGACATGGACTTTCAAATTCACGTAACAATGCTTATTCAATCATGGATTCTGTCTGCAACACATTTGACCAATTATACTCACTGACATTTATTTTTTAAACTCAGACATGAACTTTTCATGCAGTTTTAATCCCTGTGTTGTGTCCTGCAGGTTTCTTGAGTACGGCGAGTATAAGGGGAATCTTTATGGCACCTGCATCGAGTCTGCGAGGGAAGTTTTAAACAGCGGAAAGATCTGCGTCATCGACATCGAGCCAAATGTATGAACATGGAAATGTTTTGCAACTAACATTTAAGCCCTTTTCTCTATTCATTTTTGTTATATCTCTTCATTTAGGCTGTACAGGCAGTGAGGACCCATGAACTGAGGGCGTACCTCATCTATATCAAGCCTCCCCCTCTGGACCGTCTCAGAGAGACAAGACAGGAGTCTTTAATCACCACCAACTACTACGTCAACAGACCATTCAAAGTAAACACCCCTAAAGGACAAGATTTTATTTTTGTTCAATTGCCAAATTTAATTTGTGAACCATATTTCCAAGATGTTTGTTGGTGATGGCCCTGCAGGTGATTTAAAGTTTTTAATTGTTTCTTCAAACAGGAAGAAGACCTCCAGGAGATTGAAGAATCCGCCCGGAAGATCGAGTCTCAGTACTGGCAGTTCTTCGATCATGTGATCATCAACGAGGATCTGCAGGATTCCTGCGTGAATCTGCTGACAGCAGTGAGGAAGGCACAGGATGAGCCGCAGTGGGTCCCTGCCAGCTGGATACGACCTACCGCAGAGTCGTAAGAGAGAAGGGCAGGAGTAGGAGACGACAAGGCTGAGAGGGATGTGACCCTGCTATCATTGCAGCCATCATTTTTTATTTTCTTTTACGGATTCTTCACTGTGAATTCTCAACATGTCAATCAATTTCATGACTACATGACATGTTAAAGATGAGTAGGGCATGAAAGAAATCCTTAAATCCTAAAAGACAAGATGGATCTGGACTCAAGCCCAAAGAAATCCCTAAAACTGTGTCAGAGTTTAATGTCAGAAGTTCAGATCTAGAGATAACTAGACTGCACAAATAGTTAACATGTGCTTATTGGTGCTAGGACTTATCTTTTAAACAATGCAGGAGCATATTTTTCTGTGCTTTATTGTCAATTAGGAAAGGCACAAATATCTGCTTTGAACACAGCGTTCTTTAGGAAATTATTCACCCTTTAAAAAACGCACAAAAAGGTTCATTTCTTGCCCTGTTAGCCACTCCACTAAAGCATGTCCTAAAATGTATGTTTACAAAGTAGAGAGGAAAACTGTTTCTTTTGTAATGTTTATTTGAAATGTATCATTATGAATTTTAGAGTTTCTTGTGGTTGCTGTGTGGTTGTATTTTTGCATGCCAAAAGAGTATTCAAGATTTACAAAAAAAAACAAAATAAGCTATGCATGGCACAAAAATTACACTTTGTGTCCCTTTTTAAAAAAATACATGAAAAGATGTCATAATAAAAAAAATGTTCCAGCAAAGTAATGACAATTTGATATTTGTATCTGGTTGTAACAATAATAAACTGCTTTTAAATGTCATCTTGTAAAGTAAAGTAGTTATGTGGACGTTATTTGTGTTAAATGCTACCAGAAGTCTTGTTTTTTTATTTATAATTATGTATTAATTTACTGGTTTATTTGTGAATATAACATGTAGTTCCAGATCCATACTCCACACCAGCTGGTGGCGCTATGCACACCAAAACGTTGCTGAGCGCCACAGGATGACAAGAAGAGGACGAAGAAGAAATGTGTGCCACCCGGAAACCCTTCCGGGTCATGTTTCAGTTCCACAGAGTGTAAATATATGAAGTCAAAGATTATAAAAACAGCACTCTACTCACTTTTAATCGGTTTAAGTGGATTAAGTATGTGTACCAGCTGACAGATGATTTAATTTTATGGTTATTTAAAGAACAAAAAGAAAAACATGGCGTCAGGAGGCTCGAAGGTAACTGATTTTCCTAAATAACGGTTACCTCTTATCTTGTAAACATTAGCTGTTTCTCTTCATTCTTTTACTCCTTAAGTCTCATTTGTTCCTATAAATATATGATGTTAATTTTAATACAATAACTGTTAATATCTCAATACTTTTTCATGATTACAGTAACTTAGAGTACTGTAAGTTCCTTGTAAAGCCTATGGGAACAATCTTTGTTTTCTATCTTAGAAAATGAGGCCCAGGGAGCTCCCCCCTCTTCCACAGGTAAGTCATATTGATCCTTTCAGATTTGTTTTAATCCTTGCCCAAATTTTCTTGCAAATCTTGCATTGCAGAGTACTGTTCAAGAAATGTAACCCCAATCAACACAATACATTTTAGTGCAAGAATGAGCTACCTGTGTGTATTCCTAGTGCTTATACCCAAGCAGAGAGCTTAAACCAGTTCAAACAGTCACACTTACTTGAGTTTCACTCACTCACAAACAAGAGTTGGAATGGGTTCAAGTCATCTGACCTCTGCCCTAAGTAATCCTCACACAGATTTAGCCGAGGACTTATCCGTGTCAGTCAGGATGTCATTTGTAGCTTCACTTCATTCTCCCTTGATTCTTGGGGGCGAATGGCCAGGAAGACCACGGTAAGGTTTTGTAATCCTATTGACTGTGTGCTGTAGCAGAAGACGGCTTAGAAGCACATATAATGTTAGTTCAAACTGTTTCTTTGCACTTTTGGTGCACTCTGTCCTAGACTAGGTAATTTGTTAATGGTGTTTACACTGCCTCTAATGTGACTAACACCTTCCAATCCAGTTTTACTTACTGCAAAGTGTCTGAGTCCTTATGGCTGTGGCTGTTCAAACTACATAAACAATCACTGTGACTTATCTGACTTCTTCTTCACTCTTCAGAGAGGACAACGAGCACTTCCCACAATGCCAAGGTAGGTTAATTGCTACTGTGATTTTACATTGTCTCTTCTGACAGCAATTATGCTAAGCCTTTTTTTTTTCTTCTTCTCTTCTATTTGTGTGGAAACATGAAGCCAAGACACAGCTGGTGAGTCAGGAGAGAAATACAGAAACTGTATATATATTCAGGATGTTTGCATCATATATTTATTCTGCCGCTGTTGTTCTGATTTACCTGTATTAATCCCTTCATAGGAGATGTACCAGCACCAAAACACAAGAAGAAGAGAGGGAGGAAGGAGACAAATGGAGTGGATGATGTGGATGGTACGTACACTAAGTGTCAGGTTTAGGTTCTTTAAGGTTTAAGAGCCAGATCACCTCAACATGATGACTTTTAATATTTACAAGAACATATCTGACTTGAAATCTAACAAGCAAAAGTCAAAGGTGTGTTTTACTGCAAAGAGATTAGACTAGCTCAAGCATGTTTACATAATCCATTCTGTTGCTGATCCTTTCTGTCGCATAAACTACAAGGATAAGGACCACATACTTCTTTTAGAAGCACCCAGAGCTGGTCGAGGGAATCTGATGATATAGGTCACTTCATGTTAAAAGCAATGACCGCAGGTTGGATGATTATTTTTTCATGAACAAAATTTCAGTTTCATTGTTCTGCTGCTCCTGTTTTAGATCAGGGGATGGAGATGGGAGGCGTCGGCAGCCGGAGGGAATCTGAGGTTGGAGAGCAACTCACACTTGAAGCCACATCAGACGGACCGCCACAGAGGAGGAAGAAGAAAAAGAAAACTACAGTGATAGGTAAACCCTCAAGTTTTCTGTTAAAATGTATTGAAGATGTAAACAATAAAATCAAGGCAGACAAGGAGCATTTAAAGACATGTATGTTTGTGTGTTCAGATCTGGAAGATGACCAAGCCGAACTTGTGAATGGAGACACTGCGGATCAGACAACAGATGGAGAAGAAGTGGTCAAAAAGACAAGGAAAAAGAAGTACGACAAAATTAAAATTATAATAAAAAAGGTTTTTGTCCTCTTTTTTTCTATCTCTTATCTTTATCTTTGTCATTTCAGGAAATCAAAAGTCATTGAATCACAGCTTCCTGATGAGCTCGATGTAGCAGAGGATGATATCGTTACCGACACACCTCCTCCGATTCCCCAGCATTCTCTGTTCACGGCCCCGCAGGGTCAGAGCCAGCCGGTGGGGAAAGTCTTTGTGGAGAGGAACAGTGAGTAATTCAGGAGGAAGTTTAATCTGTGTCAATGGTGTTGAGTTGTACTTTTAAGAGTGTGTGTTTTTGTGTGCAGAACGTTTCCAGCCTGCCGACCGCTCAGACTGGAGGAAAACCAGCGTCCAGATGGATAACATCACTGAATTTCATCATGTTCAGCCGCTCTGGACCACCAGAGATGTTTCTGTCAGAGTACACGAAGGCTTCAGGTGAAGGGAAATTGTCCCTTAAAGAACATCTGGAAACATGTGGCCCTTCTCTTAGCTGACCCTTCATCCTCTCCTTTATTTACTGTGCAGGGTGTTTGGTCTGTACTGTCACGGCTTCCTCGCAGGCTACGCGGTTTGGAACATAGTGGTGGTGTACATGCTAGCCGGGCAGCAGCTCACCGCTCTGTCCAACCTGCTGGAGCAGTACCACAGCCTGGCTTACCCCTCCCAGTCTCTACTCTACATGCTGCTCGCCATCAGCACGGTGGCTGCCTTCGACAGGTAAAGCTGATGCATCATGAAGGCTAAGTGGCAGACCAAGCCAAAGATATGCTGTAAACTGTTTTTTAAGGATTCAGATACTTTTCCGGTGTTACTCATTTTAAAATACAAAAGTTTGTCCGTGAAAAAGAAGAGTTTGTATGGAAAAAAATATCTAACATCAAGAAAACATGTTAGCAGCTTGTTTTGTTGAGTATGAACTTGTGTGTTCTTAGAGTGAACCTGGCCAAAGGCTCCATGGCTCTGCAGGAGTTCATGACACTGGAACCCATCGCTCTGGCCTCCTTCTGTGAGTCCACATGACACAAACATTTTTAAAGTTAATGTTGTTATTCCTCTCTAACAGATAGTGACTTGTTGGTTTGATTTGAATCTCTGTTCCTTTTTTTTCATCCAGTGTATTTCTCTGCGTTGGTCCTCTCTCTGAGCCAGCAGATGACCAGCGACAGAATTAACCTGTACCCCGCCTTCAACGCCACTTTATGGTTAGCTTACAAGCCTGTTTTTCTCTAAATATCTTATCATACAGGCAGATAAGATACATGAGGTTTAATTTTACTGTCTTTAGGCCACCAGGGTCAGAGCACCAGATTCTTCATCCATGGGTGACAGTCAACCTTGTGGTGGCTCTGCTGGTGGGGTTGGCCTGGATATTCATTGCTACCCGACCAGAGAAGGACTACACAGAAAGTGAGGGAGAATAACTTTTTGATGCTGTTTTAATACCAATTTTTAAATGGTTGGTTTTATCATCCTGTCTTTCCTCACTCAGGTTATCTGAAGGCCATGGAGATCGAGCCAACCAAACCAGAGGACAAATCAGAAATGACCGCCTGAGAAGAAAAATCTGTATACCTGCTTAGACACTGAGACTCTACAGCTTTATTGTCTTTTTGCACACATTTTTATGCTGTAATTTTTTTTACTTTGAACTCTGAATGTGTTGTAGATTATTTTTATATTTCTGGAATGTGATGTACTGTATGTGTTGTCTCTTTTATACAGTTTATCCTACAAATCCAGCAGTGTTTCTCTGTTATTTGATTGAATAAATAAGATGCTTATACACCAGAGTGAAGTCAATCTGTCTAAAAAGATTTTTTTATAATTTTACTTATCTATTTGATTCCTTTTTTTTAACTGACCAGTGTATTTTTTAATTAAGTAATCAATAGATATATATAATACCACATTTTTTTTAAAGATATAGATTCAGTTAAATGTAATAAAATCATTTTAAACTGTTGAAATATCATTTATCAAATATTCTCATCGATTCGCTCTGAGCTCGATTACTTTGGTCTGCCAGTCATCCAGACTTTGTAGTCAAACGCAGAGTCCCAATCTTGCCCCTGCAGTTCTGTTGACGTGGTAACGGTCACTGTTGACAGTTGAAGTGGAAATCTGAAGATATTCATGACTAAAAAGTAGCATTTCAAGAGAGAAGTCATGCTGGACTTTGCCATCTTTGCTGTCACATTTGTCATAATCCTGGTCGGTGCTGTTCTCTATTTGTACCCGGTAAGTTTGTGCAAGTTTGAAGTTAGCTCTGAGTTCATGTTAGCTAGACTACTACTGTTGAATTGACTGTTTCCTTGATGGGTAAGCAGAAACAAGACATAAACAATCATTGAATATCTTTAATAACTTAGTGCAAACCACCTTTCTCATTAAGGCTTGAATCCAACACACTTTCCATTCATCTGGTTAAATCAAACAGCATATTTATCAGTCAGATCTCTATCTGTAATGAGGCTTCTGTAAACTAATAAGAGGTGTGTGAACCCAGGTGTAGACCTTATGGGGTAACTTGATTTCTCATCATGTATTCAGACATCCAGAAAGGCCTCTGGCATCCCAGGTCTCAACCCCACAGATGAGAAGTAAGTTGTCAGCTGAACCCTGTTTCTTTTGGTAACAGAATCAACAATATGATGACCAAATGACCCTCCTCCCTCCTTAAAGCATGTTGATTGTCATGTTTCAGATTTGTACAGTTGGCATATTAACACTATACAGAAGATATACACATGAGATTGACATCACGTCCTTCTTCTTCTTCTCTCTCAGGGATGGGAACCTGCAGGACATTGTGAACAGAGGCAGTCTGCACGAGTTCCTGGTCAGTCTGCATCAGCAGTTTGGACCTGTGGCATCCTTCTGGTTTGGAGGTCGGCCAGTGGTCAGTCTGGGATCAGTGCAGCAGCTACGGCAACACATCAACCCTAACCATGCCAGTGAGTGCAGCTGCCTTCTTTATGCTTCCTTGGATTGATTTTTAAATGAATCAAAAGCTTCACAGAGCAGCTTTCTATTGTACATTTATAACTAAGCTTTCTTTTCCTTTCAAGCTGACTCCTTTGAGACGATGCTGAAGTCGCTGCTGGGTTACCAGTCAGGAATCGGAGGTGGGGCCACAGAGAACATACTACGGAAGAAGTCATACGAGAGTGCCATCAACAACACATTAAAGAACAACTTCCCTCTAGTGCTCAAGGTTTGTATCATTGATGACGAGTATTTATTACTGCATACTTCCTCCTGTCTTATCTTGATTTCTGTTATTTAGCTGGCAGATGAGCTGGTGGGAAAGTGGAAGTCATTCCCGGAGGATCAACACACCCCTTTGTGCGCCCACCTGCTGGGTCTCGCCATGAAGACTGTCACCCAGCTGGCTCTGGGAGAGAGCTACAAGGACAATGCTGAGGTCATTTCCTTTCGCAAGAACCACGACGCGGTGAGACTAACCAAGATATCTGGTTTGAAGGGAATCAATTTATTTTTGACTCTGTTCATTAGACATTCTCATTGATTCAACCTGTTAAAGTTCTTTTAAAAATGGCCCACTGATTTGATTTTTGTCTTCTTCTAAATCACATTGTTGTATCAGATCTGGTCAGAAATCGGGAGAGGCTACTTGGATGGTTCTCTGGAGAAAAGCTCCAGTAGAAAAGGACATTATGAGAAGGGTGAGTGAGGTTTTTCTCTGTTTATGATACATTCTGAGTTAAAGGATGATAGATGAAAACATTCTTGACTTTGTGCATCCCTCCGTTCTTTTAGAGTCTTGTAAATCAAGTTTGTATTCATTTAAATGTCTTCCTCTTTAAGTAAATGAAGAGGCATCATTATATTTCTCAGTGAGACACACGTGACAACAACACACTTTTGCTTCAAAGGAACTGGATTTATCTTTTAAGAGTTGTTTGAGGATTTACTGAAACTGCTGTTGTTTCTTTTTGAAGTCAAGAGAGTCTAGTTTTTGTCTAAGTCTTTATTTTGGTTGGTTAAGCCCCCTCACACCTGCTCTGTGTTGACATATTGGAGCCTCTTAGGCTGCTCAGCTGTGAAGAAACAGGAGGGAAAGTTTGCAGAGGCTCAGACATGATCTGTCTGTGACAGGAAGCTAGGAATAGAGTCTGAGAGCCGTTACAGACTGTGTTTAACCATCACCTTAATCAGTGAGCAGCAGATGTTTTAGAGGGGACTTTTATTGATTTATCTGCTAAAGACTCTTGTTCCTGGGGCTGAATTTTGAATGCTGTTTAAAAAATGTTAAAGCAAGATGGTCGCTTGAAATAAAGTCGTCTTCACCCCAGTGTGAGTGTAAGGCTGGTATTTCTGTTCATGTGTCTTTTATATATTATTTCCTCTCGGGTGTTCAGCTCTGTCAGAGATGGAGTCCGTCCTGCTGTCAGTTGCGAGGGAGAGGAAAGCCCAGAGGAAGCAGACAGTGTTTGTGGATGCTCTGCTTCAGTCCAGCCTCACAGAACGACAGGTGAATACTGATGGAGTCACACATTCCACTATAAACCCGAAAGACACCTTAAGGACCCTCATTGCTCCTGTTAGATCTAAAAAAAAAAGTGCTGAAACCCCTTCTTCTTTTTGGTTTCAGATCATGGAGGACTGCATGGTTTTCACTCTAGCTGGATGTGCAATCACTGCCAACTGTAAGTGACAAACAGATCTAGTCCTTGTTTTCTGACTGTTTGTATAACAGCTGCAAATATTATTATTACTTATTATTATTACAAATTGTTAATAATAAATAATAAATTGTTATTGACAAATAACTTCAAGTGCTAAAAAGACAATTTCACAAACTCCAAGCTGAGAGAAAAATATCACTTTGTTTTAATGTTTTGTTTTTTTTAAAAGATTACATTTTTCATTGCCTTTAACATTCCAGGTTATGTAATTTTAAGCCACCTACTTATTATTGATGTTCAACCTTCAGCTTGTCCATAAAAAGCAACTAAAATGTCCTACAACAAGAAAACAAATGCTTCTTCTGATAAATCCACAAAGTTTATTATTAAAATGTTGTGTTTTTGGCAGTGTGCATCTGGGCACTTCGCTTTCTGTCCACCTCAGAAGAAGTCCAGGACAAACTCTACCAGGAGTTGGAGGAGGTTTTGGGCTCTGATCCAATTTCCTTGGACAAAATCCCTCAGCTCAGGTAGGATCCAGAGACCCAGGTTTACATCTAATACATCTTAGGCTAGACACCTGGCATGGGTCACTGTGTTAGCATGATTTGAGTGGAGAAATTCAATGTCAAACAAATATTATTCAGGCCTGTTCAATGTGTTCAATAACCTCAATCCTATTATATTTCCATCCTTGAAAAGATACTGCCAGCAGGTCCTCAATGAGACGGTGAGGACGGCTAAACTGACACCAGTCGCGGCTCGGCTTCAGGAAGTGGAGGGCAAAGTCGATCAACACGTCATCCCCAAAGAGGTATCTGCTTTCCTGCTTCTTTTTTTATCTCTTCACCTCATCCTGTTAACAAAACTATGGTTTATGTTTTTGGTATGAACTTACATATTTACAGAAATGCTTTAGTATCTCAAATATGTTATGTTGTGTTTTGTCATATTTCAGACTTTAGTAATCTACGCTTTGGGAGTGGTTCTGCAAGACTCTGAGACCTGGAGCGCTCCATACAGGTTAACTTCACACGTCTTTACATTGTCATGTAAGTTCACACATTTTGGCTACTTATTACATTGTTTCTAATTTCTGATTCTGTGCCACCCTTCAGGTTTGATCCTGATAGATTTGAGGAGGAATCAGTCAAGAAAAGCTTCTGCCTGCTCGGGTTTTCTGGGAATCAGACGTGCCCAGAGCTCAGGTAAATTAGCATTGAAACTCCTTTAAGTACTGAAACAAATTTAGTCCAATCTGTTTTTAACTATTCCTCTGAGCAATGACTGAGCTAATGACAATGGGAGAAATGTTTAACTTCTGGAGCCACAGTTCTGCAATTTACTGCAAAAAGAAGCTTATGTGACTCTGAGGGTTCTTAGTCAGGGAAAATAATTTGATGAACCCTTCATACTTACATTTTGTGTTTACTATCAATCATAAACGTTCTCTCTGATAGGTTTGCGTACACAGTCGCTACAGTCCTGCTCAGCACGTTGGTGCGGCAGCTGAAGCTCCACCAGCTGAAGGGACAGGTCATGGAGGTCAGATCAGAGCTGGTGTCCACACCTAAAGACGAAACCTGGATCACCGTCAGCAGAAGAAGCTAGTCTTTAAATGAATCCTCCTGCATTTTGATTAAAACAATTACCAGCAAAGTATTTCATGAATGTTGAAGCCAGAGAAGCATTCTTTTTTTCAACCAATCATTCACAATAACTCTATCTTTTTTAAGATTATGATGGCTTATTTTCATCGTTCTCAAAATCAACATAGTTGAATCATTTCTGAACACTAATTCTGTTTTTTTACCTACAACTTTCACCTCTAGAATCTTTCTGTGATTGTCTTTCTGGTGCTTTTAACTGTAGATAAATCTGAGGCCTTACACACGTTATCACATCTGCTGTCTGTCCATAGAACAGATTTTTACTTGTTGAAAGACTCCATCTGTTAACTCTGTGGTTTAGTACTCCACAAAGTAGAAAGAAAAAACATTTGCTGCCAAGCACAACTGCCTGAAGTCAAAATTCTGTTTCACAATTGGTTCTGTTGTTTCTTTTTACAACCCACATGGCAGTCAGAAATGTCTTTCCCTTTTTAGACACAGCTGTATCTTACAAATGATTAAATATGTACAAGGGTTCTGAAGGTGTTTGTGTTATTCTTTTCATTTGAAAAATAATTCTTATTGATATTTTACTCACAAGACTTAATTTCTCTGATGTTAGTATCACATGTTGATGATGTTAGTCAGCTAATATCTGTGCAGCTGAGGGGCCCTTAGGCAAGTTTCTATTTCCTCCCATGATTCAGACCTGCTGCCCTGTAAACAAGCCTGTGATGAGGAAGTGATAAAATGAGAATCCTGCAAAAATATATAGATTTTTATTGCAAGCGTTTAATGAATTATGTTTGTGATAAGGTAAAATATATTTATGAGGAAATTTTAAATGTACACCTGCATCTAAGTGCCAAAGAGGGGCTTTTTTTGCAAACAAGTGTCCTAAATCTTGGGAAGCCTTGCTCTCTCTCTCTCCTCCAGCTGATTGGAGAGCCCCTGCAGTACCTTACACAACCTGCAGAGGCGCTAGTGAGCCTCCCACACACACATACACACACACTGCTCTGATAAAGATGTGAAAATGGCGGAGTTACAAATGCTACTGGAAGAAGAGATTCCAGCAGGACGAAGCGCACTACTAGACAGCTTTACCAATTTGGAAAGAGTCGCTGAGTACTGCGAGAGCAACTATGTCCAGGTAGGCTGGCATGTTATTGAAAAGAAAGATGGAGTAGTTCTTATATTTGACGAGCATCACTGTCGGAGGGGCGAGCTGCTAGCTAACAGGCTACCTGCTGCTAGCACTGATGCAGCCGTTAGCTAGCTTTAGACATTTAATGTGATATTTAACACTTGGGTTTTTAATTCCCTGCTGTCATAAGATGTCATAAGTGTGTACTCTTACTTATTTCTATCATCATAACATTGTGTGAGAGCAGTACATCCACTGTGTGCCAGTGCGTTAGCATGCTAGCCAGCTGCTCGGCATCACCCCATGGTCCAAATAAGCAAACAGGGACCGTGAAAATCCATTCCCCCTGCTCCCTGGGGGATCAATCACTCAATCACTGGATGCTACAGCAGCACAGCTGATCATGCACAGGCTGGAGATGTATGAAGGGATATCAAGACAGATTAATCTGTAATGAGCTGCGGTTGACAGATGATAAACCACCGTGACAGCTCTTCCATGTGATTTATGATGTTGCACCGAAACACTCCCTTAGGTACACATCAGACCAAACATCCCTGCTCTAACCAGCCAAACATGCTCAATTAGATCCTGCAAAAGACTTTTGTCTCATCTTCATTCATAAATTCTTCCTCAGGCTGCTGTGACTTCTGTCATGGTGCATCTATGAGTGAATGTCTCCAATGAAAGACTTGTGTAATGTGGAGCATGTTGTCTTGTGTGTGCTGCAAGTCCCATTCACAGCTTTTCATTTATCATTGCAGGTTTGATCTCCCTTTTACTTCATGTTTGGTCACCTGAGCCTCCTCACCCCACACCTGACAGGCCTGTTATCACAGGGGTTCAAATACAAGACCCAGGGATGGATAGTTACTAACTACAGTTACTTTAATTAAGAAGCTTTTTTTTAGTTTTGCTTTTACTTGAGTGAATTATTTACTTACTCTTTCCACCCCTGCCTAAGCCTCCTCTCACCCCAGGTTCAAATGTAGGACCACAATATTAGCTGAGAGAAGGTTTGACTAAGTGTGATGCTGAAATTTGACATCCTTGAAGAACAAGGCTGATCAGGTCTGACAGGTTGCCCAGTGAAGGCGGCGGCCCCTTGGAAGTTGGCAGCTTCCTCGTCTGGCGTGCTGCCCTGTTTTCTCGTCACGCTGCAAGGTTTTCCCAGCTGCTGTCAGTGGACATTCCCACTCTTAGATCAGCTGGACAGAAATATTTGTTGGAGGGAAATTTATAAGGATGCTTCACCTCTCACTCTCAGTCCTAATTTACATCCTCACCCTGCCATGTCTGCCTCTAAGCGGGGTTTGTGCAGCATTAGTCATGTAGGAGTGGACACTTGTTGAACTTGTTGGCTTTTAAAGACTGCTTGAATCATAAAAGCTGCTGTGGCCAGGGTTGTGTTGGTATTTGATTTGCTCTGTTGAAATTCAAATCCCACAGGTTGTGAACATTGATAGCCTTTATTTACATGCTGCATAGTCTATTTGCCTGGTGCATTCAAGACTTAACTTTGAATGTCCACCTGGGTGGCTTGCTGTATTTGGGAAGAGTGATAGGGAGCTTGTAGTCAGAGAAACAGTGCTGAGTAGTTGCACATCATCCCTGCACTATTTTCTACCACGGGGAGAAAAAACGTGGAAGCATTTCCTCCAAAGTCATTGATATTTTTGATCACAGAAAAAGGCTTTTGGCAGCTCAGTTTGCTTCTCTGATGTACAGAGACACTACTGTTAAATAGTGGCTCTATTGTGTGTTATCAGTTGTAATTACAGTGTTTGTTTTGGAAAGGACACTTGTTGTATTAAACTTTGAAATGTCTTGTGACTGATGATTAGGAACCTCTAATTTTAGGAGGCACTTTTACTGCACAGCCAGCCCCTGATATGATCCGCTAGATCAGTGAGGGTCAGTATGGACCTTATTATCCTCATTAGGGATCAGCTAGATGTGACCGATCAATTAGAAACAACTACAGCTTCTTCATCTGCAAAATATAATCCTCTTTTGGGTATCACAGTATCCCTGGCATGAAATGAGGCTCATAAGAGTTATTCTAACAAGTTTATCAGAGGGTTACTTAGATTGGCTTTAATCAAGGAGAAGAAAGCACTGCTTGAGGATCAATAAGCAGCATACGCCTTAGTTGAGTGGTTGGATTCAAGAGAGAAAAAGTCTGATCTAGGAGCAGATAAATGGTCTCTTAAAACTCAAGGTATGTCACCAACTTAGCTGTTATAATGGGAATTTTCCTCATCACCAGCTTCTTACCTTAAGGCATTACATATTTGACTGTGGCTGGTGAAATTGCTCCGTGCATCGACCATCTGCAACAAAAAGCAGTATCACCAGTCTATTAGGGAATGTGTCTCATAGATCAGAAATGTCTCTTTTATGCCCTGCCCTGCCCAGGAAGCAGCTCCAGCTACACTCCTGACTTTTGCCACATAACCTGTTTGTCCTCATGCTCCAGCACTGCTGCACCCTCCTCGCTCCCTCAAATGATGCTGTTTGTTTGCAGACTGTGCCTCTGTGATGATTCAAGGGATTTAGTAGCACTGGATTCCTGCAGAAATGTATCATGCATCACAAGTGCATCACAGTTTCACATGAAAGAGAATAGCCATATTACCACAGAGGTTTCTACTGTTTGAACCAGAGGGGAACCCCTATTTGTGGCTTAATCTGCTGCTTCTTTATATTGTTGGTTTCATTACTATCTAATGTTCCTTCAACCACAAAAATTATCTAAGTACATAACATTCTTGCTTTAACAATCATTGGACACTGTTTTTAAAAGTAAACTACCGCCATATTTTAGGATTGTATGCTGTGCTTCCAGCCGTATCAGTGAGGAACACAGATTCCCAGTAGTCACATTAGCTGATCTGTCTGCCCTTTGATGCTCCCGTTGATGTGCCCACGCTGAACCCTCCATGGTCTGACTAGCTCCCTCTAAGGACTTATTTCACATGAGCTGCAGCCCCATTAACTTAAGCTTACAGAGTATAGAGAATATAATGCCAGCCTTCTTCTTCCTCTGCAGGCTGGGAAATGAAAATCTATCCTTTTTTTAGAGTCAAATGTCATCCTTCTCACTGCCCTCCCATCTTTCTTTTTTCAGTCTCCAGACAAGCAGAGGGCTCTGGAGGAGACCAAGAACTACACTACCCAGTCTCTGGCCAGCGTAGCTTACCTGATCAACACGCTGGCCAACAATGTCCTGCAGATGCTTGACATCCAGGCGTCGCAGCTCCGCCGCATGGAGTCCTCCATCAACCACATCTCACAGGTTGAGTAAACGGTTACCTTTAAGTTGGAGGACGACATACTCACTCAAATAAATGAATGAATCAAATGTTGTTCCTTTAACTGGTCTAGGTCCTTTCTCTATGCTGACTATAAAACAATATGTTTTCCATAACAAAGGTCTTATTGTAGGTTTAATTTGCAGGAGCCTTGTAAGCCGTGATTTTGTGTTAGACAAGTTGCATCTCATATCACATGTGTGCATGCATAATTCAGTATATCTGCAGTGCAGGCAAGTGTTGAGGCTGCATGCTGGATTATAAAAGATCTTTGGCACTGATTCCCCAGCTTGAATAAAGTTAAAAATGCCCTTCACTCCTCTTCTTCTCATCTTTCACTCATAGTTATCACACATAGGCTTTTATGGGGTTGAAAATAAACTGAAAGCAACAGGTTCAATGAGGTTTTGATTTAAGAATACATGAACCTGTCATTAAAGAAAATCTTCTTGTCCTCAGACGGTGGACATCCACAAAGAGAAGGTGGCTCGACGGGAGATTGGCATCCTCACCACTAACAAGAACACATCTCGCACGCACAAGATCATTGCCCCAGCCAATCCTGAGAGGCCTGTGCGCTACATCCGTAAACCCATAGACTACGGCGTGCTTGACGACATGGGCCATGGAGTCAAGGTAGATGTTCTGTTCTGTGCACCGTGATTTTCATCTCTTAGACTTAATTATATGGTTGAATTACCTGCCAGTGGAAGTATAAAAGGTCTTTCAGCAGCTGAGTTAGCTGTAGCGATCGCACTTTAAGTGAAACAGATTCTTTTGCCAGGAGAGGCAGGAACATAAAGAGCAAGAAAAGGCGACTTCTGAGCATCTCAGAAGATTCATCTGATTAGTCTTTGATTGATTGATTCAGCCGTTATGCTCAGTGCTACTGCTAACAGGTGTCACAACAGTCATTTCATAAAATATCTAAATAAAAGACAAGACTGAAATATAAATAGTTTCCATGCTGACTTTGTGAACACAGAGAGTTTTTTTCTATCTAATAAAATCTCAGGCTTCCACCTTACAAATAATGAATTTCTCTGATTTCACAGTGAGCCATTGTTCCCTGAATCTAACCATCTCGGCTTTATGGACAACATGCATGAATAATCATTGTTTTTCTCTCCTCCTTCACACACTAATTCTCTGATTTCTTCCTCTTTCTCTCTTCCTGCTTGCCTAATTTTGTCTGTATAATCAACTATAGTGGTTGCAAAGGTTTAAGGTAAGACTTTCAAAGAAGAGAGGGGTTTTGTGATTTTTGAGTTTGTTTTTTCTTTGTGTCAAGTTGCAGTGAGAACCCAATTTCTTTTATTTACATTTCAGTTTATCAGTTTGTGTTTGAATCAAGGATTGGTTTGACAGTTTGGGAATTGCTCTTATTTGGCATATTTAGTCCAAAGTGAGATGAGCAGATTGTAATTACTTTCTTCCTGCTCAGTTTGAAGTGGGAGACGGTAAGCTTATCTAAGCAGAAAGATTGGAAACAAGAGGGAAACAGATGTAGCAAAGCTGCACAAATTACCACCTTAAATCTCATTTGTTTAATCTGCTTTTCCACTTTTTGGGGGGATTAAACAAACAAGACATAAGGCTGTAATCAGTGAGCTTTAGAGGATTTTGGCAACTTTTGACAGAGCCAGGCTAGCTGTTTCCTGTGTTTTCAGTCTTTTAACTGAGCTGAGCTAACATAGTCCTGGCTCTAATATCATCTTGAAAAGACAGAAATAAAAGGAGCATCAAAGTTCTCATCAAACACAACAGGAAAGGGAATGAATCTAAGCCACAAATGTCAAACATTTCCTTTTTAGGACAGACTTTTGTTCCAGAAGTTTTGATTTCTTAATATTTTCCTGCATCTCAAGTTTTCTGAATAAACCAACACATTTCCACACCCACTGTCTCCCCCACAGGCCAGTGCTCAGAACATGAAGGCCGGAGGAGGAGGCACACTCCCTCACACCAACCCCCCCACACAGAAGCCCCCCAGCCCGCCCATGTCGGGGAAAGGGACACTTGGGTATGTAATGCTGTGTGACACCTTGAAAGGCGTTCAGGTGGGCATGATGGATGCAGAGCTGTGTCCGTCAAAGGCTGTTCAGAGCATAGCTGTGTTTTTGTGCAGCTTCTCAAGTAACCAGCACCCTTCAGGAGGATCCAGTTGCTCCCAGTTTCATCATCAACTCTTCACCTCCTTGTTTAATTAGTATCCTCAGGGTGATTTAAAATACATTTCAGTACAACATCTAGTCACAGTGGTATCCTTGTTGTGGGGTTCTTCTGCGCTGCGCTGTTAGGTCGAGGTCTGGAGTATCCCTTTCTCAACCCAATTAGTTCCATTCTAACTTTCTGTTCAAGGATTTTCTCATTAGACTGCATGCTACAATTAAGTGCCTCTTGCACAAAAACATTCCATACAAATGTTATAAAACTGAATTTTGGTGGTTAGACAGATTGAGCTTTCAATAACTTTAAAATGGTTGGTTGATTTCTCACCCTGATTGTGTCTCTCTCTCTGTATGGGAGATTTAATTAGAGACTGTTTTTATTTTGTTTATTTCTTGTCTCAAAGCTGGAGATGTTCATGATGTTTCCTGTTTTTTGTGTCTGACTGCTGAAGGTGTCTCTCATCCTGCAGGGACTCTGATAGTCCAGCTCATACGCGTTGTGTTCTTGTCACCTGTGGGATCTTCCTGGGTGTCAAAGTGCTCTTTGTATTCCTGTGTGTTTATGTATATATGTATGTGTGTGTTTGTGCCAGAGCTGTCTGTCTGTTGACTTTGTGAGTAATTGAGCGTGTCTATCCCATCATATTGACCTTCAAAGGGTGTGTGTGCGCGTGTGTGTGTTTGTCTCTGTCCCTTCAAGACGCATGCTGATCAACCACAGCTCCAACCCTCCATGATGCACCTCCTGTTGCAGCCTGTGGCTACAGGCGGCCATCTTTACTTGTGGTTTTTAATTTAATGGTTTCTCTTCTGTTATTCCTCTTTTTTCTTTTTGTAATTTACTTCCAGTTATGTGTTTTGTGACACAGTCCACCCGCTCCTGGCTGCCCCATATTCTTCATAGCAACCATAGCAACAGTGCTCAGAGTTGGGTCACCCCACTGTGTCAGCTGGGAAATTTACATACCAGCGCATCTTTCCAGGCCCAGATCAATAAACCTCAGGGTTGTCTTTTCTCTCACCATATTTTTAAACTGCAGAATGCTGTCGTGAAAAAACCACCTGTTGTGTTTTCATTAAATCAATCTGAGGGTGTCTCCTTCAGAATATACAGGCAGGGGGACAGCTGTTTCTCTTTTGTTTGACACTAATCCAAAAATGACCAGGGACACAAAAACAAAACATTTTAAGAGTAATTAATTAAGAGGAGGAAAGGCAAGGATTCAAACATGCTGTTAAAAGCTTCTGCCTAGCCCACTGTATCATAGATGCAATCATCAGACTTCCTTTTATATCTGTATAGGTCCCAAATAAAATAAATGATATCTAATACATATATAATAAAGAAGATTCCTGCCTCAAAAGCCTCAGGCTACTGTTAGCCTGGAGTTTGTGTATCTGTTACTCTTCTGTATCAGATAGAAGACCCCTCTGTGTGATTTTTAGCAGACAGCAGTGACTTCTCCCGACTCTCCCCACCAACACCTGAGGACTCGCCAGCCAACCCCGACATTCACCACCTGTCACACCCCATTTTTTTAAGTTTGCACTTGTTTTTTTTCTTGCTCTCCTCCCCCTCCTCCCCCTTTTCCCCTACACTTCTCTGTGGATGCCCCCTCCTCCTACCCCCCCTCGACTCCTGTCCTCCTGACCCTCTCGCAGGCGCCACTCCCCCTATCGGACGCTTGAGCCGGTGCGTCCACCCGTTGTCCCTAACGACTACGTCTCAAGCCCGACGCGCAACATGGCGCACCCCCAGCAGAGCCCTGCACGCACTGCATCCGTAAATCAGAGGAACCGCACGTACAGGTACCCCCTTCCCAATACCCAGCATGCCTCTGTACACTTCTTAAACACGCCCACTTCTTCCCTTACCTCCTTCTTCTTCTCCTTTTCTACACTTAAAAAGCAAGCCAGCCTCTCAACATGCCTCTCCCTCTCTTCTTTTTCTTCGTGGAAATTGTATTTAAGTTTACTCCCATCATTTTTAAAGTTAGATTCACATTATTTAGCAGGATTGACCTTTTGTGCAGCTCTGAGGAAATGCCCCAGTTTTTTTTTTCGACCCTCACCAGTTTCCTCTCCTGCCTGCTCAGAAAAGGGCAATGAAACGAGGACGAGGTGGAAATTCAGAGCTGTATTTAGCACGGCTAGACACAGGTTCCTATGGTAATAGTCATTAGATAGGCAGCGTCGCCCCCACAGTCCTGTCAACCCAATGTCAGCGTGTCTCCCAAGACGTTACTCTTTCATCCCAAACACAGAAATATTCACACATTCCCCTGTCAGCCCTGAGAAGAGTAAAAGCATGAGCTTTTGGGGAAAACAACATGAAAAAATTTGTTATTGCGCCCCATCTGTTGACCAAATGTTTCTGATATCTCTGCTCCGGAAATAGACGGGATTACTTTCCCCTGACTCTCCTCTCAGCACGAGTCTTTATGTGCACTGCTCCATCCACAGCTCATTTTCTTCATCTCTCAGCCATGCGCTCTCCTCTGTCGTACAGAAACCCTCTGCCCCATGTGTCTTTACGCTTCCAGCTTTTACAGCGTGTCATATCTTTGTCTTTGTCTTCTGCGTCACCTGTGTCGTGTGTCCTTGGTGAGGCTTCCAGCTGCTTCTTTTTATCACTGTGACATAGTCATTTCAAAGGCATAACTGCTCACGCTAACGCATCAATGCTCTTGAGGGTGCCACAATAATAATGTGAGATAAGAGAAGGCCAACACACAGCTCACCTGAGCTGCATTATTCCAGGATGATTGCACACCAGACGCAGTGTTGTGTTTCTCCTGGAATAGAAGGAATGATAATAGAGATGACATGTTTGTTTAATTTTCACTTTAAAATAGAGCAGCTAAAAAAATAGTGTATTAATGTAGGGTAAAATTGAGTGGAGTTTGAGTGTACCACCGTATGACAGGGTGTGAGTGTGAGAGTTTGTGGTCTGACGTGTTTGCTGAAATACTCACCACCAGCAGTGGCAGCAGCGGAGGCAGCCACCCCAGCAGCAGTCGCAGCAGCAGCCGAGAGAACAGCGGCAGCGGCAGTGTGGGCGTGCCTATTGCTGTGCCAACCCCAGCACCGCCCACTGCCTTCCCAGGTAACACCTGCTTCCTTAAGATGACTGTGTGCTCTCAATGTGTGTGGAACTAACTTTACTAATGTTTGTTAAGCATCCAGAGTTTCTACAGGTTCTTGTGTGTAGTTTTTAAATGAGAACATGTATGAACCCTGAATCCTCGAGTCCTTTCCTCCCTTCTCACTCTGAACTTGTCTTGACTCCTTCACTTGTCCTTTCTTCTTCCTTTTCTGATTTTTATCCTTCGGTTCAGCCACTATCCCCTCCAATCCCACTAAACCTCCCCCAAACACCGCCACCACCCCTGGACCCCCCACCTCTGCCCTAGACGGCCCCCCACAGGCCCCGAGCACCCCTGTAGAGATCCCGCCTGTTCCCCCTCCCCCTCCCCAGCTCCCTGCCTCCGCGGCCCCCACTGGCACAGGCCCTGCTACTTACGGCAACCCTGCACAAGGTGAGTGTAACCCGGGTGGGAGAAGCTCATCCACTCCTATGCCCACACCCCCTGCCTCCATCCCGCCTCCCCTGACATTCATCCTCCTGCCTGAAAGACCCTGAAACGTTCATCCACCAGCACCTCATCACCCTGGACGTTCAGTGTCCGACTGCTACCTGTTGATCACTCACTCCTCTAGGAAGGATGTCAGTCTCACACTTAGGCATGACTCTAAATCTGAGATACTGTGTCATGGTCAGTCATAATTAGTGTCTAACCTCAGTTGTAGCTCAAGTAAAAAGTCTCCTTCATAAGAAGATATCCCCACCTCACAAAGCCTTTACAACCCTTCAAAAACTTTTGGAATAACATAATTAGCAAAGAAATCATGGCTTGGCAAGATAACGTGGTTTGCAAGTTCTTATTTGTGTCTTATCAGAGAACAGTTTTTTTGATCTTAGCAAATCCTTAGTTACTTTGCCTCAAGCGCTCATAAAGAAGATTAGCTCTAAAGGTCACTGCTGAGCACTTTGCTTATGAATATTTAACCAAAACTGTCTGAAAAACCCAAACTGATCGTCTGGCCAGGGTGCAGCTGTTCTGCCACCTACCTCAGATTTTGGATTTCACACTGCTGACGGATGCTCCGCTCTTCATCCCTCACAGCTTTCATCAGCTGCCTGCGTCTGTGTTGACGATGATGTTGTTGCTCTTATGTTTTATGCATGAGCAGTGTGGTGAAATGCTTGCTCAGTGAATTCTTCATAAGAATCCATTCAGTCTTTTCTATTTATTGTGTGTGAGTGTGTGGCTGCATATTGTAATTATCAGTTCATGTGCATGATGTTGTTCAGGGTACAAAATGAAACCTCTTGGCCAAATATTAATACTAATGGAAAAGTAACTCTTAGAAATGATTCTTCCTCCTTTTATAGAAAAATTAAGCTATGTATATGACTGATAAAGAATCGTCATTGTTTTGGCTGTTGGCCAAAGTGTACCCTGCAAGGTAAACTAAAACTAACCATATTGTTTTAATGGCTCTCTTCTGACCCCTGCTGTTGTCTCCCCTCAGGTGCTGCTCAATTTTACAGTATGAATCGACCTGCGCAGCCGCCCCAGAACCAGCAGGTGGGAGGTTCGCTGCCGTACCGCAGACCCTCGTCCGTCACCAGTCAGCCCAACGTGGCCCTCAACCAGACTCAGCTCAACGGGGGACCACACTTTGCCCAAAACCAAGGTACTGTTTTTACAAGAGAAAGACCAGCCACAGTTTTCGCAGTTCAGAGCTGCACACATGCAGATATCTGTGCATATACTGTATGTATTCTTTTCTCTTAATGTATGAGAGGGATCTTTTTGTGTTGTTTTAATTGAAAGGCAGTCCAGCGTCTCTGTGAGCGTTCAGATATCCGACTCCTGAGTCTGTCCTCTCTAACTAAAAGATCTCGTGTCTGGTTTTGTGTTCAGTCATTTCTCATCACCTTCACAGCCTGAACCAAATTCACATCTTCAGCAGCTCCTTCTGTCTTTGCTTTTATTAGCAACCCTTTGTCCCCCAGCATCCTCAACTTTAACAGACATCTGGTCTACATTTTTTATTGAACATTCTGCCATAAGAACATGAATATTAATGGATATCTCAGGTCTGTGCTTTGCTTAAATCATTGTTCACGTACTGTGTCTTTTGCTCTTACTAAATCTTGTTCTTTCTCTTGTTCTGAAACTCTGCCCCGTGCTCCTCATATAGTTTTAAACCTGATTATCTTATGTCTTGACAGTTTTTATGTCTGTCCTCCTCCTTCCTCTCTGTGTATATTGATACTCTGTGGTGATAGCCGGCCCGCTCGCGCCCCCTCCCCCCTCCATGCAGATCACCCCTCAGCTGCCTCTGATGGGCTTTGTGGCCCGAGTTCAGGAGACTAGTAAGTGGCTTTTAGACCCCCTAATCCCCCCGCATGATCACCGTTCATATGAACTCCTTTCCCTGACAGTTTCAGTTACCCCTCCTCCGTTTGATAGAAAATGTTTTATACTGGAGTGAATGAGCGATCAACCTCCAACATCAGCTCCGTCTGGGATCTGCTGCCTCCACATGTATGTCCTCCATCAAAATAAAAAGGACAAAGTTGCAAACATTGTAAGCATGCATCAAGGTATACATTCTTACTATACCTAAAGACAAGAACCAGGAATATTCAACTACTTCTCTCCATGTTTTCTGAGTTTCTAACACATGTGACTCTAAGCATGCAAGTAAAAACTGAGCAGTGGAACAAAGAAGAAAAACTATTAAGAAATCTGACTTCTTGAAAACTGCAACGTTACATCTCTTGGTTCCTTTGGAGCAAATGTTGGTGGTTGACCAGACAAACAGATTAAACGTTGAAAGCATGTGTGTCTGTGTTTTTTGTGAGCATGGCCATGTGTCTGTATCGGGTTTGTACATTTTATTTCCTGTTGTGTCATACCACTCCACTTTTATTTTTCAGTACCCAGCATGGACTGTTTGTGTTCCCTTTCCTGTTGCATGAGATCGCCAGTCTGTGTCCCTCACAACAGACAGTCATCTCTGTTCCTCTTTTTCTGCCTCTCAATTGGTTCTCTTATTCTTTTCCTCCTGCCTCAAAATTACTTTCAGTCTCAGACGTGCCGCCGCCCCCTCCACCCGCAGAGGAGCCGGTGTTTGAAGAGCCCACACCCCCTCCCCCACCACCAGAGGACTATGAAGACGATGAAGATGAAGAAGAGTCGGCAGTGGTGGAATACAGTGATCCGTACGCCGAGGAAGACCCACCTTGGGCCCCGCGCAACTACCTTGAGAAAGGTCAGCCTCCCTGACAGTAGTTTTTAGACACTTCTGTTCCTCCTCTGATACATCTCATCATGATATATCTTCATACTAGACGAAACACACATCAGATCTTCCAAATGTGTCAGCTGCTCACATCTCACTTTTCTCCCCCTCTATTTCCTCAGTGGTGGCGATCTACGACTACTCCCGGGACAAGGAGGACGAGCTTTCTTTCCAGGAGGGCGCCATCATCTACGTCATCAAGAAGAACGACGACGGCTGGTATGAGGGTGTGATGAATGGGACCACGGGCCTGTTCCCCGGCAACTATGTTGAGTCCATCATGCACTATGCCGACTGAGCAATCCCGCACATCAGAGCTGTTGGATGGGGAAGGGAAAACAGGGGAGGGAGGGAAGCCAAGGGTTGAAGGTCAAAGACTTTGATCAGACAGAGCATGATCACCTTCGGGCGGAGAAAGAAAAAGAGACAGGGGGAAGAAGGAAAGTTATTGAAGAAGTTGCAACATGACAAACTGAAGCCCGGTCACTCTCGCGACATAGGCGCCATTGTAAAACAACCACTACTCTAGATATATCCTTCCCTGTAATATTTCTTTCTTTGATTCCTTATTTGACTGACCGGACCAGACGGTGATGGATTTATTGTATTTTCAGAGTTTTGTGTTACATTGAGAGGTCACTACATTGATTTAATGCTTCAATTTTTCTCTTGTTTTACCAATTTGCCCTTATTTTAAGGTATATTTATTTAGTTTTGTAGTGGAAGAAGTGGTGAGGTGGGAGTTTGGGCTGCTGAGTCGGGATTTCCGCGTCGCAGCTTCAGAGAAAGGGCTGGAGGAGAATGCCCTCAATGTGTAGATTTTCTCCAAAACACTCCAGAGACATTTTAGAGAATTAACTCCTCTCTATATATACAGTATAATGCAACAACAATATCCTCGGTGAAGGGGGCAAACAGTAGTTTCCGTACTTGACAAAATATTTGGTAGGTACCTCAGCAGGGAGCGTGCCAAAGTTCACATTCACTTAGATTTTAAAAAAAGCACATCAAATGTCTTAAGGTGATACACGAAAGGGCATAAAAGTAGAACAGAGAGTGCTTTAAAGACAGGTTCTTGAACCTTTTTCGTATTTAAGTTAAATATTTTGCACCATGTTAGCCCAAAGGAGCAAATTTAGTCTTGTGTGCATATTTCCAGAGAAGGAATCGTCATCCAGCCCTCAAATAAAAGAGGAAAGTGAGATCCTCAGTTGCACAATAACCTGGATTTTGAAGTCTGCAGCTCCTCTCATGAAGTGTATTAGCTCCAGTGCTAATCATTTGCAGTGTTTGTATGCATTTGAGACAATTTTTTATTTCTGCTGTTTCACCAACGGGTCCAGAATGGAGTTTTTGCTTGCAGAGCGGCATGTTTGGAAGAGGAAAAAATATTCTTTTCTGCTCTACTGATGATTAATGTCTTAATATTTTTAGATATGGTGTGGTTTGGTTTTTGATATTCACCCATAACAACGACCACGACGATGCATTTAGGTCATTTCTAAGACGCTTGTGCCATATTGAAGTGCGTATTGATGTTCAGAGGTTCTCACTTCATTTGCAATAAATCGGCCAGAGTGGGGTGGAGTTTCATTGAACTACAAAAACTTTTCCTTTTCAAGTTAATCCCAGAGTTGTTTTAAATCAAAAGCACATACATTTGTAGTAAAAAAAAAAAAGGTGTAGAAGAAGAAATAATATAAATGTGAGATGTATTACGTCCTAAAACAGGACTTATTGAATATGAAAAAGAAGCCAGCTGTTGTGTTGAAATGGTTTAACCGTCGCAAGCCCCCGATACTTCTCAGCGCCGTCGGTTTAGGCGTTGTTTGTCCTCCGTAAAGTTTCTGATACGCTTGGCTGTTGGTTGTTTGCGAGGGCTCAGTGCTTGTACTTATGTCAGAGTTTTTATTTTCTATTAAAAAAAAGAAAGAGAAATAATAACAAGTGGGTCTGTATGTGAGTCTTGCATGCCATTGTTCTTATCTGTACTGGTGTCCCAAAAAACCTTATGTGGCCAGATCACCCATCCTTAAAAGACAAGCAGCCCCTGCAGCTCTGACCAGGAACCACCAGCCTCATCCAAAGAGACTGTAACTCAAGCCCACGTCCGAGGAGCTGCATTCTGACCTGAGGGGGAGGAAGGAGGGGAGGGACCCAGCTTCCTCCCCCCTCTGACTGTAGCCGCCGTTACGTCCGTGGTGAAAAACCCCATGTGAAAGCTGCTAGTGAATCCTGCGGACAAAGAAATCTCCCTGAGGTGATAAATGTTACACTCCAGACTGAAGCTTGTTTCATAACACTCATAAGATGACACTTTAAAAAAATACAAAACAAAGCCCTCTGTCTGCAGGATTCACAGCTCCCTGGAGTCACAGACATCCTCTGGGATGTCAAGTTTAACACTCCATAATGCCATTGTGTTGCACAGTTAAAGTTGAATTGCAGAAGTATCATATTTGTAAAATCATGAGAACAAAGACAATAAAATTATTGAGATTTATCAGTGCTGTGATGCTTCGTTCTTGGATTTGTGGAGTTAAAGGGGGATCTGATTTTAGGGGGAAATGTGAGCGATTGTCAGCTTAGTTTAAGATATTTTAATTTATTATATATAATCTTTTTTTGTTAAACTGGATACTGATTTATAATTTATAGTCTCTCTTTCAGTGGCATTATGTTAGTAAGGATACAGGGACATTTTTGAGATATTATTCAGTTGTGTGCCATCTTTAGAGATGTAAAATAACTTTAAGGTACCAGGTTTTTACTTTGGGATACTTTGTCCATATTTTGAGACACTAAGTCATGAGTCACAGACACAGATTAGATCTGTATCCTAAGAATTCTTTATAAGGAAGTAGGCGGTGCTAATGTGGGCTGATGTTACCTCATAGGGCGTAGACATTTTTACTTCCTCAATTATTTTCTTACTTTCGATTTCACCTCTGCCTTCTACAGTTGACTATAACATCTAGTTATAGTTTACACAGCCTTTTAGGACCTAACATCTATAAACATATATATATACACACATATTGGGAACAGAGTGACCTACTTAGATTTAGTCCATGGCTCTGTTGGATTCATTGAAGAACATGCTTTACACACTGATAATCATCTGTGTGTTTAACCTTGTGTCATGGACAACGCCTGAAAATGCCCGTAAGTTAAGTTTAAAGATAACATCTTAGTGTGTGATTTGTAAGTTCTTACATTTGTTTTTATTTCTAACTTTAATTAGTTTCAAACTTTACTGTACAGATGAGTTTTATATGCTTACATACAATGTAATTGTTAACTGCGTCACCAGGAAGGGCATGCCAGGCCTCAGACCTGAGTGATTTAAAACACTTCAGGATATACTTAGTTCTAATAGTTTAATGCACACATTAACAAACACGCCAGAAGTATTAATAGGTAAAAGTACTTAGTCCATCAGCCTGCTTAAAGAGTACTATTTCCTTGCAATTGCATTACTTATGGACCAAGGATCAGGTCCATGAATGTGATTGTAATAACACAGGACGGACTCTAAAATGCCAGGAAACAGTGGATTCAAAGATTTGTATACAATGTATCAAACGTTCTTGTTTTGTTTTGCAGTTGAACCATTGTACAAAGCAAAAGGTGATGCTGTTGAACTGAAACCACACGATTCGGCTCCCAACATCAACAACATACAGTGGAATCATGGATCCAACATTGCTGCAGAGTGGTTTGGAAGTGAGACGGTCTGTTTACTTCAATTCAAAGGTACATTCACTCATACTCCTTCTTTTATTAGAAAAACAATCCTATGAATAAATGATGCAAAAGCATGTTTATTTGCCACTGAACCACACCCAGCAAACCCGGCAAGCAGGGGTTTTGATATGGAATGGGACACACAAATGAATGACATTTGTTCAAATACAGAGATGGTATTATTTAAAATAGCTTTTAAGGGATTTTTTTAGCACAAATGTAGGAGTTTTAAATGGTGTAAGAGGGTTTAAGGATATAGATCAGAAGCCCTGTTTCCATCCAAGATTTCATTTTTAAGTAATGGGTTATGTGTTGTAGCAAAGGAATTTTAAGTAGGGTTTTTTGCATGAATTGAAATTCATACAAGAAATAAAATCCCATCATATAAATTTTTTCTGCATGTTAACAGGTCGCTGTATGCTGAATGTTTCGACTGGAGCGCTGACGATCACAAATCTTAATGAGAATGATACCGGCATCTACTCTGTTGAGATCAACTCACAACTAATCAACACTCCGACTGAACTGCTTGTCATCTGTGGGTTGAGGAGTTTTTAACAAAGTTTTGCCACAATCAAGGTTTTCAGATTTTAAACTTAAAGAAAGGTCTCTTATCTTTGTTTCTTCTTTTTCTAACAGCTTCGGTCTCTAAACCCTCCATCTCCAAGCAGTGTAACACTGAGATGACCAACTGTAATCTGACCTGTGAAGGCGACACTGCTGTTGCTGAACCCATCACCTATAAGTGGTTTAAAGATGGTGTGGAAGGACCTTCACACAAGGTGTTTGATGTAACAGAGGTATGATAAACTAATGACGATGGGAATGTTTGGGTTGGAAGTGATGACTGATGGGAATGGACTTCATGAACTTATTTTATATTATCTTTCACTTCATTTCCAGGAGAATGAGGGGAAAGATTTCAGCTGCATGTTGCTCAATCCAGTCAGTAATCAGAGCAGTGAAAGCTTCCAAAATCCCATCATCAAATGTGAGCTGTCCCACAAATATTCACTTCATTATCACAGTCAACATACATCTATGCCTTTCTTTAACATAACAATATACATGTACAATACCACATTATCACACAGGAGCATTATCTAACTTAATGCAAATAAAGTTGCTGTTTTATTTATCAATTTATTTATTCTTTTGTAGACAAACGAAACCGATTGACATCCATCATCGTACCAGTGGTCCTGATTCTCGTAGGCGTAATTCTTGGTTTAATCATATTTTTCATCTGCAAAAGGAAAAGAGGTAAGAATCCAAAATAGTGTTGGTCTCAAACATGTTCAATAGTTACTGATATTTTAACTGCATAATTTCTTTATTTAAGGCCGTGCATTTAATGTGAATAGTGGAAGAACCGAGGAAGGGGCACCAGCAGGTAAGATCTTAAATCTACTGCTATCCAACTAAATGATTGTAGATATTTCCCAACTATGGTCTATTTAAGATATCAATAATGTGTATCTTTTATTCTCACGTAAATCATACTTGCATCCGATATTCTTTAGCTCTTATCATCCAGTCTGTAGATATTATTTTTGAACTACTAGCTATCTTGCATTGTATGACAGGTGTATTTTGTTTTTCATCATTATTCCATTTTTTGACAGAGACAGTGCGGTTTCTAAACGGCACAGCTGTCCAGCTACAACCAAACAATGTCACACGTGAGTAAAATATCATTTAACCTGAAACTACACATAGTAAAAGCTGTGACATTCAGATTCAAAACAGAAAATCTACATACATTTGACCTCGGCTTGCTTTTTGTGAAAGAGATGTTATTTGATCATTTGTATCTGTTGTTTCAGAGACCCAAGACGCATCCAACCAGGGTTCAGGACCTGCTGCGACTCCTAATGGTGTCAACGGATGTGGTGAGTGAAACGTGAAACACTCCTAGATTTAAAGTAGAACTATCACTTTGTTACAGGTATATTCTCTTTATTTATCTATTCTTTCATCACTTGTATCAGTTGTTTCACTGAATGAAGAAATATCCATTGAGGTCACATCCCCTGCTGTAACCCAAAATAGTGGCAATGGCACTGGTAAGTAAAATGGCAATAACAGATAAGATAAAACTAAGGGATGGGTTCATTTTTGGGACAAGCACTGTTACCAGAGTACTTAACTAAGTTTAAGTTTGAGTTACTTGAACTTAAGAAATGTTACATTATTATTATTTCTTTTGTGTACTTAGGTTATGTCTGCACCTCAACCACGTTTGTTTCTTTGTCATTTTTATCTCTTGAAACTTGTATAATAAAAAACAATTAATGGTCTTTTGATGTTTCATTTAACAGATGAGGCATCTGTGATTTCTCAAACATCCAACCAAGACCCAGCAAGCACTGAATTACCAGCCACCAGCAAGGCAACCGGTGAGTTAAAAGTGCAATGCATCTATTAGGATAGCCTTTTTAACTTTACTTTTAAAAAAGATTAATTTACTTCAGTGCCGTGTCATTTTACAGAGATCACATCAGGGGTGGATGAAACATTCAACCAGGACCAGACAGCTCCTGATGCTCCAAATACCAGCAAGGAAACGGGTTAGTAATATTTAAATATACTCAACCGATCAACATGTAGGCTGGTTACAATTCTGAATTATCACAGTTTGTTTTATATTCAACATTCTTGAGGACAGCAAAGCAATAACTAAATTAATCAAAACATAAAAGAAAGAAACACTTTTATCTGTGCACCACATCTTTAGGTGGTCAGCATGGTGGTGCAGTGGTTAGTGCTGTTGCCTCACATCAAGAAAGTTCCTGGTTCAAACCCCAGCTGACATTTGCTTTGTCATTTTTAAGAGAACTCTGCACTGATGACAAATGGGCAAGAAACAACCAACCCAGAGCCAACATCGGGCGAAAAGGAAGAAGATGATGGAGGAGATGTTGACTAAAGCTGAAGTATTACAGTTTCTTTTTGAGCTGAAATACTAGAGAGTATAGAGATTTATGACAAGATGTTACATGCACCAGAGGCTGGGATACATCCAGACTGATGACTGTGTAGATTAAGCATGGAAACAAGTTACTTTGTCAATTCTTATTACTAAGAAGTGAATATATGTGATAAGAGGGTTGGGTTTGCACCATACTACCTATCGATTTCAGCACAGGCCGTGTCATTGTCATGTTCAGGACTGGCTGCTTCAAGGTGTTCCTGTCTTGAGAAAGAAATCGAGATGTATTCAAACAGCAGTGTTTTTATCACAGATTGATCATCAACTCCTCAAGTCCAGTGCAGTACGGTTGTTGCAGTATGTTTTAGGTGAACATGAAGTTATCAGGTTTAGGATTGTAGTAGTTGTTGGGGTGGCAAACAAAAAAAGACTATAAAGTAGTTTTAAAGGCTGAAAAGAAAATCTGCAGCTATTTTTACACGACTCATTGAACAAATTACTGTTTCAAGGCTACTTATAGTTTCTACGCACACACGCCTTCCTCTTTTGGGATAGAACAGCTCCAGTATTAAATCTTAATTAGTACGTATTTAGTATTTGCAAGACAGGACAAAATATGCTCGTTTAATGATGTCTTGCAACACATTATGGGAACATCGTATCAAGTTTTAGCCGTAGAACGAGCCCATTGTAACTGTATTTTGCGTTCAGTGCACTTATTAATTTTAGAAGCAACATTTCTTCCATGTTCTTGCTTTCTTTGAGGGACCAAAACACATTTATTTTCGGCAAAATCTACGCTTTTTGCTGCCAACAGTTCAGACTGTTTAGGTCACTAATTTCTATTTCTAGTAAGATATCCTGAGATTGAAGTTCAAACTAAAGAAAGGGACACTTTTTTGAATATTTGTAATGCCTTTGAAATTCTAATATCACTACTTAACATTAGCTGTATCACTGTGTCACTTAAAGTGACTGTTTCTACACTTGAATGGTGCAAAAACATGTTACAATTTTAATATTTATCATGTGTCATTTATTATTTTGATCTTTTTGTCAGTTTATTTTGCACCATCGCCAGTCATTAGTCACTTCTATATCCCAAAGATTATTTTAATGTTTTATATCTATCTTAAGCTCTTTTTATCTGCAGCAAATAAACATTTATCCATCAAAAAATGTAAACTGCTGAAAGAAGAAACACAAAACATATTTTTGGGGAAAAAATGAACTTGATCTATCTCAAATGAGAAAGCCTTTGCCATCCCATCAGCAGTGTTTTGATTAAAAAAAAAACAAGTTCTAAATATCTTTTATTTATATTCCTAACTTGAAGCCTCATGATTGTACAAGTGTTTTTTATGCTGCTGTGAGTTCCTCCACCAGAGGGCCTCACTGATTTGTGCCTATGCATAGACTGATGTAAAGATGACTGACACTGAATGAAAGTTTACTCTGTGTGTTTCCACCTGTGAGGATCACCTCTGTTATGTTTGTGTGAACTGTTGTGAGAGAGAGATATTTAAATGTTTACTTTTTAACAGAGCTGCTGCCTGGTTTCTCTTTCAAACCTTTATTTTTGTTTGTTTTATGCACACACTATGCACATAAATGCTGCCTAAAATTGGTGCATGATGGATTAGGTATACTGAAAAGGTCTGTTTAAAGTAGAGTCTTCCAGCAATCAGTTTAAACATCTCATAGGTATGTTGCATACTATCATGTTGCTTTAAATTGGTACTGTATATTGAAACATCTCTGTGGTTTCAGACATTACAAAGAGAGGTGGTTCACATGTAGACCTAATGCCACAAAAGAGTCACCACACCTACACCACAGGTGCCTCTTGCTGTATTGTCACAGTGTCACTCAGCACACGATCATATAACAGCATGGACGTGATTCAGACGCTGTTTTCACCTGCAGGTTTCATGTGTGGTAGCTACTGTCTGTCTGCTCTAAGATACTGTGAGTTCTCATATTTTACTGAGTAAATGGACCAAGTGATAACATGGTGCAAACTTATATTTATTGAACATTAGAACACATGCAGCTGGAACAACTTTTTTTTTTTTTTTTTACAATAAAATGAAGAAAACTCAATAAAATAAATAGGAAAGGAAATTGTGTCTCATTTTGTTTGCAGATTTATATTTTGTTGCAAATTTGTAGTTGTTGTTACATTTACTTGCATACAAATACTCTACCAATGAGGTCTGACTGTTTTTATATAGAGCTTGCAAAATTGAATTTTCGGGACCATCTTAATATAAAAAATGAAAGTTTGATAATTGAAGTATTAAAAGGACAGAAACATGATGTTATCTCACAGTGAGTCTTGCTTTTATTATTGTTTACAGCTGGTGCAAAATGACCTCATGTAACAAGCAGGTTGCATCTCATAGTATGATTATGATGCATTTGAAGGGTTGCAACCTTTTCCTGACATCCAGGTGGAACAATTGATTTCACCTGGCAGGTACAAACAAACAACCCTTTCTGGAAAGAGACCAACAATCCTCCTTGACTCTCGTATTGTGTTTTCAGACTGAAGTGACAGGTGAGTGTTGCACCACTCATTAACAGATGTGTAGTTAATAAAGGGGAATCTGATTTTGGAGTGATTTCAAATAAAAATTCACCTGTCAAGTGTCAAGAGCTTAATTCTTTTTATCAGGAGCTTTATCAGCTTATTTTAAGATATTTTAATTATTATATGTAATCTTTTTTTGTTAAACTGGATACTGATTTATAATTTATAGTCTCTCTTTCAGTGGCATTATGTTAGTAAGGATACAGGGACATTTTTGAGATATCATTATTCAGTGATGTGCCATCTTTAGAGATGTAAAATAACTTTAAGATACCAGGTTTTTACTTTGGGATACTTTGTCCATATTTTGAGACACTAAGTCATGAGTCAAAGATTAGATCTTTATCTTTAGAATTCTTTATAAGGAAGTAGGCGGTTCTAATGCGGGCGGATGTCACCTCATAGGGTGTAGACATTTTTACTTCCTCAATTATTTTCTTACTTTCGATTTGACCTCTGCCTTCTACAGTTGACTATAACATCTAGTTATAGTTTACACAGCCTTTTAGGACCTAACATCTATAAACATATATATATACACACATATTGAGAACAGAGTGACCTACTTAGATTTAGTCCATGGCTCTGTTGGATTCATTGAAGAACATGCTTTACACACTGATAATCATCTGTGTGTTTAACCTTGTGTCATGGACAACACCTGGAAATGTCCGTAAGTTAAGTTTAAAGATAACAACTTAGTGTGTGATTTGTAAGTTCTTACATTTGTTTTTATTTCTAACTTTAATTAGTTTCAAACTTTACTGTACAGATGAGTTTTATATGCTTACATACAATGTAATTGTTAACTGCGTCACCAGGAAGGGCATGCCAGGCCTCAGACCTGAGTGATTTAAAACACTTCAGGATATACTTAGTTCTAATAGTTTAATGCACACATTAACAAACACGCCAGAAGTATTAATAGGTAAAAGTACTTAGTCCATCAGCCTGCTTAAAGAGTACTATTTCCTTGCAATTGCATTACTTATGGACCAAGGATCAGGTCCAGAAATGTGATTGTAATAACACAGGACGGACTCTAAAATGCCAGGAAACAGTGGATTCAAATATTTGTATACAATGTATCAAACGTTCTTGTTTTGTTTTGCAGTTGAACCATTGTACAAAGCAAAAGGTGATGATGTTGAACTGAAACCACACGATTCGGCTCCTAACATCAACAACATAATGTGGATTCATGGAACCAACATTGCTGCAGAGTGGTTTGGAAGTGAGACGGTCTGTTTACTTCAATTCAAAGGTACATTCACTCATACTCCTTCTTTTATTATAAAAACAATCCTTTGAAATAAAATTATGCAAAACATGTTTATTTACCACTGAAAACCACCCAGCAAACCCGGCAAGCAGGGGTTTTGATATGGAATGGGACACACAAATGAATGACATTTGTTCAAATACAGAGATGGTATTATTTAAAATAGCTTTTAAGGGATTTTTTCATCACAAATGTAGGAGTTTTAAATGGTATAAGAGGGTTCCTTTGTCGGTATACATTTAGGTGCCACTTTAATGTGTCTACTCAAAGGAAGATATATATTTTCTGTTGTGACTGCAATGCTTTGTTTAAGGATTTAGATCAGAAGCTCTGTTTCCACCCAAGATTTAATTTTTAAGTAATGGATTGACAAACCTAATGTGTTGTAGCAAAGGATTTTTTAGAGGCTTTTTGTATTTATTGCATGAATTGAAATTCATACAAGAAATGTAACCACGTCTCTGCATGTTAACAGGTCGCTGTATGCTGAATGTTTCGACTGGAGCGCTGACGATCACAAATCTTAATGAGAATGATACCGGCATCTACTCTGTTGAGATCAACTCACAACAAATCAACACTCGGACTGAACTGCTTGTCATCTGTGGGTTGAGGAGTTTTTAACAAAGTTTTGCCACAATCAAGGTTTTCAGATTTTAAACTTAAAGAAAGGTCTCTTATCTTTGTTTCTTCTTTTTCTAACAGCTCCTGTCTCTAAACCCTTCATCTCCAAGCAGTGTAACACTGAGATGACCAACTGTAATCTGACCTGTGAAGGCGACACTGCTGTTGCTGAACCCATCACCTATAAGTGGTTTAAAGATGGTGTGGAAGGACCTTCACACAAGGTGTTTGATGTAACAGAGGTATGATAAACTAATGACGATGGGAATGTTTGGGTTGGAAGTGATGACTGATGGGAATGGACTTCATGAACTTATTTTATATTATCTTTCACTTCATTTCCAGGAGAATGAGGGGAAATATTTCAGCTGCATGTTGCTCAATCCAGTCAGCAATCAGAGCAGTGAAAGCTTCCAAAATCCCATCATCACAAACCGTGAGCTGTCCCACAAATATTCACTTCATTATCACAGTCAACATACATCTATGCCTTTCTTTAACATAACAATATACATGTACAATACCACATTATCACACAGGAGCATTATCGAACTTAATGCAAATAAAGTTGCTGTTTTATTTATCAATTTATTTATTCTTTTGTAGATGAAGCAATCCAATTGATAGTCATCATCCATAGACTGGTCCTGATTCTCATAGTCTTAATTCTTGGTTTAATCATATTTTTAATCTACAAAAGGAAAAGAGGTAAGAATCCAATATAGTGTTGGTCTCAAACATGTTCAAAAGTTACTGATATTTTAACTGCATAATTTCTTTATTTAAGGCCGTGCATCTAATGTGAATCGTGGAAGAACCAAGGAAGGGGCACCAGCAGGTAAGATCTTAAATCTACTGCTATCCAACTAAATGATTGTAGATATTTCCCAACTATGGTCTATTTAAGATATCAATAATGTGTATCTTTTATTCTGTTACACGTAAAACATACTTGCATCCAATATTTTTTAGCTCTTATCATCCAGTCTGTAGATATTATTTTTGAACTACTAGCTATCTTTCCTAAATTGTTGCATTGTATGACAGGTGTATTTTGTTTTTGATCATTATTCATTTTTTTGACAGAGACAGTGCGGTTTCTAAAAGGCACAGCTGTCCAGCAACAACCAAACAATGTCACACGTGAGTAAAATGTAATTTAACCTGAAACTACACGTAGTAAAAGCTGTGACATTCAGATTTAAAATAGAACATTTTCATACATTTGACCTCAGCTTGCTTTTTATGAATGAAATGTTATTTTATCATTTGTATCCTTTGTTTCAGAGTCCACTCCCAAGACACATCCAACCTGGTTTTAACATCTGCTGTGACTTCTCATTATGTCATGGACTCTTGTGAGTAAAACTTTATTAATCAAGGTGTGAAAGATTTTACAACACTGGCAGAAAGAGTAGGATTAATATTTTATTTATTATTTTAACCAACTAACAGCAGTAAATAAAAAAATTATTTCACACCTTATGTCTGCACCTCAACCACATTAGTTTCTTTGTCTTTTTTATCTCCTGAAACTTGTAAAATAAAAAACAATTAATGGTCTTTTGATGTTTTGGGACAGTTTTGGACTGAAGCGTTCAGTCTTGCACCGTGGTGAAATGATGCGCTGACTGAACGAGCTCCCCATCAGCCACAGCTCATCATGGAGAGGGTGAGAGGGGTTGTCCAGGATGGCTCGCAGTTAGTCCATCAACCTCCTCTCAGCCACTGACTCCAGACTGTCCAGTTCTAGGCCAACCACAGAGCGGGCCTTCTTTACCAGCTTGTTGAGCTTGCTGGCCTCACCCGTCTTGATGCCTCCACCCCAGCACGCCACAGCAAAGAGAAGAGCACTGGCCACCACAGACTGATAGAATGTCTTCAGAAGCCTTCTGCAGGACTGGGGCTGGGGGCCTCCTGTTCCTCCGGTAGTTCACTACCAGCTCCTTAGTCTTACTGATGTTGAGCTTCAGTTGATTGCTGTCGCACCACGTGATGAAGCTCTCTATCAGTCCTCCTTTAATTTTAGTTAAAATGAACTTGAGCTAACTCAAATTAGAAAGCCGTTGCCATCTCATCAGCAGTGTTTCGGTAAATGAAGGAGAGCATATTTCAATTCTTAATTGTTGTTTATGAATTACTTGTCCTCACAAATGTATAGTAATTATAAATATACTTTGTTAATATTCTTCTTAACTTGAAGCCTTACGATTGTAGAATAGTGTTTTTTATTCTGCTGTGAGTTCCTCCACCAGAGGGCCTCACTGCTTTGTGCCTATACATAGACTGATGTAAATATGGCTGACATTGAAGGAAAGTTTTCTGTGTTTTTCCACCTGTGATGTTCATCTCTGTTATGTTTGTGTGAAGTGTTGTGAGAGAGATATATTTAAATTTTTACTTTTTAACAGAGCTGCTGCCTGGTTTCTCTTTCAACCCAATTTTTTTGTCTTATGCACACTGTGCAGAGAAAACCTGCCTAAAAAACAGGTGCCCCTTGCTGTATTGTCACAGTGTCAGCACACACTCGTATAACATTTCCTCTTAAAATACAAGCAGCTGGATTTATTTTTACAATTTAGATATGACTCGTGCCAAAAGAGCTCAAGTTGTATGTGTCTTTGGATCCCTTATGGGGATTCAAATTAAGAAAACTCAACAAAAAAATTAGGAAAAAGGAGATTGTGTACTATTTTGTTTGTAGATTTATATTTCTTGTAAATTTGAATTGTTTTAAGTAGCTTTTGTTACATTTACTTACAAAAAATGTCTCTACCAATGAGGTCTGACTGTTTTTATGCAGAGCTTGCAAAACTGAATATTCAGGAGCATCTTAATATAAAAAAGAAAGTTTGATAATCAAAGTATTAAAAAGACAGAAACAGGATTTTATCTCACAGTGAGTCTTGCCTTCATTATTGTTTACAGCTTGGTTTGAAGCTGATGCAAAATTACCTCATGTAACAAGCAGGCTGCATCTCATAGTATGATTATGATGCATTTGAAGGGTTGCAACCTTTTCCTGACATCCAGGTGGAACAATTGATTTCACCTGGCAGGTACAAACAAACAACCCTTTCTGGAAAGAGACCCACAATCCTCCTTGACTCATATTGTGTTTTCAGACTGAAGTGACAGGTGAGTGTTGCACCACTCATTAACAGGTCACAACGTAAGTGCTACCTTCCAGATGACTCTTCCTGAGCTCTGACAGCCGAGTGAGGGGAGAAGACTGATGGAATTTAGATTTTAAGAGTGTGATGAGGGGAAAGAGGGCAGAGGGGGGTCTTTACAACAACACATGCCCCCCGAGAAGACAGCCGAGGGCAAAAAGTGGGGCTTATCTTTATGTGTGCACTCTAGACTTCCACAGGGAGAGATGTCAAAGGGATTTTTGTATTCAGTCGTTAAGTTCAGGTCTTTAGGAGGGCATGTTCTGACAAACCCTTTAATGCTGACACTCATTTTCCTCTTCTTACTGAGCTATAAGAAAACAACAAGCCTTCTTAGAAGAAATCTGTGTAAATGAAACACAACTTTTGCTAGATTTAGTGCAGAAAGATGCACAGCCATCTTTATATAGAAAAGTTGTGTGGATAGATGGTTGGTATTTATGGAGGATCTGTCATCATAAGAAGCCTTTCTCTCTTTAAGGAATGCAGCTTTCAGACAGGTGCCACACTGCAGGCCAACATGTCTGAACAGAGGCAGTGAAACACATGGAAAACTTATATTAGCCCGTTGATTTTCTCACAATCACAGGGGGAAAAATGGAGGAGATTTCAGATGTGGTGAAGCTTTTATAGTCACAACTCAAGGCCAATTTAGAAGTAGCTTGCAGGGGTGGATTTGGTCATGTGTAGGCTGGGGGAGGGGTATCTTTAATCAGATGTGTTGCCTTGTTTTAGTCCTACTGTATATTCAGAGCAGTGGGAAGTGGCTTTAAGTTGGGGGTGCTGTTGCATTTAGGTTACTTATGCAACTGATAGGCTATAGAGCACATACATTTTATTTTTGTTCATCTGGTTTGAATACAAGCTTTCAAGAGAACTTTTCATTATAAATTCACAAATTGCATCTTCCATACCCCGTTGTACAGCAAAGAGCATACAAGACAAACCTGGTAAAACAGGCCCAAAAGGCAGTAAAGCGCATTGAACAGAACTTATCCAAATACTTTTAGTTTTTAAGCAGGCACACACACACACACACACAGGGCCCATGCATCGGGTTATTTTAAAATGAATAATTATTTAAAATTGCTATAATTATTTCTCAAATCTTCCTCAGGCATTACATTTTCAGAAAATAATACAATTTATTGTGTTAATTAATGTATTTGTTTCAACTTATTTATGCATCCAGGTTTATGACTTTATAAAGCAGCTTTCCTTTCCCTTTTTTGAACAATTTTTTTTTGCAAATTCTGATTATTTATTTTTGTAATGAGATGATTACTACTTTGATTGGCATATTTTATGCTCAGTGTGGGTTGTGTCAGTATTTATGTTTTTTTTTAGTAGCCATTTCTGCACAAAATATTGAAAGCAGAACTTTAACTTTGAAAATCCTCACAGGAAGTGACGTTGTCCCCTCGCGCTCGACGTGCCTCCCTCCTCCTCCTCCTCACTGCTGCTGATTGGAAAGGTGTTCACAGCCTCCACAGGTAGACTCAGCGGCAGTGGAACATCCCTCAGTGGGGTTTCTTTTTCTCCATCAGCTGTTGAAAGGATGAGAACTCCTCCTCGACTCCTCTGAAAGGATTTTATTTCATTTTTGTTCATAAATAATGACCCTGAGGATGAGCCCGCGCGACAGGTGGTGGATTTTGAAGCTCCAGAGCTGCATCCTGCTGCTGGTGGTGGTCTCTCAGATACAAACACAGAGAAATGGTAATGTATGCTTTATTTATTTCAAACACATTATTTAAGTTGTAACAATGTTGCATTAACTTCACAGTGTCTTTCAAATGAGATATTTCATGTCAAAAGTTACTTTTAAAACAGTAAGATAGAAGAAAAAGTGCAGGACAAAGTCTGTGAAACTCCCCTTTATGCCTGTAAAACTCTAAGTATGTTTTTATATTGGGTCCATAATTGATTGAGACCTCCAGGCTATGCTTCATTTAAATTCAGACTTCATCCTCTGCTTTCTCTGAATAGTTCTCTGACTGTATGCTGACACTTGATCTCAAAGCTTGGATCTTAAGGTCGGAATGAGGTTGAGATTTGTGTGAGTGTCTGGACTTGTCTATTAGGAATTATGAATAGCTCACAGCATCTTGTGCACTGTCTAAACGTAATGCACTGTAACTTAGCTGTCTGCAGCCATGTTTGGTTTTTCTCCTGCACTGGCATGTTCCTCAAGCTCTGGAGAAACATGTATCAGGTGTTAGTTTGCTATTTTTGATGAGTTTGCATTCATTGCATCTGCTGGTAATAAGAAACAGACATCTAGGAATCCCCCTTCCCTGCTGAATCAGACTTAGAGATTCATGCACATCCTTGCTGTCAAAATGTTTCTTCTGTGGTTCTCAACTGTATGCAATCAGTTTGTTTGTCTATGCTTTCATGATAATTTGCATCTTTTTGTCACCATATTGCAGCTTTTGTAAATAATTTGCACCTCAACCTCCAGTCATTATGCATCTATGAGCTTATTTTGCATCCCTTTATTGTTGTTTTTATCATTAATTGATAGTTTTGTATCTAAAATTGGCATCCTTGTGAAACCTAATCTACATGTTACATATTTCTGTAGTATCTTTATGGTCACATTGCAACATTTGTAGTGATTTTTGCACTTCTTTGTTAATAGTTTGCACCTTTTAGGCTTGTTGTGTGTTTTTGTGGTCATTGCATTCTTTAAATCTGTATCATTGTCTGGCACAATGGCCCCCAGAGCATCTGTTATACATCCATGATTTCACACACATGTACCTGCTTGTGCTTCAATGCAAAGTTATTATTTGGCAGATCATCTCCTCTTACGGCTTAGTATTCAAGATTAGTGTTAAGCATTAAGGCTCATGCAGGCGAGGGAAGTTGATTGTGCAGGTGCTTGTCAGTGTGTTGTTGTGTAGTGCAGTCAGTTGAGTGTGTGTTTGTCGTTTTGTGTAAGGTGGTAATTTGCGGTTTACTCAGATTTTCCCTTCTTCAGGGCTTGTTGGTTCCTCTAGTGGAAACAACAGACACTCTTCATCCATACCACCTCATTTTACCTGGCTGTGGTTGCCTCCTCTGCTAGATGCACATACACACACGCACAGACACACACACACACACACACACACAAACCCCACAGACGTTATGCTGACATTTAGGCATGCCCACACATACATGTAGAGACACAGTATGTGCAGAGAGGACCCAACACACTTAACACAACAATTCAGGCTTGTGCAGAACAGGCAGCTTTAGCTGATGCAGTATTTTTCCAGCAATCAATTGAGCAACATATCACTACATTTTAGTGTCAGTGTATCAGAATTTAATTGTAGAGAACTCTCTCTTGGCTTATCATTATGCACCAGGGTTACACTGACATAGAGAGTAGAATCTGTTGAGTAAATAGCAGCAAATGCCAGTTTACACCCACAGTTTCTGCTTCAGAAAGTTAGAACATCATGCAGCAACACAAGGCATCTTGCGTTTTGAGAAACAGACGCACCTCATGACTGGAAAATACTTGACTCTGCTGTTTCTTATTACCCACAGCTGCACAAATTAAAACATTTTACGATAGTTTTTACCGACTTTGCACATAGTTTCATTGTGCAGAGAGCCACACTCACGCTCATGCATCTAAAGGAACAACACAATGAAATCATTAAGCAAATTAAACTTTTCATTTGGAATTTTTACATCTTCATTTTCCTCTCACTGCGATTCATTTTGATGTGCATTCATTATGGTTTAAAAATGTAACAAGGCCTTAAATTGAATAATGAACTTGAGGGTGAACTGATTCAGGCTTTGCAGAAGGGACTTGACCATATAAGGAGATTCCTCTCAAACACAGAGCATCATCAGCAGATTATTTAATGCCTAACAGTGTTAGAGGAAGTCAACGTGGATTTTCCTTTCTAGCAAATCACCCAAATTAACATCATCTTTGTTTTCTTCCTCTGCATTAAGCAGATATATAACCCCTCTGTGTTGACATAACATGTAAGCACTCTGAAAGCATGCTGTAACACCAGCAGCAGCAGGCGTCTCTCCTGGGTGGCCAAACAGCCCTGTTCTCCCTGATATATGATGCTATATTTTATCAGAGCAGACAAGAAATGAGGCTTATAAAAGCAGTACAAAATAAGCGTCTGTGTTTGTGGATACAGGATGTAAAGAGGAGATAATACCGTGTATTGTACTTGATAATTACATCAGAAGGAAAATGGTAGTGATTGTTTCAGTCAGGATTTTACAGTCTCTTTCCGCTCAGCCTGTCTGAACATGAGTGCTGTTTCTACTATAAGAAATATCTGTGTATCTCTGTATCTGTAGACTTAAATGAGTCAGGCTTAACTGAATACATTCGTTCGTAGTGTTTTTCATAAGCTGGATCCACTTTCAGTCCGTATTTAGCAGGCCAGCTTTGAGAACAGAGTCTCAAAACAGACGTGTATTTATTTAAAAAGAACTCAGTTTATTACTTAAAGTCAGTGTGGTGTCTGAATGTCACTTAATGAAAACCCAGCGTGCTTTCTTCTCTGAAAACCTGCTTATTATGGTGTAAACCTGCATGCTGTAGTTAAGCTGTGTTGAGTGAAAATGATGTCTGACTCAGCTGAGGTAAAGATGATTTGACTTCACGTTGTTGTGTGACCTCAGTCCTCTCTTGAGGTGTCTTACAATGACATACCTTGACTCACCTTGACTTTTCACTTGAATTATACTTCTGGATCAATTTATTACTTTGACATTTCATTATCATCTTTTTTGACTCATCATAATGTCTCTTCACACTGACAGACTGTTGACCCATGTCACCCCTCACTGCTGCAGATTAAAGGCTCTGAATAAAGGCCTGGAGGTTGGTGGGTGTTTGAAATGAATGGGGACTGGACACTGGACACATCTCCACCATCAAAGCGCGTCTTACTGGTCAGGAAGTGGGCGGTAGTTGAGTTTCTTTGTAGCAGTGGTGTGATTCATATTGAGTAAAGTTAATCCTGCACTTTGTTTGTGCCCATATTTAGTAATTCCTGAATGATGTGTGTATTTATCCTTCAGAAGAATACGGTTTTGTCTCCTCAGGTTGAATAAACAGCTTCCTCCCACAGGCTTTTTAAAACAAACTCTTGGCACTCCTGTTCAGTTCAGCCTGGGGACATTTCTGCACCGCGTTTACCTCCCATTTTTATCTGTAATTACACCTTTTTATCCTCTGAGCGTCTCAGATTCAGCAGCCAAACCCTGCTCACGCTGATTAGACGTGCAGACAGTAACCAATGTAACATCAAAGCTCCTTTACAGCAGTATGTAAATAATGATACCTTCCCTATAGAGGGCTTTAAAAGGCTCATAAAGACAGCTGTGGGTGTTTTCTACCTGCTGAAAGTCTGAAAGTGTGATCTCATGCTGACGGGCGAGAGGATGTTTTGTTTTCCATCTTTTCATGGGGCCTATCTGATCCTCCATCTTGACTGTTCAGTCAGGAGGTTCCTCTCTGTCACTGGGGAATGCTTTGTTTTCCCAGCTGCACACACTGGTGGCTTTCAGGTGGTGAAAATGGTGATAATGGTGGCTGTGGTTTTGCTTCTCCCACCTGCTTTACTCTTTAAGATCTAATCTGGACAATATTTCCAAAATAGCAGGCAGACAAAGGGGTTAATTTTAGCTTAGTTTTTAATACTCAAGGACTAGTGCTATAATATTATACTTCCCATTATCAATCCTGCTCTTTAGGGTTAGAAGAGAAATCAAGTTTGTTAGTATTGTTGGAACAAAGCTTTTGAAAACTTCCCAAAAGACATAACCTAATCTCTGTGGGATGTAACTCCACAGGTTTGAGCAGGCTGGAGGAGATCAACTTTAACCAAAGACCTAGCCTGAAGCTACTTAAATATAAAAGGCCTTCAGATTTCTTCTTGCACTTGAATGCACCACACTGCACCCAGCCCTTTGGAAACCCAGAGGAGACATTAATCACTGTATTACCTGTCTCACTCATTTCTGTCCAACAAAAGAGTTTAATGTAACATTTCTGTGTGCTAGACTTTACCCTGAACTTTCCTCAACCTGAGCCAGAGTCAGCTCTCGCTGTCATCTTTTCCATCTGGGTTTCAACATGTTTTGGAGTTGCACATCACATTCAGAGTTGCCACACTCGTTCGTATCATCCAGAGGGATCTGGCCAGCTGCCAAAGACTTAACAGAGGCCATGAAGTCTCTTCTGACTGACTCACGATGCTGTTAATCAGACAAGTGACACAGAAAAGAAGAAGCTCTGCAGGCTGCTCCTCGCTGTGTTTGTTTTACTGACACACAGATTTACTGACAAGGATGGACGACTGAATGCAACATGTGCATGAAGCTAGTTTGAGCATATTTTGATGTTAATACATATGAGGCTTTTATCATCAAAATAATTACAAAGATAGACAAAAGATCCCCTTTCGAAGCTTTACAATCACTCTCTTAGAGAGAAGACGGTTTGATAGTCTTGTGACAAGGACAGAAAAACACTTTCCATGTCACTGATTTCACTGTATTTAAAAAGGAAGTGTCAACATAATGTGGAGGAATGTGGAGGGTGATGCATTCATAATTCTCAAGGTCACATCAGTCAAATGTCTGCAGAAGCATGAGGAGTTCGGACTTGTTTATGGGTTTATGACAAACAGGTGAAGCAACTGTAAGCAACTCTTGTCTTCAAGGTGCAGTTTTTCTCTTCTCTGCTTTTACGCCATGGTTAGTGAAAAGTTTTGAAACTGGGGGTAAATCTAGAGGTGTTTGTCTTTGTCTTTTCCAACAGAGATTCCTGTACTGTCTGCAGCTATGAGTACATTTAACTGTTTAAAATCTGATGAAGACTTTTATCCAGATGTGAGAATCATGAAATCCGTATCAGCTTGCTGTCGTCCTCCTTCCTTTGTGTGGATGAAACAGTAGCTGCTCTGTAAGAGTGTCTGTGGTTTCCTATTTTATGACTCACTGTGAGCTGAAGCAGGGTTATGAGCAGTACTTGCCCTCTGGTATAATATCTGCAGGAATTTACACTAAAGCCTAGAGTGGTGAGGCCTTTGCACTTCACTTGAATGTCACATCTCTTCAGGCTCATGCTGCAAAAATGCTCCTCTGACAGGTGAGATCAACAGGAACATAAAAACACAGAGGATCCTTTTCATTTTAAACACAGCTCCTAAATGACCTTTAATTACTGAAATCTCCTTAATTGCTTTCATTTCAGCTGTCAGTCACATCGTTAGTGGAGGCGTCAGGGTTCCTCGTCCTGGAACAAAACTTCTCTCATTCAAAGGACACCACCAAACTTTTCTCCCATGATTCTTCACTGCCTGCTTTCTGACACAAATGCCCTCTTTCTCGTAGAGGATTCTCCAAACAACGACTCGACTGTCTTGTCTTGGAGTACCCGTGTTGTTTAATGAATCGTGCATTGAGTCCTGACAACCGAACCGTCTCTCACCCGCTTGTCTGAAAATGCTTTTGTCTGTCTGTGCCAAAAATCCCACTTTGACATACCGCAGGGTGGAAGGATCCAGAGGGAGGAGGGGCAGGGAGTCATGGGTGTTGATTTCTGCAGAGCTTCTGCCAAGATGCCCCACGGGAAAACTTATTTGCTTCTTTGCTTTAAAGGATTTGAGTAATTCAATAACTGGAAAGTAAAGATTGATCGGGGTGTGAATGATTAACTGCAGGGATGGAGAGAGTTCTAGGTTCTAGATTAACATTTGTTTAGTGCAGATTTGGTGGAGCAAGCACTTTTGTTTTCTCCATTGTAGCTCAGATTTTGGACATCAGGTGGCGGCATTTGTTCTAGCACTTTGCTTGCACTTTGCATTTTGCTCAGACCTCTTTTATCCACTGCTTAGTGACAATGTAATAAAGTATTTAACTTCACAAAAAGGGCAGTTTTGATTCCACAAAATCCCCTTAATAGAATAAGCTTTTGCAATGCCAGGGAAGTGCATTAGAAATCAAGGAATTTGAGTTTGAAGACTTTGAGCTGAAACACAAACAAAACTGGAGGTTTTGTAGACTGAGATGATGTTCGGTTTGCACCCTGCAGTCTCTGCTGCCCTCTGCTGCTTCATGGAGGTACTACAAGTCCAAAACTTGTTCACAGCATTCAGTTTTTAGCTATGTCAATATTTCTGTCTTTGTAACTGATTTAAAAATGTCCATATGAGGATGATGTTCATACTACAGCTGTCAGGAGAATATAATCAGGGCGTGATTGGTTGGATTGTCATCCTTGCACTGGTGATAGCTGCACAGACCACCAACGTAAAGGTTAACATAGTTAAACAGACATCTATCAGATATTTTTGACTTTCATTTCCTTATTTAACCTCCTAAACTATTCATCTCATCTACATATTTCTTATCTAATGACTCTAAAGATCCTGGATAACAGGAGAATGTGTGAGTGGCGTGCTGGTGTTTCTCAGACCCAGCAGTCCCTTGTAGTCTCTGTTTAATTGGTGTGTCATGTTTCTGTCCCACAGGGATTATCCACAGTTCACATGCTCACATGTATGTTCTTCAACCATAAAACTGATGAAACACACATGTTCTCATGTTGAGTCCAAGCTGTACAGAGCAGTTGTTGTTTGCAGCATTAGCTGATGCTTTGAGGTGTTTTTATGGTGATATAGTTTCTGAAGCAACAGCCTGCGTGGAGTTTGTGTGTGACTGGAAACAATGGGGAACTGCTAGCAGAATTGTGACCTCAAGTTACATTAAAGCCCCCTGGGAACGTGTTTTGTTATAAGTTATAAGATAAGCATACAGTGAGCATGTTCAGACTGATCCGATTTCCAGTGAATCACTGCAAGGCAGAGTTAAATTTGTAGAATGTAGGAAAAGGCAGTTTATGTCACAAACTGATGATTTGTGACTGTTTAAGGAGGACTCATGTTCTTTAAGTGGACAACTCATTCCCCTCCGGACCTTTAACATGCAGCTGTTGTTCTGAACGTTTTGTATGTACCGTATCTATACAGCTGCATTACACTGAACGTATGTTAGTGTACATAATACTCCACACACTGAGCGCCAGCTGCCTTCATGAACTGACATTCACTAACTCACTGAACCATAATGCTGTGGTGTGTTTACTTACCCTGCTCACGGCCCTGTGCAGGTCAGTGCAGCTGTCGGCTGATAGTGATGAAAAGTGCTGCAAACACAGAGGGAGGGGGGGCATGTAAGTGGGAGTCCTCTGCAGATAATTGATGGTATAATAATGGCCAATGTGATGAACTTGAACACATCATTGGGAAAAGAATATGTTTGCTGTTTTTAGGGAAACAAAGGAATCTCGTTGCACAATCAGGACAGGCAGAAAGAAGAAAGTAGACATGCAGTTTAGTTTTCCCCTCCAACAGAGTCTCTGCATGAATGATTGTTGGCGGTTCCTGTAAGATTGAGGCTCATAAGCTTATGTTTATTTTACTAACCGGTGAGTTTAACATGCTTTAACGTGTACTGTTTTGATTTCCGTGCCTTGTTTTGCTTGAAACCACCACAGGCACAATGTAGTGTAGGCTGATTGTTTGCAGATTTTGTGCTGTTCCACTTGATCATATCAGCATTTTGTCAAGAAAGGTTAAGATCACTGTTTGCTTTGTTTTGTCCACAAACATACAGGAGTGGAAACATGTCTTGTTACTGCACGAGTCAGTCCTTGCATTTGTTGTTGTATTGTGGATTTTTGAGCCATGAAACATCATCTGTGACAGCTGGTTCCACACTCCCCCTCACATTAAATTTTGACCTCTTATGTCCACTTTTGTTCAGGGTCCATCAGAGCTCATTTAGCACACATGCTGACAGTTGTAGCCACATTGTTTGAATGCACAAATTACCAAAATGTGTCAGCTTCCAATCTTCCAAATGTCATGCAGCAGCAGCAGCAGCGTGGGCGTGGGAGGTCCGAGGGCTGGAATGTATAACAGCTGGATGTCTGAGCATGGCAGATGAGGCGGGTATCAGCAGGATGATGGGGGCACACGGGGGCATACAGAGGAGGAGCCCTCCCCTCTCTTATCATCAGTCTGTGAGAACCTGGAAGTGGTACATTTTCCGAGGATTTTCTCAGATGAAGCAATGGAGTGTTTCCCTGGGGAGTGGAGCTTATGACATTGATCCAATCAGATACGCCCTCACCGGCTGCCTCTCTTTCTCAGCTGTTGTCTATCAGTCTTCTTCACACTACGGCTGCTATTTGTCAGAATCCAAAAAACACCAGAAAGTTCAGTTTGTGGTACGGACTGTTTGCTTTTCCCACTCCCACTAAATCACACCAACACCTCAGCATCATAGAACTGATAACCACATTTTTCCTGATGCCCTCTTTTCCTTTTTGCTGTTGTTTGAAAAAACAAATGAAATCATTTCTCTTTTGCTGCCTGATATTCCCGAGGTGTTATCTCAGCCTGTCAGCTGCTGTCTCCATTATTTCACTTTGAGTCATCTTTTTCTTTTGGTGCACTCGTTAACCTTTGTTTCTGGTATTTTTTAGGGGCCTCAGAAAGTAAAACTCAGGACTAGTTCACAAGAAATCTGCAAAAAAATCCCAATTTTGTATTTCCTACACTTGTGTACATCTGTGGCAAGCAACTGCTTAGAATCAAGATTAAGATCTGTCTACTATGGCTCACGTTTCTTTTTAAAACCCTCATATTTCATTGAGGTAATTTCTGAGGGGTGTGTCATTGTGGTAATAAGAAAGCTTGCATGCATTTTCTCCATGCTGCAGAGAAGGTCTTAGGGGACTCACTCATCAACTCACACAGAGGAGGAGTTTTCCTGTTCTTTGGGCAACTCAGAGTAACCAATAACTTCCATCATCGGTGCAACAAGCCTGCCTCCACACTTGGGTTTCCCCCCGTCTGTGTAAAGTGCTTTTACATGCAGCAGCCATGCATAGGAAGATCTAGAGGGAGGGTCTCTGAGTGTGAGCAGAGTTTTATGCCTCTATTTCCATTCAGTGGATGCTCAGTGGCCCTTGAACAGCCTGGATTTAACTGCTGACCGGCTGGCTAACAGGTGGCGTTGGAGGAAACAGTGAGAGCTCTGTAAGGAGGACTATTGCAAGGAGCCAGCAGCATGTTCAAGATCCATACCTGGTTGCTTGTTCTGGTTCTCTGTGCTGGGAGCGTGGAGGCCTGGTTGTGGTTCAAGCCTCCAGATACGACGACAGAGGCCCCAGAGGTGACAAATTCAACCCTGGTATCTGGAACCACAGGTGCCACCTCAGCAGCCAATGGCACACAGAGAAAGGAGGTGGTGGAGGATGACAACTTGTCCGGGGTTGGGGAAGAGATCCTCCACGTAGCCACAGGAATCCGTAAGTTTGTTGAGTCGTTGGACGCAACCACGACCCTGACTCCAACCCTGACCGCCAGGACTACTAACGGAGGCCGGACAGAGAAGGTGGAGGGCGCTAACCCTAACACAACTGGTAATCAAGACAGGTTCAGAGGGAAGAGGGTGGAGAAGGGGTCTGGGATCGGGGTGCGGGATGGATCTGAGTCCAGATCAGGACTTAAGGCTGATCCTGAGGTAGAATTGGAAGGTGATAGAGTCCTGTCTAGCAGGAACATAAGTGATGTAACCAAAATGAATGGGACAGTTGATGGTGTTCCTTATTCAGGTAGTGGCATCAATAGCTCTGACCCACTTTGTCTCCCTCTGCCTTCTGGTTGGCCAATTTGCTCCGGCAAACGTCCAAGATTTCTCTCGCTGCCTAACCTTTTCAACCACACCTCTGTGGAAGAAGTGGGGGCTGTCCTACATGAGTGGGCGTGGCTCACAAAAGAAAGGTGTCACCCCGGTGCAGAGTGGTTCCTCTGCCTCCTGCTGGTACCCAGGTGCTCTTCGCCCTCTGTACCCCCTCACCTGCCCTGTCGCAGTTTCTGCCAGGTGCTGCAGGACAGCTGCTGGGCGTCTCTGGAGAACGGGCGTCTCCCTGTGGAGTGTCATGACCTACCTGAGAGGCCGCAGGAGCGTGGTCGCCCTGCGTGCGTGTCAGTTAGTAACTGGAAAGGTAACCCCGGCGGGTTAGAATGTATCCTGTTGGTTGATACATTTTGAATCCGATGTCACGTCACTTTTTGTGGGTGTTTGAGCTTTGGTCTGCGCTGCTCTGTGTTTGTTTGTTCGGTGTTGGTAACAAACGTGTCCAAGCACATTGTGACTGTTGTTGACATGTTCCCGTCTCATGGTTGATTTTGCATGTTTAACCCATTTATGATGCACTCAATAGAACTCTAGATTACAGTTAGAATCCCTTTTGCACAGTATCAAAATCGATGCAGCAGACATCAAATACATTACACATTATTTGTAAATCTACATCTTCATTGCATTTGCAGGGACAATACAGAGTCGGTTGATATGCATGCAACAATACACCAAAAGACAATTGAGTTAGGATGAACACTGTATATCAAATATCTCTCTAGCCTCTGCAACTTCAATTCCACATGTAAGAAAAGTTTGCATTGAATGTGTTAAAACATGCAAAATCTGCAGTATGGTCAGTGTAGCTGTTGTTGCTGGTGTTGTGGTGTCACTTTGTGTCCAGTATCCGTGTCAAGAGGAGGTTGTTTAGCATGAATGCATGACATGAAACACCTGAGCTCACATTACTGTCCCAGGCTGCATGACATCTTCGTGTGATCTTCATTGCAGTGCAGAACTGCGTCTGAAAAATCAACGTTTTTGACTTTTCTTGCTCTTAACTTTTATCTATGTTCAATTTAAACAATGTTTTAAATTCTTATTAAGAAAAAACTGTTAAGAACAAGTTTCTGCTTATTTAATGATTTAGTTTGTGCACCCAAGTCTGTTCTTGTTGCATCAAAATGTTAAGAAACACTTCTACATCGAGTCAAGGGTTTCCAAGTCCATTTATGTGAAGACAAGCGTAACACATACAGATGATATATTCACTTCAGAAGCTTTTCCCTGAGCTTAAACTCTTAAGACAGGAAACGCTCCAGAGGCCCGTGTCCAGCCTTAGAGTGGCGTCATAAATTGTGCTCAATAGACTCCTCTCTTGGAGGTTAACAGCCTGAACTTTGTTACATAAAACCATCTTTATCATATGTTTCCCACAGGAGGGTTTAGTGTAAATGTTCCAGCTTTAAGTGGCAGATCATTTTGTTATTTTCCATGTGCCACAAGTTGAGTTTTTGTTTGGATAGCCTTTAAACTCAGAGGTATTTAAAGACAGAGTTTAGAGATCTGTATAACAGACAAGTGTGTTGAATCAGTCACGTGTCATGCTGCATCTACAGCCCATAATGTGAGTTTGTGTTTGAGTTATAATTGTCAAGATGTAGTGAAAATGGCTTCCTAAAAATACTTTTTAGCAGCATGCTTGTGCATGTGCAGCTGGTTTTGTCATTAGTCTGTTTTATTGGGTGTGAAACGCCTGCTCTGGCCACTGTCCAGGAGCAATGGGAGGTTTTAGACAAAGACAAAGACTACAACAGCATAATGTAATCTCTCATTGCATTGAAGATAGATTTTTTCTGACATGCATCACAGTTCATTTAGACCAGTACTCCCTCCGCTGCTCCACTCACATCCTACTCTTGCATGCCAGTCACTCGTTTCATTCCTGGGTTATCTCATCGTCATCATGTTTCACAGTTTTTCTGATCAGCTGTTGTGGAGTTTTGTGCAGATTCAGAGAGCTGCTGGTGTTTGAGCTTCCAGAGTCACAGAGAGGCAAACAATCAGGCCATCTGTGGGGAGGAGGACGAGGCCTGCGGATGGCATTTATGACAGCAGCCGTGGGTGGGAAAACGGTCTGCTGCGGAGAGAGAGAGTGTGGTGATTGTGTGATCCGTTTGGGAGAAAGGGCAACGGTGTCGAGATGGGAAACAAGAGAGCCTTGTGACTGGGGCGTCCCAAAGTCTCTGCCAGAGGTCAGAGGCCACAGCCGGTCGCCCACCCTCTAAAACCAGTAACACTTGATGGGAGGTAATCAAGTGACAGTCAGTTAGAGGATGAGCAGAGACAGAGAGTCAGGCTTTTATGTGAGCGGGGAATTACCCTCTGTCTGAGGAAAAGTGGTTCACAGACGTGGCACAGTGATCTTCAGAGATTGAAAAAGTCCAATATGCAAAATAACACAAGTTTCAGATGGCTGATACCTGTTGCAACTCACATTCCTCCACATTGCCCAGTTTCCCTGCAGAGTTACAACATTAAAACTGGACTGCAGCCAAAAACAACCTCTTTTTAAAAGTCCATCTGAAGTAATCTGAACTCTCCTCACTGATCCTCCATCAGTCAGCTTTAATTGGCTCTCTGCTCTCAGTTTATTCAAACATGGATTAAGGTCTGTCACAGCTGTCGCCTCCGTTTGATGTGATGACTGAATCTGTGGTTGTTTTCTGATGTGTGAAGTCCAGTTGGTTTGGTCCCAGGAGGTTTTAACTACAGCTGGACGTGTTAATGGTTGAACCTGCTGCTTTAATTGGCAGCAGGGGTCACTTTCTCACTTGCTGGTGTGTGAATTGAAGTCTGTCATTCCCCACTGGAGGCTTTTTCGAACTTCAGATCAAGTGCATCATTAGAGAAATAAACTGGCTTGTTCTTGCAGTGCTTACTCTTCTAAATAAGGTCTGCAGATTTCAGATGAAGGTAAACTGAGCTCTGGTTGAGGCATATTTTGATCATTGTGTCATGTTCTAAAATATTTCACTTTCATAAGGAGTCCCAAAGAGTTCAGTGTAATTATAGACAATGAATGATTTGGAATGATAGGCAAAATCCTAAAGTAAAATGTTTCTGTGAGTATTTAATCAAATATGTGGTGTTGCAGATTCTTCAGAAAACTCAGTGTTCTTTGCTTCTTCCTTCAAATGTGACCACTGCTGTGTCTTGAAACATTTCTGCATGTTAGATTTCTTTCCAGGTCTCGCAGTGCAGACAAACATCCAGTGACATGCAACCCTGTCTTATGGAAATAACTTCATGTGCAACTCATTTAGTCCCAAACATGAAAGTGAGCCTGCAAAGAGGAACAACATACAGCCTTATTGGTCTGGTTTAGAACAGAAAGGGTCTGCAGTGACTTAAAAGGCAGCACACAGCTTGCTTTTCTTAACCTTTAATAGAAACCGTCCTACATTAAGCAGTTGTCTATGTTGCCCACATGCAAACTTCTGTACTCAAACTCTGGTTTACACCATCCACCTTGACCAAGTCCTGAACATCTTCCCCTGTGAACATAGCATGGACACTTGGAGGCAATAGAAAGAAACAGATTCAAACATTAAACAAATGTTTTTGTCTTCCTCTTCTCTTTCTCATGGGGAGACACTTTCCATTCCTACAATGACATTTCAGCCTGTTTTAGCTGGCATGTCTCGTCCATCCAGGCTTCTGGGACTGACTCAGTCTGTGCTCTTCATCCTACTAGAGTCCCTCATGGTCCACTTTCCCATGGACATCTGACACGCATTTCCTTCCTCTGTCTCAGCCTGCTCCATCTGTCCGTCTGTCTGAGTCTTCACCAGCCTTTTTTTCTTTCTCCACACAGTACAACAGGCATCACATTTCTGCAGGGTTAGATGTTGGAAATCCTCTGCAACTGCATACATGAAATCATTTTTCATTTACAGATGCCCTCAGGGCTGAGAAGCAGCACTGTATGTTGTTCTTTCATGTAATCGGTTCTGTTAGCATGAAGGGCACATGGGTTAACATAATTACTGCACTGAAGAAGTTCTCACGTGTGTGTGTGTGTGTGTGTGTGTCATGCCAGCTTCAATCTGTGGACTGGAGAAGAGCCAAGTTAAAGAAACAGCTGATCCCTGACTTAAAAGAAATATTAACCAGTCACTGCTGTACAAAATTATCCTCTACTTGTAAAAGTTTGCTAAAATCTTTTTAATCTTAAGTGCCCAGTAAAAACATAAGCAGATCCTAAGTCTGAGGCTGAGATCTTGGCTCTGATAAAGACCTGAAAAAGTGTGCGTGTTACATAATGGTCCTGTTACTGGTATGGAAGAATAGGCACACATTATTCTTGTTCATGGGAGCCTTTAACTGTGACTGTCAGTGTGGGAGAGCTGTGGTTGACTGGACAGTTTCCAGATGTGATTGTGTGTGCATGAAGTGAAACAGGACCTGGCTGCAGATCATTTACATGCTGGTACAATCGAGAAAGTTTCCTTTTGCCATTTCTCATTTTAAAAATGGAATTCTTCATTTATAATCATACCCACCTGACTTGTGCAACAGCTGCAGCAGCTGTATCACCGTGAGATGAACCAATAGCAGGTGCCCTCAGTGGGAAGTTGACCACCCGGCGTGTCCCGTTCGAGCTCCAATTGGACGAAATCCCACAAGATCCGGGCTTAGCTGTAGCTGCTGTGCACTTTGAGACAGCATAACATACCATTCATGCAACAAGGACTGTGCAGATAAGGTGTCTGTGTGTGTGGGAACATGTGTTTGGGATTACTCCCTGTCAGTGATGGGTTGGTGAGTGCAGTTGTGCTGTGAGTTATGAGCTGGTTGTCTCATGAGTAACTTCCCATGGCGGACTGCTGGGTCAGGCGGTGTTACTCTCTTCTCAGCAGGTACAGAGGTGTGCCAAACACTCCGAAAGTGAACCTAATCCTTTAGCTAAAGATGATGGTGCTTAGCTAATGGACATTTACAGGCATCCCAACATTAAGCTCAAGCTGGTCTTTGTCAGACTTACAGTTTACATCTTTTGACCGAACGCTCATGAAACTTTGGGAATCCCCCCACGACCTCTGAACTCGTGACCCCATAATATAAAGATCAAACTTTTATAGGACTGTCATGAATCTGGGGATGACAGGCCATCCTCAGGAGACTCTGAATGGAAGTGTCCGCACGACCAAAATGTTTTCTCCCTTGTGACGTCGATTTATGAGAGTATAATCTTTGGTCTTAAGGCTTCTGCTTTTTCCCTTTGGACTATTTCACTGTGTGGGAACTGAAGCATCAGCATTTTCCCCACTAATTTGACCCCCAGTTTCACAGACACATAAAATTAGAAACTGTAAACTTGAATGCAGTATTAGTTTAACTCCCTGTGAATCATCTGCAAGTTTTACCTTCTCCTTTTTACCTTGCATGTGAGAAATGTGACTACACATTTTACCAACATTTTATTGGACTCACAATTCATCAAATCATCCAGGAATCCAATGCATGATGAAGTTCAGTTACTTGAAGACCGCTGACCTCTGAACCTTAAGCCTTAAATCTTGTTGGTCTCGCACGATGGAGTTGTGTGAATTAAAAAAGATCTGTGGTTTGCCCTCTGACCTGGAGGTTCATTGTGGTTTAGGGTTTGTTGTTGGAGAGGTACTCGTCATGGATCAGTTGACTTATTTGAAGCAGTTTCCTAACCATTATTTGCACGCTCTGCTCTTCTATCTGTCACTTAGTTTATGTTTTTTGCAAAAGCTCTGGAAGGCAGCCTTTGTCAAGTTTATTTTTTAAATCATATGTTTTAATTTTCTAACTCAATGTCTTCATTTTGCATATCTCTCTCCTGTTTTTGCAGAAGAAAGTGGCGTCTCTTTGCTCCAGCTGATTGGAGACCCTCCACCTGATGAGATCACCAGGGTCTATGGTCCGAGGGGGGAGGCCTCCTACGTCTTCACCCCAGGTGCCGTGTCTGGCCAGCCGGCTCTGGCCCACATCCCCAACCCTTTCCACCGCCATTTCTCCCTAATCTTTAACATCAAACCTTCATCTCCCTCTGCCTCTGTCCTCTTCTCCATCACTGATGGGCCTCAGAAGCTCATGTACATCAGCGTCAAACTCAGTGCCGTTCGGTCCCAACGTCAGAAGGTGCAGTTCTTCTACACCGAGCCCGACTCCGAGGCTTCATACGAGGCGGCCAGCTTCGATGTGCCGAGCATGGTGAACACATGGACCCGCTTCTCGCTGTCTGTCTTTGAGGAGACGGTGACTTTCTACCAGGGATGTGACTCTGAGCCACAGGTGGTGAAGTTCGAGCGATCACCCGATCCCATGGAGCTGGACGCAGGGGCGGGGATTTTTGTGGGCCAGGCAGGGGGAGCAGATGCTGACAAGTTCCAGGTAATGTTAGGATACAAAGGTACAAGTATGGTAACCCCTGTTAGAACCAGCTCTACTTAAAAACTGCAGTACATATACCTTTATAATTCTACTCCACTTCACTTCAGAAGCAAATACTCTAAGTTAAGATATAATAAGCACTGAATGTGAAGTAACTTATACAATGAATTAATGACTTACACAGATTACACAACATGATTAAAGAGATACACCTATTTGACAGTCTAGCATCTGGAAGAGAAGTCCATTTTCAGACCCTAAACTCCAGGGTTCCTGCAGAGGAAATACTCGAGCGCTGAAGACATGTTTGCTTGTCACATTTCTAACACAAATGAGCAAAAAGCAGCCATGAATCCTTCTCTGAATGTCACCCAGGGGAGCTGGAAACGTCAGAATGCTGCACTGTGTGCTAAAACAGCAGGTGTGTGTCCGTGTGTAACGTCTCCCCGTGGCAGCTCACAGGAGCAGGTTTGTGTCGGGGTCACAGGCAACCGGAAGAGCAGAAATTAACCCTCCTCTTTCTAGTAAATCTATTACTTAACCCCAACTTTCACCTTTGACCTCTGACCTGAAGGTTGCACTCTGCCAGTGACCCGGGTGACTGCATGTGACATGTCACATGGGACTTTGAAGGTGCAAAAGCAAACAAAGAAGGCATATAAATTATGATCTCTTAATGGTTTTCTTTTCTTAGCTGCAAATCTGGGCAGTTTTATCTTCCCAACACTTACATTTTCTTTCATGCTTCCATGTATTTGCAGATTTTAGCTGCAGGGAACACCATAACTGATTGCAAACAGTGAGTTTGTTTTGTACAGATTTGTGCATTTATGTGTGTGTTTGTGTTTTATAGGGGGAGATTTCAAACTTCAAACTGGTTGGAAACCCTCGGGCTGCTGAGCGTTTGTGTGACGACGAGGATGACTCTGATGCTGTGAGTATCATCTTTTTCAGGAGTGTCTGTGTGTGTTCAGAGTGTCTGAATGTGAATAAGATGTGAAACCTTTGTCTCTTGCAGGCTTCTGGTGACTTTGGCAGCGGTGAGGGTGAGAGGAGACAGTCTGGAAGTGGAAGAACTGTGAAGGTATATAATAATGAGATAATGAGTTGTTATAAGTAATTCTGATGTGAGGTATTTAATTTGAATTCATTCCTAATGTTTTCTATTTCAATTCTAGACCACTCCTGCATCCTTCCGCCCCGTACCAGAACCTCCTGTGATTTCCTCACAGGGAAACAGAGTCAAAGAAACAGGTAACAAAAAAGAAGGCTTAGCTGCTGCACAGTAAACACTCTGATCAACCAGAACATGCAATGAAGGTTTTTTAATCACACAGAAGCTGCTGCCAAAGAAACGTCCTATAGATTGACTTCTCTATTATGCAGAAGTATGTGCATAAGGGTTCTTGTCTGGACCTGAGAGTGAGAGGAGGTCTACTGCAGGGTTTCACATTGCAAGGGAGGTTTAAAACCCTGTAGCTCGCCCTGGTGGTTAGTGGAAGAAGTGGGGCAATTTTTCGCTTTATACCGTAGTTTTAAAGCGGCATTAAGGTTAAACTCAAATGATGCAGTTTGCAGAAAATGAATTACGGGGTGTTACACTTCCAGGCCTCTCTCTCAGCCAGTGAAGTTTTATCTGTGTTGCGCCTGTGTTGAATTTTAGATGTCAGGCAATCGGTGGACCACAGCCGGTCTGGACAACCTGTCTCCAGAGGTGGGTTACAGCCTTGCAGGAGCACAGATTAGGATTACATCCTAATCAACACAAGGCCATCCTATCACAGTATAGAATGAGCTGTCCAGTGTTGCTTGATGTTATTTTAAGCATGATGTTTTTACTTTGTGGTAGCTGGTTTCTGGTATCGTGATACACTGGGATTTGTGGGAACCCTGAAAGCAAAGTTGGATGTGGTTGTGTGTTGCATGTTTCTGTATTGAAATGTCCTCAACCAAATTATCCATGGAAGAACAAGAATGAGCTGTAATGTTCACATGCAATGAGACTTTCTTTGACTGTAAGAGGGAAGTAGTTTGAGAACATGCATCCACTAGAGAGAGTGATGACTGATGCAGCAGCGCCCTCTGCAGAACAGTGCACAAACTTTGATGAAGTAAATGTGTTTATCAGCTCCACTAGATGGCGTAAGAGCTTTACACTGTCACTGCAACCAGAAACACTTCATCTGCTCTTTTGATTCCTCTGGTTTTGCATTTGGTGTTTTTTTTTTTGCAAGTTCTGCTTTTAATGTTTGCATTACAATGCTTTGTTTTGATTTACATATATGTATGATCCACTGCATGATGCTTTTAAGCACATAACTAAGACTAGTCTAACATCAAGTTATTCTCCACTCTTACAACTTTCCCCATGCCACATGTCCTCAGGTTCCAGTGGTGCTAAAGGGGACAAAGGAGACAGAGGTGACAAAGGCTTGAGGGGGGACACAGGCCCTTCAGGACCAAAGGGAGAGTCAGGCTCCAGCTTTGGCTCCAGTTCATCCTCAACGGGCGGAGGAGAGCGAGGACAGAAGGTAGAACATCTCTCTGTGTTTTTATGCATGAATGTATCATCACCTGCTTTAAATATTTGGACTTAATGTGTCTTTATTCCTTTATTCCAGGGAGAAAAGGGTGTAAAGGTATGTAATGGTGTTCCATTTGAATAAAAAAATGTCATTTGAATTACTTGAGTTCCTTATCTGTCCCTCATATTATAAATAAATAAATTAAAAGTACAGCTGATTGAGAATCCCTGCTTAAATACTGTTTTCATCATATATATGTTGAACAGATGTCTCCTGCAGTAATCACTATCATCAGCTAACTGTCTTAGCTCACTGTCTTCTCTCTGTTGTCCTCACAGGGCAGCAGCGGCTTCGGATACTCCGGTAACAAAGGTGATCCTGGGGCTCAAGGACCTCCAGGGCCCCCTGGTCCTCCAGGGCCTGCAGCTGAGGTGGTTCGACTCGGAGATGGCTCTGTTGTGCAGCAGATGTCAGGACCAGCTGGACCATCGGGACCACCAGGGTCAGGCGGAGCCCCGGGACCTTCAGGAGCTGATGGAGAGCCTGTGAGTGCAGAGGAAAGGTCTGGGTTTTTTGGGATTAACCTGTCACTGATTGTTTTTTATCTTTCAGGGTGATCCAGGAGAGGATGGAAAAACTGTAAGTGTCTTTCTTCTCCCTTATTACACACACTGATATAAATATATAACTAATTTAAAAGGACCTCTTTTAATTGTGTGTTTGCTCGCATTTCCAGGGTCCTGCAGGGCCACGTGGTTTTCCAGGAACTACAGGAGGTCCTGGTTCCAAAGGCCAAAAGGTTACAGTCAAACAAGATCACTGAATGAATTAGATTGTTTCTGAAACTTCTGTTTATTATATTTGGGATTTTTATCTATCATAACAAAGTATGATATTTCCAGGGTGAGCGTGGAGAGGGTCAACCAGGACCTAGAGGCCCCCCAGGTCCTCCAGGAATTCCTGGAACTGGCAACGGGGACCGTCCTGTATGTAGAATTTGACGAGTTTGCAGGTTTTATTGATTCCAAGCGTACTCGTCACTGTATTTTATTGGTTTATGTTTTGTTAGACGTTCTTTGACATGGAGGGATCAGGATTCTCAGACTCTGACAGATTCCGGGTACGTTGATCATTCAAACGGTTGTTGAATTTGATCTTATTTCTACGCAGCATAGTAAGTTTGTAATCTGTTTTCCAGGGTTCACGTGGTCTTCCAGGTCCACCAGGCCCTCCAGGCCCTCCTGGGACTTCAGTCGCTCTGGGAGCCAACGGTCCGGTAGTTTTTGGACCCCCTGGACCACCTGGACAGGATGGAGTACCTGGTCTACCAGTGAGTACTTCCACTTGTTTGGTTTAGTGAAGACCTTCAGTCTGCAGTCTTTAAAGTCATATTTAAACGTCTGTAATGTGGTTCCAGCTTCTCATCTGTAAACATGTGCTGCTGGACTTAACAATATGACAAACTCTTAATAACTGTGTGTGCACTGTGTGTGGTTTTAGGGCCCTCCTGGTCGTCCAGGTGCCCCGGGTCCACCAGGATCAGGAGGAGGAGGAAAGGTGAGAACACAGACAGGGATTACTCAGTGAGGTTACCTGACTGTAAAAATGTTCATTCTAATAACTCTTTAATATCTTTCTCTCCAGGGTGACGATGGTGAGCTCGGCCTTCCTGGGGCACCAGGAGAAAAGGTGAGCTGAGGAGAAACGGATGTTTTACTCTTGTATTGAAATTGAAAAATGTCAGATTTGTTGCAGGTGTATCCGGATAGATTCTGTCCTCCATGTTTGTTGCTTTCCTCTAGCAAGAGTCGCAGGACTCCAACCCTTTCACCAGCTTCTTCTCTTACTTTGCTCCGTCCTCTACGGTGTGTAATGGGCACAGGTACTGGGGGGGCTCTGCTTTGGTGATTTCTTTCCTCTGTTAAAAAAATGTTCCACTTCCTGGTCTCATTTCTCCCTGATTGTAGTTTCTAATGCACATCCTCCATGCTGAATTTCCTTAACCCGTCGGTAGAAAGAGGAGCAAGACTTTCCCCTCAATAGTTTGTTTGCATTCACCTGCTGTCCTTCATGTTTCCATGTAGGACATCTTTAGTTTTCTGTTTCTACACGCCTCCTGCTTGTCATCTTTAGTTTCATCACCTCTTCTCTTTGATCGTCCTGCTTCAGTTTCATTAACAGGAATGTCTAACAGTCCTCATTCAGAAGTTCAGCAAAGACACATTAAATACTAGTGTACTATTTCTACTACTCACCCCAGGGGGCTCAGGGTGACTTAGGAACGCCAGGGACACCTGGACAGACTGGACTTGCAGGGCTCCCAGGTCCCATGGGACCAGTTGGACCCGCTGGACCTCCTGGGCCACCAGGACCACCGCACCACTTTGGATTTGTAAGTTCTTTAAAATGTTCAATCCTCAACAGACGTTTAAAAATGTGGTTAAAGTTCCACATTACAAGACATATTATTTTCTTTACTTGCAGGGGAATGAGGCTGGATTTGATGGGGCCAATGGCTTGCCTGGCCCACCTGGACCACAGGTAACCCATCATCCATGAGATCTCTGACCTTCTCTTTACAGTAGATACTCACCTCATGTTTCCCTCTCTGTCGTCTTTCAGGGTCCACCTGGTATTGCTGGTCTACCTGTAAGTATGACAGAGTTTCTGTCCTTGTGCTGATGAAATAAATCAAATCAACACAGTTTCTAGTCCGACTATTAGCATCATAAATAGTTTATGATGATTTTCAGGGTAAGCCAGGTATACCAGGCAGCAATGGAAACAAAGGATCTGAGGGACCGAGAGGATCTCCTGGGATACCGGGACTCGATGGGTTCTCTGGACAGCCGGTAAGATGCCTTACTTTCTGAAACCTACGGTCAGACATATTTTAAGAGCTCTGTTAACTGCTTTTGTTATTTTAAAGGGTCAAAAGGGAGACAGAGGAGAGAGAGGAGAATCGGTGAGTCACAATAAGAAACATATTTGAAATATTTGGATCTACAGTAAATTCTGTGTATATATAGTTGGGTTTATCATGTGAAGAGAGACTCTGATTGGAGGTTTTGTGTTTGTGTTTCAGGGTCAGCCAGGGCGAGACGGAGGGGCACCTGGACTTCCAGGGCCTCCTGGACCACCAGGACCTACCACCTACCAGACAACAGACGTATGTGAAAGAGAGATGAAATACTGTATGCCTGCAGTGTTATCCCTTAATCACTTTAGTAGATTGAGTTTGTGCACGAGCTGATATTCACTAACAGTCACTGCCTGCTGAATGTTTGATCACCCCGCACTAACTGACCTAACTTTGTCTTGCTGTAGTATAATGACGTATATTGGAACGAAGGGTCACAGGTGAGTCCTCCCCTAACTCTGCTAGCTATAAACCTCACTAAACTTAAAGATATTTGAGAATATGTACAAAGTACTTGTTCTGTTATTCAAGTGTTTTCATTCTCTCTCCTTCAGGGAGGAGCTGGTACCCCAGGCCGAGCAGGATTCCCAGTATGTATTGCTTTCATCAGTTCATAGTCCTTCCTGAAAAAGACGAGTGAATGTGAGAAAATAACCAGAGGTTAATGTCGTTTGTTTTTATTCAGGGGCCTTCAGGACCAAAAGGAGACAAAGGAGATTCTGGTCCTCCTGGATATGCACCTAAAGTAAGATAATCTACACATTCATGCAGTAAAACACTGCTGTGGATTCTGTTGTGATTTCCAGTGGTGACTGTAAACTTGTTGTTGTGTTCAGGGAGAGAAGGGAGAACCTGGTGTCATCCTGGGGTCTGATGGGAGACCTCAGTACCTTGGTGGTCTGGCAGGATTGCCGGTATAAAAATCAATGCAGTCCCTAAAGTTCAACTGCTGATATTATTTGTTGATATTTTAGTGTTCACAGTGTGCATGTGTGTTTACTTACAGGGTGACAGTGGACCCCCTGGCCCAATAGGACCTCCAGTGCGTACCATGTTTTTATTCCACACATTAGGAGTGTTCAGTGGTATAACTTGAGCTGAAAGCTTTGCATCAACTTAAATAAACTTGTATTTTCAGGGTCCATATGGTCCTTCAGGCCAGAAGGGAGAGATTGGGCTACCAGGTAGACCGGTAAGTCTTTTTAAAAGTGCACAAACAAGTCTGGATGGTAAGAAATGTTGAAGTTATACACAGTTTGGAAACTGATCATATTTCATGTTAAATGACTCAAACATCATTCTGAATGCGGTGTGTGTTTTCCTGTAGGGTCGTCCAGGTCTGAATGGCGCCAGAGGAGAGCAGGGAGAACCAGGCACTGGATCTGGAAACAGTTATCCTGTGAGTATAAGTGTTTTTTCCCCAAAACCAGAATTTTTGCCTAAGTTCCATCTAAGCGCTTAAGATCAGGTGATGAATAAACAGTAATTAATGTTGTTGTGTTCCTCAGGGTCCTCCAGGTCCACCAGGGCCCCCTGGACCTCCTGGAGCTTCAGGTCCCTTCGACAGGCACGGAGTGAGTCAAACTGTGCAGCTGTGTTTTAACAGTCTATTTAATTGTAAAGAAAAGTGTTGTCCATACCTTGTAATGATGTGAAACTGCAGAGATTTAAAATCTTGGGGTATTCACATTAATCTTTTATGTGGCGACATAAATCTGTTACAAGATCTTAAATTAAAGTCTTTGTTTCTATTTCAGGGATATGATGATTACTCCAGGCAGTACCCAGGTAACTTCTCTTCATGCAGTATTTCAAGTTCCCTGTAAAACAATAAGTTTTAGTCTAAGTGAACACAGACATGGAAATAAAAGGTAAACAGATGATGATGTTATTTTTCTTCCTCTTTGTTTTTAGCTGCTAAAGGAGAGAAAGGTGATCCTGGACCACCGGGGACACTTGACATTCAAGGTAGCATCCCTTCTTCAGTTCAGATTCATGATAAAAAGCTCAAAGGTAAATCTTTAATAATTTCAGTGTGTGGTGTCTGTCTTTTCTTCCAGGTTACGGGTCGGTGGATATTTACACTTTAAGGGTAAGTCTCAAGACTTTCCTCACGATGGTGTGGGTCAGAAATTGTTGTAAATATTTTATATTCTGGGATGTTTCTTGATTTCTTTGTGTCCAGAATGAGATGAAAGGAGAAACAGGAAGTCAAGGCGTAAAAGGAGAGAAAGGAGAACCAAGTGGAGGATACTATGACCCCCGCTATGGAGGGAGCGGATACCCAGGGACGCCAGGACCACCTGTAAGATCACCTGTATTTTAAAAACATAAAGCTCCTCCAAGTCTTAAGATCAAATTCTTATTGCTTTTTCCATCTTTGTGCCATCAGGGCCAGAAAGGTGACTCCATCATTGGCCCACCAGGCCCTCAGGGACCACCTGGTCAACCAGGTCGAGGCTACGATGGGCAACAGGGACCACCAGGGCCTCCTGGACCTCCAGGACCATCCTTACCTGGAGCTTACAGGGGCACACAGAGTGAGTTATGATCATTAAAACACCCAAACATTCAAGATGAAGTCTGTTTAGTTTCTTTTGAGCTCATATGACCCACTTTGATTGACAGCTATCAATATTCCTGGACCACCGGGACCACCTGGAACACCTGGACTACCTGGACACTCCTCTGGGGTAAGACAACTCGGCAAATGTATCTGCTTTGCATCTGTACGATCAGATAGTATATCATGAAATACAAATTACACTGTTTCTTTGTTTGTAGGTGACCGTGTTGAGGACCTACGACACCATGACAGCCACCGCCCGGAGACAACCTGAAGGCTCGCTGGTTTACATTTTGGACCAAACCGATCTGTTCTTGAGGGTCAGAGATGGAGTCCGTCAAGTGCAGGTGAGACGTTGACCTTTTAAATGATGAGGATTCGTCAGGAAACACAGTTAAAGCTCTTCATTAGGATTCTAACACAGCTGTCTTTGTTGTTCTTTACAGCTTGGGAGCTACATCCCCTTACCCAACGTGGATGTGAGTGTCATTTTTCTTTCTTTCTCTAATTTAGAACACACAATTTCCCCCGCTCTCATAAATCTCACATATTATTTCAGGGTAATGAGGTTGCAGCTGTGGAGCCCCCTCCAGTCGTCCCCTACTCCCCAGACCATCACACGCACACACAGACACACACGCACACCGACACCTCTCAAAGGCAACCTGAGAGTCCAGTCCACCACGGCACCGACCATCACTCACAGCCAGACGTGCATCACTCGTCAAACCCGGATCCACGCTACCCGACTCACCTTGATCCTAGATACCAGCCCGACAATCGTTACCAGCCGGATCCGCGATACCCGGTACCCACAGATCCCAGGTTCCCCAGTTACTCAGACCGGTTAAATCAACCGGACGGACGATTTTCTGTCCACACAACCGAGACTCGCCCTGCGTATCCGGACCCTCGCTATGCAGTCACCCCTCAGAGAAGACCAGCTCGTCCTGAGCCCCAGATTCCAGTCCACCATCATCATTCTGGTCCAGGGGTAAGAGGAGTCCACTTGAAAACATCATACTGCCTTTATATCATATGTTGTATTAGATCCATAGTGTGCTTTATAGTTTGTACTCTACATATCTATCTACCTGTCTTGATTATTATATAGCTATCTAGTTATCTAGCTTACTCTGTAGCTATCTGTCTTACTAACTTTCTAGCTAGCTTTGCATCTAACCATCCAGCTTTCAATTTAACAATCTAGTGTACTTTCTAATTTATCTAGCTTTATATCTCACCATCAACCCAGTAATACAAGTACCTGGCTTAGCAGCATGCTCACTGTCACCTATCCTCCTGGCTTTCTGTATTTGCATGCTCATAATCTGATTGTTATATTAAATAGTGATGTTGCTTCTGGGCATGTTTCCTCAGCTCCACCTCATCGCCCTTAACAGTCCTCAGAGCGGCTCCATGAGGGGAATCCGGGGTGCAGACTACATGTGCTTCACTCAGGCTCAGGCCGTCGGGATGAAAGGAACTTTCCGGGCCTTCTTGTCCGCCAGACTCCAAGATCTCCACAGCATCGTCCGCAAGGCTGACAGAGACAGTTTGCCGATAGTCAACCTAAAGGTAGCAAACAGAGAAGTTTGACACTGTGGGGCATTTTTTCTTTATTTTGTGAGAGTCAGAAGAAGTGTGAGATCACTCTAATGTATGTATGTTCATAACAAGCCATGAACTAGTCTTCAGCACAACTTTGTACTCAGTGTTTTGTGTTTACTTTTAGGACGAGGTTCTGTTTGACAACTGGGATGCCATCTTTCAAGACCGCAGGATGAAGGACAACGTGCCAATCTACTCCTTCGATGGCAAAGACGTTATGAGTGACAGCTCATGGTGACCAAATAAGATGACTGTTAAAGATGCAACAACCTGGGGAAACTGTGATTCAGTACTTTAACATAAATACTTTTTGTTTCCATATCCTAGGCAAGACAAGATGCTGTGGCACGGGTCGACCAACACTGGCCAGCGGCATGTTGACAGCTTCTGCGAGACGTGGCGTGTAGGCGACCAGGCGCTGACCGGTATGGCATCGTCACTGCAGAGCGGCAGCCTCCTCCAGCAGAGCTCCAGCAGCTGCTCCAGCTCCTACGTGGTGCTGTGTGTGGAGAACAGCTACGTCGTCCACTCCAAGAGATAGACGCACACACACTCACAAACACACAACATTAGACAAAGTCTGCAAAGCTTTCGTCCACACACACTTTTCTATCTTTGCACCGTATGTGGTGCTTTGTAAATATGTTTTTTCATATGAGTAATGAGTTTATGTTTGTTATCCCTTCATATACGGTGCTACACAGGATTATTCCACAAGTTAAACCCAAGTTAAGCTCAGGTGACAGACAGTAACGCACCCTCCGACAGCCATGTGGGAGGTTTCACGCCTTATAAGGATATAAGGGTAATTTCTTTTCTGTTGTCTGCTAGTAACTGCTACAATATTTATCTAAATATTAACAATAGCACGGCTGTTGCTTGGTAGAAGAAATATCTGTCACTCAGATTTCTGCTCATAAAATGACTTTAAGGAAATTTGACTCCTTTGCAGAAATCCTGCTCTGCTTGATCAGGATAATTAAACATTCTCTCCTTTTAATGGGACTTTATCAACACTACTTTATAGAAAGGAGTGTAAACTGTACACAGGGAAGATAAATGGATCATCAAAGATTTGATACACAAGAATCTCTTTTTCTTCCTGTTCAACCAAAAGTCTGACATGGTGAAAATAGACTGTGTGAGCCAAGTAAAGCAGTGTAAACAATAGTTAAATCAGGGTTTCTGCACCTTTAATATTCAGCTAATTCTAAAGCTTTCTCTGTTTTAAACAAGGTGCCACCAACCGGACATTTCAGCAACCAAAAGCAAGAAAACAAAAGTTATTTTATGTGAAATGTTTGTTTTTTTAACTTCTTTTCATTTACACTGATTTTATCTGTAACCAAAGCACTTGAGTAACAGCTTTTTTTTTTTTTTTTTGCAACTATCTTTCATGGGAAGATATTTTCAAGTCATATTTTTAGTGATAACAAAGGGATATTTATTTTTTATAAACCGTGCATTTTCAGCTATAATGTGTGACAGCTACATTTCAATTTATCCAGCAAACCTACACAATGATGTGTACCTGAAAGAGGTAAAGGACAAAGTTTGTGCACAGACACATTACATCTGTGTTCAGTCATCCAAATAGGACTCAGCCATATATGTTTGTCCATGCACTGTTGCTTTTTAAAATTTTTCTTGTTTATTTCAGAACAGAAAATGCACTGCAGCCAGGTAACAGTGGAGAGGATACAAACACTGGTCCAAAGTTTTTTACTTTAATTCTTATGCAGTGCCAAATTAAATGCAGGAAGATTTCTGTTAACTTCTGCAGGTTGTATCTGTTTTTCTCTTTGTTTGAAACGCTGCATCTCATAATTGAATAAACCAGTGTGGAAATTGTAAATTGTGTTGTGCATTGACTGTTTTCAGCAATACTTGTGTCGTTATTCTGTACCAAGACTCTTAAATAGGATAGATATGGAGGCTGAGAAATACAAACACTAAAGATACTTATAAATTCAGATAATCTCTTCACTCTCCTGTGTGTTATTTCCAATCCCATCTCTCTGAAGATCATCTAACTGTAACTGTCATCAGCCACCTGCCTGCACAGCTGTGGCTCTTTGTTAATCAGTGTCGAGAGCACTTTCCTCATGTAATGACCCAGTTATGTTGCTCATCTGCTCGTGTTATCTTCCCTTACTGACTGCAAACAAAGCCAAATGTGTCATCGACAATCTGCACCAGGTATGCTCAAAGGAGATGTGAACATGTTTGACCTGACAACACACTTGAGAAATGTGATTGGAATCATCAGATAGACAGTCAAAAATCAAGAGACAAACACACAGTAAAGATATTTTTACTAGAGTGTGCAAAAGTATATATAACAAAATGTGTTCCAATACAATGAAAAAGAGAATATGTACAATATTTAAAATAATATAGAGCTGATAAAGTGTAAACAAGAGGCATGAGTGATGCATAAATATGTGAGGATCTATAAAACTACCTGTGACTTATTTACATAAAGTGGTGTCCAAAGTGCGATCAAAATGTTTTAAAAGTTTTAATGTTTAAGACTGAAAGGAAAATGTAGACAGACTCCCCTGAATATATTGAAAAGGACATGATATAATCATTCATTGGCACTTTTTATGAGTAACAAGGAGAAACCGGATCTGGAGCATGTAACCTTTACACAGGACGACCATCGAGCAGTTTGTAGTTCAGGTCGATCACAAGCGAGCAGAACGAACGGACGCCCACAAAGTCGCAGCAGAGGATGTTGACTCCGTCCACCTTCTGCCCACCTGGTCGCTGCTTGCTCGCCCAGTCCAGCAGCAGAGAGAGAGCCCTCATTGTCATCTTCCTCATGCTCTGGAGGGGGTGGAGGAGGACGTAGGGAGCATCTTCTGTCAGGTTCAGACCGCTGACGTAAAAACCAGCTGGTAAAATAATAAAATCAGTATGAAGATAAACCTGTTAGATACAAAGTCTGTAAACCAAAGTCCTAATACTTCTACACTTCTCTTCATTGTGAAGGCAGACAATAAGTGCATTATTGTAAGTGTACCACTCTCTACCTGGTCGACCTTTGCTCTTCTGGTCCTCCAGGTAGGCAATCACCTTCTTCGGGTCTGGGCTGTCGGCATACCTGGAAACAAGCAACACCATGAGGCAGATCAGTTAAAAGGTAAAACGAGCATTTAATAATGTAGGAACATGAATGTCTTTAAACTACAACATCTACTGATTATAGATGAAGCATTCGTGTTGTGTATTTACCAGTAAGGAACTCCAGGCCACAGCTCAGGATGCTGCAGCAACACCAGCTCATCCCCGTAGGAAACCACTACCTGCTGACCTCTGGACCAACAGGAACGCAGAGTGGGAGTGTCCTGCATGCAACAAGAACAAAATAAGTATTCTTTTTAACTAATAAGTTCAGCAAAATGTAAAAGTGAGGAAGGAGTCGATCAGGTACCTTTGGGGGGCAGAGTTTGTTTCCAAACAGTGAGATGATGAACTCCACAAGGTTTACATGATCTTCATCTGTCAGGGATTCAAAGTGGGAGCAAGATATGATCACAATCTCTTTAGGATGAGCGTCCAACCAGGTAGCAAGTTCCTCCAGAGCCTCCTGCACAAACACACAAACACAAGTGAACATTTTTATTCAATGACTCCTGAGTACACGCAGGATTTTACTTTCTTCAGATCTGCAAATCCAGTTTAAACTTTCCAGAGTAAATAATGTGGGAAGGGGCTGTTCTCATGTGCATATGTCTGTGTGTACCTTCACAGTCATGATTGTGTAGATGCCATGAGCGAAGAACAACTTGTCTCCTCCACCTGGCTTCCTGGCGATCCGCAGGTCGAAGAAGCGAATCCCAAGATCACACTGATCTGTGAGGACGGCCTGCTGCACACACAGGTAGGGAGACATTCAGTTTTAAATTACATGAAATAAAAAGTGCATTTTATTAGTCCTCCTGCAGGACTACCTGTGTGGTGGCCCAGCGAGATACACAGGGTCTAGTCCAGCAGGGAACCAGCCTGTCAATCACTCTGAGGAGGTGGGGCTCTGATTTTAGGACAGGTGAGGAGAGATCCAGACAGAAAGACATGCTGTCATGACTTCCTGTAGTGAGAGAGGAAGGAAAGTCAGACATTTAATATGACCAACAATGTAAACAAACCCTGTCTTTAAGGTTTTGGGGCATGAAACGCTCAAACAGAGAAAGAGACAGACAGGTAGGAAACTCAGGAGCACTTTGATTGATTTGATTTGACCCCCTAAATAGACCCCTCCTGTGTTTGTGTTACCGGGTAGAGCCAGGTTCCACAGCGGGACGTCCAGCAGCTCCTCGGGCAGGAGAGACATCCAGTCCGGGTTTCTTCCTGGCTGTAGCCCCTGTCCCTCTTCCATGTCCCTGTTCAACTATTAACCAGTTTGTCTTAGCTTCCAGTCTGTTTTCCCCATCTTATTTACATAACAAGGCTCATTTTCATTTTCGATTTTGAACATACATCCAATGTTTACAAAGACTTCCGGGTTCTTCTTCTTCTACGGTTTTTTTTAAAGGCGGGTTGTATTCAGAATGTTGCATCAGCGCCAACTACTGGACGGGAGGTTCCTCTTGTCCCCTGATTTAATTTAATTAAAACAGAGAAAAAAGCTCTTATAATCTCCTTTTTTAAATTATTTGGGCTCTAAAAATAAAACATAATAAATGCAGCTATCATATTTTGCTTTCTAAATTAAAATCAATGACCAAATTGTAAGGGGAAAGCTAATTACAAACAACAAAATGTACAAAACAGCCACAAAGAAAAGCTGAATAACATGTTGGCTGCAAATATGGTTCTCAATTCTTATTATTAAATCTGCTTGGTACCATACAAAGAAAACTCTTCCATCATTTCCACCTCAGCTTTGTTAAAGGAACCTGAGGTGGAAAGCATTCAGCACCTGCTTTAAACTGTTGTTAATAATAATAATTAATAATAATTCATAGAATTTATGAGTGGCGTTTGAGGAGGTCAGTCAGGTATGAGGGGGCGGTATTATTGAGGGCTTTGTAGGTGATGAGCAGGTTGTGTCGTTTAGTGGGAAAATGTGAATTTTAAATACTTTATTTGTTTGTTTTTAAACTGTTTAATGAGGAAATCAATTAAGATAACAGAGAATTAGCAAATAATCCCTCAGACACTGGTGCCTTTTTAAGAACTGCATGCATTGATTTACCATTAATCTTGTAAAACAATTTGGATGTTTGGGATAAAAAGTTCAACTTGTTTTTCTTTAGTAACTAAATTACTATATCAGGATTCGAAGAAGAGTTTTCAATCTGCGCTTGTTTTTAAAGTGAATGAGAAACTCAGTAATCAGGCAGTGTCTCCAAGAAGATGGTTCATGTTGGTTTTTCCTTTAATTTGTTACCCAATCTGAATTTTACCACTAACCCTCCAAAGGTTCCAGGACTAACAGGACTCCTTTCTTCACATGACCTCCACTCCAATCACTACCGTTGCACTATTAGATTATCCTAATATATTTAAACAGCAGGCCTTGCACAAAACAAGTCAAAAAGTAAAGGAAAAATCCCACATTGTGTTGCTTATGTTGCACAAGTGTTAAATTTAAACCAGCATGATGAAGCAGACAATCAAATCCTAGACATGGAAGGTGGAAAACTTGTAAGTATTTGCTCCTCATGCAGCACATCTTCAGTCTCATTGGAGTCACACTTTGACTGATTCATGAAGTTTTTAGCTTAAGAAATTAGGCTAAGTAAAAACAAGTAGCTTCTGTTTAACCTCCATTACATGTTCTAGGTTACATGGAGAACTTCTAAGTAGCCTTGATCACCTCCTGAATACTGCAGTGTCATAGAGAAATGGTCAGACCGGGCTGGTAGACCTAAACTTTGAGTTTATCGTGTTAAATGTAATGAAATTAAGACTGTTTTTTACTGGTATAGATTTCCGAGTACTCCTGGGATGCTTTGCAGTTAATGTAGGGCAAAGGAACCACAAGAATATACAGGATCTATCAGTACTATTCAGGATCCATGTACTTTTTGAGGTACTTTTCACATGAGAAACAACATGAATTTAACCTCTTGATGATTCAACTATCATTGTCTTCCCTTTCGGATTGCACTAACCCCGTGCAAATGAACACATATCCAGTTAAAATCTCCTAAGATCTCATTTGGCAGGAGTTTTTCCTCCATAATGCATTGGAAGTTGAATTCTGAGATTACACCATCATAAAGGAAACACATCGCAGAAAGGGTCCATTGATTTCTAGAAAATTAGACGAACAGGGCAACAGAGAGATCAAGAAGATTCCTGGTTTGTTTTTAATGAAGAGAGAATGGCTGTGGAGTCTTCAATTTTAACAATTTGAGATTTACGATAATACAATTAAAAGTGAAAAACACTTACATAACCAATTTAGGGATACAGACACCATCTAAGGTCAGATTCCTCATTTATTCGAGAGCTTTCCATCACCTGAAATGGCCTTTAACAGCACATAGAGTGGAGTCCCTCTGGAGCTGTAGATGCTCAGATACTTCAAGTCTTTCTTCTTTCTCTGAGATGAAAACACTCCGAAAAAATCACCCTGAGGTCATGTGAAGTCAGTTCTGTAAACTTTGAATGATGATACTACAAAAGAAGCATTTATGATAAGATTGTTTTATTGATATTAGAGGTGCAGTTTCAAAATGTGTTGTCTCTTTGAGTCAGTAAACCTGCTGACATGTCATGTCTTGTATCAACAAGTTCACGTTCAAAGAGGTCAAAATTTAACACTCGTGGGATTCATGCAGAGATTTTCAGTATTCAATCTTCAATTTATACTAGTTTAAATTTAACCACACCCGCCCCTCTCTGGTCACATGGCGTCCTTCACCATCCAGCGTCAGTGAGGGTCACAGTTTGCTCCACTTTTAAAAGGCAGATGGACTTCAGAGCTCAGTGGACACCTCTGGACTCAGTCTGCAAACCGGATCCTCCTGATATCCAGACTATTCTGACAGGTAAGACCTCTTCTGTTACAAACTCCATCCACCAACTTTGTCTTCCCTCTTTAATCTTCTTCTTTTCCCTCACAGTTCTTTCCCCTTTCTGTTTTCTCTTCTCCAAATATTAAGAGGTGTTGGGTGATTTTATTCTTGCTTTAATCTCCTGAGATGTGTGTGTTTTAACTCGTTTGTAAAGATTGGCGTTACTGTCTTTGATAAACTGATTAGAATCCTGTTTTCTGAGGGAATTTTAAGGGGATTAATGAAGTTGCTTGGGAAAGTTTTTCTAAAAGGTGAATGTGTCTTCATTGTCAGGTATTAAGATGTTGGATTAATATCAGGATTATGCCAGAGGAATATAAATGAGGTTTAGGGGTGTGTAATGATTTCTGCAGCCTTGATAATAGGTTAATGGTGAATATGGGTTTATTAGTGTGTATCAGGTCATTCAGGGTTTAGAAATGGGTCCAGTCTTTGAAAAGTGGACAGAAGTGAATGGAAAAACATCAGACAGTTGATTTGAAACCCGTTTTATCCAGCCTTTAATGTTCTAAATTAAATAAAAGTCATATGCAGACAGTCAGCCAACGCGAGACGCCACCATCTATCATTTACCACGCGTCTTACAACCAATAACCAACGACTAACAAGTGACTGAAATAGAATCTGTTCCCAAAGAAACCTTTGTGTTGGGAATATTACGCCTTATTCACTTCCTCCCAAAATATCTTAATTAACTAAAGACTGAAGATGTGTTGTGTTCGCCCTGTTTGTGCCAACACACTGGTTACCATTCAGTCAACTTAGTTTGTGTGATCAAATTTTCACCCAGCTGCCCCTGAAGAACATGAATTTTCATCATGCAGACCTGTCAACAGGTTGGACTGCTTCCACTCTCTGATTTATAAATGTTAGGAAACACTTTATGCTGAAATCCGATTTTAAAATCCAATCAATTACCCTCAGAATTCTCTTTGAACACATTAAAAGTCTGCCACAGAAAATAATTTGAAAAAATTAAATACATTTTTCTCTTGTTTGTTGCATAATTTCTCTTTTTCTTTCCTCCTTGAATTTGGCATCCTCCAGGCGGATGACATCCAGGGATTTTCTGTTTGGAATTCAGAGGAAACAGCACCAAGTTTCAACCTCTTTTAACATCACATTTAAACCATTTTAAAGCAAGTAAACTGGATTTAAGAGTCACAGCATTCAGTTAATACACCGAACAGTATGAACTGTACAGTGTCTGCCTGTCTGAGGGTTGTTGTTGACATTCTTCACCCTAATTTGTTGTGTGTAGTTTTCAATTAAGATACCAGGGAGTGGTTGATTTCTATACCTGACACACTCATGGATGCATCACTGAAACATGTGATACACATGTTTAACTGAAGTCCTTCTGTTTCCCTCACACTTCATCAAACCTATCAGAATTACAAAGACAGAACTTCCTGGTTTTGTTCATGCTGTTAAGATTTCTTTATGATTTATCTGACAGGACAGAAGACTTGGAGCACGGGTTGTAGTCAGGATGGCTGACCTCTACGATTGCACTGAGTGTAAGGAGACCCTGTACGGGCAAAAATACATCCTGAGGGAGGAACAACCGTACTGCGTGAAGTGCTACGAGGCTCTTTTCTCCAACAACTGTGAAGTGTGCAAACAGCTCATTGGCTGCACGTGCAAGGTAAAATATAGATTTTTTCATTGTATTCAAATGTTGCAGCTTTAGATGTTTGCAAAGGATCATCTTCCTATGACTGTCAACCATCCCTGATTGATTCTGCAGGATCTGTCATACAAGGACCGCCACTGGCACAGCGACTGCTTCCTTTGCGCCAAGTGCGACCGGTCTCTGGTGGATCGGCCTTTTGCCACCAAGGATGACATGCTGATGTGCACTGACTGCTACAGCAACGAGTACTCGGCCAAGTGTCATGCATGCCTGAAGACCATCATGCCAGGTGAGGAGGCACGGGCACACCTGGAGACACTTTGGTTATTTGAGCATAGATTGGGAGAAAGTTCAGTCTGAAAAAAATCATTCAGTGTGGAGATTCTCTTTTTTCTTATTTTGACTAAAATCTTGATTTCTGTTTCTGTTTTCAGAATTTAGACACAGTTCAAATCAGATTAAGATGTGTTTAAATTTGATGCAAAACTCAAAAGGCTAGTTTGACAGCCTTTAAATCTTACTGTACAAGCTGTTGTGTTTTCCTCCAAGTTTTCACATGAAATCATTTACACAGCTTAAATAACATCAGCAGATTTCATTAGCTGTAAGTAGTTTAAGTTGAACTGATTGCTAGAGGGATAGTGGGACCTACTGTACATTTTATTATTGATGGAGACATGAAATGTGCAGCTCAGGATGTTTTGAAGGATATGTCATGAGGCTTATAATTAACCTAAATCTTATTTAGGCTTGTTGCAGTCACAATCTTGCAGGTCAGTGTCAACCTTTACATGAAAATGCTAATAAAGTTACTCCCTTCCTTTCCTTTTCCTTCCCTCCCATCCTTTCTGCCTACCAGGCTCTAAGAAGATGGAGCACAAGGGCAACAGTTGGCATGAGAACTGCTTCACCTGCAACCGTTGCCAGCAACCCATCGGCACTAAGAGCTTCGTCCAGAAGGATTTCAACAACTACTGCCTGCCGTGCTATGAGAAGCAGTTTGCTCAGCAGTGCGTCCACTGCAAGAAGGTAAAACAAACAGAGGAAGAGGGTTTTCTGTGGCTGCAAAAAAGCATAACACTTAAATATACTGGATGTCTTGTTCATGCAATGAAGCCAAGTTTTCTCTCATCAAAGCTCTGATATTTAATTGGAATCTTTAATTAACTGCTGTGCTTCCCGGGACCAAAACTTAAAGCTTGGATGCCTAAAATGGAAAGAAATACAGTGAAGGATGAGAGAGGACTCCTATGTACAGTATATGGGAGCTATAGACAGGAAGCAGATGGTCAGGCAGGCAGGAATCGGAGGCGTCTTTGTGTGCTAAAAGCTGGTAGGTGAGACAGCAGGCATCTGGCTCGCCTCGAATCGCCTGTGACTCAACAACTCAGAAACAACCAGCATTAAAGACAGAGAAATGAACCAGTGCGAAGCTGAACATGGCTGAGTCAGAGCTCTGGATCTGAAGGAGACACTTCATGTGGCAGTTTAAACATTTCTATCAGTGCAAATTGCAAACTCGGCCATGCAATGTATGGATTTGGGTTAAAATGAGTCCCATAAAACTACAGTAGAGTGCTAACAGCGCACAGAGCAGAATCTAAAGCTTGGTTGTCCTATCTTGCACTCAGAGGTGTTAAATGCATGCGTGGCATTTTTTTGTAATCAATTAATCTATAAATTAAATTCATAAAACCCAGTCACTGTTGTAAGTGACTGAATCAGCAGGTTTAAGCGATGGAGCTCATCATTTTAATCTTATTAAGATGGTGACAGCAGCATAAATCATCCTAATCTGATAATCTGTCATTAGATATTACACATATGCGCAGTGCATAAAAATGCTAATTTGGTTCTGGGCTGAAGGAACCAGATTGGACAACACACACTGAACTACAGACTGAATCATCTCTGTACATTAGCTGTGTGAAGGATGATGCATTCACTTACACTTACTGTTATAGGAGTGCTTCAACTGAGTCTCTTATGTGGAATCAGTTTGATATATGTCTGTCTCACGGCCTCTGAAACGTTTCTGAGTAATTGCCAGTGCTTTCAACCAGTCTCATGGTTTTCATCAGAGGATTAAAATCATCATCACAATCAAAGATCTTCCTTCTTCTTGACTATGCAAACTCAATTTGCTGATGAAGACCATGGGATTCAGTTCAATGCTTGGAAAAAAGATTAATAGCAGATCTTTAGTTTTGCAGTATTCCCTAACCCTAACCCTGACCCTAACTGATTTATCTTTTTGTTCTCTCTGATAACTTGTGGGGGATAATCCAATCAGTTGCTCAAAGTTGTTAAAAGTTCACTTTAATGTTACAGCACTTTTTCAGCAGACATGAATGCTCATTGTGATTTATTTTCCAGCCAATCACCACTGGAGGAGTGAACTACCGTGACCAGCCGTGGCATAAGGAGTGCTTCGTCTGCATCGGCTGCAAGCAGCAGCTGGCCGGTCAGAGGTTCACCTCCAGAAACGACTTCGCCTACTGCCTTGACTGCTTCTGCAACCTGTTTGCCAAGAAGTGTGCTTACTGCACCACCCCCATCAGCGGTAAAGTATAACCTGGAGCTGTATCAGGTGTACTGCCTTTAAATGTTAAAATAGATACTGATATGCACATAGAAATCTGAATATACACATATACAATGATGTTGTATATTTTTAGACAGGCAAATCACACTTCATCTATTTACAAACACTTAATCAACCAGCTTTTATTCTGCTATGGTGTCAGGTTTGTTGTCTTATTAAATCAAGATTCTTGGAACTGTTTTGTCCAGTCTTGCCTGGTTACAGGCCTCTGAAATGTGTCCAGCATCTATAATTCTTTCAGCTATTTCATGGCGATACAGTCAGATTTTCAAGCCTGGCTCCCTTTTCCTAGAAACTGCATGATCTCAGTAATAGATACAGCTTTACACATAATGGGTTTGGATTAAAAACACAAGGGAGCAATAGAAAAAGGCTCAGTCTTCAGAACTTTTCCAATGTCCCTCGGGAAATCATACAACAAATAATCCCCTCCATAAAATACAATAAAGGGACTTGCAAGAGATGGGTTTTCTCAGCAGCAGATTTTGTTACTGGTATACAGTATGTCATGAATTTCAAGCTTCACACTTCTACAGGCTTTATGTTGTAATACAATTTTAGAACATATGTAGGGCTAGTATTTGTATTAAAGTACAAATGGTACCTTTTGCATGGATGAAACCTTCCCCACCGGTCACATGCTCCCCTCTGCATCCTGTGCATCCACTCACCAGTAAATCAATTACAGGATTATTAAGTTACAGAGATCATGAGACTGCTGGCCGGTCTTTGTAGGCCACTCATTGCTCCTCGTTTTTGCTTTCCTTTCAGGTCTTGGAGGCAGCAAATACATCTCGTTTGAGCAGCGCCAGTGGCACAACGACTGCTTCAACTGCAAGAGGTGCTGCGTGTCTCTGGTCGGCCGAGGTTTCCTAACCTGCAAAGACGACATCCTCTGCCCCGACTGCGGCAAAGATGTCTGAGTGAGCGAGTCTGAGAGAGAGCAGCGGCAGTATTCTCAACCTTTAACGCAACCTTTATTGCATGAAGTACATCATATATTGGTTTCTTACACATTAACTTAGCTCTTCTTCTGAAATATTTTCTTCATGCACTGATGAAACTGTCTTTATAGAAATTATCAAAGCCTTCATACCTTCTCAAAAGTTAACTTCTGTTGCAAAATCCTAAGTGAATTATAAATTCATGCAAAAGAAACCTTAACTGCTTTTCATAGATATATTTTATGCAACATATTTAAGCATGTCATGTTTGAAATCACACCTTTCTGGCAATTGTTCTTAACATAATCTTTATGATATTACTAATAATACTGTGTGTTCTCATTACATAAAGTATGTTGAATGAAGCCCAATAAAGACTTATTGAATGCTACTTTGTCATAATTGATTTTAATATAGAGTATGTGTAGACTCCACCATTAAAGATTGAATTAAAATAAAGACATCCCAACAGCTTAGTTTAGAATAGATTTTAAAGTTATTTTACTTGTTTTTAAAGCTCTTAACAGCCTTGCTCCTCCATACATCACTGATCTCCTGTCATTTTGTGTTCCAGCCCGATCACTGAGGTCCCCGAATGCTTCCCTTTTAAATGTTCCTTGTGTCTCTCACTAAGGCACCCCAGAGATCTATCTGTTTATACGCCCCTAAACTGTGGAACTCTCTGCCTCTGGACATTAAAACGGCGAGCTCTCTGGGTGTTTTTAAAAGTAAACTTAAGACTTACCTTTTTTTAATCTAGCTTTTAATTTGGAGTAATTTAGTTTTAGCCCTGGGCTGCATTATTATTGTTATAATTTTAATTATTATTTAAATTATTATTATTTGAATCATTTATTTATCTATTTATTTCTTGTATTCATCTTATCTAATTAACTCTACCTTACTTTTAACTTTTCTTTCCACTATTGATTATTTTATTAATTTGACTTGAGCTCTCTGCCCTATTAGTTTTGATGTATTTCATTATAAATGTCTGTCTTTTATGATAATTTCAAATATTAAACCAAAGGAATCATGTTTATGTTTTTGCTCCATCATGATCCTTGTCTTTTAAATTACCCCAAAGATCGTCTCTTTAATCTGGAACCATAGTCATTTCAGTAAGAGCTCTCACTCCGTCCTTTATCTGGGTCTGCTCTCGACCATTTACAGAGCCGTTAACTTTACTGCCTACAAAATGACATCATCCTTTTTGTTGAATATACGATCTTTGGGTAAGCATACCGGAAGTAGGTAGCAGGTGCCGCCGGAAGTGTGCGCTGGAGAATAAGAAGAAGCTAACGGAATTTACACACACATAAAGCAGCTTAATAATTCCAACGACAGAAAATAAACATGCAGGGTGAGATTTCTTTCCAGGTTTTATTTGAGTAGAAGTTCCAGCTGCTTATCTGAAATGTAGCTTCGTAGCAGAGCAGAGGAAAAGTAGCGCTAGGATGCTTTTGCTAAAACTAGCTAGGCGGCTAACCGTATTAGCATGGCTTTGTTAGCTGAATGGCTGAGTGACACTATCCTGCTAAAAAAACATGCTTACAGTCTGTTTCTTTGTATTTTCTGCTTCAATAAATGCACCAGGAATTATGTGAAAGGCAGAAATATAATCCTACATGTATTGGTGTGTGTGCAAAGTGAGCTTACTGATTTATGCAATGTCTGTGATTTTTAATTACATCTTGTTCTATGGGCGGTATCTGTGTCTGCAAGCAGGGTTATCTTGTTTTACCACATGCATGCAATTAAGAAATGTGCTTTTAACATGCATTATTATTCACAACATCCTAATTGATGTCATTTTCAATGAAAAACGCAAACGGGCCTTTCCTGGGAAACTGACTGCATTACAAACATGATGATTTAGCTCTTTAGAGATGGTGCATCAGCTGCTTTGCAGGGTTTTCAGGGTTGCACTGATGGTTTGGGGATTTGGGTGAATTCGGCTGAAATAGCATCTGCTTAGTGATAAATAATTACATGAAAAATGGAGGATCTCATTGATCTGCAGTGTGGCTTCTGCACATCTTCATTGTGGAAGATTGTGAGGAAAATCAATCACCTTTTTACTTAACACACAGAAAAAACACATTAAGAGACACATTCAGCCAGGATGCTGTGATATATATATTTTTAATATTAAAAGCTGTATTCTTAATAAGGCATTAATATTTGTATTCTTCAGATTAATCAACAGGTATGCCAAATGTGCAAGATAAAGGATCAGGGGTAAAAAAAAAATGATGCCCAAAATCTGACACATTTCTCTCCAGCATGACTCGGATGTATTACTGTGTCTGGAAGTCATGAATAAGACTTCCTTAAATGGGAGATTTGATGTGCAACAAGTGATGCTTTGAGTTCTGGATTTAAGAATAAACTACTCCTTATTCAGCCTTTAGGGTATTTGTTCTTCTCACCAGACTTTTCTATGCTTTTCAGCTGAAATGAGTGCGGCTATCCCCAACCATCGAAGGACCAAGCCTGGTGGTAAGACTGTCTTTACATTTCAAGAGGCTTGTGCATGCTTTTAGCTCCATTCCATGTAATGCACTCAAATCCTCAAAGCTTTAGAATTATTCAGTGTTTCTCAAACTCAACTTTGACATTTGTAGCTTTAGGCCATACGTCAAAACAAGTAAACTGAAGAATGACTTAAGATCATTGAATCTTATCTCTTGTACTCGGTAGACACATCACAGGGTGTGACTGTGCAGACAAAGAAAGCATTAAATAGTAACTGTAGGGTGGAGAACAGATGTCATTTACTCTTCATTACAGGCATAAAGACTGGAGTCGTGAACACGGGCGTGACTGGACCAACCTCCCAGATCCCTGGTCTGTGCCAGACTGCGGAGGAAAACACCCAAGTGGAGAGGGCTAGTGGACGGAGAGTGGGGATTTTTGAGTCGGACTCTGACTACGTCAAGCTTGCAAAAGGCGGAGGACACAAAGGTAAAGGAGGATGTCAGTGTTATCATTAGTGCAAGGCCTTTCATGTTATTTTAACTTCTGGTTACAGCTCTGCTCTTAATATTTGGTATACTCTTCAAATGCTACAAGTTTCCCCCTCTCACATATTTAGATGAGAAATCTGACTAACCCACTTCTGTCCTCAGATTGAAGAGGGTACAGTAGACTGTAACAGTGGAAGTCATCACATTTTGAAAATAAAACAACTTCCCGGAGGATTCGTTTGATGATGACAACTCTTTGAAATGCAAATCCTGAGCAACTATCCTCCCGGAGCATAAAACAGGGGATCTTTCCATTTCTCTTTAAAAGCAGTTTAGGGAAAGATGACACCCCCCTTTTGTTTATTGAAAATGCAACATCACTGGCTTCAGCTGTCAGGGGAATAAAGTCATTTGTGTTGCTGTACACACTTGTCTTTTGTACTGAAAAGTTCAATTTCAAGCTCCAGTCTGCATGAATGAATCCTCGGCGATAAATAGGCCCACTTGATATGAAATGTCTGGAAATGTAAGCCTTGTTTTATGAGCTGTAGCTCCAGTTTTTACCTCAATTAGCTGTTTGTCTCTTCCCAGAGAAGTTCATCAGACTCACAGAGCAACAGATTTTGTGTTTACTACCTTTAATCACCTGTTTGTGGATTTTGAATAATTTTCTCACTCTGTCTTTACTTTATTTCTGTTAATGGACAAACCAATGCCTGAGAAAGAGAAAAACTGATTCAACAACTCTTCAAATGTATCTTTACAGGGTAATAGAAGCTGCTGCTGAGTAATTTCTCTTTAACACACTTGTTTTCATCGCTGTGGTTCAAGTGCTGGAGTAAAGTGGGCAGTATAAAAGAAGCCTGCTGTGAATTCTTACATATGCCTCCTCAGATTTTAACACTTAATTTGTTAGAGAGTAATTGTTGAGCCTCTGAGCTGAAAGGCCTGAAGTCAAATATCACATTATGCTATTAATGGTGAGACACAGAACAATGCCTCATGACTACTTGCTGTGTTTTGACCATTGTGTCTCCTCTTCCTGCAGGGCTGTTGAGTCATGACCTTGATGCTGATGATAAACCGAACAAGCCGTACAACCCTCCGACCTGGTTTGGAGGTGATGAGTCCAAGAGGTACAAACACCAGTCACGCAGAGATCAGACGAGGGCACACAAACACCAAGATTTAGATATTTGATGATAACACCACTCTGATTCTAACTCCATAAAACAAAAAAACAGATGCATATTGTTTCTATTTAACAGCTGTTGGCTCATTTTACTGAGTCTGCATGGAAAAGAACAAAATAAAGACTTCCTGTGTCGATGGAAGAGCGTTGAAAAACCCTGACTCCCAACACGAAGCTGCTTACGTGTTTTTGTCACTTGACAATTTACACAGAACCAGCTCCTTGTTGCCGTTTTAAAACAGTGTTTAATGGTGACTGCAATAACATGAATTATTGCTCTGTAGGCAGCTGTTTTAAATAAAAGGAAACATTTTGTGTTGCCATGGAACCCATAAATGATGGTATCAATAAAGCACACCAACTGTATTATTTGTTGAGAGCAGGTACTACATGTAAGGCCGCTCTGAAGGCGTTTCAAATACAGGATTGGTTCCTGAAGAACTCAAATCTTTACATATTAAGGTGTTGGGATTGTGTGTTACTCAAACAATCCTCTTTTCAGTTTAAACCAACATGTCTAAATGCTTATTGATTCCCCAGAGAGACAGTTAAAGCACTTATCAAGTGTACAAGCCACAATGAGAGGCTGCGTAAGTGGCTGGCAGTCATTTCATATATATGGTATCACCTTGGTTTTGTATTTTCAGTGGAAGCAAAGCGACGTCTCCTGACAGCCAGGTGAAGATGGGCTTGCAGCCTCTGGCTGCTCCATTTGGCACCGATAACGGTTCAGCCTGGGAGACTGATAGATTCTCCCCTGATAAAGAGAAGGTGAATGAACCAAATAAAGTCCCCCCCCCAAAAACGTAGATACCGCGTCCATCTCTTCCATCCTTTTCGGTTCTTCATTTTTGCATTTATTCCACCGACTCCTCTTTTATTTTTCACCTTATTTTGCTCCGTTGCCACATTCACAGTTTGGTTAAAAGGGATTTCCTGCTCGTGCTTTGGCTGTTTGATAGCTTTGAGGGAAGATTGCTCAAGCTTTAGGTAAGTACAGAGACAGGACCAGATGAAACAGAAATGTACACAATCTTGATCTTTGTGTTGTTAAAAGAAGTTCTGATTCTAAGTTCATATCTCTCTTATGGAGATATTAGATCACTGGTGCAGGATATTTGGATAAAAAGCTGTTTTAAGACATGTGACTTTCTGAAAATCAAACTGAAGTCAATGTTAGAATCTGAGTCTGAGAGGAAATGTACAGTTTGCTGTTTTGATAGATGTGATTGATTTCCTTTTGTGGTGTCAGCTGGGTTTTATTCATGCCACCTCCTTCAATCCTTTGCCATTGCATGACTAGTTTTAACATGAAGTTCTCTTTCATCATTTCATCCTACGTTCTGCTCATTGCATGTATTTTGCTTTACAAAAAGATTCATCCACATTAAATATTTAATGATGCTGCTGCTTTAGTTCGGTTAAATCTGGTGCTTCATAGTTAACAACTTCTCCCTCTTCCAGATGTCTCCTGATGGTGTCACCGATCAAATGGAGGGTCTCTCCATGACCAACCAATACAAGAGAAGGTCAGGGGATCAAGAAGCTTATGTAGCTATGTAAATAAGATGTATCCCTTCTCTTCCACTTCACTGTTGGTGCTATGATTCCAAATAAGGTCCAGATGAAAGTGATTATCTTCAGGGTGAAAACATTCCTTCTGTCTTTTGTGGTCCCCTCAGGTCATATGATAAGAAGACTGCTCCGGTCAGCATGACCAAACTGCTGAGTCATGGCTACGTCGAGCAGAAGAAGAAGTCTTCTAATGATGATGATACCTCAAGTAAGATGTACTTTAAGTTCTTCTCAGTTTTATGAAGACAAACAATGACGCACAAATCTTCAGGGTTTTATGCTGCTCATATTTACAGGAGTGTTTGAAGCCTGCAAAAGGAGACATGTTTACCTAAGGGATAATATATAAAGAGAATCAGAAATAGCAGCAACAAGAACAGAGACTGATTTTTGTCTTCCATGATGTCTTTTGCTCCAGTTGTTGATTTGTGCTCCTTTTCCAGGTGTGACCTCTGAGCAGACGAGCACTGTCATGACGGAGGACGTGGACGACCTGGAGTAGAGCGCTGACTTCTCGTCCAAAGGGAAATGGGGTCCACCTAACACTGGTTCATGGTTTCACAAACCCACGAACACGCCACTCCGCCCCTCCCCAATTTCACTCACATTAATTGTACATCCACTGACTGTTAGTTTTGTACTCATGTTTATGCAAAGGTACTGTCCTCGCTATTTATTTGCTTTAATTTGTAAAGAGAATTCACTCAGATTGTGTTGAGTAGACGTGTCGGTGCTCAGTGATTTTTTTTATTTCTCAGTTTCTCGATTTGAAAGACGAATTGTGCGCAGGGTAGGAAGCTAACATCTCAGATCCAGGAAGCAGGTTGGGTTTGATTCTTGACCCCAAATACTGCTTCAAAGATTCTATTCACCAAAATCTGTCTGGAGCTGCTGTTAGTTTCCCTCCCTGGTTGTATGAAGATCAAGTTTCTGAGCTTTCAAGTATTTGTGCTAACGAAACGTGGTTTAAGTGATGTGAAGTTTTATTTGTTTGGATCAAGGGCTCCTGCTCTGTGAAGGGACGTAGGAAGTTTGTGTGTTTCTGGCAGCAGGGGTTTGAATGATCATTCGTCAACACAACAACCCTGCAGCTGTGACCACATGCCAAAGTGCATACTGATGACCACAGATGGAACTGTTTTGTTTGGTTCAAAGGGGCCAAGAAAGTCTTTTTTAGTTTGCTGCTCTGCAAAAGGTTCCTCTTCTCCACTTTTAAAAATCTTATGAATTGAGAAACATCATTTTTATCCTACACTTCAGAATAACCTGAATATAACTCTGCAAATCCAAATATCACTGGATCTTGCTGATGACTGAACTAAGTATTCAATGCATTCTGCATGCTGTAGCCTTCAAGTGTTAAGCTGTTGCAGCCTAATAGTCTGAAACTCCTGCAACAACAGATGAAAAATATAGAATCTCTAAGAAGGAGAAACCCTTTTTGCAGACCTTCAAGCTAAAACTCCAACCCGGTGTCATTCCCTGTGAAGATTAACGCAGACAAGTTTTAACAATGTGAGTTCTGAACATGCCAACCAAGCAGTTTGTCCCTGCTCGTGCAGTGTTTTTGACTTTATAGACATAAGTAGGAGAACGTAGTGTTAGTGCACAGCCCGCTCATGCCAAAAAAAACTCCATCTCATGAGAACTTAATTTTTTCCATCAGATGAGAGTTTTTGCTCCACAGATGAGAGAAATGGTTTCTGCAGCAGCATTTTTAAAAGGAAACTTCCGTTCCAGAGGTTAAAAGGTGCACCAGAAATGCTTCACTCCCTTCTTTGTTGATATTTGGCTTTTATATGTGGAGCAAATCTTGAAGTGAAGTGAAGGAGTCTCTTTTTTTATTTAGTATTAACTGAGGAACAGGATACAAACAGTTTTATCGCTGCATGTAGGAGAGAGGAAACAAACAAACTGGTCAGACTGGTGAGTTTTAAAGCCAGACTTTAACACCTTTTTTTGTTTGCACTGTGAATTACAACAGTTCCTCAAGTTTAGTTTGAATCTTGGCTCACATACTCAGCCTCACTTCACCCAAACTCCTGCAGACAAAACTAACTCCTCCATCTCGTCCTCTTCTTCCTGCTTGTGTTGTTGCAGAATAAATTTGCCTGTCAGGATAACTAAAAAAAAGTAATGGATTTCTTTGACATTTGACGGACAGCTTAGCCTTGTCTCATTTTAACGGTTATTATTCTCCCACCGTAACTGCGAACCTGACGGTGACAGTAAAATCCTAATCCTACAGAGACATTTGTCAGGTGGAGAAAATGCTCTTAAAATGAAAAAGGACGGGGATGATTTATTTGGGTATAACACCCAGATTAGAGCTCAGAGTTTGTCCCAGTAAATCCCCCAAAACTCATCACCTTCGTCTCAAAAGTGATGCTGCAGAAACACACTCTTCTTTGGAAACTCCTACAGGAGATGTCATGTTCAACTTTACAGGGTTGTTTTCCAGCACAATATTTAATGCATAATTTATCTTTATTATGTGGTATTAGCAGGTGTTCTCCTGTGTTCTGTGACACTGGATTTAATTTTGCAGTACGAATAATGGCGAATGTATCGTCCTTTTGAAGAACGGGTTTATTTTTATGAGTTGTATACGTATTCAGGTACAGTATTACAAATAGTGTTTTTGTCCAGTTTCTCCACGTGAGTTTGTGTCATATAAGTTATCAAACTAATAGTCGGAACCTTTAACTCTTTTAAACTCCTCCCTGAAGTCTTATGTCCTACCTGTCTTTGCTTTTTTTCATCAACCACTCTGAATTTCAATGTGTCGGAGGAGAAGGCAGACATTACACAGAAGATTCCTCGAGTGTTCGTAGTGAGGAGAAATTCACGTATTGCAGATCGATGTAAGACCCCGCTTATCTTAATGACTGCACACAGAAGCTTAATTATCATTTCAATAAATGGGCATGTGCATGTAAACGTGTACTGTTGTTCTTTTCACCTATCCTGATGTAATCATTGCTCACCTGCAGTCTCTTCATTTTGAATAATCTACTTGACAGAAGAAAAGGTTTTGTGTGATTAAACTTGAGGATGATTTGACCTCCATGTCTAACTTTTACAAGGTGATGAGAGGTAATCCACTTTATTTGTGAGGGTGAAGTTTACTGCAGTAACTTTAAGTTGATACAAATATATACAGACATCATGTGTTGAAAATGCACTCCCAATATGTGCTCCATAAAGTTCCACAGTGAATGATCCTCTGGGAGTCCTTATAAGGATCAGTCAGGGCTCCTGTGAGGGAGGAGGAAACACACTCTGCGCACATACACAGACGCACACACGCGCGCTGTGTCTGCTGCAGGCTGCATCCTCCTCTTCCTCTTCCTCATCAGTGTTTTGCACAGACCTGCATCTCACTCACTGACCACCTGGATTCTGCAGCTGCAACACCATGCACCAGTGCATGCGCCATGCTTCTGATCGATTCCTGTATCAGAGAATAATCCATAGCCGCATGGTGACGTCACGCCGTTAAACGGTGATAGTGGCTGTGCGCGCGGGTCGGTGGGCGGGTGGCTGTTAGGTGCCGCGCGGACGCCAGGGGTAGATAGATGGGTGCACTGAACGCAAACACCGGATAGGAGAAAGGAAGGATAAATAACGCACCAGGACTGTTGTGTGGACGCGCGTGGGGGACTGTTGTGCTGTTTGTTTGTTTGACGCGTCTGCGCGTGGGGGATGTAGCAGCAGTCACGGCCGCTTGCAGAAGGAGGAGGATGGATGCGTAACAGGACGGATCGAGCCAGCTGTGGCCTGCTTCTCACAGCAACATCTGGCCGGTGAGTCCACTGACAGCCACAGACGAGGAGAGGAGAGGGAGAGGGTGAGGGTGAGGGTTTGGGGGGGGCGGCTCGGTTTCAGAACAGCTCCCCTCCTCCGGTCTCCGGTCCAGTGAGTCGGTGTGACCTCGTCCTTGGCTGCCAGATGACGGTTGAGTGATTGATGTGCACGTTTGACAGACAGATGATGAAGGCGCACCACGCATTGTGCTCGTGCTCTAATATGCAGAGATAATCATGAACGTGACATGCTGTTAAATGCCTCGTGTGCAGCATGCATACACACCTGCAAATGCAAAACCTTCAATTTACTATTACAACTGAGAAAAACGCAATTACATGCGTCATTCAGGGATTAAATCATCATAATACCATGAGATTAGATATGTAAGGGGAAGCTTCATAATCCTTATTTATCCTCATTATGAATTCTAATAGGAACCTATTGATACTGTGGGTACATAAAAGGCAGCAATCACAATGTAAGTACTGCAGAAATAGCATGTCACAAATACACTACAAGTCCCTGCAGAGATATCTGAGAGGTTTAAGCACAAAATAGCACAGAGGTTAAGGTCACAGTGAATCCTTGTTGGATTATTATGGGAGGTAAAGCACAATATACTCCCTGTAAACTTGCACTTAAAGGCTATGACAGTGATTTTCTGCTCCCTGTGTCCCCTCCTTGTCCACATCTTAACCAGCTTGTAGTCCTCCTGCAGGGTCAGAGAGGGCGCCTCAGCAGCCAGCCGGTTCTGGACAATCGTGGGGAGGAGGTGGAGGAAGAGATGGATATGGAGGAGGGGGACGCAGAGGGGGAAGGGCCCATGGCGGTCAGAGAGGGGCCGAGCGGTCACGGCCTCCAGCAGGACGACAACAGCAGCACAAGAACGACCAACACCACCACCACCACCAACCTCCTGGCTTCTGTCAAAGAACAGGTAAGAGTCTGGGGAGGCTGCAGTCACACCCATGATGATGTTTACGGTTCAGTGTCCCACCTTCTGGTTCTTCACTCACCTAATCAGTCACTTTAAACCCTCCACTGCTCATATCTAACCCTCCTTCCATTAAACAGTAACCTGTGCAGCCAAACTAATAATAGGTCATGTGTAGCAACTCTAGAGTCACCATGGTGCTGGGCCCCAGGACATGGACCTTAAAGCCCCCTAACTCTTATACACAGGACTAAGACCCCCTTTTAATAAAGACACACTAACACTTTTTGTTGTTTGTATTTTTTTGGTCTCCCTTTGCAGCCGTTTTGCATCACTTTGTTAACATTAAGCTCCTCCTTTGGGGATTTTCCATCCCTCTGTGGTGATTTTATGTCTCTTTGGCATCCTTTTATATGTTTTTTTCATGTCTGTAGTAATTTTGGCTTTCCTTGTATCAATTTTCTATCTCTAGGTGGTCGTTTTCATCTCTTTGTAGTCATTATTTTTCTCTTGGAGTCATTTTTGTTTCATTTGATCTCTGTAGTAATTTCATATCATGGTTTAGGAGATATTTTTCCTTTTATTGAAACTGTTTTTGTGCTCATTTTGAATCTTATGTAGTCTGCAGCCAGTCTCTTGGTAGTCATTTTGCATCCTTTTGCACATTTTGGGGGGCAATTTCAAGCGTCTGCAACCTTTTTAATGCTGTGTTTGAACCCTTTGTGGTCATTTTTTTGCACCTGCTTGTTGCAGGTTTGCATCACTTTTTTGTCACTGTGTGTGGCCTCTATTTTTGGTAATGGTACACCTCCTTGTGGCCATTTTGCATCCTTTTGTAGTGACTTGAAGTTTTTGTTTACATCTGCACACATTTTGCATGAACTTGTGTTAATGTTGTGTTTCTTTTTAGTTGTTTTGCAGCCTGCAGGGATGTTTTGTGTTTCTGTTTAATTGTTTTGCAGCCTGCAGGGATGTTTTGTGTTTCTGTTTAGTTGTTTTGCAGCCTGCAGGGATGTTTTGTGTTTCTTTGTGGTTATTTTATTGATTTTTACAGCAGTTAATATTCATACAGAGGCTCTGGTTCAGAGGTCATAGGTCTTAATCCAAGTATCCTTTTTATATAAGCCATCCAAAACATTAACAACCGAACTTCTGACTCTGATAGAGGGGAGCACCAACCCTCTGGCTCCGCCCTGCTCACAGGATAAATGAAGTCTGTGATTCACCCAAATTTACCGAGCAAATCCAAAGGATTATCTCCAGATGACACTGAAACGTAATGGGTCTCCATGCTGAGTGTTCCAAATTTACATTTAAAATTCTATTAAAACTGTCATTAATAATTTACTACAACCAGGACTTTCATATCTCTCCTACAAACAGGAACCAGAGTCAGAAAATACCAAAAACACATAGGGGGAGATATTTTTGACAGTTTTCACGCAGGAGTGTTCATACGATGAGTCATTTGGAGTGGGCATATTTTAAAGCTGAATGTTGATGTGAACTGACATCCAGAGATGTTTGACTTTTACTATTGACACATCAAAAATCATCCGATCAGAGGTTCAAATTAAAGGAGGAAATATAAAAACAGACACTTACAGCTGCAGCCTCCATCCCTCCGTCTGTCTCTCATCCCCGCTGTTATTTTTATGCCTCTGTCTATCCCGTCAACATGGGAGTCTGTCTGTTCTCCTGCTCTTAATTATGCCTGGACCGTGGCCATGCTCTCAACTTATTCCCTGGGTGTGTGACTCTGAATTCGGCACACTGCTATTTAAAGGCTTATGATGTCCAAGAAAAGAGAAGCTGCTCTTACTTTTAATCTGCAATTTTCCTTGGAGCCAGCAGACAAAAATGTTGATGTGAAGGTTTGGGATGTTTGGCTGCCATGATGAAGCTTTGATATTCTTTTAACGCAGCAGGAGCTGGTTTTGTAACCCTTCGATCGTACCTCACGTCTGCTGCAGGAAGCTTCCTCATTTCACTCATGAGAATCCATTTTCCTTCAGAGGTGTTGAGATTTATGCATGGTGTGGATATATTTGTCGGTCTATTTTTGCAGCAGTTGTTTCATTTCTCCATTTCAAGTCGCAAAAACCTGCTAGAATTCACAGTTTGCATATCCAGATCGTTCATGATGCCTCAGTTATTGGATGCAGAATCAGTATGAGGGTCAAGGGCAGCTGTTCTTGCTTTAGATTCCTGGAGACATTTTACCTCTGGTTTTAAGAGCGTCTTCACATCTGATTGACTGGCAGGGAGTCTCATTCATTTAACCTCTGCAGGGTTGCTGAGGTCACATTTTGGCTGTAAATCCGTCATGTGAGAGCCGTTAGAGTGACACAAGTCAAGGCTTCAATGGGCTTTAAAGCGTTTTATAATCCTGCAGGAGCAATCTGGACGCAGGATAGACAGCCTTCACAGGAGCACCCTCGTCCACTTATCGAATTTGGGTCTTCTCTCTTGACTGACAACTATCAAACCGGAGCTTCTCAATTAAGAGTTATCAGCCAGTAATGTGTGCTAGAACAAAATGTATGCAGAAAGTAAGAAGGAGAAGCTGTTCGCAAACTAAAACTTCTAGGAGTTCTTCTCCCCCACTTGTAAACAAAAGTCTTGGTCTGGATCTTTTATCACATATCTGGATATCTGCTGGCTACATCAGAAACCCCCAAAAACCTTGGCTGTAAGCCCCAGAATATTTGCTGAACCCTTGCCAGACCACAGCTGATGAGAGATTGCATTGCAGCAAAGTTGGGCCGGGTTCAGGGCTTCTGGTCCGAGACACATTGAAGTAGATGTTTCAGTATGAAAATGGCATCAGGCAAAAGATTGTGGCAGAAACTGAGGGAGCAAATAGTCTTTGACGTTGACACCAGGGGCTGCAATTGACATTTGTAATTTAGGTTTTACCACAACTTTTGATAAAAATCCTTACGTCTAAAAACATACAGAATGACTTTCTACACACTGAATTTGCCAAAGAGCAAACATGTTATCATGTCGCTTGTCTCAGACTGTTGAACAGGCTGCAACCGGAAAATATAATCAAGTTGCTTTACAATCCTCTGTGTTGAAAATGCATGCGGCAGCGCTGCTGAAGCGACAAATCTACCGCCTGCAGTTCCTCCACAGAAATGTCAAATTAGACGTGCTAAATGGAGCACATCAGTTATTGCCTTCTATTGTGTTCAGGGCCTGATGCTTTTTCACTTTGCTCTCATTTAGCTCATTAAAAGTTGGAGATGTGATAGACATGAGCAGGGAAATACCAAAGCTGGAGACCGGGAGAGACTTGGCAACATAAAACCGATGCTGTGTCAGCGCTCAGTTTAATTTTGTCACTTCTTCAGCAAACACTCTGAGATTGATTAGATGTTGAGACAACAGCCTGCAGCGAAGATGCTGCGCATTGAAATATGAGTCGGATGTTGCTGCTGTTTGCATCGTTCTGTGAAGTCAAGAGTGAAAAATGTCTCTGATATCGGATCTGAATCGTTCACAGAGCTGTCACAATATGAATCAGAACTGTGTTAGTGGGGTTTGGTTTTTGTTTGCTCTTTCAGATTGACCAAAAGTCTGGAGATCGACTCTTAAAATTAATATGAGATGTTAAGTAATGCATCCACTGGAGAGAGCTCAAACAAACCCTCACTTTTAGTCCAGCGATTATCTGAAGTAGTCTTCCTTTTGTTTTGCTAGTCTTACTTGGATTGTTGTCTACACTGCTCAGCGCTGCCCAGACGATTTCTGTTCAACTGAGTCTTTTACATTTTGATTTCATATGGAGGGATCACATTTCTCATCTGGCGTGTAAACATGCTGATATCCCCGAGGTGGAGCTAAAAGAGGAAGCCGTGAGAGGAAACTTTTGAATGACCTTGCTTAACTTGCTGCAGCCTTACATCCGGGAGAGAAAACAGATGGAAGGATGGATGGATCAAGCTTCAGACTCTGGTCTATTGAACTCTTGGGCACAGTTTCTTCCCCCCCAGTTTAAGATAAAGCTCTGATGGTCTGAACCATTCTTGGCTGCACATTTGTAGCTCCAACAGCCACTTCAGCGTCGGCAATGCAGGTCAATAAACCACAATAACATCAGACTAATTCTCCCGTTGCTTTTCTTTTTATCCTTTTAGGGAAAACAAAGCAAGTTTATGTTTCAATATTTCTGAAATGTAGAGAAATGACTCTGCCAAGCTGTTATCAGACTGTCATTTGAGGACTTGTTTGCTTCCCTGAGGCTGGCAGTAGCAGTCTGTTGCTGTGCGGGGCAGCTCCCAGGTGTGAAAGCTGGGTCCCTGTGCATGGATGTGACGCATGGCGCAGCTGAAAAAGAACATGCATGCTCAGCGAAAACCCTTCCCAGGATGGAGAGAGGAGCTCAATAAAACAACAACAACTGGGCCAAGTCAGCGCTCTACATGCTTGGATTGATTTCAGCGATTAGGAGCAGAAACATCACGCAAAACGTCGAAGGAAATTTAACAAACAGCTGAGCCCAGTAAAGATGGTTTAATGAAACATGTGCCTGCTTTCCCTGCAAAATCTGAATTTAAAAGGTTAAACGTGCTCTCTCAATCCAGTTATGTCAACATCCTGAGCTTCCCTGAGCTTCCCTGGTGATATCTAAAGCACCAAACTGGATTTGAAAGCCTGGTCTCTGTTGTAGTTTTGAAAAAAGAAGCTTATGATGGACTCCAGTTGCAGCCTGATTTATTGTTTCCAAGTCGTGGATTCCCCAGGTTAGCAGCCTGCAACTAAGTCATTCAGACGGAGGAGGAAGCTGATCTTCTCATCATCCATCACGCTGAAATCAAAGCGGACAAAACCACCCTTGGATGCTGTTTCAGATCTCATAATTCTCTGATCTTCTTTGCATTTCCAGAGGTTATTTACTCTCCGTTTGCCTCCACCTGCCTCATCTACTTAACCGCTTCCCTCTGTCTCCCAGAATGCTTCATGACAGCCCTCAGAGAGAAAACGCAACTTGTTGCTTCCCATCAAAGGTGGGCGTTTGGGCGTTTAAAGAGACCTGAAGTGTTTTAATCCATCTGTAGGTCACATGTGTAGGCAGAAAGAGAAAGAGAGACAGATCAACACAAACGGATGCACGGCGTTCCGGTGGTATGAGGCTGTTGTGGGTGTAGTAACTTTTAAATCTGCGTTTCCTCTGGTGATTTATCCCGGGACGATTGTTGTACGTCAGAGGGAGATGGCAGTCTCTGGAAATAGAGAGAGATACACAACTAATCAGAGGTCCACATACTTTGTTTTATCATTGGGTAGTGTTTTCAGATATCAGCAGCTAGAACTGTTCCTAGTTTCCCTCGAGGGTAGCAGCTGAAATATGAAATGAAAGACATCTTTGAGAGCATTTCAAACACGACAGACGTCCGTGACAAAAGATGTATCAAGACAAGAGAGATAAGTTGACTGTGGAGACGAGGCTTCTTCAGTCTTTCTCTTCTATTATTTTAACATGAAGATTCAAACGTGACGTAAGCTTCAGTGAGCTCTGCACAGAAACAGTTGGTAGAGATGTCCCACGGAGAGAGACACTTGTTCCTGTTAATCTGTGAAGACATTTAAAAGCCTTTACTTTTCTACTCTCACTTCAGTGGACAAGTTGAATCAGTACTTGGGCACAGGAGTGCTTTTGCCACCTCTGCACTAAAAGCTGTGTCGAGGAAGTTTCCCGCTGTATCAGGCATGTCTCTTTTTGTCATGGACAGTATGTTTGGCCAGATATACGTGAAAGTATGAGTAATGCTTCTTCAAGCAGCAAAATGGGCTTGAAAATGTTAAGCTGCCCTTTTTTATCAAAGTCTTTACGGGTGAATTCTCCCTTAAAGACGGCGAGTTACAGCGGGAGCAGCAATGTGTCGCAGCGGCAGAACTAGGCCGAACATTTCACGGATATCACAGATGCAGTCTGGATAAACTGAACTGCCGGGGCTATGATTAGACACGGCAGAAAAGGGAGAAAGACGCAGAGGTCTGCGGTTGGTGTCACTCGATAAGAGAGAGAAACACTTTGTGACGGCACACAATACGCAGCGGAGAATCGTCCAGTAGCCTGCAGCTGGTACAAGACATCGCCTGGCACGACTCTGCATCGGCCTGGCAGGGCGAGCCCCGTCTTCAGACATCATGAGGTGACTGGTGCAGAGCAAGACGTGGCTCTGTTTGTCCCTCGAGGCTTACCGTAACATTGTGAAGCTGAAACAAGGAGAGCAGTGTGTTCCTGTGCCGTCTCTGTGCTGCTCGGAGGTGATGTAAGGAGATGTCAGGCAGAGTCAGCAGTGGTGCTCAGACAGTGTGCTGCACGTTCAAACAGCACGGGATTTGAATGGCTCACAGTTGTGTCTTTACAGAAATGAATGAGTCAATAATTCATCTGACATACCCTGCATACTTTACGCCTTGTTGACCTTGTCTTACTTCAAGTGCACCCTGGATCTCTCTTTTTTCATTTCATCCTCCTCATTCTGCACCTTGTTCAGATCATCTTTCCAGCTTTAGGAAATCTTAATCTGTCTTAGTCTCATTTTGTGTTCTCTATGAACCCCTCAAGGTTTTGCTCACACTTTAAACATCACTCACTTTGTTGTTGTTTACCTTTAAACCCCAGTTATTGATTGGTCTTAACAGCAAGTCCATGTGAACTACAATTCTCAAGATACTTTGGAGTGGAGTTTTAACTCTGCAGAAATCAATACGTTTTAAGAATTTGATGCTGAGCTTTTTGCAAGATGTCTCTCAGTCTCTTGATCATTCTTTCATGCACTTTAAGATCCCTTATCAAAGAAAGAGGTCTACTTGAAAATGTGGAAAAACAAACAAACTCAGACCTTGCTTTCATAAATGTAAAAACAAATAACCAATCTTTCACGCTCTGGACTTATTTCCAGATCTGCAGACCTTATTGTGTATTTTATCTCAGTTTGGCATCAAATTATCCTTTCAACTTGTGATTGTTATCCTGTAAAAATGTCAAAACCACTTACAGATTCAGAGAAAATCTAAATAAATGAACACCATGTCAACCTTTTGTAAAATGCACTTTAAGTAAACGTTTATTTTCTGAACTGAGTCCACATTTTCTGATGATATGAAGCAGCTTCCTCCGCGGTTTGTCAGCCCTATTAGTGGACAATAATTATCCCATTAAATGTAAGTCTGCAGAGATTACAACGTGACTGTTCTCAATATTTTTCATTCAGAACTTTTTATTTTTGTCTCAGAGAAACGTCAAAACTGGTCACAGATTGATAAAAGCAACACAAATCTGAAACCTTCTTTCAGATGCACTAAAATGGAAAGTGTTTTTCTGCAGTTACTTATTTAAATATTGCACTCTTTGGAGGCTTATCAGCCCCATAAGTGGACAAACATCTCTCCAATTACCTCAGAATAATTGCTCCAGAAAAATCAACACTTATTAACTCTGCAAAATTCGCTGTGTGCCCATTTTCCTCATGGGGTTCATGAAAGTTTCATGAAGTCAGAGCTACAGTGATAACGTAAGGACAGGACCCTTTTTATACTGTATTTATGCAGCATGCTTCATTAGGGGTCTGAAGTGAATTTAAAAGTTGATTTCCCTGAGTTCAATTTAATGTCAGAGGTAGACTCGTTGCAGCTGAAATCAGCCCAGACTACTTTGTTTTTGCTCTCAGCATGCAGACTGTTTTCAGTCACGGGCGATAAGATGAGTAAACATGTTGAGACTGTTAACTAAATCACTGTACACCATCAAATAAAAGACAGTCGAGGCTTCGTGCATCACATGGCCACAGCTGACCCAAATACAAAAGAGCTTTAACACACAGATGTAAACAGAACCAAATCCGCAAGTGTGTCTTTTGTAGTTTTTAAAGGATTAAAATGTGATCCTCTTCACTGCGTAAACATTAAAAAGGTGGAAAGATTGATACACCCTCTCTCTGGGTTTAGTATATGCATGCAAAGTACACTCAAAAAATTGTTAATGCATTTATTTTTGGTAGAGCTGACACAACAACAACATTCATGTTTTTTTAAGGCTGTCTGTTCTGAAGGATCTTCTTCAGGGCGCTGTAGATGCTGGTCAGAAAGACCTTGTTCCCTTCTTTGGTGAAGTGCACCCCATCAGGCAGGAAGAGTTTTTTGCCAGAGTATTTTAGGACGGGATGTTCAATGATTTCCCCTCCAAATCCAACCACAGCCTGTCGGATGCACTGGTTGACTGTCTTTCTTTCGTTGTTTATCTTCCATGGATTTGCACACACTTTGCAACGTTTGCAGATGTGCCGTTTTTAATCAGATCCTCTACAATGTAGGCCTTGTCTCAGTCTGTGGAACCTTTAGGTTGTCCTGGTGACATACCAAACAACAACAAACACCTTTATAATGATGCAAATGATCAGTTAGCAGTAGTTAGCTCCAAAAACACAATGCAGATACATCTTCATGGCCTCATATGTAGTCAGTGACTAGTTGGATTGCCTCTTTCCTCTGGCAGTAAACATCTCATGAGATGCAGCTCTTAAAATGCAAAGGCCTGTCACTTTATCCTCAGTCCGGTCCACATAACCCAAATTACAGACTTTAAAGTTACCTTAAAAGACAGGGAAACCCAGTTGAGTGTATCAAAGCAAATAATATCAGCCTTTTCAGACCTTTCACTTCAACTGAAAACATTTCCTGGATTACTTCACTACTTTCCTGGGGTGCTTTGTGTTTTCCAGCCGAGTAGTTTTATATTTAGACATTATGTGCAGACAGCTAATTCCTCTGTGGACCTCCACGATGACACCAGCTGTGTTTTTTAGAAGATTTATAAAGCAGCCGGGATGCCTCTGTGTGTTATATAACAGAATTCAAATGAGGGGGTGCCAGAGCTACCAGCCATTCGGTGGCAGTCGGTAAACATCTGCTTCACTTTCATACCCTTGAGCAAGGCACTGGATCCCTACCAGCTTTTAGAGCCTTTGATAAGTAGAGCGTAAAGTGTTGCCAAAAGCATGCTCTGATGCCTCACATCTTTGGGTACTTTAAGATATTAATCACTGTGTTTTTGACTAACTGCGGTCTAATTCACACATGAAGCTTGTGAAAGTGCCTTACCAAGTTAAAAACAGAACATTAAGAACATTCAAATAAATGAGAATCAGGAAATTAGACACAAATAAAACATTAAGGTACAAAATACTTGAAATGAAAAAGGTGCATTTGGCCTGTTTCTTGTAATTAAGGAATATAATGTGGGACTAAATGTGTCCTTAAGACTCCTGAGTTTTAACTGTGGGATAGAACATAGCAAAAGCCAGCAGACGTCACCTTTGGTCTTTAGTATTTAGACCAACTGTTGACTAAATGTTATCTTGTATACTTGTTACAACAGTGTGGAGCTATCACAAGAGAAGTAGGCGATTATCTAGTGAGATAAGTGTTTCCCTGAAATCCATATTTGATCATTCTTCACACAACTGTGTGTAATTACATTTTCTAAACTGAAGGCAATGACAAGCTCCTGGACGTTGAATCTTGACTCTTCTTTAACAGTTTCAAAAAAAAGTCTCAATTAGAGGCTTAAATTGCAGCGTCATGGTGGATGTTAGGATGTAATGAGTGCCGTTAATGTCTCCACAGGAGCTGCAGTTTGAGAGGCTGACTCGGGAGCTGGAGGAGGAGCGGCAGATCGTGGCGAGCCAGCTGGAGAGGTGCATGCTGGGAGCCGAGTCACCGGGGGGAGACAGTAGCAGGTAGATTTGATGGCCTAATACTCTTAATACTCACTCCTTATGTTAAGGGAATTAAATCAAGGACTCATTGTTTTCATAAAATAAAGATCCTTAATGGTTTATCTGCTCTGATATTTAGTGTAAATGCACACTGAAGCTTTATTTATCCTCAGGTTCCTGTTTCCTAGGAGAAATATTTCAAAGACGTTTATATTTTCTCTTTAAGACTTCAGAACACTTCCCTCCTCCTTCTTCCTGGACTGATTGAATGTAAAGTATCACCCTGACTCTGATTTGATTTATGTCTCTGTGTCTGCTTTCTCCTCTCCTCCATTTCCTCCTCCTCTCTTCTGCTGAAGCTCATCTGAGAAGTCGTTTGCATGGAGATCTGCAGGTACGTTGTCTTACTTTAATCTCTAACGCTCTGTTTTTAAAAGAATTTGTTAAGCAGATAAGGTGACAGGAGGGCTGCCTGCTTCAGATTCACAACCCGTAGTTAGTGTAACATCTTTAACTGTAAACTAAGATCTTGCAGCTTGAAATAGGATCAAACACACAGGATGTTGGCGTTAAAGAAGGCATTTTCCAGATGTGTAAAGTCATTTAAACCTCCAGAAGGGCTGAAAATTGCCCAAGTGCAGCACAGACCAGTGAAGCAAAACAAAACAATGTTTCCGCCAGAGTATATGGGCTCTGAAATGGACCCATTTACTATTCTGTCACAGATCCCTCTGCTCTGTTTCCTGGTTCATTCCTCACTGTCGGCTTTCCAATAAAGCAAAAGTAGGGATATAAAATGTTTTATTCTTTTCTGTCAATGAATCGACACTTTCACTCTCTTAGACCTTAAAGAGTCTGTCTGCAGAGGTGATGCTGTGTAATAGTTTCCTGACAGACTTTGCCACCTTTTGTTTTTATCCTTTCAAGGAAAATTAGCCTCCTTTAAGACACCAATGTTTGACCGACTAATACAAAATTAATAGCTCCTTGTTTCGGCAGGCGGAGAGTCGCAGGGCGGAGCCATGGAGGCGTCTGGTCGTCACATGGAGGTGGAGGAAGGACTCTTCCTGCCTGAACCGGACCGCGCCTCCCTGCATGACAGTGAGGGTCTGTTAAATATACACACCACACGGTCCGGTAACCAGACTTTAAAGACAGAAACAGAATCTGAAGAAGTTTAAACATGTCTTGGTTATGAATCATGAAGTTCCTCACTCCACTTTAAAGGCCTGAACCCCTACTGTCAGATCTTAACTATGTCACTTTATCATCAAATATTCATGACTGAAGAGTACATGAAGAAAACTAACAGGCTTAGTTATTATTTATTAAGAGCTGGGTGCCTAAAAATTCAGCTAATCTGCTTCATCAGGACTCTTAGTTTGATCTGGTTTGACCGACAACATAAGCAAACAACTCAACCACTGTGGTCTGCTTCATCCTCATTGGTGCATAAAGTACGTGACATCATCGTTCCCACTGATCCAAAGGAAAATCACAGAAGCACAGAAGTTGTCGGCAAACTTCTTCAACTTTTGCATGAAATAAAATGCATTTTTGCATCTAAAACTCCAGAGTGAGTTCAAATCTGTGGAAGTCTGTCCCTGTTGGCAACCTGAAAAACAAAGCACGAATGTGTTGTTATTTCTCATAAATCTGGGAGCTACATATTCTAGCAAATGTTATTAAACAAGAGGAAAAAGAGCGTTTGTTTGGGTCTATTTTCTGCAGTGGATTAATCCACATTTGGTGACCTAGTGATTATTTCAGGCAGTAGGACAATGTACGTGGGATTAAATCAAAATACAAGAGTGTGTGTCACAGAGTGCAGCAGTTTGTGTTATTGAAGTGCTTTTTTAAAATACTTTTAGACACAAATAGCACACTTTATTACATGAAAGAAGGCTTTTGAAAGGGGGTTTTACCAAAGTCCCTCCTCTGAAATTCAGCAGCTGTAGTAAATGTTCATGTTTCCTGATGCAAAGTGGGAGAAATCTGCAGTAGGAGGCTGATGATTTGTGTTTAATAAATAGTAATTGAAAGAATGTGGTGACAAACAATCCCATCTGTTAAGAACACGTCTGCCTCGCTCGGCTGTTTGAGTTTCTTCTTTATTTCTTTCACCTTGTCAGGAAAGTTTCACATATATTCACACCTGGGAGCTCAGCAGAACAACCACAGCCGGTCTCTGTTGGACATTAGGCATCTTCACTGGAGCGGATGACATTTCGGTCCATCAAGCTCCCTCGCAGTTCGTGTTAAACCGCAAAAGATGGGAGGCCGATAGAGCGAAGCGCTGATGCAGTCAGTGCAGCTGTGAATTCTTTTGTGGGCAGAGAGCTTCTATTTTATTATTTTTCATCAGATACAAGAAAAGGATTTTTAATGCTTTCACAAAATGTCAGAACTGCATCCAAAAGAAACGCTGTATGTTCTCCACACAGATGATTCAACCTCCGTCTTATTACAATAAATTACAATATCATAAGTACACTAAGCTGCTGTGGAGCTGTTTGAAATTTAGAAAAACAAACTTGCCTTTGGTCTTATTTACTTTGCACACTCTTGGAATGGACTGATAGAGTAAAAATATCCCCCACACGCTCCCTCCTCTTCATCCTACAGAAGAAAAAGTAGGCCAGCTTTATTGCAGCTGTGCGGTATGTGTGCAGATTGTTCCAGGAGCAGTAGAAAGGCTTAATGCAGATTTATATGCAGAATGTCTTTTAACAAGTTGAAGCAGAGTGAGATAATATGCAAGTCACTGAACAGCCCTTAACTGATGATGGTGGCTGTAATTACACCTCAGACTTCCACACATAGCATGGAGATGTAATAATGCAGACTTAGTGTTTCCTCACCCTCTTATCTGTGCGTCTTCACAGGTTCAGGAGGTCACTCGGCCCAGATGACGTCGTATTCGGACAGCGGTTACCAGGACAGCAGCGTTAGCTACTACAGCAACCAGAACGTGGTGCGCTCAGAGCCCCGGGCATCGCTATCCAGGAGCCCGAGAGCTGAGGGTCAAGCCTCTGGGCAGGTAGGTCTGGTCCCCACTGGATCCCCATCAGTTTGTTTATTCTGCATGAGGTGTATTAAAGACCAGGACACCTGATGGCGCCTTTTCTTCCCAATGAAAATATTAAAAAGCTTTCTCAGCTTAAGGAAAGTTTTGCAATTATAATCCCTCCATGGATTAGACATATTCAAACAGAGAGATTCATTGAGGCAGCACAGATCGGCAAACAGTTGGCCAATGCCTTCATTAAGGGGCATTTTGTATCTGGTAATGAGAACCATAACAATAAATATAAAGTTTTCCTTAAAAGTCTCTGAAACATGATATATCTGCTTCTCGCCGAGCTCAGCTTATGTTCTCAGACATAAATTCAAAGGCACGCACGTTGAGTTACTTTAACAAATGAAGAAGATAATGATGCTCTTCATCAGACGGGATAAAGCACCCTGTGCCTTCAAGTGTCACATTACTGGTAATTGGTGAGTGTATTTGCAAACTTGAGCAGTTTGCGGAGTCTAATCTTCTTCTTTTGATGTAGTTAATGAAAATAAAACAGAACTGATGAGTTATCAGTCTAATGGAGATTATACTCCACGTTTCTGTTCTTTTTTAGCAGCACATGGACAGGAAGAGTCCATTGAAACAAGATAGTCTTTACCTGTGACCAATGTCCATCTTCAGTTCTGATCTGTGCAGTATCAGAGTCCCTAAAAACAAACAACAAAATCTGTCTTTTTGAATCCCATGCTCTGTGAAGGTGTCTGGTCGGATGTTACGCAGGATGGCCTCCCTCCCCTCCAGGAGTCAGTCCCCTGGTTGTGGCACTGCCGGCACTGTCTCGCCCTCCCGCATCTCCCTGCGAACATCCCAAGGCAGCACCTACGACTCGCCCATCCTCTCGGAGCCAAAACCTCTCGCTGCTGTATTCCCCGGCACCTCCATGCCGCCTTCCTGCCCTTCACCGACCTCACCGACTGACGGCACGCAGGCCCTGGTTGGCGGTGGTGTGGGAGGAAATATTGGAGTAGGAGGAATAGGAATAGGTGGAGGAGGTCGTCTAGGCTCTACGCTCTCTCTGGTGGAGGGGCGGGCTTTGACGGGGTCGCCGCTGAGATCAGGGATGACAGCCGTGCCGCAGCATTATGGCTCCACGCTGCCAAGACAGAGTCAGCCGCTGGCATATGGAGCTGATCCGTATGGCCTGTACCAGAGGAGCGCACTGCCCCGCCCGGACTCCCTCATAGGTCAGTCTGAGACATCCACACTCGCCTTTTTGTGCAGAAACCTTAAAGTCTAAGACAATAATATAACAACTAAATCAGTCTTCACTTTATGCATGTTGCATCTTTCATTTAAGAGCTTCAGAATGATGGAGTAATGACCTTTTTAAATAAGAAGTTTTAGATTCAGACTCTAAAATCACTCAATAACCCAGAATAATGATAGATTCATCACACACTGCTTCACCAAACTAACTATTTTTAAACTAATTCTTTCTATCCTCCCTGTGCAAATACAATGTTGAAAAAAAAACACACCATCTGCCTTTGGCTGCAGATTTGTGGTGCTGTGTTTTCACTGTGCAGCTCTGCACAGACCAGACAACAATCTGACTTCCTGAAGAAGACGTAGTTATATTTATGGAGCTGTTTGCAGCCATGAGACGGTGTTCATGACTGAATGATCTCTGTTTCACTCCACTGAGCCTTTTTGCACTGTCTGCTGCAAAATCACGAACCAGAGAAGAATATGACAACAAACAGTCACACACAGTCGGTGCACCCAACACCTATCACTGTGGGTTGGTTGTTTCTTCGTGTGATTAAACGAGGCTCAGTGTCTGGCGTTACCAGCTGTGAGTCGCACCAAAACAAGCCAGACATTCCCTGATTTGTCCGTCCTGCAGGCTTCATTTGGAGTAGATTGGAGATTGAATATTCACAGAGACAGATGCTGCTGTGACTGCACCTTAAAGCTGCTTTAGAAGTCTACATTTCCAGGCTGGCAGATGTTTCACACTGTAAGAAATTAAATTAAACCAACAACTAAAGCAGAGGCTCCAAAACTTTATAGTTTAAAGACGAAGATAGAAGACGGGTGATTGCCGAACGATTCTGAGATTCCTGATGAGCTGGATTTAATCTCTAAAAGATGTCATCTAAAATATCTGAATCAGTGAGACCAGAAGAGGTTTGACAACTCAATGTTTCCCTAAACAATATTATGACCATATTTAAAATAAGACTTCAGAACTGTGATGTTTTTTTAATTTCCCAGTAAAAGGAACGTCTCATTACCCGACTTTCAGACTGAGAGTCATTGCTCAACATTTTACAGGAGAGATCTCGGTTATGTATTTCTTTATAGCAGTTTTTATTCGTGCCTGCACTCTTTAAAACTGCTGAAGCTCATGTAAGGTTGAAAACAAAGATCCTTTATTGGACCCAATCATATTGTAAACCATGTCTTATCCAGGGCTCTTTATTTTACTTCTTTATTATCCCTTTAAGGACCAAGCAGCAAATCATAGGAGACATTAAATTCAACGACATGATTCAATTCTTACAACCACATTAAACCTCCATGAGATGCATGTGCACACATGTCTGCAGACGTGAACCTCTTCACATCTTGTGCCCTTGACAGTGATCCTCCTGTCATGGTGACTTGATATTAAATTACACCCACTCTATTGTTTTTGCTTTCCTGTGTTAAGTGCTCAGTAAAGTCAGAGAGGTCCGTGCTTGAATCCCTCACATCAAGTTTGGTTTGAACAAAGCCAGTTTCTGCATAGTTTCAAGCATCACTGCAGCAGAACATGGTCTGAATGTGTGTGACTGTGTGTGTTTGTGAAATATTTGCAGCAAACTCTTCCCCGTGTAGATAAACAAAGCCACGCTCCAAAGCATGGACAACCATTTCCTCTGTTGATTTAATAACCCTTCCTTTGTCCAGGGGAAAGTTGACTGAGCAGTGCTGATTTAATATTGTGACACACAACGCATGCAGTGTGCAGGATCTCTGCAGAGTTTCTGTATCTCTCAAACAAAGCTGCATGTTGAACAGAAGAACTCTGAGGCAAAGTGCAAGCTCTGCAGGTGATTTTATCTCGTTGTCAAGCCTTCGCAGCTCATTTCATGCTGTTGTTAGTCAAATTATCTTCCCACTCTGCAACATCATTCAGCTGGGTTTGATAAAAGCATATTTGATGCATGCTACTAAGAAAAGAAGGAGTGTAATCTTTGAAGGAAGAGGATTTTTAGCTCTCACCAGGTACATGTTTTGAACTAATCCTTTAGGGTGATTGAGCAAACGAGCCAGAAACAGATCATAATGCTGTGCATAAAAACACACACACATCTACAGTATAAATGAGTCACCGTTCCTGTTGTTAAGTGCTTCCATTTCTCTCTCATACGTCATTTAGAAAATTGATGCACAAGAGCACAAACCACGTTAGTATCGAGCCGGTCCGGATACGCTGCGGTTGATGTGAGAAGAAGAAAACAGCAGGGTGGTTACGGTCCAGTGTTTCCTCTGGACTTGTTTCATGCAGCTGCTTCTTTACTCTACAGATCCTGTCTTGTTAGCAGACTGGCACAGATGCAGTAATGCTTTGTTAATGGACTCTGGGAGGCCAAGTAGCTTAATTTTAGATCAATGTTTGGACATCTTCTGCCAAAATATCAACCTTTAATAGCTGGAATAAATACACAGCAGAGCTAGATCAAAGAATCCTTCATGTAGTATATCCTAATACTGTATATAAACACTGTGGGGTGCACACACTGTGACAGATTGAGAGGGCCCTAATTTCATTATATGCATTAACATGCATTCATAAAAAGAGGAGTCATCATTTGGTGTGTTTGGATGTAGATATTCAACATATTCTGAGTTCATACAGAACAGAGCTGTGGTCCTGAGTGACCGCAGCTCTGCTCATTTCCCTCCTCCACACATAATGAGGAGCGGACAGACACCTGGCTCCCCAGGTGAAATCATTTCAGCTAACAAGCTTGAAGCACAGAGTCAGTGAACTCCTGCTTTGCAACAGAACTTCACACTTATGGTGGGTTTACAATCTTTCCTCTGGGATTGTTCATGTTTATTATTATATATTATTGATCAATCTATGAGGGGAAACTTTACTGAATCAATTTACAAAGAGATGAAAAACAGAGAAACAGAGAACTCACATGTGAGAAGCAGGAAGCAGAAATATTTGAAATGCATGTATGTGGATTTCTATTAGTTGTTACCTTGGCAACAGCTGCTCTTGCCGGGCTGCAGATGAAAATATATATACAGGAGATGAATATAGGCTTTCCTCACAACAGAAACAGACTTCAGGAAACCAGGTATGCGTGAAAATGAATAACTAGACTGTAAATACAGTTTGTTCATATCTCCTCCTCACCCTGTGGTCTCCATCTTTACAGAAGAACTTAGTTAAACTTTAAGAGATGATGCTGCTGCAGAGGAGACGTTTCTGTGACACACCTTCTGATGCAGTATCTATCTGTACTTAATACAGCTGAGGCTGCATGAGATTCTTTAGGAGGGATTAATTCTTCCAGGCTGGTTATTGAGTCTGGCTTAAAGACGCCTTTAAGGAGCAAACCAAAACAAACCAACAGCTGGTAGCTTTAAACCACATGATTTAATCATTGCTGTAAAGATCTCAGCGATGCTCAGGACGTTTTTTTTCTTCTGCAAAACATCCCAAATGTTTAAAAAGATAAATGTATTGCAGCCGCTCCTTCTTTATTACCTGGTCAACAACAGCTTTCTCCCCTCACACCGCTGTGTTGCAGGATTTACTGCTGAAGTGCTGCTGATGCTGCAGCGACACAGATTTATTCCTCCCTCCTGCCCTCTGTCACTTTGCTAAGCCTTCCCACTGACCCATATAGGGGTGTTTCTATCACAAAGCCCCGTCGAGCATCAGCATGTGATTATCAGCTGACGGCACTGCAAGGCTTTATTATGCTGCGATCAGTGTGTGTGTGTGCCTGCTTTAATTTAGTCTATTTTCATATGATGTGTGTCATTGTGTGTTCCTGCATTCTGCCTGTGCATGAATGTGTTTTTGTTTGTGTGTGTGTGTGGCTGAGCACTTAAATTAAGAACCTTTTGTGTTGTTTTGTTGTGTTTGTGCATGTGTGAAAAGAGGATGTTAGTGTGTAGGAGGCTGAGTCAGTGAACTAAATAAAATGCCTCCTATTCTCTTGCTGAGCAATTCTCATCCTGCAGTTCTGCTAAGTGGCCTAATACTTCGCCTAATTCCTTATTCCCTGCTATCCTGCAGATCCAGCATAATCCCAGATTACATGAGGCAGATAAGCAATAGATGGGTATACAAGATTAGGCTATTACCCATCAGTAGCACTCGTAGCTTAGGTAGTGAAACCTGGTGAGCAACCAAAACACAAACGTAAGCTGAGAGATGATCTCCTTTTGAAATGATGTCGCCAGCGTGGTCGAGGTCTGAACCATGAGAGTTATGGATTTAAATGACGGAGAAGAAGGAGCCACTGAAGGAACCTGGAAATAGAAATAATGGAATTGAATTATCTCTGAAGTGTTGCAATGACTTGAAGTGAGGGGTACTTCACTTCAAGGATGAGAGGTATGTAGAAAGTGACAAAAAACTAACAGATAAGTTGTGATAAAGCTAAAAGTACAGTATTCAAATGTCCTTCTTTTTAACATTTCATGCATTTGGTTCTTCTCCAAAGATGATGGTTGTATTTTGAGTCCTCGAGGGAGACACTATTCAACAGTATCCAGTGACGACTATCCCACATTTCTACTCTCCTCCACAGAATTCTCTTTGAGATAAGAACCAGAGTTTCCGTTTTGTTTGCTATGAAATTTATGTACATGTAAGAAAAGAGAAGTGCAGAAGCAAACAGCTCCTTCATCACCAGCTCTAAGTGCAAATTGTGTGCTTCAGCTGTTGGTCTGATGCAGCGTGGCCGCCCCCCTCGTGCCCTGCAGCCTCTTTATAATTGGAGCGCTCTTTGAACTGATCTGCTCTGAGATTGGAGGATGGAAAAACCCTCTGCTCGGCTTGTTTGACTTGCTGATGACGGCGCCTGCAGCTCGTTCAGAACGACCCGAGTCTTCGTGGCTTTCATGAGCACAACATGGTTTGGGGATGAGTCGGCGTTATGAAATACAGTTTGGTTCAAGCTCCATTTGCATGATAGCCTCACCTAAAGATGACTCAACTGTGAGCTGAATGATGAGATGATTTATGTACCACCATGACGGACAGAGAGAAGCTTTGTTTAGAGGTTATTGATATGATGATGAATGCAAACACTTTGAATACAGCACACAGAGCTTCAGAGAACCTCTTGAACATCTGCTGGTGGTTTGGATAAGAGGAGAAAACAGAACTGCACAGGAGAGTTTGTACATTTTATATTTGCAACTTTCATTATGTCGCAGAGTCCCTTCATTTACTTTTAACTGGATTCTGAATCTTTCAGCCTCCATGCAATATGAAAACATAAAAAATGCAAGAATGGCAAAATGATTGCTTCCCCAGAAACAATAGAGAAGTCCCAGCGTTGCAGTAAACACAGATGTTTTGAGTTCATCCTTCCTTCAGAGCCTCCTCTCTCTAAACTTTATTTGTCATTTGAATTTAAGTCCAGAAAGTCTTCAAAAGTCCTCTTAGATTGAAGATTATAATTTAGTGATCTGTTTGTGTTGATAAAAACAAACACCTGTCTCTCTTCAAACCTCAGAATGAACACATTTCTAATAAATGCTTGAGTGTTGTTAAACTTCCATGTCTCATTCTCTCACCTGTGCACCTGCAGGTCTCCACAGCTCGTATGCCGGTCATGGGGGGCAGATTGACCCCGAGCTGAGGGCGGCGTTATCTCCTGACTGCCACATGACGCCCGTTTTCGACGAGCGCTCCTTCCACAGCCCGCTGTACCACAGCCCCACCCACGACCCCCAGGGAGCCCTCTACAGGTCGAACACAGGTACTGCAGCCACACAGAAGGTTTGACTATAGAGATCTAAGCAAGAAGCTGATTTAAATCTCTATTTAAACTTCAAAATGGGAGAGTCTGACGTAGGAAAACATCAATAAATACAAACTAAACTGGCCGTGGTTCAGCCGGAGTGTAAGCAGGGATTGATTCCCTCACATGACTTTAAGCTATCACTGAAAATGACTCAAACTCTCTACTTCTTCACACCAGCATCCCGCACTCTGTTCCACTTCTGCTCTGAAGATTATTCCTCTAAAATCTGCGGTGGAAATCACGGTTTTCAGGCGCAGGAAGTGTTGTTATTATCGCTCCCCGAGGTCAGAACTTAATTAGGCTGAAACCTTTCATGTACCCGGGTGCGTCTTAATTGAAGCCTTTGCAGAATGATTTAAAGCTGAAAGCTCTGCGGGGATTGATTGTGGAGGATCTGAGGAGCCATTTTCAGCTTCGTTTAGAGGAGATTTAAAGCGTTTTCTGGTTTTAGAGACGTCCTGCTGCTCATAAATGGCCCTCTGCGTGTTTAAGCACATTCATATTTCACTATGTTCTCTTTTTGTGACCTTGGATGTTTCTCAAAATGTCTCTATTCTAAAGAAAATAAAACCTGGATCAAATGTTTTTCTTAAAATGCTTAATATTCCTGAAGTATCCTCCTTTAATTTCCTCAGGTATGGGCACCCTCCCTCGGGCCACGAGCCACTGCAGCACGCTGCCGTACCAAAGAAGCAGCAGCTACGGGCTGAGCACTGCAGCTCTCTATGTCGACCCCTACCGGGTTTCAGCGGAGCCCGTCTTCTCTCATCGGCACTCTGGGCTGGGGGAACGGGTCGGCACACGCACCCCGTCCATGGAGAGCATACACAAAGACCCCAGGTACTCAAACATGCAGATACTGCACAGAAAGATTCACCAACTTCATTTCAAAGAAACTCAACCTTCCTCCGTTCCTCCCCTCAGGGAGTTCGCTTGGCGTGACCCCGAGCTGCCGGAGGTCATCCACATGCTGCAGCATCACTTCCCTTCCGTCCAGGCCAACGCTGCCGCCTACCTGCAGCACCTGTGCTACGGAGACAACAGGGTGAAGGTGGAGGTAATGTGACATCACACGCTGTGCAGGAGTAAAAATAACATGACAGACGTCACAGACATGACTCAGGCCTCAGGTGGAGGAAGAAGCTGCCACGTGTGAAAGGTTCATGGTGTTTTTAATGATTCTGTTTAAACTATGAGACAAAACAACCCAGATTAAAAGTTCTAGGAAGAGAAGAGTGAATCAGTTAAACCCAAACATAAAACTAATAACAGTTTGGTTCATTTTGGAGCAAAAAAACAGACCTTAATGCAACTGTTGCTCATTCTGATATCTCAGATTACTCCTCTTGTATCCCTGCACTCTCTCTGTTTATTCTCAGCTTACAGGGTTTGAAATTTAAATTTCATTAGAGATCTTTGCTGCCACTCTCAGAGCCAAGGCGCCATCTGCTAAAATAAAACTTTATGAAAAATCGCTGCCAAATGTGCCGACACGCTGAAACGCTGCGCGCTCTCTCTTTGCTCTGCTTCCACGTGCAATAAATAACTCCAACATGACGGCGAGAGCTTCTCCTTGTGCTGTTTGGTTTGTGTGCTGATGAGCTTTTAATTAGCCTTTAGAGCAGCCTGGACATGCGCCTGCCCGTTTAGCCAGAAACAAATGTTTTCAGTGACGGTTTGAACACAGAATCAGAGAGAGACAGGAAGCGTCTGCCGCTCTCCTGAGACGGTTTTTATTCCTGAGATGACAGGACAAAGTTTTGAACACGCTGCCGTGATGCTTCTGCATGATTCAGCTCTGGATTCATTCCAAGATATCTGCAGAATCAGACCGACATGAGATGACTGCAGGGTTTGTTCACTCAGAGGTACAGCTGTTTAATTTCTACTAAATGAGTAGAAATCAGTGTTTTCTCTTTCAGTGCATCCATCATTTCTCAAGAGAAGGTGCCAGTTTGTTACTGTAATAGATATTTAAACCACATTGGAATGATCACAAGATATACTATTGATGCAGCTGATGTCAAAGTTTGATTTAAACCTGTAAAATAGATGAATACATAATTCAGTTTAATTATGGAGACACATGAAAGAAGGATTAAAAGACTAATGTGATCTAATCCTGAAAGCAGCATTTGTCTCTGATTTGAAGTCTAGTTCTGAGGAGTTCTCTGTTTAACTGAATCCACTTCACCACATTCTGTGTCTCTGGTCTGCAGGTGTGTCACCTCGGAGGGATCCAGCACCTGGTGGACCAGCTGGATCACAAGACTGCCGAGGTTCAGAAGAGCGCCTGCGGAGCTCTGAGAAACCTGGTCTACGGCAAGGCCACCGACAACAACAAGGTGGCTCTGAGGAACTGCGGCGGCGTGCCCGCTCTGCTGCGGCTCCTCAGGAAAACCACAGACAACGAAGTCCGGGAGCTTGTGACGGGTGTGTGTAGTCAGGGTTTGGTTTACAGACAAACATCAGTTGTGTTCAGACTGCACATAAACATGAATTAATGTAAGATCATGTGACAGATTCAGACTCATTCTCTCTGGATTTGTGCAGAAGTTCATTTTAAAAACAGCAGAAATTCCTCCCAGTGTCCTAGAATGCACCAGGATTCAGTCACTTTGGCAAAACCTCCCTGGAACAGTTGGCAGAAAGAATCAAACAAAACAAAAGCCTCCAGCTGGTCGATTACAGAATGAGTCCCCTAAAGTCTCCTGCATTAGCCTTCAGCTCCCGTCCGTGCTCGTACTCCTCGATAGATGAAATGTCGGTGACAGAAGCTTCCACATTGACAAAAAAACAGATTTCAAATTCAAAACTCGACACATTGAAATCCCGCTGTGATGCACGTGGGCGTCTGCCCGCTCGTGAGGTTCATTGGCCGCCTCACTGGCCGAGCGTCGGTCTGTGTCACCATCTGATTGGCTGCCCGGCTGGCTGGACGTATTAATCTATGTGTCGGCTGTTCTGTGGGAGGTGAGAGCGGCAGCGGCTCAAACACTCAGCGCTCGGTGTTGACAGAGCAGATCTCGGCACAGTCATCGGGACAGATGCTCAGATAGCGTGGTTTGGAAACAGGATGCAGCTCTGCAGCCACACACACATACACACACACACTGTGTAGTGACAGGAGAAATGAAGCTGCTAGACGTCTCACATTCATGAGGATAAAGGAGAGGAGAAACTTTAGTTGGGCTGAAAGTGTTCATAAAGGTCAGGTCAGGATTTGGATTGCCTGGACTTCTTTGTTGGACCACTTTTCTTTACCCCCTCCATTTCTCTGCCTAAAGAAAAGCACTCAATATTTTGAGAACCACCTGCAAATTCAGGGAAAACACACTTTCCTTTGTTGCTTCTCCTTTGAGAAAACGTCAAAGACATCATGAAACCGTTTCCCCTCCTCTCAAAGTTGAAGTTTTTCCCACCTCGCTGCATATGTTCCTCTCTTTGTGATTGAACAGATTTTTGATGCATAGATAACACAGGCTTTGTATCTTGCAGCTTGCAGGGAGCAGCGAAGCTCTAACACTATTGTGCTTTGATTCAATCCCACGTTAAAGTGTGTGCCAGAGTGTACAGCTTTTGGAAGCTTCTGTGAGATTTTATGGTATCGTTTTTGAGTTTAAGCGAGCCCTTGTTTACTCTAAAATGATTTTATTCCTTCTCTTATGTAGGTAGACTTTTAAAGGTATGTTTTAAGGCAAACAGGAAGCTTAATGGAAGGATTAAACTTTTAAAGAAGGAAATAAAAGTGACAGTAAACGACACAAGGCCTGAGAAGGACAAGAAACAGGTTGTAAGAAGAATCTTCAGCTGGATGAGCTTTTGTTTTCGGTCTTAAACCTCAAAAGCAGAGTATACGTGCTAAGCTAACTGTCTTCTTGAGGCAGTTGTACCACAGAGACACAACAATCACAGCAATCCTCTCTTCTGTTTCCAGATTGTCAGACGTCCCCTTAAGTCTTCAACTCATCTTTGCAAACTTGAACGTGTCTTCTCTGGCTTCCTGTCCCCCGTAGGCGTCCTCTGGAACCTCTCCTCTTGTGACGCGGTGAAGATGACCATCATCCGTGACGCTCTCTCCACGCTCACCAACACCGTCGTCATCCCACACTCGGGCTGGAGCAGCGTCTCGCACCGCGACGAACACAAGGTCAAGTTCCAGTCGTCGCTGCTGCTGCGAAACACCACCGGCTGCCTGAGGTGAGAGACGAAACAAACGCACCTCAGACTTTTATGTTTCTCTCAAGTCCCACAAAACAGAAGAACAACAATCTGGAGGAGAGACACTGATGCCACCACGCTCCGGTTATCTTCAGTGTTATTGTTTAACATTTACAATTAAAACTGCTCCAACACCACATGAGTCCTCCCCCCAAAACCACATGAAGCCCCCAAACATTAGAACGAAAAAGTGCCAGCTCATAAACTCAAGCGTCACCTCAGTGTTTGTAAGAGCTCTCTTCTGTCTGTGATTCATTTTAATGATTGTGTAAAGCCCCAGCATGTAATCATAGTCCCATTAAAGGCTCTGTGATGGAGATTTTATGCAGCCATGAAGTCTTAAGTACGCATTTGACCGCATTAGCCCACAGAGAGAAATAACTGCAGAGAGACGGCGGTGCGTCTTAAAAGTCGAACCCCGAGATGAAGGTTGGGATTAATTCTCTGCAGCGACAAACGGCAAAACATCAACACAGCAAGCTTTATGACACATCAGTAAGATGCATACAGAGGTAGATGTTTCTGAATGATGAGTTTGACAGAGTGAGAGCCACCTTAGAAAGTTATACACACTACAATGACACACATGAGGTCATTAAGACATTATTCTGGGTCCCTCATGTCGGTTAAAGTCCAGAGTACGTCGCAGTAATGTCTTCTTTTCCATGAAAGCATCTTCAGTTGTCAAATAAAAGCTCCAAGGTTGTAACTCTTCTCTCTCTAGCAGACACAACGCCTGAAATATGAAACAAACACTGAGATAATTTGACTGTTTTGCTCTCCAGCGTCGCCGTCTGATTGGCAACAATCTCCTCTAAATCAGACAAATCAAACCTGCTGAGTGGAGACGTCCCGGTCCACATGCTGTAAACCGGCCTGATTGGACGAGTGCCAGTCTTTATTTGTGTCAGGAAACAATCAGGAACAAGGCCAGGTGTATTTCCTGGAGAACTAACCCCCCCCCTGAAGAAACGCTTTTTGTGACAAGAACTTTAATTTGAATCACTTAAAACAAAATGAATTTTAATGCAGTGGGTAAAGCTCTCTGCAAACAAACCGCTGATGATTTATTTCCTCTGAAGAGGCAGATTTAGGGCCTCTGTGCTGCAGGGACTCAGAGCAGCCTCCAGCTCCTCTCTGCATTCAGACTGAGGCTGTATATTCATGGTATAGAAATGCATTGTGGGAGTCATGTTCTGTTGTGCAGTCCTCTCATGTCAGCTCTCCATTAGCAGCGGCTGCAGGCTCCTATTGGAGGATCGGCTCGCTCCTTTACTGTATCCGGGCAGGTTTTTCAGCCACCCTGTGGGGGAATCCACACACTGCACCTCACTCTCAATGAATGTGTGTGTTATTTCTGTGTGTGTGTTTGAGGAACCTGAGCTCAGCAGGGGAGGAGGCGAGGAGTCAGCTGCGTTGCTGTGAAGGTCTGGTGGACTCGCTGCTTCACGTGCTCAAAGCCTGCGTCAACACGTCCGACTACGACAGCAAGGTGCAGCAAAAACACACACACACACACACTCACACACACATCCACAAAGCTTAATCCTCTTCTTAACCTAAATCTGACATAGACACAACACATGATTAACTCTGAAAGTTGTCCCCAAAAACAAACTCATACACAAGAAACTTCAAACTCTACTGATGATGAACCCTCACCTTTGGACTCCTTGGATCTGTAACTGTCGAGGTACAATTACATTTCTCTAATGTTCCTTCAGATCGTGGAGAACAGCGTGTGCACCCTGAGGAACCTCTCGTACCGCCTGGAGGTAGAGATGCCCTCCTCCCGTCTCCTCGGGAACCAGGAGCTGGACACCCTGCTGGGCTTCTCCTCCCCGGCCAAGGAGCTGGACTACCTCTGCTGGGGCAAGAGAAGGAGGGGGAGGAAGAGGGGCGGGTGGCCTGATGATAAGGTACAAAATATGGAGGGACACGAGGGGGCTGGAGAAATCTGGGAAATTATAGGAAGAGGAGAAACAAAGCCTTTTAGTTCCTGTAAACAAAGTCATTTAAAGTCAGCTGCATGTTGATCTGTGTTTTTCTCACAGTGGGATGGCGTTGGACCGATCCCAGGTTTCTCTCAGCCTCTTAGGGGGGCGGAGCTGCTGTGGCATCCTCTGGTGGTGAAGCCATACCTCAACCTGCTGGCCGAGAGCTCCAACCCCGCCACGCTGGAGGGCGCCGCTGGAGCGCTGCAGAACCTCTCTGCTGGGAACTGGAAGGTAAATCTTTGTGGATGTCTCACTGTCTGTTTTTTACTGCAGAAGTTTTGTGTTTAATCACATATTTCACCGTGTCTTCAGTTCTCCACCTACATCCGAGCTGCGGTGCGTAAGGAGAAGGGTCTGCCCATCCTGGTGGAGCTGCTGAGGATGGACAATGACCGGGTCGTCTGCTCTGTCGCCACCGCTCTACGAAATATGTCTTTGGACACACGCAACAAGGAGCTGATAGGTCCAAACACACACAAACACACACACAGCTTCACAAATGTACACACACTCAGTAAACAGATTGATCCAACTGTGAAGAGATCATCTTCACACATGAGTCAGGAACAGCTTGTTCTGAGCAGGTTTTCACTTCTGACACAAGTGATGACACAGCGCCCCCATGTGGAGGGAAGATGTGCTGAAGGTGTCGCACTAATAACCTGAAGAGGAACTTCAGTGACGCAGACACATCTGGATTTATGAAGGAAGGAGGATACACAAGAAGAACTGTGTTTGGCGGCCATGTTTTATTAACAAAAGGAAGGATACACATGTCTACCACAGCCAGGGAGCTAAACACTGACTTCAGACTGATATCCAAGTATTTTAAGAGATGTCATACATACCAGCTTATCACCAAAGTGAGTGTTAATCTTTGACTGCACTACTGACAGCTGTAAGGCGAGAAAACAAAGAATCAAACTGTCTTAAAACATAAACAAAAGTAACAGAAGGATAACAAGGAATGAAACAGAGACTGAAACACTGACATTTAAAAAATATGTTCTATTAGCCAAAAGTTGAAGGCGTCAACAGAGGGGGCGGATCTGATCGATTAACACCACAAACAAAGAAAACACAAGAATACGACGTCTCTGTTCATCTGAGGAGAAGAAAGTTGAGCAGCAGTTTGAGTAAGAAGTGGGAGGAGGAGGAGTGGGAGTGAAACAATGAAAAATCAATACCCAGAAATCCAAAATATCCACTGAAGCAAACACACAAAGAAACGCCAGGAGGAAGGATCATGAGCGCCTCAAATCTCAAGTTACTTCTTGTTGAGTTGTGTTCACTGTAGTTAAAAATATACACACAGTTAAACCTGAACTGTAGGTCAGAGTGGATATAAAGACCCTCCTCTTTAAAGAGTGCAACTAACTCTGATGTTTCAGCATCCAGTCACATCAGGGAGGTGTGACCTTCTCCTCAAGGATTCATCGTCTTCTGTGTTTCCTCCTGCAGGAAAGTACGCCATGCGGGATCTGGTGAACCGGCTCCCGGGCGGCAATCCCAGCGTGCTGTCAGACGACACGGTGGCGTCTGTGTGCTGCACGCTACACGAGGTCACAAGCCGCAACATGGAGAACGCCAAAGCTTTAGCGGACAGCGGCGGCATCGAGAAGCTGGTGGACATCAGCAAAGGACGAGGGAAAGGGTACGAGGATGGAGAAGAGCTTCCTTTTGTTTTATGGCTTTGTAGTTTGAGAGATCACTTCACCTGTGACCTGCTGTGTGTGTGTGTGTGTGTGTGTGTGTGTCTCAGGTACTCGATGAAGGTGGTGAAGGCTGCGGCTCAGGTGTTGAACACGCTGTGGCAGTACAGAGAGCTGAGGACCCTCTATAAACAGGTCAGTGATGCAGACACACCAAGGAAGAGACTTCTTATCTTCTGGTATCCCAACACACTTGATATATTTCACTGGGATGTATTTCTCTCAGTCAGGAAAGAACTTGAGAAAGTCACGGGTAAGAGACTTCTTCAGTTATGGGTTCTCCTTTGGTATAACATCAGCATCATGAAGCATAACAGGAAGTAACTCTCAGCATCTCATTGCTCTGCAGCAGTCTGCTTCCACCGCTGAATTAAAGAGCTAAAGTTCTGAAGACATTTTTCTTACATCATAACACAGACGAGTCCTCAACGTGCAGCTTTTAATTCCATCTCTCGTCCCAGCTTCTGAGAAGTCATCAGTAAAAGCTCATCATAACATTTAGCTCTTTTGAGGGACTCGACTAATCCTCATGTTGGATCAAACTCAGAGTGATGTGTGAGGTTAACTTTCTGCTCTTAAAGAAAGGTTGTAACGTGTGAATTCAAACCTCAGCTGAGTGTTTCTACTCAAAGTGATGATGAGCTCTGTGCGTCTGCAGGACGGCTGGAACTACACCCACTTCGTCACCCCGGTCTCCACTCTGGAGCGAGACCGCTACCTTTCACAGCCGACGCTGCCCACCAGCCCGCTGCAGATGTCCCCCGTCATCCAATCAGGTGAGAGAACCGGTGAGTGCTCAAAAAATCGGCTTCTTACCTGATCAACATCCAACAGAAGAGAACTCTGGACACGGCAGAAGAAATGAGGAACGGTTTTCTCTCTCTCCTCAGGTGGAAGTGCGACCTCCTCTCCGGCGATGCTCGGGATCAGAAGACACAGCTCCAACTATCAGAGGGCGCAGTCATCTATGCAACTCGACACGTATTATGGAGACAACAGTTTACACAAACGGCAGTACACAGGTTCGTCATCATCAGTGGACAACAGGGCGAGCCTCAGGGATCCTCTGCTGTTTCTGTGCAAAGGAACTTAGAGTGTAGAAATGTGAAGTTTGTTTAAACTGTTTCAAACTCCTCTTTTCCTCCTCTGTGTGTCCTTCTTTTCCACCTCAGGGTCTGAGAAGAAAACTCCATACTTCATTGGGACATATTCTTCTCAGTCAGGAGAGGATCTGAGAAGGTCCCAGGTAGGAGACCTGGACAGGTAGTGGATCTTTCTGTAGCTTCAGTGTCCATCAGTGCATCCTTTTGACTGTTTCTTCCTCTCTCAGCACACAGAGCCATTCTACGACGAGCCCGACAGGAAGAACTACAACAGCTACAGAATGTACCTGTCGTCCCCTCAAGGCTACGGAGACGAGCAGTACGAGGACGAGCCGGTCCACCTGACCCCGTCCTCCCCAGACGGCTACGCCAGCCAGTCGCTCCGGTTCAAAGCAAACACCAACTACGTGGACTTCTACTCCACCACGCGGAGGCCTTCAAACAGGGCCAACAAGTTCACCGGCTCCCCCGACTCCTGGGTGTAGAGACGAAGCGGGCGCTGCGTACGTCCAGCTTTGTGTGTATGTGGGTGTTTGTGTGTGAGAGAGGAGTGCGTGTGTGTGTGAGAGAGAGAGAGAGAGAGAGAGGATGCATGTGGATGTGTGTGTATCTGTGTTGAAACTGTGCTGAATGACCAGGGCTCTGTTTGCTACAGGCAGCTTTTGACCAACTTACATCTTGTGCACATTCATGCAGAGAAATGATGTTATATTAATAAATATAATAATAACATTCAGGATTCTCGTTAAAGTTTGACCTGCTGCTGCTCTCCTGTCTTTAAAAGAAGGAGGGGATTGGACAAAGTCTTTAATAAGATGCTTATTTGAAGGGATGTTATTTTTTGATCACAAGCAGGCAGAAAAACTCAAATCAACAGTTTCACACTTAAAGGCTTAAAGATTATTATTTGTTAAGCATCATCTCGTGTGGTGCAGACGATGCAGGGAGGCAGGTTAGGTGAGCTAAAGGTTTGTGGGAGTAGAGCTGAAGTTGTTCTTCTCTGCATCATAATGATCATGAAGGAGAAACCTTTGAATGACACAAAGATGAACTTGGTCAAACGCTGCTTTATGAGAAAAAAAAAGCCCAAACTTTGTTGTTCACCGGAGTGTTTAAAGTCAACAGATTTCATTTTTCTCTGCAGTTAAAGTGAGCAGTGTGTCGGCTTTAAGACATAAATATCATCATGAACACCAGAGAACGCTGTAAAAAGAAAAAACCTGGGACAAACATTATTTACAGTCTACGGGGACGTGGTGAGAAACCACCACACGTCCCGGTTTAGAGAGGAGAACCTTTAAAGACTCAGGAGATCCAGGGTCACTCCTGGAACTCTCTGCTCTTCTGTGTGTCGGCCAAAAAGTGAAGTATATCATAAAATGTGTGAAATATGTGACAAACACGTGAAAATCTATTTGTACAGATGCAATGGTTAAAGCGTCCTGTTACATTGTTGTACTCAATATGTAGAACTTTCTATGTGATTGTGTGAAGAAGATTTTTCTATAATTTATTGATTCTTTTTATTAATTTAACTTGTGACCTGACCAAAATACCCCATCTGTCTGTTCTGTCCGAATACTGATGATGATGAAGATGATGTGCAATGTTACACAGGGAAATCTATGTATAGGGATTAAAGATTATATCGCGAGCGGATATCTTGTGGTATTTGGACAGAAAAAAGGAGCAAAGTTAAACAGATATATCTTTATTGGCTTTAATTGCATCAGTCGTAGATATATTCAGAGTTATGGTTCCACAGCCAAAGGAAACAAAGGAACTTAAAAAGGTCTAAATGTTCATCCTGATGAAGTCAAAGCACAAAAAATCCTCTGTGTTTTTTTTCCTCCCTGAGCATGCCGTCAACACAAGCTCCACTTCATGCAGTTACATTCACGTTTTGGTCGCGTACAATCGTCCCGATCGCTCCAAACAGCCACAAACAAACGATTAGACATCAAATTAAGGAGCTCAAACTCAGAAACGTGACATTCTGTGCATTCAGAAACATGCTAAAGTGTCAGCACAGAGGAAGCAGCGCAGACATTTAATACAGCTTAGATTAAAGGGTAAATGATAATCTCTTAAGTTTATAGAGTAAGTCTGTATAAAGTGGAATAGTTGTGATGATGCTGAACAAAGGGAAGTCTGATATTCAGGTGATTCTAAAGGCACAAGGTGTGGCAGAGTGAGACTCTTAATTTGTATAGTTTCTTTGTTTTCAAAGGTTTCATTCGTCTGTCACTGTTTTTAAGGTCTCTGATTGGCTGATCAGGAGTGACATCTACAGGACTCTCTTTGATCATTCTGTTCTCTGAGTCCAGGGAATGTCTGATTGGCTAGTCAGTGTCCCTGGAGGACTACAGAGAACCGGTCTGTGCAGCATCTCAAACACCTGTAATCACATTTTGTTAAATCATTAAGTCAGGGACATGTTTGCTTAGTTTTCAGCTCGTTACATTCTGCTTCCTATTGAAAAATATCTCTGCAGGTGATGTGTTTCTTAAAGGAAATGAAGGGTTTTCTATTTTGATGATTGTCTCCTGAAGGTAGACGAAAGATTTAACTGAGGGAATGTCAAAAAGACGACACAGGGCGTTCAGCGAGGGACAGGTTCTGCTTTCACGACACGTCTGATTTTCATTTCTGTCTGCAGCCAGGTGAGAAACTCAAAGACTAGCTGCAGTGACACTGACTCTTCTGTCTGCGTGCTACAAATAAAGCCTGGAAGACTGGAAACGGCTCACCTGACCTTTTCCAACAGGTAAAAGTGAGCTGGACAACATGACACTATAATTACAACAGATGTTTCCAGTTGTCTGAAAGCAAAGCTAAGCGTTGCATGTTAGAGAGCGCAGTTCAAGAAAGTAAATCTGATTATGTCTAAAGTGTGTAACAGTGGAATAATGCTGGTTAAAAATGAACTCAAAGGAGAACCTGCTGCTAAACTTCTCATTTCAAGTCTTCATCCCTCAGGGCCTCATTAAAAAATGTTCCACTTGAGATGATGCAGTAACCAGGAGAGGGTTAGTAGGACATCAAGCAGAGCATTTTCTAAACCAGGCCTCTGATATCTACAGTCAGAAACTTAAATATGTTTACATCTCTTATCAGTATTTACACCGTGTGATGTTTGCTTCTCTGAGCGCTGACAGTCTGTCGTGATGGCCTCCCATTGGTGCTCCAACAGGAGGAGCGGGGCTTGTGGTTTCCCGGTGAGGCGATGAGCATGCGTTGAGTTATTTATGGTCAGTCTGCAACAAGAAAAACACATTTCACACATTTTTATAGAAACAAAAGCAGAAGAAACAGCCGCCGTTGAGATACACTTCAGATCACTCACAGGTTCAAAACTTGCTGTAGTGGTTTTAGTTGTGGGTGTAGACTCCTCCGGCTCTGATGGAGCTGCAGATGGGCGACGACAGCGGGTGGTGTCCTGGCCGGATTGGCTTTGCTGCAGCGCAAATGAAAAAGTGGTGAATTAATTGAGTCATTTGAAGTCCTGTCTGAGTTGTGAATATGTATGAAGCTTCAGCTCACCAATCTGGGCCGAGTAGCCCCTCCTGGACATGTTCTTGGCTCGGACAGCCTCTTTAATGCGGTCCACCTCCTGCTGGTAGCGTTTGCGGTCCCTCATGGCGTTCTCCTTGGCCTCCTTCAGGGCGTTCTCCAGAGCTTTGACTCGCTCGGCAGTGGCTCGCAGACGCTTCTCCAGTTTGGGCAGCTCGCAGCGGAGGTCTGCGTTGTCTCGGACCAGCTGGGGAGGCAACAGAGAAGTGCTGTTATTGAAATACTCCAAGTATTGTGACTGTTCTATTTTACTTATGGGGGCGCATAGTTGTTTTGACTTGATCTATATCAAAGATACTTCATAGCTGGATGTCTCTACCTGCTTGTGGACCTTGGTTAACTGTTCCAAGTTGTTCTCCAGGAAAGAGATCTTCTGTTTCTGGGCCACGTTCCCGAGTCCCTCCTCACAGTCCAGCTCTGCACTCTGAGAACAGGCAGAGATGTAAACCTGGTGTATTCAGGGAAATAATAACCATGAACACGAGAAGAAGACTTGTACCTTCTTGACTCGGGTGGTGAGGTCTTGGACGAAGAGTTTGCGCAGGTTGTGAAGAGTCTGCAGCTCTTTAGCCTGAGAGAGAGAAAGAGAGAGAGAGGTCATTTGAATCTACTTTCAAAGATACTTCAAACTAGGGTTTGTACTGATGTACTAAAGAGTCTGGATGTTATGGGTTCAATCCTTATTAAAGACTTGAAACTTTTGAAAGGCCAGCGTCTGAAGGACAAGTAGAAATGTTAAAGAAACGTCATCTGTGAGAGTGTCTCTGTGGCGCAGGGACATAGACACCTGACTCGTAGTCAGGAGGTCGGGGGTTTGATCCCCTTTAGGACTCAGTGAATTTTAAAGAGTGTTTCCACAAGAAGAAGTGAAAAGCTTTTGGAAACATGTCTGGTTCGATTCTTATCTGAAGCACAGTGAATTTTAAAGTCCAACAGTCAAAACGCCATGACAAATATACCTGGAGCCCATTTTCATATTTTAGCTAAGGTACAAAGTGTATCTCGGTGGCGAAGGGGTTAAGAGGACAGACTGGCAGTCTGAAGGTCGAGGGTTCGATTCTTATCAGTGCCATGGTGAGTTTTAAAGTCCAACAGCCAAAGAACCATGAAAAATATACCTGGAGCTCATGTTCACAAGTGTGTCCAAGTGGTGCAGGGGTTAAGAGGCTGGACTGGCAGTCAGAAGGTCGAGGGTTCGATTCTTATCAGTGCCATGGTGAGTTTTAAAGTCCAACAGCCAAAGCACCATGACAGATATACCTGGAGCTCATGTTCACAAGTGTCCAAGTAGTGCAGTGGTTAAGAAGACAGACTGGTAATCCAAAGGTCGAGGGTTCGATTCTCACCTGAGACAAAGTTAATTTTAAAGTCCAACAGCCAAAGCACCATGACAAATATACCCGGAGCTCATGTTCACAAGTGTCCAAGTAGTGCAGTGGTTAAGAGGCTGGACTGGCAGTCAGAAGGTCGAGGGTTCGATTCTTATCAGTGCCATGGTGAGTTTTAAAGTCCAACAGCCGAAACACCATGGTAAATATACCTGGAGCACATGTACACAAGTGTCCAAGTAGTGCAGTGGTTAAGAAGACAGACTGGTAATCCCAAGGTCGAGGGTTCGATCCTCACCTGAGGCAAAGTTAATTTTAAAGTCCAACAGCCAAAGCACCATGACAAATATACCCGGAGCTCATGTTCACAACTGTCCAAGTAGTGCAGTGGTTAAGAGGCTGGACTGGCAGTCTGAAGGTCGTGGGTTCGATTCTCACCTGAGGCAAAGTGAATTTTAAAGTCCAACAGCCAAAAAACACGACTATTAATACGACCTGACCAAATTCGAAAGTTGAAGGTGACCCGTGGCGTAATGGAATTACAACTGCGCAGAAGGCTGGAGGGCGTTTGGAATTGCACAGCTTCGGACAGGGAGGTTCGAATCCCGCATATGCGGTGCCTTGTGGTGTAAGGGAATTACAACTGTACTGAAGACTCGAGTGCGTTAGGAAATGTACAGTTGGGGACAATGCGATCCAATTCCGCATACGCGCTTGGTGCCTTGGGGCATATGGGAACTACAACTGTGCAGAAGTCTCGAGGGCGTTTGGAGTTGCAAGGTTGGAATTACACTTACGTAGTAACACGGGGGAGCCTGGCAAACTGAACCCTGGCGAGCCCAGGTACTGGGTGGGCCGTTGCCACCCAGTTTCTACAGCAAATAAAGTGGGGGGGTTATGTCAAAAGCAACTGGAATTTTGAAAAAAAAAATTTATTATTATGATTATATTTATTAGAATAATATTTGTAATATTATAATAAATATTTTTATTATTATAATTATATTATTAATATTTATTAGAATAATATTATAATAAATATTTTTATTATTACAATAATAATAAAATATTATTATAATAAATATTAATATAATTATAATAATTATATTAATAATATTATATTATTATTATAATATTTTATTTAAAAACAAAATTATTATATTATTAATATTATTATAATAATATAAATCATAATAAATATAATTATTATTATAATAATATAATATATGTATATTAAAGAAAGTTGTAGCAAGGTGCTGACCGAAGGTCAGCACCTTGCTACAACTTTCTTGCATCTTGCCTAAAGCAAGTTGCCGACCGAAGGTCGGCAACTTGCTTTTACTACTTTCTTGCAAGAAAGTAACTACTTTCTTGCAAGAAAGTAACTACTTTCTTGCAAGAAAGTAACTACTTTCTTGCAAGAAAGTAACTACTTTCTTGCAAGAAAGTAACTACTTTCTTAAAGCAAGTTGCCGACCTTCGGTCGGCAACTTGCTTTAAGCAAGAAAGTTGCCCAAAGCAAGTTGCCGACCTTCGGTCGGCAACTTGCTTTACGCAAGATGCAAGAAAGTTGTAGCAAGGTGCTGACCTTCGGTCAGCACCTTGCTACAACTTTCTTTAATATACATATATTATTATTATAATAATAATTATAATTATTATGATTTATATTATTATAATAATATTAATAATATAATAATTTTGTTTTTAAATAAAATATTATAATAATAATATAATATTATTAATATAATTATATTAATATTTATTATAATAATATTTTATTATTATAATAATAAAAATATTTATTATAATATTATTCTAATAAATATTAACAATATAATCATAATAATAAAAAAATCTTTCAAAATTCCAGTTGCTGCTGACATAACCCCCCCACTTTATTTGCTGTAGAAACTGGGTGGCAACGGCCCACCCAGTACCTGGACTTGCCAGGGTTCAGTTTGCCAGGCTCCCCCGTGTTACTACGTAAGTGTAATTCCAACTTTGCAACTCCAAACGCCCTCGAGCCTTCTGCACAGTTGTAGTTCCCATATGCCCCAAGGCACCAAGCGCGTATGCGGAATTGGATCGCATTGTCCCCAACTGTACATTTCCTAACGCCCTCGAGTCTTCAGTACAGTTGTAATTCCCTTACACCACAAGGCACCGCATATGCGGGATTCGAACCTCCCTGTCCGAAGCTGTGCAATTCCAAACGCCCTCCAGCCTTCTGCGCAGTTGTAATTCCATTACGCCACGGGTCACCTTCAACTTTCAATTTTGGTCAGGACGTATTTATAGTCGTGTTTTTTGGCTGTTGGACTTTAAAATTCACTTTGCCTCAGGTGAGGATCGAACCCACAACCTTCAGACTGCCAGTCCAGCCTCTTAACCACTGCACCACTTGGACACTTGTGAACATGAGCTCCGGGTATATTTGTCATGGTGCTTTGGCTGTTGGACTTTAAAACTCACCATGGCACTGATAAGAATCGAACCCTCAACCTTCTGACTGCCAGTCCAGCCTCTTAACCACTGCACTACTTGGACACTTGTGATCATGAGCTCCAGGTATATTTGTCATGGTGCTTTGGCTGTTGGACTTTAAAATTAGCTTTGCCTCAGGTGAGGATCGAACCCTCGACCTTGGGATTACCAGTCTGTCTTCTTAACCACTGCACTACTTAGACACTTGTGAACATGAGCTCCAGGTATATTTACCATGGTGCTTTGGCTGTTGGACTTTAAAACTCACCATGGCACTGATAAGAATCGAACCCTCAACCTTCTGACTGCCAGTCCAGCCTCTTAACCCCTGCACTACACTGACACACTTATGGGCATGAGCTCTAGGTATAATTGTCATGGTTCTTTGGCTGTTGGACTTTAAAACTCACCATGGCACTGATAAGAATCGAACCCTCGACCTTCTGACTGCCAGTCCGTACTCTTAACCACTGCACTACTTGGACACTTGTGAACATGAACTCCAGGTATCGAACCAGACATGTTTCCAGAGGCTTTTCACTTCTTCTTTTGGAACACTCTTCAATATTCACTGAGTCCTAAAGAGGAGCAAGTTACTACTTTCTTGCAAGAAAGTTACTTTCTTGCAGTCAAAACACAATGACAAAAATACCCGGAGTTCATGTTCATATTTTAGCTAAGGTGCTAAGTGTATCTCGGTGGCGAAGGGGTTAAGAGGACAGACTGGCACTCCCAAGGTCGAGGGTTTGATCCTCACCTGAGGCAAAGTGAATTTTAAAGTCCAACAGCCAAAAAGCATGACTATAAATACGACCTGATCAAATACAAAAGTTGAAGGTGACCCGTGGCGTAATGGAATTACAACTGCGCAGAAGGCTGGAGGGCGTTTGGAATTGCACAGTTTCGGACAGGGATGTTCGAATCCCGCATATGCGGTGCCTTGTGGTGTAAGGGAATTACAACTGTACTGAAGACTCGAGGGCGTTAGGAAATGTACAGTTGGGGACAGTGCGATCCAATTCCACATACGTGCTTGGTGCCATGGGGCATATGGGAACTACAACTGTGCAGAAGGCACGAGGGCGTTTGGAGTTGCAAAGTTGGAATTACACTTACGTAGTAACACAGGGGAGCCTGGCAAACTGAACCCTGGCGAGCCCAGGTACTGGGGGCGCCGTTGCCACCCAGTTTCTACAGCAAATAAAGTGGGGGGGTTATACCACAGAGTGTCAGCAGCAACTGGAATTTTGAAAGATTTTTTATTATTATAATTATATTATTAATATTAATATTATATTATTCTAATAAATATTGTTATTATTATAATAATATAAATCATAATAAATATAATTATTATTATTATAATAATAATATATGTATATTGTGGCGTAATGGTTAAACTCTGGGGCGGTAAGTGCACAGATGCTTGGTTAAGGGCGTGAAGTGCACAATTGTGGTATGACCGGTTTTGAATCCAACGTACGCAGGTATACCTGAAGCAGAAAATCCTGGATACACCAGGTGCTAGGTGGGCCGTGTCCACCCGGGATACTACGCTATATTATTATATATTACCGCATAGCACAAACTTGTGACAACGAGGAGGGTTGGGTGCATGTCTTTTATTAAAGTCGATCATTCTATACTACATTACTCACCACCGTCTCCTCAAGGCCCTTCAGGTCCTCTCTGGCCTGCTCCCTCTGGTCGTTCAGCAGTCTGTAAACAGAACACAACATTGAATCAATACAGATAGTCAGACACAGAGCAGGCAGATGTCTTCTAGATGTCTTGTGGTACTTACATGAGTTTCTGTAGTTTTGCATCTTTCTCCTGTTCCTCAGCCTTCACTTTGTCGTAGTCTGACATGAGTCTCTCCTGCTCCAACAACAGACCCTGGTTCAGACTGAGATGAGGAGACATAGTACATAAAGAGAATAAGGAAACAGAAGACAGATCTGTAATATCAATGCCACACATGCATCAGACTGTCTTACTCTGTGAGCTCGTCCTGCATCCTCTGCTTGTCTTCAATCTCGTCCCTTAGGCGGCTGAGCTGCCTCTGGTGAGCCTCCCGGTGGTTCTCCAGCTGCTCCTCCAGAGTTCTCTGGAGGCAGAAACACATAATGTGGTTTTAGCGTCACTTAACTTATCAGTTTCCAGCAGTGTTTCATTTCCCTCTCTCCTCACCTTGATGTCCTCTTCTCCATCATGTCTGCCAATGTCCTCTTTCTCCTTCTCCTCTCCTGACATCTCGTGTCTTTTCTCTGAGGATCAACAAAGATTTCTTTGGATGGCTTTATTTGTACCAATGTGTGAGAAATGAAAGTGGAGTGTCTGGGTAAACTTGTGGATATGACGGTTAGTACTGACCGTGAGCCTGGAGTTTGGTGAGCTCCTCAGTCAGAGCGTCCTGACTGTCCTCCAGCTGCCTCTTCTTCTGCTCCATGTTCTGCATGTAGTCCGTCAAGGACTTGATCTTGGCCTGGTGCTACAACAATCTCAAGCAGTTTAGTACTTCAAAGACAGAAGAAATAATTATTGTCAACAAAGGCGACTATCATATTAGTTACCTGTGAGATGAGCAGCTGACAGGATGCCAGCTCCTTTTCATTGGCCTGGATCTTGCGGTGGGCGTCGGCCTGCGTGCTCTCCAGTTGTTTGCTGCGGTTCACCAGAGACTTCACCTCTGACTTCATCTTGCTGATGTAGAGGCGAGCCACAGTGAACTCCTCCTCCACCGCAGAGCCGTTCCCCTTTAACTCTGAGGACTGAGGGGAGGTTTAGGGTGAGGATGTGCATGTTTATGACTTGTTTATGTGTGCATGAGTGTGTGTGTGTGTGTGTGTGTGTGTGTTCTAACCGCAGCGGTCTTGGCGTCGTTGGTGCCGATGATGGCGCCGATGTCACTGAGGTCTCGCAGCAGCAGGTTGAGGACTTCAGCGGCTCTCTTCCTCTGTAGACCATTCAGTTCCTGCAGCTGACTCAGCTCCCTCTGCACCGCTGACAGTAAAGCCTGTTCACAACACATAAACACACAGCTGAAGCTGTCATGTGTTGATTATGGGAAATGTAGTCCTGAAACCTCAGGATAAATAAAGAGAGGCCCCCCACCGTCTTGTGCTGCAGCTCCTCTGTCAGCTGCAGGTTGATCTGATCTCTCTCCTCCACCTCTTGGCTCTTCTGGTCGTAGTTGACAGCCAGCTCTTCCAGTGCCTGCAGCACCTCCTTCACCTCCTCCTTGGCCAGCTCGTTCTCTGTCTGCAGCCGGCAAAGTTCCTCCTGGATCTTCTCGTAGTCCCGCCGCGTCGATGCAAGCAGCTGGTAGAGACGCAGCGTGTCAGTGATTTCATGAAAAACAAAGACCTCTCCTGAATCCTTATTTTGTATAAAAGGTCTGTGAGACAAACCTCTTCCTGGTCCAACATCTGTTCCTTGAGTTTCTCAGCCAGCTGACTGTGTTGGTTGATCTCATCGTCCTGTAAACATTCAGGAGACCGTTACTCAAAGTAGAAATAAGAATGCTGCTGATGTGGACATATTCAAGGAAAAGTGCGTCTCACCTTGTCGTCAAGCTGTTTGTACAGGTTACTGATGTCCTCTTCATATTTGCGTCTCTCCTCACCGGTGACTGAGACGACTCCTCCGGCAGGCAGGTTGTCGATGACGGGTGTGTTGTCATTCTGCTCGATGCTCTTCTGGTCTTTGGAGCTCAGCTGCTCCTCCTCAGGAACATTCTCACCTGAAACATATTCATCCATGAAGCCATGAGTCCACCAGAAGCAATGATGCTAAAGGAGTTAAAGGTGCAGTGTGACCTCAGCAGATTAAGAGTTAAAGCTGCAATAATCTCTGACTTTTACCGTGATGATTAACAAATGAGAGGACCCGAGTGAAGCAGTACAGAGAGCTGCTGTTTAAAGGGCTCGGCACGGAGCCAGTGGCTGACTCACACAGAGAAACACAGCATCAGCAGTCTGTGGATCTCAGTGTGTGTGTTCACTATGGAGGCTTTAGAGGCTGCTGCTGCTGCTGCTGAGCTCATTTCTTGCTAAGGAGGGGGAGTGCTATCAGCGAGCATCCGCAAGGGGATTAAAGAAATAAAAATACAACATGCAGAGAGAGAGAGAGAGAGGGAGAGAGGGAGCAGGGTTTTGTTGGTTACCATGCAACAGAGATGGATGAAACAAAGATGCTGTGAAGGAGACACTGCAGAGGAACCATGTGAGGACCAGAAACTAAACAACACCAACATTGCACTTGACTGGTCCACTGTTTAATGGGGTGTGATGTGAAGCTCAGATTGACTACACATTAGCAGGATTCAAATAAAGACTCTGAATGAAGGATGATCTGTGAGTAGAATGGTGAACCTCTGGCTTGTCTGTACATGTTTTGGTCTCACCGTTCCTCCAGCGGTTGAGCTCAGCCTCCAGCCTCTGGATGACGTTTTTTAGGCTCTTGTTCTTCTCCTTTTCCTTCTCAAACTTCTTCTTCCACTCCTCGGCCGTCAGCTCCAGGTTCACCGACACCGTGTTCTTGATGGTCTTGGCTCTGAAAGAGTGAAGATTGTTTGGACGTCAGAGAGTTCTTTTCATAGCAGTAACAGATAATCTACACAGCAGTTTGTTGTGCCTCCTCACTCCAACCCTGCAGAGGCCTAATTATCCAAAATGATAACACCTGAAGTGCCTTCAAATACTTTTCACAAGTCCTTTCTGTTAAAACTAGCATATAATGTCAACACATCAGGGCATCTAACAGTTCTACTGTTAGAAAACTCATTTCAGATTGCTGCTCTTCTTCATTTCCTCTGAGTTTCTTTCTGCAGAGGACAGATGGCTGCACAGTAATCACTCATCAGTTGTTCCCTGACACTGCTGCTGCTCTGTGGTTCATTACAAACTGTAAGCAGTTTGAACTTGATGCCCGAGACTCACAGGAAATTCACATTCTGGAACCACAACAGGCAGGTCACACAGATTTTAATTAAACAAAACCAAGAGGGAAATAGAAAGACACAGAAGAAGGTGCAAAAACAACTCAAGGTGTGCAGGGTTTCTAGAGAAGGATCTGAAAATAGAAATAAACACACATGCACAGTGGGAAACCTGAAGCCATCTGTTGTCTAGTTTCAGTGCTTCCGTCAGCTATAGAACCAGTGAGTCTCATTCTCCTACACACACGCCTCACTGTCACCCTTCTCTTGATTCAAAAGAAAACACTCATCATGTACAATGAAGTTTCTGTGGAGCAGCAGAAGTGGAAACTGTGTGTTTGATTGCTTTCTGCTCCGGGTGCAAGAAGCAGCGGCAGGTTCTTTGGGTGACTTAGAAAAAGGAGATCAAGTGAAATATACCTCTGTCCAAACATGAGAGTAGATTTGGTCTCTGCCTCGTTGTAGACGGACGGCGAGCAGCAGATGATGATGGTGGTGCGGCAGTTTCCCCCCAGAGAGTCCTGCAGGATCCGAGTCATCTTACTGTCTCTGTACGGCACGTGGGTTTTCTGAAAAACAGAGACATCCCTGTCATAAAAACAGCAGAAGAAGTTCTCAGATCTGTTCTCACAGTGTCAAATATTCTTACAGTGCCTTCAGCCAGAGCTGAGATCACGTTGCCCAGCGCTGAAAGAGACTTGTTGATGTTCTTGGCCTCGTCCAACACGGCCCCCTCTGCTCCCGTCTTACTGACCTGTTCAAACACAGAAAAACATCCTTTACATCTCCTGCTTCATCTAACCTCCATCAGGGTTCACAAAGAATCACCTTCTCGCTGCCTGCCAAGTCGACCAGGTAGAGCTTCCCGGACAGCTTCTTCTCCGTCTCCATGTTTTCCTGCTTGATGTTGATGAGGAAGATGCTGTGGCTGCGAGAGCTGTGCTCGTTCATGTCTGGAAGACCATTTCAAAATGTTTCTTTATGTCTTTTTCTACTTGTGCATACATACAACACGCATTCTGGGGAAAGATGTCACAGGTACGTACTGGTCACTGCCACGTGCCGGTTGGCTTTCCCCTCATCGATGACATCCATCACCTCCTCTGGACTCGACACAAAGCGCTCAGTACAGCCCTGACACACAGACAGTGAAGATTCATCAGCATGTTTTTATGGTTTCAGTTAGACTCATGAAATCTGAAGTGAGACCATGTGACGGACTCGGTTAAGCTAACACTTTACTGACCTTGACGTACGGCACTCTGTTTTTGTCTTCATGTACAGAGAGGTTCGTCTTGGACACTTTGAAGAGAGTAAAGCACACCACCTTTACATGTTAGATTTTAAAAACTGCCTTTCAATGAAACCCCACATTTACCACAATGATCTTATTTACCATCCAGCAGATCTCTGATCTTGTCCAGGTAGATTTCAAAATAGGAAACCTGCAAAGAATGTTTGCAAAGGCATCAACGGAGGAACACAAGCATTAAGCCTGTATTTGAGTGAGCTTGTTTTCTGTGATGAACATCCTCTGCTCTTTACCTTGATGTGAAACTCCAGGTTCTCGTCCATGGAGTAGATGTGGTCGAAGATGTCGTGGGCGATGCGAGGGATGATTCCCATCAGCTGGGGGTCATGCAGTTTGCCCTGAACACAGCACAGATATCAGTGTGTGTAATGCTCCCTGATGTTTGATCATGAAGCTGCTTGAGACAGGAAGGTTCAGAGGAACAGATGAATGTTAAAACAGAGATGATCGGATCGTAGGATTAAAAAAAGAGGCTTTAGGCTTCTGTCTTGGTGGATAAGTCTACCAGCTGAGGTGATTTGCACTCATAATGACTGATACAGGATGCTGATCTCCTTTGAGTGCTGTTGGGGGGCAGATTTTACTTTTTCAACCTCAAATCTATTTCAGAAAATACTCAGCCTTTGAAAACGGGTAAATTTGGTGATCTGAAGGAACTAAACCAGCTTTTTATCCTTTGGAGCGACCACATCGTATGAGCTTGACTGGATTTAGTGTTTATTTTGAGTCTGTTACACAATGCCTGCTGTGCTCTGATCCTCCAATTGCAGCCTAAAGATCTGATAAAGTCCATTGCCCGTCTTCACACACTGACTCTTGGATCTATCTGTCAACCCACAAAAACTATGGAGAAGTGAAGTAACTAAAGGAGCCTCTCACCTCCATGGTGTGTGTCTTCCCAGAGGAGGTCTGTCCGTAGGCAAAGATGGTCCCGTTGTAACCGCCCAGCACATCTAGAATGGCATGAAAGTCTTAATGACCTCATGTCCCAGAGGTGTCCTAAGTCTCTAACACCAGGACAGATCAGCTCTGATGTCTGCAGTTCTACCTCTCATCAGAAAGATGTTACATAACCAACATGAAGCAGCAGATATGATTCTGACAATAACAGGCTGACCCAAATAAAGCTGCTGAAGGCCAAGACAGGATGTCTCTTTTTCTAGTGACTAAGACTTTAGGTGAAGGACAGATTAAATAGAGGGGTAGATATATGATGGATTAAAGTTACATAAGAACATTTCATCACTTCAGAGCTTCCTACCTTTAACAATCTGTTTGGCACACTGGTCGTACACTTGTTCCTGCGCTGTGTTTGGAGGCAGCACTCGGTCAAACACGTAAGGTTTACCCTGTTTAAAAGCAGCACAGAGGGCACAATCAAATACATTAAGACTGCAGAGCATGAGTACAAACATGAATACATGGTAACATAATTCACCCTCTGATTAATGACAATATTTCAGCAGATATGAATGAACTCGACCAACTTGATGTAATGCATGTTAGTCTCAGTGTGCTGCTCTAAAAGTGGACGTCCTAAAGGCTCCAGTAGCTTCCAGGATCTGTGACCATCCATCACTCAGACGTCTGACTCTGTCTCTCAGGGGGTTTAAAAGCCTCGCTGCTGCAAAAAGCAGCTCTCAGCACTCAGATGCAGCAACAGCAGCAGTCTGAATGTGTCTGAACTTCCAAGACGAAGAGGTGAAACTACTGACACCAACAGTATCGGAGAGTGTGGCCTCTGGAATGCGTCTCTGCAGCTTGATGGATGGAGGGAGTCGTTTCTGGGCAATAATGCAACAGAGGGTGACTGACCTGCATCAATATGCTGTGGACACTTTACATGTTATACTCCTCTTCTGTTTGTAGCATATGTCCAATATATAAAGGTTGTTTTTCAGATCTCACTGGCTATCAAATAAAATCATATTTCAGTAAAATTCTGGCATTAAGTGTTTCTTGTAAGCTCCACCCACCTGTGATTCCCATGGGTAGAAAACAAACACCAAGCCTCACAGATGTCCTTGCCTGAGTTCAAACAGAAGCAGCCTTGTTTCTGTGCACACTGAGGATAAACACAGTGTGCTGATGTTCCCAGAACCTCCTGAGTCAGCATATTTATAATGGTGCAGAGTCATTGTGGAAATAACCTTTGACCTCTGATCCTCAAACAGCTCCATCCTCTAAGTGCTTGTAATCATGGAAATCAATATTCCTCCTGCAGAAAGTATCTCTGGATCAATTTCAGTATTCAAGGTTTGAAGTGAAGCTGCTGCAGACGGTGTTCATGTTTCCTCTTTTCTCCACACACGTTTATGAAGGTGTAGACGTCTGATATCAAAGTTGTATTTCAGCATTTTTATGACATTGAATTCATATACAAGAAATGCAATGCATCACAGTGAAGCCTGCTCCTGTTTGGGGCCTGAAGAGTCACTATCTGAATACAATGATCCTTAATGATCATTTATCTCCTATAACAACAGCTGATATCAGCAATATTCAATAAGTATAAGACATATAATCATGTTCTTAAATTCTATAATCCTACTTTGTGTGTCATCAAGCTGCTTTCAAAGATGAGTAAACATCTGTATGTTATTGTTTATGTATGAGCAGCAATGTTAAACTAATGACAGTAGCAACATGTCATGCTGTAGCTGTGATGCATGAAGGTATTTATGCAGGAAGTGTAGTTTATGATAGTTGTTCTGTATTGCTCATGACAAGGAGACTTATCAAACTTTGCTTAGATTGACTTTCTTTAATTGTATTTATTCTAACTAAGTGTGTTCAGCTGTTTTAAGCCTGCAGCATGAAATAACTGACATGTCCTCTTAATGTACCTGCAGACTGAGAAGAGTGATCTCTGTGGAGCTCATTAGAAAACATAATCGTGCTCCTGTTATCATATTCTTCTAAATTTAACCACAGGACTATTGTTATTGCGCATTTGGCATCTCAGCCTCCCTGCAGAGCTCCAGGTGGGTGACTTTGTTCCTCTGAAACACTGCAGTGTTTGCATCTTCAGCCTCACAACAACATTAGCATCACAACAAGGAATGAACACTTAGACTTACTGTTATGACCACGGTGTCATCCTCCTTAAATTTGGGGATGTATTTGTCTCCTCGGTTGATTTCAGACTCATTCAGGGGCCTGAAGCGACACATCACCCTCACCCCACACTCTGCAGCATCCATCATGGCTACTGGCTTTCCTGCAAATGCAATGCAGGTGGGGAAAAAATGTACCAGCAAGGGGGCCAGACACAGTGAAGATTTGGCTGTAGTGCGCAGGGTGGTGCCCTCCAAAGGGGGCCTGAAGGATTCTCTTTAAGTCCTGGGCCAAGTGAGAGTTCAAAAATTACTGAGACATGGATTTAAATGTCAATCAAAGAGGTAAGAAGTCTGGTTTCCTGGTCTCCTCAATGCAGGTAAGACAAGACACCCCCCTCCTTCATCCAACCCAGAGATGTCTGGATTTCCTCGGCTGCGCCATGGCCGAACTGGATCCACCGCAGCGCTGCGTCCCGGTGCAGACCCAGACCCAGACCCAGACTCCTCAAACCCCCTCCCTCTGCAGCAAGGACACAGAGTCGTGCACAAATCTGCAGACTGATGAGTGATTCAGGGTTTTCACGGAGGACTTGGAGGGCTGCTTCTCGATTTGCAGCAAAAGAGTCCAGAAGAGATGCGCAGAGAGAACCGCATCGTCCTGTCCTGTCATCCAGGCGCGCTCCCTGCACGGTGCTGCGGCGCGCGCTCCCTTGCCCTGCATCAGCAGCACCATCACTGGAGTGCAGGGGGCGCGCATGCAGGAAAACTGCACTTAACTCTACTGTTGTGAATCCAGATTTAATCAGAGGAGAGGGATTATTGTATCACCTTCACTACCTGCAACATATTAAGCTAACCTTATATAGTACTCAGAATATGCTACCAATATATACTATCAACAAAAACACTCTAGATTGACTTTATAGTTTACACTTTATTTCAGTTGCAGATTCATCACTTACAGGGCAGTTGTGTTAGCTATTTCAAGAGTGACAATCCTATACTTCTACAGCTGTACGTTCCTAAATCAAACATCACTTTTACACATTAAGGAACTAATAATTCATGAGGATTACCTTCAGATTTCAGAGATCAGGGTCTCTTTGTGTCAGAAACGGTTCCAACGGTTGTTGCATGCTAACTAGTTAGCTGAGTAACTGCTAAGCTAGCGACCGTTGGAAGCTATTTTAACAACGTGTCGTTCTTTAACATTTAAATAAAGACACATCGCTTCAGTTAAGGACTGTGTTAGTCATGGATCTGTCACTGTGAAGAGATCAGAGTTTGAAATTGATGTTTAACGCCAGGCTGACTGATTTGTTTGGGTAACTTACCGGAAGTTAGCCGTTTCATTTCCAGGGTCAAAGTTCAAAGTTAACTTCAGGATACATTTACGTCACATTTTATTTGTTTTTCTCCCGTTTTTCTCCTCCAAAGTGGTGCTTTTGTCATCAAACAACACGTGAAAGTCTTCGAAGAATTATTATGTTTAACAAAATAATTTATTTGATGGCAATTGTTCATTAAAAGATCATTTCTTTATAATTTAAAGCTCATTTCTAGTGCTGTTCTCATTGTCCTCCACTAGAGGGCAGTGTTTAACAAGGAACACTTGCATGATATTATGGTTCAACTTGATTAGTCACATTTGAACTTAATTGCTGCTTCTAAAACAAACATCCATCCATCCATCCATCCATCCATCCATCCATCCATCTTATCCCGTCAGGGGTCACGGGGGGCTGGAGCCCTTCCCAGCTGACTTCGGGTGGAAGGCAGGGTACATCCTGGACAGATCGCCAACCTATCACAGGGCTAACACAGAGAGACCGACAACCATCCATGCACACACTCACACCTACAGGCAATTTAGAGTGATCAATTAACCTGGTGAGCATGTTTTTGGACTGTGGGAGGAAGCCGGAGTACCCGGAGAGAACCCACACATGCAAAGGGAGAACATGCAAACTCCACACAGAAAGGCACCCATCCGACCGGGGGATTCGGACCAGGAACCTTCTAGCTGTGAGGCAACAGTGCTACCCACTGCACCACCGTGCAGCCCCTAAAACAAACAGACATACATATTTATAATAAATGAACAATACTCCAAAGGTTATTCAAGTAAGAGTGACCATGTTTTTAATATCTTAAACATCTGTGCAACATTGTTCAAAATGTTACATCACTGCATGACCTGTAATGTTTCACAATATTTACAAAAAATGCTGCTTACATCAAACCATTAAAAAAAGTCCAAACAATCTCAAAATAATGGACTCTGACAAACTATCCCTAGCCCACATTAATGCAAAAAAGAAAAATAAACAAGAGCAATCAAGTGCACATCATACTTCACGCAAGTCTATTTTTTGTAAAGTATATATTAGTGAGAAAATATATACTTAATTACAAGTTGTAAAAATAAAATACTGACAATGAAAGGGTGGAAGAGGAAAGTGAGAGCAGAAAAAAAAAAAGTTCACTAGAGGGGAAATAAAAATCACACTCACACCTCAACACACACACAATAAAAGACAAGAGGAGGGAAAAATAGACTGCACAGACCATCTCAAACACAAAAATGCTTTGAACTCTTGACCACAAATAACATGAAACTGATAGAACAGATCCATAACACATGGGATCCCAACATGAGACCGGGGTCCTGCATGTAATTGCACAAAAAACGGGGAAAGGGGGAGGCAGAATGAACTTTACCGAAAGAGCTCATGTGTTCTCAACATTGAACGGCACATTTTGAAAACAAATGAAGGATTCCCTCGCCACACATTTAAGATAAAGCTCAAGGTGTGTTGAAAAGTAGCAACATTAGGACTTTTTGGGGCTATTTTCAACAGGTTTTGAGCTTTCACAAGTATTGAAACGGACATTTGAACACAGCTATTGCCTTGTTTTTTGAGGTTAGTTCATCTTTAAACAGGTTGGACGTTAAGATGCACAAATGTCTTCAAAGGCTGCTTTTCATTTTAAATACTGACACTTTTTTTTTTGCAATAAATTCAAGGCGTTTTCAAAATATCCTGCATTTTTCAGTGAGCACACAACAGAACTGTTTTTAGAAAATAAAGTACAACATAAATATGAAATTGTACAAGTTATGAAACTGTATGTCAGACAGTTTGACCTTGAGGCCGGGATATGCTTTAAATGTAGTGTGACCTATGTAAAGAACCTCTTTAGAAGTAGTGTAGTATTTGGTTCAAAGGTAATCATCTGTGCACATTAATGCATATTAATCATCATTTTAGTGGAGCGTTATTTTAGAGGTTTTGTGTGAAGCATTAAATTTGAGTTTGAAATAAGAGTTCAGTTTCTGACTCTAACTTTAATGGAAAGTTTGAGATATTTCTGAGCAGTTTCAGGTCAGAGGAGACGCTAAAAACCGGACATAAGGTACAAAAAACAATCAAGAGATGCAGTGTGATCTTTGCCGTTGTTGAATATTGCACTTGATAATTCTGTAGTGATTTCAGGTGTTTTCTGATCTGAAGACGCAGCTGTGTGGTGTATCTAAACACTGCTGATGTCAAGACTGATCAAGTGTTTCTCTATTTTGTGGCTAGTAGTGTTAAAACTGCATTTGTTACCGACATAAATGCTGTCTGCCCTTTTCTGATGTGCATTTCTATAAATAGTACAGTCTCGTAGGCAGACATGTTCCATGAAGTAATCCATGACACAATGTGTAACAGGTTAACCAGGAGCCTCACTGTAAGAAAGTGTAACCTGTGATGCTCACTTTAAATAAACTGGAACACGACCTTTGTAACGGACTCTGAATACATGATCTATTATTATTCACTGTTAAAAAAAGAGACAAAAGAAAACATACATATACACATATAAGGCTTGAGTTCTCAACTCTTGGTAGTATTATTGCCATCTAGCATATTTGTAAAGCTTAAAATAAATATGGAGTACTGTACATAAATAATTTACATCAATAAGCAAAACAAAAGACAAAAAAATAAAAAACACAAGGCCCCTAAATAAGAGAAATACTTCTGCTGCTCTTGAGTTAGTGTTTGTCATGATAACTACACTCTGACACGTTGGTTACTCTACATAAAGCTCTAGACGTGAAGAAAACCAGAGGGACTACAGTCATGGAGGAGATCACTGTACAGACGAGCATGAGGACATCAGGACAATAATCAGAGGTAAAATCCACCCAGAGACACTCTGAGGGGATGCTGCAGTCAAGGTCAGCTTTAAGTTACATCATCTTCAGCTATATTAAATCTTAGTGAGATTTAGTGAGCCCATATCTATGTTTGCAAAGCTCCTACGATGCAATGATCCCCACACGCTCTAAGTGCCTCAGGGTGGATTTGTAATCAACTCTTTCACCTTCCTGTAACATGATGTGTAAACCCAAACATGATGACCTGCTTACCAGACCTCCTGATCTCCATATCATCATGATTTCTCTGTACGAGCGACCGGTGGTGGAGCAGATGAAAACTGACCGACATTTGAACATCCTCCCACCCTGCTTTAGAGGAACATTGAACACTTTCTGCAGGTAAAGTTCATTCTGTGTTTCTTTTTTTATCCAAAACAAACGAACACTTGAACTAGCGTGAAGTGACCTTCGTAATGGAGAACTCATAGACTCATGCCTGTTTCACTGCTGTTCCCTTACAAAAGAAAACAAAAGAAAGAAATCAAATAAAACAAACAGCAAGTCTTACAGTTCATCATCATCATCATCATCATATAAAAGCTTTAGGCTGTATTCTTATTTATCCTATGCATGCGGCCATATACAGCCACATTTCTGAATAGAAACCAAGACATTGGTACACTTCTGCTTTGTTTTTGTACAATAAAAGATAAAATGTGCATTAGGTATGCTTGTACATGACATTGTACAATATTTACATACAATTCTTAATAGCATGAAATTTCAGGATTATCTATATACATATTGAAAATGTATCAGAAATATTTGGACTGTCTATTTTCTTAAATATGTAAGGTAATGCTTGTAGCTTTTTTTGTTTGTTTTACTATCTTATACTAGAAAAAAATAGTTAATTCAGTGAGCTGTAGACAAATTGCAACTGTTTTTGACGTTTTCTCTACTTTTTCTTTTTTTTCTACAGTTTAAACTGTATTGGTGATTGGATTTTCCAGCACCTTCTGTGGTCAGTCATTAAGTCAAGTTGATATCATGGAACAAAGATGTACCACTGAAAGTCCATGTGTAGCACCTGTAAGAGAGCTCAGATCGCATCAAAGGCTGATCGGACGAAGTCTCCGAAGGCTTTGAGGACGACACATTCAATGTTATCTGGATATCTTCCTCCTCTTAGGCTTGGGGAGCTTCACCTGACGATCCCTCGATGGGATCTGATCACAGACGGATGGAGAGAAGTAGAATTCAAACAGCTGGAATAAAATCACTGTGTCATGACTACTATAATGACTTCTTCCTCGTGATGTAGGTGCAAATACTCACTGTGCCCGACATCTTATCCAGCTCACTCATGGCCTCATGGATAGCAGCTTCCAAGTGATTATTCAGTTTCCCCTGTCTGTTAGAAATCATTACATTTTAATCACTTCATTCTTTTCCACCTTGTTGTCTAACAGAGAGAGCATAGCATGCCGTTTAACTTACTTCAGGCCTCTTTTGGCGACTCGGTCAAGTGCCTCTAAGTCGTGAGTTAGTGTTTTCAGCTTCTCCGGCTCTACCTGCATGAAGGCAAGAGAAAACATCTGAGTACACGCAGAAAGTGTTTGGTAACAGAGCGAGAGTTTCAAACCAGCCAAAACTAAATTGTGGTGAATTTTTGTACTTTTCAACAGATATTTTGGCCGTCATCATTAGAAGAAATGTTGGCAGTTAAAATGGTGAAAATGTTTGCAGCGTTTTGGAATCCATCTGATGCTACTCAACAAAATGCTGGTTTCCTTTCAGCCTCTTCAGCGTTAAGACAACTTCCTCTGAGCTAAACTCAGCCGTGTTCATGGCGTCTTATCTAGTGTGGAAATTTGAGTTGGCTTGTAAAACACAGACAGGTGTTCACAGAGAGGTTTCTCACCTTGGCCTGCTCCCGCAGCTGCATAGCAGCACTGTGCACTTGTTCATCCCCAGCCAGCTTGGCAGGCCAGGGTGGGAAGCCCTTCAGCTGGCCCCAGACCAGCTCTCCCATGTTGAAGGTCCTGGAGCGGTAGTGAAGCAGCTCTGAGGAGGGGGAGTCGGGCTGACGCAGATCCTCCTCGCTGCTCAGACTTTTTGTATCTGAGGGGCTGGGCGCCATGCCGTTAAAGTGGCCGTTGTAGTGGCTGTAGTCTTTGGCCGTGGCCAGGGGTCCCTCCAGGCTGGTGGAAGAGCTGGGGGACTGGTCGTCCCCCGTCAGCTCCTGCCGAGGTGGGCCCAGGACCTCCCCATAACCCCGGGTGTTAAAGGGGGGGATGGCACCATTGATGTGGGCACAGCGCTCCACCGTCTGCTCCAGGCGTTCCTTGTAGTTCGCAGGAGTCCGGCTGCAGTTGTTAAAGCGATAGCTGTCATCCAGGAAAGCTTTATCGTGGACTAACACCAGGCTGTGGTCGTTGGACCCTTCAGTGGGGCAGGGTGGGGCAGGGGCCAGGCTGGCGGGTCGCTCCATGCATGGACTACTCCTCACCTGTGTAGAACACTCTAGAAACTCCTCACCGGCCCATGTGCTGTTGTTGCTCTGAGGGTCGAAGCCTCCCCCGTGCTGTCCTTCCCCGTCCCACTGCACCCTGGGAGTCCCTCTGCCAGGAGAGCGGAAGTACTCGCTGGCCTCATGGCGGTCTGGAGTGCTTTTTCCTGGATCCATGTTCTTCGGACCCTGTCTCACCTGCCTCTGTCTGACCTGCTGAGATAACGCCTCCCCCTCCTGGTGACTGTGCAGGACTGTGCTGACTGCTTTGGGGAGGTTGACTGGCTCCCCAATCGAAGCGGTGAAGGCACTCATGGCACTTAGGGCAGGCACCGGACTCGCCTGTGTGGTCCCGCTTACCGTGGTTGTTATGGTGACGTGCATGCCTTTGCTGGCGGCGTCCACCACTGCTCGGTAGATTGCATCCACCGACTCTGGGCCTCCACCAGGGCCCCTGTCAGAGCCAGGTGTACCTGCTGGGAGCCCCTCCCCTTGTGGCTGTTGCCCCTCCTGGAACTGTGGGTGAGGCAACATTCCCTGCTGAGGAGACGACAGCATGGTCACAAAAATACATGTTTTTATGAAACTTCTCAAACACTACAGGGATCATATTCCCACCTGGTAGTTCTGGTAGAGACAGGCCATGGAGCCCGCGTTGGCGCTGTTGCTGTCTGTGTAAGGGGGGTTGTCAGAGAAGTGCTGCTGCCTCTGATAGGCTGGGTGTGAGCTGACTCCCTGCTGCATGGCCTGGTGGACCTGCTGCTGGTACAGCTGACCTCCTCCGCTGTTAACGTGAGGCTGCATGGTGCCCATACCGCAGCCAAGGGACGACGGGTTTCCTGCAACATCAATGAGACATGCAGAATGAGTGAAGCTGTCAGAGATCCTGCTCTAAGTTTACTTCTTAAAGCTTGAACGCCTCACATTCATTCAATCAGGTATTCACAAGAGGTTTATGATCTACTTTATTCACAAGCATGGCTTTGTTTAAAACCACAAACACAACAAACCACATGAAACACCAGAGATCAGATGTGTCTCTAACATGGTGCTGTTATTCTCTCTTCCTTACTCTCAGATTCTCGTCTTCAGAGCAGTTGAGTGAAATTTAAATATTCTAAAATTTACAAGCCCCGTGTTAAATGAGCTGTGAAGCTGTAAGAGTGTGTCTCCACAGATCCTTTGAGTCCTAAAAGAAGTTGCACATTAACAATCTGTTGCTCCAGAAGTAACAGACGGCCGAGGTGCCAGATGCGATGTGCAGACAGACTTGTTAGTGGAGCGTGCAGGGACAGAACATGAGCAACATACATGAAGGCCACAGATGTATCAATGAATGAAGAGAAAGCCCAGCAGCAATGTTGTACAGACAAAGAGGAAGCAAATACAAAATCTCTGAGGCCTAACGCTGTGTGTGTATGTGTTTGAGTGAGTGTGTGTGTGTGTGTATGGACGAGTGGTGACTGGAGCAGCTGGTGCGATGCTACGTAGCTGAAGGGCAGCTGTGTGTGCTCTCCATTTTTTTCTCCTCTTTTCTTTCTCCCTCTCCTCTCCAACGCTAAGAGCCACGGCTCGGCCAACCCCCCCCACCCCCCACCCCTCCCCTCCTCCTCCTCCTCCCCACATCCTCCGCTACCGCTATGATATAGTGACGGCTGTTGCCGGGGGAGGTTGCCATGGGAACCGAGTGATGATTGGTGTTGCTGTCCACTGCCAGGAAGCTTGTTGGGGGGAGTTCTGTGGGTGGATGAGGAGGGTTACGGGGGTCGGGTGGTGTGATTTTACCCTGCTGGGGGATGTGGGGGTGGTCAGCTGGGTGGCAGGAGGTCTAGAGGGGTTTACAATGAACTTTGGGGTATTTGTTGATAGCAGGAGAGGGGGAGGAGGGGGCGATGGGCGGGGGGAACTCAGAGCTTGCTAGCTACTAGAAACAGATGGTTAGAGGCTAATGCTAAAAAGCCAAAGAGGAGGACACTTTCAAAGAGATCTGAGTGCTCTTAAGATCCAAAGCATGTCATCCAGATTAGCTTCAAGTATGGATTACATCTGCCAAAGGTTGACACACTATGATCTCTGTCCCTGAGAGGCTGTAGGATCTTTATGTGCTGTGGCTAACACGGGTTCAGGACTCAGGAAGGAGCTGACGCTGCATGATTAACTGCAATCATCACTGTTATCCCGGTACAAGCATCTGCAATAAAAGCAACATTTACATTTGTGTTGATGTGATTTTATTTTCAATGCAAACAAGGGATGTTTAAATGTTTTAAAGTGTTCTTCCTGCGTCGTCAAACTGCTGACAAACATCAGGAGCTTCCTCTTGACCCGCACAGGTCCACCTGAATTTCAATGACTCAGAAGATATTGAAAATAACAGGACACCTGGTGAGAAGAACAGGTGGCCCGCAGCAGACCTTGGTGATATCTCCATTATACACCATATGAGGACATATGGACGCACAATGAATACATAAACGCATCCTCTGCTGGAAGGAAGAAACACCAGATCCACGTCTTTTCAGAGCAGGGGAAAAAATGGAACATACTGTGACATACGAGTCATCCACACGCACACCAATAAATTAAAACACACACACACTGTAAACACAAGTAGTGCGCACACAGTCATTCAAACACAGACACGGGCCTAAACCCTCATCAAAGGCTTCACTCGGGTCTCTATTCAGGCTCTATCGTTACTATAGCGACCATTTGCTGGGAGAAGCTCTTCAGAGCACCCTATCTGGGCCGTTTCCCTTAAAGCGTGATCCAGATCCCATTTCCATCTTCTTACACCATTGACTGATGGTAGCATACAAATAAAACAAAGAGAAACACTGGCTGACTGACAATTAGCCGGGCTTCCAGAGATGAGGGGCCTGCTCATTAGCTCACACATACTGGAGGAGCCCGACTGTCTCGGCTCAGGGTCTATCACCTAAATCCGTCAGTTCTAGTTCACCCATAACAAAAGAAACCACATCTTCATCCAACCACAACCTGAACATGAGAAAGAGGGGGAAACACACGTTTAGAGCACAGGATATCCACACCTTCCTCCTGAGACATGAAAGAGTATTTAAGGATCTGTCATTCTGTTTATGTGGAGTGTTTAAGTTCCTGCTAACCTCACTAACTCAGATGAGATGATGGGCAGTACCTGTGTGGTTGAAATAATGATCTGAATGTACGGTAGAGCTGCTGTCTCACCTGCATCAGAGATGTTCTGATTACAGCTCCCATCAGCTCCTCCGTGTGGCATCACTACCATGTTAGCACGCCCGATACCTTGAAGGAGGTTCTGCTGTGAGGGGTGAGGGCCTGGATGGGACAGTGGTGGAGGATTAGCGTTTTGGCGTCCCAGCGACATACCATCAGGGCCCACCGGTCCACCTCCTGGCCCCATAGGCCCACAGTTACTCATAGAGGAGGCCTGCATCTGGGCCATCATGTCAGGAAACGGACCTTGACGAGGACCCAGATGGCCCCCAGAGGAGTCCATGCTCTGGCAGTGCTGCATGGGATCTCCGGGGCCCCGCAGCCTCTGCTGAGCTAAGAGGTTCTGCTGAGGGCCACCGGGGACCATACCTGTGCTGTCGTTGTAGTGCAGCTGTGCCCCTCCTTGAGGACCAGACCCAGGGCCGGGACTCAGACCTGGACGATGGCTGTTACCAGCCAGGTTGTGAGAGCTCTGGCAGCTCATGGACTGGAGAAGCTGGGCCATGGAGGTGTTTGGAGGAAGGGTTCCAAGTCGGCCCACTTTTCGCAGCTGCTCAGTGGCGCTGGGCCCCTGCATGTGAGGTCCTGCCATGCCCCGCTTGTTAAGCATGCTGTAGACCATGTTGTTACTGTTATCGTGGTTCACAGCAGCACTGCCCGACGACTGCCTCCGTTTACGCATGGGGTCCCTCTGCTGGGCCATGAGCTTGTCTCTGAGAGCCGCCCGACCACTCTGGCCCTCCGGACTGTTGAGCAGCATGGTGGAGTTTGGCGGGAGCATTGAGTTTAAAGTGCTGTGTCCCTCCATGCCTCGAGGACCGCTCATAGAGCCAGGGTGCCCACCACCTCCTCCATTACCACCCCCACCTGCCCCCATGCCTGCCATACCAACACCACCACCAGCCATGCCAGCAGTGCTGTTGCCAGCAGCGCTGAGTTTGTTTTGATTTGCTAGCTGTGCTTTGGCTGCGGCTGACAAGAGACTGCTGGCGGGGAAGGAAGCAGCATTTTGTTGGTTTAGGATCTGGTTGAGGGGCATCCCCAGGAGTCCTGGGTGGCCCTTCTGGGAAGCGCTGGGGGTGGCCAGAGAAGAGGATGATGATGAGGAAGAGGTGGGTGAGTACATGGGGTTGCTGTGCTGCTGGGCACCAATCGAGTTTCCCATCCCTGGCAGCAACTGTGAGTCTTTGTACTGGTGGTGTGGGTCAGATTTGTTGGTGGAAGGGCTGGAAGGCATGGCTGGCCTAGGAGACCCCATTGCTGACCTGGGGGAACGTGGAGGGACCTTCATAGTACCACATGGGGCCTGGTGCCCCGAGGGCATTGCAAAATTCCCGTGGTCAGAGGAGGTGGAGGATGAGCGTGAGCGATGAGGAGAGGCCTCCATTCTCCCATGACCAGGCCCAGCCATGTGGACAGGGGAAGTGACAGGGGAGGGGGACATGGAGGATGATGGACCCCCCTGTTGAGTCCTTTGAATGTGGCCGCCATGTCCCACAGGCCCAGGCTTCGCTGTGGGTAAAGGTAAGTTGCTTGGCAGGGGAACAATGACGGGAGGGGGGATGTTTACATTCATCATTTGTACCTGAGAGTGGATGTTAGGCTGGAAGTTGGAGGGGTTTTGGGCATTGTTGGGGGGCTGGCTGACTAGTTTGCTGGGGATGGGGTCCAGGATGCCTAAGGGGTCTTTTTCAGAGGTCAACTGCCGTTTCTGAAGGGCACAGGATGGTGGTATGGATGGAGGAGGCGGTACGGGATGCACAGGGGGCTGTGTTTTATGGTGGAACGCTGCACGGGGGATATCCATACCAGGGGGAAAGTTCCCCCGGGGCATGTTCATATTCATGACAGGGCTTTTGGCAGTGGCCGTCGGAGAGAGGGGCGTGCTAGTCCTCCCTGTCATGGCACAGGATAGCTGGCCCGCAGGGGAGCCATGAAGCATTATACTGGGTGGGGAAAGAGGCGTCCTAGTGTTTCCATGGATGGAGACTGAACCTGGACTTCCAGCTCCTGGAAACCCACAAGGATTGGTCCTGTGAAAGCCCTCAGGGCTGCCTAGAGTGTCCGCACTGGGAGACAGTGAGCCGTCTCCATACAGCTTAGCATTGGAGGGAGGTGGACTCAACATGACTCCATACCCAACCCGGTAAGGGGACTTGGGTCCTGGCTCTCCACTGATCATCCTCTGCTGCCTGGAGTACCCAGGGTAGAGCTCAGGCTGCTGGGCTCCCACCATCTCCTGGGGTGGATACAGCCTCTGATGCTGCTGCTGTCCAGCTGCCATCATCATCTTGAAGGGATTCTTGCAGTCTGGGCCAACAGCATTGGGGAGGCCATCGTGGGGTTTAGTCCTTATTGCTCGTTGAGTCGTGGAATGCGCAGAGACCACAGAAGATGTACCTTAAAGAGAAACGCATAAATAATCTGGTTAAAACAAAACCTTGAAGATGTATATGTCCACTGACATGTTGATCTTAAAGGAGAAATGACCTGAAGACATTTAATTATAAAAAAAGATGAGTTGATAAACTAGAAAAAGACAGGATAAACATGAACTAGTACCTCCCCCTGGGCTGGTCAGCGTCAGAGGTGGGTGCGTCTCCATGCTCCTGTGCAGCGTGGCCACAGCCAGAAGCTTCCTCTTGTGAATGCAGAGTTTGGTGACGTCCTCATCTGCTTTCACATCCTCCGCTGTCCTCTGCTTGACAGCCGCCCCAGGGTCGAAGTTGAACACCTGAAGAAAAGGATATTTGATCAGATATACATTCACAGATTTTGGTCTCATTCTTTGCAAGGTCCAAATGTTTCCAAGACAAGACAGCATCAGCCTGATAGCCTTAGCTTCAAGAAGGATAATCGGTCGGATTACCCGGTGTAATGTGATACTGTGGACTCCTTAGGGCCCCCGACATTTGTAGCTTCACACAGATCAGTGTAAGTGGAAAGCTGGACTTTATTTCATACATTGCTGAGCATATGGAGGAGAGTTGAGAGGGTTATTGTGCTGTAGGAGAGCTTTCTCTGGATATTTTATATACCTCTTCTACCGTGAAAACTGCTCACATTGTGACGTTAATTCACTCTGCGAAGGACGAAACTACAAACTTTTTACAGACACCTTTGAAGCTGACAGAGGTGACTGATCAATTTCTCAAGAAACTAAAGAATCACTTTGAACAATAGCCTGTCAGAGGATGTTTTAACCTTGGTTTGATATCATTCCCTCCTCTCAGACATGTTTATTTCCTCCTACATCAATTTGTCTCGTTTTTAGCTGCAGAAATATAAAGTAAGACATGTGTCCTCTCTTGAGTGTAGGACATGTCTAGGGGCTGATTGTCTGCTCTGAATTAGGATATCATGTAATCTGAGGAGAGGGAAAGTTCCTGATAACCAATTACAACATATACTGTACTTCAGATTAAAGGTTTGATTGACAGTTTTAACCCTGCAGACAACTAGGTTATTTTATCTTCCATCTCCTGGAGGCTCAGTTAAGAGGCAGCTGTAAACTCTCTGCCAGACTGCTGTGTTTTAAATGAATCAGGATGAGAAAAAAACATTACCTTGTGGAGGATGAGTGGGCACTCCAGGCCGCATTTGCAGGTTCCATCTGTCAGCAGGTAGGTCTTCACCTGCTCAAAGCTGGATAGCAACGAGCCACTGGGACTGCAGAGAGAAGATTACAATTTTGGGGATGTACAGAGACTCCAGCTGCTGTGTCTTCAGATAACACATACTTCTTCTTTTCATCACTTGTTTGTATTGTTTGAAAAGAAGGCTTTCTTTAATATACTTCAGGACTGCAGCTCCTGCACATTTTATGCAGAAATACTACAAAGATATCGTTCTCCCAACACAGATTTATCCCTGACTCAGAAGAGTAAAGCCGGTGCACTGTGGAATTCTCCGCTGACAGACACACAAATGATTTTTTAAAGGTGGGTTAGCAGCTGCTTGAGGCAGGTTCTGCTGCAGGTTTTACAGGCTTGCAACCATGAAATCAAAAGGTAAAATCCTCCCACTCAACAGTGCTTCACTACAGTGGAATTCATCCAGCTGTATGAATTAAAGTAACAATGGAAAACATTTTTAGTAGCAGTGTAGAAAAGGAAACCGTGTTGTGGCAGGGGACATCAGCTAGTGGACAGTACCATTTGAAATAAAAGTCTGGCCCAAAAGAACAAGACAGCAACTGTTGAAATTGAGGCTAAAATCCTGTAGGTTACCTCTACTTCTTATTTCTAGTCTGTGGTTTTATCTTGACTTTAAAGGCAGGAATATTAAAGGACCAAAAGAGAAGAATAAGAACATGATAAGAAGGTCACTGCTTCAATAAAGCAGGTTTCACCCATGAGACATAAGAAAGCCATTAGTGCTCAAAAAAGTTGAGAAAAGCTGAAAATAAACCTCCAGAGAAACATTGGAACTGCCTGTCACTAAAGAAAGAACAGCGTGTACCGTCTGCTGATCCCATCAAACATACACACACAGGTAGGTTGACATAACAACCAGAGGGTGAATCATCAGTCACAGAATATATGTACACTTGGACATCCATGCAGCAAATGCACACTTTGAATGTAAAAAAAACCAAACACACACGAGCAGTTACATGTGTGCAGTGACAGTACCAGGCCACGGTCACAGAAGTAGACAGGATTCTTTCCAACCCCCAAAATAAACCTGACACCAGCCAACTGCTTTGGTTCATTGTGGCCGGTAAACACACGTGCCGGGGTTCAGATGCCAGGAAGGAGACCAGCTTCCAGGCTTCAAGACACGATGACTGCTGCAGGATCAGAACTCATTAGAAGAAATGCCTCCTTACATGTGGATGTATGTAATTAAACTGAGGATGTTTTTTGGGGGGTGGACTTGTGCATTGATAAAATACCAGATCTAGGTTTTATTTTGTATCCCAGCATGTGGGATCTTTTATTTGTCAAAGGATAAATAAATCAGAGTTGCCACCCTGCCAAATAAAAATGTTTTCAGCTATTAGATGACGAATACACGGCTGATGAATGATTTGACTTCACACAGAAAGCTAAAGTTACCTCATTTCTAACCCTCTACTGCAGAGCTAATCAATTACACAAATTCAAATCATGTGTGGTTAGTAAACAAACCTGTTGGAGGCTGTTTGTTTGACGTCTTCATGATATGCTGCTGTCATTTTTGGACAAACTGATGACCATTATTCCCACCTTGCTCTAAATCCTTTCTTACCTTACGTACACGACCCCTCCGCTGTGCTCCGCCTTGCGCTGCCAGCCGATGGGGACCTGGACAGGGACGGCCTGCCTCTCGTCTCCCGCGTCACAGTCCTTTCCGCCATTCATTGCTCCGCTGGTTTTACGCTCGACACCTCAGAGGGATATATATCAGACATCAACCAGTGTCTTCAAAATGCACGTCATGATCGTCTTCCAAAGCCGTGGTGGTGGTGGAGGAGGAGGTGGTGGGAGGGTTGTAGAGACAGGTAGAGCTGCAGGATTACGCTTCAATGCGGGACTCTGCTCTCAGGTGGAGCTGATGGGGAGGTGGGTCTTTTGGGTAGGGTGAGGCGAGCTCACGACAGACCCTACCCTTTGAGCTGCTTCATGGTTACAGGGCTGAATGGGGTGTGGACTTCCATTACTGCATCTTGTCTGGTAAAGTGAGGATCAGGAACGGCTTTTGATTTTAATTTTGTACCATTTGTCCTCTTGGATGTCTCAGAAACAGTCCGTCAGTCAGAGAAGTAGAGTGTGTTCAACATATTGGTACCCACACGAGGATGGGTAGTGGTATTCCCATGTTTCCTGTGGTGAAAGAACAGAGGAAAGATGGCCATGAATAAGTGGTTAATGTTCTCTACAGACTACAGACTGCTGCTGAATATTTGGGAGATTTACAATCTTTATGGTACTGATACCGGAGTCCCTGGATCATATTTCATTGTCTACACGGAGCCTGAGGCAAGACATGCCCACCTAGGTGGCCCCTTATGTTGTTCTAACGCAGATCTGAATGCCTGCTGAGGAAGAGCTTATAATATTGCACTTGTGTGCTTTATTTCAGTAGCAGAGACGTTAATGATGAATGAACAATCATGATGCTACCGTGTAAACATTGAACAGTTCCAACATCTCCCAAGAAAACATTAAAAAGGACATGTTGAACTCTTCATTCGTGTTACAGAGACAAATAATTGTATCTATCTGTGCCGTACTGTGGATAGATTTATTTCACACTAAGATATTGGCAGTATTTCTCCCCTCGTCTCTCAGACAGAGAATTTCAAAGACTGGTATGAGCCCATCAAAGCTGTTAAATCGGGCTGAACTCTGTACGTGAGTGAAGGAGCTTCATGCAAAGCCTCCTCTCAGCCGCCGGTGCTGCTGACTCATAACTGCCCTGTGAGCTGCTGAGACCAAACCCAGTGACACCACCACAGAGGAAGAGAGGTACCCGTGGCACTGTAAAAAAAAACAAGGCAGCAGCACTTAAACGTACGCTGTTTATCTGGAAATACACACAGCAGCAGTCACACCTCATCATCTCAGGAGAGGTGCATCGTGTCCTATCACAACCAGCACATCATTAAAATCTCATTTCCCACAAGTCCATGTTTAGAAAATGCAGAGGTAACTGAAAAAAAGCAGCGTTTCTTTTTTGAGGAGAAATCTAATTATTTTACAACAAGAGCTCAAAGCAGAGCTGGATTTCTCTGGCTGTGAAAGATGTTTAACCTGGATTTTGAAAGGTTTCCATCAGGAATGTTATCTTTGTGTTTGCTCAAATCAGACAGAGAGAGGGACTAAAAGGCGGAGGTGATATGCAGCAATAGTCCTGGACCAGATTCAAATCAGTCATTTTGATTAAAAATTACATTTGAATCTCAGCCAGATGATTTCATCTCAACCTTTGGCAAAGCTACTGCCCCTAAATCTGCCACCTTGCTAAAAGGAAAGCACACATTTAAATCTGAAGTCTTGGGGGCGCTGGTGGCCTAGCGGTCTAAGCGCCATACGTACAGAGGCTACAGTCCTCGTCGCAGGGGTCGCCGGTTCGATTCTCGGCCGGTTGACCATCTCCTGCGTGTCTTCCCCAGCTCTCTGCTTCCCACATTTCCTGTCTCTCTTCAGCTGTCCTATCAAATAAAGGCAAAACAAAATCTAAAGTCTTACCATCTAACTGCCCCTCTCCTCCCACTGTTTCCTCAATAAATATAAGGCACCTGCAGATCTGTCACCTCTCACTGCAGGTGGATTTTTTTTAACCACACGTCTTTGCATTTATCTTTTTGAGCAACAAGATAAACGGACAGGACAAAGCAAGAGAGGTGATCACACTGAGGGCACAGAAATCTGCAGAAGGTAGGTTTTGTTTGTGACAAAGGTAGACTGTTCAGAGCCTGCACTGCACCTTTAGATGTGGAGTAATGGATTATGAAATGGCTTTGGAGCATATGAAGGTAGTTGCTGCAGCTAAGCCATCGCTGCCTCCAGTTACATGTCAGAGTCACAGTGTCTTCAGATATAGTGTTTGAAAATGTTTGCATTTATGGCAAAGAGAGGGAGAAGATAATGACATTGTGCCAAAACGGGAGGGGATGTAATCTTCAAGACGTCTCTGAAATGACTCAGAGTTAAGAAGAAAGGAAACTGTTACAAGTGATCAGTGACTGTGTCCATTTCTAACATGATTTCAATCCTACTGTTGCCTTTTTTTTGTTTCTTTGCCAAAGCCTTAAGATGCTCGTGACTCCAGGAGCCAAAGTTACACAAGGATACTGAAGTGTTCAAACGTCCTTATCCTGCACTGCGGATGTTTGAATGTATCTGCAAATATATTCAGCAGAGGGCACAAAGCATTGCTGTCATCATTGTTCCACAATCAAAAGTAATATTAGGGAGAAACGTACGTTATAAATGACAAGAAGGGTTTGTGGTGTTTGACAATATTACTGCAAAGTCACCGAGGTCTGCGATCTGAGACAAGACTACAAAATAGAGTGCATGTCATACGTTCTGTCGCACAGAGGAAGGTTAATCTGACCTTATCAAAAATATGTAAAAGCATATCCCATTTCTCTTCCCAACAAAACATTCAACACATACTTGGGGGAGAGGGAGCAATCTTTGGCCCTGCGTCTTGATGGGAATGCTACAGTGTTTGGACTAAATCCAGCAGCTAACTTCATACAGTCAGCCTGGAACAAGAAGAGAAGTTAATGCAGTGAAAGACATAAATACAGAAGACTTACAGCAATGCAGTCTCTGAAAGAGAGGAAATGCTTTGATAAGAAATGGCATCAACATGACAAGTGGAAGCACGGCCAAAGGTTGAGTAACTAAATTTGCAGTCCATTAAGGATGGAGGCTTATGTAAATGAAAATTCTCTCGAGTAGTGTGCAAAGTATTTTTTTCATTTCTCTCGTGCTCTGTCATCCTAAAAGTGGATTGTATTGTGATATATGTTAGGATATGATGATGATAACTGATATACCGATATTTTCAAACTCTCAGGACTGATACCAACACCAATGCCGATATACATGTCTGATGCTAACACTATTTCCTTCATGCTTTTCAGGAAGACGGTTCTTGAAATGCACAATTCATATGGACGTGTCAAAGGAGCGCTGAAACAGATTCTAGGATTACAAAGCTTCAGAATAAGCAAATACATTGACAATGCAGATATGTGTGTCCAGCTGAGCTTAACGAGCAGGCTCCAATCAACAGGTGCATTAAAGTGATGATTGAATATCTGTTTTAATGCATGATTCTGATGTCCCCTTCAATAAGGTGTATGTTCAGGAAGTTTAAAAATGTGACATCCATAAATCAGGGTTGACTAATCTGTAGGGATGTCATGGTATTGTCCATTTCAAGATATCATGAGTGTCTCAATACCGTCATGGAGCTGTGACGGTATGAAAAGACGGGTCATCCAGGCAAAGAGTTTAGTTCTGCCTCAGTCGGAGTACAGCACAGCGTAGGGAAGTGGACCATTGTCCCATGCGTGCCCATCATCCGTTGCACTCTGCTTGCTGCCTCAGATCTAATAGAGCAAAAATGGTGGACAACGGAGTTAGTGGTGAGGGAGGACAGAAAGACGATTTGGAAACAAGTGGATGCTCCAGCGGATTGTAAATCTGACAAACAGGACAGGAGCGTTTCAGTTTCCCCAGTGTCAAGAATTGAGAAAGGAGAAAAGGTGACGGAAAAACAAAACACAATACACCGGGGAATACGAGTAATATGAGAAGCCACTTGGGAGAACGTCACCCTAAAAAGATCTGATACAGTGCAAGAGAAAGATTCAGCCAGGTCAAAGGACTCTGAAGGATCAGGATGTGTTCACAGCCTCAATTCCCCAAAACACTGCAAGAGCTTGAGGAATCAGAAGATGTCTTGCTGTCAGAATAATCAACGCTATAATGCAAGTGTGATTTGTTTTGTTTAATGAATGGCATTTTTCCAGTTCTCTCCAGTTTGTCTTTCTTTCTATACAATAAATATTGCAATACATATTGTACCGAGGAGTTATTACAAAGGTGCTGGGCATCTTTAATGCTTCCTTTGGGTATTTGTTAGATTTATACATGCATTTAAATCTGTCAACCTGGCATAAGATCCCCCAATACCTGCAAAAAGCATGCTCTGTTTCTGGAGTATGATCAAAAATAAGAAGGTGTAAAACTCAAAGTGTGCAGCATTAAACTGACACAGCCTCCTCTTATTAAACCTCTGATTCATAGATGTCTTCCACTTCTCCTCCAGCACCTGCTGAGATTAAACCCATTAATTCTCCACCTAGCATCTAAATCTTGCTGTAACCCCTTGTAGCAGGCTAAGGCTAGCTTTGAGAGTAAATTAGCCATATTGTCCTGCAGCAGCCTTCAAAGTTGACAGCTGCACAAGTTGGCTTACCTTGCTACCTGCATGACAAGACCCTTTCCTCCATGCAGACATCATGACAGCGAGTTGTATACAGTACCAAAGCATCCAGGGTGCTTGGATGTTAGATAATAGCAAATTAGCCTGGTGAACATTAGCCAGACTTGTCCATCAGCTGTGCCAAGTGCTGCTTTATGAAGGTTTTCCTGGGAGTAATGTGGAGATCAGTGTTGTTGATTTGACTCCAGGGGGGACATGCAGGTTCAACTCGACCATCCGTGGGCCTCTGAGTTAAAGAGGGACCGTGTCAACATCTGAATCTGCCTGTCTGACTGTTTGATGCATTGGACTCAGCATCTCAGCTAGCTCTGGGGTTAGCATCTGAGCGTCAGCTGGCTAGTTAGCTTAGCCAGCTAGCTTGTTGTAATGAAAATGAATCAGAGGGCGAGCTCGGCTAAGCTAATATCATTTGATCATTTAATTAACGAATCGAAGCTGAGGTCGTGCATGTCGGGGAAGATCGGAGCATGTTCCGACTTCAAAATGTCGAAGTAAAAAGCAGCTAGGCCCGCGTTAGTGTTCCGAGCCAGGCCAGGGCCAGGGCCGAGTTAGCACGGGTTAGCTTAGCATGCTAGCTAACAGCCGTTGCGTTTGCAGAGAGCGAAGAAGAAGAAGAAGAGACGCTTTCAGGCTCTAACGCTTCTGTCTGCGTCAAATCAACCCCCAAACAGGCCCTTCATACCCGGGCATCCCCGAGAACACACCCCGGAGCTAACACAGTGGAGAATGAAAGGATCAGAGCGTTTCACACCTGAAGAAAAATAATAAGAAGAAGCCTACCCATTAGTTCTCTGCCTCTGCTGGTTCTCCTACACTGGGATATTGGAAATGATGGAGAGACGCACTGCGCGTGCGCGGCAGGAGCAGGCAGCAGATGGGAGAGGTGATGTGCAGTTACCTCCAGAGCTCACATCTTCATCATACAGTCTGTGGATCACATGCATAAGGTCTGCAGGGTGAAAGTCAGGGTTAAAAGGTACAGTGACTGTAACTACACTGTACTTAAGTAAGAGTAAAACTACTAGAATGATCCCAATTGAAGTCTTCAGTTGTCCAAAATAAAGAACAGAAGTCCCATTATCAGCAAAATATGTTTGGTTATGATAACTTCAAAAAAACTAGTATTTACATTAGTAATAACTATATCAAAGTCAGTATAATAGTTGTAATATATCTAACAAAAGGCCCTTTCTATCTTTCATTTAGGAATTAAATACTTCTTCTACGTATTAAGTCAACAAAATGATGCACCAGCATGTCATCAGCTGTTATAAAGCAATGCCCAAATGTTAGAATGAAGAACATAATAAGGTTCTAAAATATTAAATGATTGCAGAAATGTAGTGATACTATTGGAGATTAAAATGACAGTTAATTATGTACTTTATAAATGGTGATGTAATGTAAAAAAACCAGCAGGTCAGTCATGAGAACTGAAAGCAGATGGATGTAAAATGCTTGATGTTTGTGTGAAGGTCAAACCTGAAGAGACGTTGAATGAATTCAGAGGATATGGCTGCTGTAAAAAGAACCGCTTCATGTATTTTTAAGGGCAAACACAAAGCTGAATGTGCAAGGGGAGGGTTGTATTTTAGAATAATGTGACAGGCTAAATGTGAGCAGAGATGGGAGTCGGTTTGGCGTGATATCTGGTTGTTTACTGAGCCTCTTTTTGTCTATTAAAGCCAAAGGAGGGTTTTACGTATCTCCTGAGCTTCATCGTCACTGTGAATGAGTAAAAGATGTTGTTATGCAAGCAAAACTAAAGCCTTTCAGATAAAACATCCCTGCTTGTTTGATCAAAATCAGAGCTGTTGTGGCAGTCATGGCTTTGCAGGATTAAATAATCTATTTGTAATTGCAGATAATTGCCTCTGTGCAAACCTCTTTGAAAATGTAACTACGGGAGACAGTCTTACATGTGAGATGTAAATATGTGAAAGTATTTACATAAAATGTTTGCAATTCTTTTTAAAACACTGCTTTAATAGCTTTGGATGTTAATCAGCCTGAAAATACTTCAAATAAACTTCATACAAGGCTTCCTTTTTGGGGGAATGTAAATTAAATAAATATTTATAACTAGTGATTTATTCCCAAAAAGTTAAATATCTGTGTACTTTATTACTATGACTATTTTCATAAATTGTATGGACAGAATAATAACTTATTCCCAGCAGATTTTTCTATTGTGCTCCAGTTATTTTCTATTGTGCACAACTTAATATATTTTGTGCAGAATATACATACATAAATAATCATGAGAATAAAAAAATAAAAAGCATATTTGGATACTGTAACACTTAAAATCTGCAGTTTCTATCATACTTATTAATATTATGTAAACAATAACAGCTATTAGTTGCCTAACGCTGTGTCTGACGTATGTTTCCTTCAGCCAATCAGAGACGGGGAATCATTCAAAGCCGGAAGTCGTCACAGCTCCCAAAGCAGTATTCCCGCGAACATTGAGAGACATCTCAGTGCATGAATAACTGCTTTTCTAGGTATGTGTTCTTATTCTTACCTTTGATTTTCCTCATACAGACTCTTTATAATGTAAAGACATGATATAAGTTATTATAGTTCATTAGGTTTAAGCATGCTGCCTGTTAATGTGTCCACGATCCTCCACGTCAGTGTGGAGGAGAGGTGACACCAAACCCTGTTTTTAAAATACTTCAGATTACTAGCTTCTTTCTCAGAGACTACTATTATGCACTTATTAAAATAAACTGTACTGATTAAAATAGTAATGAGCCACTCTTTAATTCGGCATGCGCTCCTTTTACCTAGGCTTTGCTGATCTTATGTTATGGTAAACATACCTCTGATGCAGGAAGCTTAAGAAGTAGATATTGCATTGACATAGATGCAGCTTGTTGCATGAGCTTTATCTTTATACTGACTGATAAGTAATTGCAGAGTTGTTGCAGAGAGGAGAGTAATTATGCTATAATAACTTCCATGTTGAGATGCTGCTTAGTGTATACAACATATTGAAGTACTTCTCATTATCTTGGCATGTCATTTAAGACCATTAAAGTCCCAAAACATTGTGGGCACTGCAAATGTCACATATCCTAACCAATGTAACATATGTTTTGTGGTTTAGAGTCCCATCACCATGAGCAAGAGGAAAGTGAAAGATCAGCACATGCCTGTTGGAGAATGCATCACACAGGTTTGACAAACTATCTTGTTTCTGTAGTTGCTAATATAGAAGACTGTAATCTGCAGCATCATATTTATTTGTAATGACTGTGTGGATCTTTATGTGCAGGTTCAGGAGATTTTAAGGGAGCGCTTTTGCTGTCAGAAGCTGCCTGACAGACCGGAGGGAGTGGAGGCTCAACACAGGTAGGTTTATCTCATTGATGGTGATTACAAAGTGTATATTGAATTAAATGATAGTGCAAGCTGTTACCTGTTACAAAGAGACCGTCTCAGGTTCAGTGTAAGTTATAGTGACCCAGTTTGCTCATGGCAGACAGCCCTGTCCCAGTTTGGAGCCTGGAAATGCTCCAAGTTCCCAGCAGACTTGAACACAGCACCAGCATCCCTTAGATCCACCTAAGACATGCAGGATTCAATCATTTGCACTCTCTACATTGAGACACACTTTATTTATACAACTGACTGTGCATTGTGGGTATTTTTGCAGACACCTCCTGGAGCTGCTGAAGCGGACGGCTGTCCACGGGGAGAGTAACTCCCTGCTAATCGTCGGGCCCAGGGGAGCAGGAAAAACAATGGTGAGCCTCCACAGCCAAACACACACTGAAAATGGCCTTATGGGTAAAAAATGCAGATATGATGGTGAACTGTCCTGAAGTGTGTTTTAGATCCTGGGAGGGATGACTTGTCTGATGGTGTTTGTGTTTTTGTGCAGCTGCTGAAGTGTGTGTTGAGGGATCTGCTGGAGGAAAAAGAAGTGCAGAAAAACCTGCTGCAGGTTCACCTCAATGGTACTGACGGCCTCCCAAACCTAATGTTGTTGTTGCATAATCTTACCTGAGCACTAGATGACTTTCTTTTGGTTTTTCTTTTGTAGGTCTCCTGCAGACTGACGACAGAATAGCGCTGAAAGAAATAACACGGCAGCTCAATCTGGAAAACGTTGTTGGTGACAAAGTGTTTGTGAGTGTTTTATAAGAAATTTAATCAACATTTTATCATCAATCATGTCCACAAGCTGCTCCTAAACCAGCTTCTGTTTCATTTCAGGGCAGTTTTGCAGAGAATCTAGCTTTCCTGTTGGAGGCTTTGAAGAAAGGTCAGAAAATTCAACATATTCAAATTGATCATCTTGATTTGAGGCAACGTTTGAGTGTTTATTTGGGTCCTCTCACCAGGTGATCGCAGCAGCAGCCGACCCGTGTTGTTCATCCTGGATGAGTTCGACCTGTTTGCCCACCACAAGAACCAGACTCTTCTCTACAACCTGTTAGACGTCTCCCAGTCCGCCCAGGCTCCCATTGCTGTGGTCGGCGTTACCTGCAGACTGGTGAGTCTCAATCAGCCATCCAGACCTTTTAAGATAACCCATCTCCTGCTCTGTTTTCTGACATCTTTGTGATTTGTTTTCTGTCCAGGATGTTCTGGAGCTGTTGGAGAAGAGGGTGAAGTCGCGGTTTTCTCACCGTCAGATCCACCTGCTGAGCAGTCTGACGTTCCCTCAGTACCTGGAGCGGGTTCAGACCCAGCTCAGCCTGCCGGACGACTTCCCAGATGAGAAGTTTGCTCAGGACTGGAGCGCCAGCTTGAAGGTAAGAAGATCAGGTTTTTGTTTTGAGTAAAGGTTCTCTGTGCCTTGTTTTAAAACATAGTAGAATGGAGGGTGCATTACACTTTACAGTCAATGTTTGCAGCACTAGTGGTCATTCTTAATCACTAAAGTTCTCTTTGATATCTTCCCTCAGGCTCTGTGTGAAGACAAATCAGTGGAAGATGTTTTGCAGAGACACTTCAACTCAAGCAAAGACTACAGAACGATGCACATGCTGCTGGTAAAATTCCCACTCCCACTGACAAAGTCATTAATGCTTCAAAATCTTCATGAGAAATATTCACAGTTTGTTTCCCTCCTGAGAGATGAAGTCCATGAGCCTCAGCTTTTTATTCTTTGTGGTTTTTTTTGCCAGATGTTGTGTCTGAGTCGTGTTTCCGTTTCCAAACCCACCATCAAACCTGCAGACATGCTGGAGGCCAGCAGAATGTGTTTCAGCGATGCCAAGGCGAACATGCTCCACGGTGAAGAATGAAATCCAAACACAGGATTTTGTTTCTCTCTCTCTCTCCTCTGATGTCATGTCTGTTAATACTTGTGTCTCTGCTCTCTCCAGGTTTGTCCATCTTGGAGCTGTGCCTCGTCATCGCCATGAAACATCTCAACGACATCTACGAAGGAGAGCCGTTCAACCTGCAGATGGTTCACAACGGTACAGATGGAGCCCTTTTTTTTAGAGATAAGCAGGAAAAAAAGAATTTGTGTGGTCGTGAGGTTACATTTAAACATCTCTCAAGCTTCTCAAGAAGAAAAACCACACAATAGATTCAACAATGAGCTCTAATGATAGACTGTTAAAATCGTTTGCCCTCCTTTCTTTGTTTTTCAGAGTTCAAGAAGTTCCTGCACAGAAAGTCCAGCTCCATGTACAACTTTGAGCAGCCAGTCATAATGAAGGTCTGTATTTAACATCTGAAGAACCCAGAGTTCAGAAAAACGTCAATATTTCAATCTTTTAAAATAAAAACGTCCATAATTAAAGACTTGACTTGGGTTGTTCACTCACGTGTCTGCAGGCCTTCGAGCACCTGCAGCAGCTGGAGCTGATCCGGCCCGTCGACGGCTCCGCGGCCAAGACTCAGAGGGAGTACCAGCTCATGAGACTCATGCTGGACCACAGTCAGATCATGGAGGCCCTGCAGAAGTACCCACAATGCCCCACTGACGTCAAACAGTGGGCCATGTCAGCATTCGGCTAGGACTCTGCATGCACACAGACTTTATGCACAAGGCTTGTTGTGCGGTGTTTTTTGTTGCACAAAGTGAGGAACCTTTCATGAAAGGAAAACCAGCACTGGGGCTCAGGTCAAGAGCTGAAATGATGCCGGTCTACAACCAGGAGAAGACATGGCCTACAGCAGGTCACACTACACCAGGGTGCACTTCATTCTTTCTGTAAAGCATATTTTAAGAGGTGTGATTAAATAAAAATGGCTTTTCTACAACTGGCAGCAAGTTTCTCACTTATTTCCCCTTTAAAATCTTTGATTAGTAACAGAGCTGAAGGCATCAGACTGCCCTCCAGTGGCCTGATTCTGCAGCACATGGACAGACACAGAGAGCCCACAGTCGATGCTATTTTGATTTCCAGATACAAGCTCGTAATAGAGCAGGAACATCTAATCCTCACGGACCTTTGTTCAGTCATGATGGCTCATGCTGACATCAGTGACCTTTTCTCTTAAATCATGGACAAAACACTGAACATACTGAACATGTGTGCAGTTAACAGATACATAAATAACATGCAGAGGGATCAGGACATGTTCTGGGCTTTGCACAGCACTTTTTAGTCCTGCAGAGACGTTTCAGATTCCAATTTCAAGTCCTGCAACAACAATAAATAAACTGTGACTTCCATCTACCAGGTGACAGCAATTTAATCTGTGACTTCCCAGAAGGAGATGTACTTTGGATGATTTTCATGTTCTTGCTCAAGGATGCCTCACTCTTCACACCTTGACACCTGTTATCCATCAGATTCTATCATCTTACTGGGCTTTCTTACAACAAACGTTTCTGAGCTCACCTGATAAAATGAAAGGTTGAACTAAAGATTCCCTGCATGCTTTAAAACCATGAATTCATTACCAGTACTCTCCTGTACAATCCTGGACAGTGACGTGGGGTTATTTTTTGAAACCTCTATCAGAGTGTTGAATGAAGGGCTCATCTGTAAACAAGAATCAGGTCAGTGAAAGAAAGAAAAACAGAGTTCACAATCTAAAAACACATTTATTTACATCACGTGGATCACTTCAGCTGATAAAAACCGTGAGCTGGGAGCTGCAGCGCTGACTGGGGATCAGTTAGTCTCCTCTGTGATCATGTCAGCAGGGTTTCTGATGTTTTCTCACTCTAACACTTGTTGAAGGGAATCTCTAACCCTGCCTTCGACTGGAGGTCAAAGGTCAGGCACGCTCTTGCTAAATAAAAACTCAAAGTGGGATGTACTTCCTACACATTTTCCAGTTTGAAATTCCCGACCTCAGAGTCTTGTCCTATTTTCACATTTTTTCCAGTAACATAAATGTACAGTCACATGTATCAGGAGTAAAGAAACAAGACACTTTCCTTATTTCACACACACTTTTTTTTAAACATCCCACCTCAGCTTCATGCTTTAAAAACGTGAAACCCTGCGAGCATCATTATCACGACAGACTGCGTTGGCAGATCCTGGATCAGCGCTGCAACTCGAGAGCCTCGAGAAATGTGGGGTCAAAAATGCTTGTAGTGTTTTTTCTTTTTTTGTAGAAATTTCAGGCCTGGCAACTGGAGTAATCCGGCTGCCAAGACAGCCTTGGCAGCGAGGTCATTGGAGTTCAATGTTTCCTCTAAAATTCTTGCCAACAGTTGGAAAAGCAGGAGAGTGAGATGCTGGAATGAAATACCTGTAGTGGGTGATTGTTTTATCACATGTGGAGTATTGCAACTGCTCTCAAAGAGCTTCAGGGAGTCTTTAAAATGCAACTGTAAGGGGACCCGGATCAGCTCCTTGTGGAACGCCCTGGGCCAAATGTCCGTCATTCGTCTACTTCTCTCTGCCAAGAAACCCTTAAGTGCTTTCTGGGATACCTCACAAAGTACTCCAATGAGCCTCTAGCTTTTAGCTTACACAAAGCTCAACTTAAAGTGAAGGACATTTTTTTTTCTGCAGCTGAGCCAAGCTCTGCTGCGGAGTCAAAACACAAGAAAAAGTATAAATGAATGTAGAGGAAACACTGAAGTTCAACACGCACTTATAAAGATTCAGCTCAAGAGTATATAGTTGATACAGGTATTTATGTTCTCATGTCTGTACAGATCCTAGACTGCTTAAAATAGTGGGGGGCAACAAGACACAAATGTTTCACTGGTAGTTTATATGCACAGCAATGTGAGGTGCTGGGCTGGAGGAAGTCGGGAAGAAACCTGGAAAGCCTGCATGCTGGAGGAACCCATTCATACATCTTTAAATACCAAAGTTCAGTTTTACGCTGAAGTGAGACTTAATATGTTAGGATAGTCAAAACCTGAAGGGAGCTCATCTGGGATTGTTCAATCTCTAAACCTAGCGACAACTGTCTGACATATGTCTGCAAAGGTTTGTTCCATCCCCTGCAGGAAGCATCTGTTTCTGGAGAGTCTCAGTTTCACTGTAAATAGCAGGTTACACAGGTTACACTAGAGTCTACATTTTATGCAGATCTCTAACAGAGATTAGAGATTGTTTGGCAAAGCAGATTGTCTCAATCGATCCAACAAAAACAAAAAGAGCAAGAATTTAATTTTGGATGAACTGAATCTCATTCTAGAATCCAAACTGACTTCCTTTGCAGGACTGTTCTTGCTTATCTGATTGTGGCCTGTGCATATTTTTGGTACAACTTTGGGGCTCTGCAAACCACGTTCAAATAAAGTGCTTGACTGTTTCTGGTTTGATTGTACGGTCATCTCCCTTAGAGCAGGTACTGGTTCAAATCTCCCATAGGTAAAACCGAAAGGTGTATAAATGGATCTCCAGGTGCCGGTTTTACAGGTTTCTGCAACGACAGGGCACAATCACACGAAACCAGCCAAACGCAAAGCCCTCTAAAGTTACACAGGGCCGGGCTCGATCCATCAAAGTACACACAATACTAGAAATCCAGGAGTCTGAAGAAGAACATTCATTCTCGGTCGTTTTTTTGTCCATAGACTGAATAGAAAGAAGCACGTTACAGTTTATATTTTTTCTTTTTGAATTAATGAAAGTATTTCCTGAATTACAACCAAAAACACCCACCCCAAAAACCCTCCCCCAAAAACAACAATCGTGCCAACTCTTACAACGTTATTCTGAGCTGCACCTGAGCTTCAATCCCCAAAAACCTCAGGCCTGTAAATTAAAAAATAAATACAACATATCAATATGCAAGGTCACGGATTTTAAAAAACAAAATTAAAATGCTACAAGTTATTTGTGTGTGTGTATGTGTGTGTGTGTGTGTGTGTATTGAAAGTCACTCCTGCAGCTGGTCCTACAGAAGTGTAGGGTAGTTTGCGGCACTGGTTGCATATAACTCGCGAGAACTTAGAAAAGCATAGTACTGAATCCCTGAATGGTATTTGTTGGTTCAGGACGGTTCCTCGAGCGCAGTTTAAACTCAAGCTTTTCAAACACTGAACTTTTCAAACGTCTACCTACAGTACTGTGATGTGGCCGCCAACGGAGCGCTGGCAGGTTGTTGTTTTTTTTGCTGTGGCTGATCGGTCTGACGGCTCGAGCAGCCACCAGCGTGTGGAGGCAGAGTCTAAAAGTCCACTTGGCTGCTGAAATACTGCGTCTGGGGGAACATGAGGGAACAGGTAATACTGGTGTTCTCTATTTGTGTCAGATCAACTGAGTTAAGATGTCAGTCATCCTTTTTTAATCATGATCAGATATCTGAGGGTTTTAATGTTTTAAGTATGACACATTATTGAAATAAAACTGAGGATTGAGGAGAGTTATCAGGAGTCACAGTTCAAGGAGGAACTGCCTTCAGATAAAAATGGAATCATCCGTCAGATTGAGGAACTGTTTTTGGTGTTTTTGCCAACTTTCCACCCTAAAGAAATCCCTGTGAGTGAGGTAGCATTTATCGAAGGGCTGCTGGGGTTTGCAGTACTGCTGATCTTTCCTGACTGTGTGGACGATGGCGATATCGATGAGAATATCCTGCTACAGTAAGCAAATAAGATGATGGCTTCTGCTTCCTTCAGGTTTGCTGTGTTGCTGTAAGAATCTTATCCTGTGCTGAAAATAAACATCTCAATCTTGTCGTAGCTCTCACTTCCTGCACATTTACCAAATTGTGTATTTTTTAGACGTGTTGCCGAAAAGAAGACTTTGTAGTTCTTGGAATTAAGTCAGGTGAGTATTCTTTTAATACTAAGCAACATGTGGCCCTTTAAAGTCAATACTTTGGAGTAGTTTGGGCTCATTAAAGAGCACAAAACAAATGTCTAGTTATATTTCAGATCTGTGATGTCTGGAGGATTTTCTGTGAACCTTTCCTGTTCTATTTTCGAGCACTACAGTACGGCGTTTGCTTTCTCATGTTGTGTATGTTACAAAGAAAGCATAATGATGTATTGCCCTGAATGTGAAATGATTCAGTGGAAGGATGTTTCTTTAAGCTTGAAATACTTCGAACCCTGAAAGCTTGATTTCAATCTGCGCCCTGAGAAACCGTCCCGAAGCTTGAGGAGAGACTGCAGGTCTGCCGGCACCAGTGTTCAATGTCCCTCAGAAGAAATAAAGATTCAAAAAATGTCATTGTTGCCTTTCGCAGCAGTGACAGATACATCCGTTTTGCCTGACATCTACAAGAGTAACTAATGTGGATACGTAGAAATGGCACCAGGATGAAAGAGAGAGAGAAGAGAGTCCTCGTCTTAACTCCAGCTCACGCTGCGGTTAGCCGTGCCGGCGTTTGGGTTCCAAACCAGGAATTTCAGTGTGAGGGAAATAAACCTGCATGTGACTGGAAGTCTCTGTTTTAACATGAAACAGAGTTAGAAAAGAATCCAGCTGAAAGAGGGCTGATGTGCTGTTTGACGCCTGAAAAAGAAGAAGACGACGACAATACAGAAAACCTGATAAACAAGATCAGAGCTTAAACTTAATTAAATCAGGGAGGCTCCTGGTGATGAGGGAGACACTGTTTAAGTGTTTTTGGGCACGAGAGCACGGCTAATCTCTCAACAGGTAGAGGTGAGACGAGAAAGACAGAGAGAGAGAGAAAGAGAGGAAGCGTAAGAATCAGCGAAAGAGGAGGTATTCCAGTCGGAGACAGGCGAGGGTGAGGAGGAAGAGGTGGTGGATGTGGTGAGTAGCAAAGATTCCTGAGGTGTTTCAAAAGAGACTCTTGATAGTAATCCAAAAACAGAAGAGAGAGAGAGAGAGATGTGTGTGCGGTCAAATTAAAAAGCAAGCTGGCTCAGCTAAATACAGGTTTGTTTCCGAAGTAGGGCTGGGTACCTCTGGGAACTGAAGTTTAAATGACACCTTTATAAGTTTGGATTTGTTTAGTTATTATTCCTTAAAGGAATCAGACCACACAGAAATATAAGAACGGGAAGAAGTCGCTCCAGAAGTGTGAAACGATTCAAACCTCTCAGTTTGAGTGTGATACCAAAGACTGAAAGGTACCCAGCGCTAATCCAGAGAGATATAAATACTGTTCATCCAGATCTCACGGGCAGAATCACGGCGATAAATATTATTACACCGTTGACAGTTGACACGGCAAACCAAAAACCATTAAAATAATCACTTTAAACGACAACTTCATCATGGGGGGGGGATTCTATTCATTTTCAGAAGAAGCGTGAACTGAGAGAAACCATCTTCAGTCAAGAGACGAAGAAAGGGGAGGACAAAGGGAGAAACTCGTGTTTGTATGGCGATGAGTATGGAGGCCTTAATGACTACATTACCCATGATGCTGACAGCAGATCGTGTGCATGTGGAGAGCTGAGGTGGCGAGAGAGTGAGCCATGATTGTGAAGAGGGAGAATTTAAATTGTGTCCGTCTGAAGTGAGGTATACCTGGTTGAAGGAGGTTTATGGTTTTTATCGTCGTAATGCTTGAAAATGGACCCCCCTCCCCTCCCCGTCCCCCTCACCCCCCCTTTAAAATAAGCTTGATTACCAAGTTGTCTGGGTCCATAATACACTATGTACAGCAGCATTACACTATAAACATTCAGAAGCCGTTGCTTATTGGCAGAACGATAGTCATTTCTTCAAAGTAAAACGCACACGAGAAAACAGCAAATGTATCCGGAGCCGGGAGCTCCTCTTTTCTTTTTTCTGGTTTTTACACTAAAATGCATCGAGAGTCCGTGAACTTCCCCCGCCGGGTTTTCTCTCTCCGTAGAAAAGCCGAGCAGAAGCGGTCGCCCTCCTATGTGAGTGTATGTATATAAAAACAATACATGATCAAAGTGTTCGTCCCAGCATGTCGACGCTTTCACTCGTTAAAATCCTGAATCGAGTTTTTCAAACGTTAAATGTTAAAATCCTCAGGCACACATATCAAAATGAGGTGGATGTCGACTGATGTGGTGAGGTGGGCGCAGGGTGTTTCCTGAAGTAGCGGCCCGCACTTAAAGGAACAAAAACAAAGAGAACGGAGAAGAGAGAAAGAAAAAAATACACATCGCCAACCAACCAGGGTCGGCTGTTCACCCCCTCGTGCTGATTTGTGTTTCTGCGCACCTCGTCCGGAGTCAGACCGATCAAAAGCTGGACTCCTTGGGCGGGAGGTCCACGTTGGTCACCATGGTGACGACGGTGACGATCTCCTCCGGGCCGATGATGGGGGCTTGGCGCTGCATCTGCCCGATGCGCTCCTCGACGCAGCCGGCGGACAGGCGGGCCTCGGCCTCGTGGTCCCAGCAGTCCTCGATGGTTTCGCAGAGCATGGCCAGACCCTGAGAGAGAAGCATATCAATGTTACTCCGTGTTAGAGGTTTACGCCGAGATCAGGGTCCTCCCTTAGTGTTTGAACAGCATCCAGAGAGCTGCTTTATTCTGTGAGAGTCTCAAGAGCTGCAGAGACAGATCGACCGAAAGAACATCTTCAAGGATCACATCAAGAATTCATCTTTAGTGGCTTTCAAGGAAAAAATGTCAAACATTTCACATTCAAACGCTTCCAGCCTCATGAATGTTTGCTGCTTTCATCAGTTTGTTCACAAACTCTGGGTTTAAAACTTTCTGATGGACAGGAGGAGACTCCAAACTTTAACTCTCTGCTCTGGAACGTTGTAATGAGGATTTGTCCTGACATCAAAGACCAAATGATAGACTGATTAGGAGTGAAAAGAGAGCTGACTGTGAGCCTAATGGGAGACAAAGAGCTCTGAGAAGAACTGTGTAGCTTTTCTACTTCTACCATCGTCCTCCTCACCGTGTGTTTCTGCCAGCAGTCTCTGAGGCAGGGCCGCAGCTTCTTATGAACCACCACATCCTGCATGTCCTCCAGAGACGGATGCTGACCCACCTCCTCCTCAAACGGGAGCATGTACTCGTCCACCGGGCCTGTTGACACACAAACACACGTCCAGAATTTAAAGCACTCTGAAAAAAACAACACAGAGCACATCTCAAACAACCCAGACGCTTCAGTCTCACCGTCAGCGGCCGTGCAGCGCGCTGCGAGCTCCCACAAGACAAGGCCGAAGGCGTACATGTCGATACGCAGGAAGGAGTCCCGCTGGAAGTTGATGGCGCCCTCCAGGACTTCAGGAGCCATGTAGCGTCGTGTTCCCACCTACAGGATCAGAGGGAGACAGCTCAAGAGGTCAAAGGTCAGCGTCAGGACAGAAACATGACCAGAAAAACAAGCAGGGGCCGAGAGGAGGAGGAAAGTCATGACACAGCTGACAGACGGGCTGAGGCGGCAGAAAGGGACGCTTGTCAGAGAGGGAGGGGCGGGGAGGAGGGTGCTTAGTCTGCAGAAACTTAAAAAGCTCAGTGAATCAGTTGAGATGTCATGATTTCAGCATGTTTCTGTAAACATTTGGAAATATTTAGACAAGAAATGAGGTGTGTCGCTGGTTCACAGGATCACAGATTACACTGAGCTCTGCAGAGAACATCCTGAGTCACACAGCGGTCTGTGATCGACTCCTGGGACAGAGGACTGAGGTCATGCATGATTAATACTCAGCTGTGTTTGAGCTCATTCTGATATCACATCTATGTCCACTGCCTGATGTTTCAAACTAATTACCAACATATCACAGACATGCAAACTGCTCGAAGTAGAATATGTTGGCCGTCACAATCAGGTCGAAGGTCGTAGAGGTGTAAACTGTACCTGTCCGTGAGTGTCTCCTGCAGATTTTCCGGCCTCAAACTTCAGGGCCAGGCCGAAGTCTGCGACGCAGGCTGTCAGGTTATTCTTCAGCAGCACATTCTTACTCTTGATGTCCCTGAGAGGCAAAAAGAAACAGCAAACCTTCAAATTTAACAGCTCAGGATGAGTGCAGCTACCAAGGACTGAAGAATAAACTCAACATCTTGTTATCCTTTCAGTGTTTGGACAGCACACCTGTGAGCGATGGAGGGCTTATGTCCTTCTTTGTGCCCCGGGATGTCTTCATGGAGGTGGGCCAGGCCTCGGGCTGCCGACTGAGCGATGTGGCACAGCTCGTTCCACGTCACCACGTTGGCCTTCAGGTAGTCTGTGAGCGAGCCCTGCAGGAAGACAACAGGAGACATCTGAGTTTACAGCCGGCTTTACATACTGACACTTTCAATAAAGCTGGCAGCCACGAATCTAACAGTAAGAGCATAAAGTAAAATCAATGAAAGGGTTTCAAAGCAGCAAAAATCCATCCCTCTGATGATGAACTACAAAACACAATCCTCACATTAGAGGAGAAAAAGGTGCCGAGACAAAAGATCATAAATAAACTTCTATATTTATTTGATGTATTCCTTTCTGCCGGTGAGATTACCCACTCAACACATCCAGAATGTCAAGAAAGTGATTCAGCAGTAAAACCCAATAACTGCAGGAATATTTAACGCTTCATAACGGTATAGAGATGGCTGGAGCGGGGAAGGGTTTCCATGGTAACAGCAGCATCCCTAATGGATGGAGAGCTTGTGGGTAGTATTGTATTTCACACACAGGGGACTTGGCATTAAAAGAATTGTGGTTGAAACGAGGTAAGCTACACGGAGAGGAACCAGAGCTGATCGGAGCGTTCAATATTGACACGTCAGATTCTAACTGGTTTCTATAAAGGTTCATAAAGAACATTAAACCTCTCTGAAGTCCGGCTCTGGTCACCTCAGTCCTGAAAATATTCTGCTCTTGGTGGAATAAACATCCATCGTCTCATTGTAGATATTAAAACATCCTTTCATGCATGCAAAGATGAACATTCATGTGAAGTATTTAAATAAATAAATACATCCGAACGTGGGATTGTTGGCTTCAGAGGAGACATTCACATCCAAGATGTTCTCTCTGTATCCGTTTCATTCCTTCTCCTTACACAACATCTCTGCTCTTACATAACGTATGTCAATACAATACAAGGTCACTTCAGCTGAGGCCAAAGACAGCTGCAGTACCTGGTGTGGCCACGAGATGTCAGGCAGCACTAATAAATAAAGCAGTATAATCAATGTGATCAGTTCAGACGCTCTGTGCTTTGTGCTGTTTGTGTTTTTACACCTGGTTCATTCTTTAATGAATGTATGAATACACAGATCAGACTTTTCAGAGTGGAGCCTCTGAGGGTTATTGATCACAGAAAGAAAAGATTAAGTCCAGGTACTTTAAGGGAGAGCCCTGTTTCTTTTAAAAGCAAGCCGCTGCATGTTAGCAACACAAAGGCACAAAGCTGCTGCCATGCATCAAACATGAAGGCATAAATCAGCTGTCAGGAAGACGCTGAACTCTGCAATCTCTGCTCCAGCTGTGTTACACAAGCCGAGCGTCAGTCCAAACAGACTCTGACACCTGCTCTGAAAAAACTGGAAGTAAGGAGAAGCTTTTTGTCTCTTAAATATGGTGTTATGTATCCTCCAATGCCTACAAAATAATACAAAGCATGCTCCACAAGGCACTTAGCAGACGGAGCAGCACAACCCTTCCTAAAATCCTCTCAGAGAAATTCCTTCAGTGTTATTTCGTCCTGGAGAGCTGCTACAAATCAGAGTAGCACTTGTGGGGCTGCTGCAGGGTTAAGTGGCTTTCTAAGAGTTGAATTGCAGGGTTAAAGCCTCGCCGCCGCCACCACACCCCACGCAGCCTTTAATTTTTCTACCTTTATTCACGCAGGGATGGTTTTCTTTAGCACGAGGATTCAAATTCTTGGCCCTGGCTGAGAAATTCAAGCAAGCGGAGCGTAAGAGAATCACTCCACTTCGTCGGTAATGACCCTCGAAACACACAGAGGCACTTAAAGCTCAAAAAATGCTGCAAAGACCAGTGATTGAGAGGTAAGTGAAGCACAACAGGGCGAAGAAGTCTTCTTTCTGAGGATAAACAAGCTTTCGAAAAGAAAAATCAGCATGTAGAAAATGTGGTTATGGATTAGTTTAAAGGGCAGCTCACAGAATCAATACAATGTGACGGTTTCATGTAAGATTACAAGTGTAGCAGCCTGTCCTGCAGGTGTTTACATCTGTGTGCAACCAGACAACACACTAATAAACTCTGTGGCTGTGTGAACATGGACACATTAAATCTTATTAGGAGAAGAAACCGAGCGAGAAGGACGGACATTTGTTTATATGCAAACTGTGGAACATAGATTTACATACAGTCTCCTCAGACGTCTCCTGATCAAATGCTCGTTCTTTTGGAAGAGTCACGCTTTTTAAAACATCTTCATGTGTTCATTAGGAAGAGCAAAGCATGCAAATAAACACACTTCTATTATTACACTTTACAGGTAGATTAAAGCTCGTCTTGAGAACTCGTTTCAGTCTGTTTGAGCTCCTTAATAAAACCTGCAGTCCCCTGAACAATGTGAGGAAAGCCTGAACCAAAGTTCTCTCCAGTAAAAAGTTAGAACAGCAGAATAAAAACAAGGATCAATAGGTGTGAGAAGAAGAAGAACAGCGGGTTGTTGTTGGTGTATATCTCGTCTGTGACAGCGTACCTTGTCGTGGTAGGTGGTGATGAGCCACAGCTCCAGGTCCAGGTTGTTGTTCCTCTTCTCCACACCGATGAAGTGGAGGATGTTGTCGTGCTTCATGCCGCACACGCTGTAGATCTCATACTCGTTCTGCCAAGACAGCTTGTCCTACACGGAGCAGAGAGGCAGATGCAGGTGTTATTTCTGTTACAGAGCACTCTAATTTACTACAGGACCTTGTTTAGTTTGGTGGAGACGGATCAGGGCGAGGAGTCGTGTTCAAAGTTGATAAAGGAGAATTGTATTGAGCTGTAGGTGCTGTAATGTAATCTTTGGGGTTCACTTAAAGCGTGTCTTTGCTAACGACGGACTCAGATTGTTAAATTAAGTGTTGACATTATTGACAGACTGTATCACGGGGTCAGAGGTCACAAACATCCCAAAGTTACCTGAATGGGGAAGATCTTCACTGCCACGTAATCGCTGAGCAGCTGAGCCTTCCACACACACCCGAAGCGCCCCCTGGCTTTCACCTCGATCAGCTGCAGAGGCTTTTGTCCCATAAGGGGAGACGGGGGAGTGGGTCCGGGGTCCTGAGGAGGGGGGAGAAAAACAACACAGAGAGGACGGTGTTATTCTTTCTGCTTTTTTTTGCAGGGCATTAAAATAGCATTGGCTTAGAGTGAAGGTGACCGGGCTGTTTGGCTCTGCGACAGCCTGCCTGAGGAGCTTAGACCAGCAGAATCACTATCATCTTCACATCTTATATCACGACTTACAAATTACTTTTATAGACTCGCTTTTATGTGACGATGCTCTCAGAAGCTTTCTGCCAAAATGCAGTTTTTATCCTGGTTTCTGTTTGATGCTGTATTGCATCACTGCGCTCCTTTTTAACTGGCTTTGTTTGCTTTAAGGGTCTGTTGTTTGCTTTACTCGATTGTTGAAGCACTTTGGAAAGTTTAGGAAGTGCTGCATGTTTAATATTATTATTACTGTGTCGTTTTTTGGCAGAGAAGACGCAGCATAGCAAGCAGAGTTTTAGATTAAATCATTAGAAATTCAATTAAACTTCCAGGGCTGCACTTGCTCGGGGGGTTTTACAGAAGTGGGACTTGCACTGGAAGGTTGCCAGTTTGAATCCAGCAAGCTGCTGAGGAAAAACAAGGATGTGTGGCAAGGCAACAGAAGAGGAATGAACATGAAGGAGGGTGGATTCAAAAGAATAAATGGTGTGGATGAAGATGTCGTGTTTCGCCCTGGCAGGTCAAACCTCATGCGTGCGCTGTGTGCTCATGCTAATCCCATATAAACAAAAGAGAAAGCGAGGAAGGCGAGTGTTCCAAATCTAAAGTAGGTTAAACACAGCTGGTGATCGGGATTAAGCTGATCACTTTCACATGTGACTTCACAGGAAAGGACAGAGGCCGAGCGGGGATAGAAAGACCCAGAGAGACAGAGAGAGAGAGAGAGAGAGAAGGTTAAACAGAAGCATGCAGTGAGCGAGGGAGTCACATTTCCAGAAAGGATAAAAGGTAGAGGAGAAAGACGAGCACATGACGGATGGCCTTTGATGAAACCAGATATGCTTCTGTAAAATCCTCTTCTTTACCTCCATGACTCTGCTGTCAGTAAAAAAAAAAAAAAAAGGGAGAAGCATTCCCCTCTGCAGCGCCGGAGATGTTCATGTTTTTACTTGAACTGAAGGCTTACACGCTGCCTGATAAGCTGGAGCAAGTTTCAAGACCCTGAGGCCCACAGGATCCACTCAAACACAGAGACCATATATCAAAAGCTCACGTCAATACACTGTTTTCTCCAGCTTCTTGCAAAATGCCCTCGCTTCTGAGGTACAGGGTGCTAATTTGACCTGTAACAGATAACATTTAATAAGAAAAACTACAGTTTAAGAGATATAAATCTACATTTCTGCACATGTAGAAACACTCTGCTTGGTTTACAGTCAAAAGATTGGCACCCACGCTTTCTTGAAGACAAATCATGGTGGTTTCCTCGGTGAAAAACGAGCCACAGCGATGCTACAGGGCAGAGCCAGAGAGAGTTTAACAGCATGAGTGATAAAAACAGGAAGAGGTGGCTTCACTTCTACCACCTGTCCTGACAAGATTACTGCGGCTGCAGAAGCAAAGAGTAGATCACTCAGTCGCAGTTATGTCTTTGATTTTATCTATCTGAAACTGAGCGCCTGGACGTGAACCTCGGTGCACACAAAAACAAGAGACTGCAGTTTCAGTGTGTCTCTGAGATCTTCAGATTATTAGACATTTACTTCAGAGTGTTTCTAAGTCTTTGTTTTAAAAGGGGAAAATGTACCTCCACATTATAATCCATGCTAACCTGCACACTCATTTGGAGCATGGATGCATGCTTCAGCTTTAAGTGCAGCAAACATTGCATAAGACTCGTGGCCTTATTACTACCTGTTGTGTCTCCATGCTGATCTTTATGGTTGTATCAGAACATGTAACTATAGCAGCAGCTTCAGATTTGTCCAGCTTTGATACGCTGAGCGTGGTGTCTCAGTGAGCGGAGGGTATGGAGGACTGGAGTGGGAACTTGGTGTTTACTTGAAGTCTTCTCCCTCTAACACAGAGCTGCGAGGCAGACCTGCTGTCTCTGCACGCTGCTTTCACACTGAACACCAGCCAAACGATGGGGAAAATTATCCACGGTGGTTCTGAGGTTGGATTACAGAGCGGCTCAAACGGCCTCCAGTTGGCACCTCCAGGAACATCTTTGAAAAACACATTGTGGAAACGACATAACGGACATACAGTTTCACAGGAGAGTTTCTCTGCATGTGTTTGGTGCATAAAAGGAACCTGGAGATGAGGAGGATGATGGTGAAGAAACAAAGTTCTCTTTTCTTTCTTTGCCTCTGCATTGTCTCTCAAAGTCTTGTCAGTCTTCCGGGCTTCAGCTTCACGAGACGGCCCAGCCCGGCTCGGCCAGGCCTCCCTTGGGAGTCACCTGATCCCTTGTCCGATCACAGGGCGCCGTGGCCTCAAACGGGGGCGCATTACACTTCGTCAGCAGACCACAGGAAACAGGAAAACAGAAACTGCTGCTTCACGCCGTTCTTCCCAACCCTCGTCGTCTCCCGTTGCCTCATCAGGTTTCACCTTCATCAGAAACATCAGAACGGGTCTCCTCGGCCTGGTTTGGTTTCTGGTGATGGTCGACTTAAAAGTATATAAGTCCAAGCTTGGTTCTGACGCACAGAGGTTCTTTATTTCCGGACGTAAGCGTCTGAAATCCTCTGACTCTAAGGTCACAGCATGTTGTTGGTATGACTAAGAAACTTCGGCTCTTTCAGAATCCTCTGGCGTGTTGTTGTGACCTCAAAGGGCTTCACACTTTTTCTGCTTTTAAGAGACTTTCAGAGATGTCTGCAGCCGCTCTTATACTACTCTGTGATACATTTCGAGCCAAAGCACATTTACCAAGGCTTATGCTCTTCTTCTACTTAAGTAATTTACACTCTCTGACTTGAAACATGTTCCAGGTAAGTGGCAATTCTCCTACTTATGCAAAATGTATCTGCACTCCTCGTCAGCCGGCTTTTAAGATGGAAAATCAGGCTGCAATTTCAGTTTCAAACACTCCTGCTCTGTTTCCCTGCACACAGGAAACATGGTGAGCCATAGGTCTGAGCAGATACCGTTCTGGAAACTGGGTCACATTACACACAATGCGTTACATAAACATTTAAAGGTGGACATTCATACAAAAAAGAGGGCTGCATTCGGAGCCGTGTTGGCTTTTTTCCACCATGCACAATACATTTCCAGCAGGGAGCAACAAAGAAATCCATCCATGCAACAAACCCAGGCAGAAAAAGAAAATAACGGACAGAAATGTGTTACGATGCTGCTGAAAAAGCATAAAAAGAACAAAATGGTGGTCTGGGATTGAAGTGGAGGATTCATTCCAAGCTCTGAACCCAAAAAGGGAGAAAACTGACAGTGTTTCAACTTCAATTGAACTGCTCTTACCTCCACCATAATGTGAAAGGCGTGCTTGTTGAAAAGGAACATAAGAAGCAAACAGAGAAATTATTGTCTGTCAGTTAGTGGATGAAAAAGAGGCAGATAAAAGGTAGGAGATGACAGCTCGTCCCTGAGCAACCTTTTGTTCCTCCTCCTCGCACTCCAGACCAGAGGAGGGGGAAAGCTATGGTTCGGGGACACATGGAGGGTCACAGGTCTGGATCATAGAGGTGTTAATAAGCAAGATGACACATTTTCAGGAATGTAAATGAGACAGCAACAGAAGATGGATAGAAAAATGTCTGAATGGAACAAAACGTGTTCCTGGATCACAGAGAAAGCGAAGAAACAGAAATGCAGAGTTCAGAGCGAAAGCCCCCCGTCCCCTGATGACAAACGCAGAGAAGTGTTCCCACAACAGACACAGAAATGTTGGGTAAAGACAGCGAATGAAAGGAGATTAACTAAGAGCTCAGACCGTGCAAAATCAGACACAAACATGTTCTCAACAAGAGCTGGATGATTCTTTCTTCAGTCACAAACTTAATGCCTTCACATGTAGCAGGAGACACTGGATCTAAAAATGCCAATATTCTAATTTCAGAACATGTTGCAAAAAATTCATGGTTCATTCTTTTCTCCGGGATCATTAGAGTCTCTGCACCCTGATGAATACGATGGAAGAGGCTCACTAATAAAACAAACCATGAGATTTTGGGTCTGAATCAATCTGCAAAAGGTTCCAGATCAGAAATTAAAGTCTAGGGTTGAGCAGAAAAAAAGGCGAGACTAGTGTTAAAGTGCTCCGTGTGAAAGCTGTGGGTCTGTGTACTCAGACAGAATCAATTCCAGTTTGTCTCCACTTCGCACTGTGGTGTGAATAACGGAGGCCTGGTGGCAAATATGCAGCTCACGATGGACTGTGATTACGACAAAATGACAGTGTGCAATAAAGTTACTCTGCCGAATAGAATTCTCTGCATTTAATCCTCTGAAGGTGCGTCAATAAAGTATTAGTGCAAGAAAATCAAACGTGTTCTGAATGTGATAAACCCCCCCCCCCCTTCATTTTTATGAACTCCTATTCCACTTCTTCCCCGGTCTAATGTAAAGCTCACGACTTCCTGTGAAAGTACAGCAGGAGCTCTTTCCACCGTGCTGCTTCTCTTTCTTCCTTCAGAGCCTCTCGTCGTAAAATTAAAAGAACAGAGCCGTGGTAATGGGTCTGTTAATGATCATTAAGTGGGAACAATTACTTTTGCATCATGAAGACTGCATGTTTCATTACCTTGAAAAGAAAATAATGGCTGCAGCTTAATGTCGTTTTCCTCTGACCGACTTTAAGCTCATTTTCTGCAAAAGAAAGATGCAGAAAATCATACAGTGGGAGCTATTCTAGTTTCCTGTGCTCCTAAATGTGTGTGTAATTAAGAAGCTACTGTCATATATTCTGTTTATTAAAAATTCAGGCCTACCTTCAGCTTGTTGACTATTTCCTCTTGGTGCAAAATGAGAATTAGAGGCTGAATCTAAGGCATGAAACATAACAACTTTAAAGGAGTTTAATCTGCCTTTGCATGTGTGCAGATCTGCGAGCATGCTTTCTTTGTTTTTGCAGCATATGTCACATAGCATACTTATTCTTTAAAAGGAGATTTCCCTGCATCAAAATGTGCCTGTATTCATATTATTGACATTTAGAATCCACAATAAGAATAAAAGAAGAGAATCAGAAGTCCTCATTGTGCATGTGTCACGTCTCTTTCTCTCCTCCGTTCAGACTGCAGCCTCTCGTTCCTGACGTAATCACATTCCTCCTTTTAATTAGAGGTTTAGATTAAATGTGTGCAGTGTGATGCAGAGCTCGGCCCATTATAAAGGACGCAGCTTTGAAGTTGGCTCCGGTGCGCCAGGCAACAGTGAGAAAATGCTCCATTACTACCAACACCTCTGATGAACAACTCCAATAACTTCCTGTATGCTCAGCATGCTTTAAAAGCTGAGCAACAACAGGTGAGGGCAATCTGTTCCTGTCACATTAAAAATACATGAGTGAGTACAGTGCATTATGTGCTGATGAATGCAGGACTTCATACAAACAAGCATGATGAAGCATTAATTCTGGACTATAAGATATCCTCTGTTTTTAAATGTCTCTGCACAGCTGAAACATAACAGCGAGGGGAAAAAACAAACATTCACCTCGTTTGATTAAATGTTTAAAGAGGTAAAAATGTGAAATGCAAAGAGCTCTGACAGTTTCTGTACTTCCTTTGTAATTTTGGATTGAAATGACAAAAAGAGAGCTTGTTCTCTGACGCTGACAGGCTAATGTTGTTTTTAAAAAGTGTCTGACAACATTACAAAAGAAGTCAGAGACAGAACTTTTTCCAATCAAGGTGAGATCCTCGTCACACCGCTCTCTTCACGAGAACCAAACAGCTTCTTCACAAACATCATTTCCCCTGCAACAGACGGGAGCTGCTGTTCTGCAGCGTGTGACTGAGATTTAAATCACACACAATATTTGTGTTGGACTTAATAACACACAAACATAACTGACCGAGGCAGAGTTAGAGAAGCAGCTGTCTTCTTCTGTGAGGTTAAACTTTGAAGAGAGGATGCAGCAGCTGTTTCTGGTTTTTAAAATCTCCCTGAAACCTTACGTTAGACACCAAGAACAACAATTTGAGCCTGTTGGAGGGGAAAGGAAGAACTTTTAGTTGAAGTATTGTGTAGTTTTACAGCTGATTTGCTCATGAGGATTATGCTGCAGCTCATACAGCTGGTTTTCAGAGATCTACTGGAGGACTATAAAATATGCCATAAAGGATCAACATGATTTCGTGTGGCTCACTTGTTTGTTTCTCCAAATAAGAAAATCTTTACCACTCTGATGTCAAGTGTTGATTTCACAACATGTGTCCTTTCTAACAGCTTATTTTCCACATGTCAGATATCTTATCAGCAAACTAAGTCCTGAGCCGTCTCCTTCTATCTCTGTGTGATTACATCAGGCAGGTGTTGCATGGCATGTGGTGGAGTAGACGGAGGGTTCGGTGTGTGTTTTACTCTCAACAGTGCGAGAGCTGCTCGAAGCAGTCCTCCATGACTTTCCGGGAGTGAGCTGTTTGAGTGATTTTCAGGAGTCACCTCTGCTTTTTTTAATACAGCCTGTGGTGCGACACAAAAACACATTCTTCAACAACAACATAAAAAAATGAGACGATAGAAATAAATCCCTCCACATCTCCCTCCTCCTGCTGCATCTCTCTCTCAGCTCTCCATGGGATTCCTCCATCTCCTATATTGAAAAACCTGCTTTAATCAAGTACCAAACAAGCTGCAGATGCCACAGCAATTTCATGTGTTTCAGATGGTGAGTGCAAGCTTGTTTTAGCTTCCTTCATGTAGCAACCGGGTGGGGTTTACTGCATTAGCTCCTTACAGCAAAGGATATGAGCTGACTCTTAAATACATTCCTGTACGCGTGACCTCCTTTCCATCTCCTGTCCTTGTACACCTACTCATTCATGCACTGATACACTCCTGCGAGAGAACACACAGAAGAACACACATCCAGCATGACTTCATTTGTTCCATCTCGGCTATTTCATTTCATTTTCTCCCCCCTTGTGATTTGATGAATATTTCAGCCGTTTGAGTTTTTCCACTGTGTCATCGTTGGTTATCTGATCGTCTTTGCTCATGATCTTGTTTGCTTTATTTATTCATTCATAAAATCTTTCCAGGTAAGACGTTTCCTCACAGAGCTGTTTCTCTAATGCACATTAGCATTTGTTTCCTGACTGTATTGTATCACTGTCTCTTTATCTTCCCCTTTCTATGCTTTAGCACTGTGCAAATACAATAACTTAGCTGAGAGAATTGCATGTCTCTGTTCACTCTCCTCCCACGCGCTCCCCTCCCACCCACCCACCCACCCACCCACCCACCATCCATCCTCTGAGGCAGAGCTCTGAGCGCCTCTGTGTTTAGTTTTGTTTGCCTATATAAAGCCTCATCAATAATGCAGAGGCCCCTGACTCCTCTTCCATACTGTGGAGGCTCTGCATGGGTTTTCTTTTTCCCCTGCTGCCGAGCAGCAGAGAGTATACGCTCGCTCTTCAGCTCCAACCGCCTCAGAAATGAAAAAAAAACTGTAGGAATCAGGGTTTTGGAGATACAGAATACAGAAATGAAGATTTGGAAGTGGTTGGAAGGTTTGCAGAGATGATGAAACTCACATAGAGTGAAGAACATGTAGCAGCCGGGTTGTATTTCCCCTAACTAATTAGCTATAGAGAGAAGGAATACATGATTGTGTGAATAAGTAAGGAGGAATGAAAGGTGAGAAAGTGCATGATGAGATGTAGGTCAAAAGAATTATCTGGATCTGAGCAGCAATATGCACTAAAAATTTTAAGATTTTAAAGATGTAGAAAAAGTGGGAATGATAAAACCAGGAAGTCTCTTGTATGTGCACGAAACTTCAAAAGAAGAAACCTACAGACACAAACACAACAGTGTCCACACAGAGCGCCGTATGGAGGGCTCAGCTCGGTCTCTGCTGCATGGGGCAGGAAAGGCCAACGATGTTCCAGCCCACTGAGAAACACGCTCAGTGGTGGAGAGTTGAAAAGAGAAGGCAGACGCAGGTTCTCGTTTTCTGCAAACTTGAGTCTGCTTGAGGAACTAAGATCACTGACTAATGCAGATAAAAAAGGAAAAGAAATCTTGTGAATCAGGCTGAGCTGAGTCTGAGCAATGAACTGTTTGAGATTTTTAACCTTGATGCTCGAGCGTTCTTCGATCGGTGCATTTTAAAGAAGCCGTTTCGAACGCTGTTGGTCATTTCTTTGTTTATTTCTCAGCTTCTGATCCATGCAGGAACCGGCCCGTTTTACATTTCTCCTTTGTTTGCAATTAACAGATGAAATGGGATGCAGCGGCCACCGCGGCTGAACAGACAAAAAGAGAAACTCTAACTGCTTCAACAGCAACTTTGAAGAAAGGGGACACCACTGTCCCCGCTGCCACTTTGATTGACAGGTGACCTCTAGAAACACAGTACAGTGATGAGTGTTGTGGAGCAAAGATGAGGACACAGAGTGGTCAGGAAGGCTTGTTTTCCAACCTCGGTGAGACTTACATGTGTGGGGACCAGGGCAGCTGGGTAGGCCAGTTTGTGATGCCTCCACATCCAGAAAGAGAAGAGGACGACGGCGGCCAGGCCGATGATGGGGACCAGGGAGTACAGCAGAGTGCTGAAGAGCTGGGGCTTCTGGGAAAATGGGTTGGAGGTGGCTGTGAGGGGAGAAGAGAAAGGAGAGTAGAAAGAGGCAGAGAATTAACAAAACAGGACTCATAGAACGCACGAACCTGAAATAAAGCTTTGAAATATAAAAAATAAACAGACAGGAAGAGGAGAGATGAAGGAAGTTAAAAAAATAGAAAACAGCACGCCTGATTTGCCTGACTTTGTGCAACATCATCTCTAAGTGCTGCAGCAACTGTGCTCACAGCTTACTGCCACTGTGCTTAGGGATCATATCATTGCACGCACACACACTCACACACGCACACACGCAGCAGGATTAGCAAATCCATCTCGTGACATAACGTAATCCGCCTGCCAAAAATAACAGAGCCCTGAACTGTGTCCGACCCCTGCAGGAGGCGCTGGGTGACGCCTGCTGGCTCAGCCTGTCCTCCCCATCACAAGGTGTGACAGTCTGATTCGGCAGTGCTGTCAAAGCACCAACTCCCCGGACGCAGACCGCGGGGGGCCGTTTGGGTTTGCACCAGCTGCATCATGGGACTCTCAGGGTTTTGTTTCTCTGCAGGGTGTCTGCAGGTTTCAAGAAGTCAGATTTTAAAGGAATGCAAAGAGACAACTTAGCTGTGAAGTGATGAGTGCAAGGACAGCAGAGACGCCATTTGTTCGTGAAGTATCGTCATTCTTTGTAATCATACAAATGCGTTTACAGATGAGCTTCATTACTCTGAGCTCCTCTGAAAACTGTCATCTCATTTAGCTGCTCAGTGACGTCATCTGTCCTCCACTGTTGTTTTATGTTAAGTGTTAGCACTGGATGTTGGCCTGCTATCAATTATACCATCTTAAGTGAACGTAAACTGAATGCTAATGCATTAGCAGCAATAAATGCATCATTTGAAGGCTCTGTGCTTAAAGCAGAGGTTGAGAAAGGAGGCCTAGTTATAGAATTAACTGCAAATGTGTTTCAATCTTGATGTGCTTCAAACTTTTGGCCTAAACCGGATGATTTAATGTTTCAATTTCAACTTTCAGTCGAGGTCAGAGCATTTCCATGTCGACCCTGGCATGCGTCTTTCTTTTTGACACCTGGAAGCTCAGCAGCTGGCAAATATCCAGAGCACAAGTGCCTTACATCACACGCTTTGTCAAGGGCTGTGTCCTCAAAGTAAAACAAGGATAATGTGTTAATGTTCTGTGGTGGTTAAAAAAGTTAAATATACATCAAGCTTACCAGACATATTCAACCTCACATACTGTACAGGCTGTTCTGCTTCATCAGTCTGAGGTCTGTAGTAGTTTAAACTCATATTACATCTACATACTACGATACATGAATATAATAAGATGAAAGAATACAATGAAGAGGAGGAAAGGAAGAAGAAGAAGAAGAAGAAGAGAGCTGACTTCATACTCAAAGAGGAGCATCTTGTGCTTCAGCTGAAATCTAAAGCTGACAGAAACATTGCGAGGAACATATCTGTGTGTGTGAGTACATGTTGGACTGTACATACTGTAGGCGGTCGAATGGTGCGGGTCACTCTGTGGGGGCGCTTCTGGAGCGTACAGGAACTTCTCGTTGCACATGTTGCCTTCACAGCAGCAGAAGAAGACATCGGGGCTCTCCTTCCTCTCCACACACTCATTACTGTGGAGCACAGGCAGGTGGAAATCAGGAACAAGGAACACACACTCAAAAATAAAAAAAACCCTCTCTCCTCTACCGGCATGCTGCGAGTAACATGGACGCAGTTTTTCTAAAGTGCAAGTGAGTGGAAAAAGGAACCTCATCAGTGAGGAACACTTATATAAATGAAGCAGTATGCACTCACTGCACAAGATGTGTTTTCTAAGAGCACACACACCACTCACACACATGCACACACACTCCCCTCCTCCCTCTCTGTCCCCCCTCTGCCGCAGGAGATGTGAAAGAAAAACATTTATAAAATAACTCCCACACATCACCAATACACACGCATGCAAATACACACACATGTGCACTAACAATCACACACACACACACGCAAGCCTTCACACTCGCACAGTCATCAGATAAAAGCCAAAGGAAGTGGCAGCCGCCCTCGACTTGCTCTGGACTCTCCAGGGAGGCGAGGCGGCGCCGTCTGAGCAGAGGTACCCAAACTGTGCGGGCTGCAGAATCTACAACAACTTTATCGCTAAGGAATCAAAGACAAACACACGAGCAGAACCGGCTCCAACCAGGATCTGATCACTGGGAACTATAATACAAACATCTATTGATATTCACTGATCATGCATTTCGACTTCTGACAACTTGGGTGATTAAAAAGTAGACTTGTGGGAGTCAGAGGGACACAAAGGTGTTTTTAAATGTTCTCAGAATTGAGCTTTCATCATGATGTGCAAGCTTTGTCCGGTTAGAGAGACATGTGCTGCTGCTCTATGTTGAGAATGAGTCAACAGCATTTTTTAGCAAGGACTTGTGCGTTGATTAAAAGTGCAAAAAGGTTCATTTGCTCCTGCAGAGGCAGACGAACACACAGACTGGCTTTGAGAAGTTTATCCTTAGAGCATGGCCTTTTAGATTCAAACTCTGTCTGGTGTTAAAGTTATTCACTGTTGTCTTCAGTTTTTGGATGTTTGTGTGAGCGGTGATGTTTAATGAATGCATACAGTCCCTCTCTCCATGATCCTTCGTACCTGTCGTAGCAGTTGACGTCGTCCAGCCAGCAGCCCTGCTTGACGATCTCGATGGTACCGGACACGTTCTTCCACGTGGCGAAGCAGTGCCGCCGCTTGTCTTTCTCGCCATAGCAGGGCTCGATGCCGCTGCGGTTGGTGCGCTCCTTCTCCCAGCTGGAGTTGTAGTAGGCGCACTCCTGCGTCTCCGAGCGTCCCAGGATGGCACCTGCAGAGGACAAAAACAGAGCATTCCTTCAAGTTGTCTTTCAAAATTGAGGAGACAAAATCGAAGTCTTGTTGTCTTTCACTGCAGGAGAGAAATTACTGCAACTCTATCAAATGCTTCTTCAGATAAACCTTCAAAATCTTGTGAAAGCAGCTTTTGAATTTGGGGATTTACAAGCCACTGAGGCGAAGAGATGAAGCAGTTATTTTCCTCCAAAAGGAGACCTTTTTTTTTGTATCAATAACTGGTGGAAGGACACATCTTTACAGCCTCAGAGAGGGAAATAAAGCAAAGTCACAAAACATTTAGGGATGGTAAAACTCACCTCTCCGGTCGCACCAGAGAAAGAGAGTCGATAAAGCAAAGAAAAGTGAAAGCTCTTCAAACCTGAACACTAAAAACCAGCCAGGCATGACTGAGGAAGAGAAAAGCAGAAAATCCTGTTCACCACTGAGCCAATAGTTTCCCTCCCCGCCAAAATAAAAGGGACTCTGATTTCCAGGCGGCAGCTTTTTCGCAAACCGATATCCTGGGGAAAACACTGCATGACAGCTTGTCAGTTTAGCATTGCTGCCGCCGCCTCTCATAACCTGTCAGAGAGTTAGTCCACTTTAGACTGCTGACGAGACTGAAGATGGTGGGCCTCGCATTTGTTTCCTTCTCTGGTGATGCAAAGCAAACAGCTCAGACTCACAAGAAGCCAGGGTTCACTTCCTGCGTAACTCAAGGCTTCATTAGTCCAGCTTTTATTAAGGTGCTTTTATTTATTCCTCACTCAGACATGACTGCAGAAATCACACTTCAGCAGCCAGCTTCCTCCTCTCTCGTTGGAAAACTATTACTTAACTTGTTTGTGTGAAAACACATCATCACGCCCTGGAAGAGGAGGGCGTGTGTGTCAAAAGGTTATCAACTTCCTCAAGCTTTTAGCATTGGTCAGAAGAGTTTGCAGTTCTGCTCTCATGCTGCCCAAATAACAAATGCATGCAGTCCTTTCTTAACAGGTCAGGTTCATCTACTCTCTGTAGAGTCTACTAATGTTTCAGTCTTTTTTTGAAGTGTTAAACTGTTTTAGTTCCTTTATTTCTTGCATTTGGAATCCTCTCAGGCAGATGGAAGCAGGCTGTTAGCAGAACATTTCACAAAAAGCTTTCTTATTTGTTTATCGCCGCTTTATGAACTTTAAATTGTCTTTTTTTCTAATCTCCCATCCTGCAATCATTTGCAATCTTGCAACCTTCCCCCCTTTTTATTTATTGTTCCTCCTAATGCACCAAAACGCTCTGTGATTCAACAGAAAGTGCAGGGCAAATAAAGAATAATGCTCCCATTTAAATGATGATTATCCACTCTCCCCTGCCAGGAAAATTAAGTTGCAGAGGAGGAGTGTGTCCTGCACCTCGCTGACCGCTTCTGCTCCAGTCACAGCAGAAGCTTCCAGAAATAAGGCCTCAGCTTGCATAACAGAGGCTACCTTTAGGAAGAGCATGTATTTCTCAATAAAACGGCTGCTTATGTAAAGCTAGTTAATGCCAACGTTGGGCCCTGAAAGCATCACAGGTCTTTTTAACAGCTGTGGATGGAAAAGAGAGACGCAGAGTGGATACTTCACTGACAGGCGAGGTCACTGTGCCTCTCAGCAGCACGGACGACGTTTTCCTCTCTCCTTAAAATTCATTTTCCAACGAAGGCCTGAACTATTTCAAAACAGGTACGACTGTGACCTGTCGCCTGAGACATCGAGAGGAAGAGAACAAGGCCAAAAGGGAGGAAGGAGGGAATATTCAAACCACACACCAAGGTAAGGTGTGTGACGAGGATTGTGTCAATAAATACGTTCGCCCAAACATGTAGGAACGCATAAATAACGCTGAAGGGAAGATGACATCAGCTGTGTGTGGTTCATGCGGTTTTAATTTCACTCCCTCCTTCAAACTCTCAAAGCAAACACCGTCTCCATTTTTTAATCGTTCACAAGTTTCTTCAAATAAAACCTTGAGAGTTTCAAATCCCTCGAATCAGAGCAGGGCCACGATGCTTTCAGCAGGACGCATCTGCAGCAAGGTAATGTATGACGAAGGGCCTCTTATAACGCAAACAATGTTTACTCTCCTGAAATCAAGGACTCAATAAAGGCCGTCAGATATCCCATCATGCCTTTCAGGCGTGGTCCGCCTCCGGTAGAGGTAAGGATATGAAGATGTTTGCTGTGACCGGAACAAACGATTGTATTTCTCAACCACAGAGAAACCTCAAGGCTACTAAAGATAAGGAATCAGGTTTGATGTTTTTCTTGGCCGCTCTCCTTGGATAACCTCCTCTCTGCGGTGTGATTCTGCATCCCATGATGGATGTGATGATTCAGTCTGAAAACAAGGCGCATAATCCTCGCTGTGTTTATGAAGTCTATCCTCTCCATCGGGCCCTTCAGCAGCTTCTGCATCCATCGTACGGCGCCTGGTTGTCATTTTACTCGTCCTGAATGCGTCGGTCCCTTCGCCGGCCCTCCAGGGAGCTGAAGGCGATAATTACAAGGAGGTATGCGGAGGTAAAGCAGAAGGTTAGCTCATTAGCCACTTCTGGGGTAACAACATTAGCCATGCTAGCGCTGATCCCTGTGGACGCTGCATCGAGGCGCTTGTTGCATTTATATTTTCATTTTACTCAGAGTGATTTACAATGGAGAGGAGAGCCGGAGTTTCTGGATCAACTTTGTTACAGGCGAGTCATGATAATGAGCATGCAGTCAACAGCTGATGTATGATAAACACAGGAGTCATCTGCTGACTTATCAGTAGACTTTAAGTTACTGAGGTATCTCTTCTACTTTGGGAGTCAAACTCAATAAGTTGGTGAGCTCACCTTCTTCCTAAAAAGATGAGTCCAGAGTTCAAATAGAAGCTGATTTCTTCATTAAATAATCAATGAACTCACTGACTGATTCTCAGCTCTATTAGCAGACACATGCTTGGCTCCAGCGCCTGCCCTTACAGGAATATTTGTCCTTGCTGTGAGATAAGCTGGTGTCTGCTATCACATCATTAATAATAGCTATCATCTTTGATTCAACATGTTTTCCAGTGGCCTGAACGTCACTCCCTGCTTTACGTCAAACTTTGATTGTGTGGATATAAAGAACTGGCACGAAGGCAAACTTTACTTTACCTAAAGTGGCGGTCCACCAACGTGTTTCTGAGAAGTAAAGCGAGACTTGGAGCTGTTCTTTTTTTGTTCTTTTGCCAAGGCAAGCTGCAACACCTCATCAGCTCCATTGATAACGCCTCCCCTCAGGTATTACACTGTGAGAACGAGCTGCCAGCCCTGTGAACTGCAAAAGCAGTCCTGCGTTGTAAATACAGCCGTTGAGAGCACAAATCAATCACTTCTCTGAATTGAGGCGACTGCCTATAGAGCCGTGTGCCAAAGGTGGGCAAAGAGCTGCGTGGCGGTATGGCGGATATGAAGGATAGAAAGCAGAGAAATCAATCTTCTGACTAAGTCTCTGCTCAGAGTTCACTAAAGCGGATAATGTCACCAAGTGCAGAGCCTACACGGAGCAATTGTGCGAGGACATACAATAGGGCTTCCACCCACGAGCACACATCCAGGCAATAAGGAGAGAAGGCTCTTTGTCTAAGGAAAATATTTCACGCATGGAAATGTCAAACATGAGCGGCACAGCGACGCTTTGTTTGGATGCTGCAGAGAAAGACCGCTCAAGAAATACAGTGTTTGTGTGAATGTAGCAGCATGTTGTTCAAGCAAGGTCATTTTCTTGGTAATGATGCTTGTAACATATATTTAATTCATAACGCGCTCCAAGGAAAGCTTCACAGAGTGTGGAAGCAGAAGAATGGAAACAAATGGAACAAAAGTGAGAGAAGGAGGGAAAACAAAGGGCTGGAAGCAGTTCAATCTTTATCAACATGTCTTGTTAATTAAAAATAATGTGAGGCCCAGTGGAAGGTCAGCTCACTAGGGGCTAAATTAGCAAGGAGAGAAGCGTTTGAACAATATATGCCTTCATGCTTCAGCTGTGAGAAAGCCCAACAATGCAGCGGAGAGGTTTTGTGATGTTTAATTGATCACCACCCTGACAAAAAGGAAATCTTTGTCCTTTAAGATGAATGTTTGCTCACAAGGGGCAGACCCCGATCAGTCAAATCACTACAACACCTTCAAGCTTTCCCCCCGCTTACACTTTCCTTTCTTCTCTTGAAAAAGAATCGACCACAAACATTTTATAGAGGCTCCTTTCTCTCTTTTCCAGTCATACCAGAGATTTATCAAGGTTAACCGTGACCTACTTTAGAAGCGGACATTTCTGCAACGCCTCCCGCTGCAAAACGTCTGAAAACACCCGACCCATTTCTCAATCCACTGGGGTTTCATTCTGCTTTTCACCTCTCGCTAGCAGCCTGTTGCCTCTGAAGATTCACTCTGACATTTTATATTTTTTCATTTCAGGCATAAAGCTAATGCTCTTTCCACGTCCGCTCCAGGAAAATTCAAAGAAACATGCTGAAAAAAAAGGTTTGTGATGTTCCTGCAGCAGCAGAGCGATCAGATAAAGCAATTAGACGGAAGTTTTTAAAGCACAATTAGGCTGCAAACAGGAGATGTAATTCAGCAGAGATCACGTAATATGAAGATGGAAGAGATTGTTAGTTTGGAAGAGATGCTGCGACAGGAGGAAATGACTGATTATCTGCAGCCGGCTCTGAAAACTCGATCTTTTGTGTGACAGCCAAGGAGGTCACGCTAGGTAGAGTCAATTCAGAGCAGCTGAATCTGAGAGTTACAGTGGGAGGCCGTGACACCGCGAGCACAACGAGAGGGCGAAGCTTTCCTCTTTGATAGCGAGATGCACCGTGATAGACCTGAAGGCTGACAGCCAACTCGCTGCTGGCCTCAATTCACCTGAGGCTTCAAAAGGAAATTGTATCCGCTGAATTGATTCAAGCTTTCAGAGATTAAATGTTCAAAAAATGATGTGTGGAGGGAAGATTTACAGCAATGCTATGGATATTTTACAAAATCAAAGCTAGTAAATGTGATACGCTGGTTTAGACAAGTTGCTTTCAGGCTAAATTTAAAATAGAGAAAGTGCCAGTTTGAAGAATCAATGAAATCATGTTTTCATACTTTAATAAAGGCTGAAGTAACTGCTTTTAGAAACCTACATCAGTCTGAACATGGCCTTAGTCCTGAGAGTAACATCAGTGAATACAGCAGGAGGATCAGCTTCTTGTTTTGTCCCCTGAGGAGCTACAAACTTTCTTTTTCTATTTCCACAGATTTAAAGTTTGTGTTTCAGAAATCTTCTCTGAGTGTGTTGTCAATTATCTCTTGAATTGGGAGATGTAACTTTAAGAAATGTGTCCTCAAAGCACATCATTTTATGAGACAGTAAGAAGCCTGAGCTGAGTAATGGCTCAAATTCACTTAGTTACTCAAATGACACGCTCGCTCTCAACCACCTCCTCCCATCTCCAACGCGAGCCAGACTTCCTCAGCGCAAACAAACCTCACAAGAGACGGCTACATTAAGTCCCGTGTATCAAACATGTCTCTTTATCAGCCGAGTGAGAAGTACGAGGTGGAAGAGCTGCTTCTGGTCTGATGTGCAGCCAGGGCAGTGAGGTGCATGCTGGGCGGGAAATGACCGCCATCGAGTTGCCAAATGTTGGAGAAAACTTTGACATCGTCACTCTGGATGGTCGCCAGCGGACGCTCTGGGGTTTTGTGCTCTTTACTCCAAAACTAAAGCCGGCTGGAGAAAGAGAAAGAGTGTGATTCATTTAAGGATCTGTTAGCAGCATTGTTCCTGAGAGGTTTAACAGCATCACGAACATTAAGGAGCAAAATAATAACACCTGGCAAAGAGGCTGCAGTTAAGCCTCACAGTTTTCAATACAGATCAAACCATCACATTGATAAACGTACACTTGGCCTGTCTCCATCAGCAGCTGTGTTAACACCACCACACAATGATTCACCCTACTGTATATCACATTTAAGAAAGCTTTGGAGGAAACTGAGAAGTAGGGCAGTCACGTGTTCTGCTGACAGGTGATCTCTGCATCATGCAGCAGAAGCTTTAGCTCCTCAGAGTCAAAGAGAGAAAGGGGAAAAGAACAAGTGTTACATTAAAATGTGATAATTCAGACTCAGAATCTGTCTGTTGAGCATGTTTTTGCCTGACAGCTGCTGAGGAATCCAGGAACTACTATCTAATTTCCTCTCTGGCTGGTCACAGAGGCCGTCCATGCAGCACTTTGCTCTGTAGCCTCATAATGAAGTGGCATTTTGGCGGGGCAGGCCTGCTCTGAAGTAGGTAAACAACTCATTCATCAAGGGTTTTTTTGTGCGGCTGCCAGGAGTGGGGATTGTTCGTTATGATGGAATTTGTTCTAAGGATCAACTTATCATCTGCGTCCGGTCTTAGATGAAATAGACTCGGGGTGATGCATGGCTGTGTGGGGCGCTGGTTTGTGTGGGAATGTGAGCGACTGGAGGTAAAAACAAATGTGAGCGATGATCTTTTAATAATAGTGATGAATAAAGAAGTGAGGCCGAGGTCAGGAGTCAAGCTGCTGTCTGCCAGCAATTTGTTCTCACTGCTGGTGCAATTTGACACTGCTACCAAAAATATCTGACTCAAGACGCAACGAAATACAACTTCTACATGTGTGCGATTTCACCCATGGACTAAACCTACAGAGAACCTGAAAACATCACGCCTTCATGGCTTTTTCCTGCAGAGGCATTAAACATTGAAGGAGATCAGTTTGAGACTTTCTGAAGCATGCTCCTGTTTGCAGCATGCCACACACATCTCTCTAATTCTCCTGCAGGCTGCTGCAAACTGCTTAGTCATTTAATTTACATCATTCAAACAAACTAATTGGTTTTTAACTCCTCCACGGGCGGAGCGTTTTTTCCCCCCTCGATTGAAAACGTGTCCACTGCTTGTTAGAGATTCACAGCACCGCCTGCCTCCCAGGCAGCTCCCGGCCTGCTGGATGGAGATTTCTTTACAGCGTTTATATCTGTTTAACTATCACAGGCATTAGGCACCAGGGGCATCATGGGAGACCAGCGGCATATAGCGAGGTCACCACCTGAGTGTAACTCGCACACTATTTAGAACTGGCGGCAGATTCTCAAGTCCCATGGCACCAAGTTTGATAACACGTTAGCCTCGATGCTTAATCAGACTGCTGTGATGTGAGAACGCTATCTGCTGGTAATAATCATAAAAAATGATTATAGAGGAGATCTGGGGGGAATGATAAGAGCACAGATGGGGTTTGTTCTTGGATGAGATGATGTATTTCAGGGGGAAATGTATAATTATATTAGTTTCATATTTGCTCCAGCAGGAGAGGTAATCTTGTTGCAGCAGCTGAATGAATAGAGAGGTAACAGTGTAGTCTGAGCACAGCCAGACGCTATTTTACAGTAGACAGGGTTTAGCCGGAGTCCTGCTTTAATGCCCAATCAGATGGTGTCGTGACATGGCAGGGGTGGTCGGGTTGGCTCGGGTGAGCTGGTCACAAAGGCTGCACTCTTTCCACAGGGGCAGGAGGCGGGGGCATGGTGGCGAGGCGGTGGAAAGGGAGGAGGAGGGGGGCATTAAAAAACACAGCACTCAGCAACTGAATCCAATCCCTTTAATCCCTGCTGGTATGCCCGAGCGACAAACGCCCATTGGTCTCCGCCTCAATTAGCGCTGATGGAGCCTGTTGCTGGACAGGTCAGGAGGAGGAGGAAGAGGAGGAGGAGGAGGAGAGTGCCTGGGTGGACTGGATCATTTTGTACAAGGAGGACATACTCGCCAGTGTCCCTGGTGCGTAATGCAGTCAGCCAGTGCATACTGGAGGTTCTTTACAGGACGAGCAATTTCAAACTCCTCATTATCTCTCCTATAAGGATCTGAAAAAAGCCTCCTCTTCCATCCTCTCTGTGCCTGGATTGTTTGGATTTATTTGAAGGGTGTGTTAAGTGCCACTTGGGCTTAAAGCTGTACGGTGTATTGAGTTTGCAGTGATATTGCAATATCACAAAGCCTGCAGCATGGGCATTTCAATTCATTTTTATAAAACAAGCAATCAATGAAGGGAGAATGGAGGGAGAGAGGGGGAGGAGGGAGACTGGCAGACAAGCTATTATATATATGAGGAGATTGGTCCTTTGTGAGTAGAGTCCAGTTCAGTGAGAGATATTTCCCATAATCCACTGCTGTAAAGCTATTGAACGTGCCTCAAGCACCCATCACAAGGTAATGCAGGCTTGCAATAAAACCTTCAGAGAAACAGTATCACAATTCATATTGCAGGGACCCTTACAGTCAGTGTAATCAAAATACGCTATCATGTTCCCCCCCTGCTGCTCTGCTTACGCTAGAAAAATCTAAATAGGAGTCTTGGGGAGCTAAAAGTGTGTAAAAATACACTCTGTGGTCAAAGTTAGCCCACGCAGGATCACAGGCTACTGCAACTGCTGATGTGTGGAGCCAATAGACCTCCCATTCTGAGTCATCTCACGTGGCCCCTCCAAGACATGATGTCTGCCGTTCAATTATGTTCTCTGTTTGCTCTCGCCGGGTTCGCATTTGTACAAGACACACCAATAAACGCTGGAGGTCAATAAATCCCCTCCCCTCCTCTGTCTTTCATCCACGCGGCCATCAGACGACCTCGCTGACTCCTGTCCTCATCTTTATATTTAGTGTAAACTAATGACGCGTTGGAGTCACACGGCCCCGAACAGCCAAAATAAAAGTGTATTTTTAATTGGGCTTTAATTACATGTGCAGCAGGAGAAGAATTGTGTCTCCACCTGATGCAGAGGATAACTATCACATAAGTATCTGCAGGGCTTTTAGTCTTCTGTATCAATACAGATGATGACTCAGTGATTACCAGGAAATCACCGCCATTACAAAACTCCTTCCCATCAATATTTCCCAGGGAGGGAAGACTACCCAGCCATTAAGAGTTTCAAGACTCAACAGATCCCCTCCTCACCTCACCTCACCGGTAAATCAACACAGAGGTTCACGAAACAAGCGAGCCACAAGTGTGAAAGACGAGTCAGATTAAAGAGCTTAACCCGCAGAGCTCTGCAGGAGAAAGAGGTAGGAGTCACTACCTTGGTATTTTGGCTTATCGTGATGTCATTTTCAAATGCATCATATCCTGGAAGATAGTTTTATCAGGAATCGAGCACTAATGAGAGCTTTGGAACTGAGTAGAGTTATTATCATAACCGCAGAAGAGGTTTTAATGAAAATGCATTTATTATTTTTGCATATCGTGCAACCTTAAAGTCTGTAAAACCTCAAAGTTAAGTGAATTATGCTCTGGATTGATCAGGCAAACAAAACTCTCCTCCAGGCTGTGATCCTTTTACCTCGTTCTGCAGCCCCGGTGTTTTAAAGCTGACATCATTAGGTGAAGTACGAGGTGATAGTGTGAATGATAACAGCGCTTCCTTTGCAGCTCTGATCAGTCTGAACAGAATGATGAACAAGGATCATTTAAAAGCTTTAAAGGCTTGCATTCGAACAGCATTGATAAGCATAATAATATCTCAGTCTTCAGGAGGATGTGCGCTCTGATTTACGAGCTTATTCCTCATTCAGTTTCTCTGAATGTGTTATTTGTGTTGCTAACAGGATAATAAATGTCACAGCAAAGACCTGTTGATGTTTCCAGCTCACATGGCTGCATCCTAAGTGACATTTAAGGTTTATTAGATAGTAACGCAAAGTGACGGCGACAATAATGGCACGATGATGAACCCACATTATCACCAGCGAACAGTGTTCACCCCGGCCCCGCCGAGTCCCCGAGAACCCATTACCCTTTAGTGGTTCTGGTGATAAGAGGTTACAGCGACCTTCATGACAGTGAGGAATCTTGGCGAGAGATGGACGGACGCGAAGAGGAGGAGGAAGACGGGAGGTAGGAGGGAGCGTAAAGCAGGCGAGGACTCTTGAGAGAGCCTGAAACAAGAGCATGATGAATGTACAGCTCGCAGTTTTTAATCAAGGATCAAAGCAGGGCCTCTCCGTCTGAGCAGCCAGCCTGTCTAGACTGAAACTCTCCCAAGCACATAAAGCAACATCTGCAGGATGCATTAATTACAGTAAAGGACCGATCTGGACTATTCTCTGGGGGACTGACACTTCAAGTGGTCTAGACTAAGATGAAATAGTCGTGCGTGTATTGTGTTTCCACATTCTGACACTGTGATGTTGGAGAAAAACACCGGCTCCTGGCTTGAGGTGATACTGTTTTTCAACCTTCGACTCCCCGTCTTCCCTATCATTAGTTTTAATTTGAGTCAGTAATGCTTACAGGGACAATTCATCCACTTCCCATTACAGAGGTGCGCTCTGTCTGCATTTACATTTTAAGCTTTTAGCTGATGCTTTTACACGGCATGACTTACAATCAGCTGAGCAGGTAGGCTTCAGCTCAAGGACGTGCTGACAGGATGAATGCCTGTACCGGATGTTGAACATGTGACCCTTCTGGAAACAGGTTGAACTCTCCCACACTTCTCCTACTACCACAGGATTAAAGGTTAACCCTTGTCCCGTTCAATCTGTGCCCTCTTCTGCACGATTTGGGAAAAGTAGAAAAAATGTTGGAAGTGCTGCAGTCGACTGCTTGAGCAGACTTCCATTAAAAGGGATGTTTCTGTAACTCAAATACTCAGTTTGTCTGACAACATACCAAAAAGAAACAGGACTTTTTCACACCAGGAGCAGCCTCTAAATCACTCTCTTCAAAGCCACCAGACTCAACTCACAAAGTCAGTAATTAGCCTCAGACTGCAGGAGTTGTTGGTCTAACCAGGAGCTGGGAGTCGGTTTGTTTGTGTTGTTGTGTGCTGAAATGATGGTGCGTTCAAAACCAACCCTGCTGTGTGCAACATAACATTTAAAAATGAACAAACTGAGGGTTTAGTAGCACCACAAGGCTGTCCATGGCTGGAGGGACTATGCTCTTTCAGCTATAATCTTTCAGGTTGCATCCAAAATTACAGAGACAACTTGGATGCAAATAGCACGAGAGTTATGCTCCATTTTTTTTTTAACAATGATCGTAACACTGAGCATAATAACCATGATTATGATTTGAGTCAGTGACAGAGCTGTCTCCTCGTGTCTTCCTCAAGTCTACACCTCTGCTTCCTCGCAGGAGGTGAAGCTGAATTAAATATGTATGTTATTTTCGTCTCCTCTCTGGCTCTACGCTGCAGATATAAAAAGATTCAGAGCCTTGCAGCGTTTGCAAATAATCCTTTGCATTTGCTTTGGCCGGCTTGGAGTACGTAAGATTTATTGCATCAGATGGTGTCAGCCTCAGAAAAGTACACTAAAGTGGCTTTCAAATGATTTCCTCTAATTACTTAACCTCTGTGCAGCTTTCTCCAGTGGATTGTCCTGTGTGGCAATACTCAGCCCACTGATACCAGGAGCAGGTTGGAACAAATCTCTGCTGCAGGAGAAAATCCCCTCAGTAGCAATTATGGTGTTTGGATGACTTATAATTGTAGTGAAAGTTTAGATAGTCATTAATGTGGCGAGTGTGTTTCGAGAGGCCTTGGGCCTTTGAAAACCTGTCATAACACTGTTGTGTAATTTCTACAAAGGTTACCTGCTGCGCCTTTTACACATAATAAACAAGATTAATTAAGTCAACAGAAGAAGGTTTAGTTTGAGCAGAGTTCAGTGACCAGAAAACCAACAAGTGGAGAGATAGTGATCCTCCTGAACTTTACAGAGGTCACTGCCACTTGTTTTTCCTTTTCTAAAGCCACTGGCAAGCAGTGGTACAGAGATTAAGTTGACTGCAGTGAAGCAAAATAAATCACTTCAACGCAGCCTTTGTGTGCAGGAAGTAAACACACAGCTTTGACCAGAAGCTGGGGTTAAAGGTCAGCTGGAAGGTACAGGTGGGTGATAAAACACATGAGAGCAGTGACTGGGATTCATTTACTTTGATAATGAAAATAATCTGTAATTTTTAATGAAACCAAATGTTCTTAATCTGCATGGATGCAATCATGAGACTCATTAATCACTATAAGAGAACCTCCTCCTCCTGCAGTGTGCTGACAGGGTCAAACACCCCGTCATAGTCTTAATTTAACCAGTGCTACTACCGTGTCATAACTTCCTCAGCTCAACCCGGCCAACCTGCTGCTTCTGCTTACGAATCTTCCTCCATGAACATGCTCGTTTTTATGGCGCCACCCTAGAAGGAGGCAGTGAGACGAGCTGGGCCTGATGGGGTCTACATCTGGCGTTAAAAAACCCACCTGTGCATTTGCAGCCTGGTGCATAATGTAGGAGCTCGTATTAGGAAAGGTCAAGGGAGCTGTTGGAAGGCCTCTGACCGCTGAAGGAAACACCTGAACTCTGCAGCAGAGGATTAAGAAGGAGGGTTGAGTCTCAGTCTGAATGCATTTGATGTAGGGATGAATTACAACCACTGTGAGCATCAAATGTACTTTATTCCATTTAGGCTGTATTCCCTCTGCTTTAAAGGGATGTAATGTTTACAAGCCAGATACAAGATCCCAGATAAATAACCAGCCTTCTGAGCCTCAACACAAAAACACACTTTTACTATCGCCTACGAGAGCTTCATACGAGGAGAGCGTCTCTGTTTCCACTCAATCAATACGCTGGTGATGGTTTTTAACTTTTCACAGAGTAAATAATCAACTCAGCGAGCTGGAGTAAACATTACTTTCAGTCAGCTATTAGGACAGTTTGTAGCAGCAGTTACTGAAGAGGTAGATTCTAAATAACTGGACTTTCTGTGCACGGTGTTTCAGGGATTTTAGTTTCAAGAAAACAACGCTTGTCTTCTAATAATTGAACCTTGTGTGCACCCAAAGATCTCCAGAAACTAAACATTAAGAACACAATTCCAGAAAGAAAAAGTCTTGATTTTCTAACGGGCTGCAGAGAGAGGAGGTTTCTATCCTCGGCATGGACGTGAAAGGTCAGGGTCGACTGAAATCAACAAATCCACAAATAAAATCAGTTCAGCAGCAGGAAGCACTTAGTGACAGACAGACTGCATCGAGTGGAAGTCAGTCAGCTCCCAGTTGAAGTAACTGGTATTTGTTCCTCTGGTCAATGAATCAGACAGCAGAGACCCTGGTCTGTTGAGAAACTGATTCCAGATAGTGGAGTTTGATGTGTTGCAGAGCTGAAACTGAATCATCAAATCTGTTTTGCTGCTGAGGATTTAAAAAAAAAAAGACCCCAGAGCTGCTCCATCCTCGCCATATTGATGTAACCTTACACGGGTGTGCAAGAGGATCAATGTCTGTGTGAAACTGCTGCAGTGTACAGAAAAGGAGGCCAAATGTGAAGGCAGAGCATGAGACGAGACCTGCCCCTCTATCAGCCTCTGTGGTGAATACATGCAGAGAACTCAATGGACATTTCTCCTCCGAATCAACAGCAAAACACGACTTTTACACCGGAGACGACCTCTACAGCCGGTGGTTAATTGATTGAGTTCCACTTGAATCAGAAGGAGAGGAGGAAGAGGAAGGTCCTGATGCTTTAACGTGGAGTCGTTAACTCTTAGAGAATATGAGACGGTGATGGGGGTCAAAGAGTCACATGTAACTAACCATAGAAGCTGATGATTCTCTCTTTCAGTAAAAACACACGCAGCTGTATGTTCATCTTTTAGGATGCTGGTGTGTTGACGTGCTTTTACACTTTCTGATATCAAATAGAAACGTCAGAGTTCCTCTGCCTGCAGCTCATGATCGTGTAACGGCTTCAGGCTGTTGTCATTATCAGGATCCTTATACTTAGTGCTGAAAATAATATTATAAAGCAGGATAGCTCAGCCCAGTTAAAACAGTACCAAGATAGGAAGCAGCACAGTAAATATTTACAGATTAGCAGTTCAGGCTAACACGTGATCAGAGGCCGAGGTCGCCCTGAGTTCAACATCCGCCTGCTGCAGTGGCACATTATCAGATCAGTGGAAGTAAAATGTCATTTTCCAGTTCAGCAGAGGCCTGTTCTTTTTTTTATTAAATGCAACCAAACGCAGCACAAACGTACACAAGTAGCCCGTTCACCATCCCGTCACGTCAACACTGACTGCTGCAGACAACCTTGACCCGCCATGTGTTACAGCAGAGTTTAGACATGCCAGCAGGGATCAAAACACGGGGCAGCTGCTGGATGTAACAATAAACCAGGTCAAATTCCACATTCCTGCCTGTCGGACACCTTCTCTTCCTTAATAAAGGTGTATTACAAAAGCATGCTATGTCTGGTTTTTAAGGCTTAACCAGGCAACCCCGAGGAGTCATAAATAGACAGAAGTCCTATAAAGAGGATCCCACAAACCACATATAGCATGCTAATCCTTCACACTATTTTATTAACGACTGTTCTCAAATCTGAGTTACCCGTGAAGAGATTCATCGGCTGAAATATAACACTGAACGATTGCTTACTTAAGATGAGGACTGCACGTTAGACTGGATTTTGCTCAGTGCTTCACAGAGAACAATGGAGACACTTGAATCTGCATTTTGCATTAAATGAACAAATTAAAGATCACAACAGATATAAGGAAGGGGCATTAAAGTTCTCCTTGTTTGTCTTTTTCAGTTTTATCTCAGCGTGCAGGAGAATCATCTTTAGAGTATAGACATGCAGCTTTTAAAGAGCTAATGTGTCATTTCATCACTTTGTTTGTGTTTTTAAAGCTCAGAACACAAATCTCAACATCATCTTGACGATTGTTGGCAGGTTGTAGTGAAAAGAATCTCTCTGGGCTTCGTGCCTTTATCGCAGGTTTTCTTGAGCTGTGCCAATTCAACTTGTATTTCAGAAGGATTATTATTCCATCTCGAGGAGAAACCGTTCATTTCCCCACTTCAGACCGTAATGAGCAAGTGGAATAATCATCTGCTACACTTTGGAACACAGACGGCACCTGGCTTAGCCTCCAACCAACCCCAAGTATCACTGCATCTGAGAGGGCTTTTCATTTCTACTCAAAGACACCCCAGAGCTCACATTAGAGGACAATCCCACAACTTCAGATTGTTTTTTCTTTAAGTGCACCCAAGCCGGGTCACTCACTCCAACACAGCACAGAAAACCGGTCTGTAAAGTCACACAAGCACCCGACCAAGTGTCAACAACACTTTGCATTTGTAAAGAAACTAAATACTCAGATTAATAAACAACAACAGATAGAAAAGCATGCCCTTAGGTGTGATTTTAGCAAATGATTCTTTCCAACTGTGGTCTGTCAACGACAATCCAGTCAAACCAGCAGACAACACAAAATGAAACTAAAGCTGCGTTGTTGTTGTTATCAGATTGGATGAGTTATTTATGGCAGTCGCCGCAAGAAATGGAAGTTTAAAGCACTGGGTTACAATTTGTCACCTTTCTGGCATGTGATGAAGTAAACATCGGAGCAAATTTAGGTATTATGATACTTGTATTAGCTTCCCACCAGTATTTAGACTGTTTACCCATGAGAGGAGGGCCGCCTGCTCGCCCAGGACCATTTCAGTCATGTGATGCTGGGCTCTCTCATTTTGGGAGGAGGACTGGGTTCACTGAGGGCATAAGGTCCTCCAAAAAACATGCAGGAGAAAAGTATAAGGCTGTATGAATAAGCAATTAAGCTGCAGGTTCTTTTGATTACTAATCAAATAGTGCTTAAGTCAACAAAATGTTCATGTCATGAAGTCTTTAATTTGCTTTTCAGATCAACCAACCTTTCCTTTTTCATCACTTATTAATTTAGTTAACTTGTCATTGTTGCAGCTTCATGAAATACCTCACTATTTGTGTATTTACACTGAAACTAACTAGAATTTTAGCAAACCCCACTTTCTACAGAGGTGTTTGAGAGCATTCTTTCGTTACGCTGCAAGAAATTACTTTTCAAGTCCACCCACATCCATGAGAGCAACATGCCCTCCTAGGTTGACCTGTTTCCTCCTTATTGTCACCTCACTGACCCTGCTGGCATCATTGTGCATCCACCCCTGGGAAACAAGAGACATAATACAGGTTTCCCAACATCTCTCATTAAAACAGACAGTTTCAGTTTAATAATACTGTCTGCATGTTGCAGAAGGTGAAGGTTGAACCCAACATGTTGTTTACTTGTGTTCTGCAGCTGGATTCAACTTAAACACAATTTTAATGTAATTTTCTGGATGTATTTCTTGCAGTGTGCTGCCTCCAGCCTGTGTTTTTGACATTAACTTGTATACTGTACTGCATTACTGTCCTTATTTGGTTGCAGCAGTGAGGACACATCAGTTATCCTCATATAAACCAATAAGTTTCCTGCAACTCTCCCATGATATTATACTCCAATCTGCACTGGAAGGTACCAGTTGGAGCCCCTTTAAGGCCCCATCTTGAACTCAATGTACAATGCATGTCAACGCACATCCACATGGACACATTGAGAATGTAAAGAAAAGGGCATCAATAATGAAGCGGAACAGCAGTGGGATTTTCCCCCCTTATTCCCACAGGCTTGCATTGCATTCTCCACATGCAACCACCAGCTATGCAATGCATTCTGCAAAAGTAACAATGTGCATTAAATTGAATTCTCCACTGATGATAATAACTCATGCAAAACCCCCCCCACACCCACCTGAAGAGCAGGAGATGAGGAAAACGGCGAAGGCCAGTTTGGTGGCGTCTCCCATTTTCCATCCGAATCTGATCCTCTGACTGGAAATAAAAAAAACAAACAAAAAAAAGCACAAAATCTCAAAAGAACTGAGTCAAATTAAAAGTCTTGTTGCCTTAAAGAGAACTGTCTCTGCAAACAGGACATCTTAAAATGTCAAAAATGAGCCTGAAGTCAGAATATCCCAGGGTGAAGAGGAGGGTGATGAAGAAGATGGTGGTATTTCCAAGATTTACACACAAGCAGATGACTTTTTGGCTTTGGAGCCAGGGCTGTCATGCACTTGCCAGATCTGCAGCATTGTTATGAACATAGGTGTTCACCTGAGCCTGTTAACCTGCTGCTTTTAAACCAGCGAGGAAGAGAGCAGAGCCACCCCGGGCAGGGCGAGCATCCATCGGACTGGAAATCAAGCGCACTCCGCTGTCCTCCAATCCAACTTATCCTGGGAGCAGCTCCGTCGCATTGCTTTAAAACGTCAAAAAGGGGGTTAAATCAGGATTTCCAGTCTAGTGTTATGAAAAGAGGGTTTATATTTATTGTAGTTTTTGGTATATTCCGTCAGTTTGGCTCCCCGACAGTCCTGCAGGTCTGCCCGGCCACAAGCTCCGTCCTCTCCGGCAGGGAAACAACCGATTAAAGGGCTCCTCTCCGTCCTATAGCCGCCCCCCAAAGTGTCCCAAACAGCCGCTCCACGTCCAAATAACTTCAACCAACAAGTGGAAACAGTATCGTGTGTTAGCAGTAACCTCTAAAGCTGCTGTTAATCCGTGTAGCTGAGGCAGATATCGAGTTTAGGACGAGCTGGTTCTCCCAAGTCCGTCTCCTCCTCGCCTCCTCTGCTCGGGACCATTTCAAGATGGCGTCACGGGCTGGTGTCAAGTTGAACCAACGGACACTCTGGGAAGAACAACTTCCTCAATGTTTCAAAACAAAAGATTCTGGACGTGTTCAGGAAGGTGTGTTATGATAACAATAACAAACATTAAGGTCAAATAAAGCTCATTAAAAGGCTTTTCTCTGTAGCAAAAAAGGCTGAACCAGGAATTAGAAGGTGCCAGAATAACAGTTAGCTACAAAACCAAGCTAAGTCCTGTTAGCATCTTTATACAGTCTATGGTTAGCATTCACACATATTGAGGCTGTATGATTCTTTTTCATTGTTTTGTATATTTTATTTCATTTTTATATCTTATTTATATTCATATTTTGACTTTCTTCCATATTGTTTATAAAATCATACTGTAATAACAATAACAAACATTAAGGTCAAATAAAGCTAATTAAAATGCATTTTTCTGCAGCAAAAAAATGCTGAACCAGGAGTTAGACGGTGCCCGGTACTGTGCAAGAATAACAGTTAGCTACAAAACCAAGGTAAGTCCTGTTAGCATTCACACATATTGAGGCTTTATGATTCTTTTTCGTTGTTTTATAAATTTTATTTCATCTTTACATCTTATTTATTCCTTATTTCTTTTCATGTTTTGACTTTCTTTCATATTGTTTATAAAAACATGCTGTAATAACAAACATTAAGTTCAAATAAAGCTAATTCAAATACATTTCTCTGTAGCAAAACATGTGGAACCAGGAAGAATAACAGTTAGCTACAAAACCAAGGTAAGTCCTGTTAGCATTCACACATATTGAGGCTTTATGATTCTTTTTTGTTGTTTTATGTACTTTACTTCATCTTTACATCTAATTTAGTCCTTATTTCTATTCATATTTTGACTTTCTTTCATAATGTTTATAAAAGCATACTGTAATAACTGATTTCCCCCTTAATTAAGTATTTCTGATTCTGATTTAAGCTGCTAAATGGACCATGTAGCAAATAGTGGAGGATTCTGACATGATGAAACTGCACAAAAACTCACATGCAACCATGTGTTTTAATTTGTGTATAAACCACCTTCAAGTTGTTGTTTTGTTGGAATAACAATAACAAACATTAAGGTCAAATAAAGCTAATTAAAATGCATTTATCTGTAGCAAAAAAAGTGGAACCAGGAAGTTGCCCGTACCTGTGCAAGAATAACAGTTGGCTACAAAACCAAGGTAAGTCCTGTAAGCATTCACACATATTGAGGCTTTGGTTGTTTTATATATATTATTTCATTTTTACATCTTATTCATTCATATTTTGACTTTCTTTCATATTGTTTATAAAAGCATACTGTAATAACTGAATTCCCCCCCTTAATAAAGTATTTCTGATTCTGATTAAAGCTGCTAAATGGACCAGGTAGCAAATAGTGACTCACATGCAACCATGTGTTTTGAATTTTCTATCTATAAACCACCTTCAAGTTGTTGTTTTGTTGGAATAAAGCAAACACATCAACCAAAAATGTCCAACTTTAACACCATTTAGATTGTGCAAGAATCTTTACTTTGCATTCTCAACCTTATTTATTTATTTTACAGTATTTTGAAGTCAAAACCAGGTTTTCCAACATCACCCTGCCCCACTTTAGTGAGCTTGACGAAACTGCTTTACGAGCTAGGGATTGTTTTTAATTCTGGAGGGATGCTCGTTTCGCTCTCCTGTGTGTGCTGTTTCCAGAAGAGTGGGGCGGTTACAGTCTGACTGATATAATCTGAAATCAAGAAACAGTTTAAAACAATGTCAGATATATTTTCAGATACTGTAAGTAGTGTATTTCCAGGCACTTTATATACAATATGTTAATGATATGTTTATTTAACTATAATAAAGATCCATTAAACACAAAAAGCTATGTAAGGGATCCTAAACAGTATCCATAGCCAATTATACTGAGGTTTCATGAGGTTCAAAGCATAGACTGTATCCTGTTTTAAATAGGCCGCATACTCATAACATATAGCATGTCACTGTATGTAGGTCACCACATATTGCACCTACATATATCCCCATGCTGCAGTATGTGCTACTATACAGTCACATATCAGATTTCAACATGTGTTGGGTGTTCAGTAATAAACGCTGAGAATACCATGAAGCACAGATATAGGCTTGGCCCGCTCCCAAATCTGCGTGACACTAATCTCTCTAATAGCCTGGAGCAGATCTCCAACCATAAGCGCTGCTAAACGATTAGGAGGTCAAAGGTCTCGGGGGATTTCTCTGACAAGCTGGAAGCTGAGTCACCTGTTCAATACTGGAGCGTTTGGCTTTCATCCTCAGCAAAACACACAATCCTGAACGCAGCTTAATGTTCGGAGCTTGAGGCCCAGGGTGAGGAGATCAGTTCCTGTGTAGATGTTGTTCCCCTGGCTGGAGTTTTCAGCTCTTTCTGGAAAGATCTTGTCTCCATCCTGTGCGTGTTTATCATTTTTCTCAGATTGCTCACTGAGAAACTTCAGAAACATGCATTTGAAAACTCACGCATCAGGACCTTCGTGGTTTACCAAATCAGTGCATAATAAGATTAAACTTCATTGTTACATTCCTTTGTCTTGCGTCACAAACAATTAGCTAATTGAATTACAGGAATTTAAAGTGAACCTGACACGACATTCTGATTTGATTAAAGTTGCATGATCAACATAATTCACCAGTGAAATGACCCCCAAGTAGAATGATTTCTGTAATCAGTGATTTGATTTATGAATATTTTTGTTTGGCAGCTCAGAAGTTCTTAATGATACCGGAACTGGAAGCTATAAATAAAAGTTATAAATCAGGGTTATGAGTGTTACGCAGCAGCACAAACAGCTGTTAATCATACTTCTGTTTTTCCAAAGACCTTCACTGTCAGATATTGAAATATGAGGAGACTTCAGCGAATGTCATCAGATATCAGAGTGTTAAGACGAAGTCAAACAGCAGACTTCTCTGTTGTTGGAGAAGAGGTCACCGAAATGCTAACAGTGGAGCATCTATAAATAAATTATTGATCTAAGATGATGCAATAAGCATGTTAGGACAAAGAAACTCAGAATAAAATACATAATCTTAGCACATACTGAAACACAACTAAAGCATATTTAAAATTTGACTTCTAAAATGATATGCTAATTTTAAATATTACGAAACAGGCCCTGTTCCAGTGTTTCAAAACAGTCAGGTCAGGGGCATGTTTACCTTTGTGTTGCGTCACCTCTTCTTGTAACAACACTCTGTAAATGTTTGGGAGCTAAGGTCTAAAAGCTGCACCACCTTGTTAAAAACATGGATTTTTGTATTGATCTGTGTCTGATTGGTAATGCCAGGTGCTGTTAAACACATGACTCAGCACTTAATCTGAAATAAGATTGTTTTTGTGTGTGACTGACTGCAGCACACAAAAGGAATCTCTTTTGTACTTTGCATTATAACTGAAAACACGTTTTGTAAAGAGACAGGGCTCAAAGAAGAAATCAGGGAACAAAAAAGATACTGTTAGTTAAGCTGAGTTTAGGTACAAAAGGTGTGATAATGATGTACAGTATGCAAGCAAGTACGTGTGGGGAAAATGGATTAAACAGAACAAAATGTCCGTCTTAGAAACATAAAAGGAAGATTAATGCTATTGAGAAAAGAGCAGAAGTGCTCTAAGAAGTCTTTTATGTTAAACAAAGTCCTTACACACTGTACTCCTCACTCTGTGGACATTAAAGAGGCTGGTGTTCTCTGTCAGATGTGGAGAATAAGCTTCAGAAGCCCCCTCCCCCCACAGCTTTCAACATCAGATTAGTGGGAATCCGTGTCCAGCCGTTTCTGTAAAGTCGGGTTTCCACCAAGCGCAGTTAAGCACCCCCAGGAACCTGCATGTACCAGACATTAGCAGACACTGCTCCGGACTGAAGGCTGGGATGTGGGAGGGTGTCTGCCACTAAAGCTGCAAGACTTCACATCTGAAGTGTCACAGTGAATTTGAGATCAAGTGAATATGCAAAATCTTGTCATCATAGGGAGTGTTTGCAGCATTGAAAAGTGGACATAGCTACCATGATTCACCTGTTAGTTCATGAATGTTGTAGCTCCATGTTCAGCTGTTTGATTCTTGCTTTTCTGTTTTGTTTTTTAGAGTCAGAAGTGACCAGTTCCTGTGAGGAGAGGCCGGATCAGTCCTTCATTTTCAGGTACACTTACAATCAGATTTAATTCGCAACCAGTGGAGTCGCCCCCTGCTGGCTTACATTAGTTATTTTAGTCTCTGCTACCCATCGTGACAATGACAATTCTAGTGGCCAATCAAATGACCTCAATGTTCTAGCTCCACCTTTAAGTAGCAGATCAGTGTGCTAAATGAGGTGCAGAAAAACAGGAAAGATTGGGGTCATTTTATGGATCTGTTTGCTTAATCCGTCGACGCCAACGATCCAACTTTCACAGCCAATTTGTTTATCTATGTCAAGTTTAAAAAGCAACCTGTGTTTCTCTACAACTCTATTTTTAATTCATATTTCTTATGTGATTTCTCCCACAAAGAAGAAAGAGATATACATTGTACTGAAAATACGTGCCACTCTTCAGGTAGTCTAGCATCTCCCTCAACAGAGCAAGTTGTGTTAAAAGAAATCTAATGACAAACACATTAGTGAGCATCCAACCATGACACAGGGATGACTTGCATTACACTCATGTGGAGAAACCAGGTCGGGTTGTGTGTCTCTCTGTCTTCCTTTGAGTGGGGAAGATCTCCAGTTCTGGTACTGGAGATTTACCGGCCAGCTAATCCCATTACTCAACTATCAGATGCCAAATCCCCCCTAATGGCATTACACGTGCCAGAATTACGTATGATGATGCTCGCTAATGAGAGCTCAGCAGATATACCTTTACTGGAACCAGTGGCCCTTTGCTTCAGAGCAGCCCCGTGGCTCTGCGGCTTAATGGACTCAGTATTGAGTGTCGAGGGAAGTCAAATTTATCGACAAAGTGCTTTTAACAAAAAGCAGGTTGCTGCAAAGTGCAGCGCAGAGCAACAAAGGATGTAAATATGTCTAAAACTGCACGCACACGCTTTAAAATGGTAATGTTGAGGTTAGAGATGATGATGTGTGTACGTGATGAAGAGAGCAGCAGGGAAACACCGAGGGGAGTGGAGACTTTAAGATGCAGGCGTGAATGATGAATGAAAGGATGGAGTTTCCCAAACCTTAAACCGGGCCGTGGCTGCAGCTTCCTCTGCTGACGGGAAATCTGATGAGGGTATTTTCAAGAGGTGGATGCCGAATATGCCAAAATAGAAGTCTTAGAAATAAGCAGGCAATTAGTGCGATCCTTGTTTCAGCTGTCGTTATTAGAACATGCAACAACAATGAGAACAGCTTTGTGTGTGTGGCATCTGAAGCCAAGATAGATGTTCAAGAGGCACTTTGAAAAGGTCATTTATCATATCATATCGTATTGTATCGTCTGCATATTTACAGGATCTGATATCTTCTTCCTGTAAGTGACTAAACTTGAAGTAACAACACGTGATGATTCACCGTTTATACAACTATTTGCTTTAAGAGCTATTTTAACGTCAAGCTATTAAAACCAGTTTTCAAAGGAAGCTAAACAGCAGCCAACATGAAAACTGGGTTAACTTGAACTCTTCCTGCAGTGATGCAGAATCAGTTCCACCACTTTATACTCTACCTGTTGTTAAACTACTCGTGAACATCTCGTTCCAGAACTATGAGTAATTCTCAGCTGTTCTAACGCCCCCCTCCTTCCTGGTTAAAGTCCTCCCAGCAGATTTTAAAGACTTGGCTGCAGGGATTTGATCCCATTCAGCCAGCAGAGCATTAATGAGGTTCAACACTGATGTTGGGAGATAAGGTCCAGCTCACAGTCGGCGTTCCAGTTCATCCTGAAGGTGTTTGAGGTCAGGGCTCGGTGCAGGCCAGTCAAGTTAAACCACATTAAACTTGGCATTTTTATAGGCCTGGCTTTGTTCACAGAGGCATGTTGAAACTGGAAAACCCCTTTCCAAACTGTGACACGAAGTTGGAGGAGATATGTTGCCTAAAATATCCTAAGATTCACCTCCATTGGCAGGAAGGTGCAGGAAAACAGAGCAGAAGAAGTGTGACACAAAACGGATTTTGCCCAGCGAGTTTAAGAGGCTGTTTTGCAAACTGCAGAGAAAATATGCAGGCAAGTACATGAGCAGAAATAGACTCGAAGTCACATTAAAGAGACAGTGAAATACATTTTCTACAGCATGCTCTAAACCAGGCACTGGTTCAATATTGAACCTTGTGGGCCAAAAATCCCTTTTCAAGTCTTCAGCATCATTTAAAACTCAGTAAGAGAGGTATTTGTATCTCTTCTGCATCGCTGAAGGTACATGTGTGATTAAAACGATCAGCAGGTATTTCAGAGGCCAGGTTATGGCTTTCCGGCTAAAATCAAAGCCTCTCCTTCTGCTCTTAAAGCGCCTAGGAAAATGATTTATACGCCTGCTTTGGGCTTGTCGCGATGCCACTCAGAGCGATTTATCTTGTCTTGGCTCCGGCTCGCTGTAGCCAGAGCCAGCCAACCCTCCCCCTCCCTCCTTTCTGTTGTTTCAGCATGAATGATCTTTTCCATTGACAGCTTTGTTCATCCCCGCAGGCAGATCTGCACCTGTAACCAAAGCCCGGTGGATACCGGCCTAATTACCGTTCTCATCTGGCACCCAGCTGCCTTCCTTGTCCTCTCACGAACCCTGCACAGAAGAGGAGGCATTAGCGAGTTAAAAATGAGCCGTCATCGCTTGTAGCTGCACTTTATATCTCCACTGAAGCACAGATTAAGCCGAGCAGAAGGAGTCTTTTAGTTTTCAAGGTCAGCAGGATGTAGCCGAGGAAAGGAAGAACAAACCCATGGTTACAACTTCAGCCGTGGTCGGCAGTTCACGCTTATGTCATAGAAGCAGGTATCGCTGTCTTCCTAATCCTCAGCGTGCCAGCAGAGATCTGCAACAGCTACTGTTTTTACACCAAGACATGCAAGAGCTGTCAGCAGCATAGCCACGAAACACGGGACTTTAGAGGTCAACAGGAAGGAGATTTAAGCTACTTGTGCACGAAATGTTAAAGCCCCCAGAGATGTGGCTTGAAATAGTAAACGCATTCCTGATATCAAAGATAAGAGTGTCTTTGAGCACCCCTTAGAAACCTGGGCGATAACAACCATTCATAAAACTCAATCTGCTGTTCAGACCGTTTGAAGATGGTAGATCACGCATGGTGACATCTGCATTGATGACTTCAGGGACAAGCACCAGGGTGCAGCTCTGAACCTTATGAAACAGATATCTGAATATAAGAACCGAGATGAAGGACAAGATTGTGTTCTGGTTTGCAGTCCCATCTTGTTGGTGGTTTGCAGGATGGTTGATAGCAAAAGAAACAAACCATATAGGCCATAATGAAACCCCAGAACCCATCTGCTATCGTCTGGCGATGATTCAGAGTAAATCTTTTCAAACAGACATTTGCATACATAGCAGATAACCCTGCTGTTGTTGAGGCTGCCTCTGACCCACAAACTTCTTGTCTTTAGATTCGCTTGTTGGGTTGTAGACGACATCAAGCACATGGGAGAGGAGTCCTGATATTTCTTGTTGCTTATCTGAACTGTTAGCCCCCTAAAACTTGCAATCACTCCAGAATAGTGCATCCCTGAACATCGTGGATTCACATTTCCAATGGCTTTACCAAACAGAGAGTCAGTGCACAGCAGATGTATAGGAGAGCTTTTCTACTGGTTGAATACCAGTATGTATCCGTATGTGAGGCATGTAGGCGTTGAAAAATGAGCATGCAACCTTCTCTGCTTCAATAAAGGTCACGTAAACAATACATCCTGTGTGCTGGAGTGAATATTTCTCTCCTGGATGGATGTACTGAAGCAGAGCCGATGATGACGCACGCTGCAGAGATGCACATTGTACCGTATACACTCGTCGAAGGACAAACTTATTGTATGGCTTTAAAGCTCCGGCATCAGATGCTTTTCATTAATTCTGTTTGGAGCTCAAAGCTGTGTGCACTCGTATCAAGGCCTGCCGTCGCTGCATTTAAATGCAAATCTTGACCTTTGCCAGGCTGTTAGATGCATCCTGTACATCTCAGAGTTTCTCCCTTTCATTCTTATCAGCTAACAGTTGTTTTTCAGTCAGATTTCCTTCTAGATTATGTTTCTGTGTAGTCATTTCAAGCCACAAAGCAGCAGCATGAGTCCTCTGAGCTCTGATCAGTTCTGAAAATGCCTTTTGATGTTTTTGGGTTGAGTTTAGGATCAGTCACCAAACACTCGAGCGCCGATGAACCTATCGACCCCTCCTGACTCGTTCTGTTTCTCTCTCTGAAGGGATACCAGGGTGTGACGCAGCGCTGACAGCTCTGAATTTAATACGAACACGACCAAAATACGCATCGGCATGACCAGGCTAGTTTGAAAATAACACCATGTTAAAGCTGAGGCGGCCGCATGCTCTGAGCATGACGTGATGCTTATGTAATCACACAATGAAAGCATGATATTTGGGGAATGTAATTCAACACCTGGAGTCTTTTATAGACGGGTTGTTGCCAACGTTTAGGAAGGCAACTGTAAAGGCAACAAGCATGCATGTCAAAATAAGAGAAGTTCTTTGAGGCCGGGATCTTAACATTAGATTCAGTCGTAATTACAGATTAATTGAATTCACCTAAGCCCGCATTTAGATTTAAAAAATGTCCTCCAGACATTGAATCTACATTTGCACCACTTAATTAACATAACATCCAGACTGTCATAAAATAATCACAGCATTTAAAAAATCTAATTAAAAGGTTTCAGACTTTTCTGAGAGGCAGCGGCATATTTAATAAAGTCATATTCAATTCTGATTCAGTTGTGAAAGTAAAGGTTACTCATGCTTTCAGGGATATAACCTGAAATGTTTTTATATTCTACCTGTGTCACAAGTTCAAACTTATTAGCTTCACCAGAGAAAGATAACGCTCATTTAATCATGTTTTATTTTTGATCCTAATTTTAGCTTCAAGCCAGAAACAGACAAAACTGTCACAGCTGAGTTAAAGCAAGGTTTCTTTATCTATCCCAGTAATGCCACGGGTCCTAAATAGATTATTAAGAAAAGGGTCTAATAAAAAGTTGCACTGCTGATGCTACAAAATGCTTTAAGATAACACATTTATTATAATAATGATAGTTAATTGGGCCAGAGCAGGTCCAGACAACTCCGCCAGTGTTCCCAGTCTGACCCCGGCTGTGAAAGCACAGGTGTTAGAGCGAACATGAAGGATGTCTCTGTTCAGGCTGCATTAATAATACTGTTAGGGTAATGTTTGGTATGGAAACATGTTAGCTACACGTATTGTCTTGTTGAATTTATACCTGATCATTTGCTTGGTACATCCTTCTCATGTCTTTGTTATCGACTGTAAATCCTCCAATTAAGCAAAAGTCTTTAAGAAAATACAAACCGATTCTTAAAATTCAAATCTCTGTTGTAAAAAACAAATTGTAGCTTTATAGTGAAGAACAAAAGCCAAAACATGCCTGTGAGTGTTTTGCACGTGCTCCAAACATCACCATAATGCATGCAACCTTGGTCTCCCATCATTTGAAGACATTGGACCAGTGATTAGTAGCCGTCCCATTCAGTTTCCATGCTGGAGAGAGAAAGGTAGCAGATGCAGGAGTTTGCAGTTTGTTGGTAACCTCCAAAGTCTTTTTGACATAGTGTGCATGGCGCAAAACAGACATATGACACCCGCTCTCTGCAAAAAAGTCACATTTATCTCCATCATTTTTCATCGTTGCCCATTAATTCAAGAGGAATATCTTACTCTCTTGCAGTTGTTGCATAATCCCCTCGTACACTTCTCCCCATTTTTCTCTCATTAGATAAAACATCTCTGTTATCCTGCAGCAGATGGCTGTGCTCTGCCACCCCCACTCCCACAATGCACTGGGGCCCCATGTGGGCGTTAAACGCCGGCAACAACATGGCCTGTGCATACACATACGGCGTACCTGTACTACTATATACAGTCATATTTACATATCCGTCCCCTGTGTGTGAGTGTGTGTTTTTCTTTTCAATCAGCTGTAAGGCATTGACTCAACCGAGCTACATCTCATTATGAGTCATACTTCATTTAAACCATCAAGAAACGAAGAATATTTAACATGAATGTTTCATTTTGGAGCATCTTGAATCTTCTCATCCTTCGCTCTAACAGTTCTCATGCATTCATGATACGTTTTTAGGTATTTATTCCTTTTTTCCATCCTTATTTGCGAGCAGCGACGTCTAAAAAGTTTTCAGGAATCCTTTTCAGATTCAGCCTCTAACTCATGTAAATGTAATATCTTTGGATGTTGGTCTGCTGGTCAGACTCAACAAGACATTTGAAGACTTCTGCTTATAATCTGGGACCTTCTTGGAATTACAGACTAAAGGATTAATTACTTATTCTGGGATTAGTCACAATGAAAACAATCACTTGTTTCAGCTGTCGTTTCCTGAATATTTGGTGTGAATGGACTTTCCTGCAAAGGCTGCAGCTTTGCACTCCACCGCTCCGTCTCAAGGAGTTTTTTTGTTCTGGTCGGAGCTGCTTCACCTTGTTTTTGGAACCAAACTCCTCACTTGTGTTTTTTTCTGTCACAGCCAAGGAGGTGAAGGGAGGAATGGAGGAGGGAGTTTTTCCTCGGTCTAGAGACAGTGACATCAGCGGTGCTTTTTGGCGCCACTTATCTCTGCAGGATCTCCCAGCTGCCCTGGCATTTCCTGAAACAGGCCACACACACTATCAAACTAGAAACACTCAGGGAACCTTAAAAGGAGATGTTTTGTTTGGAAATCATGAAGACCTGAGGAGACTTTTTTGAGTCTTGGGAGGGAAAAGTGTCCAGTAATGTTTCTAATCCAACAAAGAAACTTGAAGCCTTTATTGGAGCATGCTTTGAATGTAAACAGATGCATATTTTTGTCTGCTTGTGCATCTCATTGCAGCTTGGTCAAAATTCTTATCTCTTATCAACTCTTTAATTCTTTGTGACCTGGTTGTGTTTTTAGTGCAGCCTGTTTTTCAGGTTTGATCGGTTTAATTGAGCCAAAGGTTGATGAAGTGGATCATCAAACACAAGAAGAATAGAAGTCCTTTAAAGTTCAGTTTGAACAGTCAGACGCAGTTAATACGCTTCCTATAGAATAGCTGAGAGTAACACTGGGACAAATTCACAGGAACACAAAGAAGTGATGCGTTCGTAACCGTCAAAGATACAGTCATCTGCAAGATTACACAATCGGTCTTTAACGGTTTCAGTTTTGAGATGTCTTTAAATGCATCTACTAACAAAACCAGAACCTGAAAATCCTAAAAAGCAAACTGCACTTGTGAAATAGTCTTAAAAACATTACCAATGCACAAAAATATGTGACATATGAATCAGTTTTTCTTAAGGGGAACAAAACAGACGCAGACCGAATCATTCTGAGCACCTTCGACCGATCACATTTCCCTCAATCCTCCTTAAACTTTGCAGAAATGTCACAAAACCATAAACTTGTTTACTCTTTCAAGATAAAGGTCCCACATCTGTCAGTTTTATTATGAAGGTACTCTACGTGCTAAAAGGTGATAATCCTGAGACGCAGCATCATAATATACTTTAATGTCTGGAGCCTGTTTGTTTCCGAAGGTGTCAAACAGACAAGACGAGCTGTATCATTAAACATGGAGCATAAAGGTGATGTACAACATGCAAACATACTTATTGAAGCCCGTGCTGAGTCGTATCTTCTTTGTGTCACCTCTGCTTCTCTTTAAGATATAGCAGTAGTAAATTAAAATGTGTTAGATTTGCAGCAAAGTGCCACCTTCAGTCAGAAAAAAACAACTCTTAGAAAGTCTGTTATCAGTGTTCTCTGTGCTGCAGGGATTTATATGTGTGGATACATGTGCAATATCTTATCTGCTGGGTTTATGGATGAGGTGTGATGGTGAAGTTAGGCGCCTGAAACTGCTTTGTTTTGGTGAAAGTGAATCATGGAAACGATCTTCATTTTAAAGGAATGTTGTTGTTGCACAAACACCCAAGCTCGACATCTTCTGCAGGATCTGTGTTTCATTTTGGAGGGCATGCACCAACAATAGATTTTGTTGGTTTCTTTTTGGAGGTCTGTATTTGTTTCGTTTGGACACTATCTCACGGCTTTGTTTAATACTTGATTTTAACTTTTGTTATTCAGGAACAGTTGCTATGAACACCCGAGATCACCCAAAGGACCGAGTCCAATCGTATCAATCCATACAAGATGTAAGGCACATTTAACATCAGAGTGAACTGTGCACACAAAGAAAAGAGAGCAGAGCAGCAAATCAGAAGATGCAAACACAAAAAGCTACAGAAGAGAAATATGAAAAAGATTGACAAAGGTCCACAAGGACTAGTTAATGGAAAGCCTCATGAGGAGAGGGCTGCAGAGTTAAACAATGCTACAGAGGCAGCTCCACACGGCAGCTTAGGGACTACTTTTTAGTGTAAACGATGAAATATTACATAAATCAAACATATCTTTTTTGCAAGATCCCTGCATTGACCCTGTTTGGGGTTTATTCCAGTGTTAACACTCCTGCATGTGTCCATCATCTCTTGCATCAAGTAGTCTGATCCACGAGTGACCCAGCAGTGATGTGATGATGCTGGAGGTAAGCCCAGCTCCTCTGCCGTGCATCAGCTCCAGATTCCTGCAGAAGAAGTAAAGCAGAGCTGGCAGGGTAGGCATGTTCTTGTCTGAGAAAATTGGCTCTATTGAAGTTACTTGCACCGTTTACAAGATGCATCACAGGAGGAGGTTCTCACACAGACTCATAAACTACCTCTCATTTACTTCTTTGGCTTGTTTACCGTCACACATGCTGACACTTGAGATGCTTTTTAGAATCCAGTAAGTTCTGCAGCTTTAACACAGTTTATGGGAGATTTGTGCAGAAATATTGAGGCTTTAACAATCAGACTGACATCTCTCCATTAGAGGCGATCACAAAGACGAACATCCTCACAAGCAGACGACTCTGAGCTCCACACAAATATAGAAATGAACTTTACAGGCCGACTCTGCACAGCGAGACAATTCAAACCCCTCACACGCTCCCGCAGCGCTGCCAGGACAGCTTGCCATTAGCCCAGGGTTGTCCGACTCCAGACGATGTTTCCAATCTCTCGCACCATCTGCTCTCCGACTATCAAATAAAAAAAAAAGAGTGCAGCTTCCTCTTCCTCCTACTCCTCCTCGTCCTCCTTAGCCATCTTGTGAGGAGGTGTCAGAAAGCTGGGATACTGTACCTCAAAACATTTTGGTGTAAGAGGTGATTTTGCACCATTAATTCTGAAATTATCAACGGAGCTGGTGTGACGACACCCAACGCCTCAACATCAGCATCTTACCCGCCGCCATGTTGTTTTTCTGGAGCATATATGGACGATGTTGAGATTTACAGCTGATTTAATATGGATTTTAATGGGATTTGACTCACTTTTGGACCCAGCCTCAAGTGGCCACTTGAGGAACTGTAGTTTTTTGGCACTCTTGCATTTGCTCGGTGTCTCAGCCTGGGGTTCTGCTCTGTTGAAGGTGTTGTCATCCATTTTTCAACACTTTTTAGAGTTGAGTAGCACTCCAATCTCCTTTTTAAAGCATACAATCAATAAACACGTAAGACAGGACACTTAAACAAAGCACCTTTCACATCAGAGATATCTGCAGGTTGAAAGCGTGATAACATTGCTAACATTTCTCATTAATTCCTGGGAATTGATGGATTTTATTCCCCTTGAAGGATGCCAACAGCAGCCTTCAACATGTCAATAATGTTTTCATTGACACAATATAGTGCGTGTATATAAAACGATACATACACAACAAAGCCCTCAAAGAAAATGAATGTTTGGTGAATCAGAATAAGTGGATTTCAGAGTTATTTGCTGTTCAGATGCAGCTACATGAAGGGCTGTGCATCCATCCTCCTCTCCTTCAAGGTTGCAGATTGAAAAATGAGATGGACGCCTTGTGCAGAATATAAAGCAGAGGACATGATGCATCACGCCAAGAGCTGACAGAAATATTACATGAATCATATGTGGTGATATTACACAATGTACTTCGGCTCCTTTTCTTCCTGCCTTTTTCTCGGCGGCTCATTCTCACACGGCCTCGCTGACGTAAGAGCGCTTTGGTGCTGCTTTATCAGTCCCTCCTCTGGGGTGATTATGCTCCAGTGATGTCCAGTGATGAGGAGTAATTGTGGGGTTTATTGTTATTGTATTGCTTTTATTTGTTAAGTGATAGCTTCATGTTTTGGTGTGGAGGAGCAGATAGTAAAAAATGAAAGCAGCGTGAAACGGTTTGAAGCAACTTCAAGGACAATCTGGTCCGTTATAAATCATCGGCGTGTGCAGTGAAGTCTCATTTATTTTCTTTACCTTCTCTAAACTTTTAATCCACTTAGAGATCTCCTGTATTACACAAGATGCCTTCCAGCAAACTTTAACAAGAGCTGAACAAATTTAAACATTCAAACCATCCATCTATCCTGCCATTAACGTCCCTTTTCACTCCACAAAACTTCCTGCAGCTCCTGCTTGGGGTCGCTCTCTCAAGAACCAATCCAGGCCGCCAAAAGATCCCAAAGCAGTCTGTCATTTAAGAAATGTTTTAGAGTTGTATTTGTTTTATTAACGCCTTAAATTTAATGTCATAGTGTCGCCGTGTTGGAGCCAGAAGTCCCTACATTTGGAAGAGAGGTCTTCATCAAGGGCTAACTGGCTTTACATCTTAAACAGGATGCTGATTGGGCTAAGTGATGAAGTCCTGCACCCCATGTACTCAGGTTGAAGTCCTCAGACAGGCAGCTCAGGTTCAATCCAACCCGCAGCCCTTTCCTACATGCACTCCCCACTCTCTCTGCTTAAATGTGCTGCAGAAGAAGTCTGAAGTCTGAATTTGCTCCTGCTGCTGCTTCACCAGCTCTGAGCCGAGACCAAACCAGAAACAAAGAGAACTCAAGGTCTGGTTGTGCATCTTTCGCTGGAAAGAAACAACACCAGTAATTAGCAAACACTCGAGGAACAGAGTGTCACTTAGTGTGTTTTCTGCCAGGTCCTTGAAGGCAACACGAGTGACACTTGAAGGGGATGAGATCTTTTCTAATCTCAACAGCTCCTTTCATTCACATCCATGTGGTTTCTCCAAAGCTTCAACATGTTACTGATACGTTTATAAGCTTGTTCATTTACCTGAAGCATGTTTGATTTATACATTTTCATTTACAGCTCTGCTCTTTTGTTCTAGAGGCGAAATCTGACATTTGTACTAAACGCCTGATCTCTTAGAGATCATGGAACAATCAGTATCATGCAGAAAAAGTTATTTAATTTAAAAAGCTTAAACTTTTCCACTCTCTGATCCTGGATGCTGACGTCTTTTTTTAATCTATTAGTGTCTATATTCTACTCCTAGACGTCTCTTTTCCCTCCAAGAAACTTAATATTTCTTTTTTTTTTCTCATGCAAAGTGGTTTGTCTCTCCATCAGCCTCTTTTCAATCCATTTTCCATCTTCTATTTTCATTTTCTTTGGATGCAAACTTCATCTTCTCCCCCTCTTTAAGTATTTACCTGCGTCTTAAAGCCATCTATCAGCCGCACGTATCCGTCTCTGTGAATAATTTATGAATGCAGACCTCTCTCTCTCTCTCTCTTTGCTTTTCAATCTTATTCCCTTTCTTTCCTTTTTTTAATAAATGCAGACCTCTCTGCCCTTTTCTTGCTCTCTTTTTCTCTCCAGTTAATTACCGTTCTTTCTCCATGGACGTCTCTCTGCAGCTTTAGTCCGTCTCATTTTTCCTCCTTTGTTGATGGATGCCGGCCTGCGTCTCATTTCTTTAGCTGATCAGACCTGTCTCATTTTTCTCTCTTTCAGACTCATTTTCTATCCGTCCTCTTTGACGTGCACGTCCATCTCTCATCATCACTCTTTCCTTAAATACAAAACAACAAGGTTTATTTTCCTCTCCTGTTTACTTCCTGTTTCCCTCTTGTTCTCACTCTTTCTTTCAATCTAGACTCAGACCTGGTTTGATCTTTGTTTCTATTCATTCAATTAAACATCTTTAAATTAAATATATTTATGGAGCTTCATGGTAGAGCCTCCTATGAAGCAGAGATGGAGAGTTTTCCTTGAGCTTCTGCAGAAGTTTTTAGAGCAGAAAATTGCAAAACAAATAAAATCATAGTTTGTTGAACCCGTGGATTTAAGATCCTGGTATAGATCAAAGTTTGGAGGTTGAACTGGTTCCTCTAGAGGTGCCAGTTCACTTCCTGGGCAAAGCTGAGTTGCCCTCAAGCAAGGCACAGAACCGCCAAATGTTCAGCTCCATGTGCAGCCTTCTCATCCTGGCATCTCTCCTCGAGAATTAGCAAAGTATATCTTCTCCTTCTCCTGTAGTTGACTTAGTTGCAAGACAGGCTTGCATTTGAAGCTTATGCAACCTTTTTTAGACTATAATCTTGAAGTTTATTTGAGAAGAAGCATGGTTGTTTTATGATACATGCAGCAGAAACTCCTGCACATGCATGGGACTATTTTCTGTGGCGGAATCATCCCCATGTTTCTCCCCTCAGGAGAGTATTTCAAAATCAGAACTGGAAACAGCTTAATCAGCCAAACTGTGCTCACACACAAAGAATTTCACACCGATTCTTGAATTCCTCTCAAACAGAAAAAGATTACGGTGAAAGCAGGATGCACACAAATGTTATACAACTATTAAAGGTGTGCATACAGAGATGAATGCAGAGATAGTGTGTGTCATGGTTTGCACATGTCTAAAGGTACATAGGTTGATGATATAGGCAGTATTTAGGTGATTGCAGTGAAACGTTGAAGCTCTTTTGCAGAAAGGAAGAAGATACACGACTTTAATACACCACAGATCTTCTTAAAGGCTGGATTTATCGTCTCTTTTCTATGAGAACCCAGACAATAAGACAAGTGAAGAATGTAACAGGCTCTGTTCTCTTCTCCCTTCCAGGATGCTCGGCCTCATGTTATGTCTGACTCAGTTGTATAATATCTCACCTCAGATGGAGCGTTCTGTCCTAGACTGACCCCCCACCACTAGCACCACACAGTACATCCACCAGCACCATGGTAGTGCAGAAAGCACGTGTGTGTGCGTGTGTGTGTGTGTGTTTGTGTGTGTAAGTGTGGGTTTGCATCTTCTCCCAGTTGCCCTAAAAACTCTAGAAGTGGCTGGAGATTTGTTTTCATGGTGGAATAAAAGTTTGTGTGCAAGATGCAGCCGGACGAAATGGAACAATCCTGCTTTCAACAACTTTCAGATTACATAATCAGAGAAAATATCACCCAACCATTAAGTTCGGAACGTCTCTCTTTTCTCACAGCGAGCCCAGAATGTGTGAGTCTATCGTGAAAAGTGTCTGCCAAACATTTCAGCTTCCTGCTTCAGATAAAATCCTGCAAACGAGAATCTGAAATGTTTCGTTTTCTGCACCTTTTCCAGCACTGAAACGTAGACGAAGTGACATCTGAGTAAGTCCTGTTCGTTCCAATCTGTTAAAACCTGCTAAAGTGAAGAGAATGTGATACTACGGTGCTTCTGCAGATGAATTTAATGCATTTTGAGTACAAATGCTGTAAAAAAAAAACGTCCACGGTGCTCTGCTGGCTCTGCTCTGCGGATCAGACCAGGACAGGTGCCAGCACACACACTGATCAACATTTCTCCATGAAGCTTCCAACCACAGTTAATGTGACAGTTTCTGTGTTTTATAACACTCCAACAAAGAGAGGATGGACTCATTAAAAAACATTGTGGCTATTACCCTCAAAGTGAAGAAGAAGAAGAAGAAGAAGAAGAAGAAGAAGAAGAAGAAGAAGAAGAAGAAGAAGAAGAAGAAGAAGCTGCGTTCAGAAAGTTTTATCGCGCTCTAAGGAAGAGCCACCAAACAACCTGAAGTTACTGCAATGTCAAGAGACTTTCATTCGATGCTGCATTTATTTATCAAGGTTTATGAAGCTATGAGGTCCAAGTCCTTACAGAACCAGTTCATGGTTTCCAATGAATTACCTCGGCTTGTTGCATGGAGGACAGTTTTACCAAGAGAAGGATTTTAAGTTTGCTAGAGAGCTTAAGTGAACAGCTCAGCTTCCTGCCCTGAAAATACTACAAGACTCTGATTTCTATGCATCTAAAATCTGAGATCTACAGGTAAACACGATGGACTGAGTGGCTCAGTGCACCAGATTAAACCGCAGGGTTGATTTGTTTTAAAGAAGGGAACCTCAGTGGATAACTTGGCTTAAAAAAGGAGCTAAATAAGACAGAAGTCCAGGAATAGTCTGACAAAATACTTGAGATCTTCTGACCGCTGATTTGAAAGTTGATTTTGGGATGCAGCCAAACACAGAGTCTGTCAAATTCAGCTAAAAATGCATCTCTTAAAGATGTTCTGCATTGAGTGAGGCACATTCATGGACACAAAATCTCCTCCACCTTTTCTCGTACACACAAACCCGCAGACATTCCCTCATCCATCCATCCTCGGCTGCTCCTCTGCTGTAATTGCAGCACAGGGCGGTTCAACAGGAGGCTTTTGCTTCCTCTGACTGGGATCGAGGATAAGAGGCGCCAGCCTGCCTTCAGGGCTTTAAGGCTTCCTCAAATCTTTCTCCTCTCCTCCTTTGAAAAAAGACACCCTCCCTCAGCCGACTACAGACCACCGAGCAATCACTCTCAGAGGTGTCAGGGACCCCCGCCGAGCAGAACGAGGGGGCCAGGGACCTCTGCGGCGTTGGGTTTGTATGAAATGCTTGTCATGGAAAATGCAAAGAGATGAGAAAAAAACCCTCATTCTCAGGTTGGAGAAACGTGATGTAAAGGAGAGTAAGAGCGCTCCAAGGACAGCCGAGTGATGAAATACGTGAAAATAAGAAGAAAAAATGGAAATATTATTGAGAAATTATTCCTGGATGCTGCTGTCAGCGCTCAGACCTCTAAAATGAAGCTGCTATGCTTGTGTAGTCTGATGCAAATGATGTGCTGTTATATATAGCTGCTGGTGCTGCTGCTCCCTGGAGATGCAGGATCAGGTGAGGTACTGACAGGTGTGTGTGTGTGTGTGTGTGTGTGTGTAGCATTTTCAGGGTGCGTTAACACACATATTTATACATATACTCACAGGCTCTCTGTCTCTGCAGTCTTTTACGATGTAATCCCAGTTGTCGTGATGCGTGTTACAGTATTTTCTAAGCGTAGTGGAATAAATCTGTTTTTCTATTTTTGATTCAGCTACCTAACGCTGAAGAGAGAGGTGGAAAAGTTTAAATATAGACAGTTTAACCCAAGATGTGTTTGTGGTTTATAATCTTCTTGAAACAGAGAGCGGGGCCAGTGTGGATTGTCCATCCTTCCCAGAGTTGGGCCTTATATCACCTTGTTAATGTAATTCCTGTCTCCATGTTAGCTTCTGTCCTTCTTGGTGAAATCAGGTTCACTCACCAAAATGTCCTCCTGCACCTTGAGCTTGAAAACCTCGTTCTCCTGGCACTCTAAAGCATCAGTGCTGGCCCTGTTGACTCCCCTGCACGGCCTAACTCAGCTAACTTTTGGTAGATGAACTGTAAGCTTGCCTTTTTGGACCTCTGACCATTCGATGCACCTCCTCGAAGTGAAACATCGATCGGCATCCTTCCTTGAACTCGTCTAGAGACGTTTTTTTGTTTTGGTGCTGCAGCAAAAACAAAACGCTCACAGTTTGGGATGTGCCGCAGCGATAATCAATTTGGGTTTTCTGTAGAGAAGCAGAGACTAATGAGGAACACATCTGCAGCACCGTGGGGATCCCTTTTTATTAATGCTGTTGTGTCTGCAGCCTCTCCTCTGCACACAGCCTGGAAGAGCATCAGGTGAAGCAACAGAAATAATCTGACTCCATGTTTTTCACTGAGCTGTCTCGTTCAGATCAAGTTAGGATCTTTAAACCTACATAATGTTCACTTTGAGCATCTTTGTCTGTTAGAGCAGCATGGAAACTCTCAGTGGAGCTTACGGGCAGGCAGAGAGTGATAAAACTGAGGCTGTAAGTCACACAAATGAGCGTCTTCACAAATCCTTGTTTTAATTATTGACTGCGTTTTAAGAGAGACACTAAAGGTTCGCTTTGAGTGATGTAGGTGTGATAAAAATGATCATTTCAGCTGCTTTTTTAAGAGACTGCTTACACTTGGTTTCGATGCAAACTTACCTTAAAGCTGCATTCTTTTAATGGCTAACAGGAGGCGACTCAAGTGGTCGCTATTCTCCTGTAGTTCTCGCCACGACCACGAGAGGCTGCAGCCCTAGCTAAGCCGTCTAAGGTTGGACTTACATCATCAATAAACACCTTCCCCATTACATCGCCTCTTTCTACATTTTGCCCTTTGCTGCATGTTTTTCCTCTCCTACGACTGCTCCACTCTTCTGTCTTCTTTCCCCGAGTATCAAACCCTCCTTTCTCTCTTCATTAATCTGCCTCTTTTCCATCCTCCTCCTCCTCCTCTCGTTCCTTCACCTTTAAATGTCTCATTAATAATGCTTCAGCTCTCCCTCTCCCACAGCGTTCATTATCTCGGCGGCTGCTACACCTACGCCGCTGTAATCAATCCAAATTAAAAACTTAAAGTCGACCCAAAATAGAAAGAAGTCGAGCGTCGGGCGAGTGTGGAGGGATTTGCCTTCCTCTGTGGCCCATGGAGGAGAAGCTCCCGTTGTTTTTTTTGTTGTTGTTTTTCTCATTTCTTCTCTCTTGGCTCCGGGAAAAGAAAGCTGCAGTAATTGAAATTAATGTGTGTGTTTGCATCAGACGTGCAGGGGTGTGTCGGAGTGTCTGGGTGGGTGTGTAGTGGGTCACACTTTGAGGGGGAAACACACTCGAATGTTTGCAGAGGATGCACACCTGCAGACACATGAATGCATCAGAATCATGCACAGAAATGCATAACCACACACACTCACACACACACACACACAAACACACACACACTGCTCTGACAGTGATGAAGTGGAGGGTGTGTTTGAGCCAGGCAGAGAGAAGTGATGAACACAGCCGCTGAGACAAGAGGAAACCACCTGGGGGATATGTGAGTGTGTGTGTGTGTGTGTGTGTGAGAGAGAGAGAGTGTGTGTGTGTGTTTAGAGAAGAAGGAGAGTAGTGAAGGCATTGAGGATAAATTCTACAGAGTTTTCACTTTAAATATTTTTAGAGTTTGTCCGTTTAGTCATTTTAAATATTAAAAATGACCGAAAATTCAGATTTAAAGCAAACAAAAATATAATCCAGATTAAATGTTTTTATTTCCTGCATTATCTAAACTTTCTTCACCACAAAAGGAGCTCAGTCCCTTCTGCATTAATGCTAAATTAATTGTGCATCTTCAACAACTCACACACCTGTAGTGCTTCAGTGCTTCTATCTGATGTCTGGATGAGGTTTTCCCTCAAGAGCAACACATTTGGCATTTTGTTAGTCTGGACTTTCTCCTCTAAGTCTGAGTTGGCAGGTGTGTCACCAAGTCATGCAGCGTACTCTTCTTCATGGCCTGTTTAACTCTAAATGGGACCCTAAGTTACAAATGAATCATCATGATACATCAGAGAAGACCTCAAACTAATGATTTAGACATAAACACATTTAAAAATCTTTAATACGGACATAAACCAACTGAGAAGTCAGATCATTTGCACCAGTGAAGTGTCCCCATAGTGCCTGTTAGAAAGACTGCAGGTTTGAGGTCTTAAGGACAGTTTGCTGTCAGTGAATGCATCAAAGTTCACAGGTCAAAGGTCACCTGTGTTGACATCCAGTATCAGTGATAACGCACCAACACTGAAAGAATCGTAGTGGTGAATGTGAAAGAGTTAAGGTGTGCTAATCTTCTTTTTCTCAAAACAAAGTGTGTGTGTGTTTGTGTGTGAGAGTGTGTGTGCAAGAGTGTGTGTGTGTGAGAGAGAGAAATCAGGCCAACAGGAGGAGGGTGAATGCATTACACTTTAAGACCTGATGTGAGTTTGTGTGTGTGCAAATCCTTCCAGGAAAAGATTGAATGCAGTATGGGCAGTGCAGTGCATAGATTTGTGTGTGTGTGTGTGTGTGTGTGTGTGTGTGTGTGTGTGTGTGTGAGTGCGTGTGTGTTCCTGGAGACAGATAATGTCTTTTACAGGTCCAGTTGTCTTTCTGACTGAAGCTGAATCATAGTAAGAGTATCCATCCCACATGTTTTGAGGTTTTTCTTGTTGTTTTTGTTCTTGTAGGATCTTAATCTGAGATATTTTACACTGAAATCTTTCCTCTCTGTGTTTAAAAGACAAATAATCTCCATCTTGGATGCAACAGAGTCCCTTAGACTTAACAGATGCAGGTTAAAACTCCTGTTTTCTCCCCTCTTCCTCTCCATTGATCCGTCTTCATCCTATTATTGATCCAGATTTGTTTTTGGACTTATACCTCCAACCCTCTTTAACAAATCTCTAACACGCTCACATCCAGTAAACGAGTCTTAAAGTGTTCCTTTGCCTGGAATAAGAGATTGAAGCTCTCTTTTAAAGATCAGTCTGTTTTCTTCTCTGCAGGATGAAGAACAGAAGGCGTGCAATTCTTATTTCTCACTAACATTTCTGTTAAGGTGATCTCACAAAGAGGTTCAAAGAGCATGCAAGCCTTCACAAAGAGAAGAGAAGAAGCGCCTACACTGCAGTTACATGCTCTCAGATCCACATCCAAGGCGTGTGATGCAACTGGTTTGAGGAGCATTTCGGAAATGAGTGTGGACGCAGTTTGAGACGCTTTTACTCTCATGGTGCTCTGAGCTGTTTCGTCAACAGTTCACCACCCGGAGAATTTTCCCGGCATACGTTGGCAATCCGTGTCCTCATGTGTCCTCCGGTTTAATCCCTCCCCTGCTGAGCAACACTGATTGTGCTGTGTTTGCATTTTACAACGTTGTTCTTATTTCCCAGAAGAAAGTGTGCCAATGTTTACAGCACTCAGCTTCTGGAGAGCGTACCAGGACATCCTCGCCTCGTGGAGCCACAAGATTTAAACACATCAGTTTAAGTACACGGATAATCACAGATCAATTCAGCCTTTTATTCTGAGGCAGTGTGTGCTGGATTTCCCAGACCTTACATTTAAAATGATGCAGCATCAAGAGTGTCAGTTTTAAATCCAGTGAGTCTGTGCACTTCTCCAAAGTCTGATTGCGATGACGGCCTTTAAATACTCTTGACCTTAAAGTAGATTTCTTTAACTGAACGCAGACTTCTGAGATGATACCGATCTTTTGAAACTTGAATGTGAAGTGTATCCCCAGATTTACACGATAAGACTCGTGTCCTTTTTGCACTTTGTTCCAAACTGCTGCCTTTGGCCTTGTATTTAACTTTGGAATAAGAGACATCTTACTTGTTATCGTTCTCTCTGCAGAAATAAGCATCAGCTATACTTCTGCTAACGTCTCAAACTCCACCTCGCAGTGCAAATACTGCTCCACCTTTGCAAAAGCATTGCACTGACGGAGTGAGGGGAACAATCTGTCTTTAAAACAGGTCCTCTTTGCACACCCCTCCCTCTCTGTGATATCTCCCCCCTCTCTCTTCTCCATCCTGTGAATGTCATGCATCATTGCTGGGAAACATATCTCGTGCGTCCTTGCAGCTCTCGGCCTCAGACTTTTTAATTTCCATCTCCACGCGTCCCGTCGCCCTCTGGGAAGGACCTTGTTATCTGACGAGCCGGCGTCGAGGACGAAATGCAAACCTGTGACCTGAACGGTGAGTACGCAGGAGGGCCGAGAGGCTGTTTCACCGACTTCACCATTTTATCACAGCTCTGTTCACACCGGGCATTAACGCAAACTCTCGTTTCAGGCTCTAACAGGTGCTCCAATGGAGGATTCCAAGGTCCTTGGTCGTTTATGATTGTTGAGTTTTGCCAGAAACACGAGATGCCTCACCATCAGCTGTCCTCAGGTCGCCGCTTCTCTCCACCCTCTCCATCAGAGTCCCCTCTCTCCACCACAGATGAAAGCATCACCTAAAGAAGCGACAAACAGACCAGTATCTGCACCAAATGATGAATAAAACATGCAACCTGAAGCTGAGTTTGGGTGTTCAATCAAATCCATTTGTGGAGGTTGGTGGTGGAGGGGGTGGGGATCGATGTTCGCTGGAGTGTCTGAGAGCACAGGGATCCTTTTGTTGGCTAAAAAAGCTCCTCTCTCTCTCTCCCTCTCTCTCTCTCTCTCTCCCTCTCTCTGCCTTTCATCTTTCATTTGGGCTCAGGGCATTGATTGAGAGAGTGGGGAGACGTTGACATCAAACCGGGCCACTGTCTTTTATTCCTTCCAGTCTCAAGGAGGGTGAGGGCTTACAGGTACTCCGGTCATCGGGCTGCAAAGATACAGGATTTAGTTAAAAAGGTGGAATCATTCATCAGTCAGAGAGAGAGAGAGAGAGTGTCCTTCAGCTTCACCTTCTTACTGGTCCCCTCAAGCAAGGCATTTAACCCTTGTGTCTCAAACAGGAGCACACTGTGGTTGTACTTGCAAACTGGGGCTCTAAATTTGAGGCTCAGTGTCAAAGCAGAGGCCTGAAACAGCTGTGAGTGCAGGAAACTTCTCTTAACTCTTTGAACAAAGTGCAAAGATCTGTTTCAGATCAAAGTCGTATCGATCCTCCTGAAGACGGATCAAAAACCGCTCTGCAGAGTGCATCCAAGGTCATAATGAGAACATGTTGCTCTGTTAGCGTCTCCAGATGTTTTCTCTGACACGCTGTCACTCTGATAAATTTGTTTGCGTGCACGTCTTCATTAGACTCCGGGGTTCAACTTGAACCAATCAAATTGCTCTCTTAATTGCGTGCCTTATTGGAGGATTGATTATAATTAGAGCTGCTTGATGGGAAGTTAATATCCATCAATTATGAGAGAGGCAACAGAATAACAAAGAAGAAGAAGCTGCTGCGCTCGTGGTTATCCCCTCGCTGATGATTTGTTTGGAGCAGAGGACGACAGAAACGCTGGCCTCAATCTGTCTTCAAGAAGAAAAACATTTGAATATTAAATACTTTTAAAAAGGACTTCTCTCTGGGGAGGGTCGCCTTAGAAATCTGAACTCTTTAAACCATCTGCTTGTTTTTTACAGAAGAAGAGGGAATATTATTGACTCCAAGTTTGTATCCACTCAAACTCTCTCTCTCTCTCTCTCTGCTGGACTTTGTGTGATTTCATGTTGTATAACTTCTACATGCATTGTATTCTGCACAAAGCAAATCATGAGACACAGCCTTGAAAAACTCAAAACTTCTGCTCTCAAAGTTAAAGAAAAACCTCCCGTACTCTCTGATAGAGAAGTGTTATCTCTTAGAGGGAGGCGGTTATTGTTGCAGATTTCTTTAGATTATTTAAAGTGATTAAAACTATGTGGCAGTGGGTTGAAGCGATGAACAAGTTCAGAGAGTTTAAGTTGAACTCATCCTCTGTTTATCAGCTCAAACTTCAGCTTCAGACTTACGTAATGTTTCGACTCTCTAAGTAAAGATTAAAAGCATCTTTTATGCACCTGTGTGCTCAAAAGTTCACATCCGTTCTTCAAATCCTCATAAAATTATTCAAACAGAACAATCCTGGGAGAAAGAATGGTTTCAGATTCATTCAGTGCACCTGTAGACAACTCAGGGCTGTGCTTTGACTTGTGCACACAAGCAACTTCTTTTTAAAGGATAATAAGTTGTGTGCACAGATGATCATCTTTAAAAGAGGGAAACAGTTTTGCTTTTGGACCTTGGGGGTTCTGTTCAATGCATATCCCGAGGAAAGACTGAGCAAGTGCACTCAGGAAGCTCTAAATTAACAAATGAACCCCCTTAAAAATGTCTGTTTTCTACACTATCACGTCCAAATGTTGCTCGAATAATTACCTACAAAAGACCAAACACTTTCTACATGTTCCTGTTCTGATTTGAGACTAATACTGAAAACTTTGCCGCTTCCAAAGAGTCCTAAACGAGTCCTCCAGATGTCAGAGGAGACACGAGTGACATGCTGCAGGTGAATCCACACAAACGTGACAAAACCGCAGTGTGAAAACGCCTGTGGTCGACTTAATACGCTGCAAAATATGGCGATAAGCACGGAGCATTCACAGCAGGCCAGTGGGCCAGGCCGATTACACCCTGCAGACCACAAGACAACAACACACACACACACACACACACACACCCCAGCAGATAATGTGTATGCTTCAGAGAGTAGCAGCATGCACACACACTCTTCAGCTTTCCTCACAGCACGACATTAATTCACTTTAACGACTTGTATTTTCGATTTGAACACGTTTGTCTTCGTTTTTTCTGCTTTTCAACATTTAGTCGACTTCACGGAGGAGAGTTTAACTTCAGAGGTCAAAGGTCATCCAAGAAGTGTGAAAGAAACGTGTGTGTGGGAGTGAGGGGTTGAAATAAGGTGAGAGGAAAACACACAAGCAGCTCAGTCTGTTTACACACACACAGTCTCTGCTGGCTGTCCTCTCTCTCTCTGAGTGCGTGTGTGTGTGTGGGTCATAAATATAGCTGTGGGAATCCTTCCCTCTGGCCAACCTGATTACTGAGATCAAAACACTTCAGGGGGGAAAGGTGCGACTGTGTGTGTGTGTGTGTGTGTGTGTGTGTGTGTGTGTGTGTGTGTGTTCTTCTATCTTTGTGAAGTCCAGTTTGGAGTCTGAGACCTTGAGACTGAGGACACTTTTATCTGTTTTCCTCATTTAGAGACCGGTTCAGAGTTATTTTGGGGTCAATGTTGGAGAGAGACGTAGATTTGGGTTCAGGGTTTTGGAGTTTTATGGACGTCTGCTCAGTGTTGGTGTCAGATGTTATCAGTCAGAGATATAAATTCCTCCGTGCATGTTAAAAAAAGAAAGCTGAGATCTTCTGCCTGTGATGCTTTGTGTGCAGAAGCTACGTTTCCCAGCATGCATTGCATATGCACAATAACCATGAGTGAGTTCTACTTTATAAGAACAATAATTTGTCTTTCTCTGTCTCCTGTTTTCTGACTTTTGTTGCAGGTTTGTGATTAAAGCAGAGACGGAGCGACGGCCCTGACTGCAGGAACGTCAGATTTTTGCAGCTGCACTGATCCATTCATCACTCCCACAGAGAACACAGACAACAGCTGCAGCTGTTTTTCACACTGTACACCGACTCTTACTTGTGAAGGGTGAATACGTTTGTCGAGCAAGGTCGAGCACCGTGTCTGGGAACCAGAGAAAGGATTTTTAATTGGACTTTTTGAATGAATGTACGAGAGAGACAGAAAATCATTCACAGGAAATGTTTGTGATTTAGAGACTGGAGGTGATTCATTTCATGCAGGGAACAATAACGCAGAGAACATATAAAAATAGAGGTGTGGAATCGTGTGTGTTATGTGGTCCGGAAACTGAATCACCCTTCTTTTGTTTGAAGTGTTTCATCCTCTTTTTAAGGTGGTGATTTTCTCTGATTGCATTTCTACATCTCTAGCATGTTGCTGCTCACAAACAGAACACCTTGTTGCATGCATGTGCAAGTGCATGGTCTATGGATGGAGTTAAAGGGACACTTTGAATAAAGGAATAAAAACAAGTCATGCTGAATTTAACTTGAATTGAAGTGAGGTTTACTAGCTTCTACAAGTCTTGGCGTAAGCTGTGCAACCGGATTTATTAGCAGTGCATAGTTTTTTTATTGGTACATGTCAATGAAGTGCATCCGCTTGTCCCGTCCCCTCATTCCAGAGCTGTCAATCAAACTGCTGAGCTGTAACCTGTCATGTGTCTGATGAAACTGATGACCTGAAGTGACCTTAAATCGAACCCAATGAGTGTTTTTGAACAGTTGTCTTTTCTACCCTGACTCTGGCTTGCAGGTTGATGTAGGCCACGCCCCCAGGAAGTGAACCAAGCCCCCCAAAATGAAGGAATCAGAGGCTGCAGGTTGAAAATCTAAAGTGCAGTGTGTTTATTGTTACATTGATATCATAAAATATGCATATTGCAGCTGCTTGTTCCTCTAAAAGTGGACCACATTTGGCCTCTGCACTTAAATTTCCCTGATTCCAACAGGCTTCAACCTCCAGCCAAAAGCCAGACAGGCGCCACACACACATGCACACACACTCATATAACACACACACACACACTGAACCCCGGCTGGTCTGAGTCCAGCTTCCAGCACTCCCTGTTTGTGCCAGCGCTGTCATCGCTGCTCCAAACACGCGGCTTGATAGCGCTGCCAGCTCGCTATCTGATCTAACTCTCTCTTCATGCTATTAAAGCTCAGTGATCGTCTTATGTACAGAGCTGGCACGAGTGTGAGAGGGGAGGGTGGGGGCAGGGCGTGTAAGTCATTGGGTGATTGGATTTGGCTCCGCCCATCACAGATGCTTCATTGATTTAGTCCTGCAGCACCTCCAGAAGGCTCTGCTCTGGTTTCATTGTTTTAGTTTAAAGTCTGGGACAGTGTGGAGCAGAGGTACGTCTGCTCTGCTGCTTTTTTACAGATCTTACATTAAAGAAGCACAAGTTTCTGCAGGTTCTGATGACCTTTAACACTTGATTTGTCTAATTAAGGCAGCAGAAAGTTCATTCATTTATTGGCTTTTCCTCCAGAGTAAGATCTGAAGCCCCCAGGTTTCTGTAAATCCTGTAAACTCTGCAGCTCTTGTGACCTTGGAAGCTTTTTGCTTCCTTAAAACAACAGACCTGTTCTCTCAAAAGTCTGGCTTCTTCTCCTTCTTCTAACTTCTGCCTCTTTTATCTTTGGCCTGTTTGGCTCAGTCCAGAACAAAAGCAGACTTATATAAGCAAAGTTAATCACGTTATCTGCAAATAGAAAGCCTCCCAGTTATTGCATCATGTTTGTTTTTGTGAATTTTGCAATCTTTCAGTGAACTTTTGACCAGAAAGTAAAACAAATCTGAGCATCAGAGCTGTGAGAGGAGGACAGGATGTAGATATCAGAGCAGCTTTGTGATTTTAAAATGTTATAGACCTCTGGTTGTGATTTCTCACCTTTATTGACCGGAGAGCTGAAGAGAGACAGGACAGAGCAGAGGAAGGGTGGGGAATCGAACCTGCAACCTTTGTGACGAAGACTACAACCTCTATCCGTGTGGTGCTTAGACCGCTAGGCCACCAGCCCACCTTGTTGTGATTTCTTTCTTGCAGGTGTTTGTGGAGAAAAAGAGGAGGAGCTATGGCCACCAGGTTTGAGAGTAAAGCACCTGAAGCCCATCAGAACTCAGAGGGATGAAATCTGCACTCCTTCTCTGCAAAACAATCACATCTTAGGAAGTGTTTTTGTCTAACTTCAACTCAAATATCTCATTATGCTTCACACAGGTCACATTCAGCAGACGTGTTCATATAAAGCATCTTATTTCATGATATGATAGAGCTTGTTATGAGGTGAAATAGCTGCAAATGCACCAAGATACATAGATGTTTATCTTACATGCATGCAAAATGTGTTTTCTACAATTAACCACCATGCAGAGAGGTCTTTAGTTGTTCTTAAAGGTGCATATGTCAAATAAGGCTGATGTTAATATTTAGAGTACAGTAGGAAGTCATTCATCTCCTCTTTTTGGACTCAGGTTGTTGGATTTCTGTCTCAGTTTCATCTCCTCAGGTCATTTTAATACATTTGAATCCTGCAGGTCATGTTAGGCCTTGTTTTGTGTTACACGCATCACAGCGGGGCGCTTGCAGGTTTGAACTGAACCTGAATCGACCTGGTGACCCCGTCCTCGAGGTGAAACTCAGCTCGTGTCTCTCTGAGCCAAACTCCCCCCACGTGAAACAGACGCTGCTGCGAGCGCTCAGCGTGTCAGAGAGCAGAGGATTGGCCCGTGGTGACGTAATGCACCTGATGAATGCTTACTCCCCCTCTTCTTCTTCTTCCTCCTCCTCCTCCTCCTCCTCCTCCTCCAGGCAGCCGGCCAGCAGCATGAGCTCATACGTCCTTGGGAGAAAAAAAAAAACAGGATGAGGAGGGGAGCATCTTTCATTCTTAAGTAGCCTTTTGACAAATGAAATGGGACTGAAAGACTTTTCTTCACAACACTTCAGAGAGTCAGAGGAGAGCTCTGCAAGGCTGCATTTACATCGACTTATTACTGAGACTCTTAATGCAACAGCAGGAATAAAACAACTCCTGCAACATTTATTTAGAATATGAACAAGAGACAGGAAAGAAAATATGATAGATTAATGAGGAAATCTCACACTACCTGTCGTACCTGTCTCTAGAACTTTAAATAATCCTGTTTGAGGACTGAAGTCAAATTTATGTCTTAACCAATGTCTTTATTTTGACTTTAATGCATTGTTTTTTAATTTAAAGGCATACCATTTGATAAATGCAAAATGTAACAAGTTATGAACCAAATGCTGGGTTAATAATAATAAAGTAAAAAACCTACTTGAGTCTAAATTAGTTGTAAATGATCCTTACTCTCAAATAGAGTCACTCTTTCTTCTTTTAGTTTGTCAGAATTTGTGAAAATAATCAAAGAAATGAAACTAACCCTCTACCTCCTGAGATTAATGTGATTGTATGCCTCAGAAAATAAATCTAGAAGGCTAAATCTAAGTCCTAAATGAAAGATAAATGAATAAAATGATATAAAACATTTAATTTACAAATGATTAAACACATTTTATCATCAAAATACTTCATGCAATTTACAACAAAATATTTAGAATACATACCACAGCATTACCTATGAATTCATGTGAGTTAAAAGTGGATAAGTGATGAACTCTTGAGGCTGACTGTTTCAGTTCTCCCTCCTGAATAAGGGTGATGGAGGCTCGGTTTATGGTCTGACACTGCCCTCCTGTGGACAAACGCTGGATCTACAGGATGACACAGATTCTGATATACAGCAGTCTAAACTCAATAATTAAAGCAGCAATAGAGCAAAAATATTAAGAATACATTATATATTAAAATAAGACAGCTATACACTATATATTCTTGATATATTTGTAGTTAATATATTGAATTTTAAACGTTTTAATGAGATTAATGTGCTCGTTCAGCTCACAGAAATAAAACTACGGTCTAAATATGAGCTTACATTAAAGCTAAATAAAATAAAATACTATAAAACATTTAATTTGAGTAGATAAATGCTGAAATACATTTCTACATAATTAAACATGTATCTTCCAAGTCACCTTGATGATTAAAACAGATATTAAAGATGATTACATCACGTTGTATCCCCCAAATAGTTCATGCAATTTACAAAATATAATTTAAAATAAAAACCACACAATTTCCTGTCAAATGATATGCAAGTTAAGACCATAGACTGTATAAAATAGGTTAAGAGTGAATAAGTGATGAACTCTTGAGGCTGACTGGTTCAGTTCTCCCCTGGTTCTCCCTCCTGAATAAGGGTGATGGAGGCTCGGTTTATGGTCTGACACTGCACTCCTGTGGACAAACGTTGGAACTACAGGATGACACAGATTCTACTTTAATACAATAAACTGCAGCCTAAAGTCATTTATTAAAGCAGCAATGAGGATTAATATTACGAATACATTATATATGTAATAAATAACAGATATAAACTACATTTTATTAATATATTTGCAGTTAATATATTTAATTTTAAACGTTTTAAGAGATTAATGTGATCATTCAGCTCACAGAAATAAAACTAGGGTCTAAATTAAAGCTTAAATTAATTCTAAATAAAATAAAATCATATAAAATATTTAATTTGTGTAGAGAAATGCTCAAATAGAGCTCTACATAATTAAACATCTATCTTCCAACATCCCTTTATGCTGAAAACAGATATTAAAAATGATTAAATCATGTTTTATTCCCCAAATAGTTCATGCAATTTACAACAAATAATTTAAAATAAATACCACACCATTTCCTGTCAAATTATATGCAAGTTAAGACTGGATAAGAGTGAATAAGTGATGAACTCTTGAGGCTCACTGGTTCAGTTCTCCCCTGGTTCTCCCTCCTGAATAAGGGTGAAGGAGGCTCGGTTTATGGTCTGACACTGCACTCCTGTGGACAAACATTGGAACTACAGGATGACACAGATTCTACTTTAATACAATAAACTGCAGCCTAAAGTCATTTATTAAAGCAGCAATGAGGATTAATATTAAGAATACATTATATATGTAATAAATAACAGATATAAACTATATTTTATGAATATATTTGCAGTTAATATATTGAATTTTAAACGTTTTAAGAGATGAATGTGTTCATTCAGCTCACAGAAATAAAACTAGGGTCTAAATTAAAGCTTAAATTAATTCTAAATAAAATAAAATCATATAAAATATTTAATTTGTGTAGATAAATGCTCAAATAGAGCTCTACATAATTAAACATCTATCTTCCAACATCCCTTTATGCTGAAAACAGATATTAAAGATGATTAAATCACGTTTTATTCCCCAAATAGTTCATGCAATTTACAAAAATAATTTAAAATAAATACTACACCATTTCCTGTCACTTTATGTGAGTTAAGACTGGATAAGAGTGAATAAGTGATGAACTCTTGAGGCTGACTTCAAGGCTATAGCCTTTTTCATCCTTATGACAGTCTCATGACAGTCTATACTATGACACCTTTAGAGATGTAAATGTATGAAGGTGTATATTCATGTTTAGTGTATTTAATGGCAAAAAGGCACCAAACTTGCAAAAAGGTAAAATTTTCAGGTCAAATTCACCAAAACAGTAGAAAAGTGGGTATTTACCCCCCCCCTTGCGGTCAAGGGTATGAATTACAGCTGCAGTTCATGGGTTTTCACCACCAGATGGCGTAGTTTCCCCACATAGATATGCCACGGTGACAACACTGTAGTTTGAAGGTTACGACAGTCAAAATATTAATAATTACTGTCTAAATTAATAAACAATAAATTCACAAGCTCGGCTCTTTTGATATTTGAGATATCTTTATGGTTTTTAATTGATTTCATATCTGCTGTGTTGTTTAGCTTGATTTAACACAGCGGTTCAGTGCTAATAAAAGGATTTCTTGGATTTATTTAATATTTAAAAAACAGTAAAATCATTATTTAGTCTAAATAGCATGACACTCTACAATAACATGCTTTAATATCCATTTAAATTGTATTTTTTAATATCGCTATCGGCCGGAAACAGAAACTCGGTGACCGGAAGTCCTTCTTCTTCGCTGGTGGAATAAAATGTAAATGATAGGAGCAACACAGACAGACGTCTCACTCCGCTTCTATTCTGATGGCTTGAATCACTATAGAAGCGGAGTGAGACGTCTGTCTGTGTTGCTCCTATCATTTACATTTTATTCCACCAGCGAAGAAGAAGGACTGTCGTTGCTTCTTCCGGTCACCGAGCTTCTGCTTCCGGCCGATAACGATATTAAAAAATACAATTTAAATTGATATTAGTGCATGTTATTGTAGAGTGTCATGTTATTAAGACTATATAATGATTTTACTGTTTTTTAAATATTAAATAAATCCAAGAAATCCTTTTATTAGCACTGAACCGCTGTGTTAAATCAAGCTAAACAACACAGCAGATATGAAATCAATTAAAAACCATAAAGATATCTCAAATATCAAAAGAGCCGAGCTTGTGAATTTATTGTTTATTAATTTAGACAGTAATTATTAATATTTTGACTGTCGTAACCTTCAAACTACAGTGTTGTCACCGTGGCATATCTATGTGGGGAAACTACGCCATCTGGTGGTGAAAACCCATGAACTGCAGCTGTAATTCATACCCTTGACCGCAAGGGGGGTGTAAATACCCACTTTTTGACTGTTTTGGTGATTTTGACCTGAAAATTTTAACTTTTTGCAAGTTTGGTGCCTTTTTGCCATTAAATACACTAAACATGAATATACACCTTCATACATATACATCTCTAAAGGTGTCATAGTATAGACTGTCATGAGACTGTCATAAGGATGAAAAAGGCTATAGCCTTGAAGTCAGCCTCTAGAGTTCATCACTTATTCACTCTTATCCAGTCTTAACTCACATAAAGTGACAGGAAATGGTGTAGTATTTATTTTAAATTATTTGTTGTAAATTGCATGAACTATTTGGGGAATAAAACGTGATTTAATCATCTTTAATATCTGTTTTCAGCATAAAGGGATGTTGGAAGATAGATGTTTAATTATGTAGAGCTCTATCTGAGCATTTCTCTACACAAATTAAATATTTACTATGATTTTATTTTATTTAGAATTAATTTAAGCTCATATTTAGACCCTAGTTTTATTTCTGTGAGCTGAATGATCACATTAATTTCTTAAAACGTTTAAAATTCATTATATTAACTGCAAATATATTAATAAAATATAGTTTATATCTGTTATTTATTACATATATAATGTATTCTTAATATTAATCCTCATTGCTGCTTTAATAAATGACTTTAGGCTGCAGTTTATTGTATTAAAGCAGAATCTGTGTCATCCTGTAGTTCCAGCGTTTGTCCACAGGAGTGCAGTGTCAGACCATAAACCGAGCCTCCATCACCCTTATTCAGGAGGGAGAACTGAACCAGTCAGCCTCAAGAGTTCATCACTTATTCACTCATAACCTATTTTATACAGTCTATGGTCTTAACTTGCATATCATTTGACAGGAAATGGTGTAGTATTTATTTTAAATTATATTTTGTAAATTTCATGAACTATTTGGGGGATACAACGTGATGTAATCATCTTTAATATCTGTTTTAATCATCAAGGTGACTTGTGACATACATGTTTAATTATGTAGAAATGTATTTCAGCATTTATCTACTCAAATTAAATGTTTTATAGTATTTTATTTTATTTAGCTTTAATTTAAGCTCATATTCAGACCCTAGTTTTATTTCTGTGAGCTGAATGAGCACATTGATCTCATTAAAACGTTTAAAATTCAATATATTAACTACAAATATATCAAGAATATATAGTGTATAGCTGTCTTATTTTAATATATAATTAAAATGTAAAAAAAAGTGTCATAATATAGTCTGTCATGTTTTTAGGATGAAAACAAAAGAGGAACCTTTGTGAGATAAATGGAGCTTCTTCTCATCTAACCTGGATAGTTTTTAAATGGAGAATAAATGTGATTTAATAACAGTTTATTGAGTCTGGATCCTTATGAACCAAGAGGAACATATTAACATGTTTAATGCACTCAGAGGTGAATTATTAAAACATCTTTATTCCACCAACGAAGAAGAAGGACTGCTCTTCTTCTTCGACACCTTCTTCCTCTGAACTTGATTGACTTCACTCCTGGCGAAAGTTATATTCTGGGTAAGTGAATGTTTCAAATCCATATTTAATAATACAGATTAACTCAGAGGTTGATGAAGTCTAGGAGCACAAACTGAAAACATTTTCTTCTTCGTTTTTCTATTTTAGGTATATAATATCTGCTATAGATTAGCCTCCGTGATTCAAGCCATCAGAAGAGAAGCGGAGTGAGACGTCTGTCTGTTTTGATCCTATCATTTACATTTTATTCCACCGACGAAGAAGAAGGACTGTTCTTCTTCTACACCTTTTTCCTCTAAACTTAGATGTTTAATTATGTAGAGGTCTATTTGAGCATTTCTCTACTAAAATTAAATATTTTATATAATTTTATTTTATTTAGAATTAATTTAAGCTTTAATTTAGACCCTAGTTTTATTTCTGTGAGCTGAATGAGCACATTAATCTCTTTAAAACGTTTAAAATGTAACATATTAACTACAAATATATTAATAAAATGTTTATATCTGTTATTTATTAAATATATAATGTATTGTTAATATTAATGCTCTAATGCTGCTTTAATAAATGACTTTAGGCTGCAGTTAATTGTATTAAAGCAGAATCTGTGTCATCCTGTAGTTCCAATGTTTGTCCACAGGAGGGCAGTGTCAGACCATAAACCGAGCCTCCATCACCCTTATTCAGGAGGGAGAACTGAACCAGTCAGCCTCAAGAGCTCATCACTTATTCACTATTAACTCGCATACATTTGACAGGAAATGGTGTAGTATTTATTTTAAATCATATTTTGTAAATTGCATGAACTATTTAGGGATAAAACGTGATTTAATCATCTTTAATATCTGTTTTTTAAACTTTTAATTGAAAAAAATGTTTTTTTTAAATGAGTTATTACCCACATTTGTCCCCCTTATAATAAAAATTAATCACAAATTGAAAACAAATTTATGTTTTCACATTTTGTGTCCATTACTATTGTATAATAAGCATAAGAAAAGCAGCATATGTAATAAACACATGAATGTCCTTTTTTTTTGACTGGTCAGTGAACTCACCACCTAATCACGAGGGCTCCTGACGTCACTCCCCCAGGTGTTTCCAATCAAGGCTGCAGGTAAACGACCTTTAAACCTTTTTTTAACATAAAGTGTGATTTAATAGAGTTTTATTTATGAAATAACTCGACATTAAGGTGAATCAAGAAGCTCTGCATGGATCCTGACCCTGTGTGGACTTCAGTGAGTTTATTTACCAATATAAACATGTTATTTCTCTCCTTGTTTACAAACACAGACACTGTTATGCTACACTTCAGCTAGCTGTCAAACATTAGCTAAACTCTGCTGCAGGTACACACACTAAGTGATGCATATTTAATATGGATCAGTTCATGCACTCACATGCTGTCACATTGAAGCACACATTAAAGAGTTTATTCGACATAATGCATATTTAAGAACATGCCTAACAGGAGTATTCACCTGACAGCTGCATTAAACAGCACTTTTAGATAATTCAAAGTGTGCATGGGTTAAATAGTTATTAGTTAATGTGAGTTTAATAACACATTGAAGAGTTATTCACAGGGAAACAGGAAGGTAATAACGCAGCACTGCATGCAGAAGTCCTGCAGGTTACATTCACATGAAGCACTAACTGTATGTTTCTGTAGTTTTATTACATTTTCTTTATTTATTTAGAGTCAATATATTGAATTTTAAACCATGTACCATCTGCATATTGAATAAATAGACTGTGTGGTGAAATGTCGCCATCTAGTGGCCAAATATGATATTACAAGCAGCTCATCAGGGATTAAAAATCACCTTACAACAGTATTAAACAGCACTTTTAGATAATTCAAAGTGTGCAATGGTTAAATAGTTCTTAGTTAATGTGAGTTTAATAACATACATGAGTTATTCACAGTGAAACAGGAAGGTAATGATGCAGCACTGCATGCAGAAGTCCTGCTATTTAAATCTACTTGCAGCACTAACTTAATGTTTCCTTATTTTCCAGTTTCCTTCTCATGCATGTGTGAGGATGTTTGCAGCACGAACACCGTCTCCACTGAAGAAGAACGAACAGGTAAGCTCAGACACGTTTGGAGAATAAAATCACACCTTTTAAATTACAAAGAAAAATGATAAAGATGCAACAAATTAATCATAAGATTAAAACACCCTCATGTAGGAGTATAAGAGAGAGAGCTCACAGAGCCTACCTGAGTTATTTCAGATGTAAAGGCTGTTACTGATCGTCTCATTTCACTGAAACAATATGTATTTATGTCAGAGTGGAGTCCACACTAAGTGAGCTGTCACATCTGAGCGCCACATTATGAACGTAATAACAGTTTAAGGATACGATCCATCACCGCTGCTCGGTGTCACATCAGCCGGAGGAGGAAGGAGGGAAAGAGAGAGTTGATCTGTCTGCGCGGGTCATCGTTCCTCTGCGCATTAGACCACAAATAATTGGTCATTCATCAATAGCAGATAGACGAGAAGCAGAAATGATTGATTGCCGTTACAACAAAAATTGGGATTAGGATGGAGCTGTGTGGTCAGTGGAGCAGAGAGGAGAGGAGGATGGAGGGAGGAGGAGGAGATGGAGGTGAAGTCAGAAGGTTTCCATGCATTGTGAAGTAGATTTTAATAAAGAATACAAACTTCGCAGAGTTGTTTGTCTCTTCCTCATCTTCATCATGAAGTAACAACAAAGCTGCATCTGTGTTTGAATGATCTGAACTCTTCTTTCTTTCTCTCAGAGACTCCTCAGTACAAAGAGTCCATGATGTGTCCTCGCTCTCCTTCCCTTCAAGAGAAGACGACGCTGATTCTTCCTCAGTGTGGAGGTGAGTTCAGTCCAGGTGAGATCTGCACACAGGATCAGAGGTTTAGTTTTACACCGCGCGGCCTGTGGAGCAAAACTAGAAAGAATAATGAGGGTAGTAACAACAAAAGTTAAAAAATTGCAATGTTTTTGCATAAATACCATGGTTTTAAAGTAATAAGAATACATATTCAGCTTTTTATTCTCACATTTGTTCTGAATAATCTGCATGAAAGACAGAAAAAGGATGCAACTTTGGATCAAGTGTTTAAAATTAATTCACAGGATTGTAAACATGGTGTGTACGGCTTTACCCTCTTTTAAGTGCACACAAAATATAAAATAAGTTAATACAATAAATAAATGAGAGTCTGAGAGATCACGCCGTCACAGTCCCAGCTGCTCGGACATTGACCTCCTCTCAGGTCTTGATGGATCGCCTCAACCTGATAATCCTGCACAGTTGAAGATGTGAACACACTGCAATCCTCGTATTGATCGCCTTAGTGAGACACAGATCCCCGGTCTGATTACCTCCTCTCTGTGATCCTGATGGAGACCTCTCTGTCTCTCTGAGTAGATCTGGAGGAGGGATCAGGGTTCAGGCCGGGTGAAGTGGACTTCATGTTTGTTTATAGTTTGTAGACAGATTGAGACTTCTCAGGAGTCAGTCGTTTTTATTTTCTGTTTCTCTTTTGTTTAAAATGTTTCAGAGTCTGCTGTCCCTCCTAAAATTTCCTCTCTACCTTCCTCTCATCCCAACCTTCTTTCCTAACTCCTCCTCTCCTCTGTCGTTGCCTCTGTGTCATGAGGACTTCCTCTCTCTCTCCTCTCCCTTCTTGCCTCCTCTGCCCTTGCCTCTGTCATGAGCACTTCCTCTCTCCTCTTCCTCCTTGCCTCCTCTGTGTCATGAGGACTTCTTCTCCACCTAGTCTCCTCCTCTCTGTCCTTGCCTCCTCTGTGTCATGAGGACTTCCTCTCTACCTCGTCTCCTCTCCCTCCTTGCCTCCTCTGTGTCATGAGGACTTCCTCTCTACCTCGTCTCCTCTCCCTCCTTGCCTCCTCTGTGTCATGAGGACTTCTTCTACACATCGTCTCCTCTCCCTCCTTGCCTCCTCTGTGTCATGAGGACTTCCTCTCTACCTCGTCTCCTCTCCTTCCTTGCCTCCTCTGTGTCATGAGGACTTCCTCTCTACCTCGTCTCCTCTCCCTCCTTGCCTCCTCTGTGTCATGAGGACTTCCTCTCTACCTCGTCTCCTCCTCTCCCTCCTTGCCTCCTCTGTGTGATGAGCACTTCCTCTCCTCTCTCCTCTCCCTCCTTGCCTCCTCTGTCCTTGCCTCCTCTGTGTCATGAGCACTTCCTCTCCACCTCGTCTCCTTGGTGTGTGTGACTGGTGTGATTCTGCTCACTCTCCCCTTCCTGAGTAATTGAAGTAATTTCCCACCTTGGCTATGATGAATGTGTCCCGCGCTCACGCCGTGCCCTTCTACTTTAGCCGGCCTAATTAAAGAAAACATTCCATGATTGCCTATTTTTCCTGGAGCGTGACAACCTATTATTCTGCCCAGCACCTGATTAGAGACTTATTATGCTTAGATTTAGATTGATTTAACCGGGCAGCCTAATAAAAGACTACTTGGGCTTTGAATTGCAGGTTTTGGAGCCGGTCACGGTGTGTAATTGTTATTACTGCTTCATGATTCGGGCTGCGCGGCGAGGACGGGAGGGGACTTCTTCTCTAAATTGAATTAGAAAATTAGAAGGTCAGTGGGCGTACAACAGGTGACATTTTGGGACGTTGCAGCGGCGATAGAGCTGTCAGGAGGAGGGACGATCGGGCGCAGATTTGTCCGGAATGATAAATCACATCCATCATGAGCTGCAGAAAGTGACATATTTCTATCAAAGCAAGATTAATCTCTCCATCATTCCTCTCCGCCTCATAATGGTCTGCGAGAATAGGATGCAGAATGGGTAAATGGACTGTTTGTGTTGTGCTGAGTTCATCCTGAGACGAGATGAGTGAGAGGTGCAGACTCAGAAACAGCTGCAGGAGTTTGAGCTCTGCAGAGAGGGAGATTTTTAGGAGACACTTCTTCTGATGCAGGAGAAGCTTTTTATACATTTTATTATTTTACTGTCGTTCAAAGGGTTAAAGTTATCCTGTAGTCTTTGTGTGATCTCTCCAGACAGTCAAACATTTATTATAACACCTTCAGGATCCATCAGGTTAAACAAACAGGTGTTTAAATCAATGCACAGATAAATAACACATTAATAAACTCTCTATTTTTTTATCTAACTATCACTACAGGGCTGCAGAAGGATGCATTTTTATGAAAGAACATTTCTACAACACCAAAAGATGCAAAATTAAACTAATGCCTTTTAATCTCTGCGTTTAGAAATGCATGCATTGTTAAATTGAAGGTATTTAAAGTGTTGTTCACAAACAGATTATTTCAGAGTGACTGTGAAAAAAAAGTAATTATGTATGTTAAATTTTGCAGACAAAAAACGTCCTTGCAGTTCGGCTTTGAGGCCTTAAAACATGTTTTAAACAATTGAACAAAATCATTAAATTCTGGTTTGTTTTGTTCCTTTTTTTCCAGTTGAGATAACTCAACTTAACTTTATTTAAAAAGCAGCTTTCATACAAACATGCAGCCTGAAGAAAAGACTTTAGAAGACTTGAAAAATGACTTCATTTAAATGATAACATGTTAAATATGAAAAATAAAAGTAAATAAGACAAAATAAAATCCAAATTAAGAGTCAGATTTAAAAGATGCATGTGTTGATATGAAGTTGTGATTGTTTAATGACCTGATTTAAACTCCTCACAGTATCCCAAACTTTACAGACATGACCTCCTTATTATTCCTTTAAAGGTCAGAGGTCAGCTTTCCTTCAGCGCCTCCACAGAGTTCATTTAAGGCACTCTGGTATAAATTGCACGTCATTATCGTCTCACCTCTGCACTCGGGTCTGTAAATACACGCCGTGTCGCCTTAACCTCACAGCGTTTGAACCGTACCTGCTGAAGCTCTCGTCTGAGACCTGAGTGATGCCTGCTCCTCACTTCTCGTTAGCGTAGCTGCACTTTGTGACGCGGCGGAGCGGCGTGTTGATAAATGGCACGATTAGACGAAAAATGAACAATTTGACTCGGGCCAACGCCGTGAGAGCGCAGAGGCTCAAAGTCGCTGTCAGACGTCTGAATCAGGTCCATCGTTCATGTGTGAACTCCAGCAGAGTCTCAGAGAGTGTGTGTGACGTGTGTGTGTGTGTGTGTGTGTGTGTGTGTGTGTTTGGATTATTGGCAGTCACTCCGTCACTGTCGCTGTGAGTAATGTCTGAGGACTGTACCGCACATTATAACTGCACGGACACTTTGACGTATGAATGGATGAGAGAGTGATGGCTGTGTGTACAGATACTGTAGGTGAATGAAGAGATGTTTCAAACAGACTCAGTCATGTTCCTGTTGAAGAAGATTGATGCTTCAGATATCAAACTCATTGATTAGTTTCAGAGTCCATGTGTCATCCTGACGGGAGACACCAAACAAACCTCTGAAGTTAATAACGCTGGTTTTAATATTGATAGAAGTGGTAATCGCTTCTTTTATTCATGCCACAAACTTTCAGAGGGCTTCACAAACAAACACAAATAAAGTAAATATTAATAAATGTTGAAATGTGACTCAGTTTTCACATGCGTGTCCTCACAGAGGAGAAAGTAACCACACCTTAAAAATGTTGTATTGACTTCAAAATGACACTTATGAACCTCAACAGACATAAAACTTAATATGCATGTTTTTTTATTTTTGTTTTGCACATTAAGATGTTCTCAGTGGGACTAAGAGACGGCGTCTCCAGAGCTGGAGCACGTGAAGAGTCTCTTCAGCCAGCTTTTCTTCTTCTTCTTTTTCTTAGCAGTCATTTCTGCCATCCTGTCGTCGAGCTTGTCCATTCTTGCGACCATCTCCTTCTCTTTCTCCGTCCACTCCTCAGTGTTCTTCTTTTGGGTAGTGAGGAGGAGCTGGATGGTGTTCTGAAGGGAGCTCCTCTCCTCCTTCCACTCCTCCTGCTGGAGCTTCAGCTGGTCCAATGCCTCCTTCTCAGAAGCCATGATTTCATTGTTGAACTTCTGGAGGTCTTGGAGCTGAGTGGTGAAGGCAGTCTGCATGTTTTTCATCTCCTCTGCAGCTTCTTCTTTCACCTTTTGCAGGTCTTGCTCCACAGTGGGAGTCTCTGTGGTCTCCTGCAGCTGGTCAGTCTGCTGCTCCTGGTCCTTGTGAGTCCTTACCCACTGGTACATATTAGGAGCTGCTTTCTCCTTTCCAGGGGTCTTCAGACTCAGGGCTTGCTTCAGGACATCCATCTGGAGCTCCTGGAGGTGCACGTTTATCTTTTGCACCTCCTCTGACAGCTTCTTCTGGTCCTCAGTGCAGGGAACAATCTTTGTAGCTCTCTTTAGTAAGGCAGCTTGGTCCTGCTGGAGCTTCTCACCGAGGTTAAAGATGCCATCTTTCAGCGTCTTGACTTTGTCCCGCTGCTCTTCCTCAGCGTCTTGGTCACTGTCCTCGTTGGCCTGAAGCTTTTCTGTGCACTTCTGCAGGTCTTCATGAGCTGCCTGCAGCTGCACAATCAGCTCTGATGTATCTTTCTCCTGGCTCTGGGTGACTTGGTCTGCTGTGGAAACATGAGCAGCAGTAGTGCTTTGCCTCATGAATCTCTGCCTCATCATTTGTCGCTTCAGTTCAGAGGCTGCAGCTCTGTTGTTGGCATTTTGCAGGTCAAAGTGAGCCCGATCCAGCTGGATCTTCATCTCTCCTGCTTGTTTCTCTGCAGCGACGTGTCGGAGGTAATGCAGATGATGAGCTTCCTCAAGCTGCTCTTTCAGGCGAGCGTTTTCTGCCTTCAGCTGAGACAGTTCGTCCTCCTTCACGGAGGACTCAGGCTGCCAGCCGTCGTCTCTCATGTTGCTGTTTGCTGTCTCCATGTTTCTGCACCTCCTCTGATTTCTGTTTCTTCTGTCCATTGCTTTAGATTAACTAGAAGCGTCTGGATGTAAGAGTTTAGTGGATAGGTTTGTGAATGCTCTGAAGGCTGTGCAAAGTACCGACTGGTAGTTAGACTACTTGAAGTGGTGATGACGATCTGGTTGAGACCTCTGGTTTATAGTCTGCAGTAAGCCTGATGTCACGGTCCAACTTTGTGACGCTGTGTTCTAGAATAAGATCAAAGCCGTTCCCCTGTCAACCAGAGGACACATCAGTGTTTTGATTCAAAACACAGTGGCCATGCACATTTATTATTTACAGTTTTTTGCACAAACTCGGCTCCAAACAGCAAAATCTGGGGAGCAGGAAGTCTTGCAGAAATGCAAAAAAGCTGCAGTTCCTCCAGTGTCCACTTGAGGTTGTCTCCACAAGCCATGAATCCCCATTAACACCCATGTTAAAATGCCATTTACATCAGAATCAAACATGTGGGATTTTTTATTTTGTAATACATTGGTGTTGTAGATATTATAGCCAAGAGTTCTGCATACATTTGCATAATAATGCATTGTGTGCATTGCATTGTGTTACTTTGCATCGCTCTGCAGGACACTGCAGGAAACAGTGCTTTGCGTTGCATGCTTACAGGACATGATCAAATATGTTGATAGTTTCAGATAGTTGTAAAATAACTCTGCAGGAAGACATTTGACAGCTAACTTCCCCTTTTAACCCTCTTCAGCTAATCTAACCACCTGATAGTGTTTGATTTTTAAGTCAGGGATATAAACAAACATCTTGGACACATTTGAGTGAGTCTGAATGTTCTTCAGCCTGAGAAATGTTGAGTAATAACGGTAGCTGCTGTCTGACAGTGCCTCATGTTAGAAGATATGTTTTATGTCATGCAACATGGCCTAATGTCCCTCCAGATTCCTGCTATCCCATGTCTTTTAGGTACAAACATTAAAATTGATGCAACAGAGAGAGGAGGGAATCAGAGAGGACAGAGAGAGGAAGTATGTAAGAGTAAAGAAAAAGCAGGAGTGGGAGGACAGAGAGAAAAGAAGAAGAGGAGGGGTAGAGGGAAACAAACGACGTGATGTATAGAGAGTTGTAGGACAGATTGAAGTAAACGACGTGAGAGTAAATAAAGCAGAGAGAGAGAAATCATACATGCATGATGTTTATTAAGTCGGGGATAAATGAGATGTTGCAGCAGCTGGCTGGACGATAAAGCTAAACATTAAAAATAAAGAGATGATTTCTTTAAAGGATTAATAGCACTCTGAAGTCATTGATGATCACTCACTGAAGACTTCATTATTCCAATTAATGGGCCCCTCCGCTACTTGACCCGACCGTCAGAATTAGTGGCGAGGAACCTTTAAGTCAGATGGATGAACTGCCACCGCCGCGCCGGCTAATTGGCAGCCACAATCAAGAGCGAATATGTATCAGGAGAAGAAGAAGAGCCTGAATATATTAGCAGAATAAGAGAAGAAGAAGAAAAATGAGGCTGTAAGCAACATGGCAGCACCAACTGTCTGGATGTCAGGGCTGGAAAAATGGTGATGGGGTGGAAGAGATGGAGGAAAAAATGATGAAGAAATCAAAGAGAGCAGAGATAATGTTTCTGAGGAGGGATCAGAGTTTCAGCTTCTTTATTTTCAGTGTTTATTTTGGTTTAAACTTTGCATTTATGAACATAACTTACCGAGGCTGATCTCAGTGTCAGAGGGATGTCAACAATACGCTTCCAGAAAATATTGTGCAGAACGTTTCTCCACAAAAAGGGAAACAAAAGCTGCAAGTTAAACGTAGTGCAGGAATTAGAAAAATGCAAGAAGACGTCAGACTCAAGTGGGAAACTCTGAGCATCAGAAGTGACATAAAGGCCCAGTTATTTAATTCTGATCAGCTGCATGCTCTGCAGATTCCTTTAAATGCAGAAAGGCCTCATGACAGTTTAGAGGAATGTGTCTGCACGGACACTCGAGTCTATCTTCCTTATAATGTCAGCCACATGTCTTTCACACAGCTCATTTTAGCTGCTCCAAGCAGAGAAATACAACATAACACACCTGCTGCGACAGTCAGATCCCTGCTCTGTCTGAGGTGTAGGCGTAGAGTCGATACTCCCGGTGTGGGCGGTGCATTCAGGGCCCTCGGGGGGGCTGTAGGAGCAGAGATGAACGGGGCCCAGGTGAGCTGTGCTGCGTGAAGACGCAAGCTTGTTTCCCTGCTAGAGCAAACATAAGCGATGGCCTCTCCGTGTCCTCACATCGATTTTCTCTTTCAGGGGAGAAAAGGGATAAAAGATGGCGCCGCTCTCTTTTTTTCATGCATCAGCCAAGTCGGGCATAAAATAGTCCGTTTGGATGGGTGATCATGAACTGGCAGCAACGGGGAAGTTTACCAGAGCTAAATGGATGCCCTGACTGCACTTTTTATCTGCTGTTACCGCCGTAATTTATGCTAATAATATCCGCAGATGAGAAATGGGCCTCCTCGCAGGGTGTTTACATCGCCCATATGACTCTGAGAAAACAGGAGTTTAAGCGCTGCAGGGGGGGAAACTGTATCTCCCCCTCGGGCTGATTGGAAAAGGTGATTCATCCGAGGTCGTTCACAGTTTCAGTGAGCTTTAGCTTTCATTACAGGCATCGCTCGAGTAGATTCTAATGCTCAGAGGCCCGCTCTGCTGCCATGTTGTTCTTCTCTGCAGGGGCTGTCTGATACACCGTGTTGCTTATATCAACAGCTCTGTTTGTGGTCCAGCTGAGGTGCATTTTAGGCTTCTCTGTTTCCTGTCTTCTTCTGTCTTAAGAAGTTCAGATTTATTTCCACTTGTATAAGTGCTCTCTATAACCAGGTGTAGAAGTGCAGCATGGATGTGTCATACCTTCATCTCTTTGTGAGGTGATGGTGAGTGCAGCAGGTGATAAAACATGCAGCTTTCTCCTCTTTGAGCTGCCCACACACGATGCAAACAACATCCACCTGAACGTACACTCCTCTCCTCTTTTTATCTATAAATACATCTCCTGTAAGAGTATAGAGACTTCTCTGCATTGTGTAGTGTATAAATATGACTGCACTCGACCACAAATGAATGCACTTAACTTTTTCTGTGATTTTTCCTGCATATTTTATCTCATAAATAACAAATAATAACTCAAAGAATCAACTCAAAATTAAAAAATGTAATGCAAATGGTAAATTTCCCTCATGCCGTGCAGAACAAGTCCTGACTGTCAAACAAAAGCATGATTTTTGGAGCACTTGTGCATATTTTTTTTAATCATCACAGAGTTCTTGCTTCATTCAACAATCTCTGAGGCTCCTGCACATAAACTTGGTCCCTCTTCCTCCCCTTTAACTGGTGACAGCAGACAGAGAGCTAGTTAAGATCATTTACATCCTGGCCATCAAGAGTTTGAGATGGCTCATTAGCCTCTAGCATGTAGATAAAGCTCCAAATTGACAAGTGCAAAGTATGGGCTGCTCCTTCAATTTGGGGGAGAACAGGAGGAGGAGGAGGTGGTGAGATTGATGGCGCTACAACCTCTCTGCTCTGCAGTCGCTCCCCCAGAAGTGCCGCCACTCTCTGCGGTCGTTCGTCGGCCGAGAGAGAACGCTGCGTCCTGATTCAAAGGCCGAATGTGCTCAAACTGCAACAACTCAGTGATTAATGAACCTGTCAAAAAGTTCACTCCTCCACTTGAAGCTCTCCTTCTTTTATTTTTATTGAACCTTTTTTTTCCTAAATGTTTAACCAAACTAATTTATTCTCATTATGCACACCGCCTACTTCTGCCCCCTCCCCTCCCCGCTCTCCTTAAACCTTTTGGTGCAGATTAACGTAACAAAAAGTCTATTAATTAATGTTTTGTGGCTTTTAATTCCTGCCGAGGATGCCAGGATCTCGTTGCAGCTGCCTGTCGAGGCCCGTCACTGCTGAACCCGTGCCAGGGAAGTGCAGATGTAATTCTGTTATCTCTCGCTTAGTCGTTTACGCAAATTAATTTGAACAATTAGCCCTCTACCGGCCCTTTCATGAATCATGCAAGAGAAGCTGCCAAAAAATTAATACTCAGATTTCCAGTTCAGAGCGAGATAGCTGCCATCTTTGGGGATGAAATGATTCACCTGCTGTGGAACGAAAGGACACAGATGAAGGGATTTTTAAAAAATCACACGAGTACGATTGATTTAATTTAATGATGAAATTCAGTCTTTCTGGAAGTTTAAATCCCCTGTGTGCTACGTTAACATCACCTGTGTTTGGTCTTTACTGAACAGAGGTTTATCACAGGATACTTTGCAAACACTGAGGTGCCTTTAAAGGAAACTATCATCAGTAAGCGATCATTACAGCTAATAAAAGCAAAGACATAACCGTAAAATAAACACAAGCATGGCTGCAAAAACTTGCAGCATGTTGAATAAGGATTTCTGTGCAGAGATCTCTTCATATCATGTGTGAAAAGAACGGCTGCACGATTAGTTGATGCATTTTAAACATTACAAGCTTCCTTTTCTGATAGAGACAAAAACAGCATTGTTATAAAGTCCTGCAGCTCTGCAGAGATGATCTCATCTTCAAGTTTCGTTCACCAGTAACATGGATATTTAATTTGACTAATCGATAAATCCCAAGGTCAGAAAACAAATCAGTCCTTGCAGGTTGACGTCCACATGCATGTGCTTGTTTACATCTGGGTAGTGGAGCTTTAAAGCGTTATGACAGTAGTCTTGAACCGGTGCAACAGCCCCAGCTTGTGGTGGGTGATTGCATTACAGCTTAGACTCAACATATGACTCAAATTCAGGCCAACTATTAAAGAAATAGGAAGTGTAAACACAGGACTGAGGGATGTAATCCTTCCAGGAGAGGAAAGAAAAGTAGATTAAATTCATGTGAAATCCTTGAAACAGATCATGTTATAGATAGCAAACAGATTGAGTCTATTTAAAGGTTGTGACTTCAGATGTAGTGAAAAGAAAAGAAGCAGTCGTGATGTTAAAAATGAGATGCTTTCCCTCAGTGAGCCAGCAGGGGGCGTCTTCCCTCTACCTCTGAGCCTCTCCTGCCTTCACACTCACCTCCTGTCCTGGCAGCAGTACACTCAGGCCTCTCTTGGACTTCAGCTGCAGCGAGTGTGTGTGTGTGTGTGTGTGTGTGTGTGTGTGTGTGTGTGTGTGTGTGTGTGTGTGTGTGTGTGTGTGTCATTAATAGCTGCCTTTCAAGCCGTCAGCCCTAACGAGCTGATTGCAAACGGAAACCGAGGCTCTGAAATGTAACTGAATAAGCAGATTCTTGCTTTCACTCAAAGGAGGGGAGGGCGAGATGACACCCGCGCCCCCGCCTCGTCTTCATCTTTAAAACACCGGGGCAGGCTGACCGCATTTTTAAAAAACAGAGCCCATTAAGCCTGAAGAAGAAGAGCTGGAATCCATGCGACATGCTCAATAATGACATATAATTTTGTGACAGTTATGTGTTCTTACGCAAATGTATGAGCCGGGGCCCCTCCCCTTTAAGTGCCCGCTAACTTGATTGTGCTGGTGTGTTTCTTCAGCTGTGTGTTTAATGTCCATTAAGAGTTGAGACGCGGTGACTGAGGAATGTAATGGTGTCCTGCAGAAGAAGCCTGTGTGTGTTTCTTTTCCTGTTACAGACTCTTAAAGGAACAATTTACTGGAAAACACTGATCATCGATTACACATCTGATCAGTTAGTTACCCACCTGTGATGAATACTGGACCCTGATTGGACAAAACCCTGCAGCATCTGTGTTTAACTCTCTGCAGGGATCACACATGTCATACCAGAGGAGTCATTTCACCTCTGCCTGTTGACACTGTGGCAAAACAGTAGCTTCAGTTAGCATGCTAATGAAATGTGAAAGACCCAGAGTAAATAAAGTACCAAATTAAATGCATTTTTAGGTTTAATAAATCACAGCTGAGCTTGAATCTGCTTCTGCACAGCCTCAGCGACACCCACCCGTCCAGGTAGAGTGGCTGCAACTGCATCATCATCTCATTATTACCACACACACCAGCTCTCCGGCTCTTCTCATCGACTGTAATCGCCTTAATGCAAAAAGCTGATGAAGTTGCCAAGGCGCCGAGTGCTCTGCCGCAGCCCTGTCCTCTTTTTTGTGTGTGTGTTTTTTTGTAATGGCGCTGTCATAACCGCTCTGCTCCGTCTGGGCCTAAGTGAATCTGAGGCGCCATCTTTTAAACGAGGCTAACAAATGAACACGTTTTCCCCCCATCAAACGGCTCGTGACAGTGATGCATGGGCTTCCAGATGAGCTCTGAAAAACTGATGGATCTGCGACGGTACAAGCGCTTAGATAAACTAATGCATGTAATTACGTTTTCCATTCCCTCTCCATTGCAAGGCATCTTATTACAATATCATTAGTTGAAATGGCCGGCAAAAAAATTATATACTTTGCAAATTTCTCTCCTCTTCTCCCTCCTTTCTCTCCCGTCTGTTTTTTTGTGCCATGTGGGGTAATTACTGGAAGTTGATTTCTTTGACTGGAATAAAAACGAATTCAATTTGTTTGCTTCTCGGAGAAGACATTATCGGGCGTCTCTGTGTAAGTGTTGGTAATTGTTGGAAGTCTTATTCACCGCCGTCGTGGATAAGGAGGCCGTGGAGTCGAGTTGGAGATGCCCTGTGCGGGTAGAGACACATTCAGGAGGTAGAGGTCAATTGAGTGAGATTTAGGCCTGGTTCTTATCCCATTTTTTATAATTGATTCCGGTTCTTATCATACTCTCTCATCGATTCTGTCATATTGCATGAGCTGGAAGAGAACCAAAGTAGCTCTTTGTGGAAATCACAAAAACATCTTCACATTCTGCAAATAAACACAGCTTCATGTTGCAAAATGCAGCAGAGCTTCACAGCTTAAATATCTTAAAATGAACGCACTTGTTTGAAGAAGCATCCTTCTGATGGTGCAAAACTCCTGTTTTTATTCAGGCTTACTTGTTCTGCATGTTGGCCTACGATTGGTTGTATTGACGTCGTTCTTAAAATCTATCAATGGTCCAGCTTGAGGAGCATCCTCCTTTCACGCTTAGTGTTGCATTATCAAGCCTTGTGACTCTGCATCCACTTGTCAGAGTGGATCATAGAGAGGACCGGGATCTGCAGACGTGCCGCTCACCCCTGACTTGTGCTGCACGATTAACGATGCCTAATATAAAAATATATCTCAGCACATTAAACCTCTGTGTTGTGATACTTATCACATCATCTGATTCTTGCCAACACGCTGCCCTATACTCCAGCTGTAGCAAAAACTGTGTGTGTGTGTGAGTGTGTGTGAGTGTGTGTGTTTGTGTGTGTGTCTAGCACCTTTAAGTGTGTTTATGCATGCATATTGAATCTCTCACTCCCTCGCTCTAATAAATACTCTCTCTCTCTGCCCCTGTTGGAGTGGGCCCTGCAACAGCTGTGTGATGTGCATGTGTGAGTGTGTGTGTGAGGGTCTATGCATCCATGTACATTTGACTGTGTGTGTGTACTTGTTAGTGTCTGTATGTTAAAACATGCACACTCTGTGAGTGTGTAACGTTGTTGTTCTGTGCTGCAGCTGTGCAGAGCCTCTCTCCCTCTCTCCCTCTCTCTCTCTCCCTGCGTGTGTGTGATGTCGTGGAGGAGCGAGGGCTCATGTTGGAGGCAGTAGTGGAGCTCATTAGGGAGGTACCAGGGGAGCTCTGCTGCTGCAACCCCCAGCTCCCAGTGCTCCTCTCTGGGTCGGCCGCGCCGCCTGGCCGAGCCCTCAGCCGCAGCCCTTCATCTGCACACATCACACTGAAGGCTGTGAGCGGCACAGTGGCAATATGCTGTCATACGCTGGGTGACGGCTGCACTTCACACCAGCGACAGGCTCGTCTGTTTCACATTCTGACCAGGGTTTGTGCAGGAATTCAGGAAAAAAAACCTCCATGAGGTGTTAAAATGCATACAATGTTTATTAAGTTGGCACTAAATATTATTTTCATTCATCTTTTAATTTGACAAGATTCTCATTTCATTCAGTTTTCTTGTCAAATGAAATCCTGTGAAATGCTGATTTCTTTTATAACTGGTTTGCATCCACATGAAGCAGCAGAGATAAGAATATCATCATGTTTAAGAGGCTGCACATTTACACATTCGACCATCAGTGAATCAGGTTTCTCCTTTATCAATGTGGAAGAAGAAGGGACATATTTTAGTGAGGGATGCAAACTACAAGCTGCATTAGAGATTAAGATTATCAAATTATTCTAACATCACAGAAACATATTTTCCTAAACTAAAGCCAACATTTTAGATTCCTCCTGCTTCATCTAAAATCTATATTTCTGCAGTTTTGGGATAAACCGTGTCCACACTCTGTTGCAGTAATCTGATCAGATCCACTGCTCGTCTTCAATGGAGAGACTTGATGTTCCATCTTTAATTCACTTCTAATCTTTTGCAAATGTGAGAAAGTCCAAACAGGACATGAACAGATTCAAAACTACAGCGTTCTCTCATTCTTCTATCTCCACCGTTTTCTTCTTTATCTCACGAGCCAGAGAACTGATGCACATCGTCATTGTGTTTCAGTGATGTCATGCGGTATCATTGGCTGTGAAACAACATGACGCAAGTGTGAAACATTCGGATATTAATGAGCTCCACAAAATGTAATATGAACCGGGTTTTCAGCTTCAGGTTTTGGTGGACAGTTAGCTGACCGACTCGGTTGTTTCTGCAGGATTCTGAGAGCAGTAGGAGTGTAATAAATAATAATTAGTGTAATACGATTTAAAGATATAAAGTTTAATCTTGGAAACAAACAAAGAAAATTTTATCTATTTGGTCTAAGGTGCAAAATGCCCCCAAAATGAAAAAATAAAAGCTTTCTTAAATAATAAAGATTAATAATCTACAGAGAGGAATTAAGATAAAGGACGACCTCTCTGTCAGAATAATTAAAGCTTCCATAAATCATCCTCAAGGTTTCTGAAGAATTGATTCAGAAGTTTCTGACTTATTTACTTCAAACCCAACATTTATTTTTAAAGGGTGACTCCATTTTCCCTTCAAACATCTCTTAATCTAAAAAACCAGCTTAACAAATAATAAAAACATTGAAACATAACAGACTGAACTGGAAGCCCCCCCCTCTCTTTGACAAATGAGACTCTCATTGGACAATTATCGTTTTCGGGATCGCAAACGTGCGAACAGAATTTGTCACTGTCACTTTGTGTGTTTAAGGGCATATTAATCAAGTGATTAATTGCCACATATTACCCACCGAACGCGGCCTGTGTTCCCCATTCAAGAGCTCCTCTGCCTCTGAGCGTGATGGTTAATGATGACGTTTTGTTTGCAGAGGGCTGAGCGTGTTTGTTCGTGTTTAGCGGCAGGTCTGAGGGCAGTTCACAGGAGATTAGGACATCTTTGGTGTTTAAGATGAAGAGGGGAGAACATTTATTTACCTAGATTGAAGAACTTGGAGTTGCATTTTATTCTAAGAGTATTTTCCCTCATGCATTTGATTAATCCACATTTTTTGAGCAGGAATATAAAGCCATGCATTTAACATCTCTGCAGAGTACATTTTGATGCAGTTTGTCTTGAATCTCAAGTATCCTGTTTTTATTTTAAAGCTGTAGTCGATCAAGGCTGTTTGTGTCTATTTCGGATGTGTACAGCACCAGTTGTCAGTCACAGTTTTGCCTCCTGGTTTGATGAAATTTGATCTTATGTAACTGTGAAATTACTCCTCAAGGGCTTTACTCCTTAATTGTAAATCTTTAAGAATAACTCTGTAACTCCAGCTTCATTTGTCTCTTAGGTATGAGGTCTCATCCTCACCTGACATCCTCACAGGACAGCTCCCCTCCCAGTATCTTCTTCTGCAACTTTTAATTTGCTTTCATTATGCAAAATCATAAATAATATGAATTAATATAAGTAATATATCTCTGCAGTTGTAGCTGGTTAACTACTTTTTGTATTTACCTGCAGAAGCCAGCAATTACAATGCATATGGCAGGTATCAGGTGCTAATTTAATTCCCTGGCAAGAGAATAAAATCACAAATATCATGACAAATTATTTAAGAGAAAAAAGAGCTAAAATAATACACATGAAGGTAAATCCTGCACATTTTGCTGCTTATTTTCTAATATTTTTAGGATTAAAACGTCACAAAAATTCTTATTTATTAAATGCATGTGCTGCTGTACAAAGAAGCACATGCATTGAATAACAAACATCCTCCTGACTCATTCTTCTGTATTTTTCTATAATGAAATACACAACATCTCATGCAGCAGGAGGACTCTACATTCACAGACATTTCTATCGCTCTGGTTGTGTTTTGAAAATGCACCAGTGCTCTAATTATACACTAGAGGGAGCTAAGCTAATGTGTGATGTGAGCGTGTGCAGCAGGCCTCCTCTCTCTCTCTCTCTGTCTTTCTCTCTCTTCACACATATGTCAACACACACACTCTTCAGTTTTTCTGCTCCAGTTCAAAAAACAATCCTAATTGGGCCTTTTTGCTCTCCTCCAACTCTGCGGGAAAAGACACGTATGTCTTCTCTCAACCTCCACTCTTAGATGCACTATTTAGTTTTGACAAATGTGATGTTTCAGTTAAATTGTTAATGGTGCTACAGGACTCTGCAAGCCAGACATCAAAGGGCATACATTAATACATACGGCTCATGTTATTTCTTGTTCTGTTTAGTCTCCCGGGGAGAGGAATCCTCCGTGTTAAAGTCAAAGAGATCCTCCTGTTTTCTTTTTCCCTGCCGTTAATAAACCCTGATATTTCTTTTCCTAAAGGTAAAGCACCTCGGCACGCAAATGAGCAGGGAAAATGAGGGATCTGAAAACGAGGGGGCCGAGCCGGATGATCCGCCAACGTTAAGAGGCGCGCTTTGAAGAAAATTCCATCAAAGGAAAAACAATAAGTGAAGCAGTGTGTGTGTGTGTGTGTGGAAAGCCGGTGTTAAATACCTCGAGTTGTTCAGAAATGCTCAAAATCTCAATTGGCTCCGTTAACTGGCATCTGGAGAACAATGAGTTGAATCTGTTAGGGGTTTATAAAAGGCTTTTAGTGTTTCCATCTACTTCCATATGCTGTTGCATGATTGCTTTGCATCTTCATATTAGGCTGCACACCTTGTTTCCTCCCCGCTGAGGCTGCATGAAGAACCTAACGAGGGGAAATGTGTTTGAGTTTGGTTTCTGATGTTTGAACAGCGCTGTGAGGCGAGCTTGATTTACGGCGGGGCTGGCAGCTAGGAGAGAGGACACAGAACCTACGAGAGGGGAATCAAATGCTCCTCGTGTTTGGTATTGAGATATATCTGTCCATGTTTATTAGACTTCACTGCTACAATTAGAGGTACAAAGCTGCTGAAGGCTCTCAGGTAATTTTCAAACCACACATAGATTTATTTATTCTAACAAACAGAAGATCATTAAGCTCTTCAAACTGCAGCAGATATCACATGGAGAGAGGCGGCAAGCTGAGCTGCTGTGTTCATGATACAAGAGGTTTTATCTGCACATGTCCTCCACTCATAATGACCTTTAACCTTTTAGTTAAATTCAGGGAAATCATTCGAGTTGCAGTTTAAGAATCAGGACGTTGAGCTGAGCTGCTACTACAGATATTCACCCAGGTGTTAGGTTAGGATATCTTCAGTTTTAATGTGTGTGTGATTTAACTAGAGGCTGAACTAACTGCAGATGTTTCCTCCTGTCATAAAGAAATAAAACTGTGATTCAAATTTTTTTTAAAGCAGTCTACATTTAAAAATCAGGACTTCAGGATGGGCTCTAAGCTGAGCTGCTGCTACCTTATTTTGGCTTGTTTCTCTCTTTACCTCCAGATGTCACATGACTAAAATCTTGTGTGTTAGGACGGAATCATCCAAGGTTAATCATTTATATTAACACAGATTTTAACACATTCCTGTATCAATCATTGTCCTGCAGGATATTTAATTTGTTCTCTTTGGACTTAAAGTATTAACCTCTCGTTTACCGATGAAGTCCAAACTTTAAGTTTAAAAACCTTGTCGACAAAACGTTTCTCCTTTCAGTAAAATCAATTTGCACGAAGCCAGTCATCAGCACCGTGGAGAGATAAAGGGAGAGAAAAGCAGCTTCCTGCCTCTTGTTTAGCAGATGTGTGGAGGAGCTGAAGACATGTTGGTTTCTGACATTTTCCCCAACCTGCTGTGACACAAATAGACTCACTGTCACATGATGTATAGTCAACGATACATCAGAGAGCAGGGAGAGCGCCTGTCGACTGAGAGGAGCAGGAGGCTTTTATAAGGCTGACTGAGAATCTTATAGGTGTGTTAGCGTCTCATTCTGCAACTAAACTCTTCATGGACAGGTTTTAGATGCTGTTTTGATTTACTTAATGTCCCTGAAGAGATGAAGATAGCTTTTATAAAATCAAACAACAAGAAATAGAGCATCATGTTGGATGTTTTCTGCACCTTTAAGAAATGTTAAATGTCCCTAAAATCTACAAATGAAGACATTTCAGATCCTGCATATCTTTTTTAATAAATGTGTGTTATGTGGCTTAAAAAATCTCTCTGATGAATAAATTTTTTAAGGTTTTAGCAGCTCATATGTGCAGGTTATGATTTCCTTATTAGGATAAAAAACTGATAAGAAAAAGACTCTTGTGCCCTTGGTTGCTGTTTGTCAATATTTGCATTCAATTTAAGTATTTAATTTAAACCTTGTGGATCTTTAGAGTCAGTTTAGGTTATGCAAAAGCCTCAGACAGGATAATAAAGAACATCAGGACACTTGATATTCGCTAAAGTTAACCTGAAAATGAATTTAATAATTGTTTATGTGCAAAAAGAGCCTGCAGTCTGCTAGTTTCTGCATGAAATAAAAACTAATGCAACATCCTTTGCATATTTGTTTCTGCAGCAGGAGCATGCCGTGACATTTGAATAGAAAATATTGTGCAGAAGTTGCTGCCTCTGTACTTTGATAACGTTTCTGTCTCTCTGTTTTCAGTCCCTGTCTCCTGGAGCGCTGTCCTCTGAGGTAAAGAGGCTCTTCCTTGTCCGGCTCGTCTTCCTCCTCTGAGGTCAGCGACATCCTGCAAGCCGTATCACCTCCTCCACCCGCTGCCACGAACACAATCGTCTCACCAACAAGCCTGCCACTCTGAGCATCTCTTAACCAGGTGAGACACAGTCGACCTCCCCTCTCCACCTCTGCATCCTCTCAGTGACAGAAAGGAGAGCTCTTTGTGTTCCCGTCGATCGTGTTTGGCATTTTATGTTGTAAAATCTCAGACCTCACCGCGGCGCCGCGGGCCGTTTCCCGTCAGGTCTGAGCCGCTGCAGACGTTGACGGGGGCCAGGTAGAGGTGGAGCTGTCAGCGCTGATTTGTCAGGCCTTCACTCAGAGGTAGAGCTGCAGCTTCAGTGAAGTCTGCTCTCACTGAGACGCACATTCAGAAGCCATTTGTCTCCTCGGTGCTGTCCAAACAAAGAGAGCCTCCTGAAGAGGTCATTTACTGCCGTCGAGGTGCATCACCTTCAGGAGGAGACGACACTGCTAACACTGAGCATCCCGTACATGACATAAAGCCTTCAAAATGCAGTTTTGGCTCTTCTTAGTTGCACAAACGCTCTTCATAAATGAGAAGCAGAATAATAAAGACTTCCTTGAAAGTCGACATGCCTAAACTTCTGCAACACCTCCAGTATTCTTCATGTTCAGTATTCTTATTGTGGTGATTTTAATGCTTCGTTCTGCAGCTTTGCGTGTTTGCTGCAGCTGAGCGAGGTCTTTAAAATGTGCACTTAAGACGCCAGAGACACTGTTTGGTTGTGTTTACCAGAAACAGCTGATCTGTGTTACTTTACACTAACAGCAGCCAGCGAGATGAGTTTGTTTTGGATGGAGGTCGTATATTTTAGTGTTTGGATTGCTCTCTAAGTTGTGATTGGAGTCCATACTTGACTTGAGAAAATAATTCGGGCAAACAGGGTGAGTCATGGGATCTCGTGGGAATGTGAAGCTCCTCCGTTACAGCATCAAAATAAATGTTTTACACGTGAGACATTTTGGAAAACAAATGTGTCTGCTGTTTTTTACCCCGTTGGCGTCTGTTCCAGCGACTCTGGGATCCGTGCTGTAACCTTTTTTAGCCGCTCAGTCGCCTCTCCCCTCTCCTGCGCCTGATTTCCCCAAAGTGCCGTGTTTTATGTGTGCTTTTCTTTGGAACTGGTGAGGTCGAGAGGAGCAGAGACGGGCGTCCGAGGGAGACGTGGGAGAATGAAATGAGGTGGCTGTTTATTCTCCCCGCCAAAGCCACATACCTTTTTAGAGTGGCTTTGGAGCGCGGCCTAAAACAACACCAGAGGCCGTGTACACAAATTGCACGTCTCGTTCTGAGGAAAAGGAGGAGTGAGAGGATGGGAGAGAGAGTTCCTGGTGAAAAGAAGATGTTTCATCAAAAATCGACATTTTAGGAGTACTTTAACAGATTATAAAATCCTCTAAATGCTGCTTTTAAACCCTTTTCTCATCCATTTCTGTCCTACCTTTGGGCAGAGTTCATGTGGAGGGCACTGAGATTATACAACATCACTTTAAGAGCTCATGTTTCATCTTACAGAGGAAACCGGCTCTGACTATGATAGATTACAGCGAGGAAGAATTGTCCTAATTGAAATGAATATCATAATTTTTCTCTCCTGGTATTTTTCTTGTCTGCCCTCGAAACCAGACAAATAAGAGCAGAGCCATGTCGTGTTCACGCTGCAGTAATAATAACAGAGGTATTAGTGATAAATGCTACACCCGAGCTGAGGTTCTGGGATCTCAGGGGGGAAATAACAGCCAGCTGAAATGATGGGGAGACCCGATCCAACAGAAATATTTAGAAAAATTAACGGCGAGCTACAACCTTTAAACGCCTATTAACCCTTTCATGCATGAGGCGTTAAATCACATCAGTAATATTTATCTTTAAAACCTAGAAACAAGTCGGCGGTGACAGAAACATCTCTCTTTATTCTGAAGGAGTGATGATGTGTTCACTGCGGCGACACAACGACACAACACGACTGCTCACCTTATAAATACAGACTGGAAACATCATGGAGGACAATATATGATTGGAAAATGAATTTAAAAACATTCTAGGATCTTATTAAGCTGAAAAAAGTTCTTATTTAATACAAGAAATGTAACAGTCAGGCTGGAGACATACTAGAAGTTTCACCTTGCGCTCACGTATCCTGCAGATGCATCCTTTTGTTCCTGGGCTGCAGAGGATGCATCGTGTTCATCCTTTATGCTCCAAAAAATCTTAAGATTCATGTCACTATAAAAGCTAATACAATTGAATCAGTACCAGTGCCTTGCAGGTGCACCACATAGAGTTCAGGAGGAGGTACTGCACCTCTCCATCACTGATTTCTGCCTCTTGGTTCTTCTCCTCCTCGTGAATATTCAGCTCCAGTTTGCGACACCTTTCTGTTTGTGATTCTTTTCATCAGATTCTCTCCTTCCTGAAGAGAACACACACAGGCATCCTGTCGTGTTTACCTTCCCTGAGCTCTGCTTTTCTCTGCAGCCTTCTTATTAATTTCATGTCTGGCTTATTTATTATCCAGCTTGTCTCAGTATTATCTCTGCTGCAGCAATGAAAGTCTATTATTCTTATTATTATTGTGACTTATTCTTATTTACTCACGTAACCTCAGGAAAAAGTGACAGTTCCTGGAGTGTTTACTCATGAGTGTAGTGTGTGAGCTGTGATCCGACCTCCTCTCCTCGCCCCCCTCCTCTCCCCTCCCTTCATGTGACTGAGCGCCTGGACCCTGATGGGGGCAGGAAGGGGTCAGCATGAAGCAGGAAATGGGGGTTCCTCTGCGCCAGAATCATGATGACCAGCGGCCTGGAAAGCATACAGACATCCATCATGCTGGTCCCTATCTTTGACGGGTGTGAATCGATGTCCACAGTGTGTGAGCAGGAGTGTAGTTTGTGTTTTGGGGTTTTTGAAGAGCTGATTTCTGTAATTACAAACTTCAAATTTCCAGTTGAGAGAGGAGAGAGGAGAGGTTTGTGTTTGGTGATTGTGTGTGGAAAGGTGGCTCATGGTTCCTTGGAGAGATGAGACCCAATATTCCCTGTGTGTACGGCCGTGTGTGTGTGTAGGCTCAGTATTGTTTGGCAGTCAAACATGACATTAGTGGTGCTGCGGGCTTTGACACACCCCAGCTGCACTTTGTGTGAGAACGCAGGTTTGCGACTATTTTGGATTTTCCGTCCAGTCTGCGGTGAGCTGAGGCGTAATCACACAGCCGTAGCAGAGCCCTGGTTATTTATTCTTCTCCCTGACAAACACACACACACACACACACTCAGGAATATTCAAAGTTAGAAGATGAAACATGGAGCTACAAGAACAACAAGGGAAAAAAAATCATGCACAAGTGCCCAAAGGCCGTGCAGAGGCGGCCACAGCTGCCGGCTGGTCGAGCAGGCTGCCTGCTCCCAGGCTGTGCAGATGTTGGGACCCTGAAGCACATTAACGTACCTCTTAACCCCCCACCCCCACCCTGATTCAGCTCCCATCATGCTCTCACAGCCGTCTGGGAGAGATGCACACTCACATATGTACAAACATGTGCACACACACGCTCACACACTAAGAGAGGAATGTGAGTGACTTCTGTTTTCAGGGAAAGATGTTAGAGAGTTGTGCAGTGAAACTATAGAAACTATAAGTTAGTTCTCTTTAGCTGCAGATTTTATTCATGTATATAATCTTTAAATGACCCTTGAACTCAGTGCATGCCATTACAGCTCAGGCTGATGAGATCCAGCTCTGATTTCATGATTGAGTTTTCGAGATTGTCTGAAATCTAAAAGTTTTGTTTGCAGAGGTCACACGTATGCAGTCAGAGAAATATGTAAATGTCTTTGTGAAGCAGACGACTCAGGCGACTCAGCCTGCAGAAGAAAAACAGAGTCTGCCCAAACGGGGCGTGATGCAGAGGCAAAGCACCAGGGCGGGCAAACAGCCATGAATTCCCTGATGCTTCCTGCCAGCGTGGAGATAGGCCCCGCCAACTGCCCAAATCCAGAGCGAGTCCTCATTCCTCCAAACCGCTAAAGCCTCTCCCAATGTCAAGTGGCATTTATTAAATACACGGAGAGGAGGATGTTTTCATGCGAGTGTCCCCGGTGATCTGTGTGGTCCAAGCCAGAGTGCCAAACCCGTCTTTCTCCTCCATCTTAGCCGCTTCTTCCCGCCGGTTTTGACGCCGGTCCAGATTTGCGGTAATCCCTCTCAGGCCTGCACAAGTCTCAGGTACACCTTGCGAGCGAACAAATGTCTGATAACGCACGTGGTGGACTGGAAACAATAAATAAGCCATTAGAAGAAGAGGGAATACCTCCGGGGGATCCATTCAAGTCTTCCAAAGAGACGTTTCATGCCACACTCTAAGGACTTGAGAGGATTTGGGTGCAAATTTGTTCTTTTTGCTTCGTCTTTTGTGTTTTGGCGAGGGGGGTAGAGTAGGGTGGCATCTTCTCCACCCGCCCAGTGGAATCATGGGTGGTAAAGCTTTCCCAGCTAGAATCACAGCAGTAGAAAGAGTCGGGGTCTCCTCGGGGGCCTCAGATTATTTCTGTTTTCTACATGTTAGGGCCCTCTGAAGTCACCGGATCTTATTTTTCTGTTCCACCGCAATCTGCCTGCACAGATGATACCGGCTACAGACCCCGAGTCAACCGCTTATTGTTCATTTTGGCTACAGCTGTCCAGCAATCCCAAGAACATGGGAGTTCATATCCAAGGATAATCTGTTTTCATGTTTAATACCGTATCTCGGGTGGATGGGAGGGTTTTTTATGTCGAAGAATAGAAGTGGTGGAAAAAAAAAAGAAGAGAGGGGAGGGCTGTGGAGGAAGCAAGCTTTGGAAAACACCAGCCCTTAATCCTTGGGTGACCACTGGCGAGGCCCGGATGAGCGTGGACTGGAATACTTTTCAAACTAGCGAGGCCGTCCTTTTGTCTTTCCTCCATGCCGGAGCACATGAAGCAGAGCGGCGGGGGCGAGGCGGGGCGACATGAGAAGCTACATTTATCAGTTCACAGTTTCAGAGGATATTGCAAATCAATTTATTAGATTATGAGGCCTGCTTTGAGCTCTGCTTTTTCTCCCCCCCCTCCTCCTCTCCTCTGCCTTCAAATGTAATATTTTAAAGAAAACTCTATTTCCAGATTATAGAGCACTTTATCGCAGAACAAGGAAGTATAAATTCTGGCCCAGACATCCTAAATCCTATTTTCTCTGTCTTTGGTTTTACAGTAACGTGGCTTCATCTTCTCAAGGACGTTGATATAATGGAGTTTGTTCTGCTTTGGTCTGTTTCAGCCACTTTAACCTTACAGACATGGATTCCTGTAAAAGCACAAACAAGTCACTAAACACTCATATCTTAGGCATTTAACTTCCACATGACTGTGTCTATTTTTTTATAGAGTCTAGAAGCATCCTTCATTTTTAAAACCTTGCAGTGCAACAAATATAAGTCTGAGCTTTGAGCTGCAGACTCTGAAACATGCACTGTAACTTTGAGACATGTTGTTTCCTCCTGCATGCTTCCTCTTAGTTTCAGCAACAACTGTCCTTCATAAATTTAAAGTTATTTTTCTCTTAAGTTGCAAAGACAGAACATCCTGCCCTCATCTTTATGCCTTAAATTTAATTGGTTGAAATCTGGGACTCGGTCTTTGACTTGCAGAGCCTTGTGCTACCTGCAGGAGAATCAGCTTTGTTGTGCTGCTTCAAGGGATGCATGCAGAGAAATTGAGGGTTGCATATTGATTTTAAAATTGGAAAATGAGTGATTAATTTGAGATGTTTAGTTTGATGGTTTTAGCACCTCTACTGTTCCTTTTTTTATGCTTTAACCTGCAGAAATATCCAGAATCGTTTTTTGAGATCGAGCTGTTTCTTCTGCAGAATCATGATTGGCATTCCCATCCAGTGCATCCATCCCTCTGTTTGACGTTTCACTTTAACAACATGCATAAACAGTTTGAAGACACTTGGGGGGGGAAAACTCAACTTGGCGAGGACTCCTCCGCTGGTGACGGTTTGTGCGGCGGCCCATATAAAGTATAAAGTGTAATAACACGACTCCGTAATTAATCTTCCAGCGAGTGATCCAATTATCCAATTGAAGCTGCAGTTTGTGAACGCTGGTCTTGTTATGTTGGAAGATAAAGCTCGGACTTCTCCAAACACCAATGAGACTCTCTCTTAAATAGCATTATCCATGTTTGGAGACGCTTTCTTAACGGGGATTTTTCAAAGCGGCTCCGGCGTCCCTGCTATGAAAAAGATAATTCACAATGGTAATCAGCGCCTCTCGTGTTGGGATGACTTAGACTAAGACCCTTGAGGGGGAGCCCCTCTCTCTCTCTCTCTCTCTCTGCTGACGGGTGTCCTCTTTTTGGATCACCATTCATCTAATACTGGGATTAATGGGAGTGATGGTTTGAGTCGTCATATCCAGAGCCAGATGAATTTAACGTAAGATGTTCCCAAGAGCTAGAAGCATCCAATCAGTGAGATATTAATGTAAGAAGAAGAGTTCTCAGGTAGGACAGGACTGAAGCAGAGTTTTCTCTCAGAGTTAATTTTTGCACTCTTTATTAAATACTCAGATACCCTGATACTTCAAAGTATAAACAACAACAATGAAAGGTTGCAAAGCTTCCTTTATCAAGAGAGATATGCATGCATGCAACACCTCACTCTCTTTTTGTGTTTTCAATCCAAGAAATCAAGGAAAAAAAGTAGGGTACAATTATTAAGCACATAAGATAAAAGAGTTGCATTATTTAATGATGCATCTTACCTTCAGTGCATCCTATTTCTGAAAAAATGTCAGAACCAAAACCAGATTTAGCTTCTCTGGCCAAGTATAAACGTTTAATTTATTCATGCAAGCCTTAGGACGACAACAGTGCAATGCAATTCCTTTGTAAATATTTGTTTAGTTAGAAGTAAGTGCTGCAAGTTTATTGCAAAGTTTGGTCAAATTAAAATATTTTGCACCTAAATTAGTCGACAGAAAGCGTCAAATTACTTTCAGCAGCTGCTTTTTTAAAGACTTTACCTTCTCAGTAATATATTTATGAAACATGTGAGGTGAGATTTATTGTTTTTGTTTTATTATCAAACCCTGGAGATGAAATTAAACCTTAAAACACAAATCTTATCCCAAAAGAATCATTAGTTATTTCATTATGAAGTACAGTAAGCTCAAAATTCAGAGGATAAACTCTTCCACTGATTGATAGATATCTACTGTCCTGCAGGAGCAAATATAACTCAGTAAAATGCATGAATTACTGTAATAAATAACCATCCTCCTCATCGAACACAACAAAAACACGCTGAGGAAGAGGGGATGTTTCAGCGTCTCAGCGTCTCAAACACAGACAGACCCACAGCAGCTGCACGCGAGCACAGCCTCTTCTCTCTGAATCACAGAGTGTCTGCTGGTTTGTGTGTACCTGTCACTTTTTATCCTATTAAAGCCAAAGACCTGCAGAAGAGAGACAGTCCCCTGCTGCTTCTGTTTATCCAAAACACTTCTGCTAATGGACTGAGACTCGAATCAAATCTGACCCCGAGAATGAGAGCGAGCATTACCAAAAACAATACCACAATCCGCTTTTTTTTCCCCTCCCTCGCTAATTTGCAGCACAAAGCCGCTTTCCATTTGGTGAAGTCTTTTTATTTTGGAGGAAGAAGAGGGCGAAACAAAAACTCTGATCACACCAGATCTGAATTTTAAGGTGGATTCTATAGATCCAGACCTCAGAGAGCCTCTGTTTGCTGTCTGTTTTGCATCTTCAGATTTTTAAATGCAGCTGTGTCTCACAAATCAATTTTTTACATCACATATTTGACTCATCTTGACTTTCTCTACAAAATACAGTCGACTCTCTTCAATACGAGCTACTATTAAAGCCACTGTTTGCAAAACTCTGTCATACGACCGCTTATTCAAACTTCTGATCCTCTTGGTCTTTTTCTGACCCTTGACCTTCTTTGAAACCTCGCTCTGCTGCAGAAACAGAGAACATGCAAGCTTTAGATTTTGCATATTTGTCCGTTCTTCTCATGCTTTATGCAGCCATCTTCTCTCCATCTTTGTTTATCTCCTTCATCCTCATCATGCAGGTGTTAGATGTCTAATAATCAGTAATGTAGGGTTCATGTTTGTTTGGCTTTAGTTGATTTGAGAAAGCCTTCATGCGATCTGGTGCAGGAGTTACTCGTGTCTCTTTCTGCTTTATTTTCAGCCTGTCAGCCTCTTGAATGTGAAATAACCTCAAATGAAGCTCCTGCAAGCGTATCCAAAACCCAAACACGTCCGTTAAAGTCTCGACTGTCCACCTTAAGAGGAAGTGCAAAGAGAAAACACAAGAAGAAGGAGGGGAAGCAGAGGAGAGTAAAAACAACAAAAAAAAAGGAATCAGAGCTGTTGAAAAGGACGTTATTAGCTTGGTCGCGGTCGGAGCCCATTTGCGTCCATTTGCATCTGTGCTGAAACCTGCAGCTGAGAGCATCTCGGCGATGCATAATGACCGGTTGTCACAACAACACGGGAGGTGGCCCCGCCGGCAAAATGACGGCCCTGTCACTCCTCCGCTGAGACGAAACGCTGGCAACCTGTAATTCCCCTCGCAGAGCTGCTTCCTTCCTGCCCGCCGCCTGGTTAAATGGCACTTTTGAAGGAAGTAAATCTACAAAGTTGTGTTTAATAACGACGCCAGAGCCAAATGTTTGACGGGGTGAGGTGTGTTTGCAGGGGGGTGTGGAGCGAGAGGCTCACGGGGTTAAGAGGGATTTGTCATTTGTTTGTGCTCGCAGGCCTTAATCTGTTCATTGAAACGGCCCATCTTTTCAGCTAGCTGCGCTCAAAGTAAATGAAACACAATTATAGAGCGCGGGTAGGCAAGGTGGGACACCGCCGGCTCAGGGAGGAGGGGGTATCGATGCTGGATCCCCTCTGATTCTGGACTCTAATGTGGTCGTTGCACTGTTTTTTCAAAGCACTCAGTCTTTCAGAGTGCGTGTCGAGGGAATCGGTGGGTGTTTATATGCAGAAATAAGATGTAAAGATACTCTGCAGTGGTTGCAATATGAACTCAATACAGAGGTGATACAAGAGGAAATGATTAACAAGACTTTAAATGAGGCAGAACATAAACTTCAGCAACATGCAAGAAGTCCACACAGCAGAATTGCACTCTCACAGATTTGAAATTTGTCTGAGTGGACCTGTTCATCTTTAAAACTATTTTTGCAAGGCATAGAAGAGATCTGATGAGATGCATGCTCCAAAAGGAATAAAAATAAAGCTTGCAAAATCAGGAAATGATTATTAAAAAAGCTGCTTATGTCTAAAAATGTTCACAATGACTGAAGAAACATACTCTTCCTTTGTTTTTAGTCTCAAACCAAGTTTCTGAAGTCTGTTTTCACCTTATTGTCGCAGCTTTCTGTTTTTCTGCAGAAGCTTCCTCACTTTGTCTGTCTTAAAACATTACATGGATACTATTGAACACCAAAACAATGAAGGATGCATGATTTTAAGACATGTAGGATTGATAAATGAAGTATCAGGGAGCTAGTTTAGCTCTGCAGGCCCTCGTGCACGGAGGATACAGTTGTAGTCACACTGGTCGAAGGATCGATCCTCATCTCTTTCTCAAGAAACAAGCTGCAGGATTTAAAATCAACCTTTTTCTTTTCTACTGTTTGCACCGTGTCACTCTCATGAAACTTATTTCCCTGTGCATATGCATTCAGTGTCATGATATGTGTGTGACTAGCTTTCTCTGTTTTCACCACCTAGCCTCATAAAGCCCGCTGAAGTACCAACAATCTCCTCACATGATCCTTTCCCGCGCTGTATAAGCATGCTAATAGAAGGCCTTTCTACTGGTGCAGCACTCTTCATCCTCTGTGTGCATCATGTGAAGACGTCTAACATATTTCACACAGATGAGCCGCTCAGCAGGGAGCCGCAGATCTGCAGCTCGGTCGTGATCTACCGAACTCTTCCTCTCTGTTTCCCTCACTCTTTGTTTACTCTCACACTGAGTTAGTGATGGGCGCCGCAGCCCCTCCTCCTCCTCCTCCTCCTCCTCTTCCTCCTCCCCCTCCCCTTTCCCACCCACCACCTCATTACCTCCTCTACCTGATGGGCCCACTCCTCTTCTCCTCCCTCTCCACTTTTTATTTATATATTTATCTATTCTACCCCGGCTTTGCGGGTTACCGTTTTTAATATCATCGGTGAAACATGATTATTACCTCTTAATGCCCAAATTACGGGGGCATTCTTTTTGTCATCCTCGCCGTTGCATTTTTCCCGCGTAGCACCCCGTGGCAGGAACATCTTTATCTCCCCATGTGCTCCTAGTTTTAAAACCTTTACCCCCGCTGTTTGAAAAATATTTCTCATTTTCCTCCCCCATGGCGTGGAGAAATCCCCATAGGCGAACCATTAGTGATCTTTCTGCCTTTCCCAAACACTTATTACTATCACCCGCACTCCTTGAGCTGCCTCATTGGCTTTTGGTAAATTATGCAAATAAGGTGATGTTCGAACATATAGTTTTGCTGTTTTTCTGCAACTGCGCAAGTTTGCACAGCCTTCCACCGAGCAGCCGCGGCACCATTAAAGTGACTGAGCACGTCAGCAAGATTTATGCATCAGTGACAAATTATAATGCTCTGTCGCTAATTTCCCCGCTGCTTCTTCTTCCTCGCACAGGTTTAGTTATGTGTTTGCCTTTTGGGGAGGCCTTCGGTTGTGAGTTTTAGTGTTTTTTTATTTTTTTTTCCTCCTTGCATATCAATGTGTCACTTGAATTCACATCTGCAGAGACAGGAGGCTGCAACCCAAGCGAGTCAGCTCGAGTGTTTGACTCATTACAGACGAGAGAAAGTCTATTCTGGAGTTTCACTTTTCTTTCAGAGATTGTTGGAGTGACTTTGAAGCTGCAGATGGACGGACGGGGAGGGGGAATGTTTCAGCGGAGGACTTAACGTGATAAAGTAGATGCTAATGTACAGTCAGTTTGTGCATTCAGATATTTTAACACAGGAAACAATGAAGTGTCTTTTGTTACCTGTACCTGCACACCTTTATGAAGGTGAGCTCATCTTTAATACAAGCTTCACCGACTCATACTGTTGTTCACCTTCTCACTGAATGCAATAGAATATTTTAAGTTTTGTGCTTTATTTAGATTTTTAATGCATCATGAAAACTAGTTTTTGCATGGTGATAAATGTGCATTCTCTCTTTAAATGAAGATATTAAAATAACAAAAGGTTTTGAGGTGGAGTGCATGCAGTAGAGATCTTCCTGAGGCTTGCTTTCGACGATTTCCAATCCTCCAAATCATCACACGGCATGTCGTTGTTTCAGATCATGCTGTCAGACTCTGAGTGCAGAACCACATCAGTGTGCCGGATCTTTCCGTCACAGAGGGGTGTTCCCTCTCACCACCAATGATCCCCACTCCAAACGTTCCTGATAAGCCTTCAGATTCAGATCAGTGTTTTCAGCGGTGACGTCACGTTTCCGTCCAAACACCAAACACAGACTCGCAAACTCCAAACTACAGTTCTGACTTCTGACTAGCGAGAGTGTTTGTCTGACACCCCGAGGACGAGAGCTCTCTGAATGTCAGCGGACGCCTGCCTTCAACTTCCCATGAAGAAGAAAACGATAAGCAGGGAGCCGGTTGGAGACGCTCGGTCGGCACAGTACATTGTGATAATGACATTTGGGGAGGGATAGTGTTGCAAAGCTGTTAAGCTCTTTCATTGCACCAAGAAGATTAGTCGACGAGATGGGGCTGAATGACAGCGAAGGTAGCGTCCCCAGCCTCGCCTGCCGAGGACTTGGCATGCAGAGGTCCGTTAAAAGCCAAGCGCTTACTTTACACTGAGGACCAATTGTCCTTCACTCGCAAAGTATCACAAACCCCCACAAAGCAAGGGCATTCTGTTGTTTGTGTCGCTTTCATGTGGACGGATTTACCACTGATTTCTACTTCTGCGCTCGTTTTTTACCTTTCATTTTTATTCCTTCTCTTCTGTGGATGACTTTCAGCAAACGATCTGCCTCCGTAAAGCTTCTGTTTTCCCATCATGCCCCAGCACAGAGGTTTTCACACATCCAGAGTCTGGTGAGGCTTGTCTGTATTTAGTTTATCTACTCACCCAACCCACGCTCAAACCCCAGTTGGTTGCAAAGTCGCCACATTAGGCCTTGTTTGACCGCACCAAAGCAAGACGCAGGAACTCTGGACAGCTTGTCCTATTATCTGGGACAGCGGCCTGCCATGCCTTTAACTCTTTGTCACATTGCCTATTCCCATTATAAGCCTTCAGGGAGCAGGGGGCCGCCCGCCTGCATCCTAAGTGTATGTGTGTATACATCAACGCGTGTGTTGGTCCGCGGTTTTAACCCGACTTTCCCCACAGGCTCCTGGAAACACTTTGTCCATCTCTTGATGCTCTCTCTCCGCCCACGCAGGAGTCATTTTTATTTATTATCTCCTCTGACAGCGGAGGGAATGACGGGGAGTCAGTGAAAGTGTTTTGTCAGTTCTTAAGTGTCTGACAATCCGAATGAAGTTTAGCATGTGAAGAACAAGAGGGCGTCCCCATTTTTTATTTATTTTCCTGCTGATGGAAAGACGAGGACGGGCCACAGAGAGATGGAAATGACAGACGGTCGCTGAAGCCACCAGTGTATTAAACAAGTCTTCTCTCTGTCATGGTGGAGGGCTGGATGCTGTGGCGTTAGGTGGGGAGGTACGGGAGGGAGGGGTGGGAGTAAGTGCGCTGACCTCCAGCTCGTGGCCCCGCTGGTTCCCCTGGCGGTTGCAGCCCTGATGAAACACGCAGGCTGCCAAAGTGACAGGAAGTCATCTCGGGAGGGGATCTGACTCAAACATGGCGGCTCCTGGACTGTCAGCTCCTACACCTCCTCTCTCCCCTCCTCCTCTCTGATCTGTTCATCAATTTTTCAAATAAGAGCAAACACTCGGACTGTAAAGGCGAGACGTTTTAATCTAGATGACGTCTGTGAGTAAACTGGGGGTCAACTTCATCCCTGTTCAATTTAAGTCATTGAAATATCATCAAACAAGCGTAGTCACCTTCAGTTTAGCATTTTGGTAGTCGCCATCTTGTCTTTTTGTATCCAGAGGTGAACATATTTTGTTGAGCTTGCTGCAGCGCCCCCCACAGGCCTGGAGTACTTGTGGTAATCTGCATTTTTCTGTCTTCCTGTGTTTGATTTTGCATCTTTTATGCATTTGCATCAAATCAAAACTAACAGGTTGTGTTGTTGATGTTTACGAAGGGAATACAACGCCTTCAACAAACAGAGTCGCCCCCTGCTGGTCTTTTAGGAGAGTACAGGTTACAGACACTCCCTCAGAGGCCTTACTTCTTAAACCAAGTGTCCTCTGCTCCAAGTGTAAATCACATAAATGTTTGTGTGTCTCAGAAATGTAAAGGTTTGTGTGCAGATTGATTGTTTCAGGGTTAAGACTACACATCTCCTTGGATTCTCTCCAGAACAGTTAATGAAATATTCATGCAAGTCTGGACGTTCTTGATGCTTCACCTCTGTCCTCACTGACCCAAACATGCTGCAGATTGATGTGTTTATTTGTTAATTTTGCTCTCCTTCAGTCTCTGCAGAGTCCGACCGTCTTATAAGGTGGTTGTGTTTGCTTGTCTTTAGCCGAGAGGACACATCTGTCCAAGGGTGATGTTTAGTCACAGTCTCTCTCTGAATTCCCAGGTGTGAGCTCACGCTGAGGCTGAGGCCCCGAGTGCCGCCAGGACGCCGCGGTGTGCGTCTTCGAAAACCAGCGTGCTGTGTTGAGTTTGGAGGGTACAGTGAGAGGAGAGAGCGGAGTTACGTGATGAGAGTCTGCAGGAACACACTGAGGTGAGTTTCAAGATCACACTTTGATGTTAGACTTGATCTTGCATGCACATTTGCAAAACCTTTGGTGTCAGGTGATGATTTCTTTAAATATTCTAACAAAAAGTAGTTCATCTTTTAAAAACGTGTCATATCAGTGTGGATGAAAGGATATGAAAGTGTCCACAAACATGTAAACACATGCAGTACAGTTTCATCTGCACATACATACACAGTCATACAAGCAGACTTTGCTTAACTTGCCTCAGCAGTTACATAAACGCAGTCCTCTCTGTTGTAATTTGTGGCCTCAGTGGGTTTCTTGTTTTTTTTTATTTTTTTTAATGTGATGTTTATCCCCGCAAACACAGCAAACAGATTCTGTGAGAGCGACGACAGCCGTGAAAAGCCTCGGCGAGCACAGCAGGTACTCCTGAGCTCGGCTGTAACAAATACCTCTTAAAGACTCTTATTTAAATGCCCCATCTGCTTTGACAGGTGCTGTTTGAAATCTAACCCCACGGGGGACAACCTTGTAACTTTTTTACGCGCCTCTTTGTAACCGCGCGAGCGAAAACAACGGGGAGCGATCTCTTTTGTCAACCCGTCGCCGCACTTTGAAAAAAAATACTTTGGAAAAGGAGTGTGTTTTTTTTTTTTTGTGTGTGTGTGTGTGGTAAAAACTTTAACTCAAAGATTTCTCTGCATGTGGCTGCTTCCCACACACACACAGAGACTCACAGACACACACACACACACACTCTAGAGAGCGTAATATTGCAGATTATTGTTTGTATGTTTGTCATCTCTCCTGTAAAACCCTGATTTGATAAACCCGCCTGTTATATTAGGACTAATAAAGCAGCTCTACCTGCTCTCCTCTGCTTTCTCTACAAAGATGAATTACCCGTTTAATAAATAATGACATGCAGAGCACAATGACAATTACCTGACTTATTTTTCATTCGGGGGAGGAGGGGGTTGGATGGAAGACACCTTCGGCTGTCACGGATGGCAGAGCGTAAACTGCACGCTTTAAGCTTTAATTACCTTGTTGTTTTTGTCCCTCCGTCACACTGGCCCCTGCACTCAATCATACTCCTGCCAGAGCCACGGCTGCACTCCAGAGACCCCTCTCGCCCCCCCTCCTCCCTCTACAATCCACTGCAACACATTAAGAATCGATTAATAAACAACATTAATATCTTTTTTTCCTCTTTGTCCCTCTCTTGTCCTGATTTTTCCTCTTTTGTTCCCCTTTTTTCTTTATTAAATCTCTTGTCATCAGGCTTTGTTCGCTTGCAGAGTTCCACCAAAAAGCATCACATTTAATTGCTCACCACCCTTGATTGCAAGCTTGTACATGTGCGTGCATGTGTGTGTGTGCATGTGTGTGTGTGTGTGTGTGAAGCGGCCGCCATTAAAGCCTCCTGAAGGATAATTGCTATCAGTGTAATGATCACAGCGCTTTCATGTATCGGGCTCCTCCATCTTCCAGATATGTGCCATTAAGAGCAAGGTTGTCTTTGTTGCAGCTCATGCTTGGACATAGGCCAACCCCCCTGAAACACACACACACACACACACACACTGCTCAAGCTTAGACATATTTCTTATATGCCAAGATATTCTCCTCAAGGGGGGGGACGGAGAACACAGACCACGTTTGTGTTTATCTCATCAGAGGAGCCGGCCTGCATCATCAAGGTAACGTTAATAATTTACGGCGTCATTGTGGAGCTCGGAACCATTACCGCTGAGAATTAAAATCAATTAAACGCCGGCGTAGATAAGTCGCTCCTGAGCCAGGTAGAGCTGCTTCCCCTGAAGAAGTGTCAGCGTGGACTTGTAAAGAGAGAGAGGAGTAAGACTTTATTGTATTATTTCCAACATTAAGAATGCACAAGCTCCGATAGAAACAAAAGGAGGATGAAAAAAAGCACGAGCAGACATCTTGGCATCTGTTACCATTAATTTACTGCTCACTGCTTTCAATGTGATTTCCTCCCATATGTTTCAGATGTGTCTTTGCCTTCGCCCCCCCCTGAAAACAAACGGCTTTTTCTCTGAATTATTCACACACACACACATACACACACGCGCAGAGAAACACACACTGTAATACACACCCTGTAAAAGCACCATAAACAATTCATCCGCGGCTTTATCATTAAAAGATGTCACACTGACTTTTCATGAAAGATACTCTCCGATTTTCGGTCCACATGTTGTGTTCGGTCTTGTGAAGAAAAAAGCAGCTCGTGCACACACACTGACACACTCGACAGGAGCACACACACACACACACACAGTAAGTCGACATCTTGACTAAACTTTGACATGTGGACACACTTAAAGAGAAAGCTGTAAATGTAAAGAACACACACATGAATAATGTTAATTATTAACATTGTTCAGCTCCGGATCAGATAAGCCTCAGGTGTGTCTCCTCACACCCTCACATGTTTAGTCTGAACTCGCTCCTGAACACAATCCCCCGCGATGGCTCACAATGAGGCAGGAACCGTCCCTGGTAGCCCTCCTCTGATAACGGTCTCCGCTGTAATGGCTCGCCATTGTTGTGAGAACACAATACGGTTTCAGCCGAGCCGCCGTGACAGGCCGAGCCCGACCTGCCTTTGAAGTCTCAGACTCGGTCTCAGATGTCCTGCTGGAGTCACCGGCTCGGACTGAATGATTGATGACGCTGATCAGGAGCGGACACACCGGGGGGGGGAATATAGACCTGACACAACACAGTGGAAGGTTCCTGCGCTCTCACTGCAGGCTGGTACAGTTTCAGAGCAGGCACACATCCTTTGCTTATCATAAAACCTTTCCTCTGAGTATTTTAGAGTACTTTATAATCCTTAAATCTAATTCTAAGGCAAAGATAAGAACCATATTGAGTGGTTATGAGTGAAAGAAAGAAAGTCACAAAACACACAGAGTGCATCGTGGTTTCATTTGCATCCTTTGCAACAGAAAGACAGCGTCTGCATCGTCTTTAGTCCCTTTAAATTCTTTATATCCCTCAAATCTACGCATCCTAAAGTTTTACAAGTTATCCTGAACCGATGGAGGTTTTTATTGAGATTATTATTAAGCAGGATTATGCAAATGATGATGCTCAGCAGCTACAGTGAACCGTGCCTCTCACCTCGTATGCATTTTGAACACCACACAATGTCACTTAATGAGCTCTGCAGCAAGAAAGAGAAGTCCTCACTTTGTTTTGCAAAAAGGACGAAGGCCCCAGCTCTGTAACTTTTATTATCTTATATTGATGAGAAGAAAATGATGATTAAACTAAAGAAGTTTGTTTCTGAAGACCTTCATTGACAAACAAACAAACAAAGTTGAAATTCTGAAACTTTGGCTGCAAAGACCTGCCGACTATTACTCATATTTTGGATTTGTTTGAACATCAGAATCAGACGAACGTCCTCGCCCACAGGAGATCCGTCTTTAAAGGGTTAAAGCAGATTTATTTGGAGGTATATACGTCCTTGTTTTCATGTTGTTTATTGCACCCCCTCAGTTCACTCCTAACAGCCCAGTTTCAAAAACGAGGCAAAACTTTGGGCAACACGTTCTGCAAAGTTCTGCAGGATTCTCCGATGTGATTACACCAGTTTACCAACGACCAGTTTACTGTTTGTTTTATTTAAAGGGAAAACAAGACGCTAGTGTTTGTGACTCAAGAAAAACCTCCCACTGTGCCCGTTTGCTACAGGTTTGCTCCGAGTCATACACCCCTGCTGTTCTCCGAAACATTAGAAAGAGCAAACACACACACATACACACACGCGGCCTCACAGGCTAACAGCTGACAGCTAATGAGCTCGACCATCATCACAGCTCAGAAAAGTTGTGTTGCTGCGTTGGCTCTATATTTCATCTTACTGCAACTGATGCTTTTTCTGCAACTTGTGGTAAAAGTTGCAAAAGGAACACTTGGACTTATGAGCTTCAAATATTATCAAACATATCAAGTCAATCAGAAAGCAGTAGATATTTTATAGATGTAGTTCCCGTCCGTCTGATGCATCTTCACATTCTTTATTTTAAAGAAAACAACCTTCATGTAATTGTACTTTTAACAAACAGTCTTTTTCTGCAGCTTACAATCTTTTATGAACAATAATCCAGTCCTGACTTGATGTTCTGATAAAGAAAGTCATCGTTCCTGCTCCAACAAAGGCGCCGCTGTGGCTAAGTCACATGCTAGCATGGCAACGTCTCCTCTCAAACTTTCCAGACTCATCCTGATAAACTGGATGATGCTCCTTGACGGATCGCAAACACAATGTGCGAAACTCCAACCCAAACACAAAGCAGCGTCTTTGTTGGTGCAGCGGGACTTTCCCAGCCCTGCTGCCCGGGCGAGCTGCTCGGTCATGGGGATGGTTTCATCAGCCGTAAGAAAAAAAGAAGAAGTCCAACGATAACAGACGGCGGGTTGTGCTGGGACGGAGGACAAGAGAAATAGTATTCGGTTTGCAGTTTGTTTCCAGTGTAGTCGAACAAACAAAGAGATGAAAACTGATGCACTACACAAAAAGAGGATCATGTGACGGGATGAGACCAAAATACAAAAGTTCTTCTACTCAGGCCTTTAAATTTAGAACAATCATGATACATGGACTTTAACCTTTAAGAACTTTTACATGCAGAGACTGAGAAGTGATGAGGAGTGTAGTCTGCAGGAGGATGCTGTGGCTGAAAGTTGGAGCATCAGAAATCCTGCAGCTCTAATAAAGCGCCTAATTGGGAGGATACTTTGTCAGGTGATTGTGAGGATGATGCACGGCAAATGTGACGTTAGTGCAGCTCCAGTTAAATTGGCTTCAGTTACTCTCAGGGTAGCTGATAGCTAGCTTTGCTCCATCCAGTGAGGAAAACATGCACGAGTCAGGAAGCGTTTTTTTATCTTATTTGATGTGACGAATTCAGACTTTTGTGATGTGTTTGTTGCAGATTCACATGTTAGGATTGAAAGCATGATTTATTGCACACCGCTCATTTACTCCAAGACTTTTGAGACTTTAATCTGCTTCCTGAATGATTCTGCTCAGATTTTTCTAGAACAGTTAAAGCAAATTGAAACAGTAGAAGTCTGCAGCAGTATCCCTCCTCTCCCTCCGCTCTCCCTCTCTCTGCTCGTTGTGTAACTTCCCTGACACAGTGCAGTGTGTTTGTCCTGCGTAGTTGGACAGGAGTAGTCACTTCATTTCAAAGTTTCTGTCTCCACAGACAGACAAACTGTCCCCAGCGTCTCAGACTGTAGCATCCGTCCAGACAGCTCTAATGGGAAAAATAGACATTTCTGTTTTTTCCTCCGTGCCGTCTTTATTTTTTTTCCCCTGCCGTGAATGTGACAGGCGGGGAGACGTCTGGGGGGCAGATGATGTCATTTATTGATAAGCTGACGGCCTATCACTAACAGAAGGACCATGTCGCTGTGTTTGCCTCGACTTACCGCCCATTTACCGTCACTGCTCGCAGCCTTATCAAACAAATGGAGATGTTAAAAAAGAGAGCAACAAACAGAGAAAAGATCTGATTGTCTTCGATTGGAAACAGAGCGTTTTCGGTGCGGTGAGTCATCGCGTGCGGCCCACTTCCTTTTGATGTGCGCCACAGAAAATGATACAAATTGCATTTAGCCCCCTGTGAAATACAATAAGCGGTCGGCGTGATGGAGAACATTTTCATTTATTAGCATGAAGCTTTAAGCGAAGGGCTCCCGTTCTTATCTGAAGAGACTCATCAGCTTCCTTTTTGATAACAACAAAAAAAAGAGAGAGAGGAGCACCGGCAGCGGTGACGATCACTTCGCTCTGATTTAACTGACTGATCCCATCAAGATGAGGATGAACTCAGGAAATAAGATTGAAGAAGTCAGATGATATATGTACTTTTAATTGAAATGTACAGACAGGCGTTTCCTATCCGGCGTATCTGATGTGATTTTATTCAGCTTGTCTCGACTTGTTTAGATTGAGTTTGTCAGAGTAAAACCAGAGTTATGTTTTTATCTCTTCGTTTGTTGCTTTTAAAGCTTCAGGAAATATCAAAGAGCGATGTTAAAGTTGAGGTTCTCATTAAACATCCTTTAAATAAACCCTCAGATTATTTACTGAAACATGCAGCCGCACACATTTAGATTTAAGGACACTAAACTCTGATCATGTTTCCTCACTCATTAGTGTAGCATGTTTACACACTTCTTTATTGTGATACTCTAAATTAAAAGCTGTGTGATTTATTCTTTAAAGGGCACGATCTCTTTGACAGTTGTGGTCGTCACCCTAACTTTCCCCTCCTCTGTGTTTCAGTAACACATTTAAACATCCAATCAATTATCTCCTCCACTTTTTATCGCTTTGTTTGTTTACCATCGTTAATTAAAAAACAATCAGAGCTGACCCGGAACAGCTCCTCTCTCGGGTTCAGGTCAGTGAGCGCTGAGTCTTACAGAAGGAGAGGTTTGGCCCAAACTTTGAACCTCATGGGACTACGGTCTGATCTGGCAAACGTCTGGAGGTCAGAGGTCGTTTGAGGGTCACAGACTTTAATAAACCACCGTGACCTTTGGGATGAAATTCAGTCTGTTAATGAGAGTGCGATTCAAGACGAGGAGATGAATGTGTTTTTAATGTAGATGACTTCCAGGAGAGATTATTGAAGGTGTGACGTCCTCAAAATACAAAAACCTGCAGCTGTGACACGTTCTTAAACTTTATATCTTAAATGTAGAAATTATTTCATGCTGATTGGTTCAATATGAGCAAAACTAAGTTTATAGGGGTTGCATCAGGGCAGAAAAAGAATCTAAAATGCTGAAATTATTCCCTGAAACTCTGAAAATCTCAAAAACTGGATCAAACCATAAGTAGAAGTTTTTGCAGCTTATTTAGATTTTTTTTTATTGTTTGGAAAATGTAGAAAACATCCCTGAAATATTTACGCCACATAAAGACATAAAGACACACCAGATATAAAAAATGTGGGCATTATTAAGAGAGTAAACCTTTTTAACTTTACTTTTAGTGATGCACGTTTAACCCAAAGCTGCAGAATAATTCATGATCTTAAACACAAGCTGCATTTAGAGTCACAGAACATCTCTGTCACCTCGTATCACATAATGCAAACCATGCATCAGCTCTGACTCCATCTCTCAGACCCTGACCCCTTATTGTTGCATGTGCATAACACATATACCATCATATGATTCCCAGCGGAGCCAGGCTCGCTCCAACGCTGAACTGAAAGCGTGATTTGCTTTGGATGTCTGTAAACGGGTAATGCAATAAAAAAATCAGACCACTGAAAGAGTCAGAAACAGCACCCACAGGATGTGCTGCATGAGGAATGACCTCATCCACTGTAAATAGATGGATGGATGGATAGTCGGGGAAGAGAGTGCATGTGCGCTTTGACCCAAGGTAAATATAATGTGACAGGCCGGGGCTTCCCTCGGGATTGTGTAATTGTATTTTCACATTGTCACGTCAAAGTCGAGCAGATTCCCCCGAAGCGTCTGCACACAGATGGGAAGTGCTGCATATTTCAAAGGTGACAAAACTCAATCGTACATCATTTTACCGACTACAACCCCCGATATGTACCTTTTACTCTGCTCAACCTGCAACTAAAACTCTGTGCGCCCCGTTGATCACTTCTTGTTCCTGACTGAAGCACGTTGGAAAAAGTTAGCTGTAGTGAAAAACAATACACGCTGCCTGCAGGCCAGCATTACAACAATGCAGGATCCGCATTCTTAGAAAATGTGATTTATGACCTTTACTTTAATCATTTCAGATGCCATTTAGATGCCAAATCTCATTTATTACGAAGATATATGGAGCTTTAATGAACACTTAAGATGCTTTGATAAGAGGGAAGGAGGGCCTGCACAGCAGCCAAGCAGAGCTTCAGTCCTTATGAAAGTAGACCGAGTGGCTTTTGTTGTTCTAGAGTTTGGATAAATTCAAGACGCAGAAAATGTACACAAATGAATACTGACGGACATAAAAACAAATTTAAAAAGACACAAGGTATAATCTGCTGTTTTATAGAATAGTCCCTGCTGCAAAAACATGAAGATATAACAGATAAAACAAGCCAAACAGAGCCAGTCTAGACCATCCTCTATGTTCTATTATTAACAAAGACCCAACATCAAGACCAGGATAAGATCCAGTCCCCTCTTACAGACAGGACTCAGTCTGATCTCATCTTAATCCACCATGAGCAGAGCACTTTGCAGCTTTAGCAAGTTACAGTGGCAAGGACAAACTTCCTTTAACAGGCAGAAACCTCCAGCAGGACCAGACTCATGAAGAGAGAGATTAAGAGAGAGAGCTCCAGTGCAAGCTCTACCTTCAGGTCTGAGTCTGCTCCTCTGGTTGTGTTATTATTGCTGCAGAAACTACAAACCCTAACAAAAAGACAGAGAGGAGATGGAACACACTGAAATGTTGATTTAGCATGAGTACAGGCAGAATTTACAATCTAAAATAAAAGTAGAAATGTAAAAATGTTAAATCTAAATCAGTGTAGTCTCCAGTCTGTGCTCCTCCAGCCGCTCAGCTGTACCTCCGCTGAAGGCTAGCTGCAGACTCTGGATATTTTAGCCCGCCTTCAATCATCCAACATCCAACTTGTATAATTTCTTCCTGGTTTTGGAAGTGTTCTGAAGGGAATCCGTTTTGACAGAAACCCCTGTAATTAAGTGTATTGCTTTGCCCTCTCGCTAAGCTAATGGCTTTATTTTGACAGTGTTAATTGTCATAATTGTCAGAATGGTACCTCTGACACTCGGCCCGGAAGATGTCGGCGAGGAATTGTTGCGCGTTGATGAAAGCGTTGTCATACATACTTCATCTCAACGAGCTAATGCGGCCCGCGCCTCGCCTCTCCCCGCCGAGCCTTATGGGACGCTGCAGCCTCGGCTTTCTAATTGCCTCTAATGAAACGCCAGCGAGGGAGGTGATCTGCTCCTATTTAGATCTCCGTCTTTAAAGGGAGACACAGAGGCAGATGGGGATGAATGGATGGAGGGAGTGAAAGAAGGAGAGGAGAGTATGCAGCGAGTGAAAGTAAAGGGAGGAAGAGGGAAAACGAGAGGTATCAAGGGGAAGAAACGAGGCCTTCTTAGATACATCTTCATAACGAAGGCATGTTAATTAAGGCTTAACCCCCCCTCTCTAACTAGTGTTGTGAAACTTGACACAGTGATATGATTCTGCAGAGAAGTGCTGCAGGGCTGCCGCTCTGTTTGTGCAGGTTGTTAGTTGTTGAAGTGGGTTACTGTTGCAGTGCGGACGTTCAGGCAGCAGATGGTGCTGTGCATGGAAACACGAGTGCAGAGCATTGTTGTGCACAGAAAGGACAAGTTTGAGGTCTGTGCACTAAATGTTTGTCCAAGTGTGCAAGAGTGGGACACGGGTTTCTGCAGAATGCTTCTCAGGGAAGACAGAGAATACATCAAATAGAGAAGTGATGCATATATGAAGGTTGATGAATTCAATTGTGATCTTTTTTATGTCAAATTTGAAGCTCTGGCTTTAAAGAAGAAACATAAAGTGAAAGCTAGCCACAAATAGTGAAAATACTGTGATTTAAGTGACAATAAAAACACAAAAAATGAAGTTAGTGAGAATTTAGGACAAACTAAAGTGGGTACAAAGGCTGAAGTGAAGTCACTTTATTTATTTGAATTACTAGTAGTTTCAAAAAATGACTGATTTTCCTTTTTGGGCATTTTTATATTTTTTAAATCCTGAAAAAGGAAAAACAATCTGTGTTTTAAAGTCAAAAAGTAAAAGAAATAAACACTAATGTGCAGAAAATAGTTATTCATCCTCCCCGTGACCTCCAGGTAGTTTCTGTAACAAACATGAGGCCATAATCTCCGTCTTTAAACAACCCAGAGATGTAGAAATTACTCCACAAATTGCCACCGAGGTAGAAACCAAAACCTCGAACCCAGAGGAAGAGTCCTCTCTGACTTCACCGCAATAATCCGAGTGCAATTATTGCAGCAGCCGCACCGACGACAACAACAACAACATCAGGGTCACAGCACAGATAATATGCACTGTGAGTTCAAAGGCAACGATTTAGATGAATCTGTGCTCCAGTGTGTGAGTGTGTGTGTTGGTAAACAGTAACCGGGATTATCCAGAGGAGGAAAATGGAAGAAAACGAGTCGTAGATGGAGAGCGGCTCCTCGGAGAGCTCCTCAGCTCAGGTCCAGATAAGAGAATTACGGCACGACAAGGAGAGTTGACGGAGCTCGCTAAGTCTGTTTATTAGCATGCACACTTCATTAGAAACCCAGATCAGATTGATAACCACCCCTCCCCCTGTTTGTAAATAAGCATCAATCCTCCTCTCTGGATCTACGTTCCGTCTCTTCAACCTGGCCGGGTTCACGAGCGCTCCTTAAACGGCGACAAAGTGTCAAGAAGAAGTGCTGAAAAAAAGGCTAAAGGGAAGAAAAAGAAAAGCTGCAGGATAGTTTTTTTATTTTGAAAGATTGATAAATATGGTGGAATCTCAATTAGGCGTCGGGCACGAACGCAGATATTAAAAATTTGGTCAAGAATCTAATTAGCTGGAGGTAATTAAACAGTCTCACACAGGGTCATTAATCTTTCCCGTGGACCTTTGATGTTTTGCATACTGTCTTGCAAGTCATTAATAAAATTCATAACGCTTTTCTTTGTGGTGTTTTATCATGGCCGTTTCTTTTTCTTTCTCACCCCCCCTCTTCCCCTTCTCCTTTTCCACCCCCCTCTCCCTCCTCCTTCCACTCTTCCCAGTGCAAGTGTCAACACATCACAAGGGCCTCTCCTCTTGAGTTAATTTACTTTTTGTGCATATTACATTTTTAAAGTTGCACGCACTACGACCCCTCCCACCCCAGCATGCTCCAACATCCCCTCCTCCTCCTCCCCTTTCCTCCTCTTCTTCCTCTTCCACCACTTTTTCTTTCCTTTTTTTTTTTTTTTGAGAGCACAATTACAGCGGCAGATCAAATTAAATTCTTCTGCAAGCACAGCTCATTTGGAGTGTAAAACATTCCTCGGCAGTGTGCAGCCGAGTGTGCGGCGTGTCAGCGGCGCCTCGCAAGACGGGAGGAGAAGAAAACAGAATTGTGTGGCCATTGTGTCCCCCGTAATTAAATCCCCACAATCAGTCCATCTTAAATCAGTCACGCCGTAAATATGAAAAGGGGCCGGGATGAGCTTGAGTACTTACTCGGCCGTCAACACAGCAGGGTAATATATGTTATGTAAATGTGTCGGAGATTATAACGCCGGCGACTGACGCTGCAACCACGTAAATATGATGCTTAAAAAGTGTGTGTGTGTGTGCTTTATGTGTCCAAACAGGTACAATCAGTGTGTGTTATTCAGACAAACAAGCAGGGAGAAGAAGAATGTGAATAAATGTGTGTTTGTGTGCAAATGTTTGTGGCTGAAGGTGTGAAGTCAGCCGTGTGTGTGTGTGTACATGCATGTGTGTTAGTGTGCAGATTTGTGTGTCAGCCTGCACACATGAGCAAATATGGTCCATAGGTGCATGTGTGTTCTTCCTATAGCTTCCTGTGTGTTTGCTAACATGTTTGTGCGACAGAAATAGCCGCCACTATATTTGTCTTTGTGTGTAAGCACAAACAGGCAGGTTGTGTGTGTGTGTGTGTGTGTGTGTGTGTGTGTGTGAGCAGAAGGCAGTGAGTGACATTAATGCACAGCTATCATGGTGAGCGTGTAAGTGTTGCTGAACCCCAGGAGGACACGTTTCAAACGCTGACAGCTGAGAGTCGCTGTGAACAAAAACAAAATGCATTACTGAGTCCGCTGAGTGAAACAAATACAAACCAAAATACATGTTTTTACATTTCTTAACAAGCCGGCCTGAAATGGAGTCAGTGTTTATTAGTGGCACCAGTATCTCTTTCGCTTTAGTGGGAATCAGACACATAATGACACTTATGTTGTCATGTCAGTAAACACTCTCAGCTTTGTAAGTTTGGACACTGATGACTGCAGACTTTACAAATCAGTGAACCAGAGAATCTCTCACACAGCAGCTACCTGCTCCTTCACTTTTTAGTTTTAGAGTTGCATACATCAAACTGTGATCATCAGCAGCATGCTAATATCTCACCTTACAAGCACAGGTTTGCTAGTTTTTATTAAAGGATAGCTTGGTGTTTTTTAAAGGTCAATAACCGGTGTGTTAGCCACAGGCGATCTGTTTCAAGATTGGTATATTTGCAGACACCTGTAAGCTGTGCATCACGTCTGCAAATAACAGACTCTTCACCCTCTGAGTTTGACGCCATGAAAACTGAGGACTGTTATTTAATGTCAGGCTCAGTAATCTGCATTATTTCTGTAAAATAGATTAATTAAATCAGACATTATGCAACATCTGCAGTGTTGAGGTCAAACTGAACCCTTCCTGCAGATGTTTCACGTCAGAGAACAGAGAGGTGACACTTTAGGAGCCGCTCTGTGACGTTTAAAGTGAGTAATTGGTGCAGGAGCATGCATGGACTTGATTCTTTATAACAATGCACATAAAATCTGCATTTAATTGCATATGAGAGCCTGTTTGTTGCACATGGTTTGACCTAAGTGAGAAATAATAATGCGCTGTCGAGCTCTGTCCCTCTGAGGTTAAAGTTTCAGTTGAACTCAGAGGCGGTCATTAAGTCCTCCGCTCATTCTGAGGATGTGTTTCTGCTGCTGTTGGACTTTTATCATCTTACACTGAGAGGTGTTATTAAGCCTTTGAATAATTTGAAAAACAGAAAGAAAGTGAGCGTTAGTTTGTTAAAAGTTTGCCTCCTTATGGTGATCTCCTGTGAACACGCTCTAAACTAATATTGGAGAAGAGGCTTTGACAAGATTTGGCCCCAATTAAGCCTCCGTGCGCGGATTCAGCAGATGGAGGGGGGCAAAACTTTCATATTATACTTTGGCTCCGAGGTTTCTCTCTCATTGCCCCAGTCAAGAGAAATTTGGATGAGATGGCAAACTGTGCGCCTAATTAGCAGAGGAACTCTTCGAAAATATCTCTGCGTCCATCGCTCATGTCCAAACACAGGAGAGAGTCCACATAATATTTATCACTTCACTGAAACGTGAGCAGGAAAGTCAGATAAGGAAACTAAAGCCGCTCTTTGAATTTTAGATCACAAAAGAAACATAACAGGAAGAATACGCTGCAGAGGATTTATCAGAAATACATTTTTAACAACATGAGCAGCAGCTGATAAAAAACATGATCATTGTTCCTGGAAACATCAAACCTTGATTTATTATGCTCTCCTTAAACATTTGTGCAGTTTTTTATATTTCCATTTTTTAACAGAGCACATGAATGCAGCATCAGATCCTCTCAGTCTCAGTGGAGTTCAGAAGTAAACACTTTATTTGACACTGCACACTCAACATGTGATGCAGCAGAATGAAAGCTACCTGCTCCTGCAGAGGATGGGCTGCATGAGGGGCTTTTTTTTCCTCCTGTGCTCCAAAGAAAATTAAGTAACACCACTTCTTGTATTTCCTGCTGCATGTTTATGAGATATAAAGTCTCCTGCATGCATGCAGACACACACAAACACACACTTTCAGCATGCATCGTGACAGGATTCTTGTTAACTCTGTCACATCAGCAAACTTCATAAAATATTCAATCTTAAATGATCCTTCTAATTCGACTTTGTCTTCGTTTAATGTTCTGTGATCTAATCTTTACAGTTCTTTATTTAAAAGACTCTCCTTGCACTCAGTCTCGTCACACTGACAGATGCATTGCATGCACTTAAAGTCTAAAACACCCCGCCTCCATCATAGAAGTGACAATGAAACATTTAACCCTCTCTTACTCTGTGCAGCTCCTCCTCTTCCTCCCTGATCTCAGTCACAGAGGTCAAACGTGGAGCAGCTGGGCACCGGAGAAATGCTCCAGTCTGTGACCATTATATCATTTCCTACTCTGCTTCCTGTCGACTTCAGTTGGCAAGTGAGAGAGAGAGAGGAAGAAAAAAAATCCCCTTAATGGGCAATTTCCACAGGGCAAAGGGGGGAGACCAAGAGGGAGCGTTTCAAACTTCCAGGAGTGCTGTTTCTGACTCAGTGTTTCACCTGCAGGTGCAAACGCAGTTTCTATTTCTCTGCAGTGAGATAATCCGAACTAACGCTGTCTTTCATCCTCCCTTGTACCTTTGAATCAGCTGGTGTGTGTGTGTGTGTGTGTGTGTGTGTGGAAAACACCCCCCAACACCCACCCGAGGCCCTCTCTGTGTCATCCTCCCTCCTCCCTGCAGAAAAGAAGTGTGGTGCTAAATATAACCTGGCAAACAGAGAGGCGGTGGCAGCAGCAGCAGCGGGCCTCAAAAGCACATTTCATACGCTATCAGAGGGGGGGGTGTTATGGAGGTATTCGCTCACCTGATAAAACCACAATTGTCTCCCAGGAGAGCCCAAGGAAGATAAAATTATTTTGAGTGGGAGCACAATGGCGGAGGTGCTTATGTTAATCCTGACACTTCTTTAAAAAAAAAAAAGAAGAAGCAGGAAATAAGATAAGCTCCCGCCTCAAGGTAAAGAGCGAGGAGAGGGTAGAGGAGCGAGATAGAGGAGGGGGGGCAGATACCTCCACCAACACGTGAACAATTCCACCTTCAGCCAATTCCTCCTCTTCGGGATCCTCGTCCAAGTTTGTGTCAGAGTGTTTATTTGCATAATTCACACCTACTCCCTGTATCAGCCCCCCAAACTAAACCCAGTCCTCCCCCTGTCACTGCAGCGGCACAGGGAGCACACTGAACCTGCAGCTTCAGGGATAAAACACACATGAAGGAGTGGCCTCAGTGGGCAGAGCTTAACTGGCAGGATAGACTGAATCACCATGGTGTGAATCATCTGTTTAAATTAATGCAGCTAATATAATGCAAGCTAGTCTATGTGTTCCTGTATGTTTATGTGTTTGTGATGCTGTGTGTAGGCTGAATCCACATGGTGCACATTTCCCTGTATCTGACACTAACATGCTTGTATAAAGATGTTTACGTTTGTCTAATCCTCACCTTGTTTGTGAGTCTTTCTGAAAGGTTATGTAACAGTTGGAGGATAATGTGTTTTGTGCTTTGAGACTCCTGACGCCCGTGTTTTGTTTCCTTCCTTTGCTGTCATGTTTTAGGAAACCCAGGAGAGGCTCTCCCCGGGGATCCACGGTGACTAACTGCGGCGGTGGCAGCAGCCCGGCAGGTATTTCACCACACAAAGACGTGTTTGTTTTGTTTCACATGGACTATTTTTATCCGTCTCTCTTTGTTTCTTCTTTCTTCTTTATTTAAATTTCATCTTCTTCAGCTGCTATTCCTGTTTGCTTTGTCTTAATTCCTCCTCTCCTTCCTCGTCTTGTCTCCTCTCTCCTCCTGCTATTTTAATAAGACGTGTTGAAGGGGGGATTTTATTATTATTTTGTTTTAAGCTCCGCCAGTGCTCTTCTAACTAGCATAATTAAACGAGCTTGTTAACAATGGCAGCTAATGAGGAATACAACAGTTTGAACAATGGGAGCTGATTAGACAAAGACAGGCTGATAAAGCTCACAGTCAGAGTTTCTCTACCTGCAGACACCTGTCCTCTGACGTCTGTTATTACTGCACATGGAGAAGAGAGAGAAGCTTTAATTGTGGCGCAGACATCCCATCCTTTGTCTCTCACGTAGAGCTGCTTTTTGTTCCTGGTTAATCACGCTCTTATGTAAATAGCTTTAATTTGTTTTTGATGAGCAGTAATTCACAAAACGACTCCATCTCATTCGATATCCTTCTCGTACTCAATCAAACTGCATCAGTGTTCACTCCTGCTGCAGGTCACTGGGACATATTCGGGTTTAATCTCTGGATGCTCAAAAGAAAACAATTCTGAGTATTTGCACTGAATTTATGAATCAAAGTCCTGTTTTTTTATACATACTGTGACTGCATGTTGGAGTACTTGCATATGCATGAAAATATGATGCTTATTTTTACGTTTTTCCAATTTCTACTTCATTTTTTCTGCAGATAATTAAAAAAAACGTGCAGTCATGATGAGTTTAGGGTCTTTTTGGCTCCTGCAAACTCATCCATGAAATGCATCAAGCATCAAATCTGATGCAGGGTTTATACTTGCACCTGAGATATTCTTAGTGCTAAATGTTAAAGTGCAGTATCTTCATTTTAAGGTAAAACTTTGGGGTTTTGGATGAAACAGTAAACTTCCTCTGAGCTGGTGAAGTCTTTGAAGAAGTACAGTATCATCCAAAAAGCCTCTGAACTCTAACTCTGGTTCAACCCTCTTTTTGTGTTTGTGTGGTCGTACATGGAGTGGATTGAACCCAGGAGCTACTGTATAATAAAAAACACGAGGAAAGCATTTATTTTCTATTATGCAGCAGTTAGCTCACACCGTGCATGTTCCACTCACAAAGCAGCAAAGTGCACCGTGGAGGTTATTTACACCATGCTTTTTTCTCCCTCCCTGATACGGAGCGCGGAGACCTTTTGAGTGATACAATGGTGCATTTACACGGAGGAACAGCAACCTGACACACCGTAAAGTACTTCTGAAAAGCCCTCAAAACACGGCGAGAGTCAGCGGGGAAATGAAGGAGGCTACAGATAAGAGTCGACTTGTAAAACATAATTATATTTCCGTCGCCGGGGCGCCCCGGCTGTTGAAAGGAATGCATTTAACCTGTGATTCATGCATGGCAAGAAGTTGTGGAGGGGGGAAAAAAGAACAGCAGTTAAATTGTGGAGGTAAGAAGCCTTGAATAAAGTGTAGCTAAGGTCATCCCATCTTATGAGAGTAATTTGATTCGCAGCTAGTCTCCTCTCCTGCAGGGAAAAGGATTATATCTCTCCACTTTTTCTTCTCCCAGAGGATGGAGAAAAGGTCTGCTGGTATTAAAATCCTGGGAGCAGGTTTGGGCTTCAATAACTCCACAAAGTAAAAGCAAAAAGGTCGGACTCTGTTTCGTGCCACAACTCTTAAAACCTCTTCCTGCTTACTTCTTTTACAATGCGCTTGATTAAAACTGGATTCATTCATTTAAATGGCGCCGTTTCCTCTGGGCTGGTGTTTAAATTAATTCACAAAGGGTTCCTTTCACTCAGGAGGAAAGTCCAGATGAGAATCAACACTTTTGTATATGAAGGAATATTCAGTTTTTCCATGATCAGATAAATAAACAGAGTCTGTGATGCAGATTGGGATCGTATCTCCTCCTGACTGTGCGTGTTGCTTACCTCCTCAGTTTCCGCTGATTTTAGTGCAACAGTAAACACCAGTGTTGTTTCTCTGCAGCGAGGGGAGAGGTTTCCTCACACCCACTGATATTCTGCTGCTGATGGGGAAATCACATCCGGTTCCTTCAGTGCAGGCTGCAAATCAAAGCTCACTTTAGACCCTTCATCATGTATGCTTAAGTTTCCTAACCTACGCTGGTATTTCTGTAGCACCCATCGTTTTCATCCGGGCACAGTTTGAAGGAAACTAATCAGAGGAACTTTTTCCTTGTGCAGGCTGAGAATAAAGTTTAAAAGTCAAGTCAAACTTTTATATCCAGGTCATGTAAGAGGAAAAAATGAATCAGAGGAAGAAAGTTTTGTACGTTTTGACTTTTACTGTCACTAGCAGTCATTTAATCACGGACGTCTCCTCACTCAAGCTCTAGTTTGCAAGTTTTGCAAGTCTCATAGAGCTTTCACGTTCTTAGTTTTTATTCTGTTGTCATTTAAAGTAAGGTAGGGTCATACATTGGTGTTACTATCTTTGGTGAATGCAGGATGTATGAATTACTGCTGCACAGTGAGGCTTGTGAAGCATCTCAAACCTGTAGGTTCCTTTCTCTCCGTGCATTATAATAGTTGGTCACAGAAACTGCAGCTCAATCCTCAAACTACTCTGTACGACACTAGAAAGCGGACTGCAGACTGAGACTTGTTTTTGCATGCAGGTTTTGAGGTCGTTTCCAGGTGAAGCATCACAGCTGGACTCGGTTTTGTGTCCCCCCCTCTCTAACAAACGTCTGAGCCCTTCCAATCAGGCAGATTTACAGTACTTGAACTGATACTCCATCTGGATCGCCTCCACTAAGCAGGTTGGCATCATTTGAATCATTGGAGCTGCGACTGTCTGCCAATCTCCATACATGCTGAACTCTGTATTCAAATTTATTCAGGACTTATTTTACAACCTAAAACACACAAGAAGAAAACAGAGTGAGGGGAATGTATGAAAACAGAGAGGAGTGAATATTGGGGAGTTTCTGAGCCGTCAGCTGATCCTGAAGAGATATTATTGGCAGCGTCTGGTACAATATCTGTGAGCTAGATGTGAAAGATCAGAGCGATGTTTCGCCTGGCGGGATTTTCCAACCCTGCTGGGACTTCAAATCGAGGTTAACCTCTATAGCTGTCACCTTCATCTGTCCCTCCTCCCCTCCTCCTCTTCCTCCTCCTCCTCCTCTTCTCTGTGCTCTGAACTCTTCCTGCCAGAGAGTTTCTGCTTAAACCACCGAGTGCCACCCAAGTTGGCCAAAGTGCTCCTGCAGTCGGATCAAAGTCGTTTATTCTTTGGCTCCGCGGCGTGTGAAAGGTGATAACATTGCTTCGCGAGTCCTTCGGCGCTTTGCTCTGCAGTTCTGGGCAGCGCCATTCGCCCTGCACCAGCGTCCCCTCCCCGGCCTGCTAAGCCTGAGCGCTGCGTTTCCTTTTCTCCAAATTGTAATTAAAAGGGAATAATTATTTCTCAGCGGTCGCAGTCCAAACAAACAGACTGACAGCTCTCTCCGTTCAGCAGAGCCCCAGAGTTGATATCTCCCCGGCGGCTGCTTTTTTTTTCAGCTGCTTTCTGAAGCTGCCACTTCTTGGTTTTATTATCTTTGTCTCCAGCCCTGGCCCTTCGTGCCGTTGCTGGCGCTGTTGGCAGTGGCCTTGCCCCCGCCATCCCTCTGTTCCACGCTCAACTTTTCTCTCGCCACATGAAAGTGGGCGCCCACCGAGAGACCCGACCACGTGGCCTGGACTGTACCTTTCGCTCCCAAACTTTCCTGACCTAATTAGCGCCAAATTAAATCGGACAGGATGCATTCATTATTAATTTCGCGGGCTGGGGGGTTGGGGTCTTGAAATAGACATTGGACACAGAGAGAGAGGTTGAATTGGAGGCTCTCTGGCTCCCTGTCTCGGGCTTGATTTGAATGCAGTGCACACAGTTAGCAAAGAAACACAATGCAAGTTAATCAACGCACTTTGCATGCGGCTGTGTTCCTCTTTCTGTGTCTCTCTGCAGCTCTGGATGTGCAGCCTGCCAAAAAACTCTCTGTCATCTCCACGTGAAGCTGCATGTTGTGTTTCATGTCAGCACTCTCTTTCTGCTGCACCCAAAACCTGCTTTCATCCACGGCATCTTTCAACAGCAAGGCCACCTTTCTTCCCGTCATCTAAAGACACGAAAATAAAATCAACAGGGCTTTTATTTTTCCTCTTCATAGTCCTGAGCTGTCATTTTCATTTTTGATCAGTTAGTTTTATAAACATCTCTAAAACATCCCCACAGTAAATCTGATATCCTCATTGAGAACCTCCACTCATCCAGCGACTGGTTTTAGGTGAATCTGCTGATCCCTCTCTGCCTTCTCTGTGAGAACTGAGAGTCGTGGTGAGGCCTTTGAGTCCCGCTCTGGTTTCTGACAACTCTGCAGACTCTGGCGGGCTGCAGGTCCTCCGTCTGAAGATCAGTGGTGGTCTTGTGAAAACGCCGCAAGCAGCCACCTCCTGTGGTCCAGGAGGAGAGAGCTGTTGACTTCCCAAGTGGTGTTTGCATGTGATCCTGGGGGGGGCGGGGGGTGGAGGTTCTCCTGTGGGACTAAAGGTAGAAACAGTGAATGCATCAAAACAGAATATTTATAATCGAAGAATTGAGGAGTCCGCGGTCAGACTGTGTGTGTGTGTGTGTGTCAGCATGTGTGTGCATTGATTTGTGTGTTTTGAGGATTTTTAGAAAAGCCCACAAACCAGACGTCAAGCTGAGGAGGAGAGTGAAGGTCGAGCGAGCGAGCGAGCTTTGGCAGACTGTAGGCTGAACTAATTAAAAGCTCTGGAGTTTGGACTGAAACACAAACTCTAACGGCGGCACACTGGGGCACATTTAGAATCTGGAGATGTGGATAATTGATTGGACCTGATTTAGGCGAACGTGATGCACCTCAGGACCCCGACATTAGAGAGGAAAACGATCCTCTGATAACAGAAAGAAAGGTGCTCTCCCTGCAGAGTGCTGGATGCTGAAACCTCATCAATCAAACCTTCAGATCCTTTTCTCCTCACTTATATTCAATACATTTAATGCAAACATTTTTAGATGCAACTTATCCTGCTCATTTGTCCCTATGCTTTAAAATAACAAACCAGGTGCTCCTGTAGAATCGGCTTTCATGCATATAGATTAACTCAACTCAACACCTTTCATAATAAAAGGATGCAGACAGAGATGCTGCACAGAAGACAGGAACTAGTCTAGTGATAGATGAAGTTAAGATAATGCAACTACAAGAAAGGAGAAGGTGATTATGTAATTAATGCACATTGCATAACTTAACAGAAATGCACTTTTTACATTTGACTAAAGCAGCATTGCGTCTCCTAGAAGTCTTGTGTTTGTCCCCATGTGGACTTCATGGGACCCGGCCCGATGTGGTGCAGACTTCCTCTTTACTTTAGCATTTGAATGTTCATGCTATGTCTATTTTACCTGACGGAGAGGAAGAGCAGCATCTTCACATTGTTCTGTTTTAGTCTTGAACAGTTGGAACAGATCATGATGTTATTGTTTAGCTAGTTGATGTGATTTTCTGCTGCATGTCTTTCTTTGTATTCCAACATGCATCAGTAAAACCATCACCTTCTATCAACCTGTGTTACTCCAGCTTCCTGCCAGCCTTCGCCCTGCAGCCTCCTCTCTCTAATGCGACTCCTGAATAAGAAATATTGCCGCACAAACCATAACCATAATCTCCCAAAGAGCCGCTGATTTCCAGTCTGTTGGAAATAAAATGCCTGAATGGAGGATGAAATTGAAATCTTCCTACAAAACAAAGCTGCAGTCGTACCGAGAGCTTGTGATACAACAGACTTCCAGATGGTTCCATCTGCAAATGATGCAGCGACTTCTTGTCGTCCATTTAGATAATGTTGTTTGGGGAGTAAATGACTCTGCTGCTTTTTTCAACCTGGACTCATTGATGTTCCTTTTTCCTTTTTTCTGCACCTAACAAAGGTTGTCATTTTTTGTTAAGCAGAGAGCTGAACGTGTGACACAAATGGGGAATCCCTCATTTTTATGCATGTCTCTGCAGCAGAGGAGGCTTTTAGCGGCAGTGTTTTTCTCGTGTTTCCTCTGTGCTAGTGACCCATATTAGCCCAAAAAGGAGAGATCTGAGAACAGGGATAAAAATCCAGCTCCTCCAGTAAAATCTTTGCTTTGTAAAACGCAGCACAGATCTGACTCCAGCAATGATTTCAGCAGATTTATCCCACATTTAAAAAGCTCTAATGTTTGATTCTGCGGTTTCATTTCACTGATAGTGAAAACTTTTACAACCCTCTCTCTGGGTTCTTGTTTTTTGAGGCCTTTGTGTCTGAAACGCCGTGAGAAATGGTGTGAAAAGCACGACTCCACAAAGCAAACCTGAGCGCAAACGTGTGTCAAACATCAATACACATTTTTCACCCGACTGTACTGAGAGTTATGTGGAAAGCTGCCAAATGCATCAAAGCAGCAGAGGTGTCACACAGGCTGAGAGGTAAAAGACTCTCCAAGTCGTCAAACCAGAGTTAGATTCAAACACGGTGCACGGACTGAGTGCAGAAAAAGCAGAGAGGAGGAGAGACACAGGGAGCGATATGTAAAAGAGAAGAGATCAACCGTGCAGTCATGTCATCGCCCAAGGCAAAGAGCTGCAGATGTAACAAAGACAGGGCCTGCGATTGTCAAGAGGCATGGATAATGATAGCTTTGCATGTAGGGTACAAGGCAAACATCAAGGCCATGCACATCGCTGTGCAGGACTTTAAAGGCTGTGGCGAGAGAAAAGGGGGCCATGGGAGCGAGAGATGGCCCCAATATGGCCCCCAGTGGCTCCCCTTGTGATGGCAGGGGCAGGTAACCGGGAACAAAGCAAATTGGACGGGGTACAGCGCCGAGCCAGTGCCAGAGCTCAGTTCTCTCTCTCTCCTTATTTTCAGAATTTGTGTTGAAAACTTTTCTTTTTCTTCTCCTCGGCTCGTGGTTGTTTGATCCTCCCTGTCCCCTGGCCTCACGCATCACGCCAACTTCTGCTTCTGAGCTGCTGCATGCAACACTGAATATAAGAACATATTAAATAAGAGCATATAGGAATCTTGTTGTATAAATGTCAGCACTTAAAGGAGCTGTAGCGTGCCGATGCATCTGTCCATGCACACCTCCACTCCAGGATTTATGATGCAGATATCAATTTGTTTGTAGATTGTTGTATTCTTGGAGATTTGGGATTTTAGTCTCCTAAATTTTAAATTTCTGCCTCTATCCAGTGCTGTATTTTAGACATGTTATCTTCTCTTGGAGCCTCTAACAACATCATGACACCCAAACCTTTATTATGAACACACAGAAGCTATAGTCCTCCTCATGTGAATGTAAACATGACTTCCTAGTTTGATATTTTTTAAACATTTACAGTAATAATCAGGGAAAATCAAAGTACATATTTTGAAAGTTAACACTCGTGCAGTCTAGGGTCTTGTGAATTTGCAGTAACACCTTGAACATTAGCAACATAAAACATAGTTCCCAGGTTTCAAATGAAATGTTACGGACGTGATATTATGAATCTGTCATGGAGGAAAATGAAATAGTCACCATGTCTGCCAAAAGATGAAAACACTTCATGGTCTCAGAGTGTTTTTATGAAGCATTTGTTCACGCTTCATCTGGACATTTTCTGGAAAGTCCTCTTCGCTGTAACCAAAACAACTTTTTCCAAAACTAAATTTAGGAACAGGAGAAAAATCTGCAGAACAGTTTATTCTTTTGGATCTCTAATTCATCAGGTTAATGTTTCAGGAAACATGAGAACCTTTCCTGCTGAGAGAGACAGAAATAAGGATTCAGACTTTATCTCTGAGTTCAATCAGCTCGTTAAGACAAACTAAGTGAATCCTCTGAAGAGATTTGAGTCTGATGGCAGTGAGGCTTCCTCTGTTGGTTGCATTAAGTTAAAATGTGACACCGGCGGATACATTAGAACTCCATACACTAAAAATAAAACTGCACATTTGGCCCTGGAAATATGCTTGCTCTCTTCACAGTTGGTGCATTTGCTCGCTATATCATAGACTTCAGGAGCAATTAATGAAATAATGATAGAGAGCTGGAGTTAGTTCAGGCAAGCGTGCAGCATTTCCCCTCTGAGTATTTATGTCTTGATTTCGTGTGTATTTTGGTAAAGAGTGCAACTTTTCACTTGGCGGGACTCCTCTTAATGACCGTTGGCTGCCAAATGTTTCCTTCAGAAGCCGTAAACATCATTTTTCCACAGCCTGTTCCTTGAATATGCACAACAAAAATAACCATCCAAACTTTATTCTGTGTCCAATCCAATTAGGAATACTTTGAAAAGTTCATCAGTGATTGCAAGACACTGCACTCTTCAGTGGGAGCTGCTGAAGGGCAAACAACGGCTTTCAAAATGCTTACCAGCAGAAAAACTGATTATTTGGTGGGTCTGGAGATAATTCAGGAGAGTATATGACTCTTAATGTGAAAATACAATCAGACTTTTGTCAAAGACAGCCGTACAGATCTGCTGTTTGGCCTCCAGCTGTTTGTTTTGTTGTGCTGAAGTGAACAGAGATGCCACTCAGAGTCACAAATCCTGCAGGAAACTTTTCAGCTCCTGATCATCGGTTCTCCCAAACCCAAATCTTTCCTGAAGTGTGTGAGAGTATGTGAGTGAGGGCATGATTCCTTCCTCACTGTGAGCACAGATCTTTGTGTCTAATTTACAGTAAAGTCCTTCTGTGTTTGCGTCTAAGCTTCAGGTTCATCTCACCAGGTTTTGGGTCTTTGTAGGCACAAGAATCTGTTTCTGGTCGGCTGTAAAATCCCCCAAGAGATCTCAGCAGTCATGACAAAGGCGTCTCGCCCAATGCCACTGCAGTGAGACCCTTTCCCTCCTCATCTGTGGTTAGGGATGAAGGCTCCAGCCAGCAGGAGGGGGTCCGTCCTGGCGCCCAGCAGGGGTGCCTGTTCGCCCCGGGGCCAGTGGTTGATCTGATGGTTGAAGCTCAAGCGATGACTGAGGCCTTGTCGGCGAGACGGGACCCTGACGAGACGTCTGGGGTCGACAGGAATCGGCCTCACACGTCTCGTTCAAAGGTTAAGCACACTATTACGGGCGTCTGGCTGGATTCAGAGCCGGGCCGATGGCCTGTGGTGTTTTCTCCATGATTAGACCGACCCGTCTGACTGGCCCCACTCATGAATCTGTGAGAGGTTGTTAGTGGGGACTGAATCTTATATCACAATATATGCAGTCTCTGTATAGGCTCCAGAGAGAGGCATGTATACCTCAGACTGATGGTGATTGTTCACCACAAGCTGAATTCTTATGACTTTAAAAAGCAGGATGTTGATTTCTTCAGCTCCATCTCTGCTCACTGCATGTTTGTTTCTATTCGATTACATGAATTTAACGAGGGTGATCAGATTCTGGACATCCTGTTGATGCTGCTGATGACACTGCAGACCCTGAAGAGGACTCAGTGTGTGAGGCTACATCTGCAGAAGTCTGTTATGCAGTGTTTGAGGTCAGGTGATCCATGCAAAACCTTTCAATCTTTACATATCTTGCAAATCTGATGCACTTCCTTTGAAACACACTCCTCAGCTGAATAAACGAGCGCCATCATCGCCGTAACGAAGACTCCTTGTGCGTGGTTCTGGCCTCAGTGTCCAGATCGGGAGCAGACGGCTGCAGCCTCCTCAGCCCGCGGCCGAATGAAAACAGGAACACTTAATTACTCAGAGCGTTGGCTTCAGGCTGTCTTTATACCCAAATGGTTTGCATCCCTCACACATTACAACTCCAGTCAGGCAGTCTAAAGAAATGTAATTGGAGGCTTTTCAGATTGTGTTTGGAGCCAGGTCTGGAATATAACTTGTGCCCAGCAGTAAAAACTGGCATTGTTTGTCCGTGCTCGTATTAGTCATGACAGATGAGCCTTTTCTTATTTACATCTCCCTCTGCCCCCGATGTATACCAGCCTTGTGCTGCATATGAATTCAGTCTGGACTTAGAAATACAGAGTTTCTCAACTTGAAAGTTTGAGGTCAAGAAAAATACGGAAGACATTTTTATTTCTGTAGTTAACGGCTTTTATTCTCCTTTTTTCTGCAGGCAAACATGCAGATTAACTTTAGTTGCATCCTGCAGATTTCATGCATTAACTTAATATTCCCTTAGCTTTTCCTCCTGCGTTCATCTTCAGAGGAAAGTGTTTGAAACATCCAAAAAGTCTTCTACTTTCTTTGTGCACAAACCAAAGTGTTTATTGTTTAACCACCCTCATCATATGTAATGTAAATCTCCTCCTAAATTAGTGTAATCACTTTATTTATCCTCCAAATTAAACCACATTATTATTTCACATATTATGATTTCCTATGTGCAGCAGCAGCAGCAGCCTGAAGCCTGTCTGAAAAACACACATCCTCACGCTCAGATGAACCTCTCAGTTTCATCTCTTTCTGTCGGGGCACAGACGCTCATCTCATTTCAACAGACTCAATTTCTTCTTCTTTCTCTAAAAGCAGTGCAAAGGTGATTGGTTGCGGCCATAAAGGGCCCGCCTGAAGCTACTGAGACCTTCTCTGATTGCACACAAAACGCTATATGATTATGATCAGCATCAGGACAATGAAAGTTGCTCGGAGGCCAAGCGAGAGTTTACTCATGTGGGACTCCTCCGCTGATGAAAGCGAGAAGCCTCTACACCCTGAATTTGTGACAAGACTCCTTAAAAGCAAGAAGTCTTGTTTATCAATTTGCTTTTAACATCACAAAGATGAAATGACGTGCGCTGCAGAGGAGCGGTTTGTTTTATCTCGCTTCAAAGCTCGTTACAACCCACTGCACTTTTTTCTGCTTTTCTTCCTCTTCCATTTCAAGTGTGAAGCAAAGGTTTGAGTAAACATATGCAGAGAGTCTCCCCTTGAAGACAGAACAAGTCGTCCGATTCATGTCTGATTCTTTATCCTTTTTTTTGCTCCCTTTTGAACGAGCATCTCTCAAGGCTTGTGTACTCACCGAATAAGCCCAATTTGACAAACCAAGGTGGGGAGCGGCGCACGTAACAAGCTCCCCTCTCGTTTCCCCGTCTCTTCTTCCTCTCTGTACTTTCTGAGAGGCCTTTTCTGTCTCCGTCTTGACAGGGACAGCTCCCTGCCCATTTGATGTCGGCTTGACGGTCAAGGATAATGGTGCGTCGTGGGACCGTTGTCATCCCTGTCAATAGGATGGCCGAGGGGGAGGGGAGGGCCCCTGTGAAGCTACCTTTTTTTGAAGCCCTGCATTGTCTTCCCTGGACTTTCCTGCTGGTCACTTTATTTCAGCTTGATGTGTCCTTGCAGCGGCATCTTGTACAAACCTGATTTTCTGACATGCCACCCTCCAATGACTTGTCTTCTTTTGATAATCCCCGCTCGTCTTCTTTGACAAACTTCCTCTCTATCCCCTCCACACATACACACTCTTTTCTCTTCTTATTTTTACATTCACGTCTTCTCAATGTCAAACAAAGCCTTGAAAACTACTGATCATTTTTTTCTTTTTTTGTTTGGATTGAATCTAACAAGGATCCCTTTCTCTTTGATGTAATTAAGCTCCTGAGGCTTGATCTGGGCGTCAGAGTTAATTTTTTCCCGAGCATCGCGGGGAGCTATCAGAAGACTTCAGATGTCAGGCACTCTTTCAAGCTTCACGGCACCTCGTTTTTCCTCCACCCCGCATAAAAGATGGGGGGAGGAAGGGGAAGGAGGGAGGGTGGAAAAACAAACGGACTTGCCTGACGTGGTGAGCCCCCCTCCTCTCTCCTTCAACACCTCCACCACCGCCCTTCTTTGGTCTAATAGCCCTCCTTATCTCGACGCCAGGATCCCCTAGGCACCTTTTTGTGCAGCCATCAAAATTGCCCACCTGTAGCCTGAGGACAGGAGAGGAGGGGGGACTGGAGGATGGTCCTCTCTGTGTTTTCTTTTAATGGGAGTTGGTCTCTGTTGAGCGAGCAACCTGTGTCCCCATCACTAATGACGTGTCAGAGGACGCCGACTGCGAGGCTGCAGCCTTTTGCATTCCAACAAGGAAAGGTTGTCCGTTTCTACCTCTGAAATTATTGACAGCAATTTGTATAAATGCTTCAGTGGTCGCAAGAAAGGAAGAGGCCTTTAGGGAGGCGCAAGATCCTCACAGGAGTGGGTAAAAGACTAAGGCGAGATGCTTCCCTGCCTAAAGCGGCGTTCATCTACAGCAGAACCCAATATTTATGTTTTTACACTCCATAGAGGCAGCATGCTCCCTGTTTTTACCCCTAAAATTATTCATGACAATGCAACCTCAAGGGAGTTGCAAGATCCTCACAGGAGCAGGTGAAATACGACGGCACAGCTCCTGCACGAGCAGCCAGAAGCAAACCTAGGGCTAATGTTTGCATGTCTACACAAGGTTGTCAATGCCAAGGTTGGTTTCTGGAGTCACAGGGACAACTTGGACATTTAGGGTGGTGCACAAGAGGCGGTGAAAATAAATGCAAGACTTCCATGTGCAGGTAGAGCTGCAGTCCAGCATGTACTGATGGCAGTTTGTGCACAAGGATTGGCAGTCACAGGGAACCACATGACTGAAAGCTTTTACCCATTTCAACAAGGTAAAGCTCTCTGTTATCACCTCTGAAGCTACAACAACAGTTTGTTTACAGTGAGGGTTACAGCAGCGAGACACAGAGAGGCCTTAAGGGTGATGCATGATGGAGGGAGGCCTCAGTTTTTGCAGAGCCCCCTGCATGTGCAGAATAATCAACTCAGTTCCATATGAGTGCGAGAACCGTCTCCCGTTTGAAAGACTGATCTGTATTTGCTACCGTGACTGACCATTGTCCTCTGTAAATTGAGTCAAAGTTCAGGAGGGTGGATTACATTTGTGTCTTGATGGTTGTGGAAGGAAAAGAAGGGGGAAAGACAGGAAAGGCTTAGAGACAACGTCGTGATTTGTCTTCTGGTTCCAGCGTTTAAAGTCGTCTCCCCCCTCAGCTGAGCCCGACCCTTGGCTGACAGACACTCAGCCTGTGTTCAAAGCGTAATCTTCAACCTCTAGGTAGCGCCGCTCAAGCTTGAAAACAAAATCTCCATAAGAGAGAGAGAGAGAGGGAGAGGAGGTGGAAGAAGACAGACGGAGGGGGGTTGAAATAAAGGAACATTAGACAGACAGTTCCTCTCAATTGCTGAAACAATAAGCCCTATTTATCGCCCATTTGAAAAAGGTTTGACGTGGCGCCGAAACAGAGGAGGCTTTCATCTCCCTGGCATATTAAACTGTCACAGTGCTTAACTTTAAATTAAGGTGACACGCCAGTGACTTGGGGATGTCACTAATAGTGCAATGGCGACCTGCTAATAGAAGTACAATATGACACGTTTGCTTTAACTAAAACCTCCGCTGTCAGATTAAGCCGGTGACATCTTAAACTTTTCATACATTAACGTGACACTTGGAACAAATGCAATTTGGCATTGAGATCAGGACAAAAGAAGGCGTGAGATCCAAAGCATCGTGAATGGTATTGTCACGAGGTGTCTCGGCATAAAAGGATGACATTTTCTTGTATTAGGTGGATGTAATAAATCACATGTGTTGGTAAGCGCCGTGTGAGAATAATGCATCCTTGTTGTTTGCTGTGAGAGCGTCACAGGAGCGCTGCTGCAGAGTTTGACTCCTGTGAGCGGCTCGGCCCCAAAACGTACCTCAACATGAGTAAATATGAGAGCGTGTTTTTTTAATACGTCTCACATTAAGGGGTCAAACTCTCCACTGAAAGTCATTGTGTCGACTAAATTGAGTCCGTTTTCTTTGATCTCCTGCAGAAGCTTGATTGCCATAAGCCCTGTGTCAAAAGGTTTTAACCTTGGATTAGTTGACTCATTGAAGTATGCTCACATTGTTTAAAATGGCACATAATATTGCCAAACACACCAGAAGTGTCAGGGGATTGTGGGTATCACTGGAGTGATGAGGCTCTTTGTGAAAGGACGTTTTCCTGCAGGAGGTGGTGTTTAAATCACCATCTATAGAAGCTACATGTGCCGTCATGTTTGGATCTTTAATGGAAGAGATGAGCAATTAAAGTCAGGGTCAGGCTCTAAAATAAGGCCATACCTGCAGACTACGGTGTCCCTGAAAGGTGTATTGATTGTATTTATGTAGCGCTACATTCATGCATTGATGCCAGAGGCTGCTATAGCCGACAGTATTGATTAAGACACAGCCTCCTCAGCTGCAGGACCTGGGATTGAACCCCCAACCTCCTGATTGCAAGACCAGCTCTACCACAGAGCCAACGCTGCTCCTGAAGGTCAAACTCAACCTTGGGAAGCAGACTCATATCCCAAACCAAACACAAAGACTTTTGCAAAATAACATCCCAGCAAACTCACAAAGCTCTGATATATTTCTAACATTTCCAAACCTTCATAAAACCCATCAGTCCAAAATATCCCCCTGAATTTTCCCCCCATAAAGCCGCCCTGACGTGTCCCTTGTTAGATGTTGTATTTTCTGAACTGTTGTTGTGTTTTTGACCCTCAGGGATTCCGTAGTAAACACTTATTAAATCCTAAAAAGGTGTTACAGCATGTTTTGTTCCATCCACTTGTTCACGGTGTGGTTGTATAACCAGAACAAAACCGCTCTTTAGTTCTGCTTCTTTCCGCAGTTGTTGTTAAACGGATAAATTGGGACAAACTTGTCTTGTAGTCGTAAACATGTTGTCATGAGTCGAGCATTGTGCCCGCCTCACTAATCCATTACTGGTGGAAGAACACATTTCTGTACTTTTTGTCCATGGAGGCTATTTTTAGCGTGTGCAGTTTGTTTCCGCGAGGCTGAAAGCTGTTAAACAGACATTGTGGGGTTTTCACTGTGAGCTGATTGCCCGGCTGTTTGAAACACTTTAAGAACTTCACTCCGACTCGTGTGTCCTTCACCGCGCTCTCTCCTAAATGATCTTCACAAACACGGACCGGTTCGACCGCCTGTGATTTTAAATTTACTTCAATAAAGTCTCCTTAGTTTCTCACACACAGGCCTGTGATTAGAGCCCTGACGCTGACTCAACAATCCACGTTTCCAATTAACTAGAGGAGGCCTGGGACGACATGGGCCGCTGCCTTGTTCCTCACACACACATGCACTTCAAACACACACACATCATTTTTTTCTCTCCTGCATGCAGAAACAGATCTCACCCCCAGACTAACATCAGTGTTTACATCCACGCCCGTGAAGCACCTCGCCCTGTCACCAAACTTCACCCCCTAACCCACAATGCCCGAGGTCGCCGAAACAATCAAGAGGAAAGATTTTCAAACTGTAAAACGTCACAGTTTGGAGCTTTCCATTGACCCAAATAAACAGGAAGCATCCAGAAAAACAGAGAAATCAAAAATCAGCAGAGATAATCGCAGCGCCGGACCACAATGGAGACTTTGTTGAATGCACAATTTAATACGTAAATATTTGACGGAGGAGAGGGTGTGGGCTGAAACGTGGAAATCCCCTTTTTTTAAATAGATTTATTTTCCTTTATGAATGAAACTGCAAAGTTTGAGCTCACAGAGGAGGAAAAGCAACGTGAAGGTGACACAGATAGACGCGTTAGAGGATTTAAGATTTAAAACAGCTCAGTAATCATAGAGGCTTTAATTCACCTGCATGTGAACCTGACATGAATTCCTACCTGGCTACATGTGTACAGATCTCAGCGGACTCATCCTCCTGCTTAGGCTAATTGGAGAGCGGGGGGAGGTTTGAGGGAAGAGAGAAAAAACAGTAAAATCCCCTAATTCCTGGATTATAATTTAAAATATTCCAAAATGCTAATCAGGGAATTGCAACCAACAAAGGGATAATAAGACGGTCATCCAATTACTGGCATTTTCTCCCCCTGTGTTGGAGGGGCCTGTGCAGACCTGGAGCCCGAACGCGCCTTTGGTTTCCCCCCTTTATTTTTTTTAAAGCGCGACGCCGCTCAAGCTGTGAGCAAACACGGGAGCTGCAGCGAGGCCCTTCCCTGCGTCTGCCTGTCTCACAAATATGTTAATTAGGGTCCAGATATTCACACACTTAATTAGCCGGGGCCTAGGTTGTTTCATTTTGATTGGGGGGAGAAAGAGAAAGGGAGAAAGTGGAGGAGAAAGAGGGGTTTACTTTTCAATGGCGGATTTAAATATGGCCTCAAGGTGATGAGGAGGTATTGTTAACTACTGTACTCAAATGAACTTTTCTCCCCCTTTCCTACGGCAGGAGAGGAAATCCAGCGTGGACCAGATTAGCCTGTCATTTGCCGGCGAGCGTTTCCATTTGGAACATGAAGTGATTGCGCTAATTGAAGTGGCATTCATTACATTAACATATTATACGTCGAAAATGAGCCCAGGCCGGCCCCTGTACCTACACGCTGCACCGGAGAAGATACTGGGCTGCAGGGGGAGATGAGCGTTGTTCAGCGTTTCTAAGAAAATTGCACGCCGGCTGCCTCAATAGACATCATTAGACATGAAATTAGAAATGTTTCGGGATGAACTGTTCACATAAAGGACTGCGGGGATTTGACACCAGCACTTTGATGTGTACGATTTAGCAGACGTCTCCAAACGTCTCCTTTGCCAAGAGTGTATCCAGGCGTGATGGAGCGCAGTATCAACTCCTGGCCTGTGGTCAGAGGGTGAGGAATAAAGATTTGAGTTAAAAAAATAAAAAAGAGGAAGGAAACTTCATCCCCCTGCCGCCCTCCTCTCTTAAATAAGCTTCCAGAAAAACAAAATTCAATTAGACTAAATGCTTAACGGGGAATCTCTCTTCCCACACTCCGAGCGAAGAAATTAATTTCTACATTTGTGCTTTCAATTTTCTTATTTAGCTTCAATAAAAGAGGGAGGGTCCATTATTCAATTCATCTCTTTCTTTCTCCTCACACCCGGCCCAAATATCACTTACACACAAGAATATTATATTGCTCATGTAAATCTCTCTTTTCTTCCTTTAAAAAAGAAAGCAGCTTGGCATATTTATTGGTGAGTCGTGCTGAGCCTCTGCCCCCCCTCCATCTCAGATCCCCACCGCCCCCTGAATCCCCCTCACACAAATACAATGACCCAAATAGAGCAGGAGGGCTGGATCCTCTCTGCCCTGTGGCTCCAGCTCAGCTTCAGGTATTTAACATAAAGAAACAAGCAGAATATTTAGTGACTGTGTAATTCACATCACCTTATTGTCCTTTAGCTTCACTCCTCACACTGGATGTGATCTGTGGAGCGTTCTTTAAACGTGACGGAGGTTTGGTTGAGGAGAAAGAAGCAGAGTGTGTTTAAACCCTGAAGAGAAAGTGTGTTTGTGCAGGTGAAACATGTTTTTGACCCTTAAAGACCTGCAGTCAACCCTATTTACATGTCTTGAGGTATCTGCAGTGTAAAATACTGCAATAATACCTCTTAACTTGCAGCCAGCCTGCTGTACTTTTAATGTGCAACCAAACCGCAGCGCAGTATGTGCTGTAATGCCGCTCTGCACTCCTCAAGCTGTATCTGACCCCGTGGCAGACTTCCACCGCCATCCGCGCTGCGAGAAGCACTCAGAGATTCCCTGAATTTTCCGAAAAATTTGACATCGGTCCAAAACCAATCCCCTGGCTTTGAGAGTATGTAAAACACGCTCTTTTTCTCTGCTCCACTCTTTTCTTTACCTACAGCTGACTGGAGCACCAGCTGGTGGCGAGCAGCCAAGACTGCAAGGCATTTGCTTTTACTTGTAGGCTAACTGCACCGCTGAACTGCTCTGGGATTTACTCTGCATTATAGAAATGGAGTGCAGTATAGATTATTAACAGGACAGGAGTGTGTGGGCGCACAAGCTAGGGCCGCCTGTTTTTTTTTACTCTCAGAGTTTGTGTTGTAGTTGCTCTTTTCATCCTTCTCCTGGTTTTTGTTTTAATTTGCATCCTGTTGGTTCTCTTGATTTATTTACAGCTCTGATTGTTTAGAGTACTTATAGATGCATACATTAACAAACAAGAAGCACACTTTGACCTTTTGTAATGAAGCTGTCAGATGTTACTAAAGCAAAGCGTGACAACTTCTGGAAGCTGTGATGAAATGAAAACAAGCAAACCGTCTTTACTGTAAGAGATGAAGACAAATCAGAACAATGTGACGGCATGTGGAGGATGTCTCAACAATGCATGTTGTATTTTTTATCTAACTCCAGAGGTGCATCACAAAGCTGCATGATCCATTATTCCTCAAAGACCCTCTCCTACCTACAAAACATCCTTCAGGTGTCTTTTTGCCCTTTTCTGAGTGATTTGATGAACAAGAGTTCAACTTTGAGAGAGCGTATTTGTTCTTGTGCAAACAAAAACCTGAGTCTGTCATCTTTCAGCCGCTTCAACTTCAACAGCTGGTTGATGGCGTCATATTGTTGACCCCTGAGGTCAGCCAATCAGCTGCTCTGAGTTCAAGTCTTAAAAACCTGTCCAGATCCGATCTCTGAGCATCTATTATTTGTTTTATAGCATTGTTTGGAGTTATAGCGGTTGTTAATTGTTTTTATTATCCTACTTTATTCAGTGTACATGTATTATTGTGTATAGTGGGTGCTCTTAGTCTCTTGTTGGGCTTATATCTCATGATGTACAGCACTTTTATCAATGTGAGGTGTTTGAAATCCAAATTTAAACTTAGATTATAGCTAGAGCAAAATTAAAACAACCTGCAAAGATTTTAAGGTTCTGAATTATTTAAAGATACTCTTGGAAATATAACAACAGAGCCACAGCTCTTATTGTTCTGCACCGCGCTCACGAAACAAGAAGGAATATGCTCGACCTTCAAATAACTTCTGCAGGATGAAGATTCATTTTTGGAGACAATATAATTTTTTCAAGTCATGAATCAATGAAATACTTAAGATTAGTATAGTTTAATGCAATATCTCTTTAGTTGAAGTTCATGGACTCTAAGGTGATAGAGAATTTGATCAGAACCTCAGAGTTGGAAGGGTTAAACCTTTGAACTCTCTCCTTTTTTAGACATTAGACAATAATTAGATTTTTTTTATCACATGAGATGAAACCTAACCTCTGACAGCTCCAGGTTACAGTCAATGTTGTGTTTGGGTTTGGTTTAATTGTCAGTGTAAACTTTCAGAAGCCTGAATGGAGCCATAATAAGGAGCGAGCGCTGGCATCAGTCTGCACTCTCCTCTGTATCTGTACTGTGAGCTTAAGCAGCTCAGCAATAATGAATTCAGCAGTTATAAAAACACACACACCAGGAATAACAACAAAAGATGTGGCAGCTGCTGTACTGTAAGTTAGACCTCAAAGATTGTACAACTTGGCAACACAGATAAAAAAAAAAAGAGAAGAAGAAGAGGAGTGCTTGGGCTGTAAGTCGAAGAATCTGGACGCATATTGAAAAGGTTTATTCCATCTTTAATTTTCAGGATGTGAGCGTACAGATGTGAGGGGAAGAACGCACCTCTTTTCTCCATCTTGGGAATATGCATGTGATGTGATCGGGTTGGATTTGTGTCCATCAGGAGTGAGCGCGCTCCGTCTCCGCTCTTGTCAAAACCCGGCGAGTGTATTTATACTTTGATAGAGCAAAATACAGCAAGAGGAGAGGAAGGGGAAAAATCTCCTGTCAGCTATTCTTACATAAAATATTAGACTTCTCATTGTTAGGAAGACTTGCGCTGAGAAAGCCTAAGCCTCTTGACTTATGAATTTTAAAAGTATCCAAAGACCTAAGAGAGAGGGAGGTTTTTTTTTCTCCCCTGCTGACCTTAATCTTAAATAGGTCTTGGAGACAGGTAGACTGATAAGTGGACTAAAGTGATTCCAGTTGAAAAGAAAAGGAGCTAAGCCCACTTTTTCCAGCGTGGTGCTCTTATCACTGGCAGGCGACAAACAGAACCAAACTCCAGGTTCCACAGGAGCGCTTGTGCGCGCGCTGCCAGCCGGGCTAATGCATAGATTAGTTTACAAGTTTGGCTCCAGTGCCAATTGGATTAATCATGCTGCGGGTATTTCTGCATTGTTTGACGGGCTACATACGGTCAGCATCAGGCTGTGATGGACTTATACTAAACCCTTCCTTTTTTGTGTGTTTATCTAAACACGCTGTGACCGACAATGTCAGCAGGGTGGAGTATTTCTTTTCCTGGTGAAGCTTTAGAGCGGCACCTTCAGCCTTTTATTCCTAAGACAGCACCCATCTTTCGCCCTCGGGCTACGTCTTTAATATCAGCGCTCGTGTCACCCTGATCCTCCAGTTCAAAAGAGCCCGTGTCAATATCTAAATATCACTGACAGAGACTGTATCTAATGCCTCTACACTGCGTTATCACTTTGAACTAGCTCACACAAAGGCGCTTTATTTTCCAAAGCAAAATTGGTTTGGTCTCCTTTAAGGTTTATTTGATTAAGACTGGAGCAGAGCATGAGAAATCAACCTTAAAGGAGCGAGGGGGGGGGGGCTTCAGCGGCGTTCCTCAGTAATATTTACACCAATCCCTCGGCTTGTAAATCATTTATACACTTTCCCACTCACGTTTGACTCCGAAACCTCCGAGTCAAGCACGAATTAGGTCTCGGAATAATAAACGAACCTCCTGCTCGGGCATTGTCTCCCGTCAGATCAGAGGAGGAGGGTCAAGAGCAACCGGACCTCTAGGGCACCCCGGGGACTACACAGAAACCCCTAACAGCTCTGCGGTGGGACCAGCAGAGGCCTTTAATTGTTATTTCAGCCTCCCCCCTCCTCATCCTCACCCGTCCTCCCCCACCACGGCGGTGTCCGGGCAAACAGAACGGTCCTGATAGCTTTGTAATGAGAGGCAGCGTCCGCGGGGAGCAGGCTAGTGACTTCCAAATACATTGCCCTTGTTAGCAATGTTTGGCGCACTGCTCCGTTGTTACAGATGTCGGTAATAGAGTGCTAATAGAGATCCATTACCCTTAGGTTCAGTGTGTGTGTGTGTGTGAGAGAGTGTGTGTGTTGTCTGAGGGAGGGCAAAGAGCCCCATAAGATTACCCCCCTCCTCTGACCTCTGCCTCCCGCTCAGACTGATTATTTCATTTGATCAAGCCCAAAGGTGGCGACCAGTCCGGTTGATAAAGATTTGATTATCTGCCGCCTCTGCCGCCGCCGTGGTTTGAGATCCAGGATTATAAGTCAGCTTTGTAATGGAAAATATGAGCAGAGAGGAAGCAGGAGAGGAGCGGGGAACAATAGAATAACAAATTGCATGTTGCCCTGAGGCCAGAAGGTAGACAGAAACATTAAATTAATGAGCCCAGAAGAACTTTGTCACAAATGAATCGTGTAAATACATTGATCTTCTCTCCTTTCCGTGGCTGCTTAATGATTTCTTCCCCTACCATTTTTACATGGCAGAGGAAAGGAAAAAAACCTGCTCTGTTTTTTCACCGGCGCTGCCTCTCGGTAAACACTCTTCCTTCTTATCTGCACGCTGCCTTCTCCCTAGGCTATGGAGCAGATTTTTCATTTAGCTAAAAGCTCGGTAAGAGGTCTATGAGAATGATAATCCTACCACGGGCCGCAGCTGGCGTTTCCACAGCGCGGATGATTAGTCGGGAACGTTTTGCATTCGACCTGGAGAAATTCTCTCAGTGGGAAGTTAGCATCCGCTTACTGTCTTTTTCGGCAAGGCCCCACTCATGCCCCCTCACCCCTCCTTTTCTGTCTACACACACACACACACACACACACTCTCTCCAGGGGAGGCTTTTATAATGGATGATGAGGGAAAAATCTCGCATTTACCTCCCTCTTTCCCTCCTCTCCAAATACCGTCACTCCTGTCACCGCTCATGATGCCTGGCGACCTTCGTCAAATATATTTCTAATTGCTTTTGACGCTGAATTGGCCCCCTGCTGCTGCGGAGAGGGCCCCTTTCTGGAGCATCAGGAAACCCCACCATCGGCAGGTATTCCCTCAGACGGAATTAAGGCGGCGAACAGGAGGAACAGGTCATGAATGCACTTATCTCATTTGTCTGACAGGTTTAAACGTTTATTAAAGGCCTCAGCCTTAATTCCCTCAAGCAGGTGTAAGCTTCCGTCGAGGTGTGAATTATATCCAATCGAGCAGATACGCCTGTAATATGATGAACGCCCAGCTAAGCTTCTCCAGGTGGAAATTGAATAACTCATGGTTTCTGGGCGTAATCCACCCGTGCTTTGTCAAAGACAAATAGAAGCAAAGCGTCGTTTCCTCTGTCTTCATCTTTCACAGAAACACTCAACACAATAAACTGTGTTAGCAGCATTACACGCCTCTCCAGTTACACAAATACAAGCACACAAAACCAGGACTCTGCTCGTAACGCGGCCTCCTCGTCTGAGCATCCTTTTATAAAAAGTAGCTCTTAAATGTTGTTTGGCTCCATTTGGAATCCAACCCTAACAACCCAGCCTGCATTAGAGCCCTTTAAAGAGACACATGGAGCTTTTTGCACTCTCGCTGCCCCCGGTCACATCACAACAGGCCCACAGTTGATGGACAATGTTCACCGATGCAACAAACACAAATGGGTATTTGCTTTCCTCGGAGCGGCGTCTGCCACCTGGCTTTAGTTCGGATTATCCCTGAGAGGATTTATATCAACAGTATATGCGTAAATCTGAAGAATAATTAACCTTAATTCAGTCTTTTCTACGACAGGCTGAAAAATGTGTGGATACTTTCTATTTCATCACTTTACTAGAAAGAAGAAGCCTCCACTGTTAGAGGTCACAACCCCCTGAGGCTCCAAAATAAAAAGAAATAATCTTTATGAATAAAAATAGACTTTTAGAGATCTTTGTTCATGCTCGCCTCTAACTGCACTCAGAGGCTGATTCTCAACCACAAGCTCTTAGAGAATAAAACCGTCCCTTTAATGCAGAGACGAGCAGCATGATCCAGCTTTAAATGGAAATTTACTGATACAGATGTTTCTCTTGTTTTAGGAAACAAGCTGTTTGTTTGTTTTCCTCACATATTGTTGAAACAGTCTTAAAATGATGAACAAAGAACTCATTGTGTGAAGAAAGTTTGTAACTCTGGCCTCTGGGGATTTATTTTGTGTCTCATGTTTGTCTGCTTTCTTAAGCAGTACTTTAGTTTGGTGAACGTAAACTGAAAAGCTTCTGGTAGTTTAAAGCAACGGTACGTCGATTTTGTACTGTGTTATAAGGCACGATAAAGCATTATAAGGCACAATAAGGCACGATGATGCACTATAAGGCACAATAAGGCACTATAAGACACTATAAGGCACAATAAGGCACTATAAGGCACTATAAGGCATTATAAGGCACAATAAGGCACTATAAGGCACTATAAGGCACAATAAGGCATTATAATACACTATAAGGCACAATAAGGCATTATAAGGCACAATAAGGCACAATAAGGCACAATAAGGCACAATAAGGCACTATAAGGCATTATAAGGCACTATAAGGCATTATAAGGCACAATAAGGCACAATAAGGCACTATAAGGCACAATAAGGCATTATAAGGCACAATAAGGCACAATAAGGCACTATAAGGCACTATAAGGCATTATAAGGCACAATAAGGCATTATAAGTAACTATAAGACATTATAAGGCACAATAAGGCATTATAAGGCACAATAAGGCACTATAAGACACTATAAGGCACTATAAGACACTATAAGGCATTATAAGGCACTATAAGGCATTATAATACACTATAAGGCACAATAAGGCATTATAATACACTATAAGGCACAAAAAGGCATTATAAGGCACAATAAGGCACAATGGGGCACTATAAGGCACTATAAGGCACAATAAGGAACTATAAGGCACAATAAGGCACAATAAGGCACAATAAGGCACAATAAGGAACTATAAGGCACAATAAGGCACAATAAGGCATTATAGGGATCAATAAGGCACTATAAGGCATTATAAGGCACAATAAGGCACAATAAGGAACTATAAGGCACAATAAGGCACAATAATGCATTATAGGGATCAATAAGGCACTATAAGGCATTATAAGGCACTGTAAGGCACTATAAGGCACTATAAGGAACTATAAGGCACAATAAGGCACAATAAGGCATTATAGGGATCAATAAGGCACTATAAGGCATTATAAGGCACAATAAGGCATTATAAGGCACTATAAGGCACAATAAGGCACTATAAGGCATTATAAGGCACAATAAGGCATTATAAGGCACTATAATGCACTATAAGGCATTATAAGGCACAATAAGGCATTATAAGGCACTATAAGGCACAATAAGGCATTATAAGGCACTATAAGGCACAATAAGGCATTATAAGACACTATAAGGCACTATAAGGCACAATAAGGCATTATAAGGCACAATAGGGCATTATAAGGCACAATAAGGCACAATAAGGCATTATAAGGCACAATAGGACACTATAAGGCACTATAAGGCACAATAAGGCATTATAAGGCACAATAAGACACTATAAGGCACTATAAGGCACAATAAGGCACAATAAGGCATTATAAGGCACAATAAGGCACTATAAGGCACAATAAGGCGTTATAAGGCACTATAAGGCACAATAAGGCATTATAAGACACTATAAGGCACTATAAGGCATTATAAGACACTATAAGGCACAATAGGGCACAATAAGGCATTATAAGGCACAATAACGCACTATAAGGCACTATAAGACACTATAAGGCACTATAAGGCACAATAAGGCATTATAGGGATCAATAAGGCACTATAAGGCATTATAAGGCACAATAAGGCACAATAAGGCATTATAAGGCACAATAAGGCACTATAAGGCACTATAAGGCACAATAAGGCATTATAAGGCATTATAAGGCACTATAAGGCACAATAAGGCACTATAAGGCACTATAAGGCACTATAAGGCACAATAAGGCACTATAAGGCACAATAAGGCATTATAAGGCATTATAAGACACTATAAGGCATTATAAGACACTATAAGGCACTATAAGGCACAATAAGGCATTATAAGGCACAATAAGGCATTATAAGGCACAATAAGGCACAATAAGGCATTATAAGGCACAATAGGACACTATAAGGCACTATAAGGCACAATAAGGCATTATAAGGCACAATAAGACACTATAAGGCACTATAAGGCACAATAAGGCACAATAAGGCATTATAAGGCACAATAAGGCACTATAAGGCACAATAAGGCGTTATAAGGCACTATAAGGCACTATAAGGCATTATAAGACACTATAAGGCACAATAGGGCACAATAAGGCATTATAAGGCACAATAACGCACTATAAGGCACTATAAGACACTATAAGGCACTATAAGGCACAATAAGGCATTATAGGGATCAATAAGGCACTATAAGGCATTATAAGGCACAATAAGGCACAATAAGGCATTATAAGGCACAATAAGGCACTATAAGGCACTATAAGGCACAATAAGGCACTATAAGGCATTATAAGGCACAATAAGGCACTATAAGGCACAATAAGGCACTATAAGGCACTATAAGGCACTATAAGGCATTATAAGGCACTATAAGGCACTATAAGGCACAATAAGGCACTATAAGGCACTATAAGGCACAATAAGGCACTATAAGGCATTATAAGGCACTATAAGGCACTATAAGGCACAATAAGGCACTATAAGGCACTATAAGGCACAATAAGGCATTATAAGGCATTATAAGACACTATAAGGCACTATAAGGCATTATAAGACACTATAAGGCACTATAAGGCACAATAAGGCACAATAAGGCATTATAAGGCACTATAAGGCACAATAAGGCATTATAAGGCATTATAAGACACTATAAGGCACTATAAGGCACAATAAGGCATTATAGGGATCAATAAGGCACTATAAGGCATTATAAGGCATTATAAGTAACTATAAGACATTATAAGGCACAATAAGGCACAATAAGGCACTATAAGGCACTATAAGGCACAATAAGGCATTATAAGGCATTATAAGGCACTATAAGGCACAATAAGGCACTATATGGCATTATAAGGCACAATAAGGCATTATAAGGCACTATAAAGCACAATAAGGCATTATAAGGCACTATAAGGCACAATAAGGCATTATAAGACACTATAAGGCACTATAAGGCACAATAAGGCATTATAAGGCACAATAAGGCACAATAAGGCATTATAAGGCACAATAAGACACTATAAGGCACTATAAGGCACAATAAGGCATTATAAGACACTATAAGACCTTATAAGGCACAATAAGGCATTATAAGGCACAATAAGGCACAATAAGGCATTATAAGGCACAATAAGGCACTATAAGGCATTATAAGGCACTATAAGGCACAATAAGGCATTATAAGGCACAATAAGGCACAATAAGGCACTATAAGGCACTATAAGGCACAATAAGACCTTATAAGGCACAATAAGGCACTATAAGGCACAATAAGGCATTATAAGGCACAATAAGGCACTATAAGGCACAATAAGGCATTATAAGGCACTATAAGGCACAATAAGGCATTATAAGACACTATAAGGCACTATAAGGCACAATAAGGCATTATAAGGCACAATAAGGCACAATAAGGCATTATAAGACACTATAAGGCACTATAAGGCACAATAAGGCATTATAAGGCACAATAAGGCACAATAAGGCATTATAAGGCACAATAAGGCACTATAAGGCACTATAAGACACTATAAGGCACTATAAGACACTATAAGGCACTATAAGGCACAATAAGGCATTATAAGGCACAATAAGGCACAATAAGGCATTATAAGGCACAATAAGGCATTATAAGGCACAATAAGACCTTATAAGGCACAATAAGGCACTATAAGGCACAATAAGGCACAATAAGGCATTATAAGGCACAATAAGGCACTATAAGGCACAATAAGGCACTATAAGGCACAATAAGGCACAATAAGACACTATAAGACACTATAAGGCACTATAAGACACTATAAGGCACAATAAGGCACTATAAGGCACAATAAGGCACAATAAGACACTATAAGGCACTATAAGACACTATAAGGCACAATAAGGCACAATAAGGCACAATAAGACACTATAAGGCACTATAAGACACTATAAGGCACAATAAGGCACTATAAGGCACAATAAGGCACTATAAGGCACAATAAGGCACAATAAGACACTATAAGACACTATAAGGCACAATAAGACACTATAAGACACTATAAGACACTATAAGGCACAATAAGACACTATAAGACACTATAAGGCACTATAAGGCATTATAAGGCACAATAAGACACTATAAGGCACAATAAGACACTATAAGACACTATAAGGCACAATAAGACACTATAAGACACTATAAGACCTTATAAGGCACAATAAGGCATTATAAGGCACAATAAGGCATTATAAGGCACTATAAGGCACAGTAAGGCATTATAAGGCACAATAAGGCATTATAAGGCACTATAAGGCACAGTAAGGCATTATAAGGCACAATAAGGCATTATAAGACACTATAAGACCTTATAAGGCACAATAAGGCATTATAAGGCACAATAAGGCATTATAATGCACAATAAGGCACAGTAAGGCATTATAAGGCACAATAAGGCACTATAAGGCACAATAAGGCACAATAAGGCACTATAAGGCACAATAAGGCACTATAAGGCACAATAAGGCACAATAAGGCATTATAAGGCACAATAAGGCATTATAAGGCACAATAAGGCACAATAAGGCATTATAAGGCACAATAAGGCACTATAAGGCATTATAAGGCACTATAAGGCACAGTAAGGCATTATAAGGCACAATAAGGCACAATAAGGCACTATAAGGCATTATAAGGCACAATAAGGCATTATAAGGCACAATAAGGCATTATAAGGCACAATAAGGCACAATAAGGCACAATAAGGCACAATAAGACACAATAAAGCACTATAAGGCACTATAAGGCACAATAAGGCACTATAAGGCACAATAAGGCACAATAAGGTATTATAAGGCACAATAAGTTAAATTTAAAGAAGGTAAATAGATTGATTTGAGGTTTGTAAGTCATGAAACTTTGTTAGTAATCCTGCATTGAAGTGCAAACAGCTCCCATCGTACAAAGAGGACATTAGGGGACAGTTTCTCTCGAGCACTTATTCACTTTCAGCTTTTTTCCACAATAAATCTGGTACTTTGTGTGCAGAGTGTTTTGGGTACACACTGTATGTATTTTCAAACCAGTTTAAGATTATTATCACCAAGTGTCCGTATAATCTCCTGTTGAAGAGACTTGTGACCGCGTAACAAATGTTTAACTTGAGGGGGAACTTTGTGAAACACTGAGGCTCCTTTGTCACAGCCGGCTGAAAACAGAGAGAAAAACATGTTGGATGAATACGATCATGTGACCAGAAGTAATAACGACCGTGACCCATTTGTGCGATGATAATTAGCCATCCACAGCCACGGGGCGCTGACCTCCAAGCACGGAAAACAAACCCATTTAAAGCTCTCTTTGTGACATCGATCATAACCGGGACTTCCCTACGTTCATGTTTGAATATCTTTATTTCACATACATTCACAGAGCCAAGAGTTTCCAATGTCTGAACTTTAATAATGTGATTCCCTGACGTCTGACCTTGACGAATTTCAAACCATTGCTCTGACAAGTTTCTGTCAGCTGTAACAAAATCAACCTTCAGGCCTTTTTACGATCAGATTTAACATCAAAACAACATAAGGAGAACATTATTTCTCCTTTCTGATCGCTCCATCATTTCACTCCTCCTCCCTCAGGCGACGTTTGACACGTAGCAGGGAAGATAAAGACTTCTGTCCTGCTCCGCTTCATTTTCAGCAGCAGTTGTGTAATCTGTTTGTAAATGAGTTCTGCGTAAAGTCACATGAACTTATCAGATGTGAAAAATCCTCTCCAGCAGCTCGCGTCTGAAACCTCAACAAGCCTGCGCGATCCTTGACTCTTATCGAACTTGTAATCGTGATATTGAAATGGTGTCATAATAAAGTGAAACAGCAGATTAGAAAAAGTCATTTTATTCTTCCTTTTGAACATGTTGTCAAACCTCGAGGCAACATCTGCTTTTTTTTTTGTTGTCTCAAGATTCAACTGAAGAGGAACACATTTATATTTATGAGCATTCAGGATCATCTGAATGCACAATGCATTACATATCATCTTTTTTAAGGATTAGCATAAAGCCAGAGCATTTCCTCCTGTAGGTACACTCACTTTTCTCCACAATGAGCCTCAGAATAAATAGTTATGTTGGTTCTAAGTCAGAAACAAAACCTCCCGAGTAAAGGTGAGATCTCAGACTAAGATATGACACGAACAACCTGACGTTCTGGGTTATGCCAAAGACTTGGCAGGGATGGCCGCCATCTTGGTTTCATTGAGTAATGTACTCTGCTTTTGCTTGCTGACACTAAGAAGGTCTGAAATGAAGACAACAGGTCAATGCACATTAAGCAGAGATGATCCATAGTCTTGGTGTAAGGTTTAAAGAAACAGAATTCAAAGTCAGGAGAGCTGGAGCAGAACAACCTGCTGCAAACACAATAATGGGATCACAGCTCCTCTGGTTTGGATTTCTGAATCATTCTGTTCCTCGAGTTGTGTCGTAAAAACTCAGAAGCAGAAGAGAGACGAGATTAGAAACAGAGAACCTGGCGCGGCTGCGGTGAGCTCTAAGCGCCGCCGCCGCCGCCCCGATTTCCTCCTCCGCCACTGTCTGCGCTGTAAGTCGGCGGAGTATCGCACCTACCAGGCAGATAGAAAATTCAAACACCGAGTGCCAAGATCTTTCTGTGGATTCCCTACTTCCAAATAGCTTAGGATAATTCTCCGTCTAAGCTAATACCTGGTGAGGAAGTAAAGCCTGAAGGATGGGATTATTTAATATGGCATTTTTAATGTGTGACACGCTAATCACATCTCAGAACAGGAATACTTCAACCATTTAACTTTCGTCAGGGGAGGAGAGACGTTTTTTGGAGGGGGGGTAAGCCTTCAAAAGAGACCCCCTTCCCTCCTTCCACCGCCACCTCGTACCGCAGAAACCTGCTGCAAAAACCACGATGACAATGACACATTGTGGAGGGGAAACCAGGGAGGGAGAGGGAGACGAGTAACCTCGAGTGCATGAGTGAGGGAAGTTTTTATTCTGCCTGTTGTGGCGAACGCACACAGCAACGCAGGGAGTCTTTCCTAAGCATTACACATCAATCCCAGGCCTAGACGGCAGACAGAATTACTCCTCTGTGTACCGATAATGATTTCACAATCCTCGCATATACCGGCGCCTGAATCTCCCGCGGATTTGCGGATAAAGCCGAGTTTTCCTCCCCGGATTCCAAAGTTTAACAAGGTGAAGCAGACGAGCCCTGATTTGACCACTGTTGAGCTGAAAGTTAATGCTGCACGCTTGACGGGCGACATCACAGACGGGAGGAGAAGATTTGACAAGGAGGGGAACAGGCGAGGAGGGTTCAGACGCACTCGTCTCTCTATCTCCGTCATCTGTCTGTGATCATTAATGGTTAAACATCTGAAGCGTTGCTATTATATCAGCGTGGAAAGTTATTAAAACACACACACACACACACACATGCTGCCCTCGTGTCTTTAAGGATCGCTCTGATAGCAGTGAGGAAATCAATGAAGGGCCTGAGAGCAGCCGGTCTGGCAGACTTGACACGCAACAGAGGAAGGTAAATTATTGGAACTTTAATTACTTTGATCCGTCATGCATTGTAGCATTGTGTCAGGGAAGTCAATGCCATGACAGACGCCGAACAAAGGCCAGCGCCGCATTTTCATAACATCTTCACTCCCTTTTCCTAATGCCTGATTAAAGCCGGGGTGTCGAGGACCAAAAGCCCCCAGCCTCGGCCCCCCATTCTTTATTTATTTCTTTCCTCCCTCTCCTCTCCTCTGCCTCCATGCACTGATTTAGAAACTCATTTTGAAAGCTCTGTTTACCCAACTCATTACTGAAGTCAGGGATTGAATGCCGCTCTATTATGGGCCTCTGCACCACGGCTTTACAAACAAGCACAATGCGCCGTGCTATCACCGTTATCACATTGTACCGCACGTAATGTATCGTGCTGTTTTCCTCCCATAAATACAAGTCTGTGTTTTCAGCTAAATTAAGAAGGATTTTCTTCCACAATGAAGCCTGTCCTTCTCTGAGTGGCCACACAAGAAAACAATGACACAAAAAAACACACAAAGTAAATGAGCGAGAGTGAGAAATTCCTTTTTTATCATTAAAGGGGGAACAAAATTACTCCTTTTTCTCCCTATTTCATGAATATTCTGCCACTTAGCGTTGGGATGAATCTGCAGGATTGTTCTCCGAGCTGATAAATGGCCAGCATGTGTGGTAATTTAGAAGCGCACATTAATCTCCAATCGTGGCCTAAGAAGGGAATAAATAGGAAGCGGAGGGGAAAAAAAAGGTAATTGATATCCAGAAAATGGGCAGACTTCTTTAAAAAAAAAAAAAAAAGTTGTGCAGATATAAGTAAGGCGATCATGTGCGTTATTAATTGCTCAAACCGCAGCATGTGAGCGGAACAGGAGAGACAGCGCTTTGTTTTAATTCTTCATTCATACGTTAAGGACGATTAAGCAGAACTGTTGTTTTTGAGCGGCTGAAGGGAAGAGCTCAGAGAAATTGTCAGCTGTCATCAAGAAAGGAACGCTGCTCTTGACTGGAGTCTTAATTCATTAGCGGATCAGGGATTTTCTAACTTCAGTCCTAATCGTCCGCCCAGTGTTCCACTGATGGTTTATATTTCTGTCTCTGAGTGATTTGTATTTTATTGTATTCTGCACTTTGGGATAATCCGCCACAATGTGACCAAATGGGCTTTGAGAGTCTTTCTGGGCTGTAGAGGACAGTGCGGACATCGGCTGTCTCCTCTGCTGCGGTGATGGGCTGTCACTGACACGATGGCCAACTACCACAGACATGTATATACATCTGTGAAATGCACATTAAATTATATAACACAAACATCTTACTTCATAGGAAGACACTAGATTTAAACCTGGGGCATTATTTCAGGTCTAAATGACTAAAAGGGACTAAAGTGTAGGGTCTAATCCCTGCAGGAGAACTCCACAAATGCACATATGCTCTTTGGATAGAGGCACCAAACTCCTCTTGGAGAAATGATACTTATAAGTAAGCTTTGTGCAACACAGGAGTTGCTGTTCTACCTCTCCTTCAACCCTCTTGTAGGTGCACCAACATCAATTCCTGTCTTCCACATGCTTAATTCACTCTGTAACACACAATTACACAGAAAACTAGAGGTAGAACTTCAACTCCTTTCTTCTGCAAGGTTCATTTTTATTATTTAGTCCGTGGAGCGGTGACTCTCTCCTCAATATAAGGTTCTTGTTCTGCAAAGGTCACAGGATTAAAACACCTGAATGACTCTTTACAAAGACCGTAACCTCAAACTGAACCAAGTTAGTTGTCTGCCTTAAACACAGTGATTAAAATAACCATGATGTTCCTCCTGTACTCGATCCAGAAGGGGGAAGAAAAATTACCTTTTTCCATTTTTCTAAATCACAGATTATGATTTTACAAACCGTACATAACGTGATTAACTCATTACCTCCACCAGCTGCAACATTAAAGGGCTGCTTACACGTTAATGCATCAGTAATCCTATAATGTAATCTATACGTAGTGATTAAACTCACTGAAAGACACGTTTTTCCACGTGTGTTCTTTCACCTTTGATGCTGAAATACAAAAAGACGTGAGAACCACCTTTAATCCATGCAAAGGGATTGTGAATGAGTTCTTGTTTGGGTGCTGCTACCTTTATTTAAATAATGTAGGATTGGTTAGTTTGTCTCTTCAACGTAACAAACCTCCACCTTAGATTTCTGCAAAATAAAGGAATGACATGTTGGAAATAAAGCAGTAGAGAAGATTGTAGAGGCTTCATAGGAAACCCTGCAGTTGAAGTTGCACATTCATGAGATTATGAGGTGACAGATGATCTTAATATCAGATTATTTTTGACTATATTTGAACCTGTTCCTGATCCTTTCAATGTTTAGAGCTCATATGCACGTAAACACCCGCTGCACCTTCTGTACCTGTAAATACGCACACTCACGACATGCTTGAAGTCTGAACCCTCTTGAGAAAGTTTTGATTTCAACCCGTCGCTACAGTTTGAAGCTCTCTGAGAAAAACTTCAAATGTTAAGACCCTCGGACTGCGTGAAAAAAAAAAAAAAATCATACTTCTGCTTTAATTTGTATTGATGGCCTGGAAGAAACCAGCGTGCTTTGCAGTTCTGTGAGGGGGGAAGATGTTTAAGTGGAGATTAATTCAAATTTCTGCTTGCTCAGTACTTGTAAAACTAAAGCAATTTATATTCCTTCTCTTAACGATCCCCCCTTTCTCTGATTGCGGTAATGTAATCTAATTGTAATTATGATACTATCTGAATCATGCAGACCTTAACATGATTGGAGCTACTCATTGCATTAAAAACTAATTTTTGAATAATGATGAAAGGAGCACTGGAAAATGTGGAAGTATTACATTTTTTCTTTATCTCTGTTTTGTGGGGGGATCTTGTTCTCTCGCCCCTCGCCTCCTCTTCCTCCCCCCCGCCTACAGTCTTAGTTCTGGTATAAATGACAAGAAGGAGTGGATCCAAAGAGCGGTGGGGGTGCATGATGGGAAATGGACCACCCCAATTAAAGGTATCAGGCTCATCAGTGGCTGCAGGATAGCGACGTACCGCTGCGAACAAGTTGAGTGTCGTCCCACGAGGTTTAGCTTATCATCACATGTGCCTCCTACGCCGTGTTTCAACCCCTCACCCAGATCCCCGCTCACCTCACCCGAGAGGGGAGGAAAGGGGGGGAGGGAAGGAGAGCTGTTCCTGCTGGAACGATAAGACTGAAGGGAAACATTTGTACAAGACGTGGAGGCAGCTGAAGTGGAGAATTCAGCTTTCATGACGACAGCTCAGTGAATCTGTGTGTTGTGTTCACAAACAACACAGTAAATAACTCGCTCAACTTACGTGTAGTGATGCAGGATTAAAGGAGGGACTTTGATTTAAAATGTGACTTCTTATTTGCAAGAAAAGGTAGAAGGAAGTATTCCACAGCTGCTTCTTTCAGCTCAGGATGATTGTAAACATAGCAGTCTTCGTTTTCATGTGAGACCTGTTTGTAAAGGATGTTTTATTTACCTCTCTCACCTCTGTGATTCACACACTGAGTGTAACTGAGAGCCAGTTTCACCTTACATGCTGTAAATCTGTGCAAAAGTGTTGCTGATGGCAGCACAGGGACACTTGAGCTCTAACAGGATCAGGAAGGTGCTGCACCTGCTAGCCTTGTGAAAGTGTAACCTCCAGGTTTAAGGATGAGTTTATCAGAATATGACTCTCGTGCAATCTCATTTCAGGGGCCAAAAACCCGCCCGTGTGTGGACCAGGAGCTCATTCACCGCGTTAAAAAAGCAGACGCCAGGCCGAGGTGAGGGAGGACAGATAACGCGGCGGCTTTCACACTCCTGAAGGTAAAGCATTTAATGTATGAAATGAGGTGGTAATGCAGAAGTGGCAGGCTGGGTTGCAGAGGCTAATGGGTGCTGAGACACTGTGAAAGTCTGAGCAGCAGAGACGGGCGCTGTAAATCATGCAGAGGAGAGATAATTCACCTGCTGTAAACAGGTAGAGCCCACACTTCTGGAACAAATCTGCAGGGTGAAGAGAGGGAAAGGGGGCAGACGTGTTTACTGAAGTCAGGAGGGATGCTTTTAGAGGTCTGGGAAGTTGTCCAACACTTAGATGATCATGTTTAGTCTCTGTTCAAGGTAGAGAAGGTGGTTTGGCAGAAAATCTGACCTTCTTCTTTTTGCATGTTTGCCCTCAGACTTTGAAATGTATCACAACTTTGTGTTGTGCATGCTGCTACTCAGTCTCTGTGCATTTTCATCTTTACTGAGATGAAAAGGATAATAATTTAGGCCTTAAATGCACTCACACCCTCCAGAATTGTGAGGCATTCACAACAACTCAATAAAATTAAATCTTAGAACTCTGATTTTAAAAAAAGGAAACAAAGAGGAAGAAAAACGATGAATGTGTGCAACAAATTTCTGCAAAAGGGAGAGAAGATGTTTGTGAGAAGAAAATGGAAGAAACCACGTGGAGACAATTTCTGAATATATATTTATTTAACCTTTGCGCGCCACCTCGAATCACCTGAGTGTCACCTGACTGAAGCTGCTGTGTCATGAACACAGTCCCTAACCCCTCTGCAGACCGCCTCCACCATGGCTGAAGGATACATGATTCTGCCCCTCTTAACCCCCCCAGCCCTGAAAATCCATCTGTGCATGTATTTCTTCTCCTCCCGTTAACACACAGACACACTCAGCTCGCTCAGCCGTGTCAAACACGCACAGATCTGCGGCTCTTCCTCTTCTCCTGATGCCCTGCCTCGCCTCCTCCACGCCACCTGGGTGCTGCAGTGGCTCCGAGGCGAAGATGTGCAGGACGAGGGCACACTGTGTGTGTGTGTGTGTGTGTTTGTCTGCTCAGGGCATGAGCCATATTTTCATCTGAAGACACAAACACACACACACATGTGCAGAGACCACACAGTGTTCATGAAGTCACAGGAGGTAAAAGAGTGAAACTGTCACCTCATCAGAAAAGGACAAAGTTAACTGAAGAGTTTGAGAAGTGGACTCGTCATCAGATTTCCTCAGCCCGTGAACCGGCGTGTAATTGTGAATTTGCGGGAACCAAAATTATTTTTAAAAGAAGGAGATGAGTTTAAACACAGCCACAGTTTAGGGTTTCACACAGCAGGAGGACACCGCTCACCAAATATGATTAAAAATAACTTGTTATGAATAGAAAGTTATAAATGAGAGTGTGAGAGCTTTTGATTCGACTGAGGAGTCCCTCAAGGTGATTTAAAAATACGTTTTTCATCATATTTCAACTCAAAAGCAGCAATATGTGCACTTCAATTAGTGGGTCTCTTTAAATAAAGCAAGATGTATTCAAAAATATTATTAAAATAACAATAAGAGAGGTAAATCCTGCAAATTTGAGTCAAATGCATTGATAAAGTAACAATACAGTTTCATATAATACAAAAAATAACATGCATTATTTGTTTTTGCATGTTCTCATCACCCTGTAGTCTGTGCATCCTAAATTAAAAAGTTATGCACGTCAACAGACCCTGAATATTCAAATATATATATTATTATGTCCTTAATGTGTCATATTTATAAACACCTTGTAGGAGTAAAAACAGCTCAATGCTCCCTGCAGTTTTCTCTCCTGCAGAGTAAAAATATCAGCCGTACAGTCCTGCGTTCACATTGTTCAATCCTCTGAATATATCCGACAGAGAGTCTCTAACGTGACCGTCCAAAGGTCTCATTTTACTTCAGTTAAACTGCGATATCACGCCTTTAACATATGGACCTTAAACTAATCTCCTGACACGGTGAAGACGCTTCCATCGCAGCAGAGAGAGTCTAATTCACGCCGCCGTGCCTGAGCCGAAGGTGTAGCTCTCTCACGATTCCGATCTGACCTCATTGTATTTCCTTAAGTACCTGGAAATTAGTTTCCGAGGAGCAGTGCGGGGAGGTTTCACTCACGAGGAGGGGTCACAGGAGAGCTCGGGCCCTGATGAGGCGGGATGATCAGGGTCTGTCTCTCTTCAGTCTCGAGGGTTTTTCTCTTTAAGGCTCCCTGATTGGACTCTGGACACCCTGCAGATGTTACCAGCTGGCAAAAAAAGGAGGGAAGCCGGCTAATAAATGTGTGTGTTCACATGAAGGCGAGTACATATGTTCAGCCTGAGAGACGCAGAGAGATGTATGTGCAGCACGGCTGTTTGATCCCTCAGTGATTAAAGGAAACAAACAGAAGAAGAGGAAGAGGAGCGTGGAGGAAATGTTCTTTCTTTAGGATAAGAACGATTATAAGTGAGTTTTCGGGCGCTGTGCATCAATTAATTTCACCCTGGTGGAGCCGTCAGGAAGCCACGCAGGAAGAGAGGTGGGATTGAAGAAAGGAAAAACCCTGGTCTCCAAGCAACAGCATCCCCCCTCCTCCTCCCAGCCTCTTTCTCCAACATGTCAGAAACCTTTGCCCCCCTCCGGCTCCAGGAAAGTTTCCCTAGGTGTCTTTTACACCGCTGCGGCCTCCTGATTGGCTGACGGCTTCCACTGCCTGTCAACCGCCTCCCTTAAGGGAACCTGGCAGATCTGCAGGAGAAGAAAAAACACTGGAAAAAACGGGGGGAGAAGAAAAATCAATTTTAAGCTCACATGCCCCACTGGGTGCCAAAGCCACTTCGGGGATCCTGAAGGATGCCGGAGTTGACAGGATTTGACTTCCAGAGGTAGAAAGGTGACAAACTCTATCACGGGGAGAGGGCGGCGGGGAGGCCTGGGAGGGCTAACCTGTTCTCGAGGAAGACTGACCTGACGTCGTATTGAACCTATCTATCTCTCAACACCAGTGAAGGTACCACGGGGGAATGAGAGCCAAAGAAAGAGAGGGAAGTCGTAACTGAAAAGAGAGAGCGAAGGCAGAAAAAAGGAAAAAGTGGCAGAATTCAGGGGTGTAAATGATGAATTACTTTTCATCAAGTGAAGGGAAACATACTCCGGAACAATCCAGAAAACGGAGCAGGGAGACTCTGACCTCGTGCTTCAGAGCAGCCAATATCTTCATTCAAGAAGACAACCATGAAATTACACAGAAAATGGGATTGTCATGAGCGGGCCCTTGAAAATCTCAGTGTACAGTCATTACGGCACGGGAAAAAGAGCCTTCATCCACACATCATACACCCGTAAGAGAGGGGAAGCAGGGTGTGTATCCGCGGGGACAGCTGCTAGAAATGAGAGGTTCGGGGTTAGTTTAATGAAAGAGTGTTCCTCCTGCAGAATCTTCTACTTTAAGTTTACACTGAGACGTGTCGTCCTCGTGCATCCTCGCAGGAGTGTTAACAAATGTTTTCGGCGAGGCGGTGTAATTAAAGGGAGACGGTTGTTTCTCTCACATCTGAAAAATCACATGCAGAAAAGGGTTTGGTGAGCAGATGCATCCGAGAGAAGAAGGCGAACGCGGCGCCTAATGAGCAATCAAATAATAATTAGGAGAGCGGAGAAGAAAAAAAAAAAAGAGCCAGGCTTTGAACACAAGATGTCCAGGTTGAAATACCTCTGAAAGGAGGATTTAAACATCAGTCACTTTAAGGACACACCAGGGAGAGTCTCTGCTAGAGAGGAGGAGACGTTCAGAGACTTCATTCATTTATGTGTTTCACTACTTGTCTGCTAAACTGTACCACACATCCCAGAACTGTGATTAGAAACTGTGCAGTGACTCAAGTGACTCGACCTTAATATACATGACTTACATCTTATATAGCTAGTTTAATACGTGCATGTTGCTTTTTGCAGAAAAGACTTGAAATGTAAATATTAGATGCAAACATTTTCACCACGACTTTAACTTTGGTGCGGCGATCTGAGCGCATGGCAGGAAATATTTAGGGACGAGAAGGTGAGGGAATAATGTGCATATCATGCAAACATGCAAAACCTGGAAGGTGCATGCATTAAAGAGGCTCAACATCATCTTTGAGTTTGTCATACTTTCTTGCATGTCGTTCACTGTGCGTCAAAACAACAAGCTAGGTGACAGTGTCAAGTAATGCTAGAGGAGTGCCTTAAGCATCCTATTTTGAAGCTCTGGACTTCTGATCAGGCTGCAGAATAAAATCTATTCATGCAAATTTCATTTCTATAAACTCAGAGTGCACATACCTTATTATTTTTAAGTTCCTAGTGGTGATAAACAGTTTTTAGCAAGATAAGAATGCTAACACATGCACGAAACACGTTGTAGTTTTGATGTACCTGATGTTTTTTATCATAGTCGTCTGATGCAGCAATCAGAGCTTAAATCATTGTCATGAGATTCCCAGCTGCACATGTTTTTTTATAAATAGACCCTCTGCATAAATATTAATATCTCTGAAGTTCTACTTTTAGAACAAGAGGTGCTCTGTTTCCAGTTTGAATGTTGCGTTTCAGAGAAGTTTGTGAGAATCCTGTTCACCAGAGAGAGTGGAAACTGGGAGGCGTTGGAGGAGGTGGGAGGCGTTGGAAGGGAGGGGGGGACGGGGAGGTGGTGGTCTATCTCCAAATTCTTCCCCCTGAATGCCGTCTGTACTCTCAGAGCGCAGAATTAACGAGACGAAGAAAAAATAGGATGGCGTGGCGGGGAAGCGATGTGTCCGTGGAAAGTATTTTGAAGGATCTGTAATTTTCAAAGTGCTCTGCATTTAAATGTCCCTTTTATTCCTAAACAGCCTTAAGACACTCTTCAAACTGCTCGATTCACATAATTAGATGGGGCCAACAGATGACTCTCTCACTGTGCCACACAGCCATTAGAAAAGGGGTCATTCTCTCCGCAGAATGGCTACTGTTCTCACTTGTCATTAATTTGCCACTTCAAAGCGGCGCGAGCATGTGACACCGCCGACAAATGAAATAAGTTACACTTATCTCAAACGGCCGCCATTACGGCTGCAAACTTTTCAACTCCAATCACACTCGGGCTTTTTAACAGTCTGTTCAAAGCGCGCTTATGTCCTCCAGTTTAAGATGGCATGTCAGGGAGGGAGAAAAAAGGGCTGCCATGGAAATCAGAAGCGGGTATTGTCCTCTCTCTGCTCCGTCTCCACTGGATGGTGTGTGTGAGAGAGGGGGGGATTCATTTCCTGCCTTCAAAGAGAACACCTCTTCCTCCTCCTCTCTGAGCTGTTACAGAATCGTCAGAGTTAGTCTGATCGATGTGAAACCCTCTCTGCAGCCTCCTTTATTGAAGCAAATACACCAAAATGAGGGCAGTAACCCTTTCTCTTGTTTTGATTCAGCATGTCAGGGTCAATAAACACCATGTTAGGCAGAGTAAAGCCTCCCTCTCAGTGTGCTGTTACATATTTGTTAGATAATTTGAGAAACTGTCTGTAGCTGCAGGATCAAAAACAATTCTAATTCAGGGAATTTGCAACTGAGGGGGTCAGAGTTTTGCAACTTATTGAACACTGAGGCCTTTATCTGAAGCAGAAACATCGAAATGACAGAAAAATCGAGATTTCACACAAATAATGACACATGGAGGTATTGTTTGAACAGATTTTAGATGCAAGAGTCATAAAACTGTCTCTTAGATTAGATTTAAATAGAATATCCTGCAATCTACTTCATGCAAAACCATCAGAATGACTAAAACAGGTTATTAATGTGAGCTTTATGTCTAAATAATATGCATAGAGAGCTCGTGATGGATTTAAGCTCCTAAAATCAACAGCTACCTTCAAATAAAGCTCCATTTTGAGTTCTGTGAAAAAACATGTATGCTCTGTGTCTCAGCATTTTCATTCAAACACTCAGAGCAGACTCCGTTTCCTTTATTGTCCCTTCAGGGGAAACCGGCCTCGCAGCAGACATTAAAAATACAACAGAGGACGTGCTTCAAACAACTTATAAGACCAGATAAGGCTGCCTAAGAAACGCTGTTGCTTATTATCACACGTTGATTAAAGATGGAGGGGGAGCTTGTTTTTCAGGTTATATAACGCTCACTGGAGACGCACGCTCATGATTAGCTCTACCTGATCTAAACAAACACATTCACGTGTCTTAAAGGACGTGTTTATTCTATCAGAGTCCACTCAGAGAAATTTAAGATTTGATTTAATCTTCTTTTTTATCCTGAAAATAAAAGAGAATGAGTGATTGCATTAAACATAATCCTACTTCCCTAAATCTGACCTTAAACGCACGCCAGGTGTGATTCGTTTAAATCTCAGGTTTCCTTTCTTTCCCTGATTGTTCAGAAAATCTTGCATGTTTTAATTTCTTTATGCAACAAGATGTTTCAGCTCTTATCGACTTTAATATCACCCCTCGAATCAACTTGATAAACGTGAACATACACGATGCTTACTCAGCAGACGCGTCCCTAGTTTCTTTTCCTTGGCTTGTTAGCCAAGTTTTTAATTTGTAAAGCGTGCAAACAGAACAATGTCTGCCTGTTCAGTCTATCTGCATCCCCTCCCCGTGTCTCCACACATAACCCTTTGTCAGTGGACCGCTGAAGTTTCAATCCCGCCAAGGTTTCCTCTTTCCTCCCAGGAATGTTTGAAATGCTATCAAAGAGTTGGCGTCTCCATCAAAGAGGTAAACTTTAAAGCCTTCCACCTTTGCCGTCCCCCCCTCCTCCGCCTCCTCCGCCTCTTCTTCCTTTAATCTGGCGGAGGTTTGGCAGTGGAAGGTAAATAAGTGTGAAATGGGACATGTGTTTTCCATCCTTTCCCTTTGTCACACATGTTCTCCTCTCTCCATGATTAACATTCCACCTACTCCAGGTCCCTCTCGCGCAGGTCGGCCTGCCAAAACGCTCCCCGACCACCTGGAATTACAGAGCGTTCAAAGCCTACACTTCCTGTCCATCTGAAATCCATTCAGCCTATCAGAAACCCCCCCAAGTGTAGGATGACAAGATCCTGGCGTTTGTGTTTATTCTGGACGGCTTAGTTCTTTCTGATCGACTGTTTATTGCTCTTCGTTAGACAGTGGTAATTATTTGAATAATAAGCCAACAAAGATGAATCCTCGTCCAATTCAGGGCCGATCGCTGCCAGAGGAAACATCTTGAGAAGATCATTGGACAGGACATAAAAAAGGGGCAAAAGGATAAACAACATTTTGGAATGAGTCCTTAAACGAAGTCAGGAGTCTTTCCTGCGTCGAGCGAGCACAGGTTCCTCTCACCTTCCTCCAACCAGGGGACGTCACGCCTAACTCCTCTGACAAAACCAACCCTCCTGTGTCAGCTACTGGCACGTCCTCTGTTTATTTACTCCAGACTCCAGAAAACTTGACAGACGTGAGCTCAGCTTCACGATGAAGGGCCTTTAGTTTGAAACGGCACTGATGAGATTATTACCACACTTTAGCTGACAGCGCACAGTGGGACCCCCTCCTGATAGAAGATGGGTTTAAGTTCCACACAGTGGTTTGAGTTTACTGTACATCATCTGATAGAAGAGAGGGCGAGCAGGAAATCTTTCCCAGATGAGGACAAACTTGATGCCCGTACTTCAACTGATGAAGGCTCTACACCACACCTCAATGTGCACACGTTTGGATCTCTCCCCCGCACACTCCTCTCTCTGAATCCCTCATGTTGGACTCGTTCAGCTCGTTCGTCCTTGAACGGCGTTCAGGAGCCGCTCAGGTCATTATTTTAAATCACAGCCATGTTGGTTTGGAAGCGAGCTGCTTACCTCCGTGTTTTGAGTCCTTGTACCTTGGCAGGCGGGTCGCACCATATGGCACGACTAAGTGTCGATTATCAACCAATCTCATATATCACACACATATCCCATAAAGCCGGATATTCATCACTCGTGTAGCACTTTGGTGTTTTTCATTCACTGTTAAGTAATGACAGATGAACAGCCTACCTACAGCTCCACTGATCCAGAAATATCAAATGTGTTTGAGGGCCGTGCCAATCGTCTGTCTTTTTGTCATTGAATCACAAATGTTGCTCGATGGTGGCAGAAATATTACGTCTGATGTGTTTCACCTCGCGTTCAGATCGTTATTTTCATCTTTGGGAGTTTTAGGGACGGACGTGAGGACAAGTTGTTTTTATTTCTCAGGCTCTGAGAGAGGAAACAGTGAAGAGGACTCTTTGGATTTTTGAAAATGTAGTCAAATTGTGAAGAATGAAGTTTACTATTTAGAAGATAAGGTCAAAAAAGGAAATATAAGATCTGCTGGATTTTATTTCATTTTTATGTACAACTTTACATTTCAAATTTAAAACGTTGTCCTCTGATATATAAGAATAAACTTACAAATCTTCCTCCTCTGATCTTTGTAGCCTGATCTTGCTAATCTTACACTAGTTTGCATGAAGATTTTTTACATTTACAACCAAAAATGTTGCAGAAAATACTCTAAGTTCAGGTTTTACTGATTCTTTTTTGGATGCATTTTAAAACACTTTAAAAATGACATCAGATTGAGCAAAAAATAGGCTAAAGGCTTCATCTGTTGCTGCAAAAAGCATGCTACAAATGTGCAGAAAGGTGCAAGTGCATCTCATAAAAAGTGAAAATATATATTTATAATTTTCTCTCATAATTCAAGATAAGTTAAGTAATACATTTCCTTTCTTAGCTGATAGAAAAAGTGGATTTTTTCTCACATATTCAAACTTTAAAGATGCATGAGTATTATTTCCTGGTCAGTTGAAGACTAGCATGCATGTCCTGCACCTCAGGGATGTATCTTCAGTTCATGCACACAGCCTTCATGAACTAACTACAGCTTGTAGTGATGAAAGTGAAGGCAGGTTTCATATGTTGCTCATTTCCTGTTTCAAAGTCTTCTCTTAAATATGTAAGAGCCGGAGCATGCAGATGAGAGCATACATTATCACGTCGTGTCAGGATGATCAAAAAGCTTAACGAGTGACACAGATATGATGATTACCTATGTGCCCGTCTTTGTACCGCTGCAGAAAGGCTGCCAGTTATTAATGCAGCACTTAATTAGTCATAATTTTATACAACTAATTTACTCAGGACGCATTAAATAAACATAGATGTCTAATTAGAATATTGTGTTAAACTCGCACACACACACACACAGGCAGACATGCTGTGTTCATTATCAGCCGAATACCTCAGCTATGATACTGCCTTCAGCATAACAGAGTGAAGATGATTAGCATACACAAATACTCCTGTACAGTGTGTGTACAGTATCCTTCATACATTAACAGTACGAGTGTAAAATCAGCTCTAATTCCAGGATCAGCACGAAAGTAAGCAATATACCAGAGGTCAAAGGTTAAAACCACAGCGGCGTGACGACAGATGTTTGTTTACGTGTGTTTTTTATGCTGAATAAGCTCACGTGTTTAATCTTTGTAGCTTCACTTCCTCTCACTGCTCTACCGCTCATGAAAACATACATGCTAACGTATTATTCATGACCACGTGTCGGGTGTTTGACGCTCATGACTAATGTGATCAACTGAAAACTCTTCCTTTGACTTTAAAAACCTGCAGATTGGGTCTTCTTCCTGTGCAGTGTGACACATTTGCTGTGGAAAATAGAGCTGTGCAAATGAATGCACGCTCGCTGACACATCTATGCAGATTCTCCCCTCCACCTTGAGTTGGGTGGTGTTTTTCAGCCCGCAGCAGTCATCAGCAGGCAGCAGCCGGCGGGCCGCGGTGCCGGCGAGCAGTAGGACGGTGCATTAATGAAATGTTAATGGCTGAATTAGGACTGAAATAACCAATCTAGCCCGGACTCCTGCGCGAGTCCATTAGCATCTGCGCTACATGCTGGGGCAAATGACAACACTACCCACTCCGCCCCCCACCGCCACCATCCAGGGCAGGGACCACAGGGCCGGGGGCCCATGCAGGTAGATGGCATTGGAAGGTGGTGGGGGGGTGCTCCATCTGCCTGACCTCTGCTTGTTGGCTGCTGGGAGAGCGTCAACAAATGATTTGCAAACGGAACAGGGTGGGCGACACACGATCGGGCGTCTCTCTCTGTGATTGATGAATGACATGAAGGACAAGCTCAGCCGTGTTGTTCTGACGCGGGGGTTTGTGTTTGTCTTTCAGCTGCAGTTCTACTTCTGAGTCCTGTGTCTGCAGGAAGGAGGTTTTTAAAGCTGCATCTTTCAATCTGCTGGTGAACATGAGTCAGGATAATCAGATAAATCAATCATCTGCATATACTCGTCACAATTTTCCAGATTTCACCTTCAGTTTTCTTATTTTCTCTACATAACATCCCCAATATCAGCATATGTTACATTTTAGTTGATTTTGCAAAGATAAGCTGCAGAAATTCATATCTTTAAACCCAGGAGTTCAACATATTTCACTCTTGGTCCGGTACTCGGTGCAGTTTTTAGTTGCAGCTGTTAGATCAAGTTTTTCCATCCTTTCTTTCGACACTGGCTCCCTTCCTGACATCCAAACTGAGAGGACCTGCCTCCTGAAATGGGTCCTGAATTTAAAAATAGCCCTCCAGGCCTTTAAAAATGTGTCTTCAGTGATTTAGCGACCTTTGGACTCTGTCTCTTTAAGAATTAACCAAGAGGTCAGCGCCGTCCCCCATCCGTCTAAATGAATGTAGCTCAGGATCACTCGGGTCTGATCTTGATTTGGATTTTATTTAATTACGAGTATATGAATGCATGTCTTGCTTTGCTGTAATGCTGTTATTCTACATCATGGAAAGTGTAATTGAGACCACACAGGGCATTACGGGCCAGCATTACGGCTGAGGAGCTGAGTGATGTGTCTGTGCTCGACGCGCCGCTCACTGTTTCTTAATTAGAAACCCGGATCAAAATGTCGCTCCGAGAATCACACGAGCATGTTTCGTTTACATCTCAGGAAGGAGTGGAGGGCGTCATGGCTGCCCCGCGTCAATAAATCTGCCTGCAAACATCCACAGATACTTCATGAAAAAATCGAGATACATTAGAGCTCTTAACCTGGTAATGTCCTCTAATTGGGGGAAGCTGTAATTGGTTTAAGCATTAATCAGATTGGAGCCGCTCATGGTTAAGTGTTGTGCGAATGCGAGGTTTCCTGCCTGACTATGAAAAGAGTTTTTGTTGAAATAAATGTGTTTGTGGTGCTCGGGGCCCCTCGGAGCACATTATGTGATCATGATGACCCTCAGATTCAATGACCAAATATGCACTTAGTGATTGTACTGTTGGCTCTGCGGAGGATTCGTCTTTCTAAACATGTTCTGGGAAGGGATTGGATTCTTCCACCTGATATATTAGGCTGCTTTTATTGACGCTGCATTAAGGCATTTGAATAATGAGCAGATTGGAATATCTGTTACAATAATCTCTTTAAATGAGCAGTAAGAGCCAAATAACCTCCGTCTCTCTTTCAGTGAATTAGCCTACATTACATTAGTTTGTTCAGACTCCAGGTACAAGCTTCATCGTCCTGAAAGACGAGGTTAGGGAGGAAGTATTCTCAAAGTTAGAGCTGGAGACTGCAGGTTTGCTTTGCAGTTAGCTTTCCAGTTCATCCCACAGGTGTTGAAATGAGGACTCTGTGCAGGCCTGCATGAAGTATTATCATGCATGAGTGCTGCAACTAAGGTACAAGAATTTTCAAGATTTGGCATGATTTGTTATTTTGGTGAGGAGGAACATCTTAGGGGATCTGTTCTTTCTCCTTTCCTCAATATTTCTCCTTCCCAGAAAATGTCTTTGCATCAAATCTCCTCAGACATCCTCAGAGAGTTCAAACATTGACTAAAGTCACATTCATGCACAAAGTAGGATATTGCATGATCAAATTTGTGGTTGCTTTTATTACTTAGAATATGAGCAGTAGAAGACCTCAGTTTTTTGCACCCTTGTGGCTTGACGTTACCCTGGAGCAACAGACACTTCAGGAGATAAATACATGAAGATAAAATAACATCCAAAGTTACTTCCTAAGATACTCCTGAACATGTGTGTCTTCATATTCACTGTTTGCATTTCTTTGTGTTTTTGATGCATGAACAGTTGTAGTCGTTTGAAATCCTGTCCTGGTTTCTCCCTCTTTAGCTCTGCTCTCTGAGCTCTAAGTCGACCAATGAGATAATTTCAGGCTGCAGAGCAGCTCTGCCTCTGAGGAACGTTTGCATAATTAAACCTGGGATGTACAGTGTCATGTCTTGGCTGGATGGTGACACATACAGTACAGTCCTCTCTGCTGGGGATCAAACATGTGAAAGACATGTCTGCAGCTCTACCCCTCTCCACCGCTGTCTCAGATATATTGTCTTAAAGTAAAGGTCAGTTTGGACAGAGCCGAGAGGGACTCTGTTTCTGCATAATGCAGAAAGCTTGTAGGTTTGGAGGCAGCTTTCACTTTAGCTGAATTCACAGAGAATCCACAGCAGTGTAATAGATGTAACATCAGCACGGCTCTCAGAAAACAAGACCCGGGGAGGGACGAGGGAAAAAAAATCATATAGATGGGGAAAAAGGTTGTCACCTTCACCTTGCGTACTTGTCATTCGCCCAGCGTCAGGTCATTAAATTCACATTAGGCCTCTCTCTGGGACCTTCAGATGCTGTTAGTGCACCTAAAGCAGTGTGGCAGTAAAAAGAATCACAACTTCCTCCCCTCCGCGACGGGAAACACACATAAAAGCAGCTATGCGGCACTTTGCATTCTGACACTGGATCATTACGGTCTCTCATGTCTGTTTTTTTTCCTTTCCCGGGGTCGATAATGGAGACCGAGGGCACCGGAGAGACGTTGGCCATGTCCATTTGTCCGTCCCCTGGAGGGCAGATCTGGATCTGAGTCAAAGTTTTAGATCGCTGCCACTGAGATGGCATTAACTCCCCGTCTCCTGGGCCGGCTGCGTGAATCATTTATCAGCAGAAACCTGCGACGGACGTTTCAAATGTCAGATCACGTTAGGACCACGTCCCCAGATCATTCCAGCCAACAAAAAAGGTAGCAGGGTGGCACTTTGTCATGTGGAGCGCTTACCTCATGCTGCAACAAAAAAAATGTGTAACAGCTGCGCAGCTTATTGAGGAGACACGAGAGAGGAGAGAAGAAGAGATCTCTAAACATCATCACCTGAATCAGAGACTGCTGTCGAGTCTTTGAGACGGTTTGCTCAGAAACACAGATTTTAAAATGAATACACAGAATAACTATAACGTTTAAAGATCATATAATCAAAATATGATGTTGCTGCAGTTTAATAAATGATCAGACATTAAAATACTGGAACGTTGAGTTGGAGCAGTGTGCTTGGAGCACTGTTCCTGTCATGTGGTAGTATGTTTTGGCTCCTCCCAACTCTAGACAGCGCAGCTTCGTTTGTTGGCGTCAAAGATGATCTGAGGAACATGATTTTCTGTTGTCACGAGCGTCAACACAGATAGGTTGCTCCTGGATTCTTCAGGGGAAGTGGACACAATGACCTTCGGCGTGTTTATCCGGCCACGTCTGACATTGGCCGACCCATTTGCAGCATATTATTGTTTATGAAGAGGAGATCAGGGGGGGTTTATAGGTTGGTGTTGGACGGACAGCTGCTGTGTTTGGCTGTTGACCAGAGGCCTAATAACTACAGCATGAGAGGGACATTACCTGTGAGCATCTGCCAGCCAGCCGCGCGACACTGTGCCCAACAATAACTGCTGGAAGGGGAATAGAGTCACTAATAATGATTTGAGATCATTGTGTGAACTCCAGTTTGTAACCTCTGGACACAGACTGTAACTTTAGATCGATGGAGGTTGGATCAGCAGGTTGAAAAGACTAGATTTATGCACACAGTCTGGTGCTGGGATGGAATTAAAGGGGGATTCCTAGTATTTTAAACCTTGGAGTTTGGTGGCTTTGGAAAGAGCGATGAAGCTGCAGTAGATCTTCTTCTGCAAGGATCCTGTGTATAATAAACCCAGCCTGTCTGCGGCACATGAAGGCACTTTTATTTGATGTAATTTGATTGATTGCATTTGTAATAAAGGGTTGCAATGCAGCCATTACAGCCTGTTTTGATGCTGCAGGTAAAAAGCAATCTACTGAAGCGATTACAAACATTTCTGGTCTTTTTTAAGACGCCATAATCTGCACAAATAGGACCAAAGTTTGAGACAACAACAATGCAACCTAAAGGTCCCAGGTGATTAAAAACAAGCACCTGATATACCTCCACAGACTCTGAATGTGAAGTTCTGCAGCTCTGCAGAGTTTCCGCCTCCTGGCAGATGATTCTCTGTTATTACTTTTCTTTTCAGACAGTTTCTCTCTCTGCTGCTGCTGCTGGTGTCAAGCGCTCAATGTATTGGTTTATCCCTTTTGCTTCTCATTTCTCATCTTTACACATGAGTTGATCTCAGCAGCTTGGTCCCCCCCACCCTCCTCCGCATCATCCCGAAACCTCCCCCCACCTTCAGCCGCGGCCTGCGAGCGAGACAGCTGTGAAAACAGTGTGGAATCTGTGCAACCGGCGGAGAAACCATCTCGTTTCTGTATCTTCCAATTTTAACCAGATTTTGCAGGGATATTAGAGGAAACAAAAGATGTGGCGTGCCAGCGCTCCATCATTCAAAGCTCCACCCGATAACTTTGACGCGAGATTCACTCTGAATAAAAAGAAAGGGGAACATTTTGGACGGCTTCCTTACATTTAAAGTGAGGTGACGCTTAAAACTGGTCCATAAATTTGCATTTGTTATCGCCGTCTTTAGCATACATAATAAGAAACCTCCCTTAAGATGTGGAGATGTGGAGCTGAGAGACTGAATCCTTCTGACGGAGAGAAAACAAACTTTTAAGCTCACTCCACAGTTTGGTCACAAAAACATCCGTCCAGATAAATGTGAGGCATTTGTCATGGTGACACTCTGATAAAGTTAATAAGCAAGCATCAAAACAAAGAAGATTTCACTGACAGTAAGAGGAGGGAGCGTACAGGACGGGACGTGACAGTAAACATCTCCTGAAAGACGATGAGTGAGGACCAGAGAGTCACAATAGAGAGGTTAGATCATCACTCAGGTGCAGGGTCTGTATTATCTCAGCATACTATTCCTAGCTGGTTGCAAACTTTCATTCATCTCTAATATTACGTATGCAGATTGGCTCTAAGTCTCAAGACACAAACATCACCCTCCTTCGTGTAAGCACAACAACGTCACCAAGACAAACTCCTTAAATCTGCAGCAGCAGGTGAGTGATGTGATTAAGTCAGTGATTTGCAGTAAACCACCAGTCACGGCACGATAACACACCTCTTTAAATCAGCCACCAAGTTGTCAAAACACCGCCTCCCTACTTCCTACCTTCATTTGATTCCAGCCCATGTATAAAACACAATGTGGGAATAGGTCTGACTGATCTATCCCATCTAATATGCCACCTTCTCTCCCTTTTTTTCTGCTCATAAGTTGCAAATGGCTTCATTAAAACAAAAGCACGACCATAGGGAGCACATAAAACATGCTGCTGCTACCTAATATGGTATTTATGACCGCGGCTAAATGTAGAGTGAATTAAACTTTAAAGGATTGCAGTCAGGTAGACTCGCCGACGTTTGTGGAGGAATGTCCATTAACAAGATGAAAGAAGAGGGCTGTGTGGAAATGTGTGTGTGTGCAAGTGTGTGTGTGTTATTCCCTCATGGCCGCCGGTGGAACGTCAGCTGCTCTGCTAGACGACCGGCTAGACTGAAACACCTTACATCCACACGTGAAATGAAAAATGGACTCGGCCCTCCTGTGTTCACAGAAATAATTAATCTGTAATATCATCCAGAGTGACTCCTCACTCACCGGCCCTCCTCGTACTTTCATCTCCTGCAGAAAATAAAACCAATTAACAGCTGATGTGGTGGAAACGCGGTGAGAAGCAGGTTTATGCAGAGCGAGGCGTGATGCAGAATGCTTATTAGCGGACAGGTCCAGGTCTAAATTATCACCACACACACTTCAGACTCCTGGATTTCCCAGCGGGAGGAATCATCATCATCCGCTCTGGAGGCCTCCGTCCTAACCTGGCCTGAATGAAGCTCCAGAACGAACCTGAATAACCTCCAGTGTGTGTTTGTAGTGTCTTAAAGAACTGCCGTCTGCAAACCAAAACATGAGTTCTGATATAAATTGGCAGAAGTCAAAGAAGCAACACGCCGCTGCAGGCTGCTTTGCTGATTTCCTAACTTAAGTGTTTCTGTTGATGCATGAATTTAATCTGTTTTCTTACTTAAAGCTACTTGGTGTTGCTGCTGCAGCATTTAAGAGTTAACAGATGGAGTTTTAGAGTCAAGATAATTTCAGTCTCACTTCAGCACCTCCGTGTTTTTAGTCGTTTTAACAACCTTTCTCGTTATCTTCTGCTTCTTGGGGAGATGATTTAGAATTTGCAGAAGTTCAGAAAATGATCTGACTTCAAGTTTATGTGTTTGTTATGAAATCACATCGTGGCTCAGCAGGAGAGTCTGCAGGGCATGCTCTGAAGAACCAACCTGATGAAGTATTTAGTGTGATCTGAAGATCTGGATCTTCTTCTTGGTCTTCTTTCTCATCTCACACCATCCTTTAGTCGTCACCTGTTTCTGCATCATTTGTTCTTTCTTTAACTTCTCTTTGTTGAGTTTTCTGTAGTTGCATATCCTGCAAAGCTCTAGTTTGATTATCATGCTGCTTCCTGGATGTTGTGCTCACTAATCATTGGTGTTTTACATGCCGGTGCTGTTTGACCATGTTGCATAATGCAAACAGAAACTGTTGTATAATTATTAGAAACAGAAGATTTAAGGTTTTAGGATTAAATCCGTCTCTTCTGGTGCAGAGACGTCTTCAGAGAGCGCGCTGCAGCAGCAGCACAATGTAATCTGAAGACACAGGGAGAGTCTCCATTATCTGGATGTTGTGCTCACTTTGTGCTGGAAGCTTATGAGATTGGTGCATTTCTGAAAGTATGTAAATTAGCTTCCCAGAGCAGCCTGGTGCTGATTGTAAATAATTGATGACGTGAATTCATATTGTTTATTTATATTAATGTAGTGTCAGTCTGATATAGGGTAAGTCAAAATAAGGTCCAAAGAAACTAAACAAATTATTCTCCTGGAAACATATTCATATATTCTTCTTTATATTAGTATTTGTTTGCCTTACGGCGATCACCGACTCCAGTTCAAAGTTGACCCACATTCTGATTTAACAGAACAGATGTGATCAGTGTGGAAAACCCACTCAGGACTGCACACATCCTGCTGCTGCTGCAGCTTTGACTTATTTACAAAGAAGACCTTCTTCAGCTGATGAGAAGTTTCTGACAATGACCTGTGGAGAGGCCGTTTGATCGTTTGTACGCTGGGTCTGTTTTAAGTGGAAGTTTCTGGACATTTGGCCTTAGCAGTGAAATCATGTAAATGATGATGAATGAATGAATAAATCATTATTGAGCATTTAGTGAAGGATGAGTGAAATTAAACCCACTGTACTTTAAGAATCATGACTAAACAAACATCCTGAACCTGTAAGTCTCCTGAGTCAGAATCAGAGGAGCAATAAGAAGCTCTGTCACTCACATATCTCGATGGTCACAGCATGCTCTGTGAAATAATGCTGCTATTTAGCATGCAACATCAGCTTAGATACTCATATGTGATCAAAACTATGAATATCGTGCAGAATAACTGCTCAGCATCTGTTTACAAAACCTGATGCTAGAAATAGATCCTCAGCGGCCTGCAGGGTGTTTGAGTATCCAAATGAATCAGGAGAGTTTACATAAAATAAAATATATATCATATTTGGATTGAAATTGATTCTCAGTATGTTTGAGATGCAAACCTTTACATGCATAATACTTTAAATGATGTTGTTACAGCGCCATCATGGACTTTAGTTACTCGCAGTAATGCTGGGGGATGAAAACAAGGTGAATGAATGAATGCATGACCTTGGCTATGGAGGCCCCCTGTGACAGCTCCACTTTGTCCCCTCTCTTGTCAGAAGCATCATATTTAATAGATTGAAGTCACATCTTGTGATTTGGTCAGGGACACACAGGTAAGAGTGTGCATATTTGAGATGGCCACAGGGATCATACATCTTAGATAGCTGTGTGACATGCACAGCTGTAATGGCTTACATCCTCACTCTCTCTCCCTGCTCACTTCCCATGAGGCTCGCCCACCTTTTTAACGTTTCAGCTCACAGATGGGCCAAAAAGGTTCCTCTTTGCTTTCACGTGACCTCTGTTGAATGTAAAAATTTGTGACACAAAGTGGCGTGGTTTCATATTTGTTTAGCAGTAATGGCACGGCTCCGGTAGCCAGATCACCGGAGGCGGTGCATCAGGGGACAACCTGGGATCACCGTGCTGCTGATTTATGCATGAACCATGTGCTCACTTTGCCGAGACAGACGGAGGCGACGTTAACAGAGGAGACATTCGGACGGGAAGACATCCTCTTCTTTTGTGATGCTGGGGGAAAAGAGACAACAGGGAAGGGTGGAGGCCCCTTCACAAAGACATTACATATTCTGATGTTGTAGTCAGAGCAGCTACCTGTCTGTTTGAGCCATCTGTCATGTGGAAGGAGGAACATGCAGGAAACAGACGAGACTACAAGCAGAGGGAGCAAAGTTACCCTTCTGATGCATTAAATCTGCAGTCAGTCTCACAGCTGAGGTAACTGAATGTCACTTTTTAGAATTGAAAAGGACAAAAGCTCACTTTTCATCTTAAACATGACAAACATTTCTGCAGCACTTGTTGTTTTCCTGCAGATCTGTTTGCAGCATTGATAAATTATTGACTTATCATCCTGTAACCTTATTTTTTATTAACCAACACGACGGATAATAGAAAACAAATAGGTTTGTTTTTCCTCTGATACCCCTGACATGTCTCTCTGTTTGCAGCCAGTGTTCTCATCCTCTATTTATGAGCCATCAGCTGATCCCAGGTGACCATAAGACACTGTGACGCACCGGCAGAGCAAACAGATCGCTAAGTACTCCAACCTTAGTGCATTAATAGTGAGCATGGGATGTTTGAGGTCAGAGTGTCAGCAGCTGATCACATCCATTTATGGTGGTCATGGTTCTTCATCAGGCGTCTCCTTCAGGGCGTTGTTTTTCTTTTTGTGTGTTTACATTTTTAAACGTCTCTGCAGAGAGCTTCCTCACATACGGTTATTTTTAAAGGACTGCAGCCCACCTATCACAAAGCCAACCTCGTATTTCCTCCATCATGTTCACTCACGCGGCATTAATCCGAACACAGGAAATCTGCCTGGAAATCTAGCCCCTGTGAGCGTCCCTATCCCTGTTTATCTTGACAGCGCTCTCCTTAAGCAGGCCGTGTATCCATATTTGAAGGCGCCACCGGCTGCGTAGGTAAAGATGGGAATTTGTAGTGACAAGGGGGGAGGGCATCAGCACAACAGAGGTACTTAAGGAAAGAGACAACCTCTTCCAGCAAAGGCAAATGAGTCTTGTCAGCCGGCAGTTGGTGCAGTAATTATAAAGGGTGCGTTGAATTTCCTTGGGAATCCAGGAGAATGGCGTAATGGAGAAAGCACTAAGAATTTTATAAGCCAAGCTGGGAGGAAATAAGGAAGGAAATCTGAGCATCTAGTGAAGTCTAACATTTGTGATATTTAGCTTCCTGGTGTCTGAAGCCGTAAACAGACCTGCTGAGTCTGTGAAACATCAGTAGAAATGGCTGCTGTTGTCTCAAATTGCCTGTTAAATTGTTGCACATTTCCTCAGTGATCTGGAGGATAGCAGGTGCACCTGCTTGTCTTACACTTCCTGCTCTTCAGTGCCAAAAACAGAGACTCTCAGCAGCTGATGTTGTAATTGTAGTGTTTCAGTCGAGCGTTACGTTCAAAGACAGCGGGAAAAACAGCAGACGATGTTAGTCCTGAATGTGACACAGACAAGTGTGTTCACTCGTGTCATATCTCACCTTATCCTACAGTCGTGCATCGTATCAGGTTCAGCTAAATAAATGTGCTTTTCCTTTTCAAACACATGAAGATGAAAACATCCTGATTTCACTTTGAACCTTCTGAGTGGAGGAGGTGTTAAATGGATCTGCAGACTTTATCGTCCCTGAGTGATCTCAATGTTTAAGAGGCTTTTCCACCTTGACAGGAGGACTCTTAAGGGAAACACCGCTGACTACTCCGAGTTTCTTTGCATGTTAATCGCCAAATTTAAAAGGTGTTACACTTCAGAACAGAAGCATCTTTTATCAGCAGCGGAAACTCCCTGAAGAGCCTCGCAGTATTTGCTTTGAAGCATCCAAACAGGGTAAACACAGCTCCAGTACGAGGTATCCTGCAGCTATCACACTACATTCCTCCCTCCTCCTACAAATATTTCCCCAGGCCGACACAGTGGATGTGTTTCCACTCACATACACCTTGTTAAAAAAGGTTAAAGCTACCTTGTTGCTAAGACGGACCATGAGGGATTTTCTTTCCTGTAGATTGATGTGAACGTTTATTTACCCTGCAGGAGCGTTCATGTATATTTGAGCCTGACAGTTACATCTGTTCAGGTATGCAGCGCCTGGAGCGTGATCGGAGAAGCTGTTTGCTGACTCGCTTTGCATTTCCAGCGTTTCTGCGTTCACCTCCGGACCCCGCCGGTGCGATCCCCGTGACCCCCATCACTTCAGAGGAACAGATGTAAACCTCATCCCGCCCCGGCCGTGTCTCGCGGACACACTGAAGCCTCACCGCTGACTCCGAGGGTCCCTCAGCGACAACTGTCCTGATTTCTGGTGACATCAGAGTCAGTCCTCAGTCACTCTGATCCCGTCAAAGAGGCGGCTGAGATGAACTGATGGCGGATGGCCTATTTATACCCCAGTCACCTGATCTCTCACTCCCCCACAGGCCAGGAATATTAAATTGACAGCAGCATATTCTGAAGTGTGTGATTGCCCCCGAGCCGGCAGAGACTCTGGGTTATCTGCTTTTTATTTTTAACCTACCTTGATAAACACATGAGGACTCTCTGCTGATGGTTTCAGTCACCTGAGCCAAACATGCCTGATCTAAGGATGCTTATATTTGTAAGCTTTAAGATGTTAAAGTTTTATTTCTAACAGGATCATGAAAAATCTACTTTCTCCACCGTCGGTTTCTTCACTTCTGTTTCCTCCAGTCGTCCTGATTCTGCCTCTCCTCCTAACACACTCATTTTCCATTCCTTCACTCACCTACAAAGACATCATCCACTAATCAAAGTCTCCTTCCTCCTCTGAATATTAGTCATGTATTTATTCATCCATCCATTTTCCTGGAGCAGTGGGTGGTTTTCAGGAAGCCCTGCGGCCTTGGATCCTTCCCTCCAAACACATGCGAGGTGTTGACCGACGTTGGACAGATTGGGCCGGGCATCGGAGAAACTGAATCGCCGCAATCACATTTTCTTGGCCCCTTATCTTCGTGTTTGACATTTTGTCTCAGCGGACCGACAACCAAAGTGTAGGTCGAGCCGAAACCGAGAGCTGTCAAAACTCGCCGCTCGGCCCGTGCCATGTTAAACACCCAACATCTGCACCCACCGTAAACACTCGACCCCCTCATAATGGGCTCCATATGTGGGCCCGCTCCGGCTGCACGTGCTCCCGTCCTGCGCCTGGACGTAAGGGAAGCTGTCAGCTTCATCAGGGCGTTTGTGCTCGTGTGAAACGGATACAGCTTCAGGATTACAATGCGATATAAAACATTTGATCTCCAGCTCTCCTCCAATTATAATTAAGGCAGGTTCAAATGGGCCCCTTCACGTTTGATCTAAGCGCCATCTTGATACGGAGCCTAAGATGGGACATTTATTTAATAACAGCTGCACCACAAACCCTCCAGCAGCTGGCAGTTAAAAGCAAACCCCTCCCTCGGATACAGTTACTCCTTGATATCATCAATCTGTGATTTCTCTGCATTCCAGGAGTTACTCTGTGATGAAGAGGTTTAACTTATATTTCTACTGAACCCATTTTCCCCTCCCAACCGCCTCGTCTAATTCCACTTCAGATACATTTCCTCGCTTTTCCCCAGAATAACTTTTGACAGCCTCCAAAGATGGGGTGTGACCCCGCCGCTGCCACGCAGCGAGCCAGCCAAGTGGTTCATGGATTTTGGCCACAAAACGCGCCGTCGTTAAAGTCCCTCATACTCTGAGCTGATTCTTTGTTGTGGCTGCGTTTTGGATCCGAGTCCACGGTATTTCCTGCTTCTCTGGATGCTGAGCCAAATAACCTCCTCCTCTTTTACAGCCGTCCCTTTTTTGTTTTTGTGAGTGCATAATTCTTGAAAAGGCAAATCAGAGAAGCAACGATGGACTTTTATTGGCAATATTTCTCCTCTAAACCTTCTTTTTTAAAAACTCTACTGTAGCTGCTTGAAATCTTTTACTTCAGGCCAGACATGCATGAAAAATAAATCACTCTGAAACTACTACAGCTCCAAAGATAGCAGGAAATTCAAAGTTGTAAACTTAGTGCAAGGCTTAGAACTAATTATTATTCACAAGAAGATAATCTGAACCAAACCTGTGCAGATAAAGACAATAAAGATCAAGATAAAGTAGATAAATGTATTATTTCTTGCACCCAGTCCTCGTAGGTGAGTTTAAGTCTTCAGTTAAAGACCTGAAGCCTGAAATAGTCGCGTTGCTTCTGCAAACACACCCTGAATTAAATCCTCCTCCTTCCCTCATTCTGTACCTGAACTCTGCTGCTCTGCTTGGTATGCACGCAACTTCCCACGACTCCTCCGAGTCTCCCGACCCCCCCTCAGGTTCGGGGCAGATGTTCTGAATATGGAGATCAATGAGGGCTTCATTTTGCTGTCTTTGTTCCCTTCTGTTCGCAGCAACACCCCGTGCAACTCGTAATAACTCAAAAAAGTAACGACAAATGGAGTCAACAAAGCCATGTGGTGTCCCCGATGACGGAGAGATGTGTGGAGGAGAGGCGGAGGAGGAAGAGAGGCAGAGAGAACAACAGGAAGATAAGACTCAAACCTGCAAGATTTTAAACTTGACCCTCAGAAGGAATCTTGACCCCGTCTGCAGAAAACTCGTGAACACAACACGACACACATGCACAGACGTGTTTCCCTCCGATGCTTTGATTCCTCCTGGCACCCGACCAAGAGCGCGCTGATTAAAAACACAAAAGTGACACAATGAGCTTATCTGCTCTGCCACCTGAAATCTCTCTCTGTATCACGTCTCAATTTGCTCCGTAATCTGCCATCTTGCATCAGGTTAAACGCTGCTAATGAGCCTCAGCTGAAGTCCTGTGATCTTTAAACATGGGCTGTCCTCACGGTGCAGCGTGTCTAACAAAGGTGGAGGCTGCAGGATCAGGGTTCTTATTCAAAGCTGCTCTTAAATATGAGGATATGACTTGTTTGTTGTGATTAAATGTGCTGGAGAAGATGTGATCATCAGTTTATAGAACACCGCTCTCCTCACAGCTCTTATCTCTTCATCCAGTGACTCACACATACATACTACTTAACCTGCTCCTTGTTGAATCCTCTGCTGTGTATGACTCTGACCTTATCCTTACTCGTATCTGTGTCCCTGCCTCCTTCGTGCTGCTCTGTTATTATTTGCTGTCGTAACAGAGTTTCCACACGAGGCTCATTTAAAGTTTCATCTTATCTGATGAAGGATGTGTAACCACACTGACATGCTCTGAAGCTCTGTGCATCAGCGCCTGTCGACCTAGGTGTGTGTGTGGATGTGTGTGTTGCGCTGGGTCTCCTCTCTCGGCCCAAACCTATACATCATCCCGGGCGATGACGTCTCCGAGCGCCGGACCGGCTCGAGCCGGCCCTCGGGGGTCAATCTCTTAAATGAGATTTCAGCACCGCTGACCCGTGCTCTGGTCCTCTCACCTTTATGCCAGGAGAACAGGAATGACCTTTGACCCCGCTGGATCTGTGAGCAGCCACCGTCCTCCTCCAAGTGGTGACCCCCCGGCTGCAGCCGAGCGTGGCTAAGCCGGGAGGACGGAGCGGGGAGGTGAGGCCGTGGTGTGGGGAGGAGCACGGAGGTGTGAAATGAAGAGTTCACTTCCTAAAAGAGACGTCCACGTTTTGAGATAGAGCAACACCTTCTCCTGGAGAGAGAGAGACGAGTTTACTCTTTATTTATTCTGAGGTTATGGACAGAAAGACAAAGAAGTTGATATATGAAACTATTATTTTTGTGTTCATTTATTTATTGATGTATTATTGTTTTCTAATGATGGTAATTGTTCTACCTCCCAAGCCATACTCAACTCTTATCCTCCTGTCCTCCTTCTGCTGTGTTTTTGCAAAGTGCATCACTGTCACGGCTCTCTGGGTTTTTGCTGTGTCTACTAAGAGTGGAAGCAACTGAGAGCTTACAGGAAACTTTGGGATATTTGTTTCAACATGTGAGTAATGAGTCTAATGTTGCCTTGTTTTCTTCTCTTACAGCTCCAGTCCACCGGTCCCTCTGCAGTCTGTTGGAGCATCCACAAAGGTAAGAGTACTCTCTTATTACTGGACTAAAGATGCACAGAAAACACAGTAAGCCACCTTCTACCTGTGAGGTCTGAATCCTCTTACAAAGAGAGGATGAAACCAGATGAAGGATTTGACTGACGCAGAACGCTGAGATGTTCAGGTGAATAATCAGCAGCTCTTCTGCATCTCCTGCTCAGTTCTCTCTTCACTTTGACAAAGCAGTAGTTATGTCTTCCTGTCATTTAAACTACAAATATAAGTAAATACTGATGACAAAGAAGAACAAATCCAAAGCTTTAAATTCCCTGATTGTCTCTTCACAGAGGGACACAGACTGACATCCATGTTTTCTGTTTACACATAAACAATTGTTACTTATGTCAAATCCTGCTCGAGTATTTACGAACAAGTGCTGCCATTTGTTCCTGTTTGATGAGCTGTAATGGAGTGTGCGTTGAGTTGAATGTGTGGTTAGCATGTTGAGTTCAGAACAGGTTACACTTTGTAACAGTGTGTGGCAGAGCATTATGCTGAAGCTCCAAGGCGGATAATGCAGAAGAACATACAGCAGCTCCCAGCGGCCGGCCTTAGCCTACATACTGTACTATGCATGCAAGAGAAGAGCTGCACACACACACACACAGAGAGACACACACACATATGTAGTGTATAGAATGGCCTTTAATGTGCATATGTGCAGTTGTGTGTTTCTTTCTTCCTGACATCTTGCGAGTACTGTATGTATGTCATTAATTGAGTCTCCAGCTCCCTGGAGTGGTTAGCTCGACTTGCACAGGGAGGATAGAGGGGGAGATGCTCTTTGTGTGTGTGTGTGTGTGTGTTTCAGTGTGTTCTCTCCTCACACACACTCTCACACAGATTCCCTGATCGCCTGATGATTATGCTTGATCAGTGTCAAACACAAACTACTGCAGCGGGTGCTTTGAAAAGGAATATATTGTGTACTCAGGCTTTTTCACAGACCCTTAGTGGTGTTTTTTACAGAGCACAGTGATTTATCCAATTCACCCAGATCTGAGGAACATAATCTTTTCAAGCAGCGCAGACTGTACATCCATCCCAATTTTTAGAAACAAGAAAGAAAAATCAAAGTGCAGGGAGGAAAAAACAACCTCTTGTTTTGCACACAGAGAAAAAAGATCAAATCAAATTTAGTTTGCAGAAAGGTTTAAGGCAATAATAAAACACGTACAATCACAGAGCATTCACCACCTGGGAAACATAAGCTGATAGGACCAGACAGGGAGTCGATACCTCGTTATGAAGCAATAAAACCTCAATCATCCGCGTAAAATTTAAAGAAGTGGAAAGTACACCAGTAAGTTCATTCCTTCTCTTGTAAATGAAGCCGTAAACAAGCACTTCTTACTTTATGATTCATCGCTCGGTGGCTCAGCTGCACGCTGGAGCTGCAGTTAAACCACAAGCAGAAACAATCTCAGGTGAAGCCTCATTTACAGGAGAACAGAGAAACAAATGTCTGCACAAATGCAAGAACAGAAATGTGCTGCAGATGACTGAACAGGCTGCAACAAGTCGAGCTAATGCTTTAACTTGATACACGCTGCAAGTACAAAATCAAGAACACAAGAACTCAGAGAATGACGGTGGGAAAGTTGCATAAATATCATCAGCAAACAGCAGAGATGCAGAAGTTATTATCATCTAGATTGACATGCAAAGACTGTTGCGCACATAGCATAAGGCAAGCAAACCATAAAGGAAGCTTAAGATAACATTCATCCTGTCAGAGCTCTTCTTTTCTTAACCCAGAGACGTCCAGATCTGGTTCCATAAATCTACAACTTTATGCATAATCTATTAAATCTGCTGCTAACCTCACGATATGAGCCGTCTTTACTAATAGTCACTGACTTCGTTGACGTGTGTATCCTCAGGTTGGTTTCAGGAGAGCAAAGAAATAAAAGAAAGGCCAGTTTTGTTTGTTTTCAAGCCGGGCAGGGAGTGTTTCTCATAGCGGGGCTTCAGCGCTGAGTCCAACACGATAGGGGTAAATATTTGTATCTCAGCAGTGGACGCTCATCGCTGAGGTCAGTCGTCTGGAATCCCCTGGTTGTTGAGAGACCACTGTTGTTACAGTTGGGCTTCTTTGGGTATAAAAAGGAGGGCATGAGAGAGCTGGACTCCCCGAGGGAGGAAACTGAGCACTAACACTCAAACAGACGAGGAGAGAGGAGAAGAAGAAGAAGTGTGAAGTTCAGGGAGAGACGAGATCTCTGCATACCGGAGAAACCTCTGCAGTGACTCCATGAAATACTGACTGTCATTTATTTTACCACAAATCACACTGAAGGAAACTCAGAGAGGAAAGTTCATGTCACAGAAACAAAGATCTGGAAACTTTCTGTTCATCGGTGCACTCCGTCACACACGGCTTCAGACGTGTCACCTTTCTGCAAGACTTAAAGATATATGAAGTCTGCAGGCCTGAGCTGAGAGATAAACATGGAAGTAAAGAAGGATGCATGCATTATATGTGCATGCAGGGTCACAGTTTCAGTCTTCTGAAGCTGATCTTACTGCATCTGTTACTCTGACTGGAGCAGAATTCATGTAGCAACTAATGTCTTACTATCACTGGAATAACAGCACAAAGAATCGATGCTGTGCAGGAGCGTGAGACGTTTGTATTTGCTAAAGGAGCAGACATTATCTGTATGAGTTTGAGCGGCTGACATCTCCAGAACCATGTCTCTCGTTGGATCTTTGGATTCATGTCCCCTCCATGTTTGTATGATCATATCCTGAGCTCAGGGTGAGACCTGTGTGAGAACCCCTGATGTCTCTTTGCTCGTGCAGCTGCAGCTGGACAGTTTGATGAAAGTGAATCAGTGCAACTACTTCTGCCTTGTAGCGATAGAGAAGTGTGCAACATTAGCGGGGGTGTCATGTTTGATTGGGGTTTATTAGCGCCGCTTGTATTGTTCCTGTTCGTCAACAGACTCCCAGGTAATGTGGTGATAATCGTTGCGGAAGCCTCCATCTGCTCATTTGAGGGGAAAGCAGGGGTGGGGTGGGGAGCTGCCCTCGTTTCAAATCCATTTTCCCAGGTGCTGATGGGAGGCCGCGGGGTGGTGGAGGGGAGGAGGGGGGGAGCGGTGTAGAGCCCTGTTTCATTTACCCAGGAGTGTCGGCGCACTCAGCAACCAGGTTGTCTCTGCTTGTACCGGCTAATGGTTCAAACCCAGCTGGCTTCGATTGGGAGCTGGGCTCTTGAGGAATACATTTTGCACTTTGGCTCGCTACCAAGTGTTCGGCATTTTGGTTTTGCACGCTACACTGACTTTATCGCTCAGGTGTTTGGAACGAGCGCCGTAAAATCCATAAACAACCCGCTCGTTGCGGCTCCAGGTTGTCATCCGAGGCATTGGGGTCAAGGTGTGGCGTATCGAGGGGCGGTTCCGGAGCCAGCCGGCGGTGAAGGGCCGCCTCAGCCTTGACTGTTTGTGAGAGGCAATTCTCCACGCTTGTAATTACACGTCTTTAATTGATAACGCGGAAAAACTGCATTGATTTGGTGTCAGCCGAAGGAGCGCGGCCGCCCGGCCTCTAATTACTTCTCAGTTCTGCGTTGTCAGGTTCGCTTTCTGCTGTTGTGTCTGCAGCCAGGATGCTGCTGATGTGATCACACCTGAGCGGTCGGCTCCTCTGTCTGATGCATTTAGCCGAGCAGAGTAAAGAACCAGGAGGAGAAAGTTGTGTGTTGAGATTAGCAGGAATTAGAGTGGATACAGAGCTGTGAGGGAGGTCTGATTTCCTCCCAGCTGCAGGGGTTACTTTTTTAAAGCGCTGACCTCTCTGTGGAGACCAGGATTGGGATGTCTAACTAAAATCAATACCATATCACATATATGTTGAAAACACGTAAAGAGGGGAGTCTTCTTGACCTTCAGAGATGCAGTTTGAGGTTCTCTTAAAGCAGGGAGGCACATAAACATCATTCTCCTCCTGAAATAGAGGAAGAAGTTGAGCTGTTTTTGCATTAAGATATTTTGACCTTATACAGTCAGTATTCATCTTATTTTTGGTGGTTCAGTCCAGCCTTTAGTTGCAGACTGCAGACAGGAGAGCTTTAAAAAGAAGTAAAGCAAACAAACCAGCAGAGAAAGAACAGGAAGAGGACCAGACCTCGTGTTCCCTCCCGCCTGTCAACCTTTTAGTCGAGCCATCACCGTAAATTTCCTCTTGGGGTAAATCAAGGCAGGGGAGGACTGAAGGCCCCGTTACCCGATTGTGCATAATGCCGCTAATTTCTGGACGTGTATGAGAGCGCTGTCGCCGAGGTGATGACAGAGCGGGACCAACTGGCTTCATGTGAGACTTCCTGAGCAGCTAAATGGTTTTTAAGGTGGAGGAGGAGAAGCAGAGTTCAGGAGAGTTTCAGGCTTTTAACGGCCTGGGAAAGTGCAGGGTCTCATCTGTGACTTTATGTTGGAGGAGCTGAAGGTTCAGAGGCGTGATTGAAGCGAGGGATGGAGCTTAAGTGGACAAGGAAGCATGCTTTGTTCTTCTTTTTGTTTGTTTCAGAGCAGATTTAACAACTAGTATTGGTTCTGGGAACTTAAACTTGTAATGTTTCATTGATTTGACAGGAGCACTCCTCAGGGTTTGGCCCCACCACTTCACTAACACAAACTCTACTATTTTTTAAGGCCCCTGTCAGTCATGGCCCTGCGAGTCATCCTAGCACATGCACAGTGTTTGCATGCATGCATGTAGATGCACTGTTTAGCCTGTTGCAAATACTAGATTATTATATTCTTCTAATTCCTGTGAAAGAAACTTGTTTTTGATTTCTGTGGAGATGTGAGGATGAGGATAAATCTCCTACACTCGCTTTAAAAACACTTCTAAAGTCCTAAACCTAACTCGTCTCCTCTGCTATCACTATGATCCCTAAAACTATGATCATATTGTTGTGATACTGACATTACTGTGCTCTAATATCTCATACTTTGCCTCATTGCATCACTTTCAAGGACACCAAAACCCAAAATGCATTTAACTCTCTTGCAAGAATCTCTTATTCCAACATTTAAAAGATATAAAGCATCTCATGCTTCAGTTTTCTTCTGCATGAAATAGAAGATGTCAGTAATTTACACATCTGTGAACAGAACTCACGTCTATAAGTCGACCACGCTTTATCAACAATAACTCACGCTGAATTTAAAGCTTCATATGCAGAGTTAAGAACAGTGTGTGTGAGTTTCAGTGTAAGGTGTGCGTTTGTTCTCCTGTGGAAGTATCATTGTTGTGCATGAGTGTGTGTGTTCCTCCGCCGCTCACAGTTTTGTATCTGCGAGTGAACACGCTAATAGAGAGATCCTGTCTGAGCTTGACACAAACAACGCTGCTTTAAAGCACTTTAATGTGCTTTTAATTAGCTTTTAATTGCATTACCTGATCTTAACGGAGCCGGAGAGAGAGCAGCGGAGAGGCTGCAGTGTGTGTGTGTGTATGTGTGTGTGTGTTGTTGTTGTTGTGTGTTCGTATTTCAGCGCACACTTGAATTCATTACAGTGTGATCCTCCGCAGAGTTAAGAGGAGAGTTGTCATTCATTTAAGAGACGGAAGGATAATGTGTGTTTTAATGAATGAAAGACGTGTGTGTGTGTGTGTGTGTGCATGAGTAAATCAGTGTGTGCATGAAAAAAGAAAATATAAAGTGTGTTATTGTGTGTGAGGGTTGTGAAAGAGTGTGTGTGTGTGTGTGTGTGTGTGTGTGTGTGTGTGTGTGTCTGCCAAACATGGCAAAATACAGAGACAAGTTTTCTGCAAGTGTGTGTTGTTATTTTGTTTGTGTGTGTGCACGATACACAAAAGGATAAAGAGTGTGTGTGTGAGTGAAGCAGGAGAAAAGTAGTGAGGCAACTTTTTCAGTGTGTGTGTGTTTACAAGTGTGTGTGTGTAAGAGAGAGAGGTAGAGAGACACTGAGTGTGAGTGTATGTGTGTGTGTGACGTCTCGGCCTGTAGATGGAGCTGCACTCTACTCTTCCCTCTCTCTCTCTCTCTCTCTCTCTCTCTCTCTCTCTCTCTCTCTCTCTCTCTCTCTCTCTCTCATCCTCCATCTGCACACAATGAATGCATTGTTTCTCTCCCCCCACACCGCCCCCTCTGACACACACACGCGCACGCACACACACACACACACACACACACACACACACACACACACACACACACACACACACACACACACACACACACACATCTCTCCACTCTAACAGATTCGGTATTTATGTTAATGTACACCTCTGTGGATCTCTTCCCTCCCAGTGGTTAGATACCCTGTTGATATGTGGCTTTGCGTGCGTGTGTGTGTGGCTTTGCGTGTGTGTGTATGTGTGTGTGTGTGTGTGTTGTGGGTGGATATGAGCTGGAGGGGGAAGCCGGAGGGGGTTGAGGAGGGTTTAAGGGAGTCAAAGGACGATTCCTGAGATTTTGTTTTATTGCAGAGTGAAAAAAAGAGACAAATAAAAAGTATGAGACGCTTTCTGTCATCGTCGTTCTCTCACTGGATTTTGAGAAATTGAACTTCACGAGGCTGCAGATCAGTGATGAAGTGCTTGATGATGTAAACCAGGAGTCTCACAACCACAAGCAGACACCTCATTTATCTGTGGAGGTGCAGGATGGAGATGTTTGACCTCAGATAATCCATGCTCGTGTTGAGAGATGCAGCATATCTTATTGTATTCATTCATTGTTTTCTCGTATTAATCCGTATTTAAAGGGGAATCTCATCCCCCCCCCTTCTTCCCCTCTCCCTCTCTCCTTTATTCTTCTCATTTCATCTGATATTAAAGTGATTTCATGATATTTTAGGATAATGTCATGGCTCAGGGTATTAAAAAAGCAGTGTGCATTACAGCGATGGTAATTCTCGCCACTCAAACGGTGTGTGAAATAGAGCTCCAGTCAGGTCATTGTTGATCCCCACCTCTAATAGAATAATCAATCTTGCTTTTGGCAAGTCTGCAGGATTAATTATTAAGGGCTAAACATTTACCAGCTAAGCACAGCCCCGCCTGCACCCTGCACGTCGTCTACCTGCATCCTCCATCCTCCTCGCTCACTCTCTCCGAAGAAACCGCTCAACCCGGCATGAATTGATTATCTCCATGCTTATCTGCTGACAACAAGCAGCCCCCCTCCACCCGAGTGCACCCCTCCACCTTTAAGACAATAGTATCTTTCCAGTTTGTCAGTCACAGATTTATTTCATGTAGAACACTCACACAAGGAGGATTAACGGTATCTACTTATACGCTTGTGATAAACTCTTATCTCCTGCCTTCCCTGAAGCACTCTGTGGGTGCACGTTGACCTGTTTTCCTCTTCTTCTTCTCCTTTTTTCCTCCTCTTTACCTCAGCGATTTAATCATTTAACCATGTATAATCTGTCCTCTTTTCCAATTTCTTAAATCCTCCTGCAGCGGGCACGTTTCTCCTGCAGCAGTTTGGGTTTTTTAAAGACTTCCAGGAAGTTTATATATGTGAGAAGGTGAGCGGGAGGTGAGGCAGGAATGGATGCATTTTCTGAGATATTATTTTGAACGGACAAACACACTGAGAATAAACTGCAGCCTAATTAGGCGCTGGTTTATAAATGTGTCAGTGTGCAGAGGTTCTACCATTTAGCAGGTACATTATAAAGATGACAAGAGGTTAAGCAAAGGGTATAAACACAGCCTGTATGTGTGTTTATATCTCCCTGTACTGTAAATGTGTGTGTTCGTGGTTTACATCCAGCAGGTAAACTTTAAGCAGCTGCTGCATCCTGTGGAGGTTTACACAGCATAAACGCATCACTTCCTGCTCATTTAGCGTGATGTAAACGGACCGTATACCCACCAGGACACCAGCCGTCATCCTGTACAAGCAGGAAAAGTGACGTTCTCTTTGACCCTGCGCTCTCTGGGTGGCACGGTTAGCCCGATGACAGTTTGCATCCTTTCATGTGAAGTGTTCACATCCTGTCCTGGGCTCTTTAAAGGTCATCTCTTCCCCTCCGTCACAGCCTCACCTGGGTGAAATATGGTGAAGTCTCTGTAAATATTCGGAGCGTTTGCTCACTGCCTGATTAGAGTGGGTGGTTCTGCTGTTCCAGGAGAATAGCACTGTCATGTAGAGTTACAGGCCATTTACTTCTGTTTACGTCTCATTTACATTTTCAGCACTGTTTTTTGCTATGCTTGCTGTTTGTAATTAGGTTTTCTTAACATACAGGTTTTTTCTCCCTTGATGCAAGCTTGAAAATACAACTGCAGCCATGCAAGAGCTGAACAGTGACAGCAGATGAAGCAAATACTCCTCATAGAATGTAGAAAACTTCACTGAATACAACAATATTAACACGTTTTTACTGCACAACAAAATCAAATACCTACATAACATATATTTACTATACACTGCACCTTTAAATAGACACTTTCCCTTTAAATACACACTGTACCTTTAAATACTGCAGACTGTGCCTTTAAATGCCACATACTGTCCCTCTAAATACTGCAGACTGTGCCTTTAAATGCCACATACTGTACCTTTTTAATACTGCACACTGTACCTTTAAATGCCACATACTGTACCTTTTTAATACTGCACACTGTACCTTTAAATGCCACATACTGTCCCTCTAAATACTGCACACTGTACCTTTAAATGCCACATACTGTACCTTTTTAATACTGCACACTGTACCTTTAAATGCCACATACTGTCCCTCTAAATACTGCAGACTATGCCTTTAGATACTGCAGACTGTGCCTTTAAATGCCACATACTGTACCTTTAAATACGACCTACTGTACCTTTAAATACGACCTACTGTACCTTTAAATACTGAACACTGTACTTGTATCAGTTTTGAAGGACATCCTTTCGATGGCGTCTCACTTTGAACACCACACAAACATCCAGAGTTCCATGAAGCCATCTTTGTTTGCTCAATTTTCAACTCTTCAATGCATCTCTTTGATTTTCTTAATCATTTTCCTGACTTGTTTTTGCCTTTAGGACCTCTGTGCAGCCGTCTGTTTTAAATATTTTTTATAGTCAGGGCTCTGTTTATCCCGAACACATGATGACTGTTGAACATGTGCCAACTTTAGTGCTGGTGAAAAAGGGCTTTGACCTCAGAGGGGTCAGTACGGAGACGCCTGAGGAAGCCTGCTCGTATTTTTAGGTATGAAGGATTAGTTTGTTTTCCCTGCATGAGACAAACTCTTGAGGAAATCTATGCAAATCATGATAAAACCCACCCTAGATGTGGATATGTAAATATAATATATTCTGAACTGGGGCTTTAAGTTCTCCCTCCATACACACGGCTGTGAGGGGGAATACACCTCTTCTTGTATCTTAGAGTGTGGGTAGCAAAGGATGCATGTAACCTCATTCCACATCCGACACTCAGTGACAAATACATAGTTTGGGGCAAATTTCCATTTCATGTTCGACTACACCGCACATCTCAAATTAAGAGCGCGGCATTATCATCGACAAGGAAATACATCGCGTTAATATTCCCGCTTCACAGTTGCCAAAGAATTAGTTCAGATCTTCGCATAAATTAACGGTGGCACAGTTTAAAAAATCGCTAGCTCAAGGCCATGCTCTCGAGAACAAGGCGGTGAGTGCCGTGCCTTAATTCACCGTTTGTTTTGATGTCTGCATTTGAAGAGTTTGTTTCCAGAACGTTATATATGCGTTTTCATGGAGAGAGAGAGAGAGGGGGGGGAAAGAGAATCTCATTACCTGAAGCTCATCATGCTGCGTCTCCAGTAATGCAGAGGATCACGTCTGCAGAGCGCTCAACCAAGAAACTCAACTTATCTGCTGCTTTCTCTTATTTCAGAGTGATCTATCATCCTGAGGTGTCTCTGTCAACAAAGAACTGCGACTTTAAATCACCTCGTTTTATAAGATATACTCTGAGCATGCAGCGGCTGCAAGAGGAGGGATGCTGCTTTGTGTCTGTGCTGCTGGATCCCTGATTTTATGGACATCTTTAGAGATATCAATATATTGCGTCCAAAAACAGCATTTACAGTCCTAAGTTGTGCATTTTCTGCAGCATATGAAGTATCACAGCATGCATTCTTGATTTTTCAAGCAATACAGATGAGTTAACATGAAAATGCAACAACACATGATTATTTTTTGTCTATTTAATCTTTAATTCTGCACCTGGAGTGACTTGTTTCATCTCTGCACCTGAATCTGACCCAGTCTGCCTCCAAACGTCACATAAACATCATACTGCATGCTCCTGCCCTTCTTTTAGTCCATGAAGTTTAATTAATACTTTAACTGGATGTTATTTTAAAGGTTCAGACGACCCTTGTGAAAACAAAACCCGGCGTTTCATCACTCCTTCTCTCCTTCCTGACTCTGTCTCCCCGCCGCACCTCGAGGGTTTACCTCAGAGGTGACAAGACTCGGTGTAACCCCGCTCTGTATTCACCGACACTCCTCCGCCGAGGCGCCAGGTGCACCGCTTTGACACGGCAGCCTTTCAGGGATGATTTAGTGCGGATAAAGAGCTTGGGGGTCCTCGAGGGCTCCTGTGTGACACATTTGTCTGATTGCAGAGTTAGTCTTCTTGGGACCAGGTAGGACTCAGTGCAGTTTTAAAGACTTCATCCTGAGAATAATACAAGTTATGTTGCAGTTTGTGCTGCTGTCAGGGAGAGGGGACGTCTAGAGAGGCTGGAGTAGCATTAAAACTTTGAGTTAGGATAAATATAGGGTGCTTTATATGTTAGAATTAGATTTTCTCATGCATTATAGGAGAAATCAACCATTTACAGCCAGGGTAGTAACATGACATTACAGGAAATACAGCTCACTATCAGCTGACATAAACCCTCACAGGTGAAGTGTTGCTCCCTTCAGTTTGTGTACCTGTCACGCAGCACTAGTTTTGCTCTCTCCGGACACCTCAGAGCTTTCTCTTCCTGTCACCCCGCACTCAGGCCTTGACGCAACCTGTTCCTTTAACTGAGCTCCACGTCTCTCTGCATCCATTTCCTCCCCGGTGGAAACCTTGAGTATTGTCGAGTTAGCAGGAGCTGGCTGTTTTCATTGTGTGATGTGACGGGCTGTCGAGACCTGGTGGTCCATTAGCGTGACTGTCCGGGGACTCATTCTGGGTTTCTGTCCTGTGAAGGTAGATTAAACCTGCCGGGCGCGCAGGAGGCTAGACAGAGGAGATTAAAACATACTTTAAGGTATCCTTGGCGTCCGTAGGGTCCTGGAAAATGTTGCAGAGTGAAATTCACAAAACCACTCACAGATGGATGAGATCTGTTCCAGTCTGCAACAGCTGGCTGTGCCCAGATATTCCTCCAATCAAAACAACATCATCCGTCATTTGTTTCCTTCGTCTTCTTCATCATTCTTATGTTCACACCTTGGTGTTTACATTCAGGGATGCTACTTTGTCCCTTTTGGCTCACCATAGTTGAAGCGCTGCAGCATCTTCTTGCTTACTGCAGGGATGCTGATTTTCTGGGTTGTTGTGCACGGCTGCACCATCTCCAAAGAGTCCAGGTGTCCATAATGAAGTCAAACCTGCAGTTAGTCTCCTGCCACATTGTGTAAAGTTGCCGTCTCCTCACTGCTGTGTGTGTGTGTGTGTGTGTGTGTGTGTGTGTGTGTGTGTGTGTGTGTGTGTGTGTGTGTGTGTGTGTGTGTGTTGCATTATGCAACTGTTAGAACAATATCCTGCTGGAATACAGTGACTGTGCTGCGGTTGTTACGTTGATGTCAAACTGCAGGATTTCTTAAGAGGAAGGTGTTTCCTGACAGCAGCTACCTGCAGCTCAGACGTGACACAAGTCACTCTGACCGCTCTGCCAGATCAGTATTCATACCTCAGTTTGATTCTTCCCCTTGTTGTTGTTGTTGTGGAGTAATGGACACAATGTAAGATCTTTAAATATATAAGTAGTGTTTTTTGTGTGTGTTTGTGCAGCCGTGTGTGTGTCTGTGCGTGTGTGTGGTTGCCTGCACCTCTCTGGCCTTCCTGTTGCTGTCAGTGAATAACCAACCGCCATGCTGACACACAGCTCCAAGCATGTCAGGTGCTGTTACATCACACACACACACACACACACACATGCGCGCGCACACATGCAGACACAAATTTGTGCAGAGAAAGCGATACCAAAAAGGTAATCAGCTGCAGACCTGAGTGCTCCCTTCAGCTGTTTTACACTGACCAGACGCCTCCAATTACACACATCAGCTCCTGCTGCAGGACAGAGAGGAGAGGTGGAGAGACGGAGAGGTGGAGGACGCAGGAGAGAGTTTCCTCTTACGTTCAGACAAAAGGACGAGGATGAACAACTCATGCTTTATCCTCTGCTAATCTGTTAAACACATATCATGAACTTACTTCAAACGTCACATCAGTGTGACCTCTACAAACACTGTAAACTTAAAGTACAAGCTAAATTGTGCTAGCTATCACTCAGTATTACATCTCAGCATGAAGCATCAGAGCCGGAGTCTGCAGGGAACACACGGGCGATATTCCACGTCTGTTTTCATTTCTTTAGTTGATCAACGAGCCATTCTTCCCCCGAAAAAGTATTTCTTTTTAATTATCTCAACTTTCCTCCCCGAGCTGTTCGCCTGTCAGCAACTTTAGCTCCGGCCTCATGCTCTGCTGAACATCCCTCCGTCCCTCCCCAGCAGCTCAGACTGGGCCGAGGCCTCGGACGTCTCTCTGAGGGGGCTGACAGCACTTTGTTTCTCCCTGCCCCGGCTCTGACTGCAGCTAAACTCCCTCCTGGGCTGAAGGAGGAAAAAAAAGTCTCTAAATAAACAAGCAGAGCGGTTTCTGCACACTTTACAAGATTATGACAACTTCTGGATGTTGTGGTGTTTGGAATTAAGAATATCTTGAAGTTAGATCCAAAATTCAGGTTTAATTGTAAAAAAACGTTGAGATTTTTGAGTGTTTGTGTTTTATTATTCCAGAGAATCATGCAGCTTTGATAAAAACAAATCTAGTCTTGCAGTTTAACGGCTCAAAGCGACTCTCAGGACTGAAAGGACGTCAGATTTCCACCCCGCCGTCACTCACCCGTCCCTCCCGCTGTGACTTTGTGATCTTTTTGTGTCTTCAGTCTTTGTCGTCCTCTAATTGCTCCCTTCAAAGGTGAGACTCGAGTGAATCTGAGAGAGGTGGGTTCGGTGGGCGGAGTCTCTGTCAGGCGGACATGTTTTTATGTGACACCGGCTCCGCCTCCGTCCCCCGGGTTTACACAGGAAGTTTGATCAGCTTTTTGTCACCGCATCCAGGAGGGGCGGGGCGGGTAAGGTGGGAAATTATAGAAGTGTCACCCCTCTTTCAGGAGCGATCCTCAATCTGAGCGGCGGCGGCACATTTTCATGCAAATAACGCCGTCGCAATTTTTTCCCCGGCGTTTCCTCTAATAGCTTCTTACAAATGATGTGCCATTACAAGGAGGTTTATTTAAACAAATTTAATACGTCTTTAATCAACCCTCGCCGAGCGCCTTTCAAAAGGTCACACGCCACATCAGGACGAGCTCCCTCCCCCCCTCCTCCCATCTCCTCCCCCCCCCTCACATCACAGCATTAGCTGCAGAGGGGCGGAGGGGGAGAGAATTATCTCACGGACAACTCATTTTAAGCAAATCTTTATTTACATTTTTATTCAGTTATTAAATTTTATTTCATACGGCGACAGAGAGAGCGGGGGGGGGCTGCCTCCTTTCACCTCCACACACACACTTAAACACACACACACACACACTCAGGCTCATTTGCTTATGAAGTCATCTAACGTGAGAGCAGGAGGGCGTGTGTGAACCTTTAGTGTCACGTCTGACATGGCAGGGCCCTTCATCTTTTGTGTCGTCTACTCAGACACACACACACATGCATGCACACACGCACACACACACACATGCATACTCTGGTACTCAAACTGAACACAGCTTCTCCTTTTTTCCCCGTCGTGTTCAGAGAATTATAAAACACTGCTGTTATTAATTTGCCGTCATCTAACGTCAGGTGCACAAAGACTCTCTGATGTTTTATTTAAAGGTTTATTTTGTGATAGTTTGAAACAACAAAAGCATCTTTTAGTTTAATCAATAAGATACAAGAAGACCTGCAAAATGCATCTTTCTCTTTCCTCACCTGTTTTAGAAATGTCATCTTTTTAGGGAGGGACGTAACGTGCAGGGACCGTGAAGTGTCATCACACCTTATCATGTCTAGATTTAAATGCTTATATGCTAAGATGTTAGTTTGACTAAAGAGGCAGGTTAAAGTCTGCAGTATGGGGCAGATTTTGGGGTCTTTTACGTGCAGCAAAGGGTCGTGGACTGGAGTTGTTGTAGTCTCGGTACATGGGGTGCACGCCTAAATTGCAAAGATCATACTCATTTCTCAGGTGTGCTTGCTCGGCCTTTAGACGTTTAAAACATTAATTAAAAGCATAAGAAAGCAGAATAAGATAAGGATTCGTATGACTTTTGTTCTGTCTGCCGCCGTAAACGCCCCGCTCTTAACAGATCCCACTGAATCACTTGTCCTTGTGCTCCTGCGTCCTGTTAACTCCTGCTCTGTTGTTGTTTCATTACCGCTGGCACACGCTCGACCCCGACCAAAGTCAATAAACAAACCCATTTAAATCTGCACGGCAGCCGCGGCTCCTGAGATGAAGATATCTCAATATGCAAGAGTGGAAGTGTGTCATATTACCTCGGCCTGTCCCAGAAGGTGAATGCTGTCTCCAAGCTCCGCCCCCTCTGCTGTTTCCTTTGGTGTATAAAAATATGAACCTCAAACACCAAATCCTGCAGGGTGTGTTTCCATCAATAATCGCATCATTCAAGTGTCCATTAGACGTTTACAGTCATTAAGTAATGTGGAGATCTGTTGTTCGACGCCATCTGAGTCATCAGTCGTCTATGACTGCATCCAAAGTGTGAAGACTCGTCTGTGTTTGTGAAAGCAGCAGCTTTATAGCAAAGCCAAAACCTCGCATCTGAGAAATAATCGAATCCAACATGGCTGTTTCAGGGATGAAGTTATTCAGGGGGCTCTGTGTGTCGGATCACCGCGGCCGCTGTCGAGAAGAGCGTCTTAATTTTTTGGGGGGTTAACCCTTTCCGCGCTAATGCCTTTTTCTCAGGGTGGCATTTACACAAAATGAATTGCTTGCTTAGACACAGCTAACTAAATAAAAGACAGCGGGGGCTGATACTATGAAAAATGGATTTTCATTACTGTTTCATTGATTCTAGTAAATAAGGGCCCCGGGCCTGCACCGCAAAGGCTGCAAAACGGTAATAATTTAATCTAAGGTGACACAGACCAAAATGTATGTGGACAAAAAAATCATCCCTGAATATTAAACAAGGGCCCCGAGACAAGAGCGGGGAGGAGGGAGAGTGTTTGCAGGCGCATTTAAATGTATGCAGATTGCCGTCCAACCTATTTAAAAACAAGAATTAGGTATTCCTGTCATAAATCACGTTTGCCGCTATGGATATGCCTTGTTATGTCGGTGTTTAACGGAAACCTGAAAGGTTAAAGTACTCGGTGCATTAAATTGTACAAGGATAATTAATACTTTTCTCCTGGCTATTTATAAAATATGGAAAATAGAGTCGGCTGAACTGTGACAACACACTCGTTTGAGGAGGAGGAGGCGAAATAAAACAGGAATGAAGACACACAGTCAGGGACAGAACGAAGAGGATATCACAGACAGAGAGGAAGAAAGAGTTCCCAGGCTACTCTTTGATTATCACCTTTGTGTTTGATCCTGATACAGCAGGTTAAGATTTATCAAAGATTGACTTTAGGTGGAAGTCAATGGTTGCTCTGACCCTGAGGGCCGCAGCAGCCTGACCTTTTAATCTCTGCTGTGTTAACCCTGCAGCTTCAGAGCTCCCTGAATATGCTGATGTGTGGTCTCCTTGTGTAAGTGAACTTTGAAGCACCCCGTCTCTGTTGATGTTGTTAAAAACAGATAAAAGGTATTCAAATGTACCCTTAATGGACTCTTACTGGAAGTTAACAGACGCTCCTGAGAGGCAGCATCAGATCTGTCCTCCTGTGCATGTGTGTGCTCTTGTAATCACACGTTACATGTCCATCTTGTTAAACCAGGTGAAGTATATCAGTGTAACTTGTATTGACTCTAAGAGGAAGTCAATCGCTGCTCAGCCCCTCAGGGTGGGAACAACCTGACCTCACATCTCCAGTTTGTTAACCTTTGAGCTTCAGTACTCCCTGACTCTGCTCATGTGTGTTCTCCATGTGTGTCACTGTCACTAATTAGTGCCTGTTAACGGTAAACTAGTGCAAACTCTCTAATTTGACAAGTCTATTCCAGAGGTGTTGACCTCTCACTCACACCGGCGCCACCTCCGTCAAATCTGGCGCCTCGTGGAGCGACTTGGCAAGTTTACCTGGCTGCGTCGCACCTCCTCTGACACGTTGTCAAGGTTTGACTCCTCGTGCTGCCTGGAGCGTCATATTGACTCTGAGTTTGGTGGAGTGTATTAGACGGCCACTTTAAGGAGCCAACGTGTGAAAGCAAATGGTTGCAGTGTCGTTGTTATGTAAAAAAAAAAAAAGGGAAGAAACAGCGGGTCATTTGGCAAACCGAGCCCCGCGTGTGAGCTAAAGGCGACTTGACAAGTGTCCGGGCCCATTACGCCGTGTTAGTCTATTCACCAACTCGTGCTCCAGTGGTTAATATGTGCGCCTTTAACATGCGCCTAGACGATCATGTCAAGCCGGGGAGATAATAGCCTCAACATACAAGAGCACAACATCTGGAGCGAGAGGGGAGATGGTGCTGAACCGTGTTTTATGTCATGTGGGTAAAGGTAGCAGCGGAAGAACACACATTATAAAGGTTGCATGCTCGCTGCACATTTTAAAGACGGTCTCACTTCTCATGCTAAAGGTGTGAAGGATTCCTTACACCTCCACATGGATGAGAGCTGCTTTATTTGGCACGCAGGAATCCTGCACCCTTCCCAAACCGGCTGCGGTGCTTAATCTCTCATCGACCTCTCAGACTGTGTTCAAACAACACAAGAGAAAGAAAAGGAAGGGATTGTTAAAGTGATGATGAGCCCGCATGTTTCAGTGAACCGTCAGAGCCGCTCAGATCTGTCCCTGTTCCCTCTTTCAACGCAACCACAGCTGACCTTTTCCACATTTGCAAACGTCTGAGTGCCAGCGTTGGTCTGTATCACTCTGCAGAGGGCCGTTCATTAACGGGACGCTGTGTTTGGAGTATCTTGCTCGTTCTGTTGAGGCAGGGTGGATAAATGAAACAGGTGTTGTTAAGAAGTCAAAAGTCAAATGGTGCTGAGTCTGATTCAGAAGCCTGGAGGAGGAGGGACCTAGTAGCAGTCACTGGATCTGGACCAATGCATGTGAACGCATAAACAAAATATCACAATATGCATGCAGACTCATTCTCGTCTGTGCATACATGCAAAGCGTGCACACTAACTTTCTTATTGTCCTGTTAGGTTGTTGCATCTTTCTGTGCAAGGACACCTTTTAAGTCGTAAGAACATGAAGATGCTTCGTGCATAGTGGTGTTGGCATGTGCAGCTTAATGCAGTGGATTTACTTGATGTGGTGTTCATGATAAAGAGCATCAGTCCAAACCTGCATGCTGTCCTACATCCTTACATTTCCTCATAAAGGTGTAAATGACTTGGAGGTTCATGCATTTGCAGATTTTCCTCAACCAAATCATCCGAGGCATCACAGAGGATTAACCAAACCACTTGCACCACCTCTTGAAAACACTAAGAACAACATGCTCTTCTGTAAACCGTGCAAATACAAAGAGCTGGAGTCAATTTGTCTGAGCACACTCCGACTCGGGAGATGATTTCACATTCAGGTCACTCCTCTCTGGGTAAAGTATGTTCCTGAAGTTAATAAAATATTTGCCATTTGCTTGCAACAATTAGCACAAGATAAACACGAGCCAAATTGTTCTTGTTTCTGCTAATGGAGCTAGCCTCTGGCCACGCTATAATTATTCCTATTAGCAAATTAAGTCGTTACCTTCCCTCCTTCCCTCCTTCCTCTTCTTTTTTATCAAGAGCTGGAGATTACACTAAAATGAACACAGAGCTGCAGTCATCTGTCTGCTCGGCTATCGGAGTCAAGAGGATTTATACGTGACGATGCACGCTCTGCTAATAAAGCATCACCTGTGCAGCATCGTAGAGACAGATCATCCGTGTTGTGAGGCCTGAATGAAGCTGAAGCAAGGTGCAACATGCAGTCTAACAGAGAGAGTCTTATGTCTTTGTGGTTTGTGGTGTGAACTTGCATAAGAAAGGAGCCCAGACTCCCCCGGTGGCCCCAGGTATCCTCTTATGTCACAACCGATGGGAAGTCTGCCAACCACAGGCCTGATGTCGGGTAACTGCCCCGCTGCGTACGCTGGAGCTTCACACCTTCCTGCAAAACGGTTGGATCTATTTGAAGCAGCAGAGGAGACACCTCTTTATGATTTATATATTCAGCTTTTACACACTCAGACACTGCCAACTAAGATTATTATTCCTGATGCACAAAGATAAAGAAAGCATTGAATAGACGATGAAGAGGGAACTCTTTCTGACCGCTTGCATCCACAACCTCCCCCTGGATTCATCTCCACGACGCTCCGAGACTTGCAGACAGTGACTCGTGCATTTGTGCACATTTGAAGGATGAGAAGTCGATGCAGATGCATGAAAAATAGATTTTTAGAGCTTGAAAGAACAAGGATCATCTTAAAGTTGAATCAGACTGCATCTAAATGATCGTTCAGGACTCAGAATTAAAACAAAGTCTGTGTTCGCACCACTTTTAAAAGATCTTTGTCCACATTTGTTCTGGAAGCTTCATTATAAGACAACATAGCTGAGTTAGTGTGCTGAAAAGTTCATTTATTCACCCATAAAATCTCTAAATACGTCTTTTACACACTGGAACAACTTTGAATTAATCTTTATAATCTCTGTCCCGTCTGAGGAACAACGTGAGCTCACAGCATCATAAAAGCTCCTCTATCCCTCCGTCTGTAAACTCATTGACTCAACTCGAGGCGTCTTATAAACTCATCCTGGACCTTTATAATTTTTAGCAACACATCCGGGTTGTGTGGATTAATATCAGTGTTCTTTGAAAGCCTGACACCGCCTCAGGTCGTCCTTCCTTGCACTGTACGTTGATTCACTCTCCTCGTCCTCCAACCACAAATCAGCGTAAAAAAACACCAGAGTACGAGCTCCTTATTCCACTAGTTTTATGAGAAGCTTCCTTGTGACTCTGCAGCGAGGGGAAAAACATGTTGAGGGCATTCAGGATGTGGTTCAAGAGGAGGTGAAAAACCAGACCGTCATTTCTACATCTGTGAAATTATCTCAAACCAAGCTTCAGGAGCTGGTTCAGTCTTTTCTCATCAGCAGTAACTCTGCAGTGATCCGCTCCACTCTCTACCAGGTCCTTTGTCGTCTCTGGATCCACTCACGTTTGGTGTCACATTTGATGCTGTTGGATGACCCGGCTCTCGTTGGGAGATTTCCCAAAATGCTTATACATGTTGGCTGCAGCTGGCAGCTCCTCCAGCTGCTCTGGCAGAACTCTAACCATCATTTGGACGAGCCGCTCTAAATCTAGTTGGCTTGAGAAGAAGCAGGAGGGGGGGTTGGTGAACTCTGGAGATGAGTGGTTACTGTTTGGAGAGGTGAGCCTCACGCCCTGCTGGTGAAGAGGACACTTTGGGGTTTCACATTTCAGATGTTTGTGGGTCATTTTGTTTTAGTCTCACTGTTGTCCGTTGTAGGTCGTTGTGATTTACATCGTGTTTGATTCACACTCCTGAGAACACATGCAGAAACACTCCAGCATGTGTGTGTCCTCGCACCCTTAATCTGTGGTGTTCCGGGTTGTTTCCTGTTGTTTCCAATTGTTTTCTCTCCCCTCTGCAGTTTGAAAATCCACATTTTTGTTCTCACCTGGCCAAACAAACAGGACCGCGGCACACAGAGCGTGGTGTGAACGCGCCCCGTGTATCTCCCCGCTGATACTGCGATGACAGAGTGGACTGCAGATGCATAAAACCTGGCTGCAGTCCCACATTAACATCGCCCGCGCGCTGATAGATCGTCCCTGGCTACATGTGCGATACGTTAAGAGGCCTCCCGCCGTCGGTGGGAAGACACCTGCGTGATTGATGCACGCTATTTAGCAGCGGGAAAGAACAAGTGCACCTCCGCTCCAGGGAGCGTTCGCCAGCACCTTGTACCGGACAGCTGTGGGTGGCCAGAGGGAGATGGAGAGGGAGAGAGAGGGATAAAGTGGAGATAAAGACAGAATGAAATAGAGAGGGTAAAAAATGGAGGGAGAAAGAAGAGAGCGAGAGAGAGAAACCTGAGAAAGAAAAAGTAGGATGGAATGAAAAGAGATAAAGTGGATGTGTGAGGAAAAGAGCAAGCGACCTACATCTGTTCCTCATTATCCTCCTGGCCCTCTCTCTGGTAATCGCTCCATCTGACATAACTCACAGCAGACCTCACTTTGACTACAGATGGGAGTCGACGGGAGGGGGGGAAGTTATTCAAGGCAAAGATGCACAAGGTACGACTGATCTCTCTCTCAAGCAGGAAACGGAAGCAGGAAATTCCCCTTTATTCTGAACCTCTGCAGCGTTAAGGGGGAACTCCAGCTTCAAGACATGTGGGACTTTCTGTGGCTCGGTTCTGGATGTTGATGCAGTTAATAGTAACGCCGGACTCTCTGAGTTAATTGCTGAGATCTGGCGATGCTGCGGCGTTGATCAACAGAAGCCAGGCTGGGCGGGAAACAGAGGCAGCCAGATGATGGGACAGGTTGTTCATAAACCGCGGGGTGATGCAGATTAACGTCAGAGGAAATACAAAATAGAGGATCTGAACCCAGAGAGGAATGTCACAGGATAATTAGACTCTGAAGTTTGGAGGAATTGTCTGTGTCATTTCTTTAGAAACTTCAGGAAACATCTGCAGAACTTTAATGAAACGTGAACATTTTTGAGGGACAGTTTTGGAGAAGTAGGTTTGCAGAAATGTCTTGAAATTCCTGAAAACTTTACTGAAAATGCTCTAAATTCAAGGGATTTTAAAGTTATATTTCAAGATTTATTTTTGGGACAATTTCAGCATAATCTTTAGAAAATGATAAACTGCCTGTATTCTTTAAGGCTAAATTTATGAGTTTCTTTTCCTGCAAGTTTTCTGGAATTTTCAATAAATTTTTCAGATTCATTTGTGATTTTTTGAAGGACATTTTTGTCATTCCTTGCAGACTTTCCAAAAGAAAACATTGAATCAGGATTTGAAGTCCGGTATGAAGTCTAACAGGGTGTGATCTAACTCTCAGAAGTCTCAGTATGTTTCTGGTGATCTTTATAAATCTGGTTTTAGGTTGTAGTCCATTACAAGTCTCTAGGGTCGTGGTATCATCATGTCTGACCTCTTAAACAGACAGTCGATAGTATTTATGATCCACGCTTCCTCTGTGGAGTAAACCTGTGTTGATATTTAATAAAATGTTGGTCAAATCTCTAAAATAAGACCCAAAGTTGTTGCAGATTGTTGTTATCCTCTTTGCAGAGCTGACCTCAACCTCTGCCTCGTCTCTGGAGCGGAGGGGCAGCGTCTGAATTATAAACTTCCACCAAAGAAATTACGACCCAAAAAATAAGAAATGCTGTGTATGCAAATGAGGAAGGCGAGGCAAATAGTGTGTTATTATAATCAGATCCTCCTCAGCGTCTCGCAGGTCATTGAATTCTCGAGGATGTGCAGTGGCTGTTGAGGCGTCTGCCCGCACTTAATCACGATGTCTTGAAATGAGATCCGTGGTCGCGGCGAGGAGCTCCCGGGGGCCGGCGGCACACTTGTAGACTCAGGAAGGTCAGGCCCCCATTGTGCTCCTCGACGGTCGAGTGCTCTTTTTTAATCACAGAGCCGCTCTCGCTCCGAGTATTGCAATCATACAGTTACCACAGTCCTGAGTCTGAGCAGCTGAGCCGAGCAGCTCTCTGAGTCTGAAAGGTGTTTTCAGAGTAATTAGACGGCTGACGCTCGGCAGCAGGTGGATCTCAGCAGGTCGGAGCAGCTTTCAACACCTGTGGCATGACCTCATCCTGCTTTTTACACACAGATCTCACCTTTCACAGCTTCATGATCAGAGTTACTCAGAAAGCTGCTTCATTTGAGTCGAAATTATGTGAACACACTTCAGATGATGACAGGACAGGCTCAGCACCTCAGGGCCTCCATGTGTGAGGATTTAAATTCAATCTATCAGGAGTTGATCAGAGTTAAAACATTTCTAACTCTTTATATATTCTGCTTTTGTTCCCTGAGCAGAGACTCAGAGTTGAGGCTTTTTCTTGAGTCCTACAGGGACTGTTCCAGCTCCTTTATATCCTAAAAGGAAACGTACGTGCAGATCTATACGCAAACCAAACAGCAGGCCGCTTTGAGATGACTGGCCCACCTAGCAGAGAACTTCAGGACTTATTACTCGTGTTAGTCTTTGCAGATTTCTGGCTCTAATCTTTGTAATTCCTCGTCTCTGGTTTCCACCTCGTGAAATCCAGGACCGAGTGAGCCGAGTTTCTGCAGGTGTATTGAAACACTACAGAGCAGGAGGCGCCTCAAAGCTGTAAAAACACACACACACACACACACACACACACACACACACACACACACACACACTGGTGGAGACTCTGAACGGCGGCTCCAGGTGACTGCACACCTTGACTTCCATTTATCAAAAGCCTGTTTACTCTGGCTGACAGAGACGGAGCCGCACAGGGATCGACTTCCCGGGGAAGATGGATGCAGCACGCTCCACAGCTGTGAGAGAAAGCTGCCAGCTGGGGCCGGGGGGCATTCTGGAGACTTGGAGGGGGACTGGTGGAGATCTGGTTTGAGGCGAATTATTGGAAAAGGGGAATGCCATTTCTCCTAGTGCATGATGTTATTTTAAAACCTTAATGAGAGATGATGAGTGTGAAGAACACGCCGCTCCACACTCACACCTGAGAGCTGCAGAGAGAGCAAACCTTCCTCTTGGAGAAGACCTTAGCGGTACCTTAAAATGAAGTGTAACGTCATTCATTTTTAAAGGTCACCAAGAAGCCCAAAAGGTCACCACAGACAAATTTAATTACACGCTTCATTTAAAACCAATAAGGTGTGTTCTCCTTTCTGGACTGTTCCTGAAGAAATGCTGATAATCCAAAAGCAAACAGAGACTCTGAAACGTCTGTGTCCCTCAGGCCTGAGCTTTCTGAAAAGTAGAAGAATAACATCCATGAAAACATGTCGAGGATTAGTCTGAGAGTGACCCCGGAGAAAACAGAGTGCCATGAACTTCACTGACTCAACAGGAGCTTTATCTTGTGTTGTTCAGGTGACTTTAAGAAGAATATAACCGACTGAAACACCTAGCTTGTATTTCAGAGTGATCTCCACTTTCAGCTCCATGCACCATGCATGACCAACACTCTTCTTTGATAAATTAAACTCCTCAACCTTCAGATTCAGGTCTTTTGTTTGCAGAAAATGGCCGCTGGTGCAGATTAGAGCAAGATGCATGTCAGGAAACCTGTGGCCTCTTCATTCTTCATGGTTCCTGGATGTATTTGCAGGAGTTAGCTTGTCTGTGTTGCTCTTGTCAGATTGTAATTAATGGTAACACACAGACATGGACGTCTTGGCTGGAAGTTCAGATAATTACAGGCTACACCAGGAGGAGAGAAGCTGACCGCTGCATGCAGGGTTCCTCGACGATAGACCAGAAAGTCAGAACAGGATCCGTCTCCAAACCAGATCTGGTTTCCTCCCTCTGCTCTTTGTCTCAGTTAATTCTCATCTTTCTTTATCTTTGCTTCACATGTCACATAAAACAGTTTCAGACTAAGTTTCCAAACACAGCTTCAAGGTGAAGTCATTAAAAGAGACATGCATGACAGCTGTTACATCGGATACTCACAAACAAATTAAATTCTCTCAAACCAGTTGACTCCTTGGAGCTGTGGGGGTCCTGCACCTTCAGGGCCTCCCCCGGGGTGATTGCCTGGTTGGAAATCGAGCCTGAAGTTTGTTCTTTCTTTGTGCACAGAAAGAAAAAGTGAACCAGGAGTGAGTTCGGAGGTCAGCGGTACGGTTTAGACTCCACGGCAGAAACAAATTATGCTCATAAATAGGAATAAATGATAAATAATCCTTTCCTGGACCCCCGCTGCTTCCTGTGTGAGCCGTGTTTCTCTGCCCACACAGCTCACACACTTTGACTTTTGTAGGGCAGTGCACATGTGACACAATAATGCAATAAGGTAAGCTTCACTTAAACACCGGAGAGGCGTATTAGATATTTTTACGGCTTTAAAAGAATGCATAATAACACGGTGCTGCTGAAAATGCCTCTGGGAGTTGCAGAGGAGTGTAGGAGGGTGGGAGAGGATTGCACATGTTTATAAAAAATCTCTTCCTTTGCTGTGTTCCTGAGCTCAGATAAGCCAACATTTCCTCCCTGTTTGGGTTTATTTTCCTACGGCTTTAGAGTCAGGCTTCATATCCCACGCTACAAAGCCTCTGCTCAGCTCAAACCGTAGCCATCTAAAACCTGGACTATCGGTGTCCTCTCGCGTGACCCCCACCTCCAGTGTTGACCCTCCTGCTGCAGATCTACCCCCTGAAGTACACAGGAAGCACACAGCATCATGAGAAGTGCATGCATAAACCACTTACATCATTTACATTCCACTTGGATTTACAGTATGCTGCACATGAGCAACAAAGGGAGGGAGATACAGGAAGCTGGAGGACTTCTTCTTGGTGTGAAACTTTCTTTTAACCCTCTACACCCTCGGCATCCATTAATTTTACATCCAAGCAATGCAAGCTTCGATTTTTGTAAATATGCATGGAACAAACATCAGTTTTTGACATTGTGAGACGTACTCTTCGCTCTGAATCACGCCATTTCTGCACGATCTCAGTTTAAAGTCTTGATTCCTCTGTCAGTAGACTCTCCGTCTGCAGCATGTGTGACACCTTTTAGTGCAGCTTCAAAGCCTAAACTTTGGTATGTTAGTGTTTTGTCTCCCAGTTTTGGGACGGGGAACATGGGTGGTGGACAAACAGCTCTTCTGAGACTTCAAAGAGTACCTTAACTGCGCTCCATCTGGGCTAACCTGGGAATAGCGTGGGTGCAATCTCACTTATGAGCTGGTATTTTCTTTTTTCTTTTTCCTGTTGCTGAGGAAAATAAACGTCCGCCGAGCCCGTCTCCCCCTCAGGCCCTCTCCCACGTTTACCATGTTATCCTCCACATCTGTAATAATAAGGGCTCATTTGTTGTGATTACGCCTTTTATCTGCAACCTGCATCTTACATCCACCTTCCTCCCCGCGCCGCCATGTTTACACTCCCAACCATAAACTCTGGTGTGGAGAGGGAGCGCTTAATTCACTGCAACTGTGACGGACGTGTTCTATATGTACAGAAACATTGTAGGATAATATACAGGGGAGGGAAAGGTGCTGTAATATCTGAGCTGATGTGTTTACTCTGCAGCAGCTCCGTGTGGGATCCGAGGAGTCAGAAGAAGAATGTTTATTCCTTTATCACTTCTTAGTTAAGAAGAGCTCTGATGTTACTTATCCCTAAAATATACATGAGATCATATCACAGGTGAAACATATCCTGGCATTAACTGTGCAAAATGAAGTTCATTCTCACCAGATTTATGAATCACACGACTCATTTTGAGCGTGCATCGTTTGTCGAGGAGGCCGATCACGGCTCGATCAGCTGCTCCTGACAGGTTAAGGTCATATTCTCTGACTTTAACCTTCCCTTGAAGGATGCTTTGTCCTGAACAAACACGTACAAATGATGATCAGTCAAGCACTTAATTCGTGAGCTTTGATACATCTTTAATGGTTCATTTGTGCATGTTACACCACAGCATTTAATCAGCCACACAGTCCATGCAAGGCCTCACATCTGATTTTAAAGATGCAGTAGAAGCTGTAACATTTAGCACCAACAAAGAAGAGAACTTTCTGTTCTCAAGTCTCATGAAACAAACTCTTTCTGCACAGCCAGACTCTGAAAATCTGTATTTTTATGTGTTCCTGGAATTACCTTTCACAGAACAAAAACATAAATGACTAGTAGCTGAGAAATAACTTGATAAAGCAGACTTTTATCCATCTCTAATAGCCAACAAAGCAGATTTAATAAGTTCACAGGTTAGCTAGTGGTATCTGCAGATGGAGGAAGATTTTTGGATGTTTGGTGTCCAAAAAGTCTTCATCAGTCATGTTTAGCAAACTTTTGATGTTTGCAGGAAAACAGACCGTGTGAAGTGCAAAAGAGGCGGACCATTTGTGACAGTTTAGCTTCTAGTTTCTCCTCACAACTCTTACGCTGTGATCTCTAACCCTGTTTGGATGATTTGCATCCATACTTCTCTGATAAACATCCTTTTTTATTATCATACATCGCTGCGATGAAGCAGGAGTGTGTTTGTGAGCTTCTCCTTGTCCTTCCACGTGTCATCTTCCGTCCGGCCAGCGCTCCATCGTGCCCAAGCGATCCCTCAAACTAACGTGATCTATCTTCTGTGTGCGAGATGGAAAACATCGGGGCGTCTCCCAGATTTGGTCCAGGCTCTGATGAACTGTCGTTTGTGGTGACAGCGTTGTTCTGGAAGAATAATGTGACGTGTCAAAGCGGTAAACATTGAACCGCCGGGTGACGAGCTGCAGTAACGGTGTCACAAGCGTCTGCAGGCCTGACGTCGTAAAAAGCAATTATTCCTCATGAAGTGTGAGGAGGAATCAGGGTTTATAGTCTGGAAATATGTCCTCTGCTCATCTGTGTCTTTGACTGAGCAGGAGCACGACAGCAACATAAAGATAACTTATCCCTGTTGTCTTATCTGCTTTGTCTCGTGCATATTTTACTCATGAGGTGCACTATTTCTTTATTTTCTGACTGAAGTTCTCTCCATTAACGTCTCTCTTTCTCTCATTTCTCTGAGCACTATTTTAGAAACCGTCACCGCTGAGTTCCTTAACCGTCCTGCGCTCATATCTCCTTCAATCTCCATTATCCCGTCTTCCACACCTTGGAGCAGATTAGAGCGTCGCTTGCTATCTTCATCCAGATCTAACAGGATTAGGGGGATAAAAAGCCACACTTTGGAGACAATTACCTTTTTAAAAACCCCACTTCCAGCCCGGTTTATCTGCTTTTTTGTTTATAAAAAAAGAGATTTCTCCCACCTTTTTTCTCTGCAGATATGAATCAGTGGTGCGGCACTGAATCATCACTTAAACAGCCATAAAATGAACATAGGTGGATTATATTTTCAGCTTTTTTCTCTGCCTCAAGGGTTGCTTCACCCAAATTATAAATAAAACCTTTTCTCCCCTCTTAAATTCAGCAGTATTTACCGTGCAGATGCTGCATTCAGGGCTGAATTTGTCCAGATTCTGCAGTTTTAGCCTCTCAGACTTTCCTCTTCAGAAAAAAATAATGTTTTTAATCTTCATAAAAATGCAAAAGGAACTAACTTTCCCATGCATGGTGTCTCCGTTAAGGTGGATCATGCACAGACCTCCCTGACTTCTCGGTTCACGTCAGGTCACGTCTCTCTGAAACGTGCTCCGCTCTCTGGAAGGTAAAACTGGTATTCAACGTTAAAAATGGAAAGTTTATCCCTCAGATCAGATTTTCCTGTTCCACAGCCCAATAAATACCAGAATAGAAACATTTGTGTATTAAATACAATAAAAGAAGTTGTTTGGTTTGCCTGGAACAATACGAAGGGGGATCAGATATGTGAGGTTTGGACTCCTGAATGTGATTCACTGTAATAAAATGCTGCTCAGGAATAATATTTATACTCAGAGATTGATATCGCTTTTTCTTTGTTAGAGACACTCAACATCAGTGTCCCTGTGTTTCCCCTCACACACACTCTCACACACACTCTCACACATCCGCACGGCACGCCATGTTTACACATTCCTGCATGGGTAGAGACGCACTCTCTCTGCATTTGCAAACTATTTGGAGTTTAGTACGCACTTTTCGTCTTTTTGAATTCAACACTAATCCAGAGTGAGTGTGAGGCCTGAACCTGAGCAGAAAACACTTAAAACCCTTTCAGCTGTGGAGCTTTTAAATCCATTTGAGGGAAACAGGCAACAAAAACTAACTCTGAGCTTTTATTGGAGATACTTGAAGCTGGTTTTGATCACCAGAATTAGAAATATCTGTGGGAGGATCTTCCCTTGGTCTTGACCTTGAACCTACTGCCAATCTGAAATGTGTCAGCCAGCCTCCTCTCTTTGTTTCATTCATTTAGTGATGTAGTTAATATAATAAAGACAGAGCATATTGAATATCATAGGTATGAAGTTAGGAGGTGTAAACATGCTAGAGTTTGCAGGAATGCTAACTTACATCAAAGTAGGGGGCAGGTAGTTTGAAAAGGGACATTACAAAACCAAATGTGCACATGCAAATATACATTTATTTATCCATGCATTTATTTAATATAACAGTGCAAGTTTAATCTTATCCCAAATATTATAACTCTAACTTCTTGCAGCAACCTTTAAAAACAACACACCTCCAGTCATATTAAAGTTAACGTTGTGTTTTTAAATTAGAAGAACTTTTAATCTTCTGTGCAGGACCTTTTGTAGGACTCTCCTTTGTGATAGTAACTTCTGTATTTCTCAACTGGACCTTGTTGCTCCTCAAAGTGTTCAGGAGAAATAAAAGAAGCAATTAAAGAGGCGGATGCCCCCACCCTCACCCTCACCCCACCTCTCCCCTCTGTCTCCCCCTCTCTGTGCTGCTGAAGGAGGCGGTGGTGGCCTGAGCCAAGACGGGGTTCACCTAGGGCTGGGATTTAATGAAGGAGGGAGGGGGGGGCTGTCTGCAGTCGGATGATGGAGGGGGTTAAGGGGAGTAAAGCTGGGCTGATTTGGGGTGGAGGTGGGCGGGGTTTGTTTTGTGTTTGTTTCTGTCTGTGTGGAGAAAAAGGAGGTTCACCGGGCTCAGACCACCTGCACCGGACTCATGTGACGCCCTCTGTGTCAGAGTCTCTGGACCACGAGAGAGGAACATTTAGTGAGAGTATGATCTGTTAAACTTAAGAGAAGCTCTGATGTGTTGTTGCTCTGGCTCTTCACATCCTGATGGCTCTCAAAATGACATAACACCATCCTAAACTGGCTCCACACACAGAGAGAGAGAGAGAGAGAGAGAGAGAGAGAGAGATGAGAGAGAGAGAGAGAGAGAGAGAGAGAGAGATGAGAGAGAGAGAGAGAGAGAGAGAGAGAGAGAGAGAGAGAGAGAGAGAGCAAGCTCTGGCAGGTCACCGAGACGATGTCTGAAGCCGCCAAGCTGTGACTCTGTGGCTGTAATTTCCAGCAGCGAGAGGTCAGATAAGTGTGAGCCTCGAGGCTCTGTATCACTTAACAGACACGTACTCACACACACACACACACACTCTGTGAGACAAACACACACTGCCTCATCTTCAGTCCGGTTGATGTGATTGTGAGAACATCATGTGAAGTCATTGATGGTTTCTCTTTGTCAGAGATTTCGCTGCATTGAAGTCGAGCGCTTTGGTGAACATTAAAAGCTGCTTTGTGTCACAGACGGGGAGAGGGAACTTTTCAAATCTCTGCTTTGTGTTCAGAAGTGAAAGAGAAGGAAGGAACATCTCAAACTTTCATGATCTTTGGAGTATTAATGCAGAAAAACAAAGACATGTGTACCTGTTTCCTCACTCTAAATGTGGCTGCCCTCTCTTAACCTTCTCATGCAGCTCTTCTACTTTCAAACTAAGATCCTAATTTCTGCACAAAAGTGGAGCAATAACCAAAAAGATGTTTAAATAATAAACAGTTTTATAAAACCGAGAGGGTTCCTGCTGTGACCCTCAGACTGCCCAAAGCCGTCCTGTGGCCGCTGCCCCCCCTGTGAGGATCCTCATGTTGAGCACCGCTTTGTTAACGGCGAGCGAGCGCAGGCAGAGCGATGCGTTTGAAGTAAGTTTGAAAAGTGAAAAAGTCGACAAAGCGCACATCAATAGAGCGAGTTCAGCAAAGTGAAGAAAATACAAACAGAATGAATGTGTAGTTCACAGCAGGTGGTTTGCTGTTTCTTGTCTTTTTCCTACAGGCATAAGAAACTGTATGCTTAAGTGTGTGTGTATGTGTGTGTGTAAGAATGTGTGTGTGTGTGAGTGTGTTCTTCTCTGTGTGTTAGCAAACGCATCGACACGCATCCTTGCATGTGAGCCTTTTTTCTGTGTGTATATCTTTCATCCTCTCAGGCGCTGCGGAGAGGTGTGTGTGTTTTAGTCAGCGTGTGTGTGTGTGTGTGTGTGTGTTTGTGCAGTATGGATTGGGTCAGTGCAACCAGGCATGTTTTCAAACAAGAGCTCGCAGTCAGATCAGGGTTCCTGCTCAGGTCTGTGGAGTGTGGAAGAAAACAGTGAAAGTATTGGTTTTGTCCAGGTCTGGACGGGTCGTGGTGTTACACTGAACCGGGTCAGGGGTCAGACCGAGTGAAGGGCAGCACGATATGAAAGAGATGCCAGAAAGGTCGGGGTCAGAGGAGCTGCGGTCCCAAGAAGTTATTCTTAATTTTGGCGTGAGATGAGAGGGTTTGTTTCTTTTTGAGTGGATGACCCGACTGCATCCAGGTTCTTCAGGTTTGCTCACAAAGCTGCCAAAAATCACAGGTATAGGACGAGATATCGACCCTCAGGGTTTCTGTTATCTCTGTACAAACCAGCCGTGTATCAGAAACAGGAAGTATAGTACAACCGGCATCAAAAGGATCCTTAAAGCAGGACTCAATCCGCCTCTTTAAATAAAACACAGCTGCAGAACTGTGTGGACACATGATTGTACAAGTCATGCAATCTAATGACCATAATTAGAGGTGCAACATTTATAATTCACATATTAAGGGTTTATAGTTCTTGATTGGTGCTTCTACTGACTTTAAATGTAGTATCTGTTCAGCATCTGTTTTGAGGAACCCTTAAGCATCAGTTTTACTGTCTGTGTTCCTTCTGAAGACAGAAGGTAGAGTGGAGTGTCTCTTTTGACATTGGTCCATGTTAAGGTACCTAAAGTGTCAGTTTATGGTTGCTTGTCTTTGCTAAGTGTTATTGGATCTGTCTTAAGTTACCCTCTGGTGTTTCTTTAAGGGTTTGTTTTAGCACTCAAGGTTAGATATGTTCTTAGGTACCCTTCAGCATCTATTACTTTTTGTAAATGTGGTCTGATCCTGATATATGTCTCCAGGTGCCCTATAGGATTACTTATTTTAATATGTGTAGGTGTGGTCTGTGTCAAGGTACATTTCAGCATCTGCTTTCTTCTTTTATTACATGATTAGGTTCATGGTGAGGTACCATCTGTTTCACATAATAAGGGCTGTCTTAAGGTACCCTTTGGGGTCTGTTTATCGTGTAAGATTTTGATATTTTTAAAGAAAGCTTAAGTCTGTTTTAAGGTGCCCTCTTGTGTTTGTTTAAAGGTCTGTTTTCCTACCTCTTTATGACAAGGTTAAGTCTGTTTTAAGGCATCTTTTTAGTGTTTGTTTTAGTGTTTGTTCCCACCTCTTTTCCCATAATTTTTATTTTAACACAAGATTAAGTCTGTTTTAAGGTACAATCCAGAATTTGTTCAGTTGCCTGTTTTATTGTATGTTCCAGTCTTTATTCTAGAGACTGCTTTTCTTTATTTTTGAACATTAGTGGGTCAGTTATAAGGTCTGTTAATTCCCATCATTGAAGCTGAAATAAATTAGGTTTATCAGATGTTATAATGATCCATATTTTAAAGAAGAGGAGTCTCTGCAGCACATTTCCTCTAACAGCGTCTCTCTCACTGTATTAATATTCCTAATGAGGTGGCCATGTTGGAAGTCTTTCACTCCTTCCACCTTCTGCTCTCACAACAAGCTCCAAGATCTTTCTGTGTCTGCTCTGACAGAACAGCGCCCCCCTCCTGCTTCGAGCTGTAAAACAGTCCAGCAGGTTTCCCTCCAACTCTGAACAGGTGGCTCGTGATAAAAAACGAGTGTTGAGACTGTTGGAAAGGCTGGCAGTTAAACATAATGCTCGTGGTTTTATTAGAACGTACCAGAATGTTATGGTTAATGACTTATTAATATTAAAATAATCCTAGTTAGAGTGGAATCTCATTTCAGGTAGGAGCAGAGTGGATCTGGCCCCAGTGCAGCAGCTTAAACACTTCAAAGTGCTCCCATAGACTTCTATAGAGCAGTGTGTTTGAGAGCAGAGGGGGACTTTAGCACACCAGATGGACTCTGTCACGCTCCGGCTCGAGGCCTATCTGCCGGCCTCAGAATTTCATTAGTAGCTTGGCCCCGGTCGCAAGTTTGAAGAGCATAAGAGGTTCGATCAAAGGATTAGCAGCACATCTGAAGCAACAAATGGTCCACTTTTTTTCTCCTCTTCTGCTTCATTTTTTTTCCTGTCTTTTTTGCACCCTCCCACCTCCACAAAGTGCTCAGACCTGGCCAAAATAGAGGAGGGGGGGTGAGAGTGTGTGGCAGCACGGAGAGACACCAGGGTCTCCTTTTATGCGTTTCACAAAAATGTCCTAACACAATGACTCAAATGATTTAAAAAACGTGTTACAGTCCGTGTGGAGCAGGAGGATCTCTGGTGTGAGTTTTAGATTGAAATGTTTTTTATTTTGTGCCGTGCAGACGTGTCAGAGAAACCAACATTACCTTCTACTTCTAGTTCTTTCTGTCCAATGCTTTAGCTATCAAAACTATCATTTGTAGCACAATGCACGATGATTCAATCACTTTCACATGAGCAAACATCTCTCTTACGCTCTGAATGTGACATATTCTGAATGCAATGAAGGCTCAAATATGGCAGCAGAAAACAGAGCACATTACACTTCGATACAGACTTATCACTCGCCTTGTAGTCGTGCCTTTGTCTCATGAAGACATGACGCATCTCAGGATATTATTGAGGTTTGAGGAGCTTTCTTAAAATTGATTGCATCTCCGTTTCGGGTATTTTGCAGCACCTGGTCCTCAAGGCAGCCAAGTTTGAAACACAGGAGCGAGCACGGCTGACTGTGAATAGGAATGTGTCACATATCCAGTCCTGTTGAAGTGATTCCTGTTTTGCTTCTGACTCCTGCAGAGATTAGTTTGTCTCCTGGACTTGAAGGTTTGCTGCTTCACACTCAGCTGAGAACTGATCCACGTGGCCTTAAGAAGTTAACGGTGGAAGCTCAGCGTACTTCAGTGCTAACCATGCAGGTGTGATGGGTTCAAATAAGTGTGCAGAGGTTAGAATCACCCGTTATACTCAGGTTAAACAACCTGAGCAGACTTCTCTGGGTTTGCTGAGCTGCTTGAACGCTCTGTTAGGTAACAACGTGTCCAGTATTTTTTATTTTCCCCCCTAACATCCCTCCTCCTTCTCTATTTGATCAATGAACTCAATTACAGCCGTGTCCTGAGGTTCCTCTCACCACGGCACTCTCTCTTCCTCCTCTTCTTTTCTCTCTCCAATGATGCATCACACGCACCACACCTGACACCTCCAACACCCCCTTCCACAAAATCTCTTCAATAAATAAGAGGGGCATAGTTGGAGCACCCTCACTCTCGCCCCGTCTCACAGCTCCAGCGCCCAGCCTCCGTCTGATTCCTCTCCGCAAGGGTAGCCTCTAATAGATTCCCCCAGCTCCCATGTATTATTAATGCTTACTGCTCTCCAAGGTGGCAGTGACAAATAGGGAGCAAAATTCACTGACTAGCACTGAATGTACTTTTTAGTCATGCTTGAGCTTCCCCCAGTCCATACTGCTGCCAGTTGGAAGATTTCTCTCTCCTCCTCGCCTCCTCTCGCTCTTCATCTTCCTTCTTTTTCTTCCTCTCGTCTTTTTCACCTGGCGGGGAAAAGAGAGCGGAGAAGTTGGCCGCCAAGTTGAACATCTTTCTTTGGAGGTGCTCACGGGAGGCTCAAGGAGAAATATGTCTGAGTTTGTTTTCTCTGTAGTGAAGGCTTTATTTGTTATTGTGCACGACATGCATTTGATATCGAGGTAAATAGAGCTCTTTAAGACTTCTGACAACTTTTGCACAATAAATTTGAAGCCATCTTTGCAAAACAAATCCAAGAAGATAGAAACAGTGACACATATCTGCATTTGAGCTCCTTTCAGCTGCTTGTTTTGATTATGCATCACACTTCCTCACTGTTTTGGTCCAACTGGCTTATAAATCATGTTCTCCTACTGCATCAGGCAGCTGTTTCTACACCGTCGCTCCTTTTCTAGCATTGAACGACGGACAGAGAGTCCATATTCGATGTTACTCTCTGTCAACGACTTGGACATACTCGATGCTGATAGTTTGTTTTTGCAGCCTGTCTTCAAACAGCCCAAATAAATCTAGTTATTATATTTTTATCTCAATATTTTAATGATGAAATTCCAAACAGGTGTCATGCAGGACCATCACAGACTCTGGTCTAGGTTTATCTTTCATTTAAAGTCTGCAAAGTCTCTTGTGGTGGATCTGAGCCAGTCTCTGATGCTTGCATTTGCAGCCATATAATGAATGAATTGCATTCATGCTAGATTGCGTCACTATGCATCATAAAAACTTGTCCTATGACAGTTTTATAGGATGCATTTTCCAGCTGTTGTAGGTACACATGCAACAGACTCCTTCCACTGCACTCAGCAGTTCCCAGCCGCCCTGCAGGGACAGCATGTACAGAGGTTAACCCAGATTTGAGTGTCTCTCCGGGCCGTCACCTCTCCCTGATCCCCTACCTGGATGTGACAGAAATCGCAGCAGCAAAAAACAAACCCTGTGTTTGCCCTCTGAAAAACAGCTCAGCTCACAACAGATCACCCGCTCCGGACCTGTCAGGGGTTTTTCACAGATGAGACAGACTCACCTGGAAGTGGCCGCGGGAGTCTGGGTATGTGTGTGTGTTGGAGGAATAAAAGCTCAGGGAGTAACAGAGCATATGTCGCACGGTCAACACCTTTATCTGAAGGGCCTCCCGGTGCTGCGACAGGGTTTTCTCATTTATTTGTTTTCGGCGTCGGGGGGGACGGAGCTCGCTGCTCTGAACCTGTTGAGCCAGAAACCAACATTGGAGCTTTTTCTCACTCCAAATATTGGATCTTACTCCTACAAATGATCTGTCTCTGTATGGATTCTCTGTTGTACACCTACAGAAACTATCTGAGTCTGTCAGCATCAAGAACAAGAGTTGTAACTGGCCTTAAGAGCGACTATAAACATTTACCTATCATCCATTCAGACCTCAAAGTAAAGCAGCTCCAGGTTTCATAATATTCCTCCTGAACTTGTCCGATTGTCAGTTTGACTTGAACTAATTGGTTTTCATGAGGGGAAACATTCCCCTGAAATATTCTATTTGATCTGACGAGCAGCAGACCTTTGTTCACAGCATAATGTGTGTGAAAAAGGAGCTGTGTGTGTTTAATATGAACCTGTTAATATCTGTTTGATGAAGATTTAACACGAGCGCTCCTCCCTCGACTCTGTCAGGGCATCGTTCACAGGTTGGCACTTCGGCTCAGCTGAAATGAGTAATTACAGCGGCGGGTCAAACCTTTTCTCAACGCTTTGGAGGATGAGGGTGGAGAGTTTGGTGCTCTCGTGTCTCAGAGACCCCCCCTCCTCTTCCTCCTCCTCCTCCTTCACCCCCCTCTGCCTCTGTCTTCATTCGCCGAACGCCGTGACGCGAGAACCCGCTCTACAGCTGTTCCCCTGTTGATCAATTAAAAACATGCTTTGGTGAAATAATTAGCTGACATTTGCTCCTACTTAACAGATGTTTCTGTGGATTCTGCCTGTAAAAAAGTACAGAGGTGGAGGAGAGAGTGTGTGTTAGTGTGTGTGTAGTGTTGGAGTATGGGGGAGGAGGAGGGCACACACCCTCTGCAGCTTCTTCTTCTGCTTGCATTTCAAAGTTGTGTACATCTTTTAATGCAATTACGAGAGGTGGGCCCTTCGCCGGGATGATTTGAATGCTAATTTGAGCGTTGATCATCATAGTTAACCATCATTTACATAATTACCCTGTAATTAGCATCACATTATGGCAATATTATTGGCATTAAGCAATTAATTGAACCCAAATATGGATTGTTGCGCCGCATTGTTTGTGTGTTTGTGTTCGTCTCGGCTTCCAGAGTCATATTTTTGTTTTCAGATCAAATCCAATGCTCCTGTGCTTCGATTTCCCAAACTAGTATTTTCACTTGGCTACTTTTGGCTGCCTTTGAAGGCTCCTGGAGTTGGATTATTGATTTGGATCCCACTTAGAAAACAAACAGAAACACTATATGTGTGTTTCCAATCACCCTCTTCGCACGGCGTCCCTCTCGGTCCCGTCTTCGGCCTCCTCTCGTTTACATTCGTCATAATTAATCAGATAAATGCGCTCACGGCCTCTCATGTGTTGTATGAAGTCTTCAGCAGTAAGAGAGGAGGAGGAGGAGCAAGGGGGAGGAAGGTGCAGCCTCCCTAATGGCGGACGGCTTGTCAGGATTAGGGCAACGGGGGCTGTAAAAATCTACGCCTGATGAGGTGACTAGCTCTCCCGCTCGGCTTCAGCGCCTTACAGATTTGCCCACCTCTCCGGAACGTCCTCCCCTCACACCACCGTGCTCCGGTGCAGCTCCCGCTCTCCTCTTAGTCCACTTTTAAGAGCATGCTTCAGTGCCATCCCTCCCCAATCCTCCTCCACCCCCCAACTTTATGTTTCAGGCTAAATTGGCTGATTTCATTACCATTCAGGTGAAGATTGTAGCGGCTTCTTCTTTTGGATTTCCTCTGAAAGCCGGGCTTTTAAAAACACAGAGAGGAAAGAAAAGGCAGCAGTGGGATGTCAGCTCAGGGTGAAGCAGGTGCAAAAGGTTTAACCGTTGCCAGCCGAGACGCCAGGCCAACTCTGGCAGCTAATCCCCGAGGTATTTAATGAACTTTTTCTCTTAAAGCGCCTCTGCTAATACTCAGAGGCCGTGCTCTTACACGTAGCCCGAGCACTGGAAGCCACAAAGAGCATGATAACAGCTTTTTTTTCTACCTGTAATGGAGGTTTGGAGGGATGATTTAAATTTGCGGCTGTCTTTAAGCTTTTTTTTGTGAGGAAAAACACTCGAATGTGAAGAGTGCTTTATTATTTTTATTATTGAGGGGTGGATTGTGGAACCGTTTTGGGAAATCCAGCAGATATGTTCTTGTGCTGCCCGCAGTGCTGCAGATATCTGAGCTCATCCAGTAACCTTTTTTGTGCTCTTATTTTCCTGATTTTCATCTTTTGCCTCGTCTCATTTATTAGCACGCCTTTCCTCGCACACACACCGACGAAACGCATACGCCAAAAGGAAAGATCTCGCGAGCAAGGTTGGCTGTCAGAACAATTGGGAGCGCCGGAAAATAAAGCTTTCCTCGTTGGCGAATTACCTTTCTGCCTGTAATTCCAGAGGTTTTACTGAAACATTAAGTGAACAGGCAGGAGGGGAGGAGGAGGAGGAAGACAAAAAGATGCTGGAATAACCAGAGGCGATTTCTTTTTGCTCCAGACGAGAGAAACAAAATGAACTCCCAAGTTCAGGTTGAGGCTCTGCTTAGCCTCGAGGTTCGAGCAAGGAAATGTGTGCATGTGTGTGTGCATGTGTGTGTGAGGAGATTCAGCCTGATTCCCCCTCTCCTCTTCTCTCACCTCACACACACACATCTACCCATCCTGCATTAAAGGAAGTGACAGGACAATTTGCATTACTGCCCTCGACTTGAGCCTCGCATTCACACACAGACAGACACACATCCAAACACTGACTCACACAAACGCACAAACACATGCACACACATTAAAATTAGCACAAAATCAGATCCTCATTTCTTTATTTTACCTTCCACGTGTTCTCCGTCTGACACCATGAATATGCAGCTGAGACATTCAGGGAAACAGAGGCGGGAGAGGAGCGGGGGAGTCGGTGTTTATGCCTGTTTGTAGTCATGTGTCACATCAGGTTTGGATCTTCCCGGTAAAGCCTCGGGGTCAGGTGTTAGGTTCAACACTTGTGCAGAAATCAGGATGACCTGTACCGCCTCGGGGCTGCAACACCAAACACAACAAACTGACAGAGGCAGGGCGCTAACTCTGCCAGCGTGGAGGCATGGGCAGAGCGGGGCATTAATTAGATCTGGGTTAGGTGTTTGTGTCCGCCTGTTCTGGGTTCAGTTTCTTTAGTTTAGGGAGAAAACAAATTGATGGCCTCGTCAGGGAAACGTCCGCCATTGTCTGAACTAAAGCCTGAATAAGAGCTGAGAGCTAACGCTGCTGACGAGTGACTTATAGGTGGACTTCAGACGGCCTCTCTGCTTTTCAAAGAATCTCTTTCCTTCAGTTTTTCTTTTCATCGTTGCAGAAAGTCGAACATGAAGGAAGCATCCAACATTTTACTCCTTCTGTTTTGCAAATTTGAAATCGTTAAAGGACTAGAGATTTGTCCTAGGCAGGCACTGACAAATTGGACCTTTTAAAAATTATATACAAGATGTTTGACCAAAAGTATTGTATTGCCATCTGTGCAAATATGTTTTTTCCAAAGCTAAGTGCACAAAGAAGAGTTAGCAATACATACAGGCACAAAACAGACATTTTGTGCAGCTAATTCAGAGCTTGACAAATGCACAAAGGTCAATCAGCCATCCTCAAATTATAAAAACAATAGTGATGCTTTGTGCATTAATCCAGCATGAGCACACTCTGCAAAATCTGCATGCACAATCTTTCTTTTAAAGGCAGAATCCTCCACAATAGGAAGGATATGCATGCTCCTAATGTTGAGAAGCTAGCTGCATCCTTGCATGATGATGTCTGAAGTGCAGAAAGCAACATTCCTCTAAAGGAACATGTCAAAGCTGAGAAAGTAAAAAGATAGATGGATGGATGTTCTTTATTTATCCCAAGATGAGGAATCAAGCAACAAACAACATCAAACTAATACAGGTTTCTGTCAAAGACTCGGAGCTGAATCAAAATGTAACATGTGAGAAAGCGGCGTGAAAGCGTGTCAGGCTCTGAAATATGGAGACAGAGAGCCGAGCCCGTCTGACGGAGCCACAGAAATGAAGAAACTGCCAGAAGAGAATGGCGTCAGCGCCTCTCTGGCTGTCCACCCGTGGCAGATCAATAGACTCGCCAAGCGTCCAACACACTGCCTCTCTGACGGAGGCGTGCTGGAGCGCAGGGCCGGGAATAAGTCGAGGGGTTGAGGGCGCGGCGCTCCATCATGGCGTGTCACGGCGATGAAATGAGTTGTCTCCAGCCACCAGATCGATGGCTGACATAAGAGGGTCTCGCCGCTGAGTTTGGCGGATGGAGGGAGAGAGGAGGGAGAGAGGAGGGAGTGGAGGGAGAGAAAGGAAGCGGGGCGTCCTGAAGTTATTACCTCCACCTCGCTGTCAGAAATCACGGCATGATGCATTACATGTGTTCCCTGTTGTGTAGTGTGTGTAAGGGGAGCACAAACAGAGGGGAACGGGATGAAAAATGCAGTTTCCGCTCCATTCGTCTCCCACATACCGCTGTGTTCCCACGGACGGGCGGAGCGTCCCCGCACACTTGTGTTTGTAAATAGGCATCAGTCATGGCAGCAGCCAAAGTGAGAGATTTACATCCTGCATGAGGAGCTTTCAGACGTCACTTTCATTCAGAGTGAGGATGATGAAGCTGCAGCTAAATGAGCTTCACTTCTCAGATCATGGGAGAGAGACGCACACCTTAAAGTGTGATGCATCACGGCTGTAACACCTCACTGTACGTCAGGATTTAACGTCTGAGGGGAGAGTTTTTGTTTATGGATTAAAATGGAAGAATGTTTAAAGATTTTTAATCAAACAGGAAACTGCATAATCATAGAGTTCAGAGATTGTCCACAGGAGGCGTCACAATCCTAAGAAAGTCCCTGACAGTAGCTTTTTTTTAACTTCCAGGTAGATGGAGCCATTCTTTACAAAATCAGATGTGCAATTTGTCTTTCCCTGCACCGCTCAATCATGTCTTAATCATGTTTACATGTTTTGCATGGACTGTAAATTGTAGTTGTAACTCCAGGGCAGCAGGGGGCGTGTGTGATCGGCTGCAGGACATTGTTATTGCAGCATAAAACCAAGAATAGCACAAAAAAGATGGACAAAACATGCATAACCTTATAGTTTTAAAGATGTCAAAGATGAGAGTATCACAGATCTATGTTTTGTGTATTTTTCTATGTGTTAATAGTTTGTATTCTGCTCTCAGTTATAGTTTATGAGCTTCCTTAAAAACCTTTAAATTGGGCTGCACAGATTAAAGGATGTAAAATATATCAGCAATGACTGATTATGCGCTGCAGGCCTCTTCCTTTAACACTCAAAGGGTTAATTCTCATCAGAGGAGACTCATTCCACATTTGAAGTAATTTTGCCACACACACACACACGCACACACACACACACACACGCTCTTACACACTCGAATGGTCAAAAACAAAGCGAGGGCAGAATTACTCTGTAGTCCTAAAGACATGTGAATAACCCTCCACTGGTTCCCTCCCCCTCCGTGCGTGTGATGATGAACACCATTTAAATAGCGTCAGGCCACGCCCCCTGAATCATTTGATGACGATTGGTCGTGACACGCTAATTTTTCAAGGGTAATTTCCAAAATGCGCCTCACACGTAACGTCTGGACTTATTAATACAAACGGCGGGGCTCGGTCTCTCCACGCTCCCTCCCCTCCTCCCCCCCTCCTCCCCCCTTTGGCATGCAACGTTGTTCGTCTGCTCCTGGCAATAATAAATCACGCCGTGACAAGTGCCGCACTCTTAACCTTGATGGACTGAGAATCAACGACCCCCTTCAAATAAAGCCTGATTACGCGATTGGCATCGATCATTGCTCTTGTCTGCTTCAATAAGGAGGCGCTTATTTCGCCGCTTTGACCCCGACGTCCTGACCACCGACTAAATAAATACAATAAAGGAGCAGGACTTGAGTTTAAAGAACCTCTAATTCTTCTAATGATGAAGAAAGAGGAAAACACTCTACGTCTGCATCAGTTCAGACTTCTTTTCCACGTCTTCTACCTCACCGAAGTTCTTCAAATGAAGGTTAAACTTCATGAACTCTGCAGATGATGGCTGCAGCAGATTCAACGTAGACTCATCAGACGACAGGTGATCAGAGTTTTGTAAACACAGGTCACCTCAGGATAGATGGTGAGGACTTGTTTCAGGAAGTGAACGTGTCAGGATAAAAATATAAGCCTGCTGTCTGAGAGGAGAGACGTCTCTGTCATGTGAAAGAACAAAAACAGTTTGTTTTCCTCCCTTCACCTCACTTCCACCCTCCCGCCGAGCGAGGCCAGGGGACCCAGGGGTGCTACCTCAGGTCCGGCGCGCCAACCTGTCTGTCAGTGTTACTCACAGGGGCCTGAATGCGTGCTGACAGGTGCCAATCTGCGGCGCCTGGCGATAACGGTGTCACCCCGCCGGCGCTCGCAGGCAAACCTCAGCAGCCGCCTTAACAGATGCAAAACATTCAAAGTAGTCGGGTCGTTGAGGAACAACAATGGTGCGAGCGGATCCTGAAATGTGTCTCCTACATTCTGTGCGCTTGATTTATGGGTCCTGAGATGAAGTGATGGCCTGTTTAATGCTTGGATGGGTTTTTTTATGTGTTTGTGTGACATTTACCTTTGCTGTCACATGGTTTATGCATGAAGCTTCTGATGCTTACGGACACGAAACAGTCAGGAGGCTGTGTGTGTGTGTGTGTGTGTGAGAGAGAGAGTGTGTGTGCAGTGGGGTTTTAAATATCTCTTAAAGATCAAAACATGTGGAGATGCAAACGTTTCATCCCTTTGGTCATGTCCTGGTTTTTAGACGATGTTTTAACAGCAGTTGTATCTCTTCTACGTCAAAGCGAACTCTGATTAATCTCATTAAGACTTAAACTTCTTTAAAAATGTCATAATCAGTCAAAGAGACAGAAACAGAAGAAACAGAAACCTGTGTCCCGGAGGAGAGTGCTGGCATCTCTGCTCACATAACCCTCTTCCTGTTTACACGCCGCTGTGTGTGTATTTATATGTCGGGGGTTGTAACAGGTGTTTGGAGCAGGGGCACACACACCAACACATACATGCATGGGCATGAATCATGCATACACACACACACATGATGCACAGCTAGTGACAAGTGCAGGTAAGAGGCTAACAGAGAGACTGTTTCTGATGCAAACTCCAGATATCAGGAGGATCTTGATGCTGATGGGCTGCTGTTTTCTTGCTCCCTTAAAAAAATGACTTGTGCATGTTTGGATAGAAGAGATAGAAGTGTCTTTAGAGCGTCCCTAAATATGGCAGCTAGAATGAAGGATGGTTAGACCTCAACTCAAAGAGTTTGCATCATTCTTTTCTTTCAATCTTACTCGTGCAAACTCTTAAACCTCATCCCTTGGACCCTGACCACGCCAAGAAACTTCAGAATCTGCTTTCCTTCTTCCCTACTGTATCTGTTGGACTAGTTCTGAGTATTTCTTGAACACACACCCTCAGAAACCTGAAGTCCAGCCCTGTCTTCTTCTTCTCTTCTTCTTTCCCTGCCCTCCCTCTCAGCACATTTCCCCTCACAAGCCTCTCTGCTCCTCCCACACACTGGAGATCAATTTGTCTTGCCGACAGGAATCCATATTTTTCTCATCGCAGGTACTGCTTCTTCCAGGACCCCTCAGCCCCTTCCTGCATCCCGCCCCCAGTCCACCTCTCTGCATCCGTCCATCCACCTCCCCTCGACCTCTCATCCCCCCCCCGTCCGAGTGGAGCTGAATCAGCTCTCAGCCCCCTCAGCAAACACAGAGCTGAAAACAAGGCACACACACACTCTGTTGCTTTACATAGATGCATGTCAGAAGACACACAAGCTTCCCACAAACACCCGAACAAACTGTCCTCTTGTTCTTCTTCAAATTACACAACTGAGCGGTGAGCGCGGCGGTCCCTGCGGCGGTTTTCCAAAGGTGTTCCATCACTCTGCGGCGAAATCTGAAGGGAGAAAAAAACACTCAAAAGTGGGAAGAAGAAGAAGAAGAAAAAAAGCAGCAGCTTCATATCAACAGGGGAGTGGAAGAGGGAGGGAGGCATTTACAACACGTTTTTCTCTCACCGTTGTCTACCTTGGTCCGGGGGAAAGACCGGCGGGCTCCCTTGTGGCCGCCGCCTCGATCAATACTACACAAGAGTTGAATTAGACCTCAAGTGGAGTGCACGTCTACCTTGGCGGAGGCAGGGGCCGACCTGAAATCCCTTGAACATTTACTTTCTTTCCACCGAGTTAACCAATAACTGGATGAAATGAGAGGGAAAAGAGCAGCTGTCTTTCCTGTTTCTTATCTCTGCTTTTTTTTCTCCCTCCCTCTGTCTTCTTCTTCTCCTCGTCCTCGCTTCTCGCCGTCGCTCTTGGCGCTCAAACTCTCAGTATCTGTTTTGCCTTAAAAGAGTCACTTGAGCAGAAATGAAATGCACAATTAGCAGATATCCAGAAGAAATGGGACACACACACACACACACACACACACACAGGCTCACACACACATGCACATGTGCTAGGAATGCATGCATGTGTAAGCATTAGACACACATTTCTTCACATATCCTTAATTTAATCATGTACTCTCATTGACATTGACTCATGCTTCAGCAGCTCCCAGGGACACATGTTTCTTCAAAGACAGAAAAAAAGACGTCTCTGCTTTTACACCAGATTTTTAAAATATCTCTAATAATTAAATTTGTGTTTCTGTGTCTTCAGCTGTCAATCAAACCCAGCAGACAGCAGGAGGAGCATGATATCTGAGCATATCAATTAGCATGCTGTTGTAATGTAACCTCCATATCATTCCTGCATGCTATCCTGCAGCGGATTATTATTATTATTATAAATCACATTGCACAGTACCACACCATGTAGGAGCATATTTATTATATCATACTGCATGCTCATGTACTGTGCATTATTGTATAGTGCTGCAATTAGATGCATAGTGAGTGGCTGCATGAAATACACTGGGAAGAAGAAGAGAGTAGTTGTTGTGCACAAAATAATTTGTATTTATCGACATGTTTGAGGGTAGAAACTTGACAAATGGAGGATCATATCCATCGTGCATGTCCTTAAAGGCCACCGTAGCTTCACTGGCATGAGGGGGTAGGAAAGGAGCATTTCAGTCCAGAATCAGATCGCTTTTTTACACACTTTACGTCCCTTCCTGCAGGTTTTTGCAGAATTTTGCAGATGAAGCATGTTGGTTTGCCTTTAGGTGACTTTAACAAAGCAGTCAGTGTTTCTTAACATCATAATGCATGTGAAGTGATGCTGAGTAGCACCTGAACAATAACTATAAGCTGAATTGAAATTGATAATATCTACGTGTGAATCTGTGAATCCAAAATTGTGATGTTTTGCAGAATAAAAAATGAAGTTATCATAAAAGAACATCAGCTGTTATCAGATGCAGTAATCAATATGTAACTGCAGCTATAACACTCATCTTGTACTTTGTGTTGTTGGCAGGTCCTGAGCGGTGATCATCATCCTCATCATGATCCTCCATCCACCCCTCATGCACCTGCCTCCTCGTCCTCGTCCGCTGGTGAATCAGGTAGGAGCCTTTTTTTCTCTGCCAGATGCTTCCAACTGAATTTGGGTCAGAAACACACGCACACACACACACTTGCACACAGTCCCTCTCCTGGATCAATAGAAGGCACTCAGAGCAGCTGACGCCCTCATACACCTGATACTCCGCCCCAAACACCCTACAACCCCCCCAAACACACGCACACACACAACACACACTCCAACCTGGCGAGGGACCAATTACACCAACCGGAGGGAATTACCCAGAGTCCCCTCTTGTCTGGAGTGATATCTCCAAGGATTACAGGTACTTAGCTCCCATTATGTCTGCTCTATTACCTGCCCGCCGCCTCTTAACACACACACACCTCCTTTGTGTTCGCCTGTTTGCACAACAATCCCTCCCATCGGCCCGCTACCTTTCCGCTTCTCAATGGCCGCTTTGTGGGGTTGAAAAGGTGTGTGTGTGTGTTTGAGTAAGGCACACACCTCCTTTCACTCGTACACACTTCCCTCTCCAGGTACATGCTGTCTTACTTATTGCATTTTCACGCTGACACTTTGAGGAACACACAAATGTGCTCTCTGGATTTCTCACACACTTTCTTTTTTTTTTTCTCTGCATCTCACACACTCCTTCTTCTATTGCAGATGCACATTCTGTAATCCTGCACACACACACCAACACACACACACACACACACACACACACACACACACATATATGCAAACAGCTTTCCTTTGCACACACACTCATTTGTGCAAACACTCAGCACACCTGTATGCACACTCCTCATTCCCTCACACACTTGCACAAATTACCTCCTTGTTGCCAGACTTACACGCTCATTTTATCTCCATCAGACACACACTTTCTCCCAGCACACACACACACACACACACACACACAACACACACACACACTCCCAGACAAGAGGTAAGCTGATCTCTCTGACAGACACACGACTGGCAGCTTGGAGAGCCGAGGGCGCTGAGAAGGTAATTACCCGTGACAGACGTACCTGTGTAGGTTTCACCTCCTCCACCTCCTCCTCCTCTTTCCTCCCTCCTGCTCCTCCTCGCCTCACTCCAACCTGCACTTATCACAGTTACCATCTCACCGCAGCCGCTGAGGAGCTTTAATTGGAAGATTAAGGTGTTTTAGGCATCGATTTCATGTCGGCTCTGTTTGTTTTTTTCCCCCTCTGCTGCGTTTTCCCACCACTGGAGGCGCTGTGCTGAGGTTAGTGTGCAGGAATGTGAGGCTGCACCTGAGAGTGAACTTTGCTGAGGACAATGCACGGACTGTGTGGGGGGAAAGGGATGTGACAGAAGTTTTACAAAGTTTCAGATCTTTGTGCTGAGTTAACTTGTTGAAATAAATCCTGCAAGGCTCCCTCTGCTATCTTGCTGGTAATTCAACTAAGTATCTACATTTAACCTTTTAGTTAATGACAGTTTTGTGCAGCGATATCAGGCGGTCTCTTAAGTATTTATTAGATCCATTATTTCATAAAGTGTGATGCTTGAAACAAGGATGTAAAAACTGTCTCTCTGTGAAGAAAGCTTTGCTATAACTCAGTGTTTGTTTACGTCACATCATCTTCATAAAGATGTGAGTTCAATCCCTAGTTTTGCTCTGATTTGGTGCATTTAATGTTCAAATTATGTGCCTTAAAATCTTCTTTTTATGCCTTTATTAAGAGGAAATGAATCTTGCATTTTGTCCATCTTTAACTCTCCTTTATACTCCGATAGTGTCCTCGTCGTCCTTCATATGCTCCCCTCACGTCTTTGTAACACAGGATAAGAAACCACTTTAACAGTTTGAACCACAAAAAACAGCAAAACATAATTTTCCTGGAAGTCTCACTTGGACCAAACTGATATTTGCACATTGAAACTGTGTTCATAAAGCATGAAAACACACCTACTACCGTCTCTACACACATTTACATTCTGTTAATAATTTCCCGTCTCTCTGAGCCAGGTGTTAAAGGGTCCCTGAGGTCGCTTTTCATCAGGAATCAACAACCTGTTATAAACACCAAGTACCTTCCCTTTCTTTTCCCTGTAAACCACAACCATCTGGCACCACGCCACCGAAATAGACTCAAACGTTGGTAACAATTAGTCGACTCTGTACCCGGGGACTGCACAACAACCCACCTGATTTTCATACCCTGTATTTCTTCACCCCCCCTCCCCCAGCCCTCATCAGGACGCTATCAATAGCCCGACACCTGTTTCCTGCCAACGCAAAGCTAGGCCCTCTATGGCTGCACCTGTATGTGCTTACACAAGAGCCTCGAGAGGAGTATTTATGTGGATGGGACTGCAGGGCTGATATCAGGCTCTGCTAATGCAATCACAGGAAGGACAGGGAACACTTGACGAGTGTGAAGCAAGCCAACGGTGGGGTGAATTCACTCGAATCAAATCAGGATGTGGATTTTCAAAGGAAGCTCAAACGGGGAATCTTTTGACCCCAAAATGCCTATTCAGATGATTAACAGGATCAGCGTGCGTGGCGGCTAATCTCAGGAGAGAGACACTCTGAAAGGGACCACGAGACGAGCGATAGTATTTGTCCAGGAACCTTTGAGAAGCAGATTCATGCCTCACGTGACTTACCTAAAGGCGTGTTCTCTATGATGAAGAATCTAAATGATGCACTCCTTTACCTTCTTCCTCTTCTTTCATATTGTTCTCACAAACCCTGAGCGATGGGAAGCTCTGATCAAATCCCTGCAAAGTGAACTTAAGTGTCAGATATCCTGCATGCTGCTGCTTCTTCAGGCAATCCCCAGCTCACTGCGGGTCCTTGTAGCCTGAGTCAGCCAACTTGGCAGCCTCATATCCAGCTCTGAATACCAGGCAGAATATGCTAAAGTCAGGCGTGGAGGGGAAAGGCCTGCATTAGCTCCCGTCAGTCCTCCTCATACCATGCAGTCACAGAGTTAGGTCAACATTGGATGATTCAGCATCTCAGGATTCAGTCCAAGACCAAACTACTCTGAGGGTGAGGGAAGTTGTGCAGTGGTGGTTTGGTGAATTTGGCTTTCATGCAGAATCTAAAACTTTTATCAGAGACTTGAAAGTAAAGTTTGCTTTTAAGGAATCATAGTTAGCGTCTTACCTTGGAGCTGTTACCTCTGATCCGTCTGCAGCTGCTCAGCTCAGGTGTCTTCTAATTTAAGGTTTCTTAAAACATTAGTATGACGAGAGAAAATGATGTTTGCAATTGTAATGTTTGCAGGAATAAAATGTCTTTGTATGCAACATGAAGGGGAGACATGCTGCAGATTTTTAATGATTAGTTTGCTGCAAAGATTCTCCAGAAATAAGACTCAAGTTGGGTTTAATAAATGCTTTATTTCGCCTTCCCTGCAGGGTTGCATTGACACAACAATGCATAACCTCTATCATGATTCATATCGCATCGTATCTGATATATCTCTCAGGTTCAAACCCCTCTTCATCTTGTATTTTATTTAAGATCATGCTATCGTTGTATCCTTGTCCTTGTAGCACCTGTATCCTCTCCTTCATGGGATCCAGATCATGAAGCCCTCGGGGTTAAACTTGTAAACTTGTGATTTTGGGCTGCTTGTCTTGACTTAACAGTTACCCCTCAGTGTAGATAGTCGTTCAGCCCTGACTGATGACCGTCTGCCTCGACTCAGCTCCAAATGCAGGCAGTTATTCAGCAGGGAAACCAGTCAGTCAGTCTCCCACACACACAGCCAGCCATCCATTACCTCTAAACCAAACAGAGAGCCAGACATCGAGGAACAAACTGCAGAGTCAAGCATGGAAGGGCAGGTGATTAATGCCAACACAGTGTTTCCCTGTTCCTGGCCAAAGTGTTATTGATTTGATTTTGGAGGGGCGAGAAAAGGTTAGCGTTTGCAGGCCGTTGCTTGAGGTCGGCGGCCTGTGATGGGAGGAGTAATGACCCCTCCTTCCTCGGTGGGAGCAACCGAAGCGGTCAACCAGGAAATGGAGACAATCCCCAGCCAGGCGCCGAGCGACGTTCTGTCCTTTACACCGTCGATATGTGTGAAGTGGACATTCACCGGCTATTGAGTGCCACATACTCCCACACCTCAGAGCCATTATAGGTTTAAACGGCTGAAATAGCAAGATGGGGAAGTACACGGGGTGAGGTGAGGAGCAAAGGCTGGACCCATTTTAGACTTTACTGATCGATGCGCCTCAGAGCGGACACCAAGGTTTTATTAGTGTTTGGACGGTTTGTTGATGTGCAGATTTATTAGTGTCAAAGGTGTACGAGTTATCGGACTAGATTAGAGATGGTAGTCTCTAGCTTATCGTCTTGATGTGACGTGCAAGAGTAAAGAGTAAAAAATAAGTCCACAGTGGGGTTGATGTTAGGAGCAACAGACAGTCATTAGATTGTAGCTCTTGTTTGGGAGCTGCATTGATTTCTACGATGGAGCTTGCTTTCTTTTAAGCCACACAAAGTACATAACCAACTTGATTTTTGCAAGCTTTGTGCATGTATTAGTTTCGTTGTTTCTGGTGTTGCAGTCGCGTAACACTTGCAAGTTACATATCTTGCATGCATACTTATTTAATTTGGTCCATTTCACAGGTTGCATCAATGAAAGTCATAAAACCAGAAATACATTTTGCAAAACTCTTATTTTACTCTTTCCAACTTGACAGCTTTATTTTGAAAGTCTTACTGGATGTTGCATGTCCTGTCTGGCAGACCTGACTGCAGAACCATGCACCCACCATGAGTGTAGTTTATCTTATATCAAAGCTTTGGGATGCTGAAGAGGAAGTGTTGAGCGTGGTTGCAGCAGAAGATGAGGTGGGTCAGACCTGCAGATCTCCTTCAGTCCCTCCTCTTCCTCTGCGTGTGACTGAGAGCTGTGATCTCACCGCTCAGCATCCACACAAATTGAATAACTGCAGAGCACAAAAAACCCAGGCAATAAATGAGATGCATCCCGAGCAGGGTAAGACATGTTCCCTTGTACATCAGGTACATGACAAGATCACACTCCCAGAGTCGAGTTAATTTTCGTACCCCGCCAACCCGCCCACCTCCATCCTTCCCCCTCCCTCCGTTCTCTGTCATTTCAGGGAGAGGAAGGTGCTGTAGCCATATGACAGTAATTAACAACTGACAGAAATATCCCCTCCCTTAACATGAGGTGGGAAATCACAAAAGCCCGAGTTATTTTCTCATTAATTTACTCGCCCTGCTCGCGGCTTTATGCTCCGAGACTTTGAATACGGCACGGTGATGTTTGTTTGTGATGCTGTGACAAAGATCCTTCAGTCTGACGTCATCCATCCTCATTGAGATCATGAGTTTAGACCATCAGGGTGTCTGAATTTAAGTGACAACACTGGTGCATGATTTAAACTCAGTGTTTCCTACATTTTTAGACTTTAATCTTTATATTTGACCCCACTGTTCATCTGTTTCTCTGCACGAGTAGAGAGGAGATATGTCTGACCTTCACTGGGAGATTTCAGTCCAAGAAAGATGAAGACAGCCTCAGTTGAAGATGGAGATTGTTTAAAAAAAGGTAGCATACCGAAGCCCGTTCTGAGCTCTGTGGTTGAAACAGAACTCGCCTGTTTTAGTTGTAATAAACATTTTTTACAGACTTCAGGATCCTTCAGAGAAACTTCACTGTTTGTCTTCCAGCTTGGCTCCTGATCAGAAGTTAGTGAATATTTTCCATTTCATGAGTCATCAGGAGTTGTAGATGTTTCTGTGTTGCAGGAAAGACTTTGTGGAAGGTGAAGTTTTAAAAATGAGATCTTCAGTTTCAGCATCTAAGCGTCCTCTGAGACATCCGTGTGTGTGTGTGTGTGTGTGTGTGTGTGTGTGAGGTTACTGATGCACCGAGCAGAGCTGCACTCAGGGACAGACAGATGGTTTGATATTCACAGATAGCAGACTTTCTTTTCCTCCCTCCCTCTGTCTATTTGGCCACCTCCGCTCCCTTTTACTCTCCTTCTGCCTCAATCAATAATAGGATTGGACTGATATAGATTTTTGATGTCCTGTTCTCTCAGATTGAAGCTTCAGGACCTTAAAACACCACCTCTGATTTTTGTCACACACTCACCTTAATCCTCAAACTGAGCCTCTCTGATACCTGTTTCTATCAGGACGCCAGCCTTCACCTGCTAATAGCAGTCTTAACCGCTCATCTTGGCTCCTCTCTCCCATTAATTTCTCTTTTATTTTCTCTGTCTGTTCATCTTTGCCATCCTGGCTTCGCCTCTTTCAGTGCCAGAGAGCCAGACAAAGCCTCATCACAGCCATAACTCCACACAGAGAAAGAAACACACCTCCTGGATGCCTCAAGGCAGCCAGAGTTTATCATCACATGTTTGTTCTTTAACAAGAGAGGCAAAGAAAGACAAATGCCAGCCTTAAGTGGAGCTACAAACCCCTTTATTTGCCCTAAAAATACCCCTGAAACTCCCCCTCTCTGCCTGGAGCTGTGTCTCATCAGACTGGGGGGGATAGGTGCCATTACGCCTGCATATTTAAAGCCACCTAAATGTGTGGAGCAGGTGGCGCACAATGCACTCTTGTTGTTATTTGGTTCGCGCAGTCAAGATGGCAGATTTCGTAATGCTTTCAAATGGCACATAACAGGGAGAAGCCTCGCAGGACTGCCAAGAACAATTTCGCCAGGAGCCAAAGAGGAGCAGCAGGCTGCAGCCCGTACCTTTCTCAACAAAGAGAAAGAGGAAAGGAGGATGTCTCGAAATGCTCAGTGTGGGAGAGTAAATCACCTTTTAACTACGGAGTTTGTTTGCTGAATTCTAATAAGCTTTTTAGTAACAGGGAAGCTGTAAATGATCCCGACAGCAGAGCCAAAGAGTAGTGAAAGGGCAGGAAGCTGCAGAAACACAAAGAAGTGCGGGAAATTCCTCCAATGCTGCAGAAAAAAGACAAATTAATCCAGTTAATGCACCAATCCAATACCGGCTTTTATGAGCACTGCAGAACAACGACTTGCTTCTTCTGCTCCAGAGTAGAGGCCGGTATCTGGAGCAGGGAATACAAACTGACTCCAGGTGAACTGTGAGGGAAGCTAGAGGAGTTCAGTGTTTGTCAGGCGTAATAAAAACTCAGACAGACCAAATCTGAGGCTCTTTAACTTAAGGTTAGGAAAGTAAAACAGGAGCTAGGGTAGGAAGGAAATGTTGTAGGGACATCTCCAGTGTCTACACAAGAAATATAGTTTGACAAAACAAATTACGTTCCTCCAGATTGTGATTTAATATCCTAAAGAGCTTGTTTTCCTCAAATAATATCAAACAGAGGACTTTATATTTGCAGATTTGTGCTTTTTCTGCTAGAATATTCAGGCTCTCCGAGAGGCAAGATTGGTCCAACCAAGATAAACCAGTGATAATACAAATATTTGGAATCATAGGAAAATTAAAATGACTTATGTTTGTTTTTTTAATGAGGAATTAATACAGAAAAATTAAAGAATTAAGATTAAAAAGTATGTATTAATAAAAATGTTTAAAAGCGTTATCAGGAATATTTGATAAGGAAATCTGCAGAGAAGTTGTAAATATTAATGCTAGGGTGACTCTTGCACCCTTATGTAAATAAATATATATATTTAATTTTGTTTTTCCATGAATTAGATTTAAAAACAATCCCAAACAGACGCTCTCCTCTCGGCCGCTCTCTTGGCGAGTCTTTGCTGCTCCTTGGAGAAACTCAGCAGCGACTTGTGTCTCATCCACCCGTTCAAATAGGCCCACAGATGTCGATAGGACTCCCCCACCAACACCACCGCCACACACTCACACACACACGCACACACACACACACATAGCCGTACACACACATTCGACCCACCTCCAACACTGTTTGTAATGAAATCTAACACTTGGAAGAGGAGAAGTGGACGGACCACCTGTGCATCCAATTGTTCGGTGTTCGCAGACACACAGGAGAGAAAAGAGAGACGAGGAGCAGAGCGGGTGGACGAATCAAAGCTGCAAGGGAACACACACACACACACACACACACACACACACACACACACACACACACACACACACACACTGATGCACATGGAGGAGAGGAATACAAACAGTTTAGGACATTTGAAGAACGCAGGTTCAGACTTACATCAGAGCAGGAAATGCATCAAACTTTATTTAAATCTTTAAATTTACCGCCACAGGCTGCACGGAAACTCAGTCACTGATTACATAATATGTAAAATATCTGTTAATGCATGAATAACAATGTTTACATACAGATATCACAGCATCATGATCACCAACATACGGTTTGTAAGTGCTTTAGACTTTAACCTGTAGGTCACAAATGTACGTTTTGAGATCTGGGGCTGCAAAAGCATCCTTAAATTGCAGTTTCAAACACGTGCAGACTCAATGTGGGATTATAACCAACATATCAGAGGATTAATCTCCTGTTTTACCTTCAAACTAAGTGCTTTAGATAATCTGGACATGCTTGATTTGCGTGCAAAGTCAAAGATCTCCTGACTCTGTCGTAGTGACGTCGCTGTGCAAGAAAATAATATTTAAAAGATGCAAAATCATCCTTTAAATGGAACCAATGTGCAATGTGTGTGACTTTTTCATCAAGGAGAGAAATTAGGTTAAAAGAGAAGAGACACTGATGAAGCTTGTGATACACACAAGCACACACACACACACACTGACAGACACACACACTTCTGCACAAGAAAGGAACAATGCTCTCTTTGAAACAAAGCTAGAAAGAGACGCAGAGAATGTGTATAGAAAGATGCCAGTAAGCACGCACACACACACACACATGCACATGCAAAATGAAAAAACAACACACTCGCAATCGCACACCCACACAGACGCACCTACACACACTCTCTCTGTGTTTTTCTCACACACAAACAAGAAAGGAGCAGCAACTACTTAGAAACGAGCCCTGACATCGCTTGTCACAGTCAGAGGCCTTGATCAGGATTTGCTCACAGGACCTCCTACTCAGCACACACACACACACACACACACGCACACACACACAGGCACACAGGATCTGGGGAGGGAGGGAGTGGGGGGGTTAAAAAAGCTGAGGGCCATGTTGGAGGAAAAAGGGGAACCCGGCAACATCTGCAGTCTCCGTTGTTGATAGCGTTGCTGCCAGCTTGGAGTCAGATCACAGGGCTGGAGATGCTGCAGTCTGGGCTCTACCTCTTGGCCAACCTCCCCCCTCCTCAGATCCGTACTTCCAAACCTCCTAGCTACCACCTGTTAGTTAATTTGCAGCCACGAAAAAGGACACCGTGATACTCTGAAGTCAAACTCCTTCTTTCCATCTCCTCTTTGTTTGCATCCCTCTCTCTTTTCTGCGTCTCTTTCTTCCTCTGTGTCTCTCCGAGGTTTCCGTACACCCACGACTGAGTTTTCCCGGACTTGGAAAGGTTCAGGGCGATGTTTTTTTCTCCCCATCTTCCCCCTGAGTTGCAGCTTTGATGTGTGAAAACTGGAGTCACAAATCCTTGTCCATTTACCATCAGAGATCATCCACTAACTCGGGGCTTGGCACAACCCCACATGGCTAACGATTTGAGATACTTTAATTAGGCCAAAATGTGTCTAAAGATGCAGTTGCACCCCCAGACTTCCATTACTTCCCGCGCTAAAGAGATAAATAGACTCAAATTCCTATGTAGCAGAGATTTTAGAGGAGTATTTTCTGTCATTTTATGTCTTAAAGCGTTTAGTAATTCCCTGCTGGAGGCCTCATGTTGGTGTGGTTGCTGATTTTTGGAGCAATCCTATTGGAGACGATGAATCTTTGAGGCTCAGCTGATGATTTGATGATTTGGTGGAAATCTTAAAGCTCTATATTTACTCTGCAGGATTTAAAGATCTATATATGAACGCTGCAAAACATGGCAGAGCACGGATATCCTGAAGACGAGTGCTTCACCTCAAAAAGCACTTTAAAGCATCTGTTGCAAATACTGTCTATAGGAAGACCATCAACTCCCATCTGCAAGTCAAACTACTAATGTTTCTACCTTTGCACGAAGAGATGCAGCAGCCTCTTGGGTCTCGTTCTGCAGGGACTCTCAGGACATCAATCTGAGCTGTCAGCGACCAAAACAAGCACTCTTTGTTGCCAGACTTTAATCAGGGTCCTTCGCCTGCAGGGATTGTGTTGCTGTGTTTGTGGCTGCAGACATGTCTAAACTTTCTGCACCTTTAAGTCCGTCAGAGTCCAGGTCTCAATCTGCGTCTCGTTTAATCACACGACCAGCGAGGTCTCTCCTCCCTGCAACAAAGATTAAGATCACAATGTTGCATCCTCGCTTTAAGTTCCATCCTCTCCTCCGTGTGGATTCCCAGCAATAGATAGCACACTTTTTTGTGTCAACATTGATTTTTCTCTCCCCCCCTCCATCCCCACTCTCCTTTTAATGGAGGACTGGATGCTTCAAAGCCCCCCGTTTGCCCAAAGCGAGCTGGAGATTCTTGCCTTTTTAAAGCAGCCATTCCTTCTTTGTACTCAGAATCCCCCGTCTCATCTGGTAAGGGCGAAGGAGAGACGAGAACTTCTGAAGGTACCAAAGGTAGCACATGAGATCCCCCCCATGTAGGTGTGTGAAGTTCTGATGGTTGTGTCCTACTCTGAATCGATACGAACCCCCCTTAAGCTTGGAAAGTATGTGTTTGTTCTGCCAAAGACAAGGTATTTCCAGACCTTAAATCAAAGGAAACTTCTTCACAGATCCTGCGCCAGACAACTTTCTCCAACCAGGCCAAACAACAACGCCACGACTTCTGAGAAGTGTTCACAGAAGTCTGGAGTTGTTGTTCCATGCGCTCTTCTGCTGTCTGCTCAATTACAAGTTGTTGTTTCTTTCTTTCTTTCTGCGTCTGGCTGTCGCCCTCTCCCCGTCTCTCTCTCGCTGTCTCACTCTCCTCTCAGACGACTGTGAGGTGTTAAAAAGGAACCAACGGGGGATCTGTGCTCCATTATGCAGGTCTGTTCCTGTGCTGTCTGCTGCCGCCTCTTCGCACCTCATATTGCATTTTTGCCCGTCGAGACACACACAATCTTTGACACGCACACACACACACACACAAGCATCCGCAGAGGGAACTGAACTTTGGCTGCCTGTGAGTGTCTTGTGCCAGGTGTAAGGCTAAGAGGTGCCTAACTTCTCCTCCGCCCCCTAAGGCCATCCAGGCATGTTTGGAAAAAGCAAAGCAAAGTGGTTGTGTGATCCCGGCATCCATTCCACGCTGTGTGGGCGATGCTGCTGCGTGTTTCTGTTCCTCTCTGGTCTGTGTTTTCTCAGGGATGGATGGAGTCTGACTGCTGGAGTAAAGGTGCTTCATGTAGCTGGGCATTTATAACAATCAATACATCGCTGCTGGATTCAATGTGATACCTTTGGCGTGATCGCATCGTCAGAGAAGTTAGAAACACGGTGCTGTGGTGTGTCTCAAACTCAGGTGATGTGACGCTGCTTTTCTTTGCCGTAACCTTCAAAACGCTGCAGATTGTCAGTCCTAAATATTCCTTTTTTATCAGCTCTGGTTACCTTTCTGAGTGTAAGCTAAAATAGTGATGCTTATGGTAATTTGCTGGTCATGTGACACAGTTCCAGACTCTGCATGCACAGCAGGAATAGTAGCATATGTGCATGTATGTCTGCAGCATATTGGCACATTGTCGTTTTTCTGCAGGACCAAACTAAGAGTTTCTTAGCATCTCTACGTCATAGCCCTTCATCATGCAAGCTGTATCTTCATGCACACCAGTCCAACAGATGTGCATCAATTTACTACATGTGTGCACAGAACTAATGAACCATGTGTGTAGAAGTAGAGATGATGTGTCTGACGCTGATAAACTTCCATCGACTTGTTCAGACGGATGAATAAGACGACACTTAACCGAGTGTTCTGATTGTATTTGCATCTCTTGGTGTAACGTCAGTACCCGTGCACGCTGCAGGATTTCCTTGAAGCTGCACTTAAGTTTAAACTCTCACTGAGCGCGCTCCTTGAGCACCGGATCTCCTGTTTTCCCTGAGCTGCAGCGCCGGGAAATGAAAGTCCACATTGACCACCCCGGCCCACATCCAAACCCGGTGATACGACTCAACAGGAGGCACTGTACTCCTCTGACCCCTCCCCTTCACCTCCCCCCCTCCCTCCATGCTCATATGAATAATACATGGCGCCCCCGCTACCTGTTCCAGTGTGTACATGTGGGGTCGCGCAGGCCGAGCTCTCACACACACACATGAAAACACACACACAGGCAGCCGACGCAGGAAAGCAGCCAGCGAGCCCGGCCTCTGAGGCCTGACCCCGCACAAGTTTGGCACACAAACACACTCAGACACACACACTGATGTATGAACCTTACATGCATGAACACACACGCCAGAGCTGACATACTGTACATCCAGAGACCAGATACACACACACACACAAACACACACACACACTAGCAAACAAAGCCCACACACATCCAGTGTGTACCTTGGAGGCAAGGTTGGGGGTTGAAGTGAGCACTGCTGGCAATAAGGTGAGCAGCTGTGCAGTGTGGTGGATGAAAGACGAGCATCAGGAGGCCTGCACTGTGTGTGTGTGAGTGTGTGTGTGTAAGGAGAGTTCTTGTGTGTCTAAAGTCAGTCAGTGTGAGTTGGTGTGTTTTACAGATGCTGTCAGAGAAATGTGTGTGTGTGCTGCTGTTGGAGAATTGCAGAATTGCTCAGAGTCCTGAGTTTAATTTGGTGTTTGTAGTTAACTCTTCAGCTCCTGACATCTTCAACAAACAGAGAACAACATATTTATGTGACTGAGGAGTCTTATAACAAACTATTGAAAGACACAACTGTCATTTTAAACTTTCAGGATCTTATTTAGAGACGGTTTCAGTCAGAAACTGATGAGCCTTGTTGATATCTGCTCCGCTCAGACGTCTGAATCCATCGCCTCATAATTCCTGCTCGCTGTATAACCGTGTGCTTCGCCTGCAGAGCTCCTGACACACACACACACACGCATTCTGTGACACTTGCACGTGTGCTGTTCCTCCTCTGCTCCCTCCTTCACTTTGTATGTGCATGTGCTTGCATATGGTGTGTGTGTGGGTGTGGTGCAGGGTTGAAGGGGGGGGTTGGTGTGCCAGGCCTGGAGCTATCCCCTCCTTCCATGCAACCTGAATCCTTCTGAAAAGGGAAGTGGAGTGTATACAAGTGAGATGATCAAATAAATCAGCCGGATTCGTCTCCTCTGTCTGAAACATGAATATTAAGCACATTAGGATCACGCGGGGGGGGAGTGAAGATGTCACACACGTAATCCCCACTGATCTGCTGGTCAGTTTGGGTTTGTGTAGCCGCAGAGACGATGGCTATTTACTCCAGCATGTGAGGCGTTTAGGTGACGCTCTCATCCACAGTGACTCAGTGATTGTAACAGTAAAAAAAAGCAGCCTGCAGAGCCCCTCCCCCATGCGTCTTCTGGCCCATGATGCAGACTCCCTCCGGGCCAATCAGTAACAAATATGTCAGTTTGAGTTGATGTGTAATTGTAGCGCTCCCCGGTGACGAATCATGTGATTCCTGAAAACGCCAGAATCCATCGTTTGGAATCAAAGTTGGCGGATCAATTATCAGGCTAATGAATGTTTAAATTTATTACATGATGCATGTTTGTATTTACGCTTTTAATGGACAGAAACAGGACGCCGTGAAGACAGAAATATCTGTCTTTTGTTCCCGTCACTTTGTCTGTGCGTGCCTGTGAGCTGTGACTGCACAGATGGGTCAGTGCTGGAGGTGTGAAGTGCAGAGACAGAGGAGGAGAAAGGTGAGGCCAGGAACAGCGGCTGCATGTTGCTCATTAGCATGAGCATCCTCGCAGTCCCACCTGCTTCCAAACGCACACAATCACTTCTTAAAATAGGGAATCTGAAGCAAACATCAGCAAGAAAAAACAGGAAGTAAAGAAAGTTTGCTCTGCTGCCTGATCCTGGGCTGTGTTTACATTTGTGTCATGAAATCTGTGCTGTTCTTTTGAATTTCAAACTAGTTTTGCTTTACCTTTAATGCAACTTAAAAAGAGTCTTAAAACCTCTTCTCAGGATGTGTTTCAGGCGTTGTGAAGCAGGTCTTCTTGCAGCTTTTTGAATCCTTCTTTGTGGATCAAACGCTGAAAGTTTGAGTTAAACGTGCCTTTAGTTCTCTGCAGTGACTCCCCTTGTTTCCTTCTCAGTATTGCATGGATGAAAGTGGCTTTAAAGACTCGTACTGGAGGTTAAAATGTAAGCATAAATGCTGTTACTATCACAGCGGATAAATCAACACAAAGAAGATCAGGCGCTTTAAAAAAAACGTAATACAGAAAGAAGCTGTAACAAGAAAACCGACAGCCTGCACTCTGGAGTATTTGCTTCCTGCCTGTGTCTATTTTCTCCCTTTCCAAGTCACTCCTGGCTGACGGGTTCACCACACAGCACGGCGACCTGTGCAACACCTTCCCCAGGCCAGATGGCGGTGTCGAAGGCGACAGGAGCAGCAGAAATCTGCCAGAGCAATCTGCTGCGAGCAGGTGTCGGCTAATTGTCTCCGAGAGCCGAGGCAGCGGCGGCGCACGTGCCAGCGCTACCTGAGTGGAAACAAATATCTTCATTTAGCCCCGGTTTGTCGAGGGAGCGCACTTCCAGGAGCCGAAACATAATAGGCCAGGAGGGGAACAAGAGGAGGGCGGCGGGCTGGAGCGGGCGGAGGAACAAGAGCACCTTTGTGGAACAGAGACGGAGAGACAAAGCCTCTCATAGCTGCTGCTGCTAAACAATCCACAGACATGAGTGTGGATTCAGGAGGAGGAAACTTAACCAAGGTCTGATCCATGACTAATATTTAGATATCACATCCTGAACCAGCCTCCACCCTGACTTTGTTCTAAGCCGAGTACAACTTTCCCTCATTACGCCCGTGGAGCCCTCAGCCGGCGTTCACACATGGGTAAGGAGAGCGAATTCAACACGCGCTCTGTGATTTATTCAGGTACCGGCTCGCTGCTTCGTAGACTCTGACATGCCCGTTGTGTATTTAGAGGAGAGGAGGGGCTCCGGGAGGGGATGCTCAGACTGACAACAGTTTCTTCTTCTTCTTCATGTCAAGAGATCGTTCAGACAGGAGAGGGGGAAGAAAGAGCCTCGAATTTAAGAGGTTAGATTTGGCTTTTGTGTATGAGCATTTAAGGCCACGCTGGACCCTCTGAAGAGCTTCAACAAGACTTAGATTGGGGGTACGGTTCTGCTTGTTCTGGATTCTAGGGCCTGAAGTCCTGTCGCCACCAAATAGCATTGAAGAAACACTCATTAAAGACTGGAGCTGCTTTAATCAGAGTTTTTACCTGTTAAAAAGCTGAACATCTACATCGTGGCTCAGTTTGCAGCCTGCCTTGATGTTTCTTCTGCATTTTCAGGGTTGAATGTCTCTCCTTCTTCCTCTTAGATGCAGACAACTTGAGGTTTTCCAACAAGAATGCAATCTAGTCGTCTAAAAACAATCTCTTAATCGTCCTCTTCAGCTCAAAGTAAGAAGTTAGCCTCCCCTGAGATGTCACAGTAAAGTCGAAGTGAAACATGGACTAGTAAAGCCGCTGAGTTTACCAAAGTGAAATTACAGACTCCCACCAGGAGTCCATCGAACATCCCGGTTAAATGATATGTAATGGTGCAAGAGCCTGAGCGAGTGGATCTTTCCTCTGAGCGACGGGGCTTCTGCAGCCCGTTGCATCAGTCCAGATGCATCCTACCGAGCTCCCCGCTAAGGGAGAAGCGAGGCCCGGCTCTATTTTTAAATCTCGTATAAGGGTCGAGTCTTTAAAAGCTTCCCACGATACCGATTGATCCCCTGACCCCGGCTCTCCTCTGGCTTTCCCCTGGTCCATTAAGAGCTGTGTCACCAGAGGAGTTATAGCATTACCATGTGTGGCCTCTGTTGTTCCTAAAGCAGGAAGTGCCCAGTCAGGTTTAAGTGTGCTCTTTCCCCACAAGCCCCTGTTGAGATGTGGCTTTAACCCCGCTTCCTGCCGTTTGTAGCTCGTACGCTGAGCAGCCTGGGACAAACCTCCGCGGCCTCTCTGGTGTCCTAATAATGGCTTTATGAGTTTCATCCAGCGTCCCTCTTCTCTGGGAAACAAAGGAGCGACACGGAGCTTCATCCTTTTAAAAAGACAGGGTGAGCATCTTACAGAAACTCAACATGGAGCGTCAGAGTCAGTCGTATTTTGCTGCTTTTAAAAACCACGTTGAATACTCGTCTCTCGTTGTAATCACAGATAAACATGCAGCAGAGAAAACAGAGAAGCATCATGAATTTCAGGAAACCCTGTCCCCCATCCATCCATTTACAGCCGTGTTTTTATCCTTCTCTTTGTACATTTGAGTGTCATTTTACTGGGAGACCATAAAACGCAGTGTTGATCCAGTTATTTTACACCATTTTTTATATGACAGGCTTTATTGTGCATTATGTTGTAGCTCATTCCTCGGCTCCGTACAACAGCTAGCCGGTGTGTAATTACAGCTTGTAGCGAGCAGCCAGACGGAGCGATGTGTGCATGAGAATCTGTGGGAGCGCTTGATTTATGGAGCTGTGCGGCGTTGTATCTGGAGTCCCAATCTCTTTTCCTGCTCACCTTCTCTCTGGTGCACAGACATGCTGGTGATTAGTGAGGCGGGGGGCGGCGGGGGGGAGAGGCGCTGGATGCCCAGAATCGTGTTTCGGACTGAGCCAGACTGGAACAAGACAGAAAGATAGTCCTCTTTTAGCTGCTTTTCTTCTCCTGCCGATGATAAATCCCTGAATGTGTGCCAAAATGTCTGCTGTAGCTGCAATAATTCTTGACCCAGAAGAGCAGGAAAATGTAGAAAGCAAACAAACCCTTGCAGATAAAAATACACCGAATATCAAAGACGCCAAATCGCAAGGGACGGAGGACTTAAATTCTTGAAGATGTGACCTTTGGCTTCGTTAGTGGATCATTTTTAGGGGAATTTTGAAGCAGTGATGCACGATATGCTGGATTGAGATCACTGAGTCCCATTCAAACACAGCTACACATAATGTGTATGCCTTTATTATTATTATCTGCTCCTATCGCAGGATTACCTCGTCTTAGTTGTGCATGAACTAGAAGATGCATCCTCTGTACCTGTAGCTGCACCTTCCACTGAGCCGAACACACGTTTATGGATGCACTGAGTCAAAAGGATGAAACCTAAGCGTCCTCCTGCTTTACATCCTCAGGCTCTTTTCCAATTTAACACAATTTTCATCCTCTAATATGTTTCTTTTCATAATTGAAGTATGATGACAACGCCATAAGCTCGCCGGCCGGCACAGCTGTGTGTGCCAGCGCGCTCGGGTGGAGATGAATCAGTGTGTTTAACTGTTTGTCCTCACAGTACCTTCGCCTGCATGGAAACAAGTCAAGTGCATCAATCCAATATGGTGTCATCTGCCCGGCGCTCGGCACAGGTGCTGCACAGGAAACGCAGTCGACTTTATAAATCTGTGGAAGGAGCGAGGAGAGGAGCGTGCAGCGTGCAGCGTGCAGTGTGCAGCTCGAGCTCTCCTCCTGGAGATGAAACTGTGGCTTTGGAAGCGTTTCTCTGTTACCCCACCACCTTCAATTTATCCTGAATAATTATCTTCATTTCTTCACTTCCTCTGAAAACATAATTGTGACATTAACTTAAAGCCATGTCTGTCATCTCCAACCACATCTCTGTGATTTACGAACCCTGGATTCCACAAAGACGACAAAGAGGAGCTCTGCGGTGTTTGGGATACAAAGACGGGGAAGCTCTCCAAACTCAAATCAGGGAAACAGACCCTCCTCATGTGGTCTACAGTCAGAGTTTATGAACCGAGTCTTTCAGGAAGGACTTTATGAAGATAGTTTTCCTAAAGAGGAGCCGTAGATTATGCACAGAGAACATAAAGTCATTAAAGAATTCATTTCTGAATGAATGCAGAAACAAATCAGACTCTAACTTGGACGATGAAACCCTCATCTGCTAATTGCAGCCGCGTCGTTGTCGACATTTGAGATTAAAATGTATCCCTCGCTCGTGCGGCGTATTCATGCCCCTCACTTTGCCCTTTGAGCCGTTCCTCATTTCCTGAATCACTTGTGGCCACGAGACCTTCACTGACCACGAGTCGGACTTCAGACGGATTTGGGTCTGACCTTTGATCGCCCCTGAGGGCATGTTTGACCGGACGCTGTGTTTAAAATCAGCATTTCATCCGAGTACAGACTAATCTGTGCGACAGAATAATCTGACGCCATCGCTGTGGAGTCTGGGTTCAGTCAAAGAAGGAAGAGAAGGTTGAACTTTAACCGTCCAGGTTGTAAAACGTTTGTTTGACCTTTTCCCGCAGAGCGTAATGAGTCTCGACTTCGTGACGAGGAAGCTCAGATATAAATCGCCGCTCGGCTTGTTCGCTGCAGGTGAAAAAAATAAACTTAACGGGCTCTTCTGCTCGTCAAACGGGGAGGGATCGCCGTTTAGAAAGCTCTTAAAAGCTGATAAGTGAGAGAGATGATGGAGTTTCTTCAGCATGTGTTGTAAACTTTATGAGCCAGCTTGACAAACATTTCATTAAGTGAGACAAAGATGTTTTAATCAGCTTCAGAACCAGAGATCCACAGACTACTGGACCAGTGTTCCCAAACCGTCCCCGGCTGTCCGGCTGCTCATTTAAAGTCTTTGTTATTAACCGGTGTCGTATAAAGACATGAGACTCTCTCCTGACAGCTCCACAGTCCTCCTCAGTCTGAGTCCCACTGTGCCTCTCCACGTACACTAACTCCCTGCACTTCCCTCCACACTGATTTCCTTCTCGGGCCTCTTAAGAGCTGCACGGCGATTATACAATACCTCACAGTTGGCTGGGAGTTGCCGCGCTTTGTGTGACTTAAGAGGCAAACGATGGAATAGAGTCAAACAGTCATTTCACTCTCCGCTGACTCTTTGGCCCTTGGATGAAATGTGCTCCTTCAGTAGGGCTGCCTCTTTTTTTTGGTTAACGTCTCCAGACCGCTCTCTCTGCGCGGCTCGCTCGCTCTCTCTCGGAGAGGAGCTCTGCGGTGTTTGGGATAATGAAAGAAGCGTGGAAGTTGGGAGGTCGACGCACAGATTGGCCTGGTTCTAATTATATGCTTCAGTATGGACTTTCCTTAAAGGGCCCTTAAGGACAGTAAACTGCTTCTTTAAAACGTGGTTTGAGAAACTTTGTAGAGTGAAGGGGAAATATTAACTGATCTCCTTTCCTTTAAAACATGACATGCCCTTGAGAAATGTCTCCACAGGCTCACTCAGGCATAGTTATAATTTTATCAGCAGCCAAGGAGGCATGCACACTTTTAACCTTAGCGTCCTGCAGAGTCGACTCACGCTGCAGCTCATTTCAACGTGCAAACACCACTTTGGTTCATGTGCTGCTGCCCCGATCAGGTCAGAGGCAACGCTTCAATCCAGAGCAAGAAGAGAGGGAGTCTGAGGATGGACGTAATTTGTGTTTTGTGACGGTCGAGGTTTCGTGTGGTTACAGGGCGTTCAGAGAAAGGTCACGGTCTGTGTCCGGGTTAGACAAACAGTGTAGTTTGTGTTTAAATGACAAGTTTTTTAAGGAAAGAGAACATTTAGGAACCGAACCATGTGGTTAAAGCTGGGGAACAATCACTGGCATGGTTTGGAAGGACAAGACGAGGAAAACAAACTCTCTTACTGCAAAGACTTTCAGCGGTTGTGGTTTTAGACGCACATGCATGAATCTAACTCAACATGTCCAGCAGTTTGAACGTAGAAAAATCAGGAGATAATTGTCAAAGTGTCGTTCCACAACAACAACAACATGCAAGCTTTGCAAATACTGACATTAAACTCATCTTGATGCACAATATCCTCGTTATAGTCCTAATAATCCATCCCGGTAATAGATGTAGATTACAACATCAGAGTAATTTATGATTTTTATCTACTTCAAGGTGAATTTCCAGAAGCTTTAATGTGACCTCTCTGCAGAAAAATGACTCTTTATTCCTCAAATACTCAAACACAGGTGAGAATAGAACAATAAGTCCACGTTAAAGGTCTGCAGAAGCTTTAAGGTGCATCAAATTTAAGGTTTACATTCACACCTTGCAGGTTCTTATTTTTTAAGCACTAGTTTTCTCTTCTCCAGCACACACACCATGCAGCAGACCCTAAACACACACACACACACTTCATAGATTTCTGCAGCTCTTATTTAGGACTCCTCCAACTGCAACAATTAAAGATGCACCTGAGTTACCTCGTCTGACACCAACTTGCAAGTAAAAATGACTTGTCATTGATTAGCGATGCTCTTTTCTGGATGAGAGCCATTTAAAACAGGAGCCCCGTTACCCGCCTGCATCACCCATTGACCCTGCGATGCCACGGGGAATTCTCACGACTCGATTGTTTAGACAAAGGTGAAATGTTTATTCCTATTAGCCGGCTTCCACAGAAGATATAGTATTGACCCGGAGGAACGTCTGATCGGCTATCACAAATTACAGCAGCTGCTGTCGCCGCCTCCCCGCTCCAGTGCTGCCGAGGCATCAGTGCGGGGGACATGCAAACACAACCTAAGAAGAGGAAAAAAATCAATGCAGTCTAGTCAGATGTTAGGTAAGTTGTCCCCGACGTTTGCTTTAGGGACAGTCACAGTTGTTTAATAAGACCCCGAGCATCTCCGATCAATGAGAGCCTTCCATTTCCCCGTTTTGAAATCAATGAGTCCGCTTGATGCAACACCGCTGACTTCTCGAGAGGTGTCTTCATCGCTGGACTGCACAGCCATTGTTGCACTTTGCTTCAGCTTTGATTGTGTCCTCCTTGAGGTATTTATGAGAGAGTAAGACGAATAACTGTGTGGCATACTGAAGATATAATCCAGGATATAAACAGAGGAGAGGAAGATCTCATATCTGTGAGATGCATGTCCATACAAATAAAATAATGTGAAATGTAGAAAGCATCAAATGAAAGATTAGATGAACTGGTGTAGCTTTGAGTGCATCAACCTGCATTCTCTCAAACAGCCATCAAATCAACCAACTCCTCGCACTACTAAAATTTCTAATGATCTCTATCTTTCATTCTAAGTCTTTTCGTTCCTGCAGGATGTTTATTCTGTACATTATGGCTCCCTGAAGAGTCAAATAACTGACAACGTCAAACATGCATGCCAAGAGAGAGGTGTAGTAAATGTGGCCTCTGCTAGCTCTGAAAATCCAAGATGGCAGCTTTCAAAATATCAAGGTTTGGAGTCTGTAGTTTGCACAAACATTTATTTACTTGTCCTCTAACAGTAATCGTTTAATCCTGCAGAAATCTAAAATAATTTCCTTCATAATCTTGAATAGTTTAGATAAATAAAGGTTGTTTTTAAAGAGAATAAAATCACACATACAGGAGAAGGATAAGAAGCTCTGACTGTAATAAAATCTGTCTTCTTCTTTATTTTAATATTCCTCTCCCCTCCTCCCCTCCTCCCCTCCTCCCCCTCCGCCCCCCTGCCCTCCCCTGTCGTATTGATGTGCGCCCCCATGTCGAGTCCCCTGCACTACCAGGTATGACTAACTGCTATCTTGCTCCTGTGACTCTTTTGTCATTTATCTTGCTCTGCTATGCCGGCCGGCTGACTGCACAGCACGACAGCATGCGGTGACAATAATTTGCACTGATCGGACCCCTCTGCCTACCCTGCTGTTACAAATGGCAATCGATTATCATGCGGTAGTGCTATCGACTGTCCCGCGCTCCTGTGTGTGTGTGTGTGTGTGTGTCTGTGTGTGTGTGTGTGTGTGTGTGGATAGGTGTGTGTGTTTGTGGTTGCTGGAGTGTAGCGGTGCCTTCTGCAAGTGCAGATTCATCTTTTCCTGTTACACATCACAGAGAGCGTTATAAATTAATCAAATATTTGACAATGTGTGCTGAACTGTGAGTCCTGAGACTGCAGAAAACTTCCTCTACTCTGACATCTGAGGATTGTTACTTAAAGCGTGCAACATCATCCAGTTTAAGTGCATGAATACACATTTTTACAGGATAATACAGATGTTTAATGACGGGACGTTTAGAGTGAATACAGTCATGCATTGTGTGCAAACTGAAGATGGAGGAGAAGAAACGTGGAGCATCAAGAGAGGTGCATCCTCACCTTTGCATACTTGCATTAACAGCTGCAGATTAAATGTGTCGCTCTCTCAGGTGGATCCAGTCCACAGTGTCACAGATTCTAGTGTAGGTTTGGAAAGTTCAGTGACTCTTGTGTTAGTGTTTGTTCCTCTTCTACTCTGATATCCAGTGCAGGAGCCTCATTGGTCACCAGAGCTGTCAATCATGTCTTTGCATCAGACAAATGAACTCCTGCACATGAATCTGCATGATAGGAAGTTACTGTAACGACATTAACCATCTTTATTTGTCTCATTAGATGCTTAAAAAACGTGACAGTGTCTGATTTTTCAGATAAAGCAATCATACAAACAAAAAGAGAAAGAGAGATATAGAGGAGAGAGTCTCTGCAGCTACTTAAGGCATAGTTAATGATGGCCTCCTGCTCTCCGTCTGATTGGATGTATCTGAGTGTTGATCACAATAAGCAGGAGACTGCGGCCTGATTAATGGCGTCGGCTCTGAAACACTTCCTGAGTGTGTGTCCTGGTTTGTTGTGATGGCTCCTCTCTCTCTCTCTCTCTCTCTCTCTCTCTCTCTCTCTCTCTCTCTCTGCACAGCTGCTCTGCTCCGTCTATATTTCCTCTGTATCTATCTACTTCTCCAGCAGTGTGACTTGAACATTGGTGTCCCGCAAATAGAGTGTGTATAATATTGATGACCGGGATATGTGCCGTTTAATCAGCACTATCGACCCGCTCGGCACTGTTGCCTTGTGCAGCCGGGGTGGAGGAGTGCTTAAAACAAGAGGGAGCGTTTGATTCCCCTGTTGGAGCTACATTAACGGCGCCCGGGCCCTCCTCCCCTCCGCGCTCCTCTCTCCACCTCTCCTGTAACTGCATTGTGCTTTCGCTCAATCAATACTTGCAGCAATTGCTCAAATTAAAAGGAAAAAATAGGTTTGCTGAATCCTCACCCGGTGGCTTCCTGCGGACTCCTGGCGGCCGCTGTGGATCGCAGAGCACTTACAGGAAGTGGGGGGGAAAGGTGTTCGAAGGGGCTGATTGATGGGCTGTCTCAGCACGCCGCTCACCCACTCAGACTCCACCAGACTGCAGACTCCGTCTTTGTGCCAGACTCTCCTGATATCGGAGAACAGAAACATGGAGTGGCTTCTAGTTTTACTAAACATCTGTCTGAAAGTTTCTTATTTTCAAACCTGCAGGCTGCACAGATGATGCACGAAGCCACCATGACGTCACCTTTAGGTATAGCTGCAGATTTGAGGCCTTGAGCTGCACTTTGAGTGTTTCTATGTCGGCTCTCTGGTTGTCATATTCTTCATGTTAATATCTTTAATTCTGCTGTTAACTTTGACGCTTTAATGTGAGGTCTAATGGGGATGACTCATCCTCTGAGTTGGCCTCAAGTGGCCACTGGAGGAACTGCACTTTCTCTCCCTCCTGCATCCTCTGTGAAAACATTAAAGCTCCGTATTTCCACCTGTAAAAAACCTCCATTTGATTTCCTCCAGTTTTCTGAGGCTTACCTTGTCCATCAAACGACATCAGAGCTTCAACACGAAGGCTCGACTTTCATACAAGGCCCGCTCTGTTGTTGTGATCTGCAGGTTTTCAGGCAGCACATGTTTCAAAGGCATCAAAATGTCAGTGTTTGGATATCGGTGATTTGAAGGATACACTTTCTCTTTTCCTCTTTTCCCTTTTTTTACACCCGGCCTGTAACCTGGTAATCACTCAGCGGATACCTTTTGAAGTCAGGGGAAGTTCAAAGCGGGTGTCAGTGAGGCTGTGGAAGACGACCCCTTCGCGTTTCCAACCGTTTTATGTAATTGGCGCTGTCTACCGTCGAGGCTGAGCCGAAGCAGCCCGGCCTTTATTAGTACAATCGCAGGCAGGTTCGGCTTACCGGCGGTAATATGTTCCAGCCACAGCAAACACACATTTATGTGCATACACGCACACACGGTGCATCAAACAGACAGTGTCAAATCACCCATGGGTGGGTGTTTGGCTCAGGGAATGCAATTACCGTGGTATGAGGGGAGCTGCATACATGGAAAACACACTTGGTGCATAAGGTGAGACGCTTTACTCTGCTGCCGCGCTTTCAAGGTGGCACGGGCAACTTTGACTGCTTTCAACACTTCTTCTGCTGCCGCCGTTTGATGTGTCTGAGTGTGACGGCATCAGACCAAACATACACACAGAGTTTACAGTATAATGTTACAGCACAGTTATGGAAACTCTGCTGCAGATTGTTTCATATGCTTTGTTTAAATTCACAGATGCAGTCATTGTGTGTAATCTAGCAAAGCTTGGCAGGTTTTCATCTTTGCTTTAATTTATCTTCATGAAGTTTGCACCGGCTACAAAAACATCCAGGAGTGTAGAAGAAGCTCATACTCCTACTGCACGTGCAAAGATGCATGGGAGGTCTCTAATATCAGAAGAGGAGCTACAGTTTTTATGCATCTAGCTGCTGCTTCTTCTTGCTCCAGATAAACACAATTGTCACCACAATTTTGTTATTGGAAGCATCCCTCTCCTTCGTCTCAGGTTGCATGATGCATCCTGTAACTCTGTGATCTCAAAGCATCAGGATCAGGACTGAGATGGTCTCATTACTCTGTTTAAATTCACCTTAAAGAGACAAATAAGCTTCTTATTTTTTGCAACAGAGATACAACAACCTTTGTATTTATAAAAATAGAAATATCTCTGAGAGGATGGAGAGTTCTGGTATCCATGTTTCTAAATACAGACTAGTTTTGGATGCACTTTTTGTTTCCTTGCTAAATATGATGAAATATCTTCTTCTTTTGAAGACCAGACACAGTTTCTACCTTTCTGTATCCATTGCAAACACTTCCTTACATGATCTTAGTGCACAGAAATGTCTTAGAGAGTCTAAAGGTGTGATATACTCATGCATGTGCAGCTCATTGTCTCTGCTGCATAATCCTGAAGCTTCTTGTGTGTGCTATAAAGAAGTTTTTCAGCTGAAATGCTCGGACTAAAGTGTCACTTTGCACTTTGTGTCTTTCTATTTTCTCTCTGTGGAAAACAAAAATAGACTTTAATGGCGTTTTATTTAACAAAGCACAAGAGATACTCCTGATCTCTGCTGCTAATGAGCTTTAACACGCAGTCACACACTCTGACATACGTGTCTGTCCTCCTCCAACCCTTTAACAATGCTCACTCTCAGCCCTGCTCGCCAGCATCCGGAGAGGAAGAGAAAAAAAGCCTCACGAGTCAAAAGGCCCATTCCCTACCCCTCATAAATTGTACCTAACTTGATTACAATGAGACGATTATACCTTATTAGCAAGGATATTATGGCGTCTTCTTACTGGGCCTCATTATATAGGCTCGCATCTGTGACTGAACGTTAGCACTTCCTTTCTGCGTGTGTGCATGTGTGACCTGCCAGCCATTACTGCAGCTGGGGGAGGAGGAGGGAGGGAGAGGGGGGGGCTGATCAGGATTCATGTGGTTTGGTCTTTAGCAGGCACTTAAATTCACAGTCTGGATGATTTGACTTTAAAACCTGCTCTTATTTGATGCATTTTCCTGAAAGCTCCCTGGAGATGTCTGCAGAGAGGAGATTTGATATTTAGTTGTTGGAACAGTTAAGAAGTCGATGATTAGATGGAGGTGGAGTAAGAGAGGAAGGGAAAAGAGATGTGTGCAGGTAGGAAGAAGGGATGTTTAGTGTTGGAACAATTAAAAGGAGGTGAAATATTTAAATCTCAGAGGTAGGAAGCATGTTTGAGGACGGATTTGGCGATGCTTTTTGAATTTGCAACTCTGTTTATTTCTGTGCATTGCTTTAAAATGACACCATGCAGCCCCTCCTAGGATCAGATGTCCTGAGTGAGTCTGCAGGACTATGGTGCATGAGCAAAAGGTGCTCTATCACCTGCCACAGCTCAGAGTCCACATCAAACATGCATATCTCTGGACGCTGCTTCCTGCAGGAGCATGTGCACGCTCAGCAGCCGCTCCTCGGATAAATAAAGGTCCATGATCACAGAGGCGCCGTTCCACTCAGTCCTCCAACAGGCACATATGTGTTCTGCAACCGCTCCACCGCCAACAACAGCATTTCCTGCATGTCAGCCGCCAAAATGAGAGCAACTGCCACATAATCTGTTTTTAATAGATGCTAATGCAGGAACACCTGTCACAGCCACGACAGCATTTTCCCCCCAATATAATCCTAAGAAGATTACACGTGTTGGGAGCAGGTATTCCTGGATTAATTATTGACAGACTCTGAATTATGTGTTATACCCGAATGTGTTTGTGTTTGTGTACAGTGTGCACGCCGTGCTTTACGTTCCCCTCGCACGTCACAGGAGAGAGCAGGCTCGCCTCATTTGACTTTCATTTGCAGATGCTTGATGAAGATGCTCACACCTTCCACTGAGGAGGCTGTGATTAACTTTCATCCAAAGTTTATGAGTCGAAGAGAGACGTAGGTGTTTGTATCTGGCCTTGTAGTTACAGTCATGTGACCTCTGACCTTTTAAAAGCTCTTCTTCCTCTCTGAGTATTTGGGTCTGAATCTTTCAACATCAGTATATCTTAACTTCTCTGCATCAACTCCAGCACCGCCTCACCGCCTCCCTCTCCTGACAGCCGGAGACGCAAATGAGTGAGGCTCCACCTGACAGGCCACCGAGGGGGGTGAGGATACGGGTATAGGTAGAGCAGAAGGGGGGGTGAGGACTTGGAGAGTGGAGGGGGGGTTCTGCTATTTTAGATCTTCTAAGGAGCTCATTAAGCGAAGGTGTGATCAGCACGCCTCCGCTTAGGTGATGCTACCGGCTTCCGCACCTTTGCTTGCCACACTGCGAGCGAGTCAATTTTATTCACTGTTAAAGGAGGAGGAGGAAGAGGAGCGTGTGTGTGTGTGTGTGTGTGTGTGTGTGTGTGTTTGAGTGTGTGTGTGGCAGGTGGGAGAGAGCACACTCAGCCAACAGGCCCTTTTCTTCCCCTCCGGCTCCCTGAAGGCTCACCTCCACTTTCAGTTGTCAGACTTGTTAGTGAGGCTGTCTGACATGGAGGCCGTCGACTTAACGGCTGGATTGCCTTTCATGACGTGCGGTATGATAATGGTTTTACCTTTTCACCCGACAGGAGGGGGGCTGCTCTTCTGACTCTTCTGTCTGTGATTCCCCTCGCCCTCCTCCTCTTCCCATCTTCACCTCTCCATTTTTATATTTGACTGCTGAATCTGCCCTCGCCTCGCGGCGCTGCTGTATTCCCAGCAGCGCAGGAATCACGCGCCAAGGAGACGTTGACGGATGTCTTCTTCCTGTCGCCCGGCGATGACGAGGAGCCTCTGACACGCTCTGCTCCAGCTCCCCGTCTCCTGACACGAGCCTCCTGCCGCCGTTTGCCAGCGCAGGCCGCCACCAGGGAGGATGCTGGGATACGCTGCAGTGATTCACCTATTACAACTGGCTTTGGAAACATGTCACACACAAACACACACCTTGACTTTGGCTCGCACACACACACCTCCTGGTTAAGCCGCTGCCAGGAACAGCCGAGGGGGCCGGCCTCGTGTGCACGGAGCAGATGTAGCAGACGGGAGGAGAGAAACGGAGAGAAAGGAGACAGAGTGTGTGTTATTGTGCAGACAGCTGAGAAATACACACCGATGTCTAAATCTAGCGTCCTCCCACAAGCACAATGGAGAGATTACTCGCAAACTGCCAGGTAGACAACAAGACGTGAGCCGTCAAACCCCTCGTAGCTCGCCGCCGCCAGAGCTAATCAGGTTTGAAGCACACCCAGGTACACTATCTTCTGCTTTTGAGTGCACACGTTTCCAGACATTAATCCGCCCTAAGCCTTTGCAGCTAATGTAATCTAATTAATGACTTCTTCTTCTTCTTTTTCTGAGCTGACTGCAAACTTGAACTGCAGAGTCTGTGGAACCGTGTTTTTATGCTTTTAATTGAGGCGAACGCCAACAAGAGCACAAAAATTAGGATTGTGATTACAGCATGGGGGGTCTGTCCTGTTGCAAAGAAGATGGTCATGTGTTTAGATTTGAGTTTCTCCTGCAGCTTCCTCCTCTGACTGTAAACGCAAGATGTCCCTACATATTTAAAAGGTTATTTTATGTTAAACTTAAAAAAACCTCCATAAAAAATGTCAAACTTTACGTATTTTCCCAAAGATACATTAACGTCCCAATAAAGCCGTCATTAAAAATTCAATATTGCCGTCTCTGGTAGCTTCCTACTCCTGGAACAAACCCAGAAACATGAATCTGAAATATACTAACACAAAAGATTCTACCTTTCCTCTCCATCCCTGAGCTGCCGTTTTCAGGTTTCCTCTCATAATTTCCCATCAGACACATTTTCCATCCTCAAACAGGCTTTAAGCTCGGCATCAGGAGACTGACATTAAAATGAAAGTTGGAAGACGCTCTTCCTTTTCTGCAAAACAACCCTTAGATCATCCTAACATGCAAACACCTTTACATCAAAATGCATGAACGCATCGATCTGTACGAGCTCAGATATTCACCGACACATCGGCGTGTTGCTTATTCCAGTGAAATATGGAGGAGCAGTAAGCAGCGCTGAGTTAAAGGAGCATCAGTTGTGCTGTAAATATCAATAATTCAACACACTCAGATTAGGTTATGTACCTTAAGCATGAGGTCTCTGAATATTTCATTAAAACCTGCTTTCTTGCCAAATTAGTCGTTTTTTTCCTACATCGTAAAGCAACACAGGTTGTTCCTCATGTGCATCCTCTTCTGCAGCTTTCACATATTGTTTGCATGCTCCTGAACATTTACATTTCAACCTGTGTGAAGTCTGCATGTGATCTCTCTTAAGTTTGAGCTTTTCAGACTCACTAATAAGAGATAAAAACCTCCCCTCGTTCTTCTTCCTGCACCTCTCTGCGTTTAACTTTTGGATTCTGTGACACAAACTGTCTCCGTGGATTGAAGCAGCTCACCGCTGTGAAACAAAACAGACTTTCAGTCGTCTCAAACACCATTATCCACGGCAGGTCTCTCTTCCTGTGCGCCCCTCCCTTTGCAATTTCCACAAACAAACACTTTTCCCCCCGCTCTGTACAAAATAGATCAAGAAAACACACAATTATCTCTAAAAACTGGAACAGATTTTTATTAAATTAACCTTATTAGTGCATTACGGTAAGCAAATGCCAAAAAAAGGAGTTCCTCATTTGCATTAAGATAGATTTTTCAGGTTGGCTGCACAATTTAATTAAAGAAAAGATTAAGAATCATTAACCAAGCTGCTCTACCTTGCAGTAGCGACGGGCTCACATCTGACTCAGGTTAACAGAAACGCAGATGGTGGCTCTCTAACTGTTGAATCTCCGTAACCGAATCAGAATGATCCCATTAGTTTCCAGGGGAGGAGGAGGAGGGGGGAGGAAAGTGAGGGAATTCTGCAAATTTGCAACACTTGCACATGGTGCAGCCGGCGGCCAAGTTTCATCTCAGCTCCCCGGTTGACTTCTGATTTTTTTTTTAGCAGAGAGAGAGAGAGGGAGAGGGAGGGAGGGGGATCAGGGGTGACTCAGGTGGCCAGGGTTCATTCTGGTCCTTAAAATCCAAATGGAATTGCGGTACAAATGAAAACTCATTTGTAACGCTTTGCACTCATTTAGAGAAGTAATACCATTACCTGAAGTATGACCCGGGATGCAAATATGGCGTCAAATAAGGACTCGGTATCCGACTGGCGGCAGCTGCTTTTTCTGACTCTCTTCTCTGCGTGTTTGAGGAGGATGACTGCAGCTGACTGCAGCTGAAATCTACCAACAGAGGAGGGAATGCTAGGTAGTTAAAACCAGTGACTGTGATCACTGATACCTCTGTCTTCAGATGCTTTCTGTCTGCTAGTTGAAGTCGTAGCCTGTATCATAAATGCACACAGTATCCGTGACGTCTGTTTTAAAGCCGATTGTCGGCGGGTGCCATATTGGAAATGCAGAACACAACCTATCCTCGTCCAAGCTAGTGTGTGGTAAAGAGGCGGGCCTTGAGCCTGCTCACTAATAGCTACAGGGTCTTCATCTCAGGTCGTATTCGCCTCTCAGAGCGTGCTCAGGGTTAAAGTTTGTGCAGCTGTTGTGCAGCTTTTATGCATTCAAAGTTTTTATTCTAAATGCATGTTACTGTGCTCAAATTTGAGATTTAGTAGTGCATGTTTCTGGCCCCAAATGACCTTGCCACTCCCATCGTCCGCCCAGTCTTGCAGGTCGAACACACCTGAATACGTTGGACTCGTTTAGTCTTTAAATGATCTCCTCAAAGTGCAGAATACAGATGTTACCCCACCTAGCACACAGCTGTACCCCCGTGAACACTTCCAGTGCATGTGAAGAAGAAGAGGCAGAGAGAAGAAGAAGAAACAGGAAGAAAAGCTAGTTCACTGTTACCTCTTTTCATGTTTGACTTTTTTCTGAATCTGCTGTGATGGAACTAAGTCAGCGGTCACAGGTCTGCTGCACACACAGAGCGAGCCAAGTGGAGCGGATTTGACAGTCCTCTCTGACCACCGTAGGGTTAAAAGAATTTGGTATGCAAATGACTCGGGAAGGATGTTGTTAAAAGTGTTAGAGAGAGAGAGAGGGAGGGAGAGAGAGAGAGACAGAGAGAGAGGAGGAAGAAAAAAAAGGGAGGTACACATCCAAACCCCCTAATCCTCTTGCTTTCGCCAAAATGACAAATGCAGGAACTGAGGCATAAAAGAATCACTCATGTATGGCGCACTTGAGTATTACTGCGAGGCACCTGCATTGGAATGAACAGATACAAATAAATACAAAATAATGCAGGAGGGGGGGAGGAGAGAAAGGAGGGGGGGAATCACTAAGAAGCTTAAAAGAGTCTTCGGCATTTGAATGCAATCAAGCGCCATTGAAATGATACCAGGTGCCTGGCAGGTGGAGGGAAACAGATGCGCCGGGGTTGGCAGCCTCAGCGGCGTACAGGTGTGAAAAAAACCTGCCTGCTCCCTAATTACCGATTTAAATGCTTAATTTCTGTGTTTCAATATTGATTGCTACCTTTCTGCTCCTATTTCCCCACGGAGCGGACCGAATATGTGCAGGGAGGCCTTGTCAGTGGCTTTCCCTTTTTCCTTTTCTCTTTCTTTTCTCTGTTTTTTAACCCCCCCCCCTCCAAACAAATCTTGTCTTTTCTCTCCCGTGTTCATGTTTGGATTCCTTCCCAAATCATTCCTGACTGATTAAAAGGGGGGATGTCTTCCTTATTTGATGGCAGGGCAGCAGAAAGGCCCGCTTGCAGCGTCGCTCCCATTCTCCCCTTTTTAGATTGGATCATATACTGGTAATGGGACGCACAATCAATGGTCGTGCATCGATGCCAAAAGAAGCCCCCCCGTCTTCCCCCCGCGCCCCCCCCTCCTCCTTTCAGTGGATCCAGATGGATCTTTATCTGGCGATGTATTGATGAAAATCGCTCCTCTCATCTGCTGGCCCTCCTTCCTTCCTCCACAGGAAAATGATAGAGTGGTGTACCTGCTGTAATTTGTGCTTCAGTGTGAGATCTACAACCTGCTGTGCTGCAGATTGTGAATGAGCACGAGGAAGAGGATGAAGACGACACGGTGACACTAATGAAAGCTGATGAATCTGATTAACAACATGTAAGGAAATGTTTGTGTATGCACTTTTGCACTTATCTGAACACCTACACGGCTCTGTGTGTGTGTGTGTGTCTGTGTATCTGTGTGTGTGTGCAGAGTGCACGGAGAGGAAGAGTTGCGTCATATTCAGGATGACACCTCCTCGGTTATTCTATCACCTCGAGAGCACGGAGCACTTTGTGACATTGAGTCCGGTAAAAGGAGTTAGTCCAGATGTGTTGATGGTGTTTTGGACACTTGATGTTGCAGGGTTGAGATCCACGACCTTAAAATACCTCGCAGGGCGTCACTTCCAGTTATAATCCCAACATGCATCCCAGGTCGATACACCCTCGTGTATTTGATTAATAGTCCTCCTCTGACTGTTTGATGGAGACTGTTTTATTTCCTGGAGGTAACATGTCAAGAACACCACAGGGCAGTGCATGCTGGGACGGGTCCAGGCCCACCGCGGCGTCTCCCGTTGCAGGCCAACAGCTGCCTCTCCCAGGCGGCCTGACATTTGAGTCGCAGCCGGCCAGATTAGATGGAAGGTGTGCGAAGAGGGACAGAAGGCAGGAGGATGATGAAGGAGGGGGGAAGGCAGGACGATTAACTTAGTGCCAGGTCCTCGTGCGTACGGGGTTGGAAGGCAAAGGGGGGGGGGGAGCCCAGGGGACAACCTGAGCCCCTGGATTTGAGTCCAGATGGCTGGCCAGGGCACCCCAGAGGACCCCCTCTTATTGATTTAGGAGGGAAAACAGAGAACCTGGCTTTGCTTTGGGCCCCGGCGAGCAACCAACTGTACCCTACAAGACCTGCATGGCTGCTCGTCTCCTCCTTCCTTTTTTTCCCTTTTCATCCTCATCTCAGGTTATCTGCGCCGAGCCGAGCCGAGGAAGTGCCCAGATATGAATATAAGTCGACTGATTTAGCAGGTCGGATGTAAAACGGGTCACACTCTCGCAGGTCTAATCCTCCTTTTCTTTGCGGTCAAATTGTGCGCTGATACGAGACGGTATCGGCTCCCTGGAACCAAATAGAGCCTGAGCGGTGCAGGTCTGTGTTAATACAAAGAGCCGCTCAGCTGAGATGTGCAGGATAAGATTTGTAGGAACACATGAAAGGGGACGTGGGTATAAATATGTATGCACCCCTTGGAGTGGAGCCCCTTTTGTATGCCCATTAGTACACTTTTTGTGAAACTGTCTGTCTATTGTCGATGTGCTAGCGCATATAGCTTCACCACCCAGTCAATTACAGTCCCTGCGTTACATCACTACGAGTATAACTGACTGAACACACCGTCTGTGCTGCATGGCATGAATAATTTACAGCAAATCAGAGAGGCATTATTCAGGCTGGACGCTGTTTAGACAACAATGAAAGAGAAATATTGCACATCTGAGGAGTTGGACACCAACTTTGAGAAAATAATTGATAGTACCCAATAAAGTCTGATAGTTACAGAAGAGAGAGAGAGCGTCATTCGTCAGCAAAATGATCCTCCTGTTCTTTATTTAACGTATTCTGACGGCTCTAATGATTCCTCCGGCAGAAATTGATGGAGAATTGTTAAATGTAATGTACCACATGTTAAAACCGTGGTTATTTTTTAAGGAGCAGATGTGTTCATTAGTAAAACTATTAAAAAACACTTGATCCTCTGATTGAAGAGGAACCTTTCAAGGAAAGTTTCTCCCTCGAAATGCAGAATCAAAACAACAACCTGTGGGAGGAATCAGACCTTTGAATCATCTTCAATCTTTAAGAAGTTCTAGAGAAAGTTTCAGAACATAATACACAGCCACCTTGATCACAACACTTCACAGAGAAGAGCGCACAAAGAGTTAAGTGCAGCTCGGCGTATCAGGATCTCCTAGCATATGATATTTGTCAATAATGTCGATTGGCTCAGAAACAGATCCCCTTCAGCGAGGGACCGGACTCGGGGAGGTATCTGAAACCTGACGCCCACGCACCACAAAGACTATTGACTGACAAGGTGGACCTCTGAGTGTGTGCAAGCCGCTTCTGTATGTCCTGCGTCCAGCTAATGAGACTAATGAGCTTCTGTTTACATGTTTTTGCCGCTCCGTGCAGACACCTTAGGCATGAGAGGAATTTTGTGTGAGTTGTGTAGGCACGTAGAGATTGTGCACCGTGTGTGTTTGTTATAGATGTATGGATGCATCCACCTTGTGTTTAGAGCCTGTGGACCTGAAGTGTGGTATCTCTGGGTGTTTGATAATTAGAGTCCCTGCTCATTCCTGCCCACATTGCATTTTGTCGTAAGGATGCTCGCATCTTTGTTTTTATGATGTAACTCACAGGAAACTGCTGTTTGTTCTTGCACTGCACCTATACAAGTGGAGCTTCACATTTCATCTGCAGCAATACAGGACACATAGGAAGTCAAGTGCAAAGAGCAGCAGCTTCATCAGAAGGTCAGGGGCTGTTTCCTCATTGTAAGCATGCAGTTTTACATGCAAACTAATCTACACATCTCTGTTTTATCATGTGCAAGTGATGCAAACACGTGATTACAGATATCTGGCGTCATTCCTCTGCTGCCTCTTGTTTTCCTGCATGCTAACATGAACTGAAGATGCTAACATTTAAAACAAATGGCGGCCGTCTCTGATGAGACTTGATGTTTTCCCTCCTCTCAAACACATCCTGATTTGTGTCAGAACCTTTGAGGAGTGTGTGTGTTTGTGTGTGGGGGAACGTTTAGGTGTGTGTGTGTGTGTGTGTGGTGATAATTGAAGCCCACTTGCTCCTGAGGGACTGGCTGATGTGCGCCTGTGGCTGCTGTGTGGTTTGATGCTGAAAGGTGTGTATTGTTTTATCACTCACAGGCTAACTGTGGAAAAGGAGGGTGTGACAGCGCTGCTAAAACCTGAACCCGTTTCAGACCTGTTAGCGGACCTCTGGGGGGAGAAACTCAGTGAACAATGAGCAGTTCGCTGTTTTTCCTTTTTTCCTGCAGTTTTATTTGCACCTTCGATGTACCGGGGGAGAGGCTGGCGGCTCAGACTCCAGGTTTATTCAGGTGTTCAGCTTCAGACGTGTGAGGAGAGGGAAGATGCATTAAAGCAGAAACATGATGCTTTTAATTTGCACCGTTCTTGGAACAAACTCGAGGCCTGCAGGAATAAAAAGGAAGCCATGATTAGACCGACATCGTCTTCCTACATGTGCAACTTTTTGAGTTGTGCATTTTGCATCCAATAGAAGTTCAATGTAACACCTCCCTGCAAGATAAGGTGCATTAATGTAATGTATGTTAAAGCCATGTCAGGTTGTAGAAGACACGGTTTAAAGAAGCAGAGTCCTGAACCTCCTGTCTAAGTGACGTCTGAGGCATTGTTTGGATCTGCAGCGCGTCGTCTCCTGTGTTTAATCCTGCTGGTGATTCAGTGCTGCAGATTTGTTGCCTCTTGCTGCTGTAATGCTGCAGAAAGTCCTCCTCCCTCTGTGCACTGTAAAGCTAATGTCTACATGGCAGTGTGTTCAGATATGGGATTTGTAGGTCACAGCTGTGAACACGGCTGAGGGCAATAAGCTATTGTTCTGTGTGCCTCAGTACAAGGTGTATTAAACACACATATGCTCCTAAATGAATATTTAGATTACTACCCTTTATTATTAGTCTGTCCTGGAAACATTTGAATATCACCTCCAGCATTGTTTTGCTTATCTCCCCCACCACCGCCACCGCCACCGCCGCAGCCACAACCCGCCCGTGTCCCTCGTTATTTTTTTTTTCTGGGGGGGACGCCACAGTGTGCTCAGTGATGTATAATCACCTTGAAATTAATTAATCGTAACACAACAACGCCGGCGATAGCATCAGCGCCCGTGCGGTTCCCCTCTTTTGTCTGGCCACCCGCTCTTTCTTCAGGTTGCTGAGGTGGCTGTCCTGGACGCCATCGAGCTAAAATGGCTGCTATCTCTGAGCCGTATGCGTGGGGTCTCAGCGAGTAATTAATCTCAATGAAACCCGTAGCTGAGGTAGGTATGACGGCCCCGGAATTCAATTACCCCCCCCTCCACCTCTGCTGCCGCCAACGCCGCCACCGTGCACCGCCGCTTTAACGGGAGGAAATATGCCGCCTCTATTTTCCCAGGTTAATATGAGCCACCTGAGCCTTATCATCATTTAACCAGTGTGCAGATATTGTCATAACACATGCAGGCTCCTGGTTTTACTTTAGTTTTTGTCATTAGTGGCCCTCAACGCCTTTTCAATTAGAGCTCAAATAACGCCGTGCATCTACTTTCTCTCTCTGCAGAATCTGAATGTTTGCACAGGAACACTTTCTGTGCACACACCAGAGGGACTGATCTGTGTGCTTTACCTTTCTCATGGTATTTGCACAGGTTCTCTGTGCTGGGGATGATGAGTTTACTGCCTGTTAGTTTGTAATGTTACTAATTCCACACTTTCAAATTCAATATAGAGAGTAAAGAGAGGAAGGAGAGCGTAGTGGACCAGAGAGAGCAAATATGAGGACTTTAATGTGACAGACAGGCTCGTAAAAACAGAGCAAACTCACTTAATCCAGCAGTCTGAGGATATTTAATATATTATATTATAAAGATATTTAAGGAGCTGTTTAAAGACACACTGAGGTGGGTTATATCTGCCTTTAATGCACGCTCCATGTCTGTTTAACTCTCCTCACTTTGTCACAACATCACCAGAAGCCATGCCCACAGGAAGTCATACACACGCAACGCACCCCTCCCTCCCACCACCATCCTAACACGGCTAATTCATAGCCTATAGGGGTGTGAGAGGGGTGAAAGGTCGTCCTGGCTGTGCTTTGTAGCAGCTATTAAGTGATCAGAAGTAATCAAAACATCCCTCTCAGTGATCTCTCCCTCCCCACGACGAGGGCTCTGTTATCGGAGCTGATGTCTGCTCGGTCGCTCTCTCACGCACAACGAGCTGACGCCGTCTTTTCCAATGAACACTATCGGGTATTGACCGATAATTTCATCCCTATTGATTTCTGTTTGACAATACACTGTATTTCCACTTTAATTATTTGCATGGCTGCTTTTTGCAGAGATGGGTCGTCAATATCACGGAGAGTCGTGAATCACTCCAAACCTGCAGTCGTTCCTCTGCAGAGGAGACATAATTAACATCCAGCAAGACGGATGGAAAGACTTTTAGTTTTAGTTTGTCTAAAGATGACTGAAGCTGCTCCACATGTGTCTTAAATGATCATGTTTGGAGCTGTTAGGGAGATCTATAAATGAGTGGATGCATTTAACACAAATGGCAGATCATTTAGTTTCACTGAGCTCCACAGATGTTCACGATTACTCAAGTCTGTCATTTGTTTTTAAGGGTAGAGCATGTTAGTGATTTCCAGACAGCTACTAGTATAAACAAGATCCTTAATGTGTTTCAGATATTTAATCATGACGGAGTAAAACTGAAGGAACTTATAACAACAGTGCTGTCGACGGCTGAAGAGTTACATGACACATCTTCACCTGGCTGAAATCATCTCTCTGCTGCTCCATATCAAAGAGGTTTATGATTTTAAATCTCCTTGAAACCCAAATATACAAAAGCACACCTGCTTTAAAGCTTCCTGCACATAATAATATATTTAAAGAGTGTAAGAAGAACTCAAAACATTATCATATAAGCTATCTGTTATCTGCATTTCACAGAATTTATGCAAGTAACTGCAGCTCCTTAGAAATGCGAGATTAGAGGCTGCTTCTGCAGAAACACACACTAAGCAATGCCATGCTTCCATTCAGCATCGCATTTAAAGAGCTGTAAGAGCTTAACTTCTGACACAGTGAGGTGCTTTTAACGATTCATGCAGTGACTGATGAAAACAAATCACTTGGACGATCAGGACTGGAGCTTTCAAACAGTCCTGAGAAATGTTTCAACCACAGCTGCAACCTCTGGTGTTGAAACTGAAGCACAAGAAGCTGCAGTTCCTCAAGTGTCCACTTGAATCCCCATTAGGTCCCGTGTTAGGATGCAAGAGCTTCCAGCCGACGTTAACATGTTTGTTTGAGGTGTGTAGCTCACTATAGCATGATGGTTATAATTTAATGGAGGCAGATTTGTTTGAAGCTTTATGAGACTCTCAACTTTGATTCCATGTTTGCATTTTTACTACTTAGAGCCAAATATCCAGAGGCGATGAAAACACATCAATATGTTCCACAGTTGGAGCTGCGGTGGCTCTCAGTGCAGCGCGGATGCAACAGATGATCAACACGTACACGAGAGGTGATTTCTTTGTTGCTGCATGAGTCATCGACTCTCACAGAAAAACGGGCAGCGCGTTCACACATCCAGCACCTTGCATTCCCATCAGCGTACGTTCCTGCTCTGCTGTCAGAGGCCAATCAGGTTTGAGTGTTGAGGAAACATATCGCAGGACGGCAGCCAAACACCTACGCAGGGGTCAACGACAAGAACGGACGCCCTGCGCTGCTCTCGCCTTAACCTCTAAAATCCCTGCAATTTGTGCATTAATAAGGTAGAGAGGCAGCTGGAGAGGTGGTGTGTTTATGTGTTGTGTGTGTTTGTGTGTTGGTGTGTGGGTGGGATGTGGGGGTCACATGTCTCCAGATGAGCTCTATGCAAAACAAAAACGTTAATACACGCAGCGAGCGTGACGGCGGGCGGCGCACCTTCCTATAAATCACGCTGGTTTTAATCATACCTGTCTCGCCGTCTCCTTGCCACCATCCCTGGAGAAATTGTTCCGCCTGCCCGCCTCTCTCTCTCTCCCTCTCTGTTTCTCTCTGTTTCTCTCTTTCTCACTTGTGCTCAATTATCTAGCAGCTCTTTCGGTGTTTATTTATTTATCCAAAGTTCATGTACAGTATGCATGCACAAATTTTCTCCTGGGGGAGCGAGAGAGCGGCTCAGTGGAGCGTGGCGGCTAACCACACCGAGAGCAGCCGAGGAGGTGGAGGAAGAAAGGGAGGCGAAGGGAGGAGAAGCAGATTAGAGGTTTAGCAGGATTTCTTTATTTCTGGGAGGCAGACCTAAAGGTTGCTGGTTTGTTTCCCGAAGTACACCAGGAAAATATCAATCCTTCTGCAGCAGTTATTGATTCGTTGCCTTCAAGCACGGCAGAACTTTCCCGACTTTCCTGTGCGGGGTGCAAAGTCCCGAGCTAATTGGTTCTCTCTGTTACCTTTAAAGCTTGTGTGAGGAGTTTCAGCGGGTTATGAAACAGACTGAAATTCACTCTGATGCCTCGATACAACCTGCAGAAGCAAACAAGATCATCTTATGTTTCAGAAAGGCTGTTTGCACTCAGTTTACCTTGAGTTTGAAACACTTGAGTCTGCTCCTCCTGGTTCACATATCTAGCTGCTGCAGGAGTGAACTGATGCATAGTGCATGAAGTTTTATGTTAAGAAATGACTTTTTACTTGATTTATTACTTGAGGAAACATTTCCCTGAGGAGTTCAGGTCCTAATCTTGAGTTTGAGGTCTCTTCAGGACAGTCTTATGATCATTTTGTACATTTTGCAGGAGCATTTAAGATAAAGAAGATTGATTTGCAAGATGCATTTAGGACCTAAAGATGCAAGACTGCAACCACTGGAATATCAAACACCAACGTGCAACATCAGGGTTGCAGCATCCACATACTTCATGCAAACAATAGAACAACAGACCTTTTATTTACTAGTAAAAGAGAGCGTAACATGGAGAGAAAGAGAGGTGAATCTTCCTCCAAACACAGAGGAGAAACCTTCAGCAGGAAGGTAAGAGGGTAACACAGAGCTTTAGTACAGAGAGGAGAAGAAGAAAAGAGCGACTAGCAGAGGAGCGAAGGGTTTCTCTTTTTTTTATAGACATTGAAAAACACAAGGGAGCAGTGGTTCCCACAGAGGGAGCGGCAGGTAAAGGCTGCCTGGAAGCTAATTAGAGGCCATATCACAACAGCAGCAGGGCCTGAGCCACTTTCGCTCAGCACCGAGGTAAACAAAGTGCTCGGCTGCTTGTTGCTGTGACAGGCCAGATAAAGTGGTATTTACCTTTCAGTTGTTGGTTTCTTTTACAGCCGGTACGGCAAGTATGTACAGTGTGTTTGTCGGCGTTTATTTTGCAACACAATGTCAACAGAGAGGCGGAAAGAGAGAGAGAGAGAGAGGAAGACTAGGAGAGAGAAACAGGGATGAACAATGCAATTATAGACTAACAGGAATGGAAATGAGGGAGACAGAGAGCAAGGTGGGAGAGGAGCCGACATTAACATTAAAGCCTTATTTACTCTGGACTAATATCACCTGGGGAGGGGCAGTGAGTCGTAAAAACTGCAGCGTTAGTGAAGAATCAATGCAAATCTGCCTAATCTGTCCGTTTCCATTTCCTCTGCTGGTTCTGAATTAATCAAGTCGAGCATCAGGTTTCCTCCTGTGTTTGTTTGACCCATCCTGCACCCTTAACCTCTTTTTAAAAAGACCCTTAATGCTGCATCACCTGCAGGACCAAGTGATACCACATTCTGCAGCCGTCCAAGTTCCTGCATTAAACCGTGATGAAGACGACTTCCCTCTGTGATTACTCTTTGATCAATCTTCTCATAAAAATACTAATTAGTTAAAATATGAAGCAAATTTGTGGATTATGAGAACACTTTGTTGCTCGTGTGATTCAAACGTATTTTTAATCCCAGCGCGTAAACACTCGCTTTAATTAACTTCTTGTTGATCCTCTCGTCAGTCTTCCCTTCATGAGGAGTAAAGAAAGCAGATTTTATAAAAGTGTATCAGACGTGACTTCAACATAGCAGCAGAGTCAGGATGTATATGTTGTACCTGTCAGCTTTATCACGGCCTGTGTATTAATTACGTCCTCCTCGGCCGAGCCTCTTAATGGTCTTGGAAAGGCGACATCTGTCTCCTGTGTTTTTAACTTGAGAGAATAGCGCTGTCAAACGTTCACATAAACCATGTCAGAGCCGCCCGTGGCACCTATCTCCTCCACAAAACAAAGGCTCCCCGCAATTAAGGAGGCCCGACAGCTCTCCTCCTCTTTTTTTTTTCTTTATTCCGACAATTTCCTGCAAGTCTAGCAGACACCTTAAGTGCCGCTAAGTGATCAAAGAGGGGAGTGCATATTGGATAACGCAATTAGGCTACCACTGAGAGAGGAGAGTAACAAAGAGAGGGACTCTGAACAGATAATGGCTTGTAAACAGAGGACATTACTTTACACAGAGATTATTCAGATCCCACGACCTGACACCGGATGCACCAGGGTCTATTAGCAGAGTCGCAGCCAGTGGGGGAAATAAGACTGGATCACTTAAGTTAGGAAATGGGAGAAAATGGCAGCGTTGGTTGGTTTTTGTGCTCAAATGTTGATGCTCAGGCTTCTTTAATCGCCAGTATTCAAAACAAAATGGTGATACTTTAAAGGGGACGTGTCGTCAAAGAGGGTTTCTCTCCCCCCTCCTCCTCCTCCTCCTCCTCCTCCTCACAGTCTCCCTTTCTGCTTGTCATTGGTGTACTTAACAAGAGGACTTAAGTGGCTCCTCTCATCATAATGGCGATCCGAGGACATGAGGAATGTGTGTGTGTGGTCGCGTTAGAGAAAGGAAGTGGTGGTTTCCTCCGCCCCCCAGTGTAAAAGCGAGCGGGGTCAAACAGTCAAAATGTAATTATCAGGAGGACTGCAGTGATCCCGAGTCAACCTGCTTACCTGACATTAACCCCGCTCTGCACTAACAGGAGGCCCCTGCAGCCCCGGGAGCCACATGCTAATTTGAGCAGTTGAGGGGTAGTGTTGGGGTGTGTGTGGGGTGAGTGTGGGGGGGTAATCGTGGAGATCTAATGGGGATCAGTGCTGTGGGAGCTCTCTATACATCTGCCGTCTGGCTAAGACCCACCGCACCTGAGACTCTCTGGCTTGGCTGCGGTCGCGCTCCCCTGTAGGCTTTGAAGCTCCACAGATGCAGCATGGCGCCACTGCTGGCACAAGTCAAGTGTGTGTTCCTGTGTGTGTGTGTGTAAAAGTGTGTGTTGTGGTTTGAATTCCAATTTTAGTTTAGGGAGGCTGCGTTCACAAAGAGGGTCCCGGGGCTGACAGATCTCATGCTTTCTCTCCACTAATGTATATTTTAGAGCTAAGGGTCGTCTTTGCGTCCACTTGTAGGGACACATTTGGGGAAGTTATGCAAAAATGAAGATCTCCCAGGGTCCTGAAAGCTCCCAGGAGTTTGAGATATCTTCATCCTGCAGAGTTCTGGATATAAACGCAGGTAGAATGACCTTGTACCTGCAGCGGTGTCCCTCTGAAACACTCGACTGTGTGGTCTTTGCAGTGTGTAGGTGTGTGCATTGACATTCACACCAAATATTCACACCACTAGATTACACAAAGCGATGTCGGGGCCAGCAGAAGGCCCCGACCCTCTTGTTACACAGCTCACCTCTACACTTGACTCCTGCTCGCTCATTGTGTCGGTGTGACGAGGAAAAAAAAAAAGAAGGACCCAGGGAAGCAGCCTCCTGGTCATCTTTAATTCATGCGATTAAATATGCAGCAGAAGCCCTCCTTGTACCAGCTGTTAGACGCCGTTAGTAAGCCATAATTCAAGAGTTCAAATCCGAGCAAATTGAGGGCGAGGTCGGACAGAGCGCCGGCCGGAGAGGTATTATCCTCCAGCTGAGGGCCGAGCGGCAGGTTCAGTCAGGTGCAACGCGGCGCCCGGGCTCGTTAATCCTCCCGGCTGAGTAAAGATAACGCCGTGCGCTGCCCTTATAAACGTACAGGCGAGGAAAGAGGCAGTGACAGAGACACGTGAGGGTTACTTCTCCTCTTAAAACCTCCCCGACACGCAGTAATACAGAGTGGTTTATTACAGCCGCTGATACTGCTCGACCTTTGACCTCTAATGCCATTACTCTGAGTGCTGAAACTTCGTCTTCAAAGTGGAACTTTTACAGAAACTCTATAAAGTGACGATGCTGCAGCGTTTATATCCGAGTCTCCACGATGCATTCTTTTCTTTATAAATGCATGACTGTTGTTGTGGAAGCTCATGCTGCATGTACAATGTTAATCGCATATGCATTGTCTTTGTGCAATTAGTGTGTGTGTGTGTGTGTGCATGCTAAGTGCATGTCTGTATGTGTTTGAACATGTGCCTGAACATGTGTCCGTACACGACTCTCTGCATGTGCCTCTATCTCCATGTGAGAAAGCACCTCATTGACACGGTGCACCTGCATGAATATAACATGCAGGGTTATATAACGTGTGTGTTAAGCACCTGAATGAGCATCAGTATGTGTGTGAGCTCGTGCACCTGCGTGTCCGCGGAGGAAATCAGCATTTCAATGCAGCTCTGATTAAACTTCCCATTTACCGTTCTGAAAGTACACAGGAACCTTCTCTTGGCAGGTTGCCTCCTGCAGCAGGCCGCTGCCAAGCTCTTTGAAACCCAATCAGTTTTCAGTCCTCAGATCACTATCCGCTCCTTAGTCTCTCCTCGCCTCGCTCCTCCTGGATCGGCAGCTCGTGTTGCAAGCAGGGAAAAAAAAGAAGAAGAAGAAGAAAGACGCCGGTGGTTGGTCATCCATCAACACAGCCAGCTGGCGTTGGATCAACACCCACCGAGTCCAGCAGGCACCTGTTGGGAGTCTGCAAGGTGCAGCACACTGCAAAAAATAGACCTCACAAGCACAGCTTCATACGGAAGCTTATTCCTGAAAGAGGAGAAAATCTGCACCGTGCAAAGAATACTAAACTTTACAGAAATCAGGACTGGACTCTGGACGCTTGTGTTTGCATTTAAAGCCCAGTCAGAGCTGCTGCACATCAGCACATACTCAACGATGAACACAGCTTCTGAATCACATTTTACAGCACTGAGAAGAAAAAAGAGCAAAGACAAAAACACATTAGTGCCACACGTCAGTGCAGAAGCAGGAAAGGCCTGATAGTGAGAGAAACAGATAGAGAGAGGGAGTTATAGTGAGAGTTTGACCGCAGTGACCAGGGGAATTAGAGAGAGAGCTTATCCCTGCGTCAGTATCAACATGTATAAGCCCAACGCTCCATTTCAACCCCAGAAACCTGCCGTCCAATCCATCAAAACACGACTCCCATCGACATAAAACCTCCCTCCCTGCCTGTATTTGTCTTCCTAATTAATTACTTCACATGCCACAGTATGTTTTTCAAATGATAGATGATGGGAAATTATAGCTGCGGTGTCCCGGGCACAGCCGGTGGTAGATTTGTGCAGTCAGCTTCCAGCCTGCATTACCTGAGTAGATCTGGCAGCGTGCCTGAGCACTCAGACAGGACGGGACGGATTTGATTTTTGGCGTGTAAGAGGCTTTTTAAAAAATGTTTCTAATGCCGGATTTAGTAGGTAAGCACAATCTGTCGTGTTCACCTACGTGATATTATCCAACAAGGACACGGGGACACACAGAAATCAGCAAAGAAACCGCAGCGTGGAGAGTTAGTGGAGGAAAAGGATGCTGAGACGGTTTGTTTACCTGTTTGTGGAGGGAAGACAGAGACCAGGAAGTGTTTGCTTTTGGCTCTGGCATGTTGGAAAATATGAAAACAGGATAAATAATTGGAGGTGTCTGAATCTATTTATTCTGTTTTTCAATTTCTCCTTTCTTTTGATCAGACCCTGATTCAAATTGTCACATTTAACACCCAGGATTTTACATTTTCTTAAATTCTAACACCTGTATTTGCCTTTTTTATCCTTATTTAATCCAGTTATGATAGAAATACACATTAGCCCAACCTTTAAGGGCCATTATATTTCAAAACAAAAGCTGAAAACACAAATCTGTTGGATTTAAAACACAGAGCATCACATTTAAGAGGCTGTAACTTTATTTAAACAAAGTTCAGTCCTTATAACTGGAGTTAATGTCAGGTTTTTAAGCTCTCTGTTTCTGCAGAGTGAAGTGGAGGCCGCTCTGAAACGTTACCGGAGCAATAAACAAACAAATCGACAGGAGCCTCACTCTTCTTCACATTTTTGATCATGGGAGCGCCTAAGGCCAGCTTTTTAATCCAGATTCCCGGCCTTTGATTCGCAGCGCTGTCCGGTTTTAATAATGCAGGCGTGTTCGCGGGTGGTTCACCCCTCCGCCTCGGGGTCCGTCTCCCCTCGCCCCTCCTCTTGAAGAAGGCCGCTTCCTCACGGCGATGTCGGACAGGAAGCGCTCGCCGTGAGAGAAAGTGAAGCCGGGGAGACCGGGAGCAAAGAGGGGTGGAGGGGGATGAGAAAGAGGAAGTGAAACGGAGATGGAGAAGTTTCTTTTTTCCACGCTGGGAGCACAAAAGAGCATATTAAACAGAGAAGTTTATCAGTCCAAATTAAGTCTTGAATTCACAGCTTCTTTAATCTTTGGCATCTGAAACCATTTCCTCCCCCCCGCCTCCACATTTCCTCCCCGTTAAAACAGAGCACTGAGATCCAGAACGTGCCGTGTTGAAAACACCGAGACACATCATCAAAAATTAATTACTCCTCCTGCCCCCCTCCCTTTCCTCATTTCCATAAGATTCCTTTAAAAATATGTAAAATTCATTTAAAGTAAGTGGTGACGTTGTCTTTGAAGATCACGACAACTAACACGGATCAAAGCCGAGGTTCTGTACGGATGAGGGCCTGATTAGCATAATGAAATTAACTTAGAGACAAGAATCTCTAATAGGTGCAACAAAAAAACGCATTAACAATATTTAAGGAGAGCACTGTTTGAGCATGTAATACAACAATTACAAAAACTTGTATTCAACCAACACTTTGTTGATGAACTTCTCTCTGCAGCTCGTCTTCCTCCTCTTCACTTTTGACACACTCCACGACTCTTTGCTGTATTGTTTTTCTTAAATCGGGCCATGAAATCAGTCCAGATTTGCATATTCACACTGATAATTGCAAAGCTGGCAGATAGTTGTGCTATAATTGCAAACTAATGACTGCAAAATGATTTGTGAACTCCCGAGATGTTCACAATCCCTCTTGCAGCAGCACCTACGCCGAGCCACGTCTCTGCAGGTGAGAACTAAGGTTTCCAGCAGGATCAGGGTTCCTCTAACGTCACAGCGTGCGATCTGTGTATTACAACATCCTGTATGAGCTGCAGCTTCCTGAGAGACGTGCTGTTATTAATCACAGCTGTGAAAACACCTGAGAGCTCTGAAGTCTCAGCTGTGATAACAGGAAGGTAAATAAAGCGCCCGATAAACTCGGTAACGTTCAGATTAGTCTCATCTGATTCCAGGAAAGTTCACATTTCACACTAACTTCACTAAACCTTGAAGAAATAAAATAAACAAATACACAAGCGTGGAGTTTGATGGAATCAGAAAGCATTACCAATCATCTTTTATTAATTTCTGCTGTTAATTTTTCTCTCTGATCTCCACATCCAATCAATTAGAAGTTTCCATTCGCTGAAGTAAACACACAAAAGTCTGCCCATGCAAACTCCAACAACTGCTCAGTGAAGTTACCTAAAGTGCTCCCAGATACTGAAGCCAGTATCTGAAGCCTCTGTGAGAGAAACCAAGGAGCTTTAAAACTCTATGAACATGTTGTTTTGTTGTGCTTTTGTTCTTTATTGTTGTTTTAGTCTCTTAGACTCCACTATTCAGTAAAGAGTGCACAGAAATTTGCTCCTGAAGTTGCTATCCTGGGAATTTGTGTTTCCCAATGTTTCTCCAACCTAAGGTGGACTTCCCATGAATTTTACCAAGTATTAAAATGTTTCTGACAGTCACAGTAGTATTAGATTTCATACCTCTTTTCTGTGCATGGTATGCCATCACCTAAACTTTCCCAAAGCAGCAAAAAAATAAATGAGCGTTTATTGAACAAATAAAAAAGGTCTTTGACAACCAGACTTGTGTTTGATATCAGTCGCCAGTTTAAGTTTGTGAAGTTTGCAAGTAAGGATTCAGATTCCTTAAAGTTCTGGTTCCTACTTCAGGGAGCCTTCACCTTCTGATTCTTCACACAGTATTAATGCAGAGTGATTGTTCAGGCTGGACGCAGGGTTTCTTTTCTTTTAGCTCATGCTTTGTTTGGATGAACCAGAAGAAGAAATACAGAAACCAAAGAAAAGGGAAAATGGTGAGAGATGGAGATAAGAGAGGAAGTGAGAATGGATAATTTCCCAGTTTCCTCCTCCAGTCAGCTGAGAGTTTTCAAACCCCGGCCTGCGATCCCACAAACGTCAGGAAGTTTGTCCAGATATTTGGTCTTCTTTGTGTTGTTTAGTTTGTAATCTGACCAGCAGGCCTCTCAGTGGGAGTCTGCTGTTCTGATAGAGAAAAGAGCGCTGTCCTCTTTAGGCCTGGCAGTAATTGAAATAAATTACAAGAGCTCAGCGTTGTTGTTATCTGTGGTTAGTTAACAGCACCTCCCTCCCTCTCAGGGAACGCTGGGATCCAGGGAGGAGGAGGAGGAGGACGAAGACGACAGCGAGGTTCCAGTGACCCAGATTTAGTCTCAAAACATAAATAAATTATCACCCCCCCCTTCACACACACACATATACAATCACTGGAGCAACACACACACACTTCCCTTCATGTTCAGAGTACCTTCAAAGTTGTAAATGGGATTTAATCAGGGTGAAAAAAAACACATTTACAGTTCTTCTGCACATTTTATTCTTAATGCTGTTTCATGTCGCCGGATAATTCATCAGCAGATACTCACAATAATTCTGATAATCAGTCACTATTAAAATGTAGAGCACTCGTTTGTTCCAGCTCTCCTATCCTGTGATTTAATTTATGGTAGAGTAGTCTCAAAGTAGCCGTCAGTTTGGCCTTCAAGTAGTCTTTATTGCAAGAATTGAAAATCTAAAGATGCCTTTATCTCTCAATTATTTTGTGCATGCTTTAAATGGCACAAAATCCATATCTGGATTTACCTGCCACCATATTTACCTCTCAGTTTTACTATTTTTCCCAGACTCCACCAGTTCTTCTTGTACTTTGAGGCCGTCTCATACAAACCAGTTAAATCCAGCAGCAGCCTTAAAGAAACACCGTGTAAAGAAGTGTGAGAAACAAAGCTACGTTCTGACACGGGGTCGTCCTGTTTCCACAGCAAGAACTTTCCTCAGGGATTAGCTCAGCGTGTTTCCATCACTAAGCCCCGCCCCCTTAATGTCTCTTTTTAGGGGGCGGGACTTAGGGAGAGTAATGGGACTTTTGGGGGCGGGGCTTGCAGCTTAATTTTTGAGTACACTCTTTTACATGTCTGCAGACTAATTTTCTTTATCTAAGAGGATTTTTAGACCTTAGTTAAAGTGCAGAACACAATTAATTGGAGGAGCCTTTTAGTTCCTTGAGAAGTCACACCTTGGTCTTAAAGTTCTTGGTACTTTTGGTGGAAATGTGGCCTTTAAAGCTCAGTTACAATAGTTGTTGTGATATGGAGTGAGTCTCTGGCTTGTGGTGATGATCTTAACAGTGGGTTCTTGCACTGTTTCGCCCTGTGTACATTAGTTTGAGTCTCTTTTATTGTCATGCATCTTGTCTGCACGCCTCGCCGTGATGACACCCCCTCTCTTGTTTTTATTGCCGTCTCAGGCCTCCAATGCAAACAAGATCTACATTCAGTCCAATTAGATTACCTGATAAAACAAAGGTAACAACAATATTCCAGCAGACATGTTACAGCTGGACTTTGTCCTGATGAAGAATCACCAGAATCAGCGTGTAAACTGACCCCAGTAAATAATCCTCTTTCCTCACACTTGGTTTGTTTGGAGAACGTCTTGAGAAAACAGGGTTCTTGTCCTCGGAAAACAAAGTCATAAAAACAGAAGACTCTGAGACTGTGCAGGAGTGACAGTGTTTTTAAGCAGGCCTGTCTGTCTGTCTGTCGTGGCGGCGTTTTAAGAGCGTTCTCTGGCGACCGCCGTGACACTGCCATTCCCATGCCCTGTCGAATTCTTTCCTCAGATCCCAGGCATTTAAACTGCCCCCCCTCTTCCTCCCTCCTCCTCTTCAGTGCTCAGGATGTAGCCAAAAGTCCACTGACCTATGTGGGAGTGGATATTTTGGAAAACGGCCCTGGCTCTTTCACTCTCTATTCCTGTCCTCGCACGTTCATTAGCCCGGCCTGGAGAGTCGGAGTGTTTACATGTTGTTATCATTCCTCTCCTATCATTTTTCTTCCCTGCTTTTTTTTTCTCCCCCTTCTTTCCCGCCGCTGAGGGATGTTTTTTCTAGGTGGGGTCATCTGCTGTAATGAATTCATGTATGTCACAGCAGAAGTACTATAATCACCAAGTAGATTAAATATACATGTGTTTGCCCTGGTGAGAATGTGGGAAAAGCTCTTTGAAAAACCTGCACAGTTATTCTAAAAACACAGAGGGAAGGAGTGAGGGAGGAAGGGGACTGAAAGACAGATAAATGAAGACTTTAAAGAGAGGAGAGCTGATGTTTTTAAAGCTTACAAGATCAGACTCAGATTTGTTTGTGTCGTATGTCAGGAAAGAGGGGAGATAAGAAGGTTTTTACTGTTTCTGAGGAAGCTAAGGATGAGTAATTATCTACCTTGCAGCTCTCTTTTTTATGTAAAGGCATCTAATAAGCATGCATGTAGTTATTTATGCAAATACAGATAATACAGTAATACAATAAAATCAATAATCAACAATTTGAGCACCATGCATGCTGCAGGTTCCTCCTGTTTGACTCCATTGAATGTCAGTAATGGTGTGTTTCAGGTTGACAGATGAAGTCTCAAACATGTGACACACTAAAAAGGAAAATGCAATATTAAATTAATTTAATGTTCATTATCTAAGCGGATATTTGCTTTGTAACCAGGCGTTAGACATGTCTGCAGGATCAGAGCTGCAGGAGGGAGGAGAGGGAGGTTAAAGACTTCCAAAGCAGTATGAATTATTTTAACATATAATTAATGTTCTTCATTTAAGGCTTTTCTTTGCATTAGAAAGACACAACAGGAGCAACACTTGATGCATTTTGTATCAGGTGTGAGTGTGCACGTAAATGTAGTTAGATATCTGCACATCAGAGTATTTATTTATCTCCATCTTGCAGGAACTGTCAGTAAAACTTCTGACCATGAGGTGAAATCAAAGACACGTTAAAAGTTGAGCATGAATTTAAAGTATGAGGTGTTTTGGTTATACAATCTGGGCGTTGCAGCCATGATTCACAGTTAATCTCCATTCCTTCGTAGAAAGCATCAACAAAGACCTGATCAGGCTCTAACTGACACTTGCATGTGGATCAGAGTGTGAAATATATGTACGGTCCGTCTGTGTAGCAAACAGACAAAGCGGGGCGGATAATGACCCATTTTATGAATTCTTTTGTAGCTCCATATCAGACCGAATAGACTTGTATAATTGACTGCATGGAAGAAGTCAGCAGTGATCAAACACCTCTGTTTACAGATTGCTAAAGGTCAAGGTAGAGCAATAAGTCTGTTTCTGCCCAAGTCATTATTTACTGTTGATGTAACACGGGGAACTTTTCTCCACCAGGGCTCGACACTTTCACATTACAGCCCAGCAGAGGAAATAATGACCTGTAGGTGCTCAGCTGTTGGAACGAAATTGGTGTTTCTTTTCTGTTTTTTTTATTATTATACTCCAAAGCTTGCCACGGTCTCCTCCCCTCCCTCCCCTCCCTCCTGCCCTCCCGTCTCGTCTCCCACATTACACGCCGCAGCCCTGTTACATCACTGGAAATACTTGCTGCTTTCTGTTGGAACGTCTGAGCTTTGTCTCACCTTTATTTGGTCTCTGCATACCGTTGCTGTTATGGAGAAACGACGTCACCGTCATTTTTGTAAGCTGAGTTTCTGCGTTACATAGTTCTTCTTCTGAAGGTGGGGCGTCTTACATTTAGAGCGTTGAGATGTTTTAAGATGCAGGATACACGCCGGCCAAGTTATGTGACATCAGGCAGGTGACTTAATCCAGAGCCTTCTCCAAACAGGCAGACATCTCGGCCAGGACTAGAGTCATCTCTGGACTGTCATCTGCCTTAGTGAGATAGACAGAGCCTGGGGATCTTTGCAGAACCTTAAAGGACCGGTTGGGTCTGCAGAGATCTCTGTTTCACGGCAAACATGAACTCTATCCCTGAGTGAACTGCTGCATTAAAAAAAAGGAGGAAACAGTGCATCACTTTTCCTCTTCAGGTCACTCCTCTCTCTCTCTTTCTGAGTATTTTGAAGGTTTAACCTGACAGCAGTGATATTTTCTACTGCTCCTTCTTTCTTTGGATCCGTCTCTCCCTCTTGTATTCCTCCAGTGGCTGCTGGATTCAGAGGGAAGGTTCTAGAGAAGAAAGACATCGAGCGGTTGTTAGAAGCGTCGAGGATCCAGGGCCCAAAGCAACTAATCAACGTATTACTTGTGTCACAGCAACTTAAATCAACTTTTCTTGAAGCGGCGGATATTCCTCCGTCGTCTTTGAAATGTTGCCCTGAGAGACCCGTGAAATATTTAAACTCTTTCAGTTACCTGCTGTTTAAGTAGGTATAAAGTGGAGAGAGGGACTTTCATGTGTTTCTGACGGACTGTCACTCGCTCAGCGGCACAAATGTTCGTATATGAGGCGCGCGGCGGACATGACTTTTCATCGCTGTTAATCAAAATGAATAAACATGCATAATTGCACAGAGCGGGGAGAAGTTAGGGAAATTCAGAGGGAATTTTCAATGCCCTATGAAGTATTAAAAGGAAGCCTGGCCTCATTTTTCTCCCTATTTTTTCCACCTTCGCCATACTTCCCCACCTTGCTTTTTCCACCGACTGCTTGACATGTATATCTCTGCTTTTCATCACATGTGCTTTTCTCAAACACACAAACCATTAGGACAAAATATTTACTTTTCACAGACGTATTCCCGTACTTCTCCTAACTTTGATATTCCCTTTGATTTGCAGCGAGCCCCCTCCCTCCCTTTTTAGACATGTAGAAGTTTAAGAAATCTCTGGGTTTGATGTGATTTTTCCCGCCTTTGTACATCATAGGCAAACATGAAAAAAAAAGTGCGTTAACAGACAAGCAACGAGCTCGGGCAACAGTGGGGAGCTAAGATTGACATGTTTTTTTATTTTGACAGCGCTCACCCTCCCTGCCCTTGGTTTATGATCATAAATAGTGCATGCTGCTTATTAGGAGGCTGCTGCAACGTTCCCAGCTAGCGAGTGTGTTGCTCGCCGGTGTTAGCAGACAATTTGCCAGTACACATGTGAGACATTATTAGTGTTTCCCTTTCATCCTGCGTCTCACTCTCCCCTCTGTGTCTTCCTTTTTTTTTTTCCAGGCCTGTGCCATCCATGCAAAGCACTCTGGGATAGGTTTGCACTCACTGATTCTGCACGCTGCTCGTCATGCGGCTAAATTTGATGGGAAAAGCGCATAATTTGCCTCTCCTTAGATTAAATCTAACTAATGTGATTATGTGGCACAGACACAGGAGTGTATGCGAGCACACAAAAGCCGGTATGATGACAGAATTTCAAGATGTTTCACGTAGCAGAGAGGGGGGAAAACAGGACGGACGCTGCTTTTTAATGCTGCATGGAGCAACATCTGGCTCCAATTACCCACTGTGAGGTAGGTGCTCTATTATAAAAAGGAAACTCAAAGGATTTCCTCTCCTAAAATACACGTTATCCCTTAATTCCTGCCTAAATTACCACTTAAGCAAGGCCTGTAATTCATAAACCCCGGTAGTCCAGGTCTGTGTCCGTGTTCGCTGCAGGAAAACTAAACTCTGAGTCACCTTGACCGTGGAGGTAGCGTCCTTGGAGAGCAGTGAGTGACATGGGCAGGGCAAAGCGACTCGGAGAAAGAGATTAGCGGCATGGTCGCACCTCTCCTCCCCTCAGATAGCGCCCCGCTGGAGTGGCGAGAGAGGTGAGGAGGGACATAATGGCCGATGGACCCCCTCTAAAAGGATGTTTTGCGAGAGGTGGGAGAGGAGGTGGGGATGGTGCGAGTTCTCCGGGGTCTCCGGGGATAGATTTGCGAGTGGAGATAGTCCGATTCACCTCTCCCTGACACTGACGCCAGGGGCCCGGGGCGAGCAGTCAGTCTGTGGTCAAGGCAAGTACGACCCCAGCCCCCCTCCTCCATCCCTCCCTCCCTCCAAACACATTCTGCCTCTCAGAAACACACGCAGAGAAAGTACAGGTCCGGGCAGAGAGGTAATTTGATGCTAGGTTCTCCCCTGAGGCGCTCTGTTGTGGTGTGAGTGCCGTGTCATCAGGTCACAGCTGAAGTTTTTCTCTGAAGCTTTCAGAGTCGATTAACAGGGTGGGGGGACGGTGGCTGGTTTGGCACGGTACGGTCACGGGCAGAAGACGACTCTTAAGCACTGGATAAAAAGCCTCACAGACCGCCTGCACACATCTGCAAACACTGGGAACTGTGCAGTGGCTTCAAAGATCAGATCCTGTCACATTAGGATTTCATACAACGTGGTTTGATTTCAGAGATCGACCCCACACTTCAAAAATCAGAACATCAATGCATGCAGCAGGAAACTTTGTCGCTCTTGCTTGTGGACGAGTCTGCATGTTCCCTGATGTCAGTAAACCCCTCATTAGAACATGTTATCTTATATGCACCATGCAATAAATGATGCCCAATGCAACACCAGAATTTAGAGGAATAACAATTCTCCTTTAGCGATGGTTAAATATATCCAAACAGCTCTAAGGCATCTTCCCGTTAAACCCCTCCAAACAAACGGTTAGCCAGCTGAGTGGGCCACAACTGACCATAACAGACCATAAATACACAAAATATCATGTCCTGCCAGAATCATGTACAATATACACTATTAATATACAGTTGAGGGGATTGGACTCCTTAAAAACACAAATGCACGACCTCATTTTTTCAGACTAGGCTTTAAAAGAAAGTTGAGGTGTTTCATATCTGACACAGATCTCTAAATATTTGTATAAAGTTACACATCCCCAAGCTCACCGACGGTTTATGATGTAACTTATTTTCCTTTAGTAAACGTGTCCCTCAGGGGGAGGAAAATAAACCCTCACCCTCCTCAGCTCCTGGACCCGGACTCCCCCTCCTCCCCCTGAAACCAGAAAGTGTCAGAAGCTCTGTTAACATTTTTCCGACCTGGAATTTACCGACCCAGGAGTCCTGACTGCGCAGGTATTGGCGCACCGCAGTCTGATTTCACAAGGTTTCGGGTGGATTTTTAATTCGTGGAAACATCAGCCTGAACCTTTAGTCCAAGAACCACGAGGGAACATCGTCTCCAGCAATCTGCAGCAACCCTGTTATTAAGTGGTAACTCAAACAACTCATCTGTTTCATCAGGAGCTGCCCGTAAAACACCAGATTCCCCCAGTGTCTGTTCCTGGATTCTTTCAGGGTTGCAGAACATGAGTCCACATCAGGCCACATAGAGGTGATCTGAGTATAGAGATCTGGATGTGATAGTCCCTTCTTCAAACCTGATCCCCATCGAGTCCTCAGGTTTTAAAAACACACGTCAGATATCATCTTTCCATCCTTCCTCCTGAGCATCAGTCTGACCTGCTCAGTGAGGTTTGATAAACAAAACCACGTCCTCTGGATCACTTCTGAATCCCACGTTTACAGACGGGCTTTTATGTGTTGATGTTTTATTAATTTTTCCTGACGCTGTCTTTTTATGTGAAGCTTTTATGTTTACTCGCTTTGGTTTTTATGTTTTTCTGGCTTTGCCTTCATTACTCTTTGATTAACTCTCAATCTTTTACTACTTGTTTGCTGAAGTGCTGAAACACTGACGCTCCAGACTTCTTCTATCCGTATTATTACTAATATCTCATAGTTTTATTCTTTTAAAGTGCAAAACTGCTAAACTATCATTTAGCTTAGAGCGTACAGGCATTCATAGTCCTCAGAGGATGCATCTTGTGGGATTTGGTGGTCCTCTAACTTTGTGCAGTGCGACTATCAGGTGTATATTTTGGTCCAATCATCAGTTGACTTTAGTGAACTCTTGCCTTCAGTTGGTCCCTAAGTTTTCACTCATCCAGCTAACTAGCTCAACATCAATGTGATGCTTGTTCACAAAGAGGATGAATCATTAGGAGATAGTGGTCCTTTAATTGTGTATAGTGTGGCCCTGAGATGCATATCATGGTTCTCTGTGAAACCACATCATCAAATGATCTTTAATACTTAATGGTAGAGGTATTGTAGTCTCCAGAGGATGAACCTCAAAGACTCTTGTTATCTGTTTGTTTCATACCGTCATCCTTGATATCTATTTGATGTGTGTGCACAGAGTGTTTCACATCCATTCATAGTCCTCAGAGGATGAATCACTTAGATTTTGGTGGTCTCTCTCTCTTTGTGCAGTGCGACTATGAGATATTTGTTGTGGTTCTACTTTTTCCAAATACTCATAGTCCTCAGAGGATGAGCCCCAGTCCAAGCTTCTGCACAGAACTTTGTGCACATGCATTCCTAGTCCTCAGAGGATGAATCATTTGGAATTTGGTTAAGCTTTCTTTCTTCTCAGTGAAATATCTGGCTGAGATGTGTATTTCAGACTTTAATATTTAAATGTTTTAACTTCTGAAGAGTGTTCAGAATTTTTAAAAACACTTTTTGTGTTTTTTAATGCATTTATAATATTTTTTTGCTGAAGAGAGAACAAATAATTTCCCAACAAAGATTTTGAAATCTATTATTTTTCAGTTTTCTGAAGTGAAAGTTGAATGGAAGCCCTCGTGGTGAAGTTTCTCATCATGTTATCAGTATTTCTGCTTCTTTCCTCTGGATTAAAGCTCCTTTTCTGTCACTATACAGTACTAATTAGATTCAACTGTGTAACATTTAAGAAATTATTCTCTTTAATGTTAATGTGGGATGTATGCAGCATGAATACAGATACAGAGGCCTTTTAAACGACGACCACTTTAGCATCCAAATTGCTGCATTTCTCCTCTCCTGTTAAGTTTTATTCGGCCAGTTTTTAGTTTGATCATAAACTTTTCCGCAGCTCTGCACAGAGAGAAGCATTAACTTCCAGGTTGATTGATCTTTATGTTCACCTTTTGTAGTAAACACAGCGTGTGAGGAACAGCACAAATGTGAGGATATCCTTTTTAACAAGGAGAGGGGACGGCGCGGGTCTCGGGGAGTCTTTTGGGGTAATTTAACACAAACACAGCCAGGGAAACAGACTATTTCTGAAGGTACTCATCCATCAAACACTGAGGAGAATGTCCAGTTGGTGGCTCCAGCAGGCTTAGAATAGCCTTTTGTTCAAACACCTTTAATAATTAAACACCTACTCAGCCCCTCAGGCTTCACAAGATTGAAGACTTTCGCAGGGGAGAGGAGGAAAAATCCCCTTCCCCTCCCTGTGCTGTTGTAACCTGGAGAGCTTGGCGGAGATGAGGTGCTCTGTATCACCTAATGCCTTTTCCTGTTGCTGGACAAACCCCATCTGACTCCTTTAGTAGACTCATAAAAGGGAAATACTTGAAATACATCTGTCTCCCTGGCTCTAAAACACACATTTGTTGCACCTTTCATTGTGGACATTATTTCAGAACTGTAGCTGCAATATCTGGGGAGCCGGTATCAGGACATTTGACCTTTTTGTTCTGCAAGATCCAGAGATTAGACGTGAGGCAGGAAAAACAGGGAGAGCTCTTAAAAGCTGTGTGAAAGCTCTCTCATTAACATCCATGAAGTCACAGCTTCTCAAACCCTCGCTGTAAGACGTAGCTCCAGGATTGTTTGGCCAAACATGCAGGAAGTTTGTGCATCAGCTGTTCAGCATCCTCATCGGGTCACAAGCTTTTTTAAGAGTTTAGCTTCCTGCCACATTAAACACTCACTCCGTCCTGTTCCACATCCCTCAGGACCAAATAATGACTAATGTGGAGGAAAGAAAAAAACGTCTGCAGATACGCTGAGAACAAGCACCTGAGAGAGAACAGCTGTCTTGTAAAAGGTCACTCTCCCACTGTTCCTCGGCCTCTCTCTACATTTCCGGCCCCCCCTCCCTCTCCTTCCCACCCCCACCCGCTTGACTCCAAAGTCACGTATTTTGGCTTTTTTTCTCACACACACATCGCTCTCACTCCCTTTGCGCTGCACCTAGAGGATTCTTGGCAGAGCCCGACCACCTTGTAATCCCATGTAAGGAAAAAAAATGGAGTGGGCGGATAAATGCGCTGCAGTCTGGTTTATAAAACTTCCCTGTGAGTGGATATACGGCTCTCTTGAGGTGTTTGTTTTTCCCGAGTGTAGTGTAGCTATCATTGTTACGCACATGTGAAACCCCCCCAAAACCCAACATCCACACACACACACACACACACACACACACAAACACACACTCGCACACAAGCACTTCTAAACATTGACAAACAGTCTCCAAAAGGCGAAAAACAAACACAAATCGAATTGGTTACATTTTTGGGGGGAGAAATTTCTCATAACCCGCTGGACCAAAATGCAATTTTGTAGACAAACAAACAATGTTTGGAGTGATCACTTTCAATAAATGCCCTACTCACATATTTGAGCGCTAATATTTATCATGAAATCGGCGTGGCGGCCAGACCGACTAAACAAATATGGAGCTTCAGCGTCTCTTCTACCAACAGTAAACACACACACACACACATACACACCGACACTGAGCAGCATCAAACACTGACTGTATCAGAGCAGAGGTGTGTGAGCTGTGTTTGCAACTTCACCAGCAAACCCACATATTTCCATCCCAGCAGATCCTTTGACGGACAAGGACATTTCAGGGCGTTCATGTTTCCTGTGGTTGGATTATGTGGGCGTGACTGGTGGTGAGATTGTTCTGGTTATAGAGGTGATGCATTTGGCTGCAACAAGAGAGAGAAGAGAGAAGTGTGCACAGTAGAGTGATATTTACCTCCAAGAATCTGATGTGCAGGTTTCAGCTCTCAAATCAAGTCCGTCAGGTCGTGCACCATCCACCAATCCTCTCATCTTTCTGCAGCTTTCGACTCTGACTTATCAAATCTTGTTTTTTTAAAGTTTCTGCAGATATCTACTTCTTATTTTTGATACTCTGAGATCTCCCTCAGTGTTGTCTATCGACTGCATACCAAATATCCGTGCTGTTTTCTCCACATCCTGACGTCTTTTATAGCGGGAACCTGCTCAGAATCAGTATCAGGATGGAAACGCTCCAAAGCAAACAGACATGCATGTAAATTTAGACCTTGGACATTTGTCGTATTGGCTGCAGCCTTTGATGCTGTCGAGGGATGAGTGCAGTGACTTTGAGGCTTTCTTCTTTCATAATCCGCCCGCGTGTGTTTGTTCGTGTGCAGATATCATGTGACATGAAGTCATATCAAACATGCAGTTTATATTAAAGCCTCATTTTGAAGATTTAACTTCCTTTCAGTACCTCAGTGTGTGTGTGTGTAACCTGTGTGCAGGTCTCAGAGCTCTGACGTGATGCCATCTCTCTGCTGTGTCGACGTCTCCTCTTTCTTCCTCATCCTCGTCATCTGCATGCAGAGACTGTCGGGTGGTTGGCGTCGGGGTCATGCAGTAGCAGCAGAATCTGGGTGGTGGCGTTTGGAGTGAAGAACCTTTTGTTTGAGGCTTTGAGAAGAGTTCAAAAAGCAGGAAAGATGGAGCAAGAAATAAATCAGCATATAAAATAAGGAGGTAATGATGGCGGCGGAGGGGAGGGGGTGCAGGGCGACAGGTCTCGGCGGGTACTTCAACCAACTGCTTGTCAAGACGGAGGCGTCGGCGGAGTGCGTGACAGCTCTGACAAGAGTTAGCGGAGGTCCTTCAGCGTTTCTCTTTTGTTTGACAAGGGGAGGCAGGCAGGGAGAGCGGAGACAGCCGAGGTCGCGGGAGCCGTTTCCAGCGGGTCGCATTAACGCCAAACCTGCCTGTCATGACTCATGAGGTTCCCCGGTAAGAAGGAAGGGAGGCAGGCAGAGGAGATAAAAACGGCGTGTTTGGAGTGGTTCCGGGCGGCGAGGCAGGTGAGAGGTGAATTAGCTCAACATGTGACCCAACATGCTCTTAATCCGGTGAAGGACGGGGAGCTTATTACCTTCTGCGTGTAGTTCAGAGCTGCAGAGTGAAGGATGGAGGATCATGGGAGAAGACTGTAAGCTGGTGCAGACGTGTTTTTCAGTGTATCAGCCTGTGAGGACGATAAGTTATCCCTGTGTGATGTGACGTTTAAGAGGATGGTGAGGCGGTGAGGACGGGAAGCTGTCAGACACATGAAATACTCAGAGGAAGAGCTACCTGTGGTCAGAGAAGACCGGCTCCCAAGGACAGGATGTGGATCCTAACACCAGGAGGATGCTCCTTATGCAGAAGATGAAGCTAACTTCATCAAACTTCAACAACTTTCTCGGAGTCTAATTGATTCTAACGCTGCGGTGTGATAATTGGAAAACAGGCTCTAAACACTTTAAAGGAGAGGGAATAAGTCATGCATGCATCATAAAATAAAGGTTACTAAAGAGTTCTGCATGAAGCTGTGCTCGTATAGAAACAGATAGAGCTTCTATTCAAGCGGCGGCGCGCTCAAAGGGCTTTGTGTCATATTTTCATTTTGCCTCTTTGCGTGCTGAAACATTTGTTTCTCTGCATTTCCCCCTCTCACTATTGTCTCCCTGCAGCCTTTCAACCCGGCCTCACAGACGTCTCCTCTCCACCAATTGTTGGTAATAAGAGTTCAGCAGATACAACTATGAATATGCATATTAATCTCTCAGCACAGCAAGAACAGTCCACCTCAAAATAAAGAAAGTTTTCATCCAATTATACTTCTAAATCAGCAATAATTACAAGCCTATACATCATCTGCATATTTCAATTAATATTCAAATCTTGTATAGGCTTCAGCATGCAGATGTATAATATATTCAGGATTAGGTATATTACAATTAAATCTATCTCTATCCAGCTTCTACCTTGCTGCTCCTTAATAAGCTGTGTTCCCTGGTAATGTTCCTGAACTTATTATAATGCAATATGCTCAGGCATAAGAATCGCACATCCTTAATATTATTTCTCGCAATTAACATGGAGCCGAAAATACAGAGGGCCCTCCTTCGTTAATTTGCTCAGGCACTCACATATAATGCAAAGCAGGAGGGGTGTAAACAGGTCTCTGTCTGACTCCACGAACATGCTCGAGTCAGTCAAGTGTTGCAAATCTAATTTAAATATATGAATGTTTTTGCTTTGTCCGTTTCTATGAATCTGACTCGGCTGCGTCTGCAAATAGGAAATGATGCTGCTTAGTATTGTTGCCCACTCGTCAGACGGCGAAAAAGGCTCTGTAAGACATTTGTCAATACTTTCTCTGTTTGCTGTCCGTCCAATTTATACGTTCCATATCCTCAAAGCTCTGGAGACTTCAATTAGACAAGTACCTGTATCCGCCGCTCTGCTCTACAGCTCCCAGGAGCCCTCATGCTCTCATATTGAATCATGGAGAGACAGTTAATATTCCAGGGGAAGGAAGGATCTATAAAGTCGCTGCTATAAACCAGAGAGGGCCCTTTGTAACATCCAAATAATAGCAGTAAATAAAGAGCTTACACCTGTACGAGGAAGGCCAGGTCCGCCTGATAGGAAGCACTCTGCGGGGTCTGCAGACAGCCGTAAACGCCCCGAGTAAAGAACAGTGAGCGCTGTTAATGGATAGGTTTATTTTAAAGCCATCAATCACACACTGGAGTATCTGGAGAGGAGGAGGAGAAGCAAGTTAGCTTAACCCTCTGGAGGACAGATTTTCAGAAAGTTGAGGATGCTCAGGGAGAATTTACGATAAAATCAGGATCCAAAGGAATGGAAATTAATCTTTAGATACAGAGTCTGCAGGAACACATAGAGGGGACTGGTTTTTCAGGGTGTGCAGCAACGTTCTGGTTTGCATGCTTTGGTGTCTGCAGGAAAAACAGGCTGTGTGGAGAGTAAAAGCAGGAGTAACACACATCAGCGCTAATCTGATAATTCACACTGCTGCAAAAACTAAGTTAAGATTTCTGGACTTCCTTGAATGCATTAGCTGGTCCTACCAGTCTACATCACAAAGCTTTAATTCCTCGTGTTAAAACACCTGGATGGATGTTAACGTGGCGTTCGCCCCAAGGGACAAACATATAAAGCTGGAGTTCAGGATCACTATGTTCCCTATAAGGTTTAAAGTCCCCTCTCTCCTCCTCCTCTCGTCTCTCTCCCTCGCCAGGAGCCCGATAAAGGTGGTGTGAAGGTAGGAGAGAGATGTCATGGAGGGAGGGGGGGCGGGCGGCGCTGCTGGTACACCGGATCCCTGAGAGAATAAAGCATCAAACCCACTCAGCAGCACCACTAACAATAATAAAAATGCCTGGGCTTAAAGGTGACATTCCCAATTTACGATTATTTGTGTCTATAAAGTGTATTCCTCGGCTCCTGACTCATTCGCCCCTCCCTTACAAGAACAATGCATTAAGAAGGGAGGAGGGGGTAAATGGAAATTCTATCCATTTTATTAAACCGACAGGCCCCACTATACCTGAGACTTTCAATTTTGCCGGCGTGACCTCCAAGGAGACATTTCTGTCTCCTCTCCGTCTACCTTCGCTTCATTCAATTCCCTCTTTGCTCAAACCGGCCCCTCCGAGCACCCGGGGGCCCGCAAAGCCGTTATGGATGAGCTCCGAGGCAATTCTGGAAACGAGAGAGCAGAAGAGAGGAGCGTAGATCTCGGCTCCCCCTCCACGAGATTTACTTCAGGGTGTAAGATGGATGAAATCAGCCTCTGTATCTCCTTTAGTGATTGTTTTTCCTTCCGTTTTTGTGTAAACGGAGGACGCTCAATAGGAGGGGAAATGTGATGGATTAAGAGGCCGAGATCAGAGCAAAAAGTACCAGCGGAGGTGGAGATGTGGTGTTAACCTGAGTAATACTGTGATCAGGGCCGGCTGATACCGCAGAGGTGTCTCTGTCAGACGCTCCACGGTACAGACCCGGTCCTCCGTCTCTGCTGCTGCTGCTGCTGCTGCTGGAGGGGAATCAGGCGGACAGGAAACAGACATTTCTTCTTCTCTGCTCTCCTTCGCGGGGAGGTGACGGCACATAAAGTATCTCCATGAAGGATAGAGAGGGAGGAAGCAGCCTGAGACGCGGCCAAGTTTTTATTGAGTTATGGAGGGTTTTTTTTCTGCAAAGAGCCTTCGAGAGCGGCTCTCCTCGGAGTGACTGAGCTCACACTTAGCACGGACAATATAAATGGAATTGTCGACGTTAGTGTTTCCTCATTCATTTATTTTTCTCCCCTTTAAAGCTCGCACTCTTTGGTCCTCGCCTTCAAGGCGTGAGAGGAGAGGCGGAGACATGCACAGTATCAGACCTTCTCTGAATCTACTGTTTCTCAATAACATGCATCTCTTTGTGCATGTGATTTAATAGATAATATAACATTAAAGAACAAAACAGGTCATGTTAGGAGTCTTTACAAACAGGAGGACTCAAAATGATTATTCTGAAGGATGTAAACATAAAGTATAACTACAGATCCTGCAAACATGAGATCAGAGAGAGAATAAAGTCTATAAAATAAAACATATTTCATGCTTGCTACCACAAGTAGTTTAAATATTGCAAATATTAGTCTTAATGCAAGCTCAAAATCCTTTAGGACTTGTTTGAATCTCATAAATTATTGATGTTTGGGTTGTTTCAGTAATTTTTTAAACTTCTAATGAAGGTTTTCACACGTTTAAAGGTGTCTACCTCTTGCTTTTGTATTCTCTTCTTAAGATTTAAATATTTTCAGTACTTTTTATCAGAAAAAGTTGAACTAATCTAAAGTAAATAAGTACCACTAAATTGCCAAAACATTAAATCTGATCTACACGGCAAAGAACATGAAAATTTTACAACTTTAACAAGTTTAGTGAGCAACAAAAAGTGTTCTAATTTGCATTGAAATATCTTGCTTTAATGTGCATTAAAAATAAAAAATACTAACCACTGAGTGAGCTTATTAAACTCAGTATCTGGATGTTTTAGGAGGCAGTTTTTCCTCACTTTGACCTCCATTAAGAAATCTTTCCAAAGTGTTTCCAGGCGCATCTTTAAGACCTTGAATGCAGCAAACAGTGATGATGATGGAGGTATAAATATGATCATGAAGGGTCCTTTAATGATTGTTTATGTAAAGTTATCACACTGTGAACTCTAAAATGGTCAGAAAGGCCGGTTCTCGTGATGAGCGTCCGTCATGGTCAGGCGTAAGAGCGTTTCGTTGACAGGCGTGACCTGATGTCACAGATGAATTATTAAAGAGTGTCACATCAGAGGATTGAAGCGACTGTTTGTTTGTCAGTTTGCACCCAAACTTGGTCCGGGTGTTTCTGAACGTGATGGACAACGTTTGGAGATAACCGGGATGTTGACGTGGCTAACTGCTGCATCGCTGGTTCAGCTCTCACCGTGGCTAATTGTATGTCTAAACCCTCTGCGGGATGAGCGGCGCGGCGGGAGCACAGCGGCTCCGGGTTTTGACAGTGATGGTTCACGGGATGACAAACAAACGCCACAGAGGATCAATGTGAAGAGGTCCATCTCCAAAAACGACTCGAGAGACGGAGAAACGACAGAGCTGATCCAGTGTGACGAGAGCCCGAGTCTTCTCCCAGGATTCAGCGGGGGACGCTTTGTGTTCAGGGGATACTGTTTGCACTTCATGGAGAGACTCTCAAATTAAACACTGAGTCTCTGAAAACATCGTCATGATCAACTTTAACTGGATTATTTTAAGGAGGATGAAAAGTTTGAGTCTGATGATGAACTTGAGGAGAAGTTTGGCGTCCATGGCTTCCATAAACAACACTTCTAGAAACAGTCTACTTTAAAATAACACCTTAAAGAACACCGCTGGGTTGTTTTGCATGAGGTGTGTGACTTAGTAGTCCTAAAGTCAAAATGCAAAACATCTTGAACATGCACTAAACTCTTAAAAGCCTCAGTTTGACTTCCTTCCTTCTGCACAAACCTCTTTGTTTGTAATCACTGGACAATGATCCTCTGCATCACCAAGTCCAATTAAAAATGGCCGCTTTGTGCCGTACGATTCCTTGGATGAGATTCTCCTCTGTAGGGGCCGTCATTACATCACTTCCAGAAGTAATTTTCCTCATTTATATGGATTTTATAATGTAATATTCCCGGCAAAGTAAACATTTAGCCGGGTGGGAAGGAAAAAACAAACGCCTGCATATGAAAGTAAAGAAAATATGAAGTTTCTCCCTGAACCAAATTGGCAATCACCATCCCTCTCCCCCATGGTCATAATGAAATTGCGTTAGCAGTGGTTGAAATAAATGACATAATTCTATGTACACACAATTAAAGGAGAAAGCCAGTATTGCACAGAGTTAGTTTATGATAGCACAAAGCCAAACCAAACCTATAAATAATGAACACGTCCGTAATTATTCCGTCTCAGATTTGCATAATTATTGTGGGTTTTTTTGCACGGAAGCATCTGTTAACATCGCAATCCTTCCTTTGTTTCAAAGCGGGCCGCCGTACCTTCCTGCAAAAGTGCTCACACGAATGGGAATAAATTGGCATTATAAGGAAATGCTCCTCATTTATAATTGATAGGGTGGTCACAGTGACACAATGATATTGCTGCAAATGCAACGCCATTACTCTAAATGAGAATTCCTGTTGCATCGGTAATGCTCGGCTGCAGAGGAAAACACACTTTGTGATGTTTCATTCTTCTGTTGTTGGAAGAACTGGAGGACTTAAGTGTGTGCATTTCATGTAACCTGCAGAACGACGAGACATGCAACATTTATCCTGCTTTTTACTTCATTCGACCTGCAAGATTGTGTTAGTTTGAAGCTTATTGAGCTTGTGTTTAAAGATGCAAGAGATTTCAGGGAAGATTTAAAGTCAGATTTGTGTTTTCATCACATCATCAGTCAGAATGTTTTAATGCTTGAATCAAAAGCTTTTATTTCAGTGAGTTAAAGATTAGACAAACAAAATCAACAAGAGAGTGTTTTTGCATATTCAGAGAACAAGAGCTGCAACTTGCATGACTTTCTCTAGTGTTCATTATTTGGTTTGGATCAGTCTTGAAGTTTATAAAAGCCTGAAACTGGAAAACCTTCTTCTCAGAGTCGAAGGTGATGTCTCAGATTTACTCGTTTGTCCCACAAGTCATCTAAAAATCAAACTTCTGCATCTCAGACATCAGAGTTTTTCTGCAGTGTCTGCTCACACATCCTCCTCCTCATCTCCTGTACCTGCTCTTCGTCCGGTGTTTCTTGGAGTGTCCTGCTCCCGTCTCCGATCCGGCCCCGGAGCTGTGTCTAACCAAAGAAAACATTAACCAGGTGACTTATCATGGAAGTCTGTGGCTGACCTTTTAATCCGCCTGTCATTGATTGCATAGTGCGGTTCACTCTGTCCATCCCAAGGTGATAGATTATTCAATTAACTATTGACCTTTCCCGCCGACTCATTCGTCGATGGAAATGCTTTTATGACAGCGGTGCATTTAGAACCCAAAGGATGCTGAGTTTTGATTTCAGGATTTACTGAGCGCGTTAGGAGTCCGTCCTGTCCCTCTCGTGTTGACTCTTTGATTTACTTTGTAATATTGTGAAGTTTGGCTCTTGTGGATGGGAACTGTCGCCCGGCGAGGAGAAGCCTTCCCGTGTCTTGGCAGGCCGGCACTTCCCGCTGGATTTATCCTACCTCCTTCTCCTTTTCTCTGACACATTTGGTGACTGAGTGCGTCTGGTTAATGTAGCCGTGAGCTATTTGTTGAAGCTGAGAGATGTGCATTTGTATTTGTCGCTCTGGAGCCATGATTCAGCACCTATGAGGTGCCCATTTGGCTGCTCGAGTGTTGTCTTCATCTCAGATGTCCACTCAGGCCGAGATTACTCACTGCTACAGAAACACACTCTGATGACAGCGTTCACATTACTCCTCAGATGCAGCTGGTGCTCCACATTGTCAAAAACCTCTTTGAGGTGTTTGATACCTTCATCAGATTCTGGATGAAGCTGCTGTTAGTAAGAGGAGGTGAAGATACCACACGTTTGAGAAAGCAGCAGTCGAACACTTGAGATTTGAAACTTTCTTTGACTCTGGTGAATAATTTGAGGAGACATGACAGGTCAACATCAACACTGAGCGCCACATACGTACCACCATGTGAGCGTGAGGTTTCCATGGAGCCCAAACTATGCTCCATCTGTCGGGGTGAAGCTGCCCAAAAACGTCTCTAAACTTTGACCCAGTTCTGTCTCAAGACTTCTCCGTGTGTGAGTTCTTCTTCATGCAACTTAAATATGGATTTTGTGCTCTTATTTGCAGAAGCATGGAGCGTCACTTCAGAGCCGTGAATCAAAGGAAGAAGAAGAAGAAGGAGTCAAAAAGGTAAAGGTCTGTTATTTTCTGCATGTTGTTTATCTAATGATCCACGAACACACGACACCTCCACCTTACAGAGACCAGAAGAGACAGCTCTGTAAAAGTTGTGCCTTCATACCTCCCAGGGCCTGACAGACTCCAGACTCCAGCCTCTCCCTCTCCTGCAGATTAGTCCTCACACTGTGGAAGGTGTGCTAATCATGAAATCATGTGCTGCGGTCTTTAGTGGATGTGACAGGCTGCAGACAGCCTCCTCTCTCGCTCTCACTCCTCTCCCCTGCCAGGCAGCCAGGCAGCCAGGCAGCCAGACCCCACCCTTCTGCACGCAGGTTAAAACAAACGGTGCGAGTTAGCTGCAGATCCTCGCCGCCTCAGGTTAAATACCCGCTCCTGACTTGATGCCGGATGACATGTCTAGCCAGCGCCAGTTTAAGGACCCACCTCCTCCTCCTCCTCTGCCCGTACTCATTGTTGTTAAAGAGGATGTGACAAAGAGCGATATCGGTAGGATGAATATTTAATACCCCCCTCCCCCTGACTTATTCATGCTCCTCGGGCGTATCACTTCCCTGCTCTCTACCTGTCACTTTCCCTCTCTGTGAAGAAGCATGGAGTCCTCGTGTTGGAGTAATAACTTTACTTTCAGCCGGGGAAGAAGTACAGGAAAGACATCTTGATCAAGCAATCTTGCAGAAATGATGTGGGCTCGCAGAGAGGTGATGGATATCTGTTATCCAGTACACCTCTTAAATATCATCCTCCCCTTTAACAGTTTTGACAGGAACTGCTTTCCCCCTTGTCAGAGCCAATTGGTTGAGGGATCGAGGGATTGAACATCTACGGGAGGACAGGAATACCGCAATTACCGACAAAGGAGGGAAGGGGGGGATCTGTTAGTGATGTTTGATGTGATTTATCCGACAGTGCCGGGAGTGCATTTAAACGGGGCCCCGTGACGCCGTGACAGTGACGGAGTCGTGTTATCAATCGGACTCCTCCAAGAACGAGTGGCTGAGAAAGCCGCTGTCAGGGTCTGAGTGACGGTTCATCATAACTACCTCGCTCAGCGCGCCCCCCCTCCCCATGCCCCCCTCCTCTCTCCATTCTGGAGAAGAAGAAGAAGAAGAAGAAGGGAGAGGAGAGAGGTCTGGAGAGGGAGAGGCAGATAAATCACCTCAGCTTACTGAGAATCAGGCTTCTGCTCAACTCCAATCACTCACCGCAGGAGTTATCCAGATCCCTGCCTGTTCGTACTCCCACACGGCGAGAACCTGACGTACTACAGAGATCACTCGCTCCTGTCCTCAAAGTTCTTTAAAGAGGACTAGAGTCTGGGGTCATGCTTTAAAAACTGGAGGTGGTTTCAAACTATGAGGGCCCGGATGTTAGAGCTTTTTAAGAAACATGGAGGATAAACATGTTTTCAGATGTTTATGACGCCATGATCCACGTTTCCTCCTTTATGAACAAGATCTCTATTATATACAATACAATATGACTGACCCTATATACTGTGCTTTTTTACTTTGCAGATGGCGCCGTTGAGCGTGCGCCCCATGTACAGAGACTGCAGCAGCCGCCGGTTGGACTCCCGGCCTGAACCATGTCCTGCACGTCTTCCCTCGCTCTCTGCTCCTCACACCTCCTTCAAATCAGGTCAGTGCTTTTATCTGATCTTCTTCTTTCAGACCTCCTCTTACTCTGTGATTGCACCAACAAGAACAACACTCCATGCATGCAGGTGAAAACCAGGTCTAGTGTCAGTGTTCAGGTCAGTAAACACTCAAGAGTTGTACTCCTGAGTCATTGGAAAGACACACACATACAGTAAAGTCATCATCAGGCAACATCTGTGCGCTGGTCAATAATTCACCGCTACGAGACAGTGTTCAGTGTGAGTTTTGAAAACAAGGATAGGTTGCACTTACTCCGACCTGGAGTCATGAGAAGGGTTATGGAGCCTCGTTAACAATGCATGAGAGCCACATTTTGAATCCCCACCGCTGTTCATGCATTTTTTAAGGAAAAATACTTTGCAGAGAGAGAGAGAGAGAGAGAGAGAGAGAGAGAGAGAGAGAGAGAGAGAGAGGAGGTGGCTGACTTGTGTTTTGTCTAAAAATAAACCGCTGTATATCTCTTCACTGTTGATCCTGCGTAGCCTCGTAAAACTGACACCGACGTGGGTGAGCTGGGAGCGAGGTGGAGCGGGGAACGACTTCTTGAGGGGCGCGATTACGGCTTTGAGCTCTGACTCTGGTTTCTCGCTCAAACATGATCGTTCAGAACACCCGTAAATATGTTTTAATGACACAGAGGTGGGCTGAAAATGTAATGCTGGAACAGATCAGATCAGAGTTTGAATATAACAAATCCCTGTTGCTCAGTTTTTGGTACAAGGTGGATTATCCCAGAGGCCAGAATAAACCTGCAAGACACTGGACTGTGCTGACCCCGTCTGGGCCTCTTGGTGTTTGCCCGGTCCGCCTTTCTGGGAAGCCGTCCACGCTAACCATACTGTAGCTGATGTTTCAGTGATTCATATATCACACGAAAACTGTGGCAGTCAACGCACTGAAGTGAGGTTTCGTGAAGACTTCCAATGTCAACGTTGTGTTTGGCTGGAGGGACGGTAATAAAAGTTAATATGCTGATAATTCTGGCAGTTTAGGGACCCAACGGGCGTAAATATTACACGAAATATGAAACCAAAGTAAGGTTGGGAACGTGGGGGACTATTTTAAGCTGTGAGGGAGGGATACCTGGTTATCACCTGAAGTATTTCATGATAATAAGAGCTGAAAGGAGGCGAGGTGTGTGTTATGAGAAGGGAAAGAAGAGATAAGAGGATGATTCCTGTGACCAACGATCATATGAAGAAGACGAATGTTGAAGAAGAGAAAGAGTATCCCGCTCTCTGCTCCTTTCCCAGGCCTGTGTGTGCCGCTCCAGCACATATTCAGATTTATTAAACCTTATATCAGGACTGTTTGACTTTGTGTCAGCACTCCAAACTCTGTGGCGCTGCTCGAGCTGTTTTGTTGCCGTTCCTGGTTTTAATCATTTTTGGCCGGTTTCCACTTCCTGCCTGAAAAGTGAAACAGCTTCGGAATGTCATTCTTTGAAAAGAAAACAGAGAGGATCCACAGAGGAAGTCCTCCCACAGTCCTCTGCTCCCCGTGCACTGTTAAACACACACTCTGTCGCACACACACACACCTCTACTCTGATACACACACACACGTTCTCACACCCACATGTAGAACTCTCCCACACAGTCAAACAGGCACATGTGTGCTCACACACACACCGACACACCCAGACTTTCTCACTTACAGACACACACTGATTCACTCTCTCTTACACACACACACACTAACACACACAGAGCGCTGCAGCAGGGCTTGCTGGGAAACATCAGACACCCAGGGAGGAAGGAGGACAGGCTTTTCCCACATTTAGACTCCATGGATACTTCAGATGTCAGGCTAAAAATAGAGCCAATGTTAAAGCAAAACCAACACTGAATCAAGTACAGAAACAAGCCCGTCTGCTCGGCTCTGCTGCTCTTTGGCCCGCTGTTCAAACGCTGAAACCTCGGCCAGGAATCGCTCCGGCTCGTGATTTAAGTCTGAACATATTCTGGTTGTTATATTTTGAGATAGTCGTCCTTTTAAACCTGTCAGAGAGTCTCATAAACTTCATGTTTAACAAAGGAAGAATGTGACGTGCTGATTTAAAATACTACATTACCCATCAGCCCTTTCTCCCCCTCTGTACGAAGATATTTAATTATATATGAGCTTACAGATGTAGGACCAGGTTTCTTGATTTATCTGTCTCATAAACCCTGATAGTTTCTAAAAGTATGACCGTATGATGTAGTTTGAATGTTCTTTAACTGTTATTAGATACAGTTAAATGAATGCATAAGATACAGTTTCTTTGCAGACTGTGATTGTTCATGTTTGTGTTCATGCAGAGCCGGTAGACCTTATCAGCGGTGCTCACATGGTCCTGAATTCAGTCCCACACATGCACCATGTGGAAATGCCCCGATGACAACCCCTCAAAGAAATGCAAACACACAGATTGTGATTTAGACTTTCACTTTTAGTTCTCTGTCTTCATCTATTCTTCCTTCAGTGAGTCACAAACACATTTTAAAAGTTGCTGATGAGACTATCTCTGCAGGGGGAAGCCCGGCTTTGCAAATCTGTTTTCAGACCTTGGGCGTGATCATCCATGAAGGCCGTTGTTGCTTTTTTCAAGCAAATGTAGTTCTCAGTGTGTTATGCATGTTTTTATAATGAATAATCTTTAACATGCATGTCTTCAGGAATCATGTGCATCCTCTCTCTTGTACCTTGAGTAGTTTAGTGAGACGTGATCCTCGACAGGGTGCAGCAGACAGCGACTTGCTCCTCTTTTTACACGTCTTTTAAAGCGGCTCAGAGAATAAAGACACTTTTCCAGCAACACCCGGCTTCATATTCATACCATGTTTACATATTTCTACCCGTGACCCGTTCACCTCGACCTTTGTGCAGCTCCAGTCGTGCACGCTGCCTTGCTGCAGGGCACAATGACAGCAAAGTTTGGTGAAACAGGAGCACTTTGTCATTTTCCTCGGCAGGCATTTCATTTCAAATCGCTGTGACCTTCCAGTCACAAGCCTGTCTCTGCAACTTTCAGCCTCTTCCACCACCGCTGCCATTATGCAAAATAATCTCATTTCACATTCGCTCACTTCTCCAACTATAGCACCAATTGTCCGACCCGGTCACCGTCTCCGAATAAAAACCCGTCTGGCCTTTTTACATGTTCTCCCTGTTCCCTAACTCGCTCCTGTTCTTGGCACCTAGTCGTGTTTGATTTAGTTCAAATCTGCGTCATCCCATAAGGATGAAATCCAGTTAAAACACATACATGGCAACCAGATATTCCCAACAAAGCTGAGCGCGTGCAGTAAGTGGACAAGCTGATTAAAAGAGCAGGAGGAGTGTAACGGGATGCAGCCGCATTCGAGCAATAACATCAATACCGCCGGCAACGAGCGAAAGCAGCAGAGAGAGGTTGTAGAAAGTCATCAGCGTCATCATTTAGACTCGTGTCTGCATGTCGGTGGATTTGTGAAGTGATCTGGATCTTCTTGTGGTCACATAACTGCTTCTAACCGCTGAAATCAAGGCTGTGATGATGTGTTGGAGTGTCAGGTTCAAGTGCTGCTTCAACATCCAGAGGAACACAATGCACAGCGCTGTCTTTGGCTCTTTATCAACTGGAGCTGCTTTAAATGACAGTTTTCAGGGAGTTTGCACACATTTTGAGTTTTTCCTGCTCTTTTAATTTTTAACTCTATAGATTGATGATTTGTTTATAGATTGTATTGTCCTGATGTCTTAAAGCACAGATATTCCAACCAGAAGTCATCATATTCTGAGTTATTATATTCCCATTAGGTAAATGGATGCACTTATATAAGGTTCCCAAAGGCAGGAGCCGGTGTGCTTTAATCTAGATATCTATAAATCTGTTGAAACATCGTCTTTATCTGATCCAAACCTCCAGATTCCCCTGTTGTTGTTGTTGTTTGTTTTTTCCGCACATCTGTAAAGCAGTTGTGTTTTTTCTCCACGGCCACTTTCCTTGATTGTTTCTGGTAGGAACCACCTTCCTCCTCATCCTCCTCGCCCCTGATGCGAGGTGATGCTGTGCTCATGTATTTGCTTATTCAGTGTGCAAACCCTCTAAATCAGATTTATGTAGTTTGAGACGTCACCTCGGTGCACCGAGCAAAGAGACACCAGAGCGCATTAAGACTCGCCCAGGGGGGAAAGATGCGCTGCTCTCACGGGTCACTGAGGATTATTGTAGGAATGATCATTTAGGTTTTATTCCATTCTGGGTCTAAATATATTAACACGCTGGTTACAATAATGGCTTCATACTCCCTGTTTCGCCTTCAGTCATAGACGCTGGAAATACTCTGCAGGGATTAAAGAGAAATAATGTGTTCTGCTGAATTCTCTTTAAATATTTCTAAAAAATGTTGAGGTTTTCTGATCGGCCGTTAAATTTAATTCACATTAACCCTTTAAGATAAAAAAGAGAAGCCTCCTGAGGGGGATCCTTTCTTTTTTACATGATCCTGTTTAAGTCCTTCTCAAATAAAAACTGTGATAACTAGAGACGTCATTCTCTCTGCAGCAGGACGCTTTCTTCTTCTGTCTCATCGTGTTGAACGTTCACTGACATCATCAGGTTATCTTTTATGCAGGAGATAAAAAACTGCAGCTTATGTATCTGTATTTTTGTGAAGTATAAGGCTTTATTGACTCACAGAACCTTTAAGGTGAGGTTGCACAGCTCCTAAGGATAAGTAAAAGCACAATGCATGCTTTGTTGCACAGAGTTCAAAGGGTTAAACAGTTTTGATGGCGTATTGAAAGTAAAGAGACACATCTCCCCGATCGCTCACAATCACAGCATGTTGTTCCTCTTTTAATTTGAAATCCGATAAACATAATCACCACCTTTATCTTCTCGCGTGTCAGGGGCCTGAATTGATGGTGTGACAGAACGTTCTGAAATTGAAAGACGAAGACGCCGCTACTCTTAAAAGACAGATGATAAATTTAGCTTCCCATATGGCACCGGCATCTGGCATTATCCGAGCGCTCGAGTGCACGGCGGCCGACTCAGCGGAGGGGCCTGCCGCTCGATGACGCGATCGTGCCTCTGTGTTTGAAATGCCAAAGATTATCTGTGGCTCCGTGTCGAGATATGTACCTCATTGATGTAACGTTTTACAGATGGTGTAGTAGCAGCAGAGAGAGAGAGAGAGAGACGGAGAGAGAGAGCAAAGCGCCGTAATCTCCTGATGTGTGATGACAGGTAGTCTCAAAGCAAAAAGCCTTTACACGCCGTACCTGCAGCGCCGCTCGGTTTGATGGGAGATCAGTGGAGCTGTCGACTCCGCTAACAGCCGGGGTGTGCAACAAATCCATCGAAAAGGCACCAGAGACAAACACACACACAACCCTCACACAGACACATGAAAGCGTGTGGAGAACATGGCAGGAAAACGTCTGGCTCAGGGAAATAAAAGCGACTGGTACAGGTGCGTAAGCCTGAAAATGCAATTATAGAACAGACAGGGAGGGTTACAGTTTGATCTGATTTTCTGAATCTGAATACAGGATCAAATCCTTTAGAATCCTTACAAATCTACTTTAGCTTTGGAGCCCAGCACAAAGACGATTTCATGGCACCTTTCAAACATCCGTTACGTCTTATTCTGCTCTCTCTTTACCTGTTTGAGTACAGTTTACTGTCGTCTGTGCAGCCAATCACCTGTCAGCTACACAAACTGTAAGCTTAGGGATGAAATAATTACAGAACCTTTATTTGACGGCGGTGCACGCTAACACAGAGGGCCCAGTCTGCAACAAGGTTCATGCATTTGTATAAATCAACTAGCAGCTTGCAGAGAAGCACACATCTTTTTAATTGTAGCAGTGTCATGTAGACCAGTGCATCGAGCAAGCTGATTGGTGGATGCAGTGTCAGCAGGCGGGTATGAAACAAAAGGCAGCATGATAGATTTTGTAGATTTGGGTTAGTGCAACCAGAAGTTCAAGTCTAAGAATAAATGCATGTCCTCTACGTGTGTGTGTGTGTGTGTGGAGTCTGCACACATGCAAACAAAAGACAGATCAAAGCGAAGGCACACACACATTCTCACAGACATTTACATCTCTGTCTCCCTCACACGCTAACCACCCTGTCCCCACACACACACACACACACACACACACACTTAGTGACACACAAAAGCACCGGTATCACTGGTTCAGTGCTGTGAATGATTTGGCTCTCAGCTGAGCCACATCACAGGCGAGGAAGGAGTGCGGCCCTCCATCAAAGAGCTCTTTAAATGAAATCATGTCCTCTGATGATTCAAAGCAAATATTTCCCCGGCACACTCCTCCTGAACGTGCTCCTCTGAAGAGCGGGGCCTTCAAGTGAGCGAGGACGCCGCGTCTACGCTCTGAGCCGCTCTCTGTGGGGGCAGCACGTCGAGAGGGAGGGAGGGGAGGTAGGGGGGGTGTAAATGGTGCTGAAATGAAAATGGATCTTGGCTGCGTGCACTCGATTTTTCAGGAGGGGTTGTTTCATCTGAACGTGGACCACACAGAAGTTTGTGATCGCTTCACAACAGAGCGCAGAGTGAGCGCTCTGTCCTGAAGAGAGAGAGAGAGAGAGAGAGAGAGAGAGAGAGAGAGAGAGAGAGAGAGAGAGAGAGAGAGAGAGAGAGTTCAGTTTAAACTTTAACACAGGTCTAATCTCTCCCAAACATTTCTGCAGCTGGTGCCAGAATCTGGAGGAGAGAGTTCACAAAGTGTTGAGGGTTTTTGTTTCCAGTTAAAGCTGCGTCGACTATTTTACTTTGGATGCAGGAAAAGGTAGAACGTTTGGAGAGGAGAGAAAGAGGTGGAACTAATCTGCTATGAGTCAGTCCTGACTTAAAAAGTCGAGTCGACCTGATTCAATCATTTGATTAGACTCTGTTTCATCGTTGTGATGTGTGCAGACTTGTTGCACCGTGTGTCTGTTTGTTTTTAATGATATCACTTTTGTATTTTGCAGAGTAGATGATTTAGAAATGAAAGAGAAGCTTTAACTTTCAGTCTCTTTTAATCACAGCCACTCCTGAGCTCCAGCCCGTCCCCGCTCTCACAGCAGACCTAAGTGTCACATCGTTTCCATCAGCTGAGTCTGTTTTGACACGTCTCGTTCCCAATTTGCGACGAAACGTTGCAACGCTGCCTCCTCCGTTGACGCACCGACCTGCTAATCATTTCATTTTCTGCTTGAATATGTCCAAATTGAATTAACCCGGTGTCGAGGTGTGGGATCCACCTTACACCTCTGCGTTTCTGAAGGACACTTTTTTTCCTCCCACCTCCTTCCTTTGAGAAGCAGATTGTAAAATCTGTTGACAGCGCTGACAGCCTCGATAAGGAAGCAGATTTCATTACTGGAGTCATCGCCTGGTCCTTAAAGGTTATTCACTCCCCTCCGCTCGGAGACGGGGGCCTCATCCACAAAGTGACATGTTAATGGTTAATGTTGCACGCCACACCGTGAAGACGAAGGGAGGGGATACAGATGCAAAAGATGCGGTGTGAAATAATTCCAGACATGTTTGGGAAATCTTGTCGCCTAATGACACCAGCAGGAGAGGAGTGGATGGATAACATGTGATGCCTCCTGTCAGAGATGTCACCCGCGCCTTTATGTGTCCCACGATTGGCTTTTCCTTTCATGTGCACCAAAACGTCTCCGTCTGATGGAGCATGCATGTTAGAAAACAGCTGAAATTTACCTCCTAACAACTTCTTTTCTTCCTCTTTTCATCGCTAGATTGAAATCTGACACCTCTGAAACCTTCAGGGCGGGTTGAGGAAGAAAAGGACGTCTTTTTCTCCAACTTTCACATGAGAAAAAAAGTGCAAGGCCGCTAAACTTCCTGGTAATAAATGAACGCCTCACATCCACTTTAGAGGAACATCCTTTTCTCATTATATCGCAATAAATTCAGCTGGATGTGGCCTATATTTAGTGTGCTCCTGATCTCGGCCCAGAGATATGTGCCTCCTAACTCATGATTCCTCCCTCGTCTTCGTTTTGGCACCGCTTCTTTTTTGCCCCTAAGACAAATCTTTTCCTAAGTGAAAATGAAAATTTGTCTTCTCCAAATCACGATACAGACGGAGGGGGGGGTGTTGGCATACGCTGCAGATAAGCTGAGGTGAAAGAATGGACGTTTTGACCCGCTGTTTCTTGAGGTTGATTTCTGCAGCCGACGTACAGAAGCTTGAAGAATCTGATCTGACAGGTGAGAGAAGGACGGAGAAACTAGAGACTCATCCTCTCGTTCTCTTCAGAGTCTCTCAGCCGTGTTATCAGATCGGTCTCCGTGCTCTTGAAGCCCAGCTGACTTCTCTCAGCCTCCCTTCAGTGTTTCTCAGGAAACTGGTGACATCCACGTCCTCCTCCCTGCGCGAGGGTTACATCGACCTGATTTGATTGTGTGCCATTGTTTGGACTGTCATGTCCGGCTTCTCTGCTCTGAGCAACATTCCTGCAGGTGCTCGGTTCTCTCTTTAGACACTTCAGACTCCAAATGAAGCTTTTTTAAATCCCTTTTTTGTTGCATTACTGTAGTTAAGCAAATGCAGATTTAGAAACATGTACAATTTGGGTTTATTTTGGTCTTATAGCTCTTTAAAGCGACCAGGATCTGCACCGAATCACTTCACAATGACAGACACATGTGCATCTTCTGAAAAAATAAATATATATTAGTCTAAATCAAGGTTTCTTGCAGCATGTCTGCATAACTGTGAGTACTTCAGAAAAATATAGCATGTGTCTTGTTTCCTTTGCAGATTTAAAGCTTTAAAACAGAGCGGTTATGTCGAATGATACTCCTTAATCTTGCTATGGACTATTTTCTCTTGCGTATTAATCCATGTGTAGTTCTCAGGCTCTTAGAACAAAATGTACCAAACAAGGATGGATATGATTCTAACATAACTCACTATACTTTAACTTTCCCCTTTTAAAGTGTAGTTCTTAGGAAGCTGTGCACACGTAGGGGACTATTTCCTGCGGCGGATTAATCAACAATTAGGGGAAAAGGACTTTAATTGCATTCAGCAACGTGCAGTTTTTGTGCAGACGTGCAGCTCTTTCCAAAAGGTGTTTAAATCTGTCTCATCTGTCCGGCTCAACGTTGAAAACTAGTTCCTTAATGAAGATGTATCACCTGTAGATATTTACCTATTCTCTGTTGCATATTAATCCACACTCAGAGTATTTAGAGCCGCAGGGAGATCATTGTAGGGTTTATCTGACCTAAACTAACTTCAGTCTCCGTGGTTATGAAGTAAATGTAGTCCGGTGCATCATCACTAAATCTCTGTGCCTCCATCAGTCAGTGTAAACATCACACAGAGGTTTTCTCTTCTCATTGAACTTGTTGAAAGTCAGAGAAATGCAGCGAATCAGCGGATTTATCCTTCAAATAAAAACACATTGATGAAGTGGATTGAAACCAGGGGTCATTTAACCTTATTTGAAGCTGCGGGGTAGATCTATGATTTCACCGCCAGCGTCTGTTTCTGGATTTATGCTGCAAGAAGAAATCCCCAGAAAACATAACTGTGTCAGAAAAAGTAACACTTTCCAGAGCGGAAAATCCTCTGAACCAGCATCTCCACCGTTAAACGGCTAATGAACTTCTTTTATGGTTTAGGAACTCTTTAAAGGAGGGTGAGGCGGGACCCGCTGCACTTTTTACTGACTGACACCCCATGACGTCAGCCCAGTTAAATTGCTCAATCACGTCCAACGTGTCAATCGGCATGCGAATATTTGATTTTGATTAGAAAGCCAAACTGAGCCGAGAAGAAAGGAGAGCGATGTCCCTGCTGAGACACAAAAACAATCTTCCACAAGAGAAGTCCAAAACAATATTTGGTTCCCACAGCATTTATTCATCCTGTTATACATCAGAAAGTTGTCATCAACATTTCCTCGATATAAATCAGTGCCAGGATCAGAGAGCAGGGGAGGAGGAGAGGCTTAGAAGCGGAGCACTCTTAAATCTAACAAAATCTAACACTTGAATCGTGGTCGTTCTGGCAGCCTGGGGCACGGCGGCGGGCTCCAGGCGTCAAGGCGCCACCTCAAATTCTCTGCTGTGGTCGGGTACAGTCTCTCCCCACATGGCACTCATTTCTGGCTGCACAGCTCCAGCGTGAGAGCCTTTCCAGCGGTGAGGAGATGCCTGAACAATTACGTTGGTAATTAGGGGAGGGTGGATCTCCGCTCTGGCTCGGCCGGAGCGAACGAGGGCCCACGCCAGCGATCAAATGACGTACATTTCAGAGGGCTGCGAGGACAGGGCCCTGCCACGGATGAAATGAATAATTTACAGCTGGAGCCGAATTTGTGTTAACTGCAGCACACTTCTGTAGGATCGCAGACCAAACAAGTTGAAAGAGAGGGAGAAGAAAAGAGAAGCGTGGCGCCAAAGATCATCAAAAGCTGAGATAGAAGTGACACGGCTCACTCCCACTCCCATTGTGGGGTTCAAAAAGATTTTTGTCTTTTATTTGTTTCTTATTTGGGGAGGCAAAATCTTGTCATTAAAGCAATTTTTTCTGAAGCGTCGGCGTCGCACTGAGACACAAAAGCTCTGCTGATAAGCTCGCTTTAATGATAGATTGTGTCTTTATTGTGCACATTTCATTATTAGCTCATATATTCCCCGCGGCCGTACGAAGAGGTCGCACAGTAGACCGACTGAGGGCTCTTTGTGCTGCCAGACAAAAGACTCTGTTGACCCCCACACTGCTGGTCTAACATCACAGATGCAAACACAGACCGGCTCACAGTGTGGATGTGGAAAATATGGAGATAATGCACGATTCATGATCCATAAATATCCTACTTTTTACTTTATTATCCTCAGACATCACGCTGGATCTGAACTCTGGATCTAAGAAGCTAACCTTATGTTGTTCTTTACGATTTAAAGTTGCATAAACTTTAAAATTTAACAACAACAAGGAAAGAGAAATCAGGAGGATTACAAGTTTGTGATTTATCAAAGTGTGTGTCGAAGCTGTAGTGCAGCCTCCCGCCACTAGCCGGCGCTGTAGCTCTGCTCAACAGCTGCTGCCATGATGCTCTAAAGCTCTACAACCTGGATGTAAACAAGCACAGCTCATAGTTAGAATCTTGTATTGTGTTGATTTAGCAAATGGAGATAAAGTTCAGGCATGAGGTGCTGCTTGGTCGAGTGTTTTTTGCAGCAGGAGCTGAAGTTAGCATCGGCTCGGTCGCCCTGCAGCAGTCACACTCACACATGTTGTAATCTGCAGCACAGGTTTGGATGAGTGCAGGACAGATTTAACTTCCTGTTAATGAAATAAAGTGAGAGTTTCAGGTGTGCATGATGGTAGCGAACACAGCGTTTGTTCTTCCTCGCTGTGCGTACATTTCTCTAACTCTCATACCTTCTGACTCCCTCCCTCAGAGGTGTAACTAACGCCTCCTAAACCCCGTCTTTTGTCCTCCTGTGTTTGCTCTCGTGTTCTCCTCCTCGATGTGTTTTTATTAGATAATTTAATGCATCACGAGCTCTTTCTAACCGCTCCGACTGAGAGGAAAGGAAACGTTAAATAGAATAAACTTCTCTGATGTTTGCTTGAAGATTACATTTAAGGGAAGTTTCTTTGTTCCAATTGGCTTCTAATCTGCCTCTAATTCATGCAGTGAAACCAAATCCCTCCTAGCTCTCTGCAGCTTTTGTGTTTGTTTCTCCTCCTGCCACTTCCACTTACTTCTGCTGGAGCTTTCACTTGCTGATCTGGAAGCTCACTCTCGTGTTGCGTTCAGGGTATCTGGACACAGAGATGTCAGCTGAACTCCTTAAAACCTAAATGCAAAATGAAACAATTTTGCTCCCTCTTCACCCCTCGTCTCTTTGATCCCCCTTCACAACTTAGGAGACGAGCAACTTTGATCTTGACCCATTTCCTCCTAACAGCTTCTTTGTGAGGCGTTCGTGCCGCCGCCGCGCGATGTGTCACCACGCAGACATTTACAGCCATTTCAGAAATTCACTGGACAATGCGATGTGCGTTGCGTGACCGCGGAAGCCGAGGAGTGCCCAATTATTTTGGCCCTGCTCTCGGTTTCACCTAAAACAAACAAGACACTGATGCCCGCTGCACATTAGAGCGATGTTCCTCTGATGCCTTCTTTGTCAAACCTCAAATTTATCTCCTTAAGTTGACGGAGTACGAGGTGATTTCTTTGATAGCACGCTCTCATGTTGCTGCTGCTCCTCTCACAGATCTCTGCTCGCTGGAATCCAGATTCTTCTTCATGCAAACGCTTATTTTTTTGACATTTGAAGCGTTTTTGACCTAAAAATAATCTTCACGCCTCCGGAAATGAGTTCAGGTCGCACCTTTCTGTTAGCACCTGTGACCTGCAGTGTGTCACACTCTGCAGACATCTCTTATTTTTCCTCTTTCAGCTGATGAAGAGGGAATTGTGGCCTATTTCTTTGGAGAATAACCTCTTTATTTGCAATTAATCCACACTCCTCTGAGCTCTGCCTTCAATTTAGTGGAAGAAGACGTAGAAGGCTAGAGTTACTTAACCTCCGGGCCTTCGGAAAAAAAAAAGCCACAGACACATGAACTCAACCTAGTTTTTTTTTTAGCCTGACATCGCCGTGATACGGAGAGAGCAATTTTCCAAGTTCAGTGTAATAAAATGGCACAATTAAGCCATTTATGTGATTCCATAAAGTGATGTCTTCTCTAATGAATCTGTTGACACGAGCATATTTAACCAGGAAACTGGGAAACTACCAAAGCCTTATTATACATCCTGCAGACTGATCACACTCAGAGCAAAGTGAGACACTTGAGGTGTGTGCAGAGTGTGACTGCACCTTGTTCATGCCAGAAAAATGTGATAATTTCATAGAAGTAGCTGCAATTAACTTCAACTCACAGGAACATCAGTCAGCCAGTCAATCAAGTTGATTTGTATCACACCTTCTGCACAGGTTGGGGCTGTTTGAAGGACTCTGACGTGACTGCATGAGGAGTTTGAAAGAAAAAGGATGGGAATTATAATATAAAGATTAGAGGAAGAGAAGAATGTGGGGATTAAAGAAGTGTCCGTGTTGCAGCTGCAGCTTTTAAATGTGGTCAGTGTCAAATCAGCGTCTCTGTGCAGGATTCATTCATTAAGTTCATGCATGAGAGGGATACCTTCAACACACCGCTCTGCAAAGATAGTTAAAGTCATATTTACTCCATGCAACACTAAGGTTTGAAAATTAATCTTGAGGTCCAATCGAGTCAAATCTGTCCCCAATCATTTTCAGAAGAGGCATGGAGACAGTTTGAAAGATGAAACATGGTGGGATAAAAGAGATAAATAAGTACACCTCTTCAATAATTAAAAATAAAGCATATTATTGATGCATGTTCTTCCAAACTTAAAGCTTAATAAAAGCTTAAAAGGCAACAATTTAGTCTGCATAAAAAGCACAGCTCATGCACCTTCAAGACAACATGTTAGACATCCAGGTGAAGAGGTCAGAGGTCATATTTCTGCAGGCTTTAAGACCTTTAAACTAATATCAGCTTGTGCATGCTCAAACTGAATGCAATGACTTTAAATGAATTCAGAAAACGAGAGGAGACGATGCAGCTGAGGTGAAATGAGGAAAACAAAACCTGTCGCAGTATCAGAGCCACAGTGTGAAGGATTTTAAAACATCTAACGGTCAAATAATCTTCAAACTGTGAACCCCAGAGTGTGTGTTGTTGTTGTGATGAAGATAAATCTTTGTGTAGCTTGTAACACGGTGCAGATCCACATTCTGCAGGTTTAACATCAGGTGAGTCTCTGAACCTGCTGAAATAATAAGATCTGATTTCTTGAGTTTCATGTGGAGGGCGTTTCTCTCAGTCCTGCGTGATGTGATCATCCTAGAGCGTCTGAGTGTCTATGTGTGTGTGTGTATCAATGCATGTGTGTGTGTGTGCATTGGAAGAACGCCTCCCCCTGGAGATATTTAAATTCCTGTGAGAGTGCGGTGGACTGATGGGTGGTGATGACAGCTTAAACAATCCGGGCAGTTCTCCAAATTGATTAACATCAGTCTAGTGTGTGTGTGTGTGTGTGTGTGTTTGTTTGTTTGTGTGTGTTGCTGTTGGGGGTGGAGTAATATAAACAGCTACTGAAGTAATAAACCAGCGATTGTACTTCAGTGCAGCGATAATTACAATAACCTATAAATTAAATTTAATTGAGCTGGTGTTGCTTTAAAAAAAGAGAGAGAGGCGTCTGATTGGACACAGGCTCGGACGGAGAGACGGCAGGAAGAAGTTAAACAGCTCGGGGCGAAAAACAAACAGAAATAAACACACAGTTTCTGTATAATCTGTGAGGGAGCAGTGTGCTGCTTTTGGCATATAATCACAAAAATGAAATCATGTGCGCTCCTCAAGCCGGCGAAGATAAACGAGGCCGTTTCCCTCTCGGATTTCTTGAAGGAACCATCGAGCTTTGCCACATTTTCTGCTTCTCCCTTTTCTCAGAATTTCCACTAAAATATTCAGGAGCATCCTCCAGCCGCCATATTTCCACTTTTATTGTGTGTGATATAAAGAGGAGCAATTATTTGATTTCAGAGTTATGAAAACATGTATGTTATGAGAAAACAAGCAAGTTAAGCTTTAATTGGCGCCATTTTTCACGGCGCTGGCGAGGTACTTACCTCTTTGGCACCTTTTTTCTCTCGTAAAATTGCACATTCATAATCCTGAATGGAGATGGAAATTTCATTTTGCTTTATTCTGCCATAATTGGGATGCATGGTGTGTACCTGCAAACTGGAAGACACCCCATAAACATCCCCGACTCGTTTATTCCATTCTAATGCGAGTATATTGCTCTCAGTAATAGCTCTCCTAATGTGGAAAAATACTTTCAATTAATTTTAAAGTTAACACAGTTTAGTGGGAGTTTGTTTTCTGCAGACTTTAGAGGAAGGAGTGTGTAAAAGCAGAGAAAGAGAATATAAACACACGCTGCTTCTGCTGAATATCACATCTCAGATAATCGTTTTGAATCGTCTGTTTCAGCTCATCCTCGCGTCTTTATCATTAAAGCAGAGCGCCGCTTTAACTTCCTTTAAGATGAGCCTGTAAGACCAGATCCAGGGTGTACAGCAACCAGAGCGAATCAAGCCGCACTCCGAGCCAAATTTGGCAATAAAGACGGTGTGTGTTTTCCAAGTGGAGGAATTAATCGTTAAGTCAAATTAGGGATAAGACTCATTTGTCTGTGGTGGTGCAACCATCTCTTTCTCAACACTGTATTGAACTGTCATGGATGCAATTTGGGGAAAGTGCTGCGGGATCCATGAATCAAACTTTATTGATGCTTTGAAGGCGCTAATAACACACTAGTGTTGATTATGCGAGCGATTTATTGGTCGTGGAATTCAGATAAAAACATTCTTCACACACCACAATGAACGCGTTTCGCTTTCTTTAAGAGATAGCTTTAAGTATTATTATTGAGGCCTCTGTAATATTTAAGACTGGGGTACATGAATCACACCCTTATGTTTATAAAGTCTTTGTCATCACTGCTGAGACGGTAATTATGTTTCCCAAAGACAAACGGAAATTAAATTAAGATTTGATTATGAAGGATTCTCGAGGAGGGCGACAAAGTCAAATGTGGCGGAGGGATTATTTCTTTACACCATCCTGTTGAGTTCAAATAAAACTACTTCTCTCTTAAAGTTAAATCTCCTGTCTTTCACATGATGACTCTGTGTTTATAGATTTATTTATTTTATTTATTTAATGTGATTGAGAAGAAGGAAACACCCAGGCAGGAGGGTCATGATCTTGACACTAGAGACTACTTTTTTAAGATGATTTTATAAGAACAGTATCAAGCCAAACTTCTACAAATTTCGAGGAAATGAAATCACTTAAAGAAGCTACAAAAAAATATATATCATGGCTGAAACTATCAGTTTAGATGTTGTATTCGTTTGCAGACGACACCATGTTTAAACCAAAATGCAGGAATGTACATAAAGGTTTGGAGCAGCTTAAAAATGACACAAAGAGCCAGGATGTCTCAAAAATGCTCATTAATAAAGAACTAAATGTGTAACCTTCTTTAAAAATGAATCCTTAGTTTTTTACATCTTAATTTGTTGTCTCAAGATTAGATTTCAGGTCTCTCTCTCCTGGATGCTATCACAGACTATCATCCTGTTTGTTTATCCTGTGTTGCATCTTTAAGAGTAGATTTAAAGTCCAGAGTTATCTTTGTGAAAGCTTATTAAAGTTAAATTTAACCACTTGATGAGTTCTTGCAGTTCTCACGTCACAGATCTGACTCTCAGCGTCTTTAAATTCTGTTTCCATGCACACTACATCCAGTAAGAGGGTTTAAAGCCTCTCTGCGATCCCGTCTCTCTCTCCCCTGTGTGTTTCAGATTTCTGAGTATTACTATTTTGTCGCCAAACATCTTGACGCTCAGCCAGAGAGCAGCACAGAGCTGCTGTGTTTTCCGAGGAATGAGTATCATTGCACGCTGATGTATTTCCACAGAGAATTCCCTGAGAGGACGTTTCATTCCTGCGGGGACTCCGAAACATTCCCGGGGGATTTGTTGTGTGAAATACGCCCTGCACCGTCCTCATGTTCCCTCTGGGCTCCGAGCAGGAAGTCACTCTGTGCACAGAGAGACGCTCGCTTGTTTGCATGTGTTTAGGCGTGCAAACACACACACACACACATGCAATCTATCATGCACATACTGTCAGACACACACATGCACACACTGAGTGAGGGGTGTAAGGGAATACAGATGTTATAAACAGACTTTCAGACTTTTAATGGACAAAACATTTTCTTTTAATGTACTTCTCTCTCTGCAGAGTAAGATTGTAAGCTTTGCTTTCACTTCTTTTTACTCTAACCTCAAAACTTTAAGACGTGTGTCTTTAAAAGTTAAAATGCATCTCTTATATCACAGTTGGGAATCTCCTCTGGCATGCACGAAAGTTGGAGAGAAATCAGACATTCATAACTTTCATAAAACTGCAGCTAATTTCGTTGTTAAGTGACAGCATTTGGGTGCAACTTGCAAGCCACGCCCCTATGTATGCAAACTCCTAACCAGCCCCCAGTGGACACTTTAGGAACTGCAGGTTTTAGCATTCTGGCTTTAGCTCCAAAATACACAGTAGGAAGTCTACGGTGGCGTCTAGTAGCTTTAAAAATAAATATACCAACAAAAGAAACACCAAACATCCGTTTTTAAATCCGTGTTTTATCTCCAAGAATCAAAAAGAGATTAAACTTTCCTCCACTTCACTTTCTCCTCCTCACAAAGTTTAAAACTCGTTATCTCATGTGAGGTTTGGAGTCCTCGTTCAGGAGCTCTTGACTCGTCGCCCTGATTGCAAAGTTAAAACAAAATGTGATGAAGGAAACTTCCATTCTGTCAAAGCAAACATAAGGTGTGTGATTCGTGCACGTCACAATCGTGGCGTTAGCCCCCCCTTCGAGCAGCAAAGTAAACCATTTAGGGTAAAATATCTGCACGCTCTTTCCTTTGATTAGCCACTCTTTGAAATGGTATAACGCTGTGATTATGTGAAAGGCTCGGCGAGCATGTGGTTAGAGCTGAATATTTTCTCTGAGACACAGGGGGAAAGGAAGAAAATGGGAAAGAGAGAGAGAGAGAGAGAGAGAGAGAGAGAGAGATAAAGTCAGGGAAGGAGAAGGAGGAGGACTATTACAAGAAGAGAGCAAGCCCTCTTTGTACAGACATCGCGACGCCAGATGGCTTCTTCTAATAAATATTCAACCTTAACTCAGTTCCCATGTAACTTCTCTTTCTCTCTGTCTCTCGTTTTTGTACGGCTGCCAGCACACCCACACGTTTCTGGGCCAGCGAAATGATTACAGTAAAGCAAACAAAAAGAAAAAAAGAGAGAGAAAGGGAGGGCTGGGGGTGTTTGACAGAGGAAACGGGCCGACAGGGTCCTGTATACAGAGAGATAGGGTCGTAGTGTGTGCTGAAAGCTGGCGATTTTTCCCTCTCTTTCGTTTTGGGTCGGGGTCTGTGTTGTAGAGGGAGAGAGAGAAGAAGTGAGAGAAGGTAGGAGGAGGAGGAGGAGGAGGAGGGGGGAGAGGTCCTCTGTGGTTGGAGTTGGTGTGATTGTTGGAGACGGAGCAGAGAAAGAGTCTGTTCTCAGGCCTGATTGTTTACCTTGTGGGGAGACGCTTTTCCAGCGTCCTCTGAAGTGGCCCGAGACCCAGAGAAAGTCTTGTGTTGTGCGTCGAACGATAAGAGTTCAGTTCCTCTGAAAAATGCTGCATCACTGTCGCTTTTAAACTCAGGGACTCATGTGTCAGGCATTCAGACTCGACTTAAAGGGAGAATATGTGACTTTTAAAACAGCTGAGGTCACCGAGGGAAGGCTGCAGAATGATTCATGTTAGAAAACTGCATTTAGATTACTTCTACTGGAGCACAAAGATCTGCAGACACGAACATTTATAGAACATGCATGAGCCTGCATTCAATCAGATTGTGTTTGCATGCACTGAGCATGTGCAGCTCTTGCAGCATCCTTTTTAAATACATAAAGCCAAATACACAGCTTAAAGACACTGTTCACAAGTGACGCTCAGTATGCACATGCTAAATGTTCCTCTGTGGTGTTTGATTTGATGACTGATTGCTCATTACCGCCACCTACTGGCCTGGCATGCTCACGTTGGTGTTTTGTCTGCGTTGTAGCGAGGAAAAATAAATATTCGTTGATGCTCTATTTGAATATGTTCAGTTTATTTTGTATAACTTTTCACTGGATGCTTATTGAATGCATCTTCCATCAAATATTCCTCTCCTAAAATTTGCACCATCGTATTAGCCCACCAGCTTCACTCCTCAAACCCAGGTGATCTCCTCCAGCTGAACCAGCTTTACCCACAATCCCTCTCTGTTGACCCAGCACAGGTCCCCCTCCTCCTCCTCTCCCTCCTCCATCCTTTGTGTTTCCCTTCCCCGTGGAAAGCGAGGTGAAAACCTGCGGCAGAGAGCAAATAAAGTGGAATTAGAAAGGAGATTCTTCAGGCCTTCCCGCTTAGCAACAGGCCTCATCACCATCTGTTCACCTAAACCGGCCTCCATCATGCTCCATCACCTGCGAGGAGAAAGAGCCCGACAACTGTCTTCATTTTGTTTTTTTGTCGACACAAGATAAAGTGTCCTTATTAAAAACCCCCAGACTACATCCTCCATCGCCCTCCGTCACCCCTACGAATATTCATCGGGCAATAACGCGAGATTAGTCTGTGGAGAATTTGACAAATACGAGCGGCTTTCACAGGAAAATATTTTGCTGTTTTTTTGTCTTGATGTGAAAATGATTGCATTAAGAAGAGACGCCATTTTTTTCCTCTTCTCACGGCAGTAGAGTGAAGGTGTTGTTCTGGAGGAACTCACAAGTATGATCTCTCTCTGTGGTGACAGACACGTTGAAATGAGCGTCGTTAGCTCTCATCACGTCGAGCCGGTGAGGTGTGCGCCTGCTGCAGCTTTAATTCTTTTCAGCAAGAATCATTACTTCATCTCAGCCTCTCTCCTGACACTGTCAGCTCATATTGAGGCTGTAATCACCAGACCAAGGCCGCCGCGGCTGCACCCGCTGCCGCCGCCACCGCCGCCTCGTCCCCGCGGTGCTATCATGGGAAAAAGGCGAGAGCAGGGCTTATCTCTGAGCGCGCGGATATGACAGGAGAGGAAGAGGGGGACTTTACCGGGAGCTTTGTCTCACATCCTCATTGTGTTCACGCTCACTCGCTCGCCGGGGGTGAACATCTACCTGAAACCAAACCAAACAGGTCGGCGTGCAGAGAGAGGGAGAGAGGGAGAGAGGGAGAGAGTCGAGGTGGGGTCTGGATAAACTCAACTTCAACACGGACAAAGAGGAAGTGGGGGGAAAAACATTTGAGGCCAGATAATGCCCGCGCTGAGCCCCATTAGGGTCGAGGTATTATCCCCTGGTTGACTTTGGCTATGAGAAAATGCGCGCCCCCTCCTCCTCCCTTGCTTTGCTGTTTCCCACTCATAACAGACCTGTTGGCCATCGAGGTTTATCAAGCTCACAAATCTAAACAGGACAGGGGCCCTGACCGGGGGAGGGCCTTGTACACAGGAAGGGCCCTAATTCTCTCTGGATTAGGGAGCAAGTTACAATTTAGACAGCTGCTTGCTTGTAAAACCCAGTTTGCCGTGTTAATACTGACTGCTGTGTCGTGGACTCATGCTGAAATGCTCCAGTTTTATTACTACAAATCTTCTCTTGCAGTTTATTTCTTCCTCCCCAACACCTCAACTTTTCTGCTTCAATAAGAAAACACACACACACTAATATCTGTGGGTCTAACCCTGCATGAGAACACCAGCCCCTCAAACTGCAGCACACAGCTCATAACGTCCTTCCTCTGTCACATTTTCCTCTCTAAATTTAGCCAAATATCTGACATTTCCTCGCTCTGACTCACGCAGCATGCTGGACTTCAGACGGGAGAGGAGGGTCCTTTTATTCATGTGACTCTGTGTTTCAGTCATTCTTGTGAGCTCAGCTGGTGGATGGAGGGACTGAAGAACCCTGAACTTTAAAGCTCCTGTAAGGAACTTTCAGTGCGTTGGATATGGTGCACCCTGTGGCACCATGTGTACATGTTTGATAAGTGATCTCTCTGTGGGTGAGCAGGTCTAGACCGTACAGGTCAAAGACCCAACATCAAGACAGAATAAGATCCAGTCCCATCTTCCAGACAGGACTCAGTCTGATCTCATCTTAATCCACCATGAGCAGAGCACTTTGCAGCATTTAGCAAGTTACAGTGGCAAGGACAAACTTCCTTTAACAGGCAGAAACCTCCAGCAGGACCAGACTCATGTTAGACACACATCTGATCTTTAAAAAGTAGCATTAAAAGGTGCAGAAATGAAGACCGTGCATAGAGGATGGCACACCCTTTCCCTCCTGATATCACTAACACTAATATTAGCTCACTGATGTGATCCTGGTGTTGTTAACTAAGTCCTTTAAGCTCCCAGCGAGCTGCTCGGTGATTACAGAGTCCATCCTGGCTGGAAGGTCATGAGTCTGATGGCCGTAAGTGCCCTCCAGCTGAAGGATGCTTCAGCACGTCTGTGAACCTCTGCAGCAGCAGCATCTCTGTCTGCTGCTGCTGCTGCAGGGAGGGCTTTTATCTGCGTGTGTGTGTGTGTGTCTCAGAGTAAAGCAGGTGTAAACCTTGTAAATGGAAATCATATCACTAATGTAGTGTTTGTCAGGAGAAATGGAGATGATGATTCCGGTGAAGGTGAGCTTTTCTGCAGAGAAAACACAAATACTGTGTGTGTGGTGGTTTTGTTTACCGTGGGGAAAAGGCTGGTAAACATGTTTCCATCCAGGAGAAATCAAAGCATGCAGATGTATTCATGAAATAAACATGGAGGAGCACGCACGCACATACCGCTGCTGCTGATTTCAGGTGGTGTCATTGTATTAACCCCCCTCCCCGCCTCCTGCGATGTAAACGAGCATCAACCTGAATGATTAACCTTCCTCTGGTGTTGCAGAGGATTGCAGCCGTCACTTTGTTAACAGGGAGGCAGAGCTGAACAAACACTCTCCTTTTATCAGCTGTTAGGGAGGGGAACCCCACCTTTATGTCAAGGTGAGCTCTGACGGCTGAATGAATTCTTAATCTGCCGGCTCGATGCTCAGATGTGCTCGCTGAGGAAGGTGGGCGGCGAGGGAGGGTTTTACTTCCGTCGACTTCTGAGAGATTTCCTGAAGGCATGCAAAACACACTCAAGACTTCTGTTGCTGATCCAAATCAGGTTTTTTTTCTTCTCCCTCTCAGACATTTTGCCTCACAGCGACGTACAGGCGACTTCTTTCAATTGATTAATTCTGCTGTAAATTGGTTGAATGTGTGACTATCTCAAGGAGCGGATTGCATGAGGGGAAAAACTGCTGCCAACAGCAGCCGTGTGGACACAAGTGAAGGCAGAAAGTTGAGTAAAAGGAAATTAATATTGTTTTTAATTCAGCTTCAGCCGCCGTCACTGCTTTCATCCCTTGTTTCATATTAAAGAAGCTCTTTCTGCAGAAAGTAAAACTCTTCTTCTTCTTCGAGTGTTTGCAGTTTGAGAAAGTTTCTTGAGTTCACTTTAATTTACAGTTTTTAGAACTCTTAAGTTGAATCATTCTGAGCAAACACAGTGTGATTTATTGTGGCCAGCAGTTAAATTAGCTCCACCTCAGCCGGCTGCAGCATTAACATGATGCTGTTTGGCCTTAAAGTGATGCATATTTCATGAAGAGTGTGTATTCTGTGACTCTTTGCTTTATTAATAGTTACAAACCTTTTTAGTTAAGCTCTATAGATTATTCATAAAGCTTTATTAAAGACTTCTTTCAGGTTACCAGGTGCTGAGAGTCCAAACTCAAGCGGCGTGCACAGATCTTCTCCTTGAAGAAGAACACAAAGATACTAAAGCTTCATTGTTATTTTATTGATGTGCAAGGACTTCAGAACAATGAAACTGAGATGATGCCCCCTGAAAGATCTATAAATAGCTGCAGAAATTACAGAATAACTTAAGAAGTGAAGGCCCTTCAAATAGGAAGTGCAACGTGATGTGCAGAACTGTGCACCTGAGCATTAGTGCATGCAGTGCATTGGTACTAATGCACTGCTAGACTAGTTGAGTCTTTACCAAGCATCAACTCCCAGTTTTAAAATTGAAGCTGATGCAGAAGTGCAAAAAGCTGAAGTTCTTTGAGTGTCCACTTGTGGCAGACACAAAAAGTCTCGCCTGGGATAAGGAGCTCGCTTCTACAGAAATAAATGATGTAGCTTATTTCTTTGTTCATGCATGCTGAACATGCAGGGATTTTTTTAATAACTCATCTGTTTTGAAGATATTAAGGCTGAGAGTATGCATAAAGTTGCATGATCAGGCATGCAGTTGAGTTGCAGACAGGTGGATGAGTTGTAGCTCCACTTCTTTTCCCGTTTCTAGACAGATTGTAAGTTAGTCAGAGTCAGCATTTCCAACATGGCACCCATCATGCTCCGGCTTCAACGTGCCACTGCAGAAACTAGACGACATGCATGTTGTGTACAGTCTGTGGTCTTTGCGTGAGCAGTGTGACTATAAGATGCAGCTTTAAGTTGTGTCAGACACTGAATTACAAAAAAATGCACACATCAAAGCGTGCAAATAAATATATTTTTTAGGGGCAACCAACATGATCCTTTATATTTAATACTGAGGAGAAAAATGCTTATTTTTGTGTCTTACATTGTAGGAATGACGGAGACTGCATCTGCTTTTGTACCTTAATCACCACAATAATGCCTGAGAATCAGAGAAACGTGACCTCCTGTCTTCATTTACTTTATTGATGGTGTTAATATCGTGTCTGTGCGTAGCAGGTTTCCTCCTCCTCTTGTGTCGTATACCTGGCGTCTCTGCAGCTGAATAACACCCGCCGTGTCTTTGTCCTCCGTGCAGAAGAATAACCTTTGTATGAACCATCATGCATTGCAGAGGTCGTGCTTAATGCTACGTGGTTAGCGGTAGCTTGTTAGCAGCCTGATCCAGTTAGAGCCGCAACAAAGCTGCACACATTTCCCAAAGAAGAGGAATTACAACCATAATCGTTCTTGTCATTTGCACAGCAATTTTACTCCTGAATGCCTCGTTTTAGGGAGGAATTAATAATAAAAAAACGGCATGAGCTTCAGGTGCCGAGGAGTTCACCCTTTCCCACTCATCCCTGCCTGCAGCCGTGTGACGCTCTCTCACTCTCTCCCTCGGTTTCTTATTATCAGTTAATAATTCTTTCTCATTCAAGCAAATTAGAGAAACTTGACTGTGTTAGAGCGAGTCCAGCACGGAGCTGCAGGCAGAGAGGAGGCTAAATGGCAGAAATTCCCCCCAGAGCAAAGAGCGCATGAAGCACAACATTGTGTCCACCACAAAAGCCGCTCTGTAGTTTTGATCCCCTCTAATTTAATTAGCCCAAGAGGTAGTGCATTAATTTGCCAGGAATTCTTCTGATGCAGAAAGCCGCCCCCGGTGCACGGAGGGAGCGAGGGGAAGAAGAAGAAGAAGAAGAAGAAGAAGAAGAAGAAACCTCCTTATTGCTTTTGTGCAGACGAAGACGAGGACATTTTCTTCCATCTTGCATGCCACGGTGCAGAGAGCTTTGATTGCACTGATCTCTATCAGCGTTTGTGTGTAATTCTGGGGACTTTTTCCATCATTACAAAGAAAAGCTCATCATAATGTAATGTTATTCCTTCTCTGACTCGATTGAGTCTTTCTCCATCCTCTGGCAACAAATATAAGGAGCAGCTTTCAGAGGGAATCACAGATACACTGCATATAATATCACAACTCTGTCCACGTCTTTTTAACAAGACATGCAACATCAAAAGTATTTATATTTACCTGCTAAAGCTTCTGCATTAGTGCATTTATAAGATATTAAACATGAGAGGAGCAGACGTTGATCACAATGTGAATCATTCCAAAAATACCGGACGGTTTTCTCCTTCAATTTTATAAACATGGATTTATTCGTCAAATCAGAAGCTGTATTTTTCTGTGTTTAAACTCACTAACAGAAGATCCAACACGGATTGAATCCAACCTTTTGTAACCTACGGATCCTCTGGTGTGATACAAAGTGCAATCAAAGGTTTGAAAATAAGCTCAAAGCTAAACGTTCAGTCTTGTGTTGATTATTGAAGACGCTTTCTCCCTCCTTCAAAAGAAAATCTCAAACTTCATCAGAGATCAGAATCCCTTCGGTGGCGACAGGAGGGGAAACGTTTCATTTAGGTTAACAATCACTCGCTCAGTTATCTTCATTTGGAGGGAAGAAGTGAAAAACAGGATTTAATTATCATACAATGCTCTTGATAAGTGAAGATCGGGGCTATTTGATAATCTAAATTTTTTTGAGCTCTCGCACACGGCTGCTTTGATCATCTTTCATCTCGAGACTCTCTCTCGTGTGATTGTACTAAATTGAAGAGGCCTACACCATCGTCATTAAAGAATCACTTCTCATTTTTATAATTAGACGGCTTCCAGTGGTCTGCGAAGAGAGAGAGACGCCTGCAGCTCATCGTGATAGGTAGAAAATACACACAGAATATCTCTCTCTCTTTACCTGCTCCTTCTTTAAGACAGGTGTCACATCATGATGGTGCACTCTGCAGCAGTCAGAGGTCAGAGGTCAGATTGATGAAGTTGCACATTCAGCTAGTCTGTTGCACTTCCAGGCATCCTACATAGTCTTCATCTTCATTTGTGATGCTTCTTTTCACCTCAGAAGTCTGCAGAGCTGATGTGACTTCACTTTAGGTCCACCTCAGTGAAAGATGCATGACGACAGATTCTGTTTCAGGCGTGAGAAATGCCTCGTCTTGATCTTTTAAACTCACCTGAAACTCTCCCCTCTCTCCGCCTCGTCTCTCTGAAGTGCAACACGTGTACCTTCTAGTGATCCACTTTGAGTCTCCATCTATAATTCAGAGACAATCACAGCCCTGGACTCAGAACTCAGGTTAACCCGCGAGCGCTGCATTTGTTTTGCCGCGAGCAACCTTGTTTCCCCTTCCCCGAGGCAGAACTCTCCGCTCTGATGTGTCCCCTTTTTTTTCTCCCCGCCGTGCGTCCTGAGGTACATTTTCACGGCATGGAGGTAAAAGCATGGGTGAGATGTTTTCTACTTGCGGTGCAGGGGCTCAGCGGGATAAATAATTCACCGGAGCATGTTTGAACAGGTACGGAAATAATCCTTCAGTAAAGTGAGAGTGGATTTATACTCTCCTCCTTCTCCTCCTCCTCCTCCTCTCTCTATCCGTCTGCCTCCAACGACTCTGAAGTGCAGAGAGGTCTCTAAACATATCACCGGGGCCGGATGAAATATTAAAGGTTATTGGTTAGCGTGAGAGCGTGCTCCTCCAGCGTCTCCTGTGCTGAGACAAGCAGGTAAACTTAACTTCCCTCTCAGAGCAGACAGGTTGAGATATCTGACACCGGTAAATATTACATGGAGGTGTGTGCTATCCAAAGGGCAGGTGAGCTGCTTCACACACACACATGCACACACACCGTCTTATTCACTTTGAACCAGCATCAGTCTCTTGTACTGGATCTGATCCAGGATGATTCCCTCTGTGTGCAGCATCCTGACATTCATCTAGAAACACTGTAAATCAGATCTCTGCACACTCACACACACACTGCAGCTGCACAGAGAAGTCTGACAAGAAGGAGTAACGGACAGGAAGTTCAACTCAAACCCAAACAAGCATATTTTCACAAGATAAGAGCCCATTAAGACATTTTTAAGAAGACGTTCCTGCACGTCCTGCAAGATTTTATAAGAAGAGCTAAGCTGCAGTTTCAGATTAGCTGCATATTACAGAACGCTCCATGTAGCCGTGACCTCGGGGTCTTTGCTGCAGGGTCCTCATGGGAAGGAGTCTCCTTTAGGACAGATTGGATCAAGGTGTGATGTCTGGTGTAGTTTGGGTCTTTGTTTCATGATGTCTGAAAGTTTCCTGAGTGGTCTGAGATGAGTTGGTTCGATGATGTGTGTGCACTGAGACGTCTGTTGTTGTAGTGTAACTAAACACAAACTCATCTAATCCCCTCTTTGTCAGTATCGACATGTTATCACTTAATAAAGTATGTGATGCTGACACCGAGCCGTGGTTGACCATATATGGTCAATGAACGTGATGCGAGTGTATCATATCGGAGGAAAAGTGAGTAATAGTGACCGTGGAGACTGAGAGGAAGACCAAACTCACTCACCCACTTTAACCTCTTTGTCTCCTGCCCGCAGCGTCTCAGGATGGAGAGAGGGGGGAGAGAGAGGGGGGGAGGAGGGGCAGCAGTCTCACTGTGGCCGCGGGCTGGAGGGGTGAGGCGAGGGGGGAGATGGGAGGGGGTGAGGGATAATTAAGCGAGCACGGTGACAGCTGCAGCAGGTCCCGAGCAAAAAAAGGCCCGAGCTCCACTGAGCTGAATTAATGGCATCAGTGGAGCCCGGCAGCGCCGCCACCGCCGCCGCCAACATTTGATCATTAATTATTAGCCTTTGACGGAGCCGGGCTGTGTGACCCATCACCTGCCTGACGGCGAGGCCTCACCTGTGCCACACACGGCTCACGTACATGTGCACCCAGACTTTAGAGGGTGACGGAGAGAACAACATCCAGAAGTTTATTTTTAAATCATAACTCACAGATTAAAACAAATCTCTTTCTCTTTATTTCTCTGCAGCTCTTGTCGTATAAGAAGCAACATTTTCATGCTAGCTTGTCACTTCCTGATGCATCCTCATCCTGTCTGATGCATGCTGGGATTTCTCTCTCACTCACCTGCTGCTATAATTACTCAAACGACATAATTGATGCAAATTAATAATAAAACCTTGTGTGTTCCTGCAGGAGATGCAAACACACACACACTTGAGAGAGGTGACACTGATACCTGCTGATATATACAGACATCCACATATATCAAGAAAGATAGAAGCGTTACTTTACATTTAGGCCTTTTTAAAAACATATTTTATAATAAATAAATCCTTAATTTGATAGTTAGAGGTTAAAGTTAGCTATTTGTAATCTCAAAGGAGAGTCTAAATTCACATTTCAAAGGAGTCCACATACATCATGCAAGTCTCCAGAACAATAACAGTAACAGATTTACTTCTTTCCGATCCTCTGCCTCAATAAAAACACTTTCAAACAGCTTATTATGAGGAAGCATCCCATAAAGCAGGAACACCACAGCATGCTCTGACTTGTTCCTGCTGCAGAGCGTAAAGGGTTAAAGAGTAAACTCTGCACAGCAGCATCTTTTCACCGCTTTAAGTCTGAGGGCCAGAAAGAGGAGAAACGTTTTGACTGCCTGGTTCACACTCAGCAGACGAGCTCGCCCCTCCACTACGTGAGAGGTCTGTTTCATCATTCCCAGAGGTCCCCCCCGTGCATCCTCCGTGCTCCTCTTCCTCCGTACCTAGTTCAGATCTGAAGGCAGGCCTGGTGCGCGGCGGATGAGGTAACACTGGGCAATCTCAACATGGTGCCGCTTACATCAACCCGCCCGTTCAGATGAGCTGCCAGACCATCGCTGCTAATCAGAACTCCTGCTCTTCTAATTGACCTCCCCGATTGAGTAAAAATTAAATAAAATTAAAAAACGAAGACGCCGCTGCGGATCCACGGCAGGAAGCTCTGGCTCATGCACAAAGCTCGCAATTAACGCTAAGCGGGGACGGGACGCGCGCTGATTTAGGTGAGGCCGTCTCGAGTCTGCAGACGATGGAGCGTGCCAAGGAGGCCTGTGAGGGAGACGCTCAGAGGGGTGCTTTAAAGATTGAAGCCCTGGCAGGTTGGGACGGGGGTTTGATTGCTCTCCAACGAGCGAGAGACAAATTTACATGTCACAACCTCTGCAGAGAAGAGGCAGGTAGCAGCTTATACAGAGAGAGGGTTGTTTAGCTTTAGGATGCAGAAGGTACAGTAGAGTTAAGGATGTAGATCTCCTTCCAGCTTTCTTTTCTCTGTTCCTGAAGACACAGATCACACGTGGGAGATTTCCTGCACGTCATTTTCATCTTCAGGGTTCAAATTTGAGTAAAATAAGTCAGCAGGTTATCATACATAACAACATGATCCAGATGCATGCACTCAAGGGTCACGTGGAGGAAGCACTCTGCATTCTTCTGCAGCATAATGCCCATCCAATCCCGTGCTCTGACCTGCACAGAGGACCTCCACCCTCAGGTTGAGACTCTTCTCCTTACTTAACGTGTTCATTTACCTTGAGCTATATTTACCTCCATCACAAAGACAGTCTCTTAAGACTCCTCTTCCACTCTCTCTATTGAGTCCTCTCACAAACGCCTCCTCGCCGTGCACAATGAGAGCATTCAGTGTAACGAATGGCGAGATGTGTGCACAGTGTAATGGCCCGCGGGCTCTAATTGCGCCGATTGATTCGAGTTGCCGACTCTGAGCATGGAAATTTTTATCGGAGGAAAGCATCTTGAGGGAGAGGCCAATGATGACATTTATTTTTCACAGTTAACATCTCCGCCCCCCTTCTTCTACTCACCGAGTTTACATTAGAGATGGAGATCACAAGATGTGCTGACTGTATGTAGACCTCCTTTCAAAGCACTTTAGATGCTATTCAATTGATACGGCCATTAATGCGTGGAAGGGGAGCCATTTCGCCGTGACTCTTGATGTGTCTGCATTTCACCGCCACGTTTTTTCTCCTCCTTTCTATAGAGGGCTTCTATAGAAAGCTTTCTCTGTTCCGCAGCATTAGTAATTATCACGAGGATGCCTCCTAGAGAAGAAACAGCAGTGTCTTTACTCGTCAGAGAACAGAGACGTCAATTCAGGCCCCTGTTAGCGCGCGGCTTGGAATTAAAAACATCCTTCACAGGTCGTCTCTTTGTACGCCGCCGAGCAGCAGCAGCAGGTTCGAGAAAACTTCAATTATTTCCCATTAACGGGGATACAATTGATCTAAACATGTGGCGAATGGGCCAATAGGAGTACCTTTAAAGGAGGCGGTTTTAAGGGAGCGAGGTGGAACAGGCTGAGCTCCCCTATGGATCAGCCCGCTGGATCTATACAATCCACAGGCCCTCCCGCCTCAACCTGATTGAATAGCACGCAGAGGGCCTGTGGAGAGACTGTAGTAACCGTATGCCATTGTCCAGATGCTCACCTACAGTCACAGAGCGGGGGTGAGAGAGAGCAGGAGGGGGGGCAGGGGGCACTGAGGAGAGCAGATGAGCTTGTTTCTGACGTAATGCCAAATTGGATCTACAGATGGGGGGTGGAAAAGTTGAGCTGCAGAACATCCAAACCTGCAGACTTGAGTGCTCAGAAATCCTGATTTCAGTGAACTACACACGGCATGTTTGCATGTTCCTACAAGGCCAGACTCCTGCTTCAAAACACAGATTTCTTCACCTCAGCTCAGAATATTTTAGGTCACAGTTCGGTGCATGCTGCAAGTTTGAAATCTGTCTGGATTGCGTGCACCTCTTAGTTTCTTTGCTCTTCTCTGCAGGTGCACACTCATATAAAGGTCTTACCTGGTGCAGCTTCCTCCAGGTGTTTTCAGAGCAGTCTGCAGCAGGTCCCTGTTGATCGGGGCATTCTCCCTGAGTGAAATGTATGAGTATGTTTGAAGCTGGAGTCTGTGTGTTCAGCGTGAAGTAGCACAAATCAAGTCAAACATCGACCTTCTGCATGTCTCTCTTTAAAAAGCCTCTTGCAGCATAATCTCCCAGAGAAAGGCGTCCACGTGTAAACATATTCATGGAACACCTGATCTTAGACTCTTTTCATGTCACCTTCGTCTGAGTGAGGATGAAATATGAAAGGAGGAGAAATCAGACATCAAAAAGTTGAGTCTGACAAACGTTAATCGCTGGGAAGAGAAGAGGTGTTGTTGTTGTTGTTGTTGTGGAACCAGGTTTTTACTCCGACACCTTTCCTGACGAGCGGAGCGGGCAGAAAACCCCAGGCGTGTAATTCCACAGCTCGCCGGATTCCTGGTCATCCCACCTTCAAAACGCAAACACCGCCGCGTCTCCAATCGCGTTAAGATGTGGAGCCATCGGTGTTGCTTTTCAAAGGGCCACAACTGGAATGGATGCCAGCGAAGGCTCCGCTCACAAAGGCTGCTTCTTTTTTTTTTAGTGTCTCATCTCGCCCCGGAGCTGTTTGCCAATCTCGCTCTGAATGCACCCTTCACTGGCTCGAGCACCTTGAGGTGTGCTCGTCTCTAATCATTATTTGATGACAGGAATCTGCAGGCCAAAAAAAAAAAACAGGAGACACGCAGTTCCTAAGCAACGGGCGCCGGTAGTCCAAACAATTTCATTAAAGCGTGGCACCTCTTAGCAGGTGGGTGAGTGTTAGAGGAGATAAACATTCATGAGCAGATTGGCTGCGGTATTTGCCAACATCACAATTGATGATATCAATTTGTTTGCGAAGCAGCTCAAATATTGTAAGTGGATTAAGCAAAGGTGTCGAGGATGGTGAAGGAGTGTATCACGATGTCTTTTTTCATTTAATTGATGTTGTGCAAATGCAGCAAAATATGATTTCTGTTTTTGTTTTGGAGTGAATTCTAATTCCTTTAATCCCCAAGCAGAAAACATACACAGTATACACGGGAATAATACGGGAACAGCAGGATCAATGTCGGCTATTTGGTTTCATTTTCAACCTGTGCACAAACGGTTTCTCTAAATATCACCAAACAGCAACATCTCAGCTGCAGAGACGTCAGAAATACAACGTGAGGAAGACGAAGAACATCTGCAGAACTCCTCTGGATCCAAACTGAACCGTGACGCTTACATCGCTCAGAGTTTTAAGATTATTTGCAGCCTGAATGCTTTGAAACTTTTAGTGTTTGATGCCTTACAGCAGCTTTTAGATTCACTTACAAGCATTTGCAAACAGAGCATTTTTGCCTCCTCCATTTGCAGATATTAACCTTAATTAATTACATTTTAAGAGCAAACTTAACACGCATTTTAGCAAAGTTCTGATCACGTTCATTTGAGATTTGTTGTTGCTTTCCTTTGCAGATTTTAACTCCTGCATGCATCACTCTGTCTTATCTCTACGGTTTGCATATCCTGAATGCTGCACCGACTTTAGAGGAGTCATAAAGTAAAATTGAAGCAGTGTTTCTGCACCTATCATAGATAAATAACTGAAGAGATGCATCAACAATACTTATATTTAGGTTCATGCTCCTGCACCCAGTACGTCCCGAAGAACAGACTTCTTTGACGCTGATAAACTTGATACCCTCCGTCTCTCTTGAGGTGGTGCAGCTGATGAACTAGCTGCACCTTGAACCTCTCCAAAACAAGGTACACTTTAACAGACACACCTGAGGTATTCCTCAAAATGATTAACTCTAGTCTGCGTGAAAGGGACATCATCTCCTCCGACCTGTAAACGTTTCATGGACAGGTGAGTTCCACCTGGCCTCACAGAGGTAACCAAGTCCAGACTTTGACCCTGCCGCTAACAGGTGATGTGGAATCATTGACCAAAAAACCTGGTCTGAGGGCGCTCAGGTGTGGAGTGTTTGTCTCAGGACTGATGACACCTGAAGATCAGGGGATGAGGAGTTACGGCGGCGTGAGAAAGAGCAGACGCTGTGTTTAATAAAGTTATATCAGGACAGTGTTTATTGAAATGTGGGTCCATGCATTTAAATTCTCTAACATTTGCAGGATGCAGATGATACCTTGAGTTTTATCTCTTATTGCATGCTGTTACCTGAAACTCAGTGATGCTATCAGTCAGATCTGCAAACGTTGTGTCTTTATAAATCCTGATCTCTGATTATCAGTTGCTGACTCTTTAAAAGCTCTGATTCATGTGAGGTTTGACTCAGACTGAGGCATGTTTAGTACCCGTCTCTAACGAGCCGACACTTCCAGATATTCCACGTTCTTTCCGTCCGTGTCTCTACCTCCTCCCACCTTTGTTCCTGTCTCCAACCTGATCCTCTGATCCCCTTAAAGCAGAGAGACAGCCTGTTAGAGATAAACTCATCATTTGTAGGGTTAAAGGCAAACACCACTTGATTTCAGCACTTTTATTCATTATCGCTTTGATCAAAGACAGTCCAATCATGGACTGGAGACAAGAACGGCTCTTTTGAATCCGGAGAGCCGGCACTCTAATTTGTGGTGCCATACTATACATAGCCTGGAGGTACTACATTGACCATGGAGGAGATGAAAGAGACTTGTGAATGCTGAATGTGTGATATGGTGCTTTTACATCCAAATGTGTTTCATATCATTGTCACAAGATCAAGTTGGAGGCAGAAAATGTGCCCTGATGTCAGGATATTTATGCTCGTTGCCCTCAGGTTCCGGCTCGGCGTCGGCTCGGCTTCTTTGTAGTCCGTGTGACGAGTTAAGGTGCAGGACAAAGACCGCTCTTTGTTTTTCAGAGATGTGCAGCGGCGGTGGGTGAATGATTGTTGTCTGAAGACTCGGCTGTGTGACATTTCAAGGTAAAATTGGCGTCTTTGAATGTGTAGCTTTACATAAGCTGCTGTTGGCTGTCTTATAAAAGCCACACAGCCTTGTTGTTGTCTTATCTCTGATCTGATGGATTTGTGGAGAATATGTCAAAGGAAGCATCGAAAACCTCCAGTAGAGAGGAAACAAAGACCAACCTGACATCACTTTGTGTTCTTTCACCCTTATTTCTTTATTTCTCACCGTTTTAACCAAGAACATTTTACATGAGCATGAACACAGCCCTGATTTTAGACTATTTTGCCTCCAGTAACTCAACCATTCATTCTCTAAGAACAAAACTGTCATTGTTAAGATACTAAATCAAGAATGAGTCCAAACTGTGACTTATTAGGGATATATTGCAGGCTTTATATGCTGAAGTCTGAGTTGTAAGTTGCATCGAGCACCCCTGCAGCCTGCAGCACGTCTTTTGTGAGATAAACTTGCAGCATTTTCTTTATGCATGGATTTCCTTTGACTTTAATTATTTTCCCTCGTTGCATTTGATGTTGATGTATTTTTCAGACCATTTCCATCGTATTGTTCATACTTTTGCATGTGTTAGAGTTTGCATCATCTCCGTAGTTCTTCCAAATTCTCCCGAAGTCCAGTGGCATTTAAAGCTCCAGTGCACAAGTTCAAAAGAAAGCACAGTGTTCTTGCAGGTTTAGTGCCTGTCTTGATCATCTCTGTGTCATCTTGTGGTTGCATTTTCTCAAATTTATAGCAAACTGTATTTTAAGAGAGATAGTTTGTGCACATGTCATAGAGAGGTGAAGTAAAGGGGGCATAGGGGGGCCATTAAGGCTCAATTTTGCCCTCGGGACCTCAGAATAGTTCAGTACGGCCATGCAAGATGATATTTTATGAGAAACTAAAAGCAGTTTTGTATTTTTTTCACACCTTAATGCTCTATGAGACGCTCCCAAGGTGCATTTTTCATGCAAACATTACAGCACAGGCCTGAAACTGCTGTAGCCGCCGTCATAAGCACTCACATCGCTCTGCCGCAGCACCTGCAAGACGATCCCTGTGTATTTATCGTACCTGGTAAATAATGAATCGAGTCAGATCTGCAGGGCAGTAAATTTTAAAAGCTGCCTTTACGAGCAGGATAGGTACACTTAATCTAAATTTTTATGCTGCAGAGCTGAGTGACCCGCGGCTCAGCGTGCGTTAACGTATTAATTTATGATCCCCGCCTCCATCAAAGACTGACATAAATGAACTGGCATTGCTTCCCGCTCATGACCCCCCCTCACCCCGCCTCCCTCCCCTGCGTTTCCCTCTGTCATCTTTCTGACACCTCCAAAAGATGACATGGAAATACATGTGTCGGCAAGCCTGACAATGAGGAGCCATAAAGCAATAAAGCGTCGAAAAAAAGAGGAGGACGGGGACCTCGGAGTGTTTGTCACTGTCATGTCTATTGATTGATGACAAAGAAAACGATTGAGAGGTCCTCGACGGAGGGCTAGGAGGAGGCAGACAGAGAGAATTTCATTTGTTGAGTCGAATATTCAGAGAGGAGACGTGCGCGGGCATTTTAGCCTCCCATTTCTCTTATTGTATTACATTAATCAAAGGCTTTCCGGGACGTTCATGTGAACCGATTGTCACCGTGATGCTGAGAAAAAACAAGGGAAAAAACACCCTTCAGAGATGTCTCTTTCCTTTTTCCTGACAGTGGTATCAATTGTCTTGTCTTAAATGATGGCGGCCACTGCATTACTTGGAAATTAACAGCTAGAATTTATGTGAGTGCCTCTCTCCTCGCTTCCTGCCGTCGTCTCGGTCGCAGAAACAAATAATTGAATTGGTACAAGTACATAAAGCATTCCAGCGGCTAATGTAACAGGCCTAACCGAGTTAACGAAGGCGAGGGCACAGACAAGAGTGGGGTTATAAAAGAAAAAAACATGCAGATCTGAACCTTCCTGCCTCTTTTACCAGCCTTGTTTTCCTTCCCCTCGCACGTTTTATCTCTCATCACCTTCCTCCATGTCGCCCGTCATTCCTCCCTCCCCTCTTTAATTGGGAGTCTCCGCCTCGGTTGTGTATCACCTAAAGATGCCGGGGAAACCTAAGCTGTCACAAAGTGTGCTTATTAAAATGGACGGGGAGAGATAAAAGCCTAAACTCCCCCCTTTTTTATTTTTGTGTTCTTTACGAGGCGGCCGTGACTGTCTGAGTGCATCAGTCGCTGCAGAACAAGACACTTGGACCCTGAAGTGGTGTGTTTGCAACAAAAAAAAAAAAGAACTGTGTGAATTGTCCATTTATAATCAGACCCAAAATCACTTAATGCACCATGTAGCATAGATGCACAGGAATTTGCTCCCAGGCAACAGGAAGAAAGGCAAACAGAGCACACTTGAAGCACATGACGCTACGAGGGAAACATTCAAAACTGCCAATAGCAAACTTTGTTCTGATATCTTACACATTTTTTTGTTTTCATACTAAAAAAGAATGGTACAATAAGTCCCCCAGGATATTATTGCTTTGGTGGGAAAGCCTGGAAAACACAAGCAGAATTCTTTGAGGGTTCGCCGGTCTGTGATAGTGAGACGATTCAGAGCAGATACGGAGGAGAGGGTTTATAAATCACTGGGAATAAAACACCATGTATCTCGGACACATATGACATCATTCATCACTAAAGTGACAATGATGAAAAGGCGTTTTATAGCTGACCATAACACAGTCTTATTGCCTGAATGTACATCCTGTCTGCTGTTTTATCGTCTGTCTGCAGCAAATGTTTCAGCTTCTTCAAAGTTTGGGTTCTTTGTGCAGGAAAAGTCGACATAATGTGCTTTTAAAACTCATGAAACCTCTTAAAGGTGCAGAGATGTGTCAATGCATGTAAAGTAGAGAGACTTCAGCTGCTTCAGTTGAGCAGTTTGGGGTCAAAGGTCTCACCAGAGGGTATCTTTGAAGGCGTGATAGGGAGGGGGAAGAGCTTCTGATTAAAGCCCTGAAGTTTGGATCCAAGCTTCAGCAAGTTTGGGTTTGATTGAGGAATAATCATGCAAGAAAACACAGTCCATAAAATTCGTCTTTATGCAGACGATATCCTCCTCTATCTGCAAAATCCATCTTGTGGTTTTAGCTCCTGTGAGACCGCGCTCCTTCGTTACCTTCGTCTGGCCTTAAGAAGCCGCCTCGTCTCATTAGTCTCTCCATTTGCTTGATTTGTTTTGATACAGCTCTGACAATAAGCTCTGATTCTTAGATAACACGAGGACTCCCAGCTGGTTCTCAGCTTTCAAACATTTTGATGAAACTTTCGCCGCATAAAGTCCACTAACTACCGGATTATTCCAGCTCTCTGCAGTTGTCCTGCAGCCATGTTCCGCCACATAAACACTCATACACTTTGTGTTTGTGGGTTTGGTTCTTCAGAAGAACAAGCTAGTTAGCAAAAGCAGCGATCCCCACCGATGGCGACAGAAACAAAGACAAAGACGACCCAAACTTCAAGAGCGTATCCAAATTATACACACGCTACGATCGTCCAAACAACTTTATTGACAAGTTGGAAGATAGCTGAATACATTTTAACTTTCTGTCAAACTTTTCCAGTTCATAAATACATCCAAACAAATATTTTTGCAGCTTTTCACAAAATCAGTCACATCTCAAAGATCAGAATCAGACTTTCCATCTAACCTCGTAACATCAAAGCGAACACGGAGAGTTACATCAGATGTTTTGCAAGATATGAGTTTAGAAAATTCTTTGAATGTGCACCGTGTTAGCTGAAATGTGACGCTGCATAATCATGAATCGATCCTCCACGCCGCCGTGTCCCCATGCAGCGTCGCGGCGACCCGTTTGGAAATAAAAAAAACCTCGAGATACACCAAATTGGAGTTCCCCGAATGCCATTCGTCTCCCACTTAACCAGCAGCTGTAAATGTTGGACTCCTGAACAGCCTCTGTTTGTTGTTGATATATATTTTTTTCTCTTTCTGCTGCATGCTGTGTATTTTGCTGAAGCTTTAGACTCTCATTAAATCAACTGAGGGAACTGCAAGCCTCTACAAACATCAAATCTATAAATTGCACGGATGGTCTTACGCTAGGTCTCAGACAGCGCTACCCTTTGATGAAAACTTCTGGGACAAAAACAGAAAAATAACTAGAGATTCTGAGGCAAGAAGAGAAAGTCTTGTTTTGACACTAAGATTAATTTACAAGTTTTCTCTCACTGGCAGAAAGAAGGGGTGTGTGTGTACGGTGTGTGTGTGTGTGTGTGTGTGTGGTGTGTGTTGGGGGGTGTGTAGAGAAAGAGCGGGCAGAGATGAGAGGAGCTTTTGATATTTATTAGGCCTGGACCTCACCAAAGACCTCTCCCAGGACTGCCGATGTGACAATTAAGCCAGGTTGTGCTTTGACACTGTTTCCATAGGCAAGTGGCCAAAGTATATCTCCAGTCAAAATATCCATGCCAGCTAACAAGCTTGTTCCCTCTCCATAGAGCCGAGAAGAAAGGGAAAGCTGCAGCCTTGAGACATGAACAAAAGCAGAAAAAAAGAAAAGAAGGAGGACGAGGGGGTTGGTGGTGAGGTCGGGTGTTAGAGAAGAGGAGGAGAGAAAATAAAAACCAAAGCGCCCCCCCCTCCCTTCCTTTCTTTCCCCAAAAGAAGCCGCTGGAGTTTGCAGAAGAAAACGCTGCAGCGACTCGAAGTGATCAAGGTGTTGTGTGCAGCTCCAAAACCTCCAAATGCCGCCAAGGCCCCGACACAATGGCAGACCGGAGCCGGGCCCCTGGGTACGAACGCTCTCCCTCGCTTTTGTTCCGCCTTAATGACCCTGCCTTGATTCCATCCGTGACGCTCGCAGCTCTCGCTACACCTTGCCTATTTAGCCCACAGTCATGTCAGCTCGCTTCTCCCATTGCTCAATCTTCGCCCTCATTTCACTTATTTTTTTGTGTGTTGGTTCGGTGTGTGTGTGTGTGTGTGTTTGCCTGAAAATGCTCTTGTCTTAGAGGAGCTCCCTGCCACACAATGGCCATCTAAACTCATTAAGAAAATTCCGTAAAGAGCCATTAACAAACGGGTTCTCTTTGGCCAGAGATATCAGGTCTAATTAGGTGACCGTTCTTGACAGGGTTGCAAAAACAAAAGGCGCGCTCGCATTTGAAAAGGTTCAGGTCCCGCAAAGGGCCTCACGTTTTTTTTCTTTCCTCTCCTCCTCCCTCTCCTTCGTCTCCCCCCACTGTAACCGACTAATGACTGTGGGTTTAACAACAAAAAAGAAAGAGAAAATACCTCTCTACCCTGGGAAGGCGACGGGGAAAGGTTCACCATCCGCCGAACAAAAGCCTTTCCACTTCGGGACCTTTTTCCCCCTCGCCAGGTGATTCGCTGTCCTCATTTACGAGACAATGAAGCCACAGACAGACTTATTGTAAACACTTTGCATGGGCTGCTAAATGGACTGCCATGCCGAGCCAGCAGCCCAGGCTTTAGGCGCCCCCCCTCCCTGCCAGCCCCCGCTCCCTCCCTGATCCTCCTCTCCCAGTTTGAAGTACAGTGTGGACCGCTGCCCTTTTTGTTGCACAGGAATTTGTTGTGGTGACACTGGAGCAGAAACACTGTTAGATAAGTGCACCCTGCCCTCGTACGAGGAGCGGATCATGAAGCTCTCGGTGCATGATACGTAACACCGACGGGCCTATCATCAGGTCAACTAAAGATCTGCTTTAGTTTGAGCTTTCTAGGAGCTACCTTTCCAGATTTGTTCAAATGTCTTTGCACAATCAGTCCCTTGTTTCGGATGTTCACCTTTTAAGAGCTTGCAAGATGCATGACCAATGTAGTCTTTCTTTGCAGTTAAAGAAGTTGAATGCATGAAGATATGTTGTGCCGTACTCTTCCACCTTTCCCGCCGTCGTTCGTCCTATCAGCTGTCGTGCATCCACAGCGTTCCCACTTCCTCGTCTCCCTGGAAAAGTATTTACAGTCGGGACCTTTGCAGCCCGAGTAATCCATCCACGTTTGACTGAAAAGATCTTTCACCTTAATGTGTTGCATTCCAGAGACGGACGACGTTGACCTTTGTTTGGTTTTATACCGTACCAGGCTGCGTGAAATACACCGCCTGTGTTTCCCGTGAGTGGCCTCGGCGTAAATAAGACACAAAAACTTGGACTGTGACGGTTACTCACCCGGACGTTAATGTCTTTTTTGTCATTCTGTGATTTGATATGCAGTTTGCATCATGGGAAAGAGGCCTGGTTTGTTTCAGTGTTTGGATGTTTGTCAAGCTGCAGAGTTCCCTCTGAGAGAGAGCTTTTCTCCTTCATCCTGTCTTCATCACGTTCTCACAGCATATTAAAACACAGGAACACCTATTCCTGACAGATCTGTTGTACTATAACTCAGCTGTGTTCGCCGCTCTGCTTCAGATTGAGATCTCTGAGAAGGAGGAATTTTCCCATGTTTGCAGCTCCGTCCAAAGCGTCCACTTTTAGATTCACACAACACAACAGTGACGTGATTAAGGCAATGTCCCGTGAAAAAGCGTTGATTATTCCTCTTTTATCGTAAGTAAAGCTGCAATCACACCTCCTGTTTGTTTTCTTTGGTCCAAAGCGGAGTGGAAAATTGAATCTGAGTTCTCACCGCCCGATAACAAGGCGACCACGAGCTGTGAGTGAAAGTTGGGCAGGTTTGAGAAGTTGGCAGGAGAGGAGGTTCTCACAGAGAAGTCTCTGATGGCTTGATTTTCCTCCGCCGGCTCTTTTTACCCATAATCCCTCAGGTTTGGATTACATTTAAGTGTCTGATAAAACTTTATCAGCCACCATGACACCATCAGGGGCGTGTCCAGACTGACCTCTGTGCACCGGACCACTCATAGTCCAGATAATTGGGTCTACATGTCGTGGACTCCCCTGGTCACCCCCCTGTGAACGCCTCTGTCTGTGTCCGCCTGAATGTCTTACATTTATTCATCAGCTGAATGAAACTAAACATGAGCACTAAACTGACCTTGATGTGTGAAATCAGTGGAATTCCCCACAGACTTCTTTCTCCTGCTTATCGTAGTTATCAGCTTGAAATGGATTCTTCACACCAATGAATCACGGCTTTATCCCCGCTTTACATCCTGGAAATCACCTAGAAGACCCGAGTGTCACTCTTAATATAACTCAAGCTGGAACCAAAGCATACGTTCAGATAGACTCCACCAGAGGATGGCAGCAAGGGTGGGAAGAAGAGGAGGGAAAGGAACTGTTATCACATGTAATGTCAGAGTGATGAGGGGCTGCTAACATGTCCAGAGAGCAGCCGGATACAGGGAAATAATACAAGAGTAGAAGAAGATAGAGGAAATATAAAATAGATATACCTAAGATAAGATATATTAAAAAGGGAATGATAATAATAATAATACGGCTCTATCTGACTTAAAGTAGCCTCTAAGTTTGTAGTCTGAAGGTGTCTCTTTCCTCTCACAGGGACTTCTCCTTCATGAAAGAACATCAATAATCCGACTGAAGGATTAAACAATTGTCTTGATTCAATAAGGAGTAAACAAACTGCTCCTTTCTGACTGTTTTATCGCTCTACAGTAAATCAAGTCCTCTAATCCAGTTATGTGTGCTGGATTATTCACATATTTCCGTACAGTAGCTGGACTCCTGCCTCCACTTGGCCCTGGATTGCTCCATTGTGTGACTTTTATATTAAGCAGGTGCTGTATAGTAATAAAACTAAGACTTCCAGGACTCTCTGGAGGTCCGCACGATGCCGATGACTCACAGCAGCAGCGGCAGCAGCGGGAGCGTCTCTCTGGCAGCCGACTCTGGTTGCTCGACAGGTGCCAGGTGAAAGCTCCCAGCTGTCTCGTGGGTATTTCCTCTCCCTGAGATCTCACTGGTCAAAAATCTCTGCTCTGTCTCCGATGTCCCGGGGCTGCATTCCTCGCGGCCACAGGAGCCACGTGTTGCTCTCCCTACCTTCGCCGGGAAAGGTTAATCACCAACAGGTGCCGGTTTATGTGCGGCTGGCTCAGCTGTTTACCTTCACGGTGAATGTGCTGCAGGACGGGAGTTTTGTCACGCTGGGATTTCTGTCCTCGCTGCACGGTGTGGACAACTGACTCCACAATATATCCAATCCAACATGTCGTGCTATTTAGTCTCTTATATATTTATAACAAAGTCTTTGACCTTTGAACTCTCCTGTGTCCTCTCCTGCTGATATTCCTCCTCCTGCCGTCCTGACATCTTCGTCTGAAACGATCTTAACCTGCTGCTCTGACTGCAGATGAACCTGCAGCCAACATGAAGTCATCTGGCTGTGTGCAAATGTGTGTGTGCATATGTGTGTGTGCATGTATGTGTGGCATAAACCACCCACTCTCAGCACACACACACACACTCACACACACACCTCTCTTCCAGCATATAAAACTCTCCTGGACTCCTGAAACTCTGTTTGCAATTTAAGGCCGCAAATTAGAAGCGTAAGTCATCTGTTTCCCATAATCCCCCTGTCAGACCAGGAGCTGCAACCCCCCCACCCTCAACCCTCCCTCCACACACACACACACATACACCCACTCACACTGGGCCTGAACGACACACACATGAAGTCACACAGCCACACAGGGATTTGCATGGTTATTCCTGCAGATGCATCGTCACACACACACATAGAGACGTGTTTCACTCTCCAGTTTGACGTCCTTTCCTGAAGTGTTTGCAGCTCTGTCGTGTAGATTTGAACATATCATACCTCTAAAGGATAAGACAGCATTTGGCGTGCATGCATGTGATGTAACTTTGTTGTGCATAGTTTAATCAATTTACAAATGACAGTTTGGCAGATGGTAAATCTGGCTTTCAGGACCTCTGGGGGTCTGGATCCCTGCAGCAGTTGTCCACTTTGCCCCGTTTATAATCCAGGACAGTATGGACTTTGAAATGGGTTATTAGTTTTCAAACTTCATCAGTTTAACGCTTGTTTCAAAGCTTGTTAGGCAGCAGCACCTTTTTAATAGACAGTCATATAAATAAGAGTTAAAAAGAGCTTTTTAAAACATGCAACAGTCAACCATCAGAGAAGCAGGAATTAGACGCAGAGGATGAGATGCAGGTTTCCAGAAACAGGTCCTCAGATGTGATTTAAAAGATGACACTGAAGGAGGTTAATTAAATAAATCTCTAACAGGTAGAGTGTCAGTTTTATTAAAGAATAAGTGAATGAATTAAAGGTACAAACACAGATTATTCATCCCTCTCTCCGTGAGCTGCTCTTTTTTTAGGCTCCTGGAGCGTCGACTCGTCCCTGCAGAGGAATAAATTCACTCTGGAGTGGAACATCTGTTAAAATTCATGTCAAACACTATATCTGTTTTTACAATTAAAGCCAGAGATAGGTTTGACTTCCAGCTGCAGCGAGCTCGCAGTGAAGACGCTGAAAAACAGAGAGACCTGGTTCATCTTGTGCTCGTCTGTTCGGGTGTTTGCTCGGTGACATAACGTCAGATCGCCGCGGTGTGTAAACACTCGTGATTTTTAATACACTGAACGACTCTTTAAACTGTCAGCCGTCCAATTGAACGTATTACAGGGAGACACAGTAATCTGCTGAGGTTAATACTGTGTGTTTATCTGGACCTCTCTGCAGTGTGTGAATCTGACGTGTGACTCTGTGTGTGTGTGTGTTTCACCGTGCAGCAGAGGCTGTGTGTGTGAGAGCGTGTGTGTGTGTGTGTGTGTGAGGTTTTCTGGCTGTTAAGTGAGCGTCTTTTGTTTTTCTTGTGCGCTCATACCTTTGTGCATGAGTAACAGTGGCTTTTACACCGCATATGTGTGTGTGTGTGTGTGTGTGAGAAAGACGGCAGAGGTGACGTGTCCTACACGTTCACTGACAGCTTTATAGGCTCCCGGCTCAGTGAGGGGAACAAGATTATGGGAAAGGAAACACACACACACACACACACATGCGTACACACACATACGTAGACACACACACTGGAGCTGGCTATTGTCCCAGATACTATAGTCAGGTGAGGTCTAAGGTTCAGCGCTCATATTATGAACAGGGACAAGCTGGCGCCCAGCAAACACACCTACAACTTAGTGGAGTGGAAAGCTGAATCGTGGAGGTCAGGGGAGGTCGGAGGGGTCGAGTCTGTCGCTGTAATTATCTGAGCGGACAGCCGGCTGATCTGTAGGGTCCTGAGAGCCGCTCACAACGTGTTTGGAAAAGGTTTTTCATGCTCTGTTTCATGATGACGAGTCCAGGCTTCTGATGGGAAGCTTTTTGTTGTAGCTGCCTGATCGGTTCACTTCTTTAAGCCGTGAGAATGAGTTTTAAACAGATTATGGAGGCTCTGTTTTTGTTAAAGACAGGACACAACTTCTGCTGTTCTGATCGTTCTTTAATCAGCTAGTGCATCAACACTACCTGCCCTGCATGTCCAGTATCTTATATCAGCTTCTGGAGCAATGCACAAGTCTTAGTTATGGGCTATCTCCTAGTCTTTGGTCTCCTAGTAAGTCTGACTTCTCAGACTTACACCTGGTCTGTCCGTCCAGCCAAAGTCTAACAGGTGCACGGGGCCTAACTTTAAGTCCAACCTGCGGTTTTGCACCCAAGTGTACGCCCACATGGTGCACTCGTCCCTCCTGACATCACAGGTGCATTAAAGTTCTCTTCCTGCTGCGGTCTTTGGTCCACTTGGAGGATGAGATGCAGTATTTTGGCCTCTGCTGGAAGACCTTTTCCAAGAATGTGTTGCAGAGTAGCAGCTGTGAGGATACAAGTTGAGTTTGTGCAGCGATCCCCTTTGAGCTCTTCATGATCCTGGAGATAAATGGTCTTTAAACCTGTAACTGGTTCTGGTTTTATGGGTGCTTGGTAAAGGCATTAACAGTAAATTTAATATGCAGATGTCTGCAGGAGAAGGGTTTTTGTAAGTGGGAACTCCCACATGCTTCACATTTTCTGCTCTTCATCCAAGAACCTCCAAGAGGGACCGAGTGCTCATCCAAACTCTCCGGCCAGGTGCTCTGTACGAATGGGAGGACAATTAAACAGACACAATGCGGATATATGGTCCCTGATGGACTCCACAGGAACGCTGAGAGCTCAGCTGTTCATACCACAGAAGAAGAAGAACAGGTTTACTGCACTCAGGTCTGCAGACGTTAATATGAGCTGATCTCAGGGATGAAAAGTAGAAAGCTTCACATTATCTGAGCGGTCTCCTCGACTCCGAGTGGAGTAGACCATTACTGGAGTGTAGGACTTGGACTTCAGTGATGTCTGTCACACATCGGACATAATGGCTTCAGACCCTGTCTCGTGGAAATCTACATCTCACCACTGTTAACCTCATAAGAAACAAGAAAAGCATTTGACTGCGGCGGTTGGAACTCCTAATTAGGTTGAAGTAGGTCTCTTTGAACCGACGGTGTAACAGAAAAAGCAAAATGTGAAACATTTTCGGCCTCATTATAAGTTATCTAAAAGGCGAGGGCTCGTGATAATGAGGGCCATCCAGTGGGATGCGATGCGGTGGGAAGAGAGTGCCTAATTGTGTCAAATGGCTGGAAGTATTTCACTTTGAATTATGGGAGAAAAGGGGGGAAAATACAGCCGAGACGCACAACACGGACACAGTGCATGCAGCATTAGTGTCAGGGAATAAATGAGCTGCTATAGGATCCAGGACAGGCGGATGTAAAGGCTCACGCTTTGTCAAAGTCACACCTTAGCTTTAAGTCATAATATTAGCAAACAGTGGACCGCTAATTTAGAAAGTCCACATGCAAAATAAAGCTTTCTCTGATGTTTGGTGCAGATGTTGGGCCAGAGCGCTGAAAATAGAACATTTAAAAGACAGTTTCCACCTTTTTATATCACTTTTAAAACATTCTGCAAATTTAATAAAGCAGAATACATGTTTTTATTGCATTTATAGCTCCAAAAACACAGCAACATAAAGTCCCTTCCTCCTTCCTTGGGTAGAAAATACTAAAAACTTGAATAAAATGGAAAAGAAAGCAACAAAAAGTAGCAAATCTGGCTGTCAGTCATGATAATATTTATCAAAACAGGCTCCCGAGCATGCCTGGAAAATCTTGGCAACGTGTCGGCTTCTGCATCCCTGAAGCATGTATGCACCACAAGTTTTCTCACTGCAATCTTTCTGTTTTTAAAAACTCTCAATGCAACAAATAAATGAGTTTTCAAAGTGCAGAAATAGTGAAATAACTCATAAAATGTCAGAGATGTTGTCTGAAGCTGAAGCTGCAGCATGCACGAAGGTATTTGCATTGAAAAAGTGTGACATAGAGTCAAGAAGCAGCAGCCTGTGGGAGTCAACATGGCCGCTGCAGCTCTAACCGGCATGAAAAGGTATCAAGCATCAGCAGTAAACAAGGCCTTTGAGCTGTAATTCCAAATCAAGAGAAGAGGTGAAGAGGGTGGGGGTGAGGAGGAGGAGGAGGAGGAGGAGGGGGGGAGATGAGAGAAGAGACGTCGCTCTGACAAAGGATGAATACCTTGTTCTCGCTCGCTGACAGCCACAATGGAGCAATCATCACCAATCTGCCTTGTCGGCCGATACGCATCACAAAGCGCCTCTTGAACGGGCTCATTTCAGCGACAGGAGTTAAAGTGCTTCACACAGGTGACAGTCGATAGGCCCTCAACATCTGCATTTCAAAGCTTCCCCGGCTCATCGGCGCGGGGAGCGGCGCCGAGTGTGGAGATCGCCTGTTCTGATGAAGCTGGGGGAACTGGCAGAAGTCCAGTCTTGTGTTTATTTGGTTTATTTTATTTGTGCAGCAAGAAACAAAAACCTACATAGTGCAGCAGCAGCTCTCATCTCAACCTCTCTATCAGTTCTGCTTCTTTAATCCAGGTTCTATAGGTTAGTTTCCACTCCTGAGTCACTTCCTGTTTACATGTAATAAAGCCTGTCTGCAGGAAGGCTTCTGATTGGTCGGTTGGTCCGGCTGTGATGCTCGTTAATCACAACGAGGCACACTTGTTGCCTACTCAGTGTCAGCCTGCTGCTTGAAGGCTTCTGATTGGTTGGTTGCTCTGAGTCTGGTGCTCGTTAGTCACAACGAGACACACCTGCTGCCTCATCAGTGTCAGACTGCTGCCTGTGCTCCTGCTGTGATCCGCTACATGAAGGTTTGTTTTTAATTTAAAAATATGAGATTTTAATCATGTTTAGTATTTTATTAACATGTACAGTAACTTATTTAATCCCTGAGCTTCTTTAAACGCAGGTTTTAAAGTTTATTTTCATGATGTAACGTCTCTCTGAAGCTGCTAAACTCCTCCTAGCTTCTTTGTTTCTCCACAACATGAAACCAAACTTCTGCTCAGAGTTTAGCTCATGCTAGCGCTCCCCTCAGGTCGACGTGTCTCCAGCCTTATGTAAATATTCATTAAACTCACTCCTCCTTTATTGGGAGCCGTTTTGCTCATGGAATATATTTTTTTGGGACAAGCTATCAGCCTGTGAAGCCTGTGTTAAATCTAAAGGAGCTTTCCGCAGCCAATGCAAACACATTTGGTCATGGCTTTGAAAAACATTACCTCTCACAGATATATAGTGTTCCACGCCAGCGGGGAATACGGGTAAACATTAAACTGTATAGCTCTGAGAAGAGCGCGGCAGTGCCAGCGATGCTCTGGTGGGATTACCCCGGTGTCAGAGCGATGATACGTCCAGGGCGCAGGATTTTGAGCTTTAAAACGTGCTCAGGTACTCACCAATGAAATCCAAGCTGCTGCAGTGTTATTGCAACCTATTAATTCACATGACGTACACTCGACTGTCATGAAACCTCACTTTGTGTTACATTTAGTGGTTACCATGGGATGAATCCACAGGACACAGGGAGGAGAGTGAAAAGTAAGATGGAGCAAAGACAAAAGTTCCAAAAGCTGCCACTTGAGGGTGGCTCCAATAGTGAGTCAGTCCCCATTAGGCTTCATGTTAAAGAGCTTAACTTTACAGCTGAATTAAAGGTGTTTACAGCATGGTGCAAACATAATTATGGACTGTTTAGGGGTTGCATTTTCTTATTACTGACTTTTCAAGGTTATATAAAGAGTTGAAGTTATGCATAATAAGGGGCATGGTCACTGAGCACCAGGTTTGAACTGCTAGCTGTTTGCTCCATGTTTTTCATGCACTAAGAGTTAAAATAGTCACACTTGCTGTGGGTTAATTGTCCTAAAAGGCCATGCAAGATGTCTTTAATGTTGTTTTTTAGTAAGCAGGTAAAGGAGTCTTTATTTGTGGAGTCAGGAGGTAACCCTTGATCCACCCAGTTGTCTAAATGTGGTCCCTTCTGGATCCAAACAGCCAGGTCCTGCACCTGTATCCTCAAAAGGTGGTCCCTGTACCTGTTAAGGACCCCCATAATGTCAGACCCGTTAATCTTTCCCACACCAAAATGGAGAAAGCATGTTTTTATGGAGCTGTCATGCTCAGTCAGTTAAATCCTGTGTCTAAATATCACATGCTGCATTTCAAAGCGCTCACATAATTTTAATTTTCACACTCCTCTGGCCTCACAGTGTATCGTATTCTTCCTGCAGAAGTTTCAGCGTTATAAATTGCCTGCCTCCCTCGATAAAGTGGAAATAAATCAGAAACTTATGAGACATCACCTTCACTTTAAAATCCCAGGGAAAAACAAAACATCACATTTTGGCCGGCAGCGATGACTTGGGAGTCGTCCAACCGGAAAAGACGCCCAACAACCGTGTAAACATTCAGTCACACAGCGAACCTGACAGCAATAAAAATAGATTTTTTTCTTGAACTGTTCCTTTTGTGAGCCAGCTCTCTGTGCTTCAGTCTGAGAGCAAACACGTGACCAAGTCAAGTCAGAAACTAATGCTCTCTTTGCTCCCCTGTCCGCTCTCCACCTGCAGCTCAACGCGCTGACATCATGGATTACCTCAGGCTGAGAACATGTCCACCAGGGACGTGGCCTACATGTCGACACCGGACTCGGACCTGGATCGCCCCGCGTGGACTCAGCTTGTCGCATCTCGAGTTCTCCTGCAGGAAGCTGGACTCATAAATCTCCTGCGGTAAGTGGACTCAGTAACTGACCATCATAAAGTGCTTAAACAAACAGAGCAGGACATGAAATCCTCCTGCGCTCCGTCAAGTCACAGCCAGGAGAGCTTTTTACGGCCTCCTTGTAAATGTACCACACTGATGTTTTCAATTAAAGCCGACTCAGAGGTGAGTTTCTGCCCTTGATGCATAAAACAACCTTAATACGTTTTCATCGAGTCGTATCTCTGGAGCGGTGGAGACAGAACGCGCTGTGAGGTGAGAGGCAGCGAGGTCGGCCACACAAGCGCAGGTCCAGCTGTGAGAGGAGGTGAAGGTTTGATGTGAGCTCGGGGAGGATGTACTCCCGCACATGTGAAGTGAACTCACAACAGGCTGCACTTGATCCAACACTCGCTGTTAATCAGGGATTCAGCAGAGACCAGGGAGAGGTTGTACCCAGATCACAGTTCTCAAAGTTTCATTGTTCGGCTCTTATTTCTTCCTGCAAATATAAAGTTTTACACCCTTTTCACTTGTTTTAGAATCAGGATCAGCGTGCATGACTTTCATTCCACATAGCAGAATAAAAGCAGCTTCCTCCCTCCTCTCTCACTCTCATAAATCCTCACGCTTTAAATAGCATTTCACAAACAAGTTTTCAGTGGCTCCAGAAACCCAGACATGCCCCTGATGTGAGCTTTCCACCTGACAGCGAGTGTGTGCTCACCTTTGATAACAAAACAGGCGTCGACACACACAGTCGTCCTGTTCCTGCCCGCATTCATCACCCTGAAAGCGTGTCTGCAGCATCCTGCAGTCAGCTTTCACCTCTGCAGCCCCGTCAGGACTGATGTTATTACCTTATCAAAGGTGGAGGTGTCTGCTGCTCCCGGGGGAGGAGAGAGAGGAGGGGGACGCTTTCCTTTGACTGGCGGGACAGCGGGCGTATTTATCCCTCGCCGCCGGCTTATCAGCGGGGCCTGTAAATCTACCTGACAGGTCTTTACAGGTGCCGTTAATCCCGCTGATTCAATTCATTTTGCTAACTGCTCGGATGCGGCCGCTCTCCACGGGAAAGATCAAACCACTCGCTCCATTCTCGCCGAGTTAGTTTGTGTTGTCCTCGTGATGGAAAGCCAAATCCACTCTCTGTAACGCGGAGATGAAAGGTGTAATGCAGCCGGCGTGGCAGGAAGATTATTCCTCCAAACATGTTTGTGCTTCTTTATTCGCTGCACACTGGGCTCTGCGTTTTTTCCATCTGTTATTTACAGAGAGGAGATTTGCTGTGCAGGTACGCCGTTTCTCAGAGAGGCCCGTCTGCACGCTCACTTTTATTTGTGCCTTGGAGCAACTCGGGCTTGTAATGCAGCGCTCTGAAGGTGCTTCTGCAGAGAGAGAGGACCCTGCTGAACCTGGAGGAACCACTGTTTGTTATATGTGTTCAAAGAAATCACCTTTTTTAAGGTAGTTTGGAGTTGAGGTGTATTTTAGTCCTCTTAAACTCTTCAACTGATCCTCCTGAAAAGCTGCAACATGTGAGAGGTGCTCTGAGGCTCTGTGACATCTCTCTGATCAGTAAACTCTCTTCCTCCTCCTTTGTGTCATTATCAGCGACCTGTCAGCCGGTGCACTGCAGAGTCTCACTGTGCGTTCACACTGTCAGATCAGGAAAACACGAGGACGATGATTAAACTTGTCGGAGGAGCAGGGTCTGAACTCTGCGTCCTCACTCGTCAGGTTAGGGCGTTAAAATCATCTTTGAACTTTGCTTCAGCTGCAAAAACCAACCAGGCAGTCAGACCTTTAGCTGAACGCCGGAGCAGAATTTCCCTTCATGTGTCTCACTCCAGGAGAGGTCAGAGGTCATGCACAGCTGAAGAACAGCAACCTTGCAGCTGTCTCATTCAAGGATGCTTCAGTAGGAAAGCAGAGAAGCCACAGAGACGTCTCTTCTTCTTCTCTTTGGCTCGTCTTGTCGGGTTTGCTGAGCTCAGATGTTTGTAGGAGAGCCCTCCCTCATCATCCAGCCTTCAGTTTCTCTCCGCAGCACTAACCTTTGTCTTCCAATCATACACTATTCTCACTTCCTTCCTAAATGCAGCTCCAAGCTTCCAGTCAGTGATTCTCCAAGGCCTTTTTTTCTCATCTTGAGTGGCCCCGCTCACCAGGAAAAACAAGAGCAGATTGAATCTTGGCAGGTTTGCGTGTTTGAACGGAGCGGTCACCTCCGCCCGGCTTCCTGCTGCAAACATTAAGCACCGACCTTATCGTTTCCTCACGGTGATTAGGCCGCTTCCTGGTGACTGCATCACAGGTTCAAGTTCATTAACGTCCGCCGTGTTTAAAGCAGACGTCCTGAACCTCGCCGTGAGTCAGAAAGTGATGCGTACTTTGAAGAAAAGATCACAATGATGACCTTTGAGAGTAAACATGACTTTAATTGGCTCTTTCCTTCCAACTGTTGCTAATCTGTTACATGTGTCTCTGAATCCACCGACACTTTGGGCTCAGTCAGAAACATATATGTTAGTTTAAGCAGACGTGTTCCTGCTTCCTTTTACCCATGATACATCTCTTCTGCACACTTTGCTAATGCAATAACCTGCATTTCCTTAATTTTTAAGATCCAAATGATCAAAGAAGTCCCTGAAAGTCTCTTTAAATCATTATGCATGCATAAATACTGCAAAAATGTAATCTCAAGTCATGCAAGCGATCATAAGTTTCGCTCTTCCAGATTAAATCCTCTTTCTTAGGGGTGGATTTGTGCACAGCACCAACTGCAGCATTGGAGTGTGATTGCAGGAGCTATAGTGACCTGCAGACCTGTGTGTCCAAAGCAGAAATACAGCCACTGAAGCAGCTTCTCTGACCCAGATTTGCATCTTTAGTTTGGAAACATAGTTTAAAGATAACTGCAGCATCATTTGTCCTCTGAGAGTAAGAAGGATGTTTTCGTTTGTTGACAGTAACCATCTAAAAATATCTTTATTGGAATCTAAAAACTGGATTAAAGAAAGTCCCGGTCCGTCTCTGGGATCCAAACCCACAACCTTCCCCTCTCAGCCCCGTGTGTCTAACCTCACGTCCGTCTCCGTCCCCCTCAGCGAGCTCTTTTTTCCACTGCTGTCTCTCGTCTCTGATGGGACGTCCTCTCGCCGGCTCAGAGCTGCGAGGGCCGTTTATCTCTGACCCGCAGGTTCGGCCTCGCTGTCTCAGCTGCCAAAACAGTCCCATTCAACATTGTGCTGAGTTCATCAATGCTCCGCTGACACACACACAGAGAGAGAGAGACACACAGACAAATGCATACACACAGATGCACACTGTAAAAAATAAACACCTTTAACTGTTACTGTGGGAGGCTTGATTTTAAAGACACAGTTGCTGCATCAAAATAAATAATATTAACAAAATATACAGCTTTTTTTTAACAGAGCTAAGAAGTTGTATTTATTTATATTAAAATGCAACAAATTAAATGTATTTTCTGCACAAATTTATACATTTCTCAATCAATCTCCTTCAGAATTATTTGATTTAATGAAAAGTAGAATTTAAAGCAACCAAATTAACTTAAGTCATCTTGATTTTTAAGAAATGTGCACTAGAAATAGCACTCCATTAAATTAACTGCAATATTTAATGTGTTATCTGTTAAAGTGATGCATATTTTAGGGAATAAATTGCCAAAAAATCCAATAATTGTCCTTTAAAATCGGCTTTTCCATCTTGTTTTGTGTCCTAATTAAATGTCGTCCCTCGCTCTCTGAGTTCTGGTGAAGTTTTCTGATCCAAAGAACTCAGATTGTCAGATTAAAGACAGACTCGTTGGTCGTTTTGATATTTTTTGTAGCGTACCGTCACAAACCCCGAGCAGGAAAAGAGCAGGACAACCTCGGTCCTTCTGCCTGGATATCTGGGGACCTCTGTGACAACTCCCACCTCCTCCATCGCCTACAGTGCCTATCAACCTCCGACAGGTCAGGCCCTCGCGCACACACGCAGAGGTCCCACACCCGCGACCTCTCCCCTGTCACAACTGTCACTTGACTTCAGCGAGCAGAAACCCTCTTTTATCAGAAAACCTGAAGCCCTGCTCTGACAAAGCCGAGGAACTGCCAGAGACTGACCCCTGTGTATATTTAGCAGCAGCTTGGCAGTCGCCCATCCCGACTGTCGAGGCTGTCAGAGCCTCCCCTCCTCCTCCTCCCCTTCCTCCTCCTCCTCCTCCACACCTCGCTTTGAGCATGCAGGAAGGAGTCACACGGGGCGCTTTACATGTTCATTATTCTGTGATTGTGTTCATTCAGGTAGAATCACAACGGTTAACACCTCAGCCGTGTTTCTCTGTTAGCATGGCGCCTTTATTCAGCTGCAACCTGCATGCAAAACAACTGGAGCTGCTCCAGGAGGTTGCTTCTGCCTGCAGCTGCAAAACCGCCTGTTATGGCTGCAATTTAATCCTTTGGAGCAAATGCACCTGACAAAAGTTCCTCTTTTAGTCCCCGACATGATCTGAGTGTTACGCTAAGTGTCACAGCAAAGATTCCTGCAGAGAGAGAAGGAAGAAGGATGCTTTTTTTTAAGCTAGTTTACAGGAAGGTGACGCTGTTCTTCTTGACGTCACGTGTCACAGAGAGTCCTAAACAAACCAGTTCAATGAGAGCATGAGTTTGATTCGCCTCCTGTCAGAACATAAAGCAGCTCTCGGTTGACGTTGGGAAAAGTCCCGTCAGCCTTCAGACGATGACACCGACAGATTTTCCTGCTTACCCTGATGAAAAGTTAAAACTGGAGCATGAAAAACCCCAAACTTCTGCAGACGAGCTGATGTTCTAAGAGCACTTCAGATGTCACTTCTTTTCAAACGGTGAATATCTGACCATTTCATCTTACATAACCCCCCTAACCCCATAACCCTGCTCTCTTTTGATGAAGTAGGCCAGAGCAAGTATCTGAATTAGACATTCAGCATCAATGCAAAATGAACGAGGGACCCGGCGCACTCTGAAGCATCGACTCATATCAGAAAGTTTGCCTGCACTTTGTACTCTCTGCACTTATTTCCGGAGCACACCATGAAGGATTTTTGTCTTTTTAATATTTTAGATTGAGCTTCACCTTTTTTTTTTATCTCTCTTTCAATTTGATCCGGCTTTTAGCACCTGCAGCTAAATCTACAAAAAGCAGAGTTTGAGTCAATGAAGGAGGTTTAACAAACCTTTTTCCTCTTTGAACACTTCAATCAGTCGTCTTATCGCTCTTATCCAGCGCTCTCCTGCAGCTCTGCAGATGAGTCAGGCCGGTGTGTCATCCACCCGGCCTGTGACTCACCGCTCGGCTTGTTTTACAGCAGGGGTGAAAAATGCAACCAGGGGTGTCGGCGTGTGAGCTACCTTTGTTTGTCTTTGAGTTAAATCAGACATACATGGAAGAAGATGCATGCTTTGCTTACCTTCATCTCTGTAACCTTAATGCAATGAGCAGCGGTGCAAACTTTGAGCTTTAGATGTTTGAGCTCATCCATGGCATGAATTATTACTCCTCTTCTTCATCACCTCTTCCTATTATGTCGTTGTGTCGTCTGTCAACCTAGAGTAAGAGATTCATGCTGAAAAGTCTGAAAGAGAAGTGTATTATCTGTCGAATAATGAGGTGTACTTTTTAGTTTTGGTCATAAAGATGAAAATAAGTCATGAAATTATCACGTTAGAATAAAATTTACAAGGAATAAAACATGCTAGACTCTCTGTCAGGAGAGGTCAGGATGCATCCCAGATTTGGATGTGAGGGCTGATGGGTCCTGACTACCTTTGTCTGCAGGATCTCGGCTTTAAATGCATGCATTCATACAGGAAGCTTAAAGTATTCTATGTGCACAAATTAAAGGTAAAACACATTGCATGCATCTCAAACCCTCTGCGTCTCCCTGCCCTCCTCTCTCTCTGGCTCAGTGCCACGCTCTGCTTAGTGGAAATCTCAAATTGAACCTAATCGCGTCTCCAGTCACCGTGTTTAAACGCTCTTTTCGCCAGGTTAATGGGATTTCCGCCGAAAGGTCTGCACTCCACGTCTAAAGTGTTTCAGACAATCGCAATGAGCTCCGAGTCAAGTGTGATTAACCCGCTGACCCGCCTGTAACCATCGCGCCTCGGCTGCCTCTCAGCTCGCCGCAACTGTGTGCAAGTCCGGTCACATTTACTTCTCTGGATGTAAACAAGGGGGAACAAAGAGGATGCAGGAGGATCTTTAAACTTTAGAAAAATGACTAAATCAGGACTTTAGAAAAACTGAAGTACAAGTCTGATTATATCCACGGGTCTTAAATTGAAGAGTTCCACTCTTGTGTGATTCATTTCCATCCAGTTTAAAATAAGAAATGTAAACTTTATTTCTTATCGCCCTTCTAAAATAACTTTTATACTTTATCCAAATTTCATCTCCACAGGAATGTTTTAAATCTCTCTCCTCCTCCTCTCCGCGGGGACTGAAAGCCGGCTGGCAGAGTGGAGAAGTGTTGTAAAGGCCTAAAGTAGTCAGAAACTCGTCTGATAAAAACAACAAGTCTTACTTTTTAAAGTCTCAGCGTGCAGAAGTCCTGCAGGTACGTGAGCACAAGTTAAAGCCCTGATCGGACTCGGCATGGTCCAGATTTTCATGTGCTCCCTTCTGGTTAAAACAAAGAGTTAACTTTCTGTAACAAAGATCTCTCTCTCTGCACACATCCTTATTTTTACCTCTTCAACACAAACACAGAGTTTGTGGTAACCGCCCGACCCTGAGTGAATCGTTCCGCATCGATCCCCGCGCTGCCGTTCGTGGTAATCATCCGTTTGTGTGGGTCAGCGTGTGTGATGATTTCTCTCTTCTTCTGCCCTCTGACCCTCATGCATCGTGGATGTGTGTGAGTGTAGTGGTGTATTATTATTATTATTATTATTGTTGAGCATTAGCCAATGAACCGTCTTCTTGCATGTCATGGAGGCAGAAATGAACGGTGTTATCACCTCTGGCTGAGCGTTCACTTCTCTCTGATTCAATCTGTCAGAGGAGCTTCAGATGTGTGTGTGTGTGTGTTAGTGTGTAAGTGTGTGTGCGCTCATACCTTCATTTATCTGCTGAAGGGTTGTGTTTTGGTAGCTACTTAAAAAAGGTCTTTTATGTGGAAGTAAAAACACAAAGTCTTGAACGTCTACTCTAAGAAGGTAGAAATATCTTGACGTCAGAGCCCTGGGATCAGCGTAGATCTGGTCCCATGAGGGTCTGGTTGGTGCCTTCAATTGGACTTCCAGTTTGGACTTGTGTATGTGTTTGCATGCACTCAAATCAAAAACTCCCGATGAAGTATAATCTTTAATATCGCCTGTTTCCTTAAGAGGTAAAGCTCCAGGCTTTCCTAGAACTATAACACACACACGTCCTCCTTTTTCCTCCCTCTCTCATGGTCCATAACTGCAGAGGTTAGAGGTCAAAGGTCAGCCCTCCAATCATTCGTTCAGGGAACTTTATTTGAGTTTCATCTTCTCCACAACAAGCCCCTTTGTAAACACTCCAGCAGGAAGTAAGATATCAGGTAATATCTCTAAAGCCCAGAGCTTATAAAACATTTCTGTCAGCCAAGGAGTTAAGACACACCTACTTCCCATGGAAAATTGCCATCATTTGTTTTAATTTGCTACTTTTTGATGTTGCTTCAGTTGTCAGTGGATATCTGGTTTGGGAGGAAATCTTCACATGTTCACTTCAAACGCTCCAGGCGAAGGATTTCTCCTCCCCGTTTGTCAAAAGTAGCTTGCTTCAGAAAATTAGGGTTGATTCTGTGACAGCTACAGTACACGTGTGAGAACTGGGTCACATAGTATTTAGAATACTTACTTACCAGTGCTTAAAGAGGTTACTCATGCCCACCTAGTGTGCTAGGAGAGAGTTTTTAATAGCATCTGAGATATTCCATCAGCTCCTGGAGCTGAAGGGCTTTATGCCAAATACGGCTGAGAGTGAATCCCACCCGACTCGCCCGGCTCGCCCCGCTCACTGGATGAGACGGCGAAGGTGAGAGGATGCAGAAGATTCTTCTTAAAGGTGTCAATCATGTTAAGAACTTCACCTGAGAGCTTTGAGAGAGGAAACCTGAACTTAATATTAATCAGCAGCTTTAATAATCCTTTAAATCATTCAATAAAGACATTATGTTGGGACAGATTAAAGCTGCACACCTTCAGATCATGCAGCAGGTCTTCAGATCAATCCAAACACAACCCATTGATCAGGTTTTGAGCTCCTATCTCCTCTCTTATCTTAAAAAACATTTGATTGCAAACCCTTTTAGAAAATCCTGCAAGAGACTGAAACATGTCAATCCTTGTTGCAGCCATGTTGTAAGTCCTTAGCTAGGATCAGACGCAGGGTCATGTGAAGGCCAGAAAGCTTCTGTCAGAAAGCACACACTCATTTCCTTCAACTCTGCCTCCTCACCTGTGCAGCACCAATGAAGATAACTGCTTGTGCATGTATTTAATACTTTAATGTTAAGTTCTTCAGTGGTGGATTTGAAATAAAATGAAAAACTACCTGCAGATTTGCAGAAGTGCTCATGTGGATGTGCATCTTCATCCTGCAGCACGTGGATCATCCACATCATAGATTTCCCCGTTCCCCTCGCTGTGTGGGAAACTCCTCCGTCCCGGACGTCCCCGCTGGAACACTGGAGGAAGTTTCTCCCCCGTCCCGCTCCGACTGAATCGCTTTAATTCTCCACAGCTGAACACAGCCGAGCAGCTTTAGCATAAAACAGGATCTGTAGCTCCTGAGCCAAGTCTGCCGTATTAAGTTCCTAATGTTTGTCTCCTGGCTCCGAGCAGGTGACATAATATTTGACATGAGATGCCAAGTGTGAGAAAGAGAGAGTGTGTGTGTGTTAAGTGTGTGTTTTGTTCTCCTCAGGGTGTGAAGGTATTAAAGCATCTGGCAGGAGCAGTTTGGAGCCCGTCGACTGATGAGCCAGGACAGATGCACAGGTACACACACACCAGAACACACACTCACTCACAGTGTCTGACTCTCTGTGAGCTTAGTGCTTCATTCCTCAAGTTTGGGGACTGTAATGTTTGATTTTGGTGCTTTATCTCCAAACATTTAGAGATTTTTTGTGCTTTTATTTCATATTGTTGCAACTTAAATGTGTAGCTTTCATGCACTATCTCTAAATATGGAGTTATGTTGTTTATCTTGGGGCTTTGTTTCAGTTTGGTGCAAAGTTTCTAACTTTTAAAGGTATTTTTTGGGAGTTTTGGTGCAAACTGTTACATTTTTAGAGGGATTTCTGCAGAATTTGATTCTTTTTGTGTCATTTTTACACATTCCAGTATCTTTAAAAGTTGCCTTGACACAAAATACTTGCATGCATCAAACTGTGAACATTCCCCTGTTTGCAAAACACAGTAAATGACTGCAGCCAGAGTTTATCTGTGGATGCTCCAGTCACACTTTGCAGAGTGCACTGCTGAGACGTTTCACTCTGTGACTCCTCTCCTGAAGTGAAAACGAGTCGAGATGTCGTCACTTTCAATGACTGTCCTTAAAATTCCTGTGAGGAAATTCTGAGAGCACAAAACCGCAAACACACCCACTCATGGGAACACACACACACAATCCTCCATGAAACACACACACATGCACAGTTTTTCCCAACAGGTGCAGAGGGAGATCAAGTTGCAACACTTTTCTCCCCCCTCCCGTCTCCCTCCACTTCTCCTTTTCTCCTCTCTCTTTCTCAAATTAAAGCCCGGCGAAGAGAGCGGCTTTAGAGACATTTTCTGACGTGCGTGTGTGTGTGTGTGTGCGTGTGTGACGGGATGGGGGGGGTCGCTAATAACCAGGCAAGGTACACTAATCTCCGATGGCAACATTTGGTTTACCTTAAGCTGGAGGGACAGCTGTATTAAAAGCAGGAATTATCCTAATCAGTTCAAACTCCATCCTCCTCCCTCCCCGCCTCCCCGCTTCACCTCTTTGCATATAAAACTTCCACATTAGGCTTAAGAGTACAACGGCTTAGCTGCTGTTCGCCCTACATCTGTCTTCTCCCCGTGACGACCAATCAGGAAGGTGGATGGAGGGATGAAGGGGGGAAAAACAGGAAGAGACGAGGGAGAGACAGTGGAGTGATGGAGGACTCAGCTGCAGAGACGTGAGGAGAGAGGAGGGGAATAAAAACACCTGACTGGTATCTTTAATATGTTATCTTTAATTCTGCAGAGGTGCATGCTGGGAGCAGAATCCTTGCATTTATGTAAGAGTGTGCACATCTGCAGCGCCTGATGTAAAGTGTTCTCAGGTATGATTGATTCTGAGGAAGAGTAAAGACTCACATTTCTCTTCCTGTATTGTAGCATAAGAAGCTTTAAGTGCACACGTCTCTCCCCGTGTCTCTGTGTATGAGGTATACACACGTCAGACCTGTCCCCGCTCTGCAAACAGCTCCTCTCCTGCTTTTTTTTCCCCTCTTTTTTTTTTTGCCTCTCTCCGAGGCCCTCGGCACCATAAATCCGACTGATTACTCCGCACCCCTTTTGCTTGACTGAACCTTCACAATCAGCCGTGGCCGCCAACAATGAGGCCCTGATGAATCAAACATCCATGGCATTAGTTTCACCTTGCTGCCCCTTTCCCATGCGCCGCCGCCTCTTTGTCAGGCCCCGGTTTGATGGGAAGGACTACTGACACTGGCTGCACCTATTGATAGACAATTCTGTAAAGACGGACCCCAACAACCCCACCAGACCCCGGGCGCTCCTCCCTCCTCCTCCCCCCTCTGCACCCAGAAATAGGCAACAACATTTGATTGGAGCGCCGGGCTCAGACCCCTGCTGTCTGGTTTGTGGGAGGCTTTGTGTTCAGTTTTTGGCTCCTGGGGTGTCCAGTATCTGCCAGAGACTGTACTATTATGAGGTAACCCGTCAACTCAACGGGGTAAAAAATCCTGCCTTTGAGATCCTGGAGGCGTCAAAACCGGGTCTCTGAAAACGCTGAAGGTAGCGTGATGGTGTTTAAAGGGAAACATGTACGTGCTGTCAAAACATACACGGCCTGTGACGAGGAAGAGGACGCAGTCTGACATGAAATATGAAATCTTCCTCCTCTAAGAACAGTCTTTACATTTAAAAACAAGAGGTTGTAGTTCCTCAGCTCTAAGATTTATCCAAACTGATGTTGTTTTCTTGAAGTTGCAGAAGTCAGACGCTCAAGTTGAAGTCCTAAACACGCTTTAATGCTTACGTTTGCTGCAGCATGACTGCACACAAGTTGTAGTCGTTAATGCAGCTGCAGCTTTCTCACCCACCTTTTAATTTTGTTGCTTTTTGCAAACAAAACTTGTAATTTGTAGTTTATTTTAACGTCCAGTCAAAGTGAGCATCCTCAGGAGGATTCTGCAAAGAAAGAAGGACTTGTAGATCTCGTCACATGAGTGTCGTCTGTATCTATAGTTGGACCGCGCTGCAGCATGGTGTCACCAGCAGAAGATCAAACCTTAAATGTTCTGCGAAAGTGTTCGAGGCCACAGAGGCTGAAAAACACGAGTGTGTGTGTGTGTGTGTGTGTGGAGAGAGAGACGGAAACACTGCACGCACAATCAGCAGTGAGAGCTCGTCCAACGTGCTACCCACAATGTTTTATTCATTGAGATATATTTGATTATATTTGAATTTAATTGACATTTGGAGATAAATGAAGAGTTTGCTTCCAAAATGAGACATCCACTATTTCACAGAATTAACACCTCTTCTTAGAAAGTGATGACTGGCATGAAAATCAATCCACATTCAGCTTTTCGTCGAAGTTAGAGATGTGTCTTTAATATTTTCTATCGACAGGATGGAGGATGAGAGGGGAGCGAGTTTGGGAGCATTACTGTGACTTTAAACTTTATTTAAAGTCTGTAAACAGAATTTATTAGCGTAGTTATTTGCAGGAAGTAGATTTACGGCGGTTATCACACTTACAGGATGCAATATCAAGGATTATTACTCTAACTTAAACATGCTAAGCTAACAGGCCTCCATCCTTTAGTCTTATATTTGTCTTCCTACGTGCACAACGATGTTAAAGGTGCAGTGCAGAGCTTTCTAGAGCTGCAAAGTGATAAACATTTCAGGAACTCTTAAAAAATAGTTGGCGTTTCCTGTAATCCCTACATGAGGAGTCCTGCATGGATATTTAAAGACTTGGATGTGCATGGATCTCTGCAAAAACAGCAATGCAATGCAACAACGGTCCAATCACAGAGCTTTAAATTCTGCAACAGACGTAAGAGAAGAGGCGACGAAAGAAATGGATGTTAAAGAAGTTGAGAGATTCAGCATTTATTCCACCGTGTTTCGTTTCCGTGTCTGCAGCAGTGAGAGATGCTTTTTTATTCCACATTTGAGCGTTCTTCCGTTGAGATTTTGTCCGTTAAACCGTCATAACCGTCCTGTGTGAAGCCGTTTTGATCCTTTTGTGTGTCGTCCAGCAGCACATTGATCATTGAAGCCGGAGCCGTTGTTGTTGTCGTTGCACATAAACAGACATTTGGAATATTTCCACGGCCTGAAAAATCCCTCTTTGTTCGGGATGACGGCTTCCCTTCAGTCTCAACATGTGTCCGGCCCAGTGAGGTTTAAATCTGCCCACCTGTCCACACGCTAATCCTCCCAGCCTTATTACAAAACTGTGCAATTAATTAAGGGCTCAATCGGCGGGATTAGTAACCTACATTCAATTTGATACTCATATCAGTAACTTACAGAAAGCACCGCTTCAGGATTTATGAATCAAAACTGCAGAAAACATCATGAAACTCTCTGAAATGTGCTTTTATAATTTAAATTCACTCCAGGAACAACAAACAGAAAGAGAACAACAAGGTGCGACAGCCGTGTTGTTCTCATGTACAGTGGAATTACAGAGATTAAGATAATCTGCGCTGTATGTTTACAGCAGAATGAAACAGGCCCCGTATAATGACCATCAAATCTGGATTAGGTCATTCACAGCAGAGATGATTGTTGTGAGCAGGCTGTGCGGCGGCTCAATCCCTGCCTTGGCTTGTGTGTGCACGGACACACACACCTTTTCCCACACATTGCACCCACCTATGCATACACACTGTAGTTCTGATAGTGTGTGTTTGTGTTTTAAAATACACTCAGCTCAGTTTTCATCCATTCCGACATGAAAACACAGATGAACTGCTGTCAGATGATAGTGTGTGTGTGTGTGTGTGTGTTTACATGTGTGTGTGTGTGCAGGGCCGTTACAAAAGCAGGTTACAGCAGCGCAGAAATGACACGGTGCAACAGATGATGGGCATTATCCCATCAACCTGCTGTTTCTGCACACACTCTGTCCTCTCTGTGTTCCCTTTGAAAGGACAGCAGGAGAGTGTGTGTGTGTGTGTGTGAGAGAGAGGGAGGGAGGGAGGGTCCTTTCACACACAGTTTTCGTGCACGCACACACACCCTGCACCTGTCACAAACAGCCTGTCAGAGCGGGAGAAAAGAAACTTCAGCCACGAGGAGGAGCGGAGGGGAGAGGTGAGGAGGACGGGGAGGAGACGGTTAAAGCTGCACTGAGTAACTTCTCATACACGTGCATCCTCAGACTTTATAACCCCCGATGCAAAACACAGCTCACTGCAATTGAATGATTGATGGCCCTTTGATTGTCAAGGAAGGAAAGTCTTCTTAATTCTGGACGGGCCGATCTATCCTAGCTACCTCGTACGAGAGGTTCCTATTTCTCACGTGGATCCCTAAAATACGCTGAACACTTCTTCTTTTGTTGCAAACTGAGACAGCCTGAACTTGATCTGTGCTCTACCTTTTTGATCACTTGAAGTTGAAGATGTGTTTGATGCAAACCCAGACGTCCCAGGTGAGGTCAGGACCGTGTTGGAGCCGCCTCCTAGCCCTGAATCCTGCCCCGCTGCAGAACATCAGAGAGGCGGTGTATCTCCAAACATGAGAACATGGACATGTATTCAGGTGTAAACCTCCTGTGTAATGCACCTCGCCAGAAGGTTAACTTCACCGCCTGTAAATTACCTCGCCCCCCTTCTCCACCTCCAACACCTCCACCGCCTCGGACAATAGGCTCAGCAGTGGCCTGGTGATTGCTTCTTTTCAAATGGAAATGCCGGTCGCCTCTCTTCTGCCAGGTTCCCCTAAGCAGTGTACAAATTACAGTTTACAAGGCATGGAGGAATAAAAAAAAAAAAAGAGCGAGCAGATAGACACGAGGAGAGCAGGAGGAGGAGGGAGGGAGGGCGAGTGAAAGCAGAATATCTTTTCTCTGTGTTTTTTTTTTAATTCAGCAAAGTGACATGTAAATTAGCCTTTAAGTGCTCCACTCGGGGACTGTGATCGTGCCCTAATTGTCACAGTCAATTGTGGCCAACAGTCTCTTCAAACCGGGCAGCTTTTGACAACAAGCACGCCGGGATCAAAAGACGAATCATCGACTCCCCTCCCGACACACACACACACACACACACACACACACATACTGTTGGTGTGTTTTTGGGCTGCCACAAAGAAAAATGGATGAAATTGAGAGGTGAGAGATGGCAGGAAGTGGGGAACACAACAGCAATTTGCTTCCTACACCAGCAAACATCCCCCCAAAAAAATCCTCTGAGTGTTGAGATAACAAACGCCAAGAATGGGAAGGATGCTACGTCTAAAAATGAGCAGTGGAGGTATCCAGCGCACCCATCAGAGCGTGAAGCAACTTTTCTCCAAGTCCTACAGGGTCATAAACTTCAACGGGAGGATGAAACAGATGTGATTGTCCGAGGCAGAGCTGAGAAATAACGCGAACATTCAGAACCGCAGCAAACTCTGGAGTCTTATCGAAGAGGCCAAAGGGTTCAAAGCTGACTTCTCTGCAAAGTTCTGCAGCAGGAGGTTTGCTGCTGTTGAGTTTTACAGAGAGACGCACATGAACGCTTCTGTTAGCCATGTTTGGAGGCAGAACGTGGAGCGGGAGGAAGTTTGGAGCGTCGTAGGCGAAGTCCTGGCAGAGTGGGGAGTTTGTTTGAGAGAGATATTTGATGAATTTGGGATGAATGATGTGGTTTGTTTCAGACTGTTGAGAGAAGTAGATTGTGCAGATTTGGTTTCTTGCGTTTCAATAACACATTTAAAACGATCATATCTGCACAATGTTGACTTTTAGGGGAATAATCCTGCAGTGTGTTCGACTCTGACATGATTAATGTGTCTTTGGCTGTGCTCAGGCGACTCAGAGTGCTCCTCGGGGAGAGATTATGGCTTTGGTTAGCTGTTTAAAAAAAAATAAACACTTGACTTTTTTCCATATTTCACCAAAAACCTCAATCTGTCCATAAAGTTAACCAAACCTAACGAACAGGGGGCCAAAGGTCACGACCAACCTGACCACCTGGAAATGTGCGCTGCAAATAAAATTGCCAGAAACCTTTCCTTGAATTCTCTTCTCTGAGTGAGTTCAGGAGGAACTTCTGCAGAAAGCTGCACTCACATTGTGACTTACATTTGCAGATTGATCTTCGGCTTGAACTTTGACCAGGACCATTGCATTGTTTTTCAATCCAAATGAGGTGATTTAGCTAATCTGGCTAAACTGTTGGCTTGTTTACAAACACTTTGTTGGACTCTTGGTCATAATTCTGAATTCTGAAGCTCTTAACTTGAAATAACTGTAAAAACTACAAAAGATGAAGAGTAATCTGTAAAGTGTACACAACATAAAGTACATACAAGGTCAAATGCACGACAAGAAATAAAGCCAAGCTGCTAGAGATCCAAGCAAAGCGTTATTAGACTCTCACAGGAGCTGCTTCAACCATGCAGCATGCAGGAAGTCAGGTGATGTTGTAGAACGCCCAGAGAAGTCTTCTTCAGGCGGCGTTTGGCTCGTGTTCAACACTTATAAGACACACTTTAAGTGGGTTTATTTTTGCAGGGCGTCATCAACACATAACTTCATGCATGCACATTTATAACCCTCATGTTTTCATCTTTGTGTTCATATGTGCAAAATAATGTCTCCTACTTGTGTCGTCTTTTAAAAGTAAACACAGAGTGGTTTCAGTTACCTTCTGCAGCTTTCTGCAAAATGCATGTGTGGCTGTACATGTGTTTTCCCACAACATATGTTTGTGTTATTATACTGAGTGTATGTTTTCTTCTTCTTCTTCTTGCAGGCCATCATCAGACCAGCTGATCCCCCTCTGCACACGGAGAGATCTGACGTCTGAGAGCCGGACCAGGCCTCTGTAGCCGTGAGTAAGATCTTTTAATTCTCCCTCCCTGGCGTCCTGAGAGGATGTAAACTCATATACAGTGGCAGATATTAAGAGCACGCCGATATGCAAATGTCTGTCGAGATTAGAGCTACAACAATTATTCAAATGTTTGATTAATTATTCATCGGAGACGGCGTCAATTATTCATTTCAGCGAGCGATAAGTCGTCCTTTTCATTTTTTTTTCTTATCAGAGTGAAAAAAAGTTTTCTTGTGGGATCAATCAGAATCTCAATCAAAAGCATTTTATTTGTGGAGTACAGTAAGTGAACGGGATTTGTTTTGGTGGCGTGGGCACAGACACTTGGATTTAACATATCACGTTACATATATGACTTCTTACACCTTCTGTCCGGACGTCTATCGCCGGTTAGTCATCTCCAGCTGCAGGAGAATCCTCTGGGGAAGGATCTGCTTTGTTGCTTTTAAATGCACTTTATGCATCACAACATGCAGGATGCACTCTGACTGCAGACCTTTGCATGCAACCCCTGTTTTCTACCTGCACCCTGTCTCTCTTTAGAGACACAAAAAGGCCAGAAACAGGAAGTTTAATCACACGTGTGCATGCAGAAACAAACTTAAAGCAGCTCTGTGCCAGACTTCACCTCCACCTCCGCGTTCTCCACTACCTGGCATCGCAAAAAAATCTCCTCTGACGTCTCATTCGGTGATATTCCAGCCCTCAGACAGGAGAAGAAGAGTTAGGATGAGTTCACACTTTGATGCTGACGGATGAGGAGCTTCACTTTCATGCCAACAATCAATACGAATGAAAAGGAGAGAGAGAAAGGGGGAGGGAGAGATGGTGTCTTTTCAACTTTCTGGTCTTTGAACATGCAGCCAATTTATGCCGTTATTAATCTGTAATTATGAATCATGTGAGTGAAAGCACCACGTAGACTCACATGTCATCGTTAGACGAGCACGTGGGGTTAAATAAACGTGGTTTTATTCTAAGTAAAAGGTCATTTGTGTCGCTTTAACGCGGACATAAGAAAAGTTTCTCCTTTATTTATCCTTCTTTCCAAACTTGTTGTGTTTAGAAAGCCACAAAGCCTCTGACCTCTTTCTGCAGGAACAGAGGGAGGAAGAAAAAAAGAAGCCCAACACATGATATGTTTGTTTTTTTCTCAGTCGAATAAGTGGTCATTTGTAGAAGCCTCTGCACGGTTTGCAGCTAACAAGAACAACATAAAAAAAATCAATAGTTTTTGGTGTGAGCATTTGTTTCTGCAGCAATCGGCGATGCAGCAATCTCTCTCAGTCGGACGTGGAAACTCGCAGAGATCAGAACTGCTCAGAAAAAAGCTTTCTCTTCTCTCCCCCCGTCTCTCTCTCTCTCTCTCGCTCACGGCGAATGTAAACTAAATTCATTTTTGCATGTTTGCGGAGTTCTCCCAGATCACACGGCCGAGCCTTCGCCTCTCACTCTTTAATTGTCCGTCAATCCGTGGAGTTGTTGTGGTGCGGAGGCTCTCTCTCGCCGTGGCTATCACAGAGCCGAACCCCGTCGAGAGATGTTGGGGTTTGATGTCGTGGAGCTGGAAGAGCCACAAACAAGCGCCGAGAGGAGATGTGATCTAGGGTGCTTCAGCTCTTCTGTCATGCATTCAAATAAAGAACTCTGAACGCCACCGAACAAGCGTTATTTTAATTAAAGAGAGGCGAGGAGAGGCTTTCAGAATAAAAGCACAAACTGTGTGCTGAGGGTTTAACACTCCAGAGGCCGAGGCGCGCTCACTTGACAGCTGTTTTGAATTGTAAAAGTGAATTTTCAAAATGTCCCTCCTCTTTTTTCTAGACCCACTTTCTGGTCAAACCAGCTTTGTTTGATTTTCTACATCACATGAAGCCACTCTAATTGTATTTACACCAACTTCTGCAGCTGGAGGCTGACTGTACAAACTTTCACAACATTTGTTTGTCTCTGCTCACTCTGTTGGGATAAATAAAATATAAGAATATCCTGATATGAGTGTTTTTAACACCTGCTGTCAGGAGCGGAGACATATGTAAGGTCCCTGATAAATGCAACTCCACTAACATACTCTCACTGAGGGAAATATGAATCATCATAATGACGCATTTCACCCCAAATCCAAAAAATCCCCTCTTACTTCATGTCTGAGAGATGTCATATGTCAAACTCACACATGATGCAACTGCTGAGCAAAGCGTCACCACCCTGCACACGAGGACAGCCGACTGTAGGCTGCTGAAGCTGCTGCTGCTGCTGCATCGTGTGACTGTCAGGGCGGTTTTCATGGTTTCCTTAAAAGTGTTTTCACCAGAGAGCTGCAGACTCAATCCCAGAACGCCACCGCCGTCCGTTACGCCGTGTTCTGAAAACCAGGGGTCATGTTTATGCAGAGGGATGTGGCTTTAGCCTGCGCATTTGACCAGGGTTGGTTTGTACGGGAGCCCAGAGAGGCCAGTGAGAGACAAAATGAATGAATCTGATTTGATTTTTTGGGGAGGGATCTTTTCTAAATATAATCTTCAGTGTAAAAATGTTTAAAAATATTGGAAATTTAAATTTAAAAGCAGAAATTTTAATATTTTTGCAGATTAATTAGATTTTTTAATATTTTTTTAATATATTTGTGGCTGTAATGTTTAAAAAATAATCTACTCTGCATGATCAATCAGCAAAAACATCTGTTTTATTAAAGTCAGAAATTCAGGGGATAAAATAAAATTAAAATAAATAAATTCCCTGATTTTTTTCCACTTGTGAACATTTTTAAAAAAAGGAACAACTTTCAATTATTATGCTGTTAAAAAACAACATTTTTTTCTATTATTGTTTTAGTTATAAGCTCTTGAATTCTGATATTCTTGATCAGACTTTAAATTCAATAACTGGAATATTTTCTTATTGTCTCTCCAGGCTTCTGTAGATCTAACACACATTTAAAAATACATATTAAGGCATATATAAATATATAATGAAGCTACAGCTGCAAGAAACTAGTCACTAACTTATCCATAATGTTATATTTTTATCTGAGTCCGTCTAACAGAGAGGTGAGGACATATTTCACGTGTTTACACTGAAGTATTTATGTCCTAATCGTCTCCCTCGTCTTCAGATTCCTTCGTCCGATCTTGTTTGTCACGCTGGACATAATTCAGTTTACATTTTTTCAGCCGGCCTCGTAAGAAAGGAGCCGTGGAGGAAAAGCTGAATCATTGTTGTGCTTGGAAAAGTGTCAGATTTGTTTGTGCCAACAATTAAAGTATTAACTGTTGGCACAACGTCTCAGCTCCGGGCAGCTGCGAGCCAAAGACATCAGAGTGAGTGTCTTTAAACTTGTAGACACATCAGTCTGTGTGTGTGTGAGCTTTGACCTTTGACCTCCTCACTGCAGCATATAAGATGTAAACCACAGTCACAACCAAACATGTCCTGATCTCTGAAATCTGGACTTTATTCATGATGATAAAACACACTTCTTTGTCGCCATCTTCACTTTTAGTTTGAGGAACATGATGAGAGACTCTGTCCTGATAATCCTTCAAAATCCTTCCTGTACTTTTGTTCCTTATCACTCAAACACAGATCATAAAATCTACAGTCTGTTGATATTATTCTATAGCTGTATTTCTGAGGAACACATCCTTAACCTGAGTGTGAGGCCTTGAGAGTCATTAGAAGTCCTGAATCCTCTGTGTTGAGTCATTCAGCAGAATCATCCTGATGATGGTTCGTCAGATTGCAGCAGGTTTTCGGAGCTGCCGGGTGTTTCTTTCTCTTTTTTTCTGGGAGCGGGACTGGGCATAGATTCATCACTGGATGCTCATCGACGTCATGTGACTCTCTCAGATCTAAATTAGGCCAATAATCAGGGACGCCTGGCGGCTGAGCTGCTCAATGCACAAACGTATACATGCGAGTGTGTTTCAGGCTCCGAGCTCTCTCTCTCCCCCTCTCTGTTTCTCTCTCTGTCTTTCTCTCTCTGTTTCTCTCTCTCTCTGCAGCAGCTGAAAAACATTGATCACAGATAATTATGGGATGTTTTTTACTTGATCTGATGACGATGTTCTCTTTATGAAACATCAGATATGTAAGACGATGACTGACCTGATTTAAAAGAGTCCGTAATGAAACCTGCTGCTGCTGCTGCTGCTCCAGCCTTTAATACGGCTTCTTCTGCTGATCTGAGGTGTGTGTGTGTGTGTGTGTGTGTGTGTGTGTGTGTATGTGTGTGTGTGTGTGTGTGAACGTCACTCTCTAACAATCAAAGAAACAATGCAGGCGACACACACACTTTGCATTTTACCTTCGGATAATCAAAACACAATTGAGAATATTATCTGACCTCCTCTCTGCAGATTTTTCTGAGATGCAGATCTTGAAATTAAATCCACACGATGACACCTGCAGCTGTTCAAGAATCTATTTTAGATGATATGAAGATTTAAGGTCAGTTTTTGTGATAATCACCTTTTTTTAAATTAAATAAATGATGAGAAATAATGACAGATTAAATATTTAATTCTAAATGATCTTATGCGTCATAAATATCTCACAAATTTGATGAAAATGTGCCAAAAATATGGAAAATAAGAAGGACATATTCACGCAGCGGTGACCTCTGACCTCCCCACTGTGCTTTATTGTGATGCAGATTTTAATAAAGCTTATGATGAATATTAAATAAGAACACACTCAGCTGTGTGTCTTATCTGTGAGCAGATCAAGTGCACTCGGTCGGATTCAGCTAATGTGAAAGAAAAGACAAAATGACAAGAATTAAAAATGATGTTTTCCTGCTCCTGTGACCTCTGACCTCTGTAAGTTTGCTTCTCTGTGATGCACGTCTTAAATGTAAAGCATCATGATCATAATCAGCAGCCTGCCTGCTACGTCTGATTATTTTTTCTGACGGCTGAAGACTCAGATTTCTCAAATTCAGCCAACAACTATCAAATCTAGTGAAATCAGAAGGAAACCTTCATGCAGCCGTGACCTCTGACCTCCTCACTCTTGCGTAAACCTCAAACTGAAACCTCAAACAGGAATATGATAATCTGAAAGCCTGGTTTGTGAACACATTCGTATTATCCGGAGCTCTATAGGGGGCGAAGATGTCGATCGTTGTTGCACAAACTGTGAATCTGGATGACAGCAGAGAGTGTTTTCTGCAGCTCCGTAACCTGAGTGCTCCAAACGGACAGACACAAGTCGTAATTAGCCCGACAGATCCTCTCAAACATTCCTACAACCTCGCTGCACCGCTGTGTTTGTGTTTATGCTGTCAGGAGCTAAAAAAGAGGGCCTCTCTTCTTCTCTCTCACACACACACTCACACACACACTGAGGCAGAGAGGGAGAGAAAATTAGGATTATAATCTTGGTAATCAGCAGTCATGCCTGAGGCGGACAGCTGCAGAACTGCACAGCTCCAATTTAGGTGTTGGACATTAAAAAGCATTAAACCCAAGTGAGTTTCCACTTATTGATTTTTCTGGGGCAACATTTCAACTTCAGGAAAATAAACCACGGCGGATAATGTGCTGCAGAAAGATTTCATTTATTATTTCTTTAGAGGGAAAAATACAAAAACAGAGAGTGATGCATGAAAATCATTTTTAGAGAGTGTCTGTAAAAATTAAAAATCTGTCACCTCATAAATACACAATTTAAAATATTACAATCAATACATTTTTATTTAACTGATTAATCACACTCATATGTTTCACTCTTAATCTACAATTATCAACATATTTAAAAATCTGAGCCTCAATATTCCACCAAATATTTTAAATTCATGCACACATGTTTCTGCTGCCCCCTCCCCTCATTTAAATCAATATATTCATTAAGCACCAGGTCCCCCTATAGGTCACACACCGACTGTAATCCCTTTTCACGGTGCATATCGCGGCCCCACGGAGGACAGCAGCCTGCATGTGTGCGTAAAAACAGAGGCGCGAGGTGCCACTCCAGGCGCGCACGGATGAATGGGACTCAGAGCTGGAGCTATACGGTTCAAGTGTGTGTGAGAGAGTGTGGGAGAGTGTGTGTGTGTGTGAGTGAGAGACAGGGAGGGTGTGGGAGAGGGAGAGAGGGGGAGAGAAAGAAAGAGAGAGAGAGAGACTGCTTCGTTTACATGCAAGCACCGTGGCACTAAATTACGCATGACAATAATTCACCCAGGACTGGATCCACTTTCGACCCGAGGAGAAAACAGGAGGTTGAGCCCGCTTCTCTCCTTCTTCCTCCTCAGTGTTTTGTTCCTCAATAAGAAGGAGACGAAGAAGAAAATGACAACATTTAAAACCTGAGAAGGATTTAAAAAAACTACAGAGAGGGAGGAAAACTTACCAGGAAACTCAATTTGGTGTTCCAGCTTGTGGAGATAAAGTGCCAAAAAATAACAAAAGTTCTAAAAGATTTTAAAATAGTTTATGAAGTCTTCTGTTTATATTAAAAATATAAAGTTACACACAAACAAAGTGTTGTGTTCATGAAGAACAGAGTACAAAAAGCATTTTATAAAAGAGGCGAGGACTCTATTGGAGTATGATTTCTTTATGCTGCATCTGATTGGGTTTTTTAGGAGGGGGGGTGATGTTGTATAAAGGGGGGGTAGCATAAACCAGTTCAGCCCCTTGATTGATGATTTAATTAGCCATACAGTGGCGAACTGCAGGAGGACAGGACACAAAATAATACTTTATTTACATAACCAATCAGGACGCTGCAAAGGTGGAGCTTCCTCTCTCTCTCTCTCTCTCTCTCTCTCTCTCTCTCTCTCTCCCTCTCTCTCTCTCTCTCAGACATGGCTGAGATGGTTGACTTCTTTAATGAACGCGAGATTCATCCTGTTAAGTTGTGTCCAGCTCGTCAAAATCACTCCAATAATCCCAGAACATCCTTCTGATAGCTCTCTGTTATTCCTGCAATGTGACTCTCCTCTCCTCCTCTCCCTCTCTCCTGCTGAATCATATTTTTATGATTTTACTGTGATCTAAATATTCTCACAGAGGCTCCAAACTCCTCAATATGTGAGTGCAGAATACATCTGAACATGTTGGGGTTAATTTTGGACCGTTTCAGTCAGAGGGTGAGATTGGAGAATGTAAATACGCAGAAGCTAAATTGGAGATTTGTTTCCTCCCGTGCCGAGTGGAGCCGTGAGAGGAGTTTGGAAGCATTCCTATTATGCAACCACAGGTGATGATGTATGTGCAGCACGCGGTGATGCTGCTGCAGGTGCATCACAGGTAACAAAACTACAATTACGCACAGTTACGCAGCAGAAAAGACGCGTCTTTACGCATTTTAACATCTTTGGAATTTTAATTTTCACCCAAAAGAAAAGTTATTTTTAAAAACCTTTTTCACTCAATTTATACAATTTAAATTAAATTATAAGAAGCAAAATTCAACCTTACACATTTAGTAATTTAGGCGCATTATAAGAAACGTTATTTCTAATTTTAACTGGATTATTTTTCTGATTTCACGTTTTCCTCCATCAAACAGACATTTTTTACAGCGTAGATAAAAGCCCAACATCCCCAAACCTTTTGCAGTCGCAGCCAATTACAATAATGAAGAATATGTGGAATTGCCTCCCCACCCCAGCTCCTGCATCCTGCCGTATCAAGCCTGCCATTTCTGCAAATTAAACGGAGTGGAAATAGAAATAAAGAAAAAAATCCTTACATGATTGCGGCTGGTGTGGACGCGCTCCAAGTTTCTCCCCCCTTTTTCTCTTACACTCTTACACACACACACACACTCCAACACACACACACACACACATTCACACTGAGAAAAGAGGAGGAAAAAAAGCCACACTGTCGCCTGTTCTTTGCTCCGCGTCGAAGCCCGACATAGTTGGTTTCACTCAAAAAGAGAAGAGATGGAGAAAGAGAGAGGAGAGTGAGGGAAAGAAAAGAGGAAGAGGAGGAGGAGGGGGGAGAAGGAGAGGAAAAAAACTTCACGTTCAACCCAGAAGATGCTCACGTTTGGCTCTCCTCAATTATCCCCTCCCGTGAAGATAGGTGGCGTGCGTTTCAGGGGGCTTCTCCTCTGTGTTACACGGCAAAGAAAAGGAGGTGGAAAGAAAAAAAATGTCATTAGAAGAGGCGTAACACGTCAGTCCCTACCCAGGTTTGTTTCCTGGAGTGGGTGTAAGACATCAGTTGTAAACCTGCCCTAGCAGGAATAGCGGTCCCTCCCTCCTCCCAACTATTTCTAAGGCTTTTATTTCTAAGGCTTTATTATCACCGGTGGAACAGGATCCGCTCACCGACGCGCTCCGGTATCATCCTCTCTTCTCCTCCTCTCCACGAGCTCTCTCTTTAACTCTAAAGCAGGTATGTTCCTCCTCACTTCTCCTATTTACAGCTTTTATTCCCGGAATGGTTGGATATTAAACTTCCTCGCGCCCGCCCTCAGAGTTGGAGCTCCACTTCGCCTTACCTGCACAGGTGGAAATAGGTGCGTTTGGTTTTTTTTTTCTCCCCCTTTTTTTTTTCTTCTACCTCCGCGGTGAGGAGGCGCGCTGCAGGATCCTGACAGCCGGGGAAAGTGCGCTTTTTCCGGGGCGTTTGGCGCTGAACACCACCGCTATCCTTTGGAGGAAAAACACGATATGCATCCCGATTCTCTCTCCTTAAGCTTCTTTTTATTTTCGAGTCTGTTTGTGTGTGTAAAACAAACAAACCTCCTGTCACTCCCCGCTTCTCCTTCTAACGGTTTTGATAAATTAACAGCCGATTTGAATCTTTTGTTTATGCGCAATTTGTGCCTTAAAGATTCCCCTTCTTCTTTCCGGAGCCGTTTGGCACATTTGAACAATTATTCCCCATCTGTTATTTATTAACTGTCGGGTTTTAGTTTATTAAACCTTGAAGTGCAATTTTCTCAGGCGATTCCAAGTGTTTATTGGAGTTCTCTGACTTTTAATCAGACCACACAGAGAGGCTGAGTCCTGGCTGTGCCTCGCTCTCTCTCTCTGTCTCTCTCTCGCCGTCTTTAACGTGAAAACTCTGGATCTGATTCTTCCATTTGACACAAATGTGATTTATTAAGCTGATTCAGGTTCTGTGCCAAAGCCGGACTAAAAAGCGCGGAGAGCATGAACACAGTGTGGCACTTTGAATTCAAATAAGTCCAAGATTTATTCCTCTTAATCATGAAGAGAAAAATACAAACCGGATTGAAACTTTTCTGAATGAAAAACAGTCTCTGTATTGTTCCTGTGAAATGAAAAGTGCTTTCCCCTTAATAATAAGAGAAATTAGAATTCCCCTCTTCCTCGTGCTGCTCTGCTGTTAATGCCACAAAGCTGAGAGCCGATCAGCTGCAAATCAAAATGAGATGGACGCGGATTTTCACAATCTGTCCCTCCATCCAAGTTCCAGGTTCTTGTCGCGCGTCCTGCGCAAGTGGATCTCCTCGCTAATACCCACATTGTCTGTCCTCCTCTGTGTGTGTGTGTGTGTCTGTCTCTGTGTGTGTGTGCGTGTGTTTCCCGTCAGATATCAGGCTGAAATCAAGGAATCGAGTCCATGCGAGCTGCCATCTGATCCCACACACACTTATCAATGAAGCAAGAGATCATGGCGGATGGCCCGAGGTGTAAGAGGCGAAAACAAGCCAACCCGCGACGGAAAAACGGTAAGAACCAGACCTGCTGGTCCATGAAGGGGGGTGTCTGTGGATGGAAGCCGGGTTTGAAGGCTTCCTCTTCGGGTTGGGGGTGTGTGAGGGTCCGCGGCTGGTGCGCTTCTCTGCCTTTTACGCAGAGAGAGAAAGGGACCGTTATCCGGCTGAAACTGTGCGTTACTGCGTGAGTGAAATCTGTGGAATCTGTAAAAAATTGCTGTTTGAAATGTTTGCTGTGAGAGGATGTTTTTCTGGAAGAAGAAGTTGGGAACTTGTGGATGTAAAAAAAAAAGTTGCAGGGTAGCGGTGCCGGCTCGGGACGAACCCCGCCATGGGGGGACTGTGTGTCGGTCACTCAGAGCGTCGCAGGCTGCCTGCAGACTCATGCTGCTCCGTGGGAAAAGTCTGAATCTTATGACATGAGTTGTGATTTGCTTAAATCCACGCTCTGGCTGTGATGTTAGTGTCTCTCTTTAGGCCTCTATGTCTTATTTTGGAGTGATTTGGAGCTCCTCTGTGTCGCCGAGGAGTGCTGGATTAATACTGTGTGTAGTTTGTGACCCTGTGCGTGTTTTGTGTTAGTGTATTCCAGTGGAAGGATCATATATAAAAAGGATGACATGTCCGATAAATGGTGCACATTAATTGGGTCTGCTCAGGGAGTGCTGGAGGTGCAGATTTGTTGCTTTTCTTCCTCCATTTGACTGCACACTTTCCCACAAGAGGCAAATCTGCACTGACATTTCCTGGCCCCGTTATTCCTGATTATTCCATATAGGCTCCAAACACACTCTGGTTCTGCATGTGTGTGTGAGTGTGTGTGTGAGTGTGTGTGTGAAATATAGAGATGAGGCTTTTATTTGCTCTGCTCCACAACAGTTTTTAAATCTCTGCCCCCACAGGTTATTTATCTAGATCAGATTTCATTTATTGATTGCACTCAATCGATAGCAGACAAGCATTTTGTTCCACATTAAATAGCACAGTGATGCTGGAGATTTCTGCTGTATATTTATTTATATAATTATTAATGTACATGTGCAGGATTTAAAAGAAAAGCAGACACACATTTGGAGATCTGACAGCCTGTTTAGCCGTGGCCACCTGTTTTGAAAAAGGGGGGAGGTGGTGGTGGGGTGGGGGGGTGTCAGAGGGAGAAAAGCAGTCCAAATGCAGCGTTTGATAAAATAATATTAGCAAAGCAAATATAATTTTCACACCCTTAAACCTGAGGAGACACGGCGAGCTTTGGCACGGTGCAGGGAATATTTTTATCCTCAGAAACGTCCTCACGCAGGAGAGTGTGCTTTAAAAAATAGATTTAAAATGTAGGAATTAAACCCTCTTTTATTTTTCTTCTTCATAACGACGAGCTCTGTCTGATGATCCCCCCCCTCCCCTCCTCTCCTCTCCTTCCCTCCTCCTCCTCCTCCTCCTCCTCCTCCTCACCCTCTATCCTCCCCCCTGGGAATGCAGAGGCTTATTGAGGCTTGGCCACTCTCCTCTCCTCTCCCTGTCTCCCTCCGCCTGTCTCTCCGTCCCTCTTCCTGCCTGGCTCTGATGGCAGGGCAGGGCGAAGCGGCCGAGGGACACACTGAATCCTCCGGCGAGAGAGAATAAAACGCCTTGAATGCACCAAAAAATGCACCGAGCTCACACACGCAGAGGAGGGTTCTTTTTGCAGATGAATCTTTTTTTTTCTGAGGGATCAGATGAAGGAGCATAAATTTTAATTTTCTACAATTACTGTCACATTTACTGGGTGCATGTTTTTGGTGCAAATTTAAATTCCTGCACCTCCTTAATTTAGTTTCAAAATATTCAAAAATGTAGTTTGAATTTTCAGATTATCTGATGAGTTTTTATTTAATTCCTCCTCCTGCTCCCTCACACGTAGAATAACTGGAATTGTCTGGATTATTTTTCTAAATAAAGGAGGGGAGGGGGGGCATGGCAGCATTCTTGCCAATTAGTATTAATGAGGCATTTGCTCACTAAGTTGTCTACCCAATGACATTCTCATCCAGATGACTGTTGGCCTTCAGGGTTGGAGGTGCTACAGTAGCTTTACTCACTCACTGGCCGGCCTGTCATGTGGTATTTAACCACAGTTCATGACTTATATCCCCCTCCTCGTCCTCCTTGTCCTCCTCATCCTCCTCATCCTCGCTGCGCCGCTGTGGCTGCAAGTGTCCGTCTTTTTTTTCTTTCTCCCAGCTGACGTGTAATTTTCAAAAAGCAACAAAACCCTGAGAATATTTTTTTCATTGTTAAACAGCGATAAAACCTTCCCTTCCTCCTCTCCTGGTGTGAAACTTGATCCCGGCAGCGTGAAGCGTTTGAGAGTTTGGCCCTCGCCAGGTGTTGCTTGTCACATCCAGCTGTGCAGCGCTCACACACCTGTCCTTATTTTCCTCTGACTCAACCAGCACTTCAGAAACATGCTTTTGTAGTAAATAATTCAAATCCTTTTGTTTTTAATCTCAGAGTAGATTCTTTGAATCAAAAAACCAGGAAGTAAAGACGCTGCTGCGTTATTTTTCTGTGATTGATCCAGATTTCGATGACATTTCCACGTCAAGAAATGCTCGATTACATAATCTGCAGCCGCAGAAGAAGATGAGGCCAGTCTCCCTCTCTCCCTGCGTCTCTGTGTCTGCTGGAGTTTGATATAATAGTCTGAATGTGCTTATTATCACAGATTTAAGGTGCAGGAAAAATAGGGGGAAAGCTGTGTGTGTATATGTGTGAAAGAAGGAGGGAGGGAGGGGGGAGTTAGCCTTGCTTTCAGGCGCAGACAATGCCACATTTCTGCCAGTCTAAACAATTTGTCCATCTCTATTCTTCCTCTAAAGTTGCAGGAGAGAATAAGAAGGGAGGGGGGGACAAGGTGCTGCCTTTCTTCTTCTCTTTCCCCCCTCTCTCTCCCTGTCCTCCCCCTCTTTCTCCCAGGGTCTGTAGGTAGGGGTGTCTCTCTTTTGCCATGGCACCCACCAAAAAAAAAAAAAAAAAAGGGGGGAGTAAGAGGAGGGAAAAAAGAGGGGAGGATGGAGGAGGAGGGCAGGTTTCGCAGGGCGCTTGCGGACAATTGATTGTCAGCGGTAATGTGTTTCATTTACATGTTTATACCGTCAATAGTGGCGGGGGGTTGTCCAGTTTAGCGTGCCATTCACTCGCTGCCATTCCCAGACACCTTCCACTGCTCAGGGCTTTTATTTTGTAGGAATAAGCAGGATGTAAGGGATTATTTAGTTTAAAGAAAGGGAATAATTACAGAGTACAGAGCATTATTTTACACACACACACACTCCTTCTCCTCCTGCATGTGAAACAGCTAGCAGGTCCCCCTCAACGCCAGGCTAATAAGGAGCCATATTTGTCCTGTCACAACTACACATTGCACTTTGGCGTGCTGCGTGAGGCCTTATTATTCTCCGGTAGCCTTTTTTGCATCATTTTCTTCCCTCCCTCGGCTGCAGAGCTAAATATATCCATCTGCTCAAAGTGTGTGAGTCAAGTGTGTACAGCAAAGCGCGTAAAAACCAATGGACTTCCCCTGACGAGATCATGGTGATTCTGTGTTCAGGAGCAGAAGGATGTGTGTCACAGCGACTCTTTTCCAAGCGTTTTTATTTTATTCTACGTGTGTGTGTCGTCGTCTTTCTCCAAGCTGATGCGTTAGACGACAAATCCTCTAATATGAGCTTCCACCAGGAATTAAATCAGGAATGTAGCTCAGCAACAGCAGCTCACAAACATGCAGCCTTTTTTTTTTTTTCCCCCTGCCGCTTTGATAAGGCAGATAAAAGCAAATAGCATGGCTTGTGGCTGTGCACACACACGCACACACACACACACACACACACACACACACTTACACACACTTTAAAATAAAAAAAGAAAGGATAAATGATCTCATGAACTCAGGCCTGGACTCTGGACAGAAAACTTTTCCTCTTTTTCCCCTCAAAATAAAAAAAATTGACACATTTCCTTTTTTTTATTCCTCCTCCTCCTCTCCTCCGTCGACCGCCCTGCTTGTGTGAAGATATTTTTTGCGCCTGGCGGCCAGAGAACACACACTCGCAGAGGCACCGCGAGCCCGGACCCCCTGACACCGCGGGTCTTTGGAATGCCTTAGGTACGATTTCACTTTCGCTCACATCAATGCTGACCTGAATGCCTTTCATATCTGATCCGCCGTGTCTCTCCTGGTAAACATCCCCCCGGGGGGAGAACAAAGAAAAGGAGCTCCTCTTCTTCTTCTTCTCCTTCTCCCTCTTAATCACAATTCAGCCCCCTTTCGCCCGCCAGCAGCAGCAGGGCTACACATTTGCATTCAGCATCAGAAAAAAGGGCCTGAGATGAAAAGGGGGGCGAGAGAGGAGAGAGGAGAAAAAAAAAGGAGAGCAAGAGAAGAAGAAGAAGAGGAGGAAGGGAGAAAATAGGGAGAGAGAGAGGGGAAGGGTGGGTGGTGGAGAGAAATAACTAGGGTGTTTGTGGTTGTTTGTTGGTCGTCCCCTGGTTACAAGCCTTTTATAGCCTCCACTACTCGAGCAGGGACCCCCCCTCGGCCCCCTCCCTGACAGACAGATAGTGTTACGAGATGGCATGCCCACACTATTCGTGGCGAGTCACACTTAAAGAAGGAGAAGAAGAAGAAGAAGAGAAAAATCCTTGACTGGAGGAGATAAGAGTCGGGAGCAGGTGTCTGCTCGATGGCCTTTTTTCTGTGGTAGCTTCAGACGTCAGGATTCAGATTTTAAAACCAACCTTTGAGACTTTTAGAGGACAGAACGAGTCCACCTGAGTGTGCATCAGGGTTCATCTTCACTGTGAGGTGGAGGGTACAAGGCTACACAAATTATCACCGCAGTTTAAGAAGAAATCAACAAACAAATACAACAAATATTAGAAATCTAGCTCAGATTTTTTATCTTAATTTTGCAAAGTAAACACACAAACATATTCATCCAAAACAATTCAAAGTACAGGAGCTTAAATGTGATATTTCTATAAATTCAGACGCTTCAGTTTTTCAGATATTCTCATTTTTACGAGCTGAGGCGTTTTTAAAGAAGCATAAAATCACGCTGATGTCACATTTTAAATATTTAAATATTTCAAAACCTCAAAAATCAGTGCAACCTGAAGTTGATGCATCGTCTTTAATTTGTGCATTACATGTGATTGTTTTTATTTGATATCATGCTAGAAATAAAAGATTACGATGAAGACGATGAAGACGATTCGCCGCGTACCCGCCCCCTGCTGCACGCACGCCTCCCCGTGTTTTTATCAAACATACAAAATGTAATGACGTCATGGATGATGTGCGACTTGAAGAGCTTGTGATACTTTAATAATCGATGTAAAAAAACTTCCTCAGTTAGAATGATGACGTAACAGCCCTTTATTTCATCGTGCACACGGCCCTTTATCTGTTGCTTTACCCGAATGATTAGCAGGATATCTTTATCACCTGATCCCCACGCTGGATGTATGCAAATCTGGAGCAAAGATGGGGGCATGAAAGAGAGGACGAGGGAGGAGGGGGGGGGTACGCCGGCCCTTTAAATGGCATCATGTGATATGGATTCCACTTTTCTTTCTTTCTTTCTTCCCCTTCTCTTTCAGAACTTTTTTTCTTTTTTGGTTAAGAAGAAGGATTATCGGTACACCTTCCCTCCCCCCCTCCTCCTCCTCCTCCCCCCCTCCCCGGCCAAGCTGCCCAGGATTTAGGCAGATTTACTTCAGCAAACACCTTTGGACACTGGGGGGGAAAGTAGGAGTCTGTTTGCAAAAGGGGCCTTTTGTTCCGAGAGGTTCTGGATAAAGCCTTACCAGGCAGCCATGATATTAACCCGTGCTTTGGAGAGAGATCTGTTTTTAGGGGGGTTAACTCTTTGTACCGCGGCTCTTTCTCCTCCAGCATCCTGCCTCCCCTTCAGAAATATTTTAAACTCTTTTTTTTCTGCTCCTGCGTTCAGAGTTCTGTTGTGATTTTTGTGGTTTTGGAAAAGCTGCAGAAGTTACAGTGTATTTCAGTGGATGCACACACTCACACTCACACTCACACACACTCACACACACGAGCATGCATAGAGTAACTGCCAAGAACGATGAAAGCGAGAGCGGTGGCTGGGCTCCGCTGCCTGACTAACACCGAGGCATGAATCAGCCAATAGCGAGCCAACTCTGCGCCCTGTGACTTCCCTTTATGTTTTAAACGACAATAATGATGTATCGCACAAAACAATGTGGTGACACGGGCAGCGACGTGGCATTCCCTGCATGCTTTTGGCCTGAATCACCCGCATCTTGTATAAAAATGGAGGCAGCTTTCTGCAGAGCCGTGCAGGAGTCAGGTTTTGGAGCACGGCAGCTGAACTGTTGCTGAACTTGTGCTTCGTCCCCAGAAGGAATCGCTGCAGAAAAAATCTGCTTTTCTCGCCTTTTGGCCGCTCGGTACCGAAGCTGTGGATTAAATTATGCAGATTGTGACTGAACAGTGAGTTAGTATTTGTTCTGCATCATGTCAGTGTGCAGGGAACAGGCCGAGAGTGACGCAGGGATTGTCAGGAGTCCAGGTTTTGCTCGGTCGTGGCCCGGCTCCGTGAGATGGAGAGTGATGGAGCAAAGGTGACAGACTTAAAGGTGTTTTCGTGGCGGCGGCGTTCTGCCTGTCAAACTCTGACCCACCTCCCTCCATCCCTCCTTTCTCCCTCTCTCTCTGCTCCTCTCTCAGGATTTGACAGGTCGTATCATCCCCCCCTCCACTGTTCTGCACGCCTGTGCTGCGACACGCTAGTCTAAGTAAAGTTGCACTGCAGTCAGATGTCTTCTCCCTGCTTCCCTGACTTTATTTCATGCCTTCTTGCTTGTTTTCTCCTTTTTCTCCTCTCACTCATCCCCTGTTTTTTCTTCTTTCTTGTGCATTTGACAAAAAAGCAAACACCGAAATTGAAAACTTCACTGGTCCGGCAAATAATTGCATGCATTTGCTGTTTTTCATTTACGTGTGTACACTCTTTACCCTAAGCCGGCATGTTTTATGCATTGCGTAGGACGGGGGAACGCATTCTGAAATATCATGCCTCATTTGAGTCTTTCTCAAGTGAAAATGCAAAGTCTTTATTTGGCCCATCCGTTCCGTCTCGTCCTGCTGTTTGCACTTATTCAGTTGTTGCGCCTGCGTCTCGCCGTGTGATTTTTCGACATTTTCCACGCGTCGACTTTCTCTCCCATTTGCGAGGGAGTCTGGGCGCGACAGACGACAGGTTGCCGAGCAGGTGTAAACTAACTATTCGGATTTCATAATCGGATGGCAGGGGGGCGAGAAACAAGTTTGAAAACACCTTTTTTTTTCCAACAATGGTATATGTGTGCATGTGCATCCTCGGTTTGGATGCACGTGACGAGTTTGTTCTTCCAAATGAAATAGAATCCAAGAATACCTTCCAGGTTTACACTTTTTGGAAAGGTATCATCATCTCTTTCTGCTTTTTGGATGATTTGATGTGATTTTTCTGAAGCTGGTGCTCGTGTTTGTCCTGCTTTCTGGAGTTCAGATCCATCAGGGAGCAACCTGTCGGCTCAGATCTGCTTTTAGAGCTCACTTCCACTAACAGAGTTTGTTTCATAGAGTAACAAAGAACCAGATATGAAAGACAAAACACATCACAGCTTCTTGGAGAGAGTGTGTGTGACTTCTCCCTCCTGTCACCCGTAAAACAGCGCTCAGCTTTGTGATGTTTCTGCAGAAAAAATGAAAAAAAAAAGCAATCACCTCGGTCGCCCATTAAAAAGATTTTTTCATATTTTGTGCAGCAGCTGCTTCAGAGACGACACCTTTGTGCAAACAAGTGTTGAAAGCAGCCTCCAGTTTTTCTCCTGCTCTGATGTCGGCACCGCTGATCTGCAAGCGCCGCTCGCTCGCTGCCACATGTGCACACACATTTAAAGGAAACACACACACACACACACGTGCACACACACACACACAGACGCACACTCTTTGATGTGTGTTTGATTGTCGGGTGGAAGAGCTCTTCTGGCAAGGTCATGGCCGTGTGGAACAATCAATAACAGATCACCAGATTAAGGCACGGTGACATCTGGAAATCTGGCCCTCTTTTTAAAAAAGACTCCACACGTTCTGCAGCTCGCTCTCACCTTTCATTCAGGATAATAGAACATGCTTTTTGATCACTGACTCTGCTTCATTATTCACAAGGTGTCCCGCTTCCCTGCCACCTAAGTGCACCCCTCTCGTTACCTCCTCTTTCTTTTTTTTTGTTTAAATTAACGAGGACTTGTCTGCTTCCGTTTGTGCTCCGGTTTCCCCCCCGCTCTGGAAGTAAATTCAGATGTGTTATCTCGCTTTAATTGCAGCCGATTGCCAAGCCAGATTAGGACAAAATTAGGTCATTTTGCGGTTGCACAAATTCCACTCACTTCCACGCTTTCATCTTCGCCGTTGATCAAGCACCTTCTTAAGCGGAGGTTGCAGCGGAAAAGAGGAAATGGTCAGAAATTGCTCCGGCTTCGTTGTTATTCAAACATACATTTAACCTTTGGCAAGAGTGAGTCAAGGAGAGGAGAAACACGAAGAGAGGGAGGGGAAGAGCATCCTCCCCATTTAAATGTCATCTGTGGTGCAGTCAGTGGACATGTGTAGCAGAGTCGTCCCCGCTCAGAACTCAGAGAGGTGGATTCACGTGTTAATGAGTTGTGACGGGAGAGGGAGCCCCCGCTCCTGAACGCCTCGTGTCCCGCCGCTGTCAAACGCGGATGTCAAACAAACACCTCCTCAGGTAGCGGGGGGATAATCACACCGACAGGCCTGTCCTCAGCCTTTCTGACGTGCAGGACAAACATGATCTGAGGCTGCAGAGGAGAGGAGAGGAGGCAAGAGGAGAGGAGGTCTAAGTGGTTGCAGGGGCTGGAGTTTTTGGGGCAAGGTGGTCGAGCTGGAGGTCGAGGATTCAGGGAGAGTTAGAAAACATCCTTTCCTTTTAAAAACAAACTGACTTCTGTTCAACTTCTGTGTTTGTGTGGCATGTTTGTTTGACGTCATTGAGTCACATGTTGATCCTGAGAATGCAGACACTTGCAGGGCGAGGATGCAACCTAGCTTTTGTAGAAGCTTGAACCACGATTTGCAAAGACGATGCTAACATCTGAATTCAGAGTTAGATTTTTAGTTTGCATCTTGTGCTGTGTTTTGATCTTTGAGTTGAGGTCCCTCTAAGAAGCTCTAATGTATGCACATGCAGTCTGCAGGTTTATATTAAAGAGGACTGAAGGTTTGGGTTCTTTGTAGTTGTGGTCGTAGTTCTGGTTTGGGTGACAAAGTAAGACTCCAGGATTTGGTTTTCGGGTTTGGAGAGCCTCTCTTCCAGGGAACAGATACTGTGTGATTATTATCATTATGTCCTTTTTTGAAGTCACGATGAAGTGATAAATCTGTGGTGTGTGTGGTTGCGGCTGCAGTTTGCTCTTGACGCCTCAGTTTTTTGGCCTGCAGCGTCCTGATGTGAGTTTTGGCTGAGTTTGGTTACAGATCCTTTTTAAAGCCCGGCTGCTGAGGGCTGAACGGGTATTTCCTGACCCAGAAACCCGGTGGGAGACGGCAGAGATTGGGTCACAGATGGAGGCTCGGTGCTCAGACTTGGCCTCGTGACTCAGCCCGGTCTTCGGTTCATAACTCTGAGACCAGAGGTTGTTTTTTAGATCGCTGAGGTTTCAGTGTCGGTGTTTCTGGTTATTTTGGGATCTTTTTTTAACCCTTTAACGGCTGTAAACAACCTGAGAGCTCCTCAGAATAACCAACTTCCTTCTTTCTGCTGTAAAACTTTGTCTTTCATGTCTCCCCACCTCTTCTTCCCTCCATCCCACCATCCATCCATCCAGTCAGTCATCTAAGCAGTCAGCCCGCTCTAATTACTTCTCCCCCACCCAGGGGAAGCTACTTCCTTATCGCTCGGCCGTCTTGCTCCGGCATTCCTGAGATAAATTCCCCACCACTTTGTTATTCTTACTACTTAGGGGTATTGGAATTAGCATGTCCATCAAAGCGGACCTTGTACTCTTGTGCTTCTTTTCCCACCCTCCCTCCTCTTCCTCCCCTCACGACCTTATCAGTGGTCATACATTACAGGCGGGCATGGGGGACGTGCCCACGGGCTGCAGAGGTGAGTAACGGACAAAAGGTATCGAGCCGAGTGCGTCTGACATCAAAGCGGAGGGATGATGAAGCGATGCTAATGTGCAGCTCGTGGCGTTTCAGAGCAGTCTGGCCTTTTTTTTTTTTTGGGAAGCGCAGGTACTTCAGGGCTGGCGTGGTAAAGGATTTGCGGCGGTCCAGGTAGCACGTGTGTTTGTATTCATGCAGAAATGCATCAGTTCATACCTGCTGAATCCTCCTCTCTGCTCTCTGGAACATGCAGCAGCTCTCAGGGTGAATAATCAGAGCTCATTCATCCCTGCAGACCTTCTTTTTCTGATCAAAACCGAGCCTCTGACTTCCTTCCTTCCTTCCGCTCCTCGCCGTATGTTTCCCAACACGGTTTTATACCTCAACAAGCAAAGCAGACGCCGCCTTCTAAACTGGCAATCACAGTATCCCTAATGTTATTACTTTTCATAATTAGTTACAGCAACACTCATTCCACGACTGGCGGAAAGGAGTATTCCTTAGTAATTAAGGTAATGAAATATTCATTTATGCTACCTTTTCAGCAGTCGCACAAATGAGCCAGCCGTGCTTAATGTCCGCCCTGCCTCTGATTTTATTATGATGGCAGACTGGCACATCTGCAATTAGCGCCTGCGTTGACAGTTAGCGTTTTTTGCGCGGGGCGGTAAGCAGAGGGAGGTGAGGTGAAGCGGCAGAGGGGTGGATGCACCCTGCTGTGACTACACACCCCTCTAAACCCCACCTCCCTCTCCTCCAGCCTCCCTCTTTCTTTCTTCTCTGTGCTACCTTTATCCCCTCCTCCCCCCGCCGTCTCCTCCCCGACGGAGAGGTTACCTTTTCCCAACGGTGCAAAATCGACTTGACATAACTGTTCATCAGTTTCAGCCCCCTCCTCCTCCCTCTCTCTCCCTCCCTCTCTCTCTCGTCTTCCCTGCGACTCCCCCCTCCTCACCCCGAGGTAGTTTGCATCAAATCAGGCCCAGTCAAGCTTCAAGTGGAAATTGGCAGGCCAGAACCTGACAGAGGAGGAGAGACAGAGAGAGGGAGAGGGAGGGAGAGAGAGAGAGTGTGAGCACTGCAAACCTGAACTACATCCAAGATGGTGGCTGTGAGGTCAAGCTTTGGGGTTAAGTGCTCATAAATCTTTTCATAAATCAACCTGGACGTGTTTTTTCTGCAGGTAGACTTCAGCTTAAACGAGATCACGACTAATGATTTACATCGGCACCGCTCGCTGTCATTTTTGGCTTCCTCTAACGTGTTCGCGAGTCACAAACCGCCAAAAAACTCACACCGTCTTTTAAATAATCATCATCGTCTTCACGTTCAGGACGAGCAGGTTACCTTCCCCCGGAGAAGGTGTGAAGAAAATCCATGCAGCATTTAAGAGGGCACGTCGGAGCGCCACTTTTCTTCTCGAGTGAAATAACTTTTAAAAGATCAAAGATGCAACTTTTTATACAAGAGATGCATCTGAATGTGTTTTTACAGGATGGAAAGGGAATGCACGAATCAAATCGAGGATGAGGGCTGCAGAAAAAATGAGATCAAAGTGGAGTTAATGTTAAAGTAAGACTGAAAGTGAAGCTGGGAACAGGATGCATCACAGAAAGAGGAAAATTAGAAGTTAGTTCATCCTTTTGTGGAAGAAAAGCACGACATCAGAGCTCTAGAAGGCCGTGTGAGGAAGGTAACGCAAGGTAGCTAAGGTAGGGTTGCATCCTTTCGATAAAATAAGATTAAAGATAAAGTAGAAGTATAAAAACTGACATTTTAAACCTGTTGGAGCTGATTTAAGCACATGCAGAGACTAAACATGCCTGCACACTGAAGCTTAAAGAGTAGAGATGAGTTTGGAGTTCTTTCAAGTCTTCAGTCTGAAGTTTTGGTGCAGATTGAAAAAGATTGAAGTCCCAGTTTTCCAAACAAAGCGGTCTCAGAGGGCGCCGTGTCTCTGAGAAAGGTGCAGACCGTGTGAGGAAGCGTTTATGTGCCATCGGTTTGAAAATGGCTGACACTCGCAAAGACTCACACATGTTCGCCAGGCACATCTGCACGAACACAATGTCACCCACAAACACACTCCAGATCTGCATATTTGGCCACACATTATACACACATTGGCACACTGTTAGCCCTATATATATCACACACACACACACACACACACACACACACACACACACACACACACACTTCACACACGCTCACACGCATGCTAATTGGCACGCCGTCAGGTCACAGCAGACGCAGATGTGCCGTTTCTCCTCCTTTTGACTTCTTTCTGTTTCTTTCTTCCTGCCGGAGCTCACCGCGGCCCTCAGAGGGAAGAGGAGAAGGACTTTGTGATGAAACTTTTAGTGAATCTCGCTGCTCCAGTTCTGTCGCCGCCACGTCACGGAGCTCAAAAAACGCTGCCTCCCCTCACAGCTGCGATATATTCTTATTAAAGCTCGGCTGCAGAGGTGCACGGGATTGTGTTTTTATCACTCTATGACCGTCGTTTTCAGAGGATTCCTTCTTTCCTCCTGTCACACCTTTCTTTATCTGCTTTCCTTCTTTGCCACCTCTTCCTTCTCCTCCTTCTGTCTTAATCTTTCCCCTCCCTCACATCCCTCCCTCCCTCCCTGCCCGTCCTGGGCTTGTGCTCTGATGGGGCTGATGGCCGTTTCGACAGGGGCAGCATTGAGGTAAAACGGTGTGACGGCAGAGTTTTGTTAAGCCGAGAACAAAGGCTCAGAGATGCCGGGCCGAGCCATTGTCCCGCCGCCCGTATTGGCCTTGCCACAGTTTTGCAGGATTTAATGCTCTGTTTACCTCCAGCCAATCGCCGCTAATATTCAAAGAGGAGCTTCTTCCTTTTCAGACGCACCTCAGGATGATTTAAGATAGACCCATAAAAACCTGCAGCTCTGATCTGAGGAGAGAGAGAACAACACTCTTCTCTTCCTGCAGATATTTGTAGTTTAGTATTTAAAGCTTGAAATCCTGCAGCTAGTCCAGATTAAAATCCTGCATTCAAACCTGCAGTTACTTTAAAGATGACCGCACCAACGTTGGACCTCAGTAAGAGTCTGTCACCATGACTGGGAGAGAGATATGAGGCAAGTGTGTGTGTGTGTGTGTTTGGGTGTGTGTGTGTGTGTCTGGTCCGTTGGAGTTCCCCTGCATGGTCTTTGGGCAAACTGAAAGCAGCGCTCAGTGGGATTAGAGAATGAGTGTTGCCGGGGGTTGGCTGAGGGCGGAGGACACAGAGCACAGGAGGATTCTGGGAGTTTTTTCTGCCCTATAGCTAGGGGCCATGGCAGAGATCTCCATAGGTTTTCTATAGAGGAAGTTCAGTCAGAATGAAGCCTGTGTGGTGCATCGAAGAGGGTGCAAACAAGAACTCTGAATCTGGATTGATCTGGAGCGAGCACAGGAGGATTCTGGGCCTTTGTTTTGGACAACAGGTCGCAAAAATGCATCCTTAAATCTTGTATTCTGCAGGATACTGAGTGACATGTTTGTTATTTTACTTCAGCTTGTGTTCAAGTTTAAATCAGAGTGAGCAGGCTTGCAGCTTTAAGCTAACGTAAGCTTTTAGCGTGCAAACATTAACAGCGTTTTAAGGAAATGCACGACAACGGCGTGTTTTTAGTTTTTACTGCCGCCGTCGCTCTGACATCGACATAAAAGCAAACTTTCAGAGAACAAGGGGCAATAAACGTCGTGCAAAGCGCCGTCATCGAACCCAATGATAATTTCACGAGGGCATAAAGATTATGAGTCCATTCCAGTAGCACCCATCTGTGCTTTCATTTGCGACTATATGCTCTGTAGTTAAAGAGGAGGCTGAGGAAGGAGAGGGGTGACTTTCATTTGGTTAAATAGTTTGTTAAGGTCAGAAGGGAAGAGGAAGACGAGAGAGAGCGTCCTCCCTTCCTCACAGAAAACAAACCCCTGATTGACAAGCAGGGACATGGTTTTTTTTGGGGAGGGGGAAAGAAAGCAAATAAGACGTCTCCTTACAAATCCTCCTCGAGCTGCTCCGGCGATTAACGGGTTAACTAAATGAAACAATTTGTCAACACACAAACTCTGTCTTTCCAAACCTCTTTCTGCAAACCGTTTTTTTTTTGTGTTTTTTTTTTTGCAAAACAATTACAAAATTACAGTAGATAAAAACTGAACGGCGCCAGTATTTATGCAATCAACATAACGAAGAAACAAAACAATTTAATGTGGAAAAATCATCATTCATCTGCATTATAATTGCTTCTCTTTCACATCTACGGGGATGGTTAATTAAAATTGTGATTAAATGCGCCTGCACTGCCTAAGATGTCTTCCCCCTAAACAGGTGCTACAGAATTTAAAAGTAAAGAGAAAAAGCTAATTAGCATTGGAAATTGAGAAATTGCCTGCAAGAATCAGTGTTAATTTCACTCACTGATGAGGTAATTTATAAAGGGGGAGCGCCGAGGAGTCTGTGCAACACGAGAGATTGCAACACCGGCTCTCCCCCCTCTCTCCCCCCTCCGCCTCATCCCGGCTCTCCCAGAGTGCAGGTGAAGCTGTTTGGAAAATATTGAAGCTATTTGGTATTCCGTCTTCGTTAGAGTTCATCTGTGCCCCCACAACAGCGAGAGTAAACACCAAAGACTAAATAATGATATGTAAGGGCAGCACACACACACACACACACACTCTCAAACACACACACACACACACTTTTTTTCCTCCCTTTGCAGAGATAAAACAAGCCGAACGAGGAGTGAGGAAATGCGTGTAAGTCATTAGGAAGCTGAGGTTTCTCCAGGTGTAGGACTTGCTCTGCTTTAGTGCCGTTTGTGGAGAATCAGGAAGAAGAAGAAGAAGAAGAAGAAGAAAAGTGAATGTTGCGTTTTCAACTTTTCACTTCAACTCAGGAGAAACATCACAGTTACGATGCCGTGTTTTTTTCCGACTCGCCTCCCGATCAGAGGATGTTGGCCGCCGTCCTCCGCCCCGCTCAGAGTTTCCAGAAACATCTCAGATACTGCAGATCTCCCTCCTCCCTCCTCCTCCCTCCTCCTCCTTGTAATTACCTGTCATTGTCCATCATTATAGTTGGCCTTGGAGAAATGTCAGGCCTGGAACGAGCCCGAGCCAAACTGTTCCATCATGTTCAGAACTTGGCCACGAGTGCGTCGCAACCCTCGCTCTGAATTCCCCCCCCGATGTCCTATCTATCCCGTCGAGCTTGTTTATTTGTGGTTTTTAGAAATATGTCAGAGTTTACATGCTACTCTCAGATTGTTATTTGGGGCTTCCTCCAAAACAACACGTCGGACTGAGGATGCACGACGTCTGTTGGATGCACAGGTGATGCAAAGTTTTATTTTCATGCATTTAAGTTCTTGTGCAAACCAATCAACACACGCCTCCCAACTTCAAAATTAAGAGCTCTTTAATGCTCCTTAAATGCATCCCAATGAAATCCATTTTCATTGGTGGTTGTTTGACTAGCATGGAGCCCACCTGAGAGCTGAGGACGGTCTTCGTCCGCCCTCCATGAGAGTTCAGCAGGAGCAAAATTTTAAGCATAAAGTCCCAAAAACTTGTCCCCAGCGCTGATGCAGGAAAACTTGACACCGTCAGCTGCAGCTCTCCCTGAAATTGGCGTTGGACAGGTGGGAGAAAAGGGTTGAGCTAGCAGGCCGTAGGTCATTAGGCTTCCACGGCGGCGGCGTTGGCGGAGCTGAAGCATCAAGCCGGCGCGAGGTGAAAAAAAAAAGGAAAAGCCAATTTGCTGAGACATACTCTGTCGACCTTTCATCATAACTGGGGCCTTTTTCTTTTAGATTAAGTCCAGTGAGCAGAACTCAGCCGCCTGTCAGCCCCTTAAGCCCCACACCCTCCACCCCCCTCTTCACTTTTTAACAATCGTCTCTCTCACTCAGCCTCAAAGCTCCCCCAACTTTCTCCGGCTGCTATGTGACAAATCATGTACTTTACACCCCGCCTGCCCCCCCACCACCACCACCACCACCCCGCCCCCCCTCCTGCTTTTGACATCCAAGCTGCTCTGTTGCGAGGCTGCATTCCTCAGAGCTCTCTCATCACAGAAACCTGAGGTGTTTGGAGGATTTTATATTAACGTGGAGCGTCGTTTACATCCTCGTCTTCGGCTTTTCAAACATCCTTACGGTTTGGAGACGTTCTCTGCTCCCCTGCAGAACAAGCTGCAGAACTTTACTGTAAATGATGTGACATTCAACATGAGGAGTTTAGTGAATTTGTGCATCCTCACACAAACTTTCCTGAGGGTTGATTCAGACCATGTTTGATTTCTCTCCGTCTTCTACAGCTCGTTTGTTTGGATGAGATATTATTGTTTCTGTCGATAGTTCAGCCGTTACGAACTCTGGCCTCGCAGACAAACATTGTTCAAACCCGCAGAACTTTATTTACAGCTCTCTCTGCTCAGAGATATCACATGTGTCAGGATGAATTCAGAGGAGTGCTTTCAGATTCTGATTCGATAGACTTGAACATGAGTTAAAAGTGAAGTTGTGTGTTTCAGTTCTTCCTCTTACCCGAGCACCTTCAAACAGGACGAACAGAATATGTGATTTCTGCGTCTTTAAAGCTTCAATGAGGGATTTTTAAAAAGCAGGAACTCAAGTCTTTCAAAGCGGCAACAAACAAGAACAAGAACATAAAGGAACCGGTCCAAACTCTTTCAACCACAGCCGAGCTCCTTCATGATTATTTTATTTCATGAGTTTTCCCCCTCTCTCCTTCTCCTCGTTCTCCCTCCTCTTCCTCCTCCTCCTCCTCCTCCTCGAGTCACTCCGCTGAACAGGTCAGGCAGTAAGTGACAAGGTATTTCGTCGTTTTGTGAACCTTTGCCAGACTGATTGTTCGGTGCAAGTGTAGTGTAACTGAGCCGCTTGTAGCTCGCCGGAGTGTGGAAAATAAGATCGAGGACTGATTTTTTTCCCTCCCTCTCTCCCTCTCTCTCTCTCTGCCTCTCACTTGCTTTTACAACAATGTGAGATAGTAAAATAGATATCCAGTGGCCGGGGCGAGAGCTCCTGTGCGCCGGCATTGCTGTCGCTCTTCATACATATCCGTTCCACCTGACAGCCCGCTGCATCGCTCCAACATTTACACTCGCACCAGTTTGACCCGTGACCACTTGTGTGCTATTACCGCCCGGGCTGGAGCCGCTCTGACTCCTCTGTTTGCACCCAGGTTAGGAGTGTGAGCCATGCATGTACCGCCAGCTCCGCTCAGAAACGCTCTTTAAGTTGTCGACACGTTTCTGCACGAGTGGAAACGAGACCGGGTCTGCTTCTGGTACTGGTTTAGACCGACTGGTGACTGCATGTGTGTGTGTGTTTTATAGACGGCACTAAATCATGAGAGCATGCAGAGGAGACGTTCAGGAGCTGACTCACAACGTCAGAATATCTCAGACTTTTCAGATATTTTATTAAGTCAATTTATTTTCTGCATTTCACTCCTGACTCTCACTCCTGCAGAACTTCTTATGAAAGTTAATTTCTGGAAGTATATTCAGTCAAATTTCTTATTCTGCTGCATTACCAGAAAACATGGAGGCAGCCAATCCTCAAAAAACCTCCTCAGCTGGTTGTTTGCTCGTGGAAACAAAAGTTTGACTGACAAATGTGCAACTTTGAGGACTAAAGATTTGGAAGTTTTGCAGGAGCATGATCAGGGTTTCATCCTGGGCAGATTTTCTTTTATTAGAAGCTCCTGGAAAAGACTTCTCCCAAATTTTAAGCTGAAAAAAAAATTGGGAACTCTGCAACTCCTGCAGCATTTCCAGCTTCTGCTCCTCTTCTCTCTCTTTTCTGTCATCCTTCCTTTCTGCAAACTTTCTGTAAAAAGTTCTTATTATTCTTTGAAATGCATCAAAACACTTCCACTGTGCTGCAAGCTTCTTGCATAAAATTGACTCCTCGTCTTCCTCTCAGAGATATTTCCTCTCATTGGTGTTTTAATTTGTTATTGAGCAGATTTTGCATGATGTGAGAGAGTCAGGTGTTAAAGCTGTCTCCTGTGACGCTGCAGAGTCTGCATCAGTTTGGAGATGAGTCTGCATGCATCGTGTCTGACTCTGAGATTTAAGAGGCTTCTACTTATTGTGGGGTTTTTTCCTGCTGGATGCTGACGCCGGCTTCTAACGGGGGGGGATGTGATGTTTGTGTCAGAACGACACTTCATGGGGGTGAAAAGGATTTCCACAACTTCAAAAACAAGCCAGAGAGAAAGAGAGGAAAGACCTCCCTGAACCCCTGAGGGAGAGACTCGTACGACGACGACGACACCGGGGGGAGAAAACAATCGCTAATATTAGGAGGAGGAGGAGGAGGAGGAGGAGGGGGGAGGAATACACAAACACACACACACACACACACACACACACACACACACACACACACAAACAAAAAAAAACCTGGAGTTTGTTTATGTGCACATAATGCGAGTGTGTGCGCCCGGTGAAGCGCCGCAAATGGGAGAAGTATGCGTGGGTTTCTCAGGTAACAGGATTACGTGGGCACATAATTGATCCATTTGGGGGAAAAATGACAGCGCTCTAAAGAGGCCTCGGCTTTGGAAATGGAGTTTATGAAACAGGCATTCGTAAATTCAAAGGAATCAATATGTCAATTTTATTACATCTCCGGGCCAGATGGGCATTAAAGGCACAGCATCATCCCTTTCTCCTCTCAACCCCTCTCTCTCCCTCTCTCTCTCCGCTCTGTCATCTGCTTCTCCAGGTCTCTCCATCAACGTCTCCTCGTTTTTCTCTCTCTGATTCTCACTATTGTTCCTCTTCTTCTCCTCCGTGTGTGCTCCCTCTCTGGCTCCTTTCTGTCTTTTTAAAGATGCTCTTATATCCGTCTTACGTTACGTCAGCCTGCAGAGAAAGACGTCGATATAACAGGAAAACAGCAGCTTTGTTTTTAGTGAATCTGTGGCTTTAATTCCTTCTGCACACGGAGAGGTGGTCTTTAAACCATGACTAGATTTCAAATGTGCAAAATGTTGCACAGCTTTCAGACGGACAGTCTTCCAGTATATCACAATAACAGCATTTATTGAATCCCTGTATCACGATGTGGATCATAGCAAGGTTTAAACGTCACACAGATTCAAACCAGGCTGCAGGATCTCTAACACATCTTCAAGTTGAGCTTTATTTTCACCTCTCTGTGTCTTTTTTATTTTAATTTCCCTCTTGAACTCCCACTTTCTTTTTATTTCATGAGCTAGGACTGAACTTTCTGACTTTGGTGCATCAGAAATGTTAAATTATTGCAAAAACATGGCATAGTCTTTTGTTTTTATGGAAAGTGATGGACTTAAGTGGATTTTAGGGCTTTAAAAATCCACTTTTTAGAATGATTTGCAAACATGGAGGAGCAGTTTTGTCAGTTTCTGGTTTTAAACATGCAAAATGCAATTTTAAGAAAATCTTTTGCTGTCTCTCTTCCTCTAATTCCTCCTCTATCTCTCTCTTTCTCTCTCTTTCTGTTTGTGAGCCAAAGGTCCTCAGTGGCCATTTTGTTGGGGCCTTTCTGAGTCCATACATGTGCACTGTTATGTCTCTGTGTCTCTGTGTGTGTAGAGGAGGAAGATGCAGTGTGTGTGTGTGTGCATGTGTGTGTGGGGGCCTCAGAGGTATCAAATATCCCCGTCCAAGCAAATGCATCAGCTGAAATATGTTTGTCAATGCAGCTGTTGACTCAACACTATTATTCTTTAGAAGAAGCCGGCGAGCACAATAAACGGTTTCAAATCTCAGCCAATCGTCGGGGTTAAAAACAGAGAGAGAGAGAGAGAGAGTGGGTGGGGGGGCAGATTAAGCACTCTGCATTTCCCTTCGCTAAAATATTCACATTTCATTTAAATACAACGGCATCCCAGGCAAGATTTAATTACCATCCAGCACTATAATGCAAATGAATAATGCAGCAAAGACTGATGCAAACGGATAGAAATATAAGACTCCGGCGTGCGCTGCGTTCAGGGGAGTGAGAGGGAGCAGAGGGAAGGGAACAGGTTAAAAAAATCTACCCTGAGATGCTCACTTCTTTCTGAAAGAGACTGGGGGGAGGAAGAGGAGGAGGAGGAGAGCGGCGGCGGCACAATTACGAGGCCCATGCAGCGTCCCCGCCGTTTGCCAGGATTTTCCGTCTCCCATTCCAGTAGTTCATTTTTGGAGTAAGTAAATAATAAGAAGTTGGTGATGCTTGCATTTTTAATTCCACCCCCTCCCCTCGCTGCACTTTTTTCCCTTGTTCAGTTCACTGACTGACATCTGCTATCAATGCTAAGCAGGTGTTCCCGTGCAAACAGACGTGCCCCTGTTTGTGTTTCGCCGTCCCCGCCACCGTGCACCCAAATGAGCAACGTGATTAAGAATCCTGTAAATTTTTGAAAGGAAACGGATGGCTGCCCGGCTAGAACGTAATTACACCGCCGCCGACATCCTCCTGCAGCAGCCAGAGCCAAAGCAACAGCAGAGAATTAATAATATATAATGGCATCTTTCCTTGTAATTCATAAATGAAATAAAATGAAGGAGGAGTAACCGCTGATAAGTTTTTTTCTCTTTCTTTCTCTCCCTCTCTCTCTCGGGGGGAGCAGGGGCAATTTTCAGAAATTGAGTCGAGACGATCATCTTCCACGATGCGTTAACTCGACTCGGGGTGTGTGTCAGGGGGAGCAGGGGAGGCCGGCTCCTCTCCCTCTTTCTTCCACTTTCTTCTGCTGCTTCTTTTTAGCTCATTTATTGACTAAATGAGGCCTCGGCGTTCCTTCCCTCACTCTTTCACTCTCTGTGTTTGTCATTATCCGCTTTCACTTTTGCTGTATGATCACACGAGCCTTCGCAATGGACAATTAGCTACGACATCTCAAGTGGCAGCTAACTTCCAGCTCCCTTGAAGTTCAAAGACTGTCGGCACATTAAGTTCCTTCACTTCTCTCTCTCTCTCTCTCGGTGTGCGTCTCTCTACCTTGAAGGATATTTTGGAAAGTGAACCTGGAGGAAAAAGGTGCGCTGTGGTACATTTCCTCCCAAAATGTGATGAAATAATCCGTCATGAATGTGACAAAAACTTGGTGGGTGGAAACAGGGGAGCACGGAGAGATGTGATGAGGCTGATTCTCAGACGTGAACCTGCAGAAAAGAGGTGCATGATGGTACATTGAATCCAAAAACATGATTAGAGAATCCGTCAAAAGATGCAAAACTCTGTGGAGAGAAACAGGAGAGCACTAAAATATCAAATGAGGCTGAAATGTGCCAAAGTAGAGACGAGGAGGAGGAGGAGGAGGGAGAGGAGGAGGAGGGGTGCAGATGGTAACCTCTGGGGAGGTGTAGGGAGGAAGGTAGCGTGACACACAGGCCAACTAAAAACCTCTGACGAAGACAGACTCTGACAGAACCTGTCCCCCCCCTTTCCCTGGAATGAAAGAAGGATGAGTTTTTTCTGTTCCACTCGTCCAAAGATAACAATCAGTGGAGCTGCCAGGTACAACATCATCTGCTTCACACCGCCTGAATCATGATGGAAACCCGGCGTTAGCGCAGAGGGACGTTGTACGACATGTTCTGGGACGATGGCTGCCACGCTCCACCTCCGTGCGGTGTGGATTTGTGGAGTCGGAGCCTTGTAAAGCACTTTTCACCTCATTTATATCCATTCTCTCTGCCTGTATCTCAGCCCAGGCACCTTGGCTACTGTTCCCTCCCACGGCAGCTATTGATAGCGGCTGACAGACGTTGTTTGGACAGTGAAAGGTGCGCCTCCCTGTAAACGCTGGCTTGCAGAAGGGGGAGGCGACACTCCTCTCCTGTCCCCTCTAATCAGAGCCAGAGATGGTCGCATCCTCCCTTTCGGATACGCGATAATTACCCTTCTCTGTGAACGCCGGGGCTTCACTCTGAGCAAGGAGGGACAGACTCTGACAATTATATTAGGGATGTGTGTTTGCTTCTCTGTGTAAATCCCCGTACGCTGCCTTGTAGCCATCTTCCCCCTCGCCACAGCTGAAAGAGTTAGTCCGCAGCTCATGATATGAAATAATAAGGTGTAGTTATGTGTGCGGCTCTCGACTGTAGCGGGACAAACATTGTTTTTGTCTGTTTGCGATCTCTATAAAGGGCTGCTGTGGCAGAGATCAGTGGGTTTGCTGTGTATGTTGCTCTGTGGGAAGAACAAGGCTCTGACACAGCCGGGGTGAGAGGGTTCAGGTCTATTTGGGAGAGCAATGCTAAAGATGTGAACATTTTTACATAAATTTATCACACAAAGTGACGATGTGTGACCTTTTAGACGTGCGACTGTCTGCGCTCTAATTGTGCAGAAGCACAGATTACCGCGACGTTAAACTCTGAGTCTGCTCTCCTCTGGAGTTGGAAACTCTGTGACCGGTGACCCCGTGGTTCGGATAGCTTCAGCAGCGAGACCTAACAGGCGGCGCTGCAGGCGCGGTCATTTAAAGAGACTGATTTGGAACTTATTCTGTTACTTAAACGTCGACTAGTCCAGTTTCACAAAATAATAAGTCCACTTATTGGAGCTGGAGTCGGAGACAGACGGAGGACAGGACGCTGCAACGACAACATCACAGCTCAGCACCTTAGAAGCTAGCATGAAAGTAGAAGAACGTTATGATTAGGGGTGGGAAGTGATAAGATTTGATCAATGTCAATGCCATTGTCCATTCTGCTTATCAATCCAGTTCCTCCTAACGATTCATGAGTATTTTTTAAGGGGTAAAAAAGTAGTTCTTCACAGTCTTCCACACCAAAAGGAACCATTTTATTCCTTCCAAAATTATGTCTGCACAAGACTGAACATGAACATATTCAACTTGAGTATACTGAACAATAGGTTGACCTCATTCTCGACCGTGGCCCCTGGAGCCTGGAGGAAAGACTTTGAATTTGGAGAGGAAAAACGCTTTTCCTCCAGGGGTCATCGCGGAGGTATTTTACCCGCTCTCTGTGCCTCATTTTCGGCTGCATGAGTCCGGATGTGGCCCATGTGGCCTGGAGGAAAATACTTTGGATTTGGAGAGGAAAAGCGTGGTTGAAGGAGTGTGTGGCGTAATGCAACGTACCGCAACGTGAAGTGACGTCAAGAATAGATAGCATGAGAACCGGCTCTAAGTTGGATCCAGTTTTCGATTCCCACCCTTAGTTATGATGCAGTGTACTAGCATGTTTATATACAAAGTCGTATTTTGTATTCCTAATAAGCACATTAGCTTGTTGTAGTTTATTAGCATGATAGATGATGGTTCACAGCAGCAGATAAGATGCTCAAACAGGCTTTATCAGTGGATGAAGCAGCCTTCAGTCAGCGTGAGGAGGTCCAGTGTGAGCTGTGTGCAGCAGCATAAAGAGTTAATGTGTAACAGTGGACTGGTGATTGTGGCTAGCATGTGTGACAGCAGTGTTAACAGGAGAACAGGGCTGCTTCTCTCTCTCCGTGCTGAGCTGATACAGACGCACACAGAGTTCTGTTGTAACCTTTAGAAAGCCGGTATAATAGTACTGACAGTGTGTGCAGGAGAAAGACAGAAAAACTCTGTCTCTGCTATCTCCCTCTGTGGTCGTCAGCGTGTGTGGACGATGTTTTCCTCCTCCAGCTGCTGGGAGATGATTCGGGTCACCGCGGGCTGCCCGGGCGGGGGGGCAAACTGACGAATCAAGGGGGCAATTGTGTCTGGTGCCAGTCAGTCGTAATTAAGAGCAGGATCAGGGGGTGGACGCACACCGAAGCATGCACACGGAGAGACCTCAGGACATGAAATCACGTGCACGTAGACATATACAGGGACGCTCACACACATACTTAATCCAGGCTTCTATACGGAGCAGCTCACCTGAAAATAATCGCTGCGAGGGGCAGCAGGGGATGCAAATGAGGCCGGAGGTTAGCGTGGGAAAAGTGGAGCAGCGTAGCCTGGGACTAGGTGATCCTCCGGGCAGGGGGCCGGCCTCAGGAGGGGCCTTTGTTTCCAGCCTCCGTTTTAAAAATGCCCACCACCTCCTCCTCCTTCTCCTCCTCCTTCTCCTCCTCCTCCTCCTCCTTCTTCTTCTTCTCTTCCTCATCCCCCCACCAACACTTTTCTATCACCTCCCAGCCCGGGCTGAGCAGATAGAGAAAAGCAGTGATATATGGTTTGTTTAACAAAGGGAGAGGTGTGTGTGTGTGTGTGTTAGAGAGAGAGTGTGTGTGTGTCGGTTTGACTCAACATTCATTCAGGTTATTTTCATGTGAAGTGACAGGTTTGTTTTATCAGTCAGAGGTGGAATTATGGAGACAGATACTCACAGTTTACTCTCACACTGGAGGTAGACTTTAAGGCGTGCAGATCTGAAGAAGGACTTTTAAACTGAGGTTTTTGGTCTTATTAGAGGACATAAAGCTGTCCACAGATAGGAGATATAACTGTTGTGATATCCTCAGATTCTCTGTTTGGCTTGTGCAGGACTCCAGGCTGCAGAGTGAGCATTAAAACATAAGCAACAGCCGGTTGGAGGAGTTATAAATGAGCATTTACTTCAAAACAAAGAAGAAAACATCATAGATTATGACGTTAGAGCATGCAACAGGAAGGTGCACTTATAGGAGGAACCTACAGCATCACATTCTGACTCTGCAGGGTTGCAAACACGCTTCTCTGAGCCTTCCCTTTAAGCTGAAGGTGCTCATTAGAAACATTACAGCTGTGTGAGTGTGTGTTTGTGTGCAAACACTCAGAAGTCGTGTCATAAAGTCATGAAACTGTTCAATTATTAACTCTGTTTCTCTTCTCTCCCTCTCTTCCCGGTGCCGTCCCTCCTCCACCTGTTCCTCCTCTCTCCTCTCAAAGCAGGTAAGCACTTGTTCTCTGGTTTTTATTCATGCTCCACGATGTAAACAGCACCTGTAATACCTCCTTACACGCACCCCTCACTGCACAAACACATCATTTCACATTACACACATTCAGAGCTGCCCGGATGAATTCCTGAGCTATAACGAAGAGGGAAATATTGCTTTGTGAACAACACTCGCTCATAAATATTCAAAGGGTTGCAGCTGTAAAAACGTGTACGAGGAGGAAAGAACCTCGGAACAAGATGCTCGGCGGTGGCGTAAATGTAAGAGCGTGGTTGCAACTTGTTTGCCGCAGTGGATGCTGCTCGCAGCGGCCTCCTGACGCCCCGGCCGCTGTAATACCTCGCTCTCTTAATTATTATTTATTGGCACTACCTCTGGCTCCCTGCGCCTCTCCTCTCGCCTCCTCTGTCCCCTTTATCGCCTTTCTAAATAATTTCTACAAATGAGGAGGTTTTCTCTGCCGCACGCATGTACGCCGCGCGCTCAGCTTTCACTCATCAAAGTTTAATCGAAGCCCACGTTTTAGTTTTTTCGAATAAAGCACACTTAAAAAATTTAGATGCAAATTATTTTGCATTATTCATGCATTCTCCCAGTCCTTGTAGATTTAAACATTTCCGAGGCCACCTTGATTCGAGTAATTACCTATGCCTCGGCAGGCTCCGTCATGAATAAGGTATTTCCTACAAGCAGAGTATGCGCCTGATGAGCTTTTAAAGTGGCTCTACACCCAACTTGTGTATTGCTTCTCCTGCATGAGTGACTAGAACATGCATCGCAATCGCTCTCAGGTGGGGTGGGGGGTAGTGGGTTTGTGGGGGCAGCAGAGAGTGACAGCACTCTCACTTTCATGCACCGGGGGCCTTCAAGTCTCTATCTGTCGTCTCCTTTGTCTCCGAGTCCTCCTCCGTCCCCTCCCTCTGCGGCTCCTCGTGTCACTGCCCTCATGGTCTCTGCTTCACGCTTTGCAAAATATCTCCATTTCTGTGCACGGCGTTCGTTCTCTGAATCCGTCTCAGGAACATTATTTCTAAAGATATAAGAGCTTAAAACAAGTTCTCCTTTGAATCAAATTTCCAGTTCTGTCACCTTGATTGGTTGCCTCCTCAAAAGTAGGATGCATCCTGCAAAGAGGACTTAACTCTGCATCAAGTTCTGCAGTTAAAGAACAGATCTGAAACTTTTTCCACCCTCCACGTTCGTTAAAACGATCAGTGAGCAGTCAGATGTGCAGATTTCTCCGTCTTTGCCCTTTCCCTATCCTCCATCACCTTCTCCTTCCTCCTCCTCCTCCTCCCTCCTCCCCCTCTCTGCCCTCAGCTCTTTGTATCTTTATCCATTTCAGTCTGAAGGATCCCAAAGTGTTTCAGATCTGAGCAGCCTAATACCCACCTTTAAGCCGCGCGGCTTTGAAATCTCTTTTCGACATAACAAGGGGAACTTAGCTTTTCCTCCACTTTACCTGAGTGCGGCTGAAGATCCTCCTAAATCGCACCTGGCTTTGTTGGGCAAACACTCCCCCTTCTCCCCCCTCCTCCTCCCTTTCTTCTCCTCAGTAACACCTTGTAAGCACTTCTTGATGTCTGAGGAGTTTAATTTCAAAAATTAGATCACTTTTATTGCAAATTGGCGCACGAAAGTCGACGTTATCTGCAATCTTGAGCCATTTACATAAGACATAAAGTCATTTTACAGTTTTTTTTCAGAGCGTCAGGTGATAATTACTTCCTGAAATTTATTCATAGTGTTTTTGTAGAGAGTCACCTTGACAAAAAGCAGTTTTTAACCACCGCTCAATAGGAGGCTTTTACATCAAGTGCATGTTGTTACACCTTTAACTTCGCTCACCTTCAGTGAAGACGAAGAAGAAGAAGAAGAAGAGGAGGAGGAGGAGGATCGATTCTTACATCAAAGCTGCTCAGATGACACATTATACCCTCTGGATTCTTCCTGTAATATCACATGCATTCAGTCTCAACACACATTAACATGTTTCAGTGCAGCCGGAGTGTAAAGAGTGACCCTGAGAGCAGAGAGAGCGTGTGTTTCTGCAGAAGAAGAAGAACAAAACAAGGTTAGAGCAGGAAGAAATGAAGCAGCTGCGGCCTCCGAGCAGGGAGAGGAAAACAAAGTAGTTGACTCTGCGACTCCATCATCTTTACTACCCAGCAGAAGAATTAATATTTAAACATTCTAATAATGTAGCTCGCCTTGCATGCACTTTTAAGCAAAGCAACAATATTTTTCACCTGGGGTAACACAATGATTTCTCTTCCCCGCTGTGCACAATTTCCCTTTCTGATGATCTCCTCCAAGCTCCCCCCCCCTCCTCCTCCGCCCTCCCAAACCCCCGTTTTGTGATTTTCACCCCACTGAAGAAAAAAAAAAAAACAGGAGAAAAATATTCATGGAGATAAATATTGAAATGAATTTTTCCCTGTATATGAGCAGAGACGGTCGAGGTTGTGGCTCGAGGAATGCACAATGTGCTCCCTGGAGGAGCGAGCAGTGATTCATAAAATCGAACCTGTTTGAAGGAGGAGAAAAGAGAGAGAGAGAATGCAGCAGCAGCCTGATGGAGGACAAACTTGTGCTTTTGTTCCGTTTTTTACATCTGCTGTTGACTCCAACCTTTCATACCAGGAGGCTTTTTGTTTCTGCAGCTGGAAGGTTTGGTGGATTTGACTTGTGCCATAAATGTAAATGTGTTCTCTGTGTGTGTGGAAACCACCGGACACGAACATCACTCACACACACTCACACTCACACACTCGGAGAAGCTCTGCCAGATTGTTTTTACACAATCCTGCATCCAAGGAAATCTCCAGAGCAGAGGTGAAAGACTACCTGATATCTTAAACTGAATAAATCCAATAAAGTGTCAGAGCCGGCCTCGTATATCAGCTCGAGTGCCACATCAAACAAAGAGGGTCAAAGTGAGGTCGGAGGTTAAAGGTCAGGATTGGGAGAAGCTGTTAAATCTGACAGCAGCAGAGAGAACCTTTACCTCTCACTGGATCTCATGTTTGAGTGATCAGATTTGTAAATAAGTAGATCTTCCTCTTCTTCTTCCTCTTCGTGTCTCTGAGTCGAGCCGCGGCGTGCAGAGACTGACTGATCGTCATGATGTAACAGTAAACCCTTTTCTCAGCATCTCTGCAGAACACAAATTACCTCTCAGCAGCCGGCTTCTCATCGTGTTTAACATCAGCCGCAGACACACACACCTCGCGCAGCACACAGCCTGCTATTAGCATCAAAGGTGTAGGTAACTGTCGACTCCCCGGGGATAAATACAAACAAATACTCTGAATGGAGGAAAATCAGCCAATTCAACGTATTCTCAGAGGCGCTGGGGTTGGATTTTTCACAGCAGCGAGCGCCTGCGAACGCGCCCTGTCAGGCCGAATGCATTACAGACGCCTTAAGGTTTCGTAATTGATCATGAAAATGAATTGCCGGGCGTTGGGGGCTAAATTGAATGACATAAATAAGAGTTATGCATTGAGCTGCTCTCCCTGGATTTGTTTATGTGACGGCTTGTGATCAGGAGCAGAGGAGGATGTTCATCTTTTATACACCACAATGGCATTTATTCTCCTCCTCCTCCGATTCCTCCTCCTGCACACAGGTTAGTCTGAAACCTGCACACAAGAGCCAGCTCTCTTAAAAGATCATGTCGTAAGCTGATTTCGACATCTTATGCAAGGTGCCTCGCCGAGGGGAAAGAATAGTTTGTCTGGTGCCTCGGGGCGCAGATTAAAGTCGGTGCTAAGGTGTTGAAGCACCTTTATGTTGGTACAGACTCTTTTCCTTTGATTCATGCTGTAACCGAGTGAAATCCAACAAGCTCACCGCTAAACGCCGCAGATAAGGAAGAAAACCTTTCCCACCCTTTCCCACTGGTTGGGAAGTTTTGGTGGCGAGCGAGTGATGGAGCGATATCAGATGTTTTAATGAACGCAGTTGGAAGGGACCCAGAGTGAGTTTTGGAAGAGGCGTGGGGTTTTAAATGGAGGGTGACGGGGTGAGGAGGAGTTCAGGAGGAACCAGAGAGGAAGGGTCTGAAGGTTTGAGCTGCAGAAGACACAAAGTTTATTTCAAACCGATGTCATTTGTTGGAGTGTCTGTAAACCGTAATAACTCATGCAAGTATTGAGATGTCAAGAAAGCAATGTTGAAAGAGGAGATGAAGGAGAGAGAGGAATGACACTTTCATCAGGTCTGAAGCGTCCAGGAGTCAGTCGACACTAAAACAAGCATGTAAACTTTAAATCAGCCGACAGAGCGCCACCAAATTCTCCGTCACGACAATGGTGCCATTGAGGTGTGTGATTATGTGTGTGTGTGTGGTTTCTATTAAACCCCATGGGACCTCCCCTCCCTCCCCGCTCAGCCTCCCTCTTCCCTCCCAGGAATAAAGCCAGACACTGCGTCCAGGAATCACCTTTTTAAACCTTAATTGATTCCCTCAAAAAGAGGCCCTCGCTGCCACCCCGCATTAGAGCCCGGGAGACGGGCCTCATGTCAGATTGGCCTGCCGCTCTGCATTTGTCCCACCGCCACCGGCCCGGGACATTAGAGCAGGAGCGTCAAGAATTCAGTCTAGACTGGAGAGCATGGGGGGGATTTAGCACGGTGAAGGTTGGAGCAGATGACTTTCAACCAATTAGATTAAATCCCCGGCTAATTTAAGGTACCTCTCCGGCCATCTCAACTCCCACCGTGTTAAGTAATTTGTTATTTTGGTGCACACGCTCAGTGGAAGGTTGGAAGTTTTTCATGCACGTGGTCAGCTCAGAGATTCCAAAGTATAAAGATGACTCCATGAGGGATCAGAACGAAGTAAGCATGTCTTAAAGTGAAAACAAGAGTCTGACTCCTGCTCTGAAAGCGTGAATATTAAACTGTATCGAAGGTTCTCTCAGATCCTCCGTCTCTGCCGTGAAGTGCACAATGTGCTCTTGAGGAATGCAGCAAGACGGCGTGGAGCTATTTCGGTCGCAGTTGCAGCAACGTGTCGGGACGCCCATCTGGTCTGAATCAATCAGACTCGTCCCCATGCAGGCCAGCGTCTCCCCAGGTCTCCCAGCTGTACAAATATGTCCCGGCTTCATCAAGAGCCGACTCGGACAGGGGTCAGTCCTGCGCCGGTGACCCGGCACCTGAAGAGAGAGGGATGCCGACGGGACTAGATCCTCGTGGTCTCTCTGAGAAAGAAGCAGATTTTTCCAGCGAGTACAGTCGGCCTTTAACGCCTCGTCTGAATACTGTACCCATGACTTCACACGCAGTCAAAATAGCAAACCGTGACAGTGATTTGAGAATGAAATGAGAGCATCCCGTCTCACCCAGTTTACCAACAAGCTAAAAATAAACCCTGTTTGATGTTGAAACTAGATCAATGCCTCGGCTGGCCTTACTCGGCCTTCAGGAGCTCAGATTTTCTCTGCAGTCTGGATTCCAGGTCGGACGCTGAAGAGACTGAACTTTGTTTGTCTTAGTTTGTCTTCTTCACAGACTGAACGGTGAGCAGAAGTTTAGTGTTTGCAGGGAGAACATTTCACACAACTGCCAGAGCAGAGGAGGATGCTGCAGCAGTCTTAAGTTCACAGATTAGTCTGTGCATGGTCTTCTTAAAGCTCCAGGTTTGCAGAAGTGACGTGCAAAACTCAGAGTTTTGCAGCGTCACATTTTGTCTCAATCAGTCCGACTTTCTGCAAAGATGCAACCTTCGAGTCGACCTGCTCGCTGACCGTCATGCCTGTCTGAGTTCCAGCGCTGGCGACTCTAAGGCGGTGACTTGTTTGCCTTTTTGTCAGTGAGGCAGAGGCTCAGGGGCAGGTTGTTTTCTCTCCTCTCTGACTGAAGAAGAAGAAGGAGGAGGAGGACGGAGGAGGAGGGAGGAGGAGGGAGGGAGGGAACACTCTGCATGACAATACCTACATCTGTCTGCCGTTTTGTTCTTTGTCATATCAGGGGCTGTCTTTGTGGCAGAGCGCTGTCGTGGTAACAGGAGGTTAGAGGTACGGGGTGGCGGTGGCGAGAAGGAGGGGAGGGGGAGCAGAGGAGGGGAGACTTGTGACTCAAACGCCCCTGTGACACAGCTTTTGTTGTGCTTCAATATTTGATCCTCTTAGCAGTTTGCCATGCCTCCGCCCCCTTACTACCCTCCACCAACACTATTACTACTACCATTAACACACACACACACACACACACACACACACTCACTGTTGGTCCACCTCTGTAATCTCTATTGTGGAGCTCTCTCTCTCCTGTCACCTGTTTAACTGTAAGCAAAGGATTGGGGTGTTTGTTTTAGGTTTTGTGAGCACACAGGTGGGTGGAGCTTCAAAAGCAAGTTAAGGACATGATCTCCTGCAGCTTTAAATGTGATATTAAGTATCAGAGAGGATGCACGAGAGGAAAAACTGGTGCTTGAACATCTTTAATGACGTTAAACGGGTTGTTTGTCTTTGATTGGAATCTAAAATCCCTTAGCAACTTTTACAAGATGATCTCCTCTCTCCGCTATCATCTGTCTTGTAAAGCCGATGCTGTCGCCCTCTCTGGTGTTGGTTTGCACGGCCGGTTTGAGAGCAGGAAAGTTTATAACCTGAGCTCTATTTTCCTGCTTTTCCTCCCCTCTTCTCACACGTCGAGGAGAACCAAAGTTGAGTTGCAGCGGGCCTCTGGAGAGACCATTACAGGCCCTTTATTGTTTCAAAGCTGAGGTCATCCTTCTGCTCGGCGTAGTCGAAACAAAGGCCAGGGGTTTATTGCAGGCTCAACTGTGTGAAAGGAAACGCACTCCAACATTGTTTGATTCTGGGAGATAGTCCGCAGACATCCCTGCTGTTTCCTCTTGGACGGTATGTAAGCATACTATCGGTATCCGAGCTCCAGCGCCGAGGGTTTGGTTTCTTTTGTACACATTTTGCAGGAATTTAGTTCATGCCCGCGAGCGCCCCGAACGAGGTGTCGAGCGTGACAGTTTGCTCGTGTTGGGATGTCATCCCCGCTTTCCCTGACATGTTGACGGGCGTCAGAGGCGGAGAGGCAGAAAGAAGGGAAAAGAGGGTGTGTGAAGGGCAGCTGGAGTCAAAACCATACAGGAGGAGGTGTCTTCTCACTGTGAAGGATTTATCTGAGATCCTGTTTGTAGAGACACACCTGGATTTGTAACTCCTTTATTCCTTTCTTAATATGTGACGAGGGTGTTTGACATCAGTCCTTAATGTTTGCCTACTTTCTGGATTTTTAGGAACTTTGCTGAAGCCTCTTTTCTATTTATGTCTCCTAAAAAGTTCAGACAAATGTCACACCCTGTCTTCAAACCCCATAAAAGCCGCCCTCCTGTTCTCTTTTATCGCTCCGATATTAAATATCATTACTACAGTACGAGCAGGCTTCATAAAAACAGCTCATCAGGGTCCATTTCCGTGGTCACAATGTCATCCCCTTTTGTTTTTGATGCGGTGACCTTGATAATTGTGATGGTAATTACAATAAGTGGCCATTATATTTCAAGGTGCAGCGACCTTCATTATCCAAATCAATTTGAGTCACTATCAATTTGATAATACCCTAAATGCGTGGCTGCATGGAAGATGCACACTCGGCACGGCTGTCGTCTGCTTTATAATGGAATGCTGTTATTGAGATTGAGCCGCCCCTCGCTCTTCAGCCGCGCTGGCAATCAATATTAACAGCTTGTAAAAAAAAAAAAGTACGGCGAAGGATTAGCCGCTGCAACAAATGGGAGGGAGATACTTAAACAAAGTGCAGGCGATCAGGGCCGCAGATAGAAAGTCCACCACTCAGGACTGCAAGGTTTGACTCTTGTGAAAGTCGCCCTGTTGATTTGTTGGGGTTGTTGTTTACTCTGAGGATGCTGGAGGATGTTTCTGCTGTAAAATGATCAGATTTGATCAGATATTGATGTTGGTAGCAACTTAAGTGATCAGGAAATCCTTTAAAATGGGTTTCCCCATTTGTAGCCTCAATACTCGACATGTAATCACCTTTTTTAGCCAATTAAACTCTTAAATGTGACCTCCTGCTGATTAAAGGTGGAGTAGACTTCTTTAAAAGATAGTAAACAATAGAAACAAACTTTAAGAACCAGTAACTTTAATCTGTTTGAAGCTAGATGCTAAGACTTCTGCTTTTTGGGTCAACACCTTCGCTGACGATATGACGATATACGCCTGAAACATGATGACAGTTTAAGGAATATAAGCTCCATTAAAGATGCCTTAATTATGTAAAATACACATATAAAAGGCTGCAAACAGTTGAACCTAGCCTGTTGATGTCAAGCAATTAAACCGTTAAGCTAATCTTCGGTTGTTTTCAATCGTGTTTTCTTGACTTCTCTGCTTCATGCAATCCCTCCTTCTTGAAGAAAGAGTCTCCAAGTCTTCACTTCCAGACCTTTCTGACCCGCTTGGCTGGAGATCCTGGCGACTCTCCTTTCCCCTCTTGTCTCAGTACATCAGAGCCTGACAGATTAGGACATTTTACAAGCCTCTTTATGCTACAGGAAAACCCCCACCCCGCCCCACTGCCGTGTACAGCGCCGTTAAATTTCTGCACCTGTATTGTGTTGCAGAAAAAAGTGCAAGCCTGGCACTTCTCCTGGCCTTGTCCAGCAGCAATATTCAGAGCTTATTAATAAAAAACAGACAATTGTTTGGCAGTTCTTTTGATGTATGTGCCTATTCGCCGGGTAAACCCCCCCTCCTTCTCTGACAATGCAGGAGAGAGATTGTTTTCCTGAAACACACACACACACACACACACACACACACCATCCTCCAGTTGAAGTAACCCACCCGGCCGGAGGCGTGATTTGCGAGCTACCTGACATAATTTACCATCCAGGCGAGTCATATTTCAAAAAATGAGGACAAACAGTATTGAATGAAGTGCCAATATAATTAATGGGGATCATGATCACGAGGAAATTGTTTGCCCCCTTTACCCCGTTCATACATTAAACAGATGTAAAGCAGAGATCTGGCTTTGTGTGCAGGGTTACAAAGCAGGGTTAGAAGGCAAGGCTGCAGATTCTCATGCACAGAGGATTTTAGAGGGACTTAAATAAGACCTGATCATTTATACAGCAGCATCCTCAAGCTAGTTGTGCACAAAGAATACCTTCTTTTAACCCAAACCAGTTGATATGAAGTGCTGCAGGACTTAATGTGAAGCTGAAACGACTTGCAGGGGATAAAAGCTCGATCGAAAAGTACTTCAAGGATAAAGGAGTTCTGCTAATCCCTAAAAACACGACACAAGCCGGGACCTTTCTTGATTTTTAGAGGCCACAGCAGGTCAGACGTGTAATGCTTTAACAGTGAATCCTTAATGCTGAAGTATTTTAGATTTCCAGTTGATTGAAGAAGCATTTTAACGCTGCGTTAGGGTTGATTTTGGAGGCGGCAGCAGGTAAAACATGTTGTTGTTTCACAGTGAATCTTTGTTAAGTTGTAGATGCCAAATAATTTCAGATAAACCTCCCTGTAATCCTGTCGTTCTCACTTCTTCGTCTGCAGCGTGGAGTCAGGAGGAGGAAAAAAAAAAACAGCAATTATTTCAGTGACCTCATTGTCATCCGCTGGAAAATGTGTAATTAGCGCGTGTTTACAAGTCTGGCACACCTGCAGCTCATCTTTTGCTGTAATGTTTGCCTTCAAGAAGCCGGGCGGCTGCCAGCCACTGTCACTGGCTGTCACCGAGACGAGAAAAAAAGGGAGAGAAAGACAGAAAAGAAAGAAAGGCAGTGAGTGAGAGAGAGAGAGAGAGAGAGAGGGAGAGAGGGGTGAAGTAGAAAAAAGAGCGCCTCTGTGTGTGCCATTCTTCCAGAAAATCTCTGACTGGCTTAATGCCGTCGTTGCTGTGCATGTGAAGAAATGGGCATTTACATGGGTATACAATAGAGACTACATTACTTACACAGTAGCCTCATTATATCCCCGACGCCTACCTTCTGCCCCGCACTGGTTTACTCACTCCTAGCTCTTATTGTTGGGGTATAATGGCGCTTGGGCATTTCTGAAATTCCCTCATTATTCAGCTTATTAAGGCTGCACCAACTCGATAATCGCGCCGCATTTCGTGTCAAAGGGGGCGACTGTGCTGATTTGCCACATTTGAAGGCTAGACAAGGCTGCGAGCTCAATCCTCCACGCATGCAGGCGGGATGAAATTGCTCTGTAAATACAGGCGACGTGTAATGCCTCTCTTTTTGTGTGTGTGTGTAAGTGTGTGTGTGCTCCTCCCTGGAGTCGAACCCAAGGCAAAGTGCACCTGACAGATAACCCTGCCGATTTGGATGTCATTACAACAGGCGGGGAACACACGGTGCAATCCGTCAGTGCAGGAACAACAACAGGCGGCTGTTAGGGGATGCAACAGGGAAGAGAGAGGGAGGGGACGAGGTTAACGCCATGTTTCTGACGCTGAATGCACGGTAGCATCCGGCGTCAGAAGTGGAGAGCTTTGAGGAGTCGTCATCCTCTGGTCGTGCAAAAGGAGCACTTTGATGCTTCTGATTAGAAGATGTGAGATGATAGTAATTTGTCCGATTTCTTGTGTTTGCATGATTTAAAATTAAGTAGAACATCACGTGAGCGTCCTTACTTCCACCCTCCTGTCTCTGCATCGAGGGCATCTCAGCAACACTAAACCCAAGAAGAAAGCATGCGTCTTGGTGCAGATTTTGAAGAAGGGAAAAACCACCCTGACTTGATGCTGTGTACATTTAAAAAGGAAGCAAACACTCTCAGAGCTTTGTGGCCTCTGAAACAGAAAATGGGTCACAAAGAAACAATTGCCAGTCGTCGCACAAAGCCTGTTTTTCTCCTCTCTTCTTTTCTGTCTTCACATGCATTGAGTTTAATTATTGTGTGAGGCGCTTAAGCTCTCTTTGGGCTGAAGCATCCTGTCTCTTTTTGAAGAATATTCAGTTCAGGATGCCAAGAATATGCGGCCGCCTAGGGCTGGTCGAGGCTGCATTTTGCTATGTGACATGTTGTCATATACAGGGGGGAGAAAAATCAATTGGCAATTAAATGATACACCTTGTGAGGATGACAGGAGGCATTTGGTTGCACAGGAAGAAGTGGGTAGTGAGGGGCTTTGTAATGAAGGCCTAATGACTATTCATAAGCGATTTTCAGTCCGCTGATCCACTCGACTGGGAAGCTCTGCCCTGGAGAGTCGGCGCTGTCACTTTCCCTCACCTCAAAAAGGCGCCGCGATCGACGGTGTAGGATGTGAGCGAGAAATTACCCAGAATCCTGCCCCGGGCCTGTCTCAGGTCACATGCAGGAGGATGGGGGGAACACACACATCTGGCACACTATAGGTGCCACCGGAGGACAAAAAACTCCGAATCAGGAAGCTGCGAATACACAGGATTGACAGCAGCGGATACCTTTTCACACGAGAGTGAGTTCAGGGGCTTTGTTCCTCGTCTCTGCCCCGTATCCTGTTCGTATTATCGAGCTGACAGAGCTCTGAGGTGGCCATCTGCGTGGGCTCCGGCGTGGATTTATGACCTTGCCGTGAACTCTGGTCAATAGGTGATAAATTTGAGAGGCCCTCTCTGCGATGAGGCGAGGGTTTAAATGTGGGATCTCTGGGGAGGGATGCAGAAAAGATCACTCTGAAGAGTTGAGACCAGAAAAGGACTTCCTGTTCCTTTATTTCTGTCCTGTAACATCCTGTAACATCCTGTGTTTCAACGCCAGACTCTTAGTTCACCAAATCCATTTTTAATAAACGTACACACATGTGGAAACTGACAGCAGGCCAGCTGAGGTAAAAGGACTCACAGGTGACCTTTTACCCCCAGTGTCAGCTCATGAGGTCATCCCTGCCTCGTAGCGCCCCAGCCCCCCGCGTCCCACTCACCACATCGCCCTCACTGGAAATATCATTTGGCAATTAGGCGTTACAAAACCCACTGACCCTTTTCTCTGATTACTGACGCTTCACTTTCTGCCGTTTCTCCGGCTCCCCCGTCCTCTGCCATCGCATTCCTCCTCAAAACCAGCTGCCGTGCTTTCATCCCAGCTGACGAATACCAACAGGGCCGCCGCGTGTATACATCCACTGTTCAAACACGCAGCTATCTGCCTCTTATCGCCGCTCGCCGCTCACCTTATCTAAGGTAAATACAATAATGTGCTCATTAGGCTCTGCTTCATGGCTACTTGGCAGGCATGTTTGCTCAGTAATAAGAGCTTGTCAGAAGCAGGCCAGGTCAGGGGAGTGTGGGAGCGTGTGTGTGTGTGTGTGTGTAAATGGAGGAGGCTAAAACCCAGATATTATGCTTCCCATGCAGCTCTGCGGCGTAGTAATTGAATAAGTCCCGAGTACCTGAGCAAGTCGACCGCCCTCGTCGTGGCTTCCCCCCCCTCGTCCTCACGCCAAGAGTCTATCGCTCCTCTCTGTCTTTATATCCTCGGCGGCTCGTGGCGCCCGGCCAGAACGACTATTACATAATTAATCTGCATTGATCATCTGGTTAGCACATGAATCAAATGGTGGAATAATTGAGTCATGAAGTTTTGGAGGTCCGAGCTTGCTCTGGGTGGTTCAGTGTGGAGCCAAAGTTCAGGGGACAATAGTTTTAACATCCTGAACTCGAGGTGAGAAGTCAGTCTGAGGCCTCAGCGAGGTGAGAAGTCCACTTTTTAAATTCAGGGAAGCTTGGAAGAATCAGTTTTTATTCCGGGTTAAATCGCTCCCAGGAGCGCCGTAAAAATTCAACTTGCCTGCTTCTATTTTCACGTCTCAAGACCCTCGGCCAAATCCAGGCCAGGTTTCCTCCCTTTATTCAGCCTGTTGGAAGCTTTCACCACACACAGTAAAAGTTTAAAAACGGCAACATATATTGTCTCATTACCCTTTATCACCACTTTTATTAGAATAAATTACAGCGCGGTCAGAAATGTCCTCATTGTGTCACCGGGGTTGAATCGGGGGGGGGACCTGTGCAGCATGTTACTGAGTGAATCACAGCTCAAATAGTGCTTGGCAAAGCAACTCCTGCATCGAGGTGAATGGACCTCATCAGCAGAATCGCCGGCGCTGCGTTCGCTGCTGCAAAATTTAGCAGGAAATTTACAAATAGGTGCAGAGGACTGGAGGCGTTCAGGGGCAGAGCGAGGGAGGCTCAGTGTGATCGAAGGGGAGAGAGAGGAGGGAGTGAAACTGAGACGTGTAAATCAATGCCTGGTCTATCTCATACAGATAGGGCCTGTGTGTGTGTGTGTGTAGAGGGGAGTGTGTGTGAAACAGAGAGGCAGTGAGAGAGAGAGAGAGCTGCTGCAAACAATGTCCATCTAATCAAGAGAGCCCTGCTTGTTTTGGGGCTTAATTTCACCTCGTATTGATCCTTTTCTCTCCTTTTTTCACGGTTCTGATGCTCCGTTTGACGAGCAACGGCGCTTTTACACAAACTCTAAAAATAGTCACCAATTTTTTGACTTATGTGAGGAGTAATCCAAGCAGAAGAGTTCATTTTTGACACTACAAAGATCAGAAAAAGCTCCATTCACAAGAAGAATCATTCTAACTCGCAGGACGCTGAAGCTGCGTCTTTATCCGACATGTTTACTGAGTTTATGTTCTATATTGTGCAACTTTTGTCTTTTAAAATCCTCAATTAAGATCCTGTAACACATGCAAACTCATGCACAGAGGCAGAGTCTGTTTACTCAAAGGTAGAATCACTGTTTGCATTAATGCGGTCTTAAAGAGGGAGATGCTTCTGCTCTTCCTGGTTTTAAAAAACAGATCCCACCTTTAATAAAAACATCTGTCTCTGTAGATACTTTGCACACAGTTGGACTGCAATCTTGGCCTGTTAATCACATGCATTGCTCAAACTCATGTCTGTTTTGAACCCTGAAATATGTCCCTCTTCTGTCGAAACACTAATTTTTGGAAGTTCCCATCACTCCGACCCTCGGGATGTAAAATCCTGAAAGCAGAGAAAGCCCAGCGTTCACTAAAATCCTGATAAATGACACCTCATTACAGAAAACTCTTGAAACAATTAGATTCAAACAGGGCAGAGGAAGACTTTCTCAGGTTTTCAGGAGACATTCAGCTCTAATAATTGACTAAAAGCACCTGATAAAGCGGATTCTTATGGCAGCCGAGCGCGGCTTACCTCTCTGTTCTCACCGGCAGAGTCGGGGTCAGCGCGGCGGCAGCAGCTGTACAGCTAAGTACTTTTAATTGAAGTAGCAGTGCCATCATTAACATTGCTATCATTATTACAAAGCGAGCGGTTCGGATGATACTTCTGTCCCTAGCCGCCGCCGATGCCGCCGCTGCTCCTGCTCCTGCCTCCCATCCCCACCCCCAGACACCCGCACATCATTATGCAGTGGCATCTATCAGATACTGGCTTAATTAGGGCCTGTACAGCACATTAAGCAAGGGGAGTAGCCAAGCTCAAATATTTATAAGGTTGAGTATATTTATGATCTGTGTCATAATCCCTTATTGGAAGATTTCAGTGGAGGCTTAACAAAGCAGACCCCGGCGCTCTTCTCTGTTTCTGACACCCCCCCTCCTCCTCCTCCTCCTCTTCCTCTCTCCCTCTTTTTCTTTAACATTTAATGTAATGAAGCTTTTTCCACAGCGGCGGCAGGAAAAGCTTCATTTCCTGAACAAGTACCTCCGTAAGCAGCTGATGTTAATGCCGGTGTTCATCAGAGTTTGAGTTCTTCTCTCTGCAGAAACATTAAAAACACAGAGAAGATCAAATGTCACCGAGTCCTCGTCTGATAGATGCAACAAATGTTCCTGCAAACAAGATTAGGATGTTCTCTATCTTGTGTAACTAATCTGCAGAGAGGCAGAGAGTTTTTTAGAGTCTGAACTTTTACCTGTTGAACCCTGATTGTTATTTTGTCTGATGCATGTTATCTGAAAGCACGCCGTGTGCTCAGAGACATGAAGCGTCCGTCAGTCCTTAAATCCTGACATCAAGGCTTTTATTTTCTTAATTTCTCCTCCGCCCAGCGTCACGAGGTGAACTTCCTGCTATTTTTGGCCCACTTAGAGAGTGCAGGTTTAAGTGAATGGCACTTCTGCTTCAGCAAGAGCCCCCTCCACCCTCCTCCACCCTCCTCCTGCGATAACTCCTCTTGTCTCTTTTTGTTCGGGCGAAGGTATCGTCCCCGTTAAGAGCCCTTCCCTTTCTCCCTCACTCAGGCGTCTTGCTTTTCTTTGTGTGTGTGTGTGTGTGTGTCTGTCTGTGTGTGTGTGCTTTGCCTTGGGAGAAACCACAAGGGTCATGTTTATTTAAAACACAAAAACACACGTCCGTCCTTGTCCTCCTCCTCCACCCCTCACTCTCTCCTCGGTGTGTAGCGGAGGCAGGTGAGAGTGAAGAGGCTCCATGCTTGACTTTACTCGGCGTCTGCAGGAGTGTGTCCACATTGAGCTTCATGATGCTTCATCACAGAATGCAAACCTTCAGGAGACGTTCAGCGCGTCCCTATCGGCGCTCTGACATCAGAGAGGTGAGATAAGGATGTTTTTCAGCGTGGATCGGCCTTGCTGTGAAGCGTCTTTCTGCGGTTGTTTAACTTTGCGTTGTCCGTGCATCTTTTGCTGCAACAACCAAGTGGAAAAGAAAAGCAGGAGAAGTCTCCTCCTCCTAAATCTTTACAACAAGCTGCAGCAAGGTCGAGGTCAGTAGCGTTGACCTCTATACTGGCCAGTCGTGATGAGGTCTCGGCGTGGGCGGGCCTCGGCTGCAGGGATCCTCTCACTGCTGGCATCGCTTATCCAGAGGAAAATACTCCTCGCTCACTAACACCCGCTCTCTAAGACGCTCTAATACAGATTGTGAGGCGTGCAGTTTCTGCTGACCTCAACCGCAATCCTCTCCCCCCCTGAGCGAGTAAGTGGAGTCAAGGAGAGCATGAACAGCACCCGCTCTGAAGAGTTGGGCTCAATCACTCAGGTAGTGGAAGTGAATCGGTGCTCACCTCTGGGTGTAATTGAGATTAAGTCGCCCTCGTATTGTGTGGGAGGGAACGAGTGCTCCCTCTTTACGGGGGTGCAGCAGCATTTTAAGGCGAGCCACAGTTGGAGTGCATTAAGGGTTTATGTTGTTTGGCCTTGTGTTGCCAGAACAGTGTGTCAGAGCGAGGAGAGAGGGAGCGTTGAGTCATTTTTTCACTTTCAGCTCATGTTGTTATCCGAGGGACCTCATGAATGATGTCATACGCTCAAATAGAGAGCGGGGTTTTTCTTATGTGTGATACGAGGAGCATGAGACGAGCCAGAGTAAAGTAAAACATGCAGAGAGAGGACGAGGAGAGGGAGCACCAAACTTTCATAAAATCAGACCTTAAAGACGGGGAAAGTTCAGGATGAAATAAGAAGTTTGAGTTTGGAAGAATAGAAAGACTTTGCACCAATCTGAGGTCAGCTGGTGTTATCTATTATTACCACTACAAGCAGCAGCTCCCTACAGGGGCCCGCTGAAAGTTTGTTAAAGCAGTGATCAAATGAAGCGCCAGATATTTGAGTAAACCCACCCAAACTCTCGTTCTCCTCACCCACCTTTCATTAGCAGAGTTCACTCCGTTCCTCCCACTCCATCAGGTTGCCAAGAGATCTGCAGGAAACACATCAGCAACCCAAACCGAGCGCGCTCCAGTTGCCGCTTTAGATACCTCCGTATGTAAATGTGCAGAGCAGAGGTTTTGCTCTCTGCCCTCTTGATCCAACACCTGCAGCCAGCCCACGGCGAACCCTGTGGGAGGAGCCCCGCTGCTCCTCAGGCCTCCTGTGTAACCCCCCCTCCTCCTCCTCCTCGCCGCTCAGCTCCGCGTAGGAAGGAAACAAACCTAGGAGGGGAAGGAGCTGCACTCGTAGCAGTGTGTGCATGCAAACGGCGAGCCTTTGGCCAGGTGGTTGGTGGTGGGGTCTCGCTTTTATTGATTTTCGTTACTTTCTGACAAACATCCTCCTCTTTGTTTGGCCACCGAGGGCAGCGAGAGGAGCGAGCAGCGTGGGGTGTTTGAGTTTGAGAGAAGAGACGAGAAACCGACAGCGTTCGCCTGGCCTGGGAAACCTTTTGCCTCTTTATCCTGCTCTCTCGGTTTTCTGCGTTCCCGGCGGAGAGCTAACACATTATTATGCATTTTGCTTTATTTTACTGCATCGATTTAAAGTAATTTGAAGGTTCTGCAGGGACTAGTACCTGGGTTTGTCTCAGATCGCTCAGTGTGTGCTCGTGTGTTAAAACAGCAGGGCCTCAGCGAGACACGGGGTCTATTTATCCCAGAGGGAAATTTAAGTGTCAGCAAGAAGCAGCGAGAAGGTGGGACACGATAAATACATGTTGTATCTCTGAAACACAGAGCAACACGGCGTTATTCTCCTGCTTTTAAATCATTGACACTCCCGTGTTTTTACTCTGTTTGTTATGAGCTCTCTCCTTCGTCGAACTCTGCAATATTCCCAACATCATACGTCCCCCCTTTCATATCCGCCCGCCAGCCTCACCAAGGTGTCCGTTCGCTCACGGTTCCAGCCCTTCAACCTGTCAGACACACTTTTGTGACGCCAAATCCCTCTATTCATTTTTCTCCTCTTCGGCACAAATACATTTCCCTTTTTTTTTCCTTCCCCTCTTTTATCAAGGGCGAACCTGAACTCCATGGAAACTCACACACACACACACACACACACACACATACACATCCAGGGCAGGGAGATCTCCAGGGCCTGTCATTCTACATTTACATTTTAGCCATTTAGCTGACACTTTTATCCACAGTGACTGGCAGAGAGTGCGGCGGCAGACTGTGCCTAAATGTGGGGATGTAGGTGAAAACATGCGAGCAGAGGAGAAAAGGTCAGCGAGTTCCATCTTTGTTATGATGGAGGGCGTTTTTATTTGTGACCTTCTGATCCCTCGCATTTAAATTTCATAAGCGTGCATCATCCTGGACGACCTGCGATTTGTTTTTGCAACAGAGCGTCTCCGCTGCCATATGGCCCCCCTATCCTAACACCTATTTTAATCTTTCATGAAGCCATTTTGAATACGAAGCGGCTCTCTTACTTTCAGGGAGGAGAGATAGCGAGTATTCTGAGACTCTCCACCTGGTTTGTCTGAATTATTCAAGCGTGCAGGAAGTGAAGCCCACCCTTGCTCTCGCAGGTTGTAAAGGCCAAAATTGCTTCATCATGCCCAAGTGAAGGTATGCATACATTATTCAGGAAACCTGCGAAGAATCAGACGAGAGAGAAAAAAAACCCTCCTGCTCTTGAATTTCTCTTGGTGGACGTTTTCTTCCGTTTATTGACCGAGTGTTTCCCAAATCCTCCCTCTGCATTAAAGAAGAACTTTTATCATTGATCAATGTTCCCTCCTCAGAGTCAGAGCGATCATTGGAAGCTTTAACCTGTAACTGTGACTGCTCACACCTTAAGTCCTCAAACTGCTCCTCCGTCCTGATCTATACGCGTCCTCTAATTGTTTCTCTCTCCTATCGACCGCCGTATTCATCCCCATAATGAGAGATAAGTCGCTCCACACCGTCGAGCACCTTTCTCATTTGTCTTGCTAACACACATGCACTCATATATATCTGTGTACAAACACACACACACCCTCCCCCCTCTCTCTGACACTCTGCTTTGGGCCTAGGGCCTCCTGAACGCCACTCTTATCTCCAACGCGCAGACTTACGGAGCGGGTGTCTCCCAGTCACACTCGTCTCCTCTCAGGTTGGACTTCTTCTTCTGCTCTTTATAAATTGCGGCTAATTCAGCATCGCTAATCTAATAGGACGCCGCCTTTCTTGCAAACATCACCAAACTGGTTGGATGTCAGAGGTCCTTTTCCACCCTGGCAGTCGCGTCTCTCTTTGCTTTTAATGTGCTATTCATGTATGTTATGAATATCCCCGCGCCGTGCATAATGTCATTAAGTATGGCCAATGCAGAGTGGGCAGCGCTCCCAGAGCCAGTCAGTTCACCAACTCTGAGTCTAAACCCTCGTGAAGTGACGTCTCCGAGCTCTTACCTTCATTCAGCGTCTGCAGACGTGCCAGGAAACATTGGAGAGCGTCAGTCGTGTTGCATTTGGCGACTTAAACACAGATATCATTCCCGTTTACATCACATAAGACTCAAACTTTAATCCTCCTTTTGTTTGTGTTTCTATGATTAAAACCAATTACCCCTGATGTGTTCAAATCACGCAGCAGGTTTGCTGAAGCAGGACTCAGACATGTTCTTGTTTTTTAGTGAAAGCTGACACAGAGTTCAGCAGGACCTGGCAGGATGCCCGGTGAACAGACAGAGATCAACCTTCTGCTGGTGAAATGTCTCCTCTTGCTCAAGAAACAGACAATGGGTAGAAATTTCAAAACAGAGCTAAAGTTCAGCGGGGAAGCGTCTGCCTCCGTCCAAGAGAAACCCAAGCTGAGAGAAAGGTGCAGAGCGGATCTTTCCTGAGCTTCAGTTTCTGAATCTGTTTGACGAAGCTTCTCAGAGATGTTTTGGATGACACATTAGCGAGTTATTCCCGTTATCAGGGGACTTTAAAGACGCTGTAAGTGTTCAGCGTTGGCCCCGGCTGTGGGACGATGTCCAAACGATTGTCTAACGGAGAGAGCAGAGAGAGTGTCACAGCGTAACAACTCAAGGAATCCCAAAAGGAAACAGCTGCACGGGCAGGCCGAGTGTTTCTGTGCCTGCATGCATGTACTCGCCAGCATGTGTTTTCCCAGAGTTTCCCAAAGCTCCTGTGTGATCGTGTGTTCTTGTATTTCTGGACCGCATGTTCTCACAGCCGTCTAAAAGAGAGATTTTCCACTCTCTCCTCAGATTGAGTCTTTATTTCTGACAGCGGCAAGGAAGTCAATCTGCGGCGTCCTCGCAGGTATACGAGCAGAAACACGGGCGTCTGTGTTTGGGGCTGGGAACGCAGTCGTTTCCAATCTCGTCAGCTGTTGTTCTGTGCTTCCAAACAGGGCTCAGGAGAGATTTGGGGGGCGGGGGCGGTCGAGGAGAGAAAAGCATGGCCGAATGTAATTTCTTGCCGTCCTGACAGCGCCACAGAATAAAGTGGCGCTCTCTTCCCGGGTGATTGGAGGGAATTGCTTCTCGGGGTGACAAATGATTAGCTGTTATCTCGGACAGGATTTGATTCTCACAAGCAGACGGCAAGTCGGCCTGCCGACCGGGCAGTCAGCCGCCCGGCCGACGGAGAGCTGAGTCAGGTAACTCTGCGGGAGGATACAAGGGCGTATTCGCAGGAAATTAAGTCGCCAGCCGCGGTTTACCACCTCCTCCTTCCTCCTCCTCCTCCTCCTCCTCGGTGTCCCTGTGAGGCACCCACCAGGACAAAGCCTAATCCGCTCTGTCAGGGGCAGATTACGACTTTGTTTAATTGGAGATGGGCTTCGCTGACAATCGGGGCCTGTTGTTGCGCAGTGGTGCAGGTGTTTTGTTGATGCTTTCATCCACAAACACAAATATGTGGCGCAGCGATTCGAACATATAAAGGTTGTGGATGTTTTAAATCTCCCTCCTCAGCTCCTCGGCTCCTCACGTCTCTGCTAAAAGCCCTTTAATGATCCTCACATTTACGGGCAGCCGGCTGAAGCACCTCACACTCACTAAAAGGATCAGGTAAATTCGAAACCCTGCTGTCAAAAGGTTCAATTTCCCTTTACAAGACGAAGAGCAGAGTGCACGGGAGATGAGGAGTAAGAGGGGATGTCTGGTTCCCGAGCAGGCCCTAATGAAGAGGGTTGAGTCCTGTGTATCACACGAGGATTCTGACACATTAATCCCTGGGTAGACTTCAAGCCTTTGTCCGTCTAATGGCTCTTTGGCACCTTGGATTCCTGTTGGAAGCCAATTTGTAGCTCTGACATTGAGGCGGGTGAAGAAGCTCAGCAGCAGCGGCGGCGCCCACATTTGGAGGGACGAGTCAAGGTGTTAAAGCCTGATTGGTTCCTCTCCACGGTGCGACGGGCGACTGGTTGTCACCCCGTGAACACATGCTCCTCCAACGTGTAGACATGGGTCCCCTTTGCGCCTCACCGTGCCCTGCGCAGATAAGAGAATCTGTGAGTAAGAGTCACATTAGAGGAATGTCTGAGCTGAAATATCCCTCTGTCGCAAGAGTAAATAAGTTCTCCCCATGCCAGAGAAACCCCATGGGATCAATTAGCTGCCCATTACCATAGATACAGAGAGTTCCTTACGCAACAGCTTGCTTCAACATCTGAGAGGAAGGGAGGGAGGAAAGACGAGACCGTTTAAGGATCTTGTCAAACTTCACCTCTGTCTTGAACAAGCGTTGCGGGAGGCTCAGGCATGTCGTCCAGGTCACGAAAACAACATGAAAACGTCTCTGTCAGACGCTCTGTTTTCATTACCTGAAACAACAAACAGCAACGAAAAAAGAGGAGACGAGGAAGGAAAGAGTGAGTGCTCCCCCGGGGCACCGCTCACTTCCTGTGCAGATGAGACGATAGGTGAAAGAGGAGTCCGTCCTTTCTCTTCTCCATCTTGTGACTCTGTTGAGTTTTGGAGTTTTTAGAGTTGATCTGCGTTGGAGCTAAAGAGCCGGGGTGAAAGGTTCAATTCCCCAGGAGGAGTGCGCCTGCACTGCCAGGCTCGTAGTCCGACTCCCAGTGGGATCTCCCTCGCTAAAAATGTATGCAGCGAGACGGCTTTGGATAAAAATGTCCTCCGACCAGCTCGGGCTATGTTAACTACACTTGAGGGAATTGTCCCGCAATAACAACCACCCACCCGAGGTTCTGCATGACTCCGTCTCCTCTCCGACCGCAGGGACGGGGCCATTGTTTGCCCTGAGGTTGATGATATTTTAACCAAGGTGATGATAGCCTGGGTTGTTTTCCTCCGAGGGGCGTCCGCCCCCCTTCGTCTGCTACCTCTCCCTTCGTGGGAGCTCGACTTTTTCAACTTGGTCTTTATGATTTATGACCTCTCCATCAGATACATCCCCCGGGTCCTCCCCCGGCGCTCACACGGCCCTGCCACAGCCACTCCTGACTAAAATGGATTAGGTGCAGTTATCCGCAAATGGATCCTGGAATACCTCGGTCCTGTAAAGTTAAGACGGCGCCCGGTTTGATTGCAAAGGTGGAGTAGGCCTCTGATCTGTGAGTGTCTCCTGTTTGCCCGCCGTAATTACCTGTTTTGAATGAGTTAATAACCGAAGGAAACACGCTTAACGGGGATAAAAGGGACGGTATCTGGCGTTCAAAGCGATGAGAGGGCTTTAGCTGCACTGGGATGTGTGTGTGTGTGTGTGTGTGTGTGTGTGGGAGGGGGATACTTTCCTTTATGCACTCTCGAAAGGGAAGAAAAAAAGTTCCCTTATCAGGTATGTACTTAAAAGGATCCCACTGCTGGAAGCGCAGTGTCTTGAGGGAAAGCGGAGAGAAAAGATGAAAGGCTTTTGTTAAAAGTGACGCTTGGCCCAGGTTTCCTGTGCCTTGCCTAGACTCCCCTGTCCCTCCCCGCCTGAGTGCTCGGCTCTCTTCCTCCCACTTCTGCCTTCTCCGCCTTGCAGAGCTGTCTTTGAGGGGGGGAAAAGTAAACCCTTCTTGCCGCCTGCCGGTGTTAGATTAAATACCGAGATGGCGACAGGAAAAAGGCAGGGAGGAAAAACAAAAAAAGAGTGCCTGCCTGCCTCGCTGCCTCGCTGGCTGGCTGCTCGCTGCTGGCTGCTGGCTGGGCCGGGGTGAGGGATGTTGGAGGAGAGTTATCAGGTTGGCGACGGAAACTGCCAGTTAGTCAGCAAGACTCCCAATCTGGTGTAGTCCAAACATGCCGCCCCGGGTTTTCGATGACACGGTAATCTGTCCCAGGGAGTTCAGGGTTGATCTAAAGAAGAAGGCTCATCTTTTTTCTTCCTTATCATACCGACATAGCAAACTGGAGGTGCCTAAGGCCACTAACACAATAACAAGAGAATAAAACGATCTTCTTCAGGGAGGTGGTATTGAGTGCATTTTTCATGGCTGAAGCATGTCCTGCATCGTGGGCTTTAATTCACTGGGATACGCGGAGTTAACAGCCTCATTGGACATCTTGCAGAACACATTTCCTTTCATTTACACTCTGCAGATCACTTGACCCTTACACGGGAAAATAGCAATGATATGACTTCCGGGAGCTGTGAAAATAAGAGACCTGTGAAGTCGTTCAGGGGTTTGTTGAGCCGCTGAGACGAGGTTTCTGAGGGATCTGAAGGAAGTATCAAGAAACAATGAGTGTAAGACTTTATGTCTTGGCTTAGCTCCCCTATCTTCCTCTTCTTCTCCCTCCTCTCTCTCCTTCCTCTCTCTCTCTCTCTCTGGGCCCTGCCTGACTAATCAGGACTGCTTAGAGAAATGGTAATAGCTTGCATGCAGTGACAGTGCCCTGGCAGGTTTGTGAGCGCTCCACCAGGGAGGGAAAAAAAGCAGCCGGCGCTATGCATCCTAGAAATGAGACTCAATAAGCACAATAATGTGTTTAACTTGTAAACTAGTGTGGGTGACAGATTACGGGCGGTCCAGCAGCGTGGCAAGGAGCCGACGTCTCAGCCGTTCACCTTTTGCCTCTACATCTGTCCTGCTAATGGGCTCCACTTCCACTTCTCTGCCAGCGCGTTAGAAACCTAAAATCCTCAGGCGAAGCTCTCATTCCTCCCCTCATTCTATTTCCCAATTAGACGAGAGGGCATGATTAGTTTATTAGCAGTAGCAAAAGCTCCGGCGAATGTGTTTGCGGATTCTTAGCTGTTAATGAGCAAATTCAAACCCTATTGAACGGACGCGGGTGGGAGGGGGAGGTTATACGCGTGCGCTCGGCTAATAATAGCGTCCCAAAGACAAAAGATGGAGGAAATAGCATTATAGGAGGGGGGGCAGAACAATGGAAGCCTACCGGCGCTCTTAATGGCATGCTCTTTCATTTTTTAAATTGTTTCCCTTTTGGAATTATGTATGCTCGCCATCCTCTCCTTCAGGGTTTGGCAAAGCGTATACACACACTCTTCTTCCTCAGCCAGCCCTGCTAACACCAGGGAATAGAGGCAGGTCTTGAAGCACAGGAGACAGGAGTTCCACCTGTGGGAAATGAACTCCAGCGCAACCCGCTCTTTGTTTTCCCCTCCGCCTTGGCAGGCTTAACCACCTCCTTTACAAGCCAGGTAAATTGTTCATTAGGGCTGAGGTAAAGGGGGGTGGGAGGTGCTGAGAGGGGTTTTTTCTCTCTCTCTGAGAAGTGCGAAGAACAAACAAGTCAGAGCATTTGTTCAACGGTGTAATCTACACATCAATTATCCTGCAGAGCTAATTAGCACCTCGGCATACCCCAGGTACCTGAGCACTCACACATGCTCGACTCTTTCAAGCCACTGATCAAAAAAAGGAGAGGATTGACAGAAACACGGGGAGGCAGAACCCAAGGGGAGGAGGGGGGGAAGCCTTAGATCAAAATTTCCTTTTTACTTACAGTATATGGAGACTACAGAGTGTGTGTGAGCGAGCGTGTGTGTGTGTGTGTTGCAGCCGTTCTCGTCATGCCAATGGAGATGCTCAATTATGTAAGACATACACACACACACATATATGATTGAGTAGGAGCCATTGAAGATGATTGTAAGGTATGCTAATGTGATCTGGAAGTCACCTTTCTTGACTTCTGATGGATTCAAAATACTCACAACTCTACAACTTTCAAATGAATGCACCTAAAACCTTCATTTGGACATTTCTGTGCATGCAGGTCGGTAAATTATGCTTTAAAGACAGAAGGCCTGCATGCAGAAGTGTAACAGGTGTGCAAAATACTCCAGAAAGGCACATATAGGCAACGAGATGTATGTTTCAAACCCCCTAAATTAATGAAATGTGATCCAAACAGCCCCTGTTTTGCATCTTTAATGTTTAAAAGTGATCACAGTGACAGAATCTGAGATTTAAAGACGATTTGAATGATATAAAAGGATAAATTAGAGTAAACACCTGCACAAATGGACACGGTTGATGTCTTGAACTATCCAGTTAAGGTCTTGGCTCTCTTATTAAGGTACAGCTCAGTATGTGAAAGAGCCCTAGGTATCCACATCCCCCCCCTCCTCTGCTCCCCCCTCCTCTGCTTCCACCCTCAACTCCCACCATGTAATTAAAAGTGTAGTTTTCGCCCTCCTGCGGCTAGATAAGAAAGACAGGTACAACATGAAAAAAAAAACTCAGCGGGCAGAGAGAGGAGGAGAAAAAAAAAGAAACAAAAAGCCTCGGTCTGCTCCTGTTTACTCTCCACCCACGTCATGTATAAGTCATGGGCTCTGGGGCCTCCGACTGCAGCGCTGCCTGTTTGTGCCGTTTACCCGGATCGAGGGAAAGGTTAAGTTGTGTCATCTCGCCGCTGTCTTACACCTGGCGTACCTTGCCGCTAGCGCTGTGCTAACACACACACACACACACACACAAACAAACACACACGCAGATGTGGTGGTAAATAGGAAGGTGTGCAGAGTCTAACACGAGAAGGCGAGGAACGAATCAACTAACGGCTGCTAACATCCGTCCAGGAGAGCATGCATACATGTCAACATCCTTCCTCTAGCTTACAAGAATATTGTGTTCTCACTGAAGAATCATGACAGTACTTTTAAATAAGGTTGTATACATCATATCGTGACTCAAGTATCATGATGATATTGCTCGGTCATATCCTATCCTGATATAAGTATCATGATAGTAATTTAGATATCATGACTTTAGTGTTCAATGACATCATATCATGGCTACAGTTGCATGATAGTGTTGTATCTTGACGTATCATGACAGTGTTGGTCATTAATATCCTATCCTGATATAAGTATCATGATAGTAACTTAGGTATCATGACTTTATTGTTCAGTAACATATTGTGGCTGCAGTTGCATGATAGTGTTGTATCATGACATATCATGATAGTATTGTACAGTGACTAAAATATCACGACAGTATTGGTCAATAATATCCTATCGTGATATAAGCATCATGATATACTATTCAGTGACATCATATCATGACAGTATTGTATCATATCATGATACTATTATTTGATTGGGTCATATCCTGATTAAATATCATGCTAATAATGTGCACTAGTATTATATCATGACTTAAGAATCATGTCAACATCTTTTATTGTGACACAGCATTATGACTTAGATATCAAGATATATGGCTGCTAAACTATCATGATAATATTTAATCTATCGTGACATAAGTATCCTGATATTATGGTACCATTATGTCAAACTGTGACGCCTGATGTTTCTAATTTGAGTTAAAGGTATTAAACTGACACCTATCTTATTAATTAGGCAGCAGACGCTCAGGCTGAAGGGAACTAAGACAGCTTGGATTGTTGTCAGTGGACAGTTTGGGGGGGGGGCTGATCATGTGACCTTGTGTTGTAACAGATTTGACTGAATAATCATGTCAAAAGCTTCCAGGAGATGGTTTAAGACACTCAGGTCGTTGCTGTGACACTAAGCTCTGCCCCTTGTCTGTCCAGACTCTCACCCCCACCTCCTCTCCCCCCTGTTTTCATGTGCCTCCCCCCTCCTCCCCCCTCCCTCTGGCTGGCTGGTAGCTAATTGGGAACTTGGTAACAGTGTCAGAGAGAGTCGCCTTTCTCCAGAGGGCTTTCCCATCTCTGCGAGGGCTGAGGCCACCTCTCTAGTGTGTGTGTGTGTGTGTGTGTGTTTATGTGTGTGTGTGTGTGTAATTTACTGATTGGAGAGCCCAGTTTGCCGGTTGCCTGCTGGGGATGAGGTACACACACGCACACGAGCACACACCATTTCCTGGTGCTTGTTTGATACCTGGTGGGGATGCTATTCAGGTGACAAAGATCTCCTGTGTGTGTGTGTGTGCGTGTGGTTGTGCGTGTGTGTGTGTGTGTTGGTTGGGGTAACAGATGTGATTTTACACTCTCATTACCATGTGAATGAGGCCCTGGGCCCCCAGATTGGCTCGGACCAGAGAGGAAGAAGAGGTCTCCTCCTCATCCACCCCCCTCCCTCGTCCTCACCCTCCTGTGGCCCCTCACCTGGACCTCCCCTCCTCCCCTCCTCCCCCTCTCCCCCCCTGGTTCATCCTGTCTGATCTCTTCAGTCCATCTGAGGTCCCTGCTTGACTCCCCCCCCCTCCTCATTACCCCCTCACACACACACACAAACACACACACACACTGATCGACCTTTAAACAGCTGGTGACTGGCAGAGTTTTACAACGGCGAGAGGTCTCACTCCCTCTTGTTTTTCTTGTCATTTTCACTCTTCCCTCCTCCAAAATAAGAGCAGTCAAACAGAAACTTTAAATCTCATCCTCCAAAGCCGCCCTGACTCCCCTGTGTTGCCTCTGAGGCTGCTGGGATGCGGTTGTTTTAGCTCTCAGGTGCTGTTTTGCTGAGATAAACGCGACCATGGCCTCTGTTGCATTGGACAAGAATGCAAAACAACCTTGGCCAGATCAAACCGGTTGTTTTCGCTGCTATCTGGCGGCCTCCTCGACGGTTTTTTTGGTGTGTGAGGAAAAAAGGTGAAAGAGTCTCGGTTAACTGCTCTACCTTGGAATAAAAGGATTTACTAGCAGAGAAGAAAACTCCTACAGTTTTGACTTCTCGCTCACCTCAAACACCAACTGAAGATACTTTCTTATTCACGTCCTCAGCTCCCAAAATGAAATCTCCCACTCTGCATGAAAGATGATCTCAGAGCGCTGATTAATTCTTCTTTTTTTATCCCAAAAAGATGCAAAGCATTTGAGCGAGGAAGCCTTCATTTGTTTCCTTTTCTTCTCCCTCCTCTCGGTGAAGGAAATCAGCATCAAAAGCTTCTGTTAGCCGGTAATTACAGCTCAGGTTCTGCTTAACTGTTATTAACAAAAAAGTACAGTAATCTGGCCTGGCAGTGCAATATGTTACCGTAGCTTTCTAATTAATCTTACAGGGAGCGTAATAAATTTACAATATCAGATTGGCGCAATACTGTATATAGATTTATTAAAGCTTTTAATCAGTTCTGGCAAAATTAATTTTGCAATGATTGCTTACATTTGAATTTGCATATACTTAGTGCGAGTAATTTATTTTTATAGATTCTTTTTTATTAAAACGAGGCACGTGGGGGCCGTCAGGGATGAAGAATTGCTGGATTTTACTTCTCTTGTGCTGCGAGGGAAAGAGTTTCTCTTCAAGGTGTGAGGGAATGTGAGGAGCTATCTCTGCAGGATCGCTGTCACTTCACTGTTCTACCCTTAGATATCAAAACATCTGACTTGTGTTGTCCTCATTGCTCAGGAAAAAGACTTGATGTGTGTTCAACTTTTGCACTTCCTGAAGTCGCTGAGTCGCCTAAAATGCA